>NW_028262331.1:9575000-10846666 GCF_047370975.1 Nipponia nippon | reverse complement strand
TCAAATTATAACACTGGGGCTTTGTCCATTCCAAATGCACTTAACTGTTTGTAGAACAGCTGAACACATCCACGTCAGACAACTTTGAGAGCTATACAGCTTCTTCCTGTGTCTGAAAACCCATCTGCACTATTCCAACCCAGACAAGATAACTGTCATCTTTGAGAAATGTCATCAGTGACAGATGCAAGGCACCGCTCTGGCCCCGGCCAGCGGGATATTTCACATGCAGCAGGGATCCTCTCATTTCCTCCGTCCTGCACTTCCAGTTAACCCATCCGCATCGCAGGTCTCTCCTCCTAGAAGCTCCCACTCTTCAGCTCCGCAGGCTTCTGCTCCCATCCATCTCCAGCACACTCATCACCATATACTGTTATTTCCTTAACTGGTAACATGGGAGGAGATCTATGCAGCTCCAAACTTGCCAGTTCACACCAGTGTTAATGACTCTGTTTACCAGTGTAATCAACACTAAAGCTGCATTACCTAAAATCATTATTTATTACCGCAAGGATTTCCCAACTTTACAGGTAATTTAGGACAGCCTCAAACTGGCATAAATCCAAGCTACAGCTTGGAAACGGAGACTACGTTTTGTTTACAGAAGGCGATTCTATCACTGTAAATACCTGGTACTAAGCAATAGAGCACAGAGTCATTGATCACAGCCATTAAATAATCTATTACAGAAATTTAAAATGGACATCAGCTATTAAGTAAGTACCAGGCACATTGCATACTTGAATTTCAGAAACCAAATCTAAACATATTCAGATAGATTACTCTCGTAATAATATTTATAACTTAATCTTTAATCAAGTGCTTACTCTTAGATTCTAAAGGTTACAGAGGAAATTGCAGTAACTGAGCCAAGCTTCTTTTTATTGAATTCTTTTGACCAGAAATAAATGGGTTTTCAGTAAACCCTAGAAGCTGTTCCGAGTACAGATCCTACTTTTTACATTACTTCTCATATTCCAGAAGGATTTTACAATCTAAATTGCCCCTGTATCGTATTATACTCTGTTCCAAGGACTTTCATTTTTCAACAAATTCAACGAAGTAGGCAGTTCTAGTCTCAGGAAATCTCCAGACTTAGGAAACAAGCACAGAAATCAGACTGACAGAAATCTAAACACAGCAAAGGTATAACCAACGAAGGTAGAAAAAAAATTCCTTTCTTTGTCTCAAGTTGAAATTCTATTTGGACCAGTTACAACAGTCCTATAACATATCCTTGCTACTTAGCAAGTCACTAACATTGCTTCAGCACACCTTATGCCAAGTACTGTACGAGAACACAAGTGTTAGCAAGCAACTGTGAACACCGGCACGGTGATGGGGTGGCCACCCCACAGCCAGCACGGAGAACCTTTGTTAGACCACGCAGAAAACAGATGTAAACTGATTAAATGTTGCAACCCAGCTGCACACTCCACCCACCTAAATTATCCCCGGATCACGCGAGACGACTGTAGCATTCCCCGTGTGCCATTTCAATCTTTCAAAAATAGAGAGGGGAAAATTTTTCATATCCTGTGTAAAAAGAGGACTCCACTGCTCTGCTGCAACTTTTCTCATTAGGAAACCAAAGGCACGCTGTGCTCAAGTAACCAAAACTTCCATATTAAAAACCCGGGGAGCTAGGTCGCGTTGGTACACAAAATCTAGTAGTAAAGCTACTGTTCAGTATTTGCTTACAAACAACTCAGACAAACAGGACTTCAAAAGCTAACCCTCAAATACAGAACAGATGGGTCTACTTACACATACAGGAGCCTACAGGAATAGTTTAACCTAAAACACAGTATTATTCCCCCAAACATCTCCCTCCATCATAAAACTCATTCATCTATGCTCCGTTTTGCAGACTAAGCCAGCTTCTCAATTCTCTTATTTTCTAAGACTTAAATTACAGTTCTTTGTGGATTTTTTTTAATATGACATTTTAAAAACCATTACCAATTATATTAACAAATTATTGTTCATTTTAATAAACACAAATTCAGTTTAAATAAACTCTATACAACTTTGAGCTAGCTTTTCTCATATGAAAAGCTGAATGCTACGTATTCCAGACTAGAAGGCAGAACTTTCCAGAGGATTAAAGATACATGAGACCCAGATACAACCATTACGAGTCATCAAAAAACACTTCCCACATATCCCAAAGGCTTCCTTCTACTTTACCTGCCCAAAGCTATTTTCACTCTCAATCCCATTGTTCCCCCAAGAAATCAGGCAGCCTAGCAACATCAAGCAGCCTCATGCAACACACACACTTGTTACTTGCCTTTATTTACTACTCTATTTGATCATATATAATCGGTAGGAATGCTTACACCTTCGCCCACTTATAAACACTAAAGGCATTTGTGGTTTTGGATCAGTGAAATCAACAATTTAAACACCCTCTTAAAAAAAGGTGAAAGAGTATGTGGGGGGAAGAGGGGCACGGAACATCTGAAATATGTCTTCTGAAAAATCAATATTAGATTGTAGATCCAGTCACAAGCTGTTCCACTGTAACATTTGCAGAATTCAGAGGAAAGAGAAAATATTGAGCGATACCACGATCTAACTGTATTATCAGCACACGGTTGTACGTGGATACAAACAACAGCAAGATTTGCAGGTGCTGCAAAATAACATGCATTTCAAGTGACCTGTGAAATGCTGACCTTGGCATAATTTACACTGAACTGATTTATCCAAAATGGTCCTCGCCCAACTTTGAGGAAAAAAAAAATGTTATACACATTCCTTCCTTCTTGCATCATCTTACAAGACAATAATGAACAATCTAGTGTATTACTTAGATAGAATTTCACCTAATTCCCACTGTCTAATTTAAATGCAAGGAGTTATTATATCCATTTAATTTAATTCAGCACATTTGGGCAATATTCATTTAAATGTTAAGAGAATTTTTCTTTTCATGAAATTTGAAAATAAATTTTAAAAAAACAACTTAAACATTTAAGCTCTGCAAAATTTCCCATATCAAAAAACTGAGTAAAGTCGTTGTTCTACTATATTTCTTCACAAATAGAGTCAGAATCCAATTTAGATAAAGCAATCCTTTAAAAAATACTGACATAGCGATTAAAGATAATCACCTGCAGATCCTTAAATTGTGATGGTAAGTGTGAAACACAATACACACTCTGCTCCGTAATGTGCCCGTTACTGGTATTGCCTCTCTTGCCTTAGGCATCCTTGTGGTTTCCTCCGAGAAGTAACTGGATAAAAACGACTCAGTCGCTTTCTTTGGAAATCACTGCCTATCTGCATCAGACACCCCAGACAACAGAAAAACTCACTGAAGTAGAACACAAAAAGTGGAAAACCAAAAAAGCCAGTATTCAATGCAGCGCTCCTGTCTGGAACAGTTCTCTCCGGTACCCACAGCCGGTCCAGGACAGGCTGTTAGTAGTGAAGAGACTCACCCAGCTCAACAGCAAAAGGCGACATTATGTGTAAAATGGCATCCATAAGAAGTCAGGCCATTATAATGACATGCATATCGCAGCTTCTAATGGAAAGTCTTTGCATACTAGAACTAGAAAGAAGTAAACAGCGGTAATCTTTTCTAACTGGAAATTTCGGTTGACATTTTTCTGTTACAGTCTATGTAGACAAATCAGATGCCTCATTTGAATGGAAAAGCTTTGTATTTACCCAGATGAGTAAAGAAGATAACCAGCAATGCTAAACCCAACGGTCAACACAGACAGCCAAGTCCTCCAAATATCCTGGAAGGATTTTTTTTTTTTTTAAACTATTTCTGACCATTTTATTTATTAATTTTAAACATTTCTGCTGTCCATTACTAAAAGCCAATTTCACTACACTGAATATCAACACATCACACTGCAGTTACACTCTTGATTAGTACTGTTGTTGCATCCTAGCCAGCTGCAATAGCAGTACTTTAAAAGGCTCTTTGGATTTGTCTTGGATTTGCTTAGTTTGAATGTTTCGTAGGGATCTTCTCTCCGGATAACATTATTGGTGTGGATTACTCCTTCCAGAGCCTCTTTATCCAATTCTGGTGGATACTCTGTTCCATCTACCGGAGATACTGCTTCCTGCTTACAACTCTCCATTTATGCTCAGTCCTGTTCACAATGAGAGCTCCAGGATAAACTTGAGAGTCCTTTTCTGGTTTTTGGTCAATAACAAAAAAGTCATTTTAGACTAATACAAGATGTCAGATGAAATAGTTTAAAGCACAGCAAACAATTGTCCATCTAAATGCTATTTAACACAGGACATTTTCCTAATGTTCAAGTACTGTCTTCCACTAACAGGGGAGTTGTGAGGGACTGGAAAAAGATGACGATACAAACAGCTTTAGCTCAGGAAAAAATCTCTCACACCAGACGCCTTAAAGGGTTTCATAAAACAGATTTTCATAATTCAGCTTTTCCTAAATTTTTCATGCTTACCGGACTGGACGTTTGCATTATTATTTGCATTAACTACACAAAGCATCATTGTGGTTTGCAGCAATATCAGACATCAGAAGGGGAAGTTATCCTGACATTATTCATACTTTTCTGAAGCTGTAACATCTTTTTTTTTTTTTCTAATATACATTCTAGCAATTTTGTCCAAAACAAATTATCTATATTGCATACTTGCTCAGCATGACACGTTCCTTTAAACTAAGTTAGGAGATTATCAGTTTATCCTGGAAACATCTTTCCTACTGCTGTGCTTAGTGTCAGTATAGTGATAAAATCCTCTTAAAATAGTTCTAGGGTCCAGGCAACAATCAATTGTGTGCAATATTCTTTTGATTTTTATTTAGCAATGACTTTAGCGATTTCAGGCCTTTGAAGGCCAGGAATGAACAGTAGATTTAGGCTAAATTATTTCTGCCTTTAAAAGTTATGGCAGCCTGTACAGAATGTCCTATCTCAACATCAACAGCCAAACTATTTGGAACGTTCTACTGCTGTTTGACTTTCGAAATAAGAAGTATTAGAAGCAAATGCATTAAAAACCACACCACAATTTAAAATTGTGTATATCAGGACTTTAAAAAAAAAACACATACTTTTTTCTATTGTCATTTGTAACAGATTTCCCACAGACATGCCTTTTAACATAGTTTTGATAATAATAAAACAGATTGCTTGATTTCACAATCTTTGATGAATGGCAATCACTTTTCAAAATTAGAGACACATATAAGGCAAATACAATCCCCACACACCTTACAGAGTCATAGTTTCCTATCCCACAGGAATGGATATATCCCAGGCAACAAGACATTTTCATAAAATTTCAGCAGCAGCATTAACAGCTTGAGCCAGCAACAAAAGTAATTATTCCCCGTCCACCTCCACAGAAGTGGCAGTTCCTCTTCACTGGTCTAGGAATCCTGCACGAAAACAGCACGAGCGCCTCTTGCAGAGGTATTAAGGCTTTACCCTCACTCCAAAACCTACAAGCCTTGGCAGGTTCAACAGATATTTTTCTATTATTATTATTATTGTTATTATTATTATTATTTTTAAGAATCCCACCAGATGGCAGTAGCATATCTCCCCAGCAAAACAGGGAGCACTTCTGCAAAGGACAGCTCCTTATTCTTAGAATATACACAAGACTTCCAAAAATCAGATAGACATTTTGAAACATGGGGCACAAACAGAGTTTGTCGCTGAAACCAAAATCCGGATTTTTTTCAACACTTTAAGAATGTGTTAACAGTGAATACTGAAAGAGCAAAATGCTCTGTTTTCAGCAAATTAGGTACGCGACTTAGCTCGTGGCAATTCGCCAAACTAGAGTGCAGTTAAGCAAATCTGCAGAACCTGGGGGAAGGTACCTACGCATCTTTTCCTGCTTCAGCAACTTCCCCCCCCTTCTTTTGTCACAGTTCAGAAACACCAAGCTTTGGTATTGCATTAATATGCACATCTTTGTGTTAAAGCACAGTGAAAACGGATAAATACAGCAATTTAATGCCGATTGTTCAAGGGATTCTTTTCTACTTTGCCAGCTTGGATTAAGTTCACTTTAAAATCTACATGTAGTCAAAGGGTAGTTGATTTAAAACATAATGATGACTAGATGAGCGAGGGTACAGTTTGTGTATACAGATACTAGTGGCAGCACTACAAGCCTGCATGAGTTAATAATGAAAATGCTGAAGCACGATGCTTTGGCTCTTCGTGAGTGAAAAACTCCTGCAGCACATTAGCTACCCCAAAACATCATAAAGTACCAGACAACTGAACTAATGACAAATGCTAATTCAACTGCCAAGTCAAAATCTCTCTCAGTAAGCTAATGGGAAACTCAATACCACACACTACTGATTACTTATTTGACGAGCTAAACTTAACTGCAGGATAAGTTGTATCTTTCTAGACAATGCAATGACACATCTGAGTAGCAAGATGAGACTACTTCAAATACTCAAACTGTCTGCAGAATAACATCCATTTCCCTCAGAAGTACAGATATGAACTTTGCAGTTCTCTATTAGTGCCAATACGTGCTCAGAAAGAGATACAGATAAGCAACGGAATCCTTATTCAAAATTAGCTTAGGCCTTATGTTATTGAAAATTCCATGTTACACTTGTACCAAAATACACATTTTTCATGTCTAAGACAACTTAAACTATAAATATCCAAATCAATGTTTACGTTCAGTTGCATTATCTCATCTGGCTAAAATTAAATTACATAGGCAGTCTTTCACGTTTTGAATGAAACCTAAAATTCAGTTTAATAATTGCTTACAGACTCTTAAATTCAGTCTGCGTTCACTTGCAGAAGTTAATATGAAATGCCAAGAGCCTAACAGTGACCACTGAATTCAAATACATGTGAGCAAAGAGGAACTGAATTTCAGCCAATTACATTCTCAGTCTGCGTAGCCTTACAGCTTTACCAAAGGAAATCTGACCTCCAAGCTTCTGCTTTTATTTTATTCAACGACCTCCCTGTTCTGTTTTTGGTTGGGTTTTTTTGTTTTTTGTTTTTTGTTTTTTTTTTTTTAAGCTGTTTTATCTTGAACTAAAAGTTGTAGTTACAACTTTGCAAGCACAGTCCCACTAGCGGCGATTCCTGCTTGTGCGGACGCCGTTGCAGGGTCAGGGGTCTCAGGATGGGTGGACACTTGGCACCGTTCTACCTGATGGCGGTCAGGAGCAGACCCTTCTTCTTTCTACACTTCTTTTTTTCCCTCAGCATTCTTAATGATGTTATATTTAAATATGCAAGCTTGACCTTTTAGTCTACTGAATATTACGAAAGCAGATCTCTCTCCGCACCTTATTTTTTGGCAAATAAAGCTAAGAAAATAAAGACCTAGGAAATATATACAGGTAAATAAAATGCTTGTAGAAACGATAACAAGGTCTGATCTTACATAACAATCCAAATTTAAGCAAGCCTGTAACAATTAAGTTAAAAAAACCCCACACTTTATCAAAAAATATACGAACAGATGGAAATAATCTTGAGATAATTTTTTACAGCAGATTTCTTGTCAGTTTTTATTCTTCGATATCGACTTTTTTATACTGTACCATAGCAAGATCACAGCAGTGCTAACTGTACAACAGCACCCCTCTGACTTTGAAAACTTTGCATTTAAATTCACTCCCTAGGCCTTCTGAATTAAGGGACACGAGATCAACTGTAACATTAACCTACGCCTCGTTTGTGCAGCTTGTTCAGCCTTCTTAGAAAACATGATTTTATTACAAACACCGGTCTGGTTACGAGTGACCAACTTTAAGGGCTGGGATGAAGGAATAATGTGCCTTGCTCTTCAGAGGCCTGTCCTGCAAAGCGCTTTGCCACCATATGCTGGCACAGACTGCAACCCCAGGCGCATAATACTTCTATCTCAGTAAAATTAAAGTACGGAGAGTACCTAAAGCAAAACTCCTTAAGCACCACAGAAAGCCTTGTCAACCGAATGCTGTGGGAAGTTCTGTAGGGACACTTCAAACTTTGCATTTGTGATACAGGAAGCGTGCTGCAACACGCTTGCTCTCAGAAACACCACCGAGGCATCTTTCATGCTTCTAATGAACATTTCAGAATTTGGTAAACTGACAACAGTTTATAAAAAAAAAAAAAATACAAAAAACAAATCATGCCAGCTTTGCTTCAGTGATCCTGAAGGGCAATAATTACATACATTATATGAAGGTGGTCACAAAATACATTAGAAAAGATTACGCTCCACTGACAGAATCCTCTGAAATAGCGGCTGGGGGAATAAAAGGACTGTAGGCGGTACTACAGTAAGACAGAAAATCCCATTTACATTTATGAGAGGAGAGCAAAGTTCAGGTATTCTGTTTCAGGTAGCATAAAGCACACTACCGCAGGTCAAACAGTCTCCTAGACAAAGATCTTGACAGGTGACTGAAGAAGGAAGACATTTTCATACGCTTTTATTTCTAACTCTTAAGTCAGGTCAAAACATATATTCTAATGCTCATTTGTTAACCTGAAACTTTAGGAAGCACAGCTTAGCTACGCAACATGCATATTCAAATAAAATGCATAGAAGGTATATAAACATGTTGCATTTGTCTCAAGAGAGATTGATGGTGCGGCCTGTTAGTCAGAGGTTGCTCTTCACCACTCTAAACCTCGTTCTGCCAGCAAAACCAACCGAAGCCAACTTTCTAAGAACAGAGAAGAACCAGTAAAAAAAAAAAAACAAACTGTAGTAAGCAGCTTTCTTGTATTCTGATTCAAATGACAAAACCAAGAATGAATTATGACCTGGTAAAAAATGAAAAGGAGAAATCGGTTCAGTTTTTTTTTTTTACTCACCAGACAACACCAAAGGCTCCGTATCCAATAGGTCTGTCCGGCTCAATATCCAGTTGCTGTTGTGGATGTTGTGAGTGCTGATGATGGTGCGCTTTAACTGCAGCAGCTGCTGCAGCTTGTACCTGAGCTGGGGCTGCTGCAGCTGGTCCAGGGGCCTGACCCGGTGCCGGTGATGGGAAATATGGCTGCTGCTGCCCTGGGTTTAACATTGCCGCGGCCGCGGCCGCAGCTGCTGCGGCCGCAGCTGCCGAAGAGGCATGCTGCTGTACGGGATGCACCGCAGCTGCAGAGCCTGGATGCAAGTGATGTTGAGGGTGGTGGTGGTGATGGAGGTGAGGAGGAGGGAGGTGAGGAAGGTGGTGGTGATGGTGGTGGTGGTGACCTGCTGCTGCTGCAGACGTACCGCCATTGTAAGCCGCCATCATTTTTGCGTTGGCTGTTGTGCCACAAAGAGACATTCAAAAAAATGCCCTTTGATTGGATAACAACTGGGTCAAGCTGTCATTTGGCCATAAAAATGAAATCTGCTACACTTTAAAAGAAGTTGGGTTTCATCATACACGGCCCACCTTTAAAAACATTGAGCTCAACTGGCCTTATCTCTTCGTGAAGCCAAACAATTTGGAGAATCTCTTCATGTGTGCGTGAGCCAGAGTGCACGAACCCTCTTCCCCCAAGAGTCCAGCTGTGGTTGGCTACTGAAACTCCATCCTTGGGCAACTGGGTTGGGTTTTGTTTGGTTTTTTCCTTCACTTTTTTTTTTTTTTTTAAATAAAAAAGAAATACAGCGATCAATCCCCCTTCCCTCCAGAAGGAGGATTTGGAGTCTCTCCCCTGGAACACCCTGAGAGGACTGGCGAGCCTACCCCTTCCATTCCCACATCCTCTCCGTTTATCTCCTCGAAACCTCCCTGAGCGCCCAGGCACCTCCTACATCGCTCCCTCCTTTCAGACACCTGCTCCCTCCAATCTAGCAAAAAAAAAAAAAAGAAAAAAAAAAGAAAAAAAAGCACAAAAACTTGGGAGTTTGCAACTTTTCCTTGAAGGCCTGAAACACACGCAAGCACCCAGAAAAAGTGAAGAGGGACGGGAGGAGTGAGGGGAGGAGGGCGAGGATAAGGAGAGGGAGGGCAAAAGGGGATGAAAAGAAGATAAAAATAGATGGAGGAAGAGAAAGGGACGGGGCAGAAAGGAAAACAAGGGGGGAACGGGAGGGAGAAGGGGCGAGGAAAAAAAACCGGGAGCGGGGAAAGTGACAAATGAATGACAGGGGAGAGCGCGGGGCCGGGGGATAAAGAGGGGCGAGGGGGAGGATGCGACGGGGGCGGCGAGGGACGGCGGCGGCGGCGCCCTGACAGCCTGACCCAGCGCCGGCGGCGGGCAGCGCCTCTGCGGGGGGCGCCGGCGGCTGCAGCCCCCCCTGCGGCGGGGCGGGGAGGGCGCGGGGCCGGGGGGGGGGAGGGGGTCTCCGCTGCCTGCGTGCGGCCGGCAGAGGTGGGGGGCGGCGGGCTCTCCTCAGGCCCCCGCCGCGCAGCGCCGCTCCGCCCCCCGGCCGCCGCCGCCGCCGCCTCGGCCGCCCGACCCCCCGCCGCCGCCGCCGCCGCCGCCACTCACCTCCTCACGGAGCCCCAGCGCGGAGCGCACAGCGGGCACGCGCACCCGGCCTGCCCTCCCCCCGCCGGCCCCCCCCCGCCCCCATGCGGGGCGCGCGCCCGACACCCGCCCGCAGCCAATCGGACCCGGCCCACCAGGCTCCGCGAGAGCCGCCCCCACCCAATCACCGAGCGGGACCCAGCCCGGCCGGCCCATAGGACTCGGCCGCTGCGGAGACTCCCTGACTCAGTCCCGCCCCCTTGACCCCCGCCGCCCAATCACCGCGCGCCTCCGCGCCCAGAGCTAGCGAGACCCCGCGAGATTCCCTCACCTCATACAACCCTCACCTCGGGTGGCCCCGCCTTCTTCACCTTTCCTGCCAATCACATGGTGCCGCTCCGTCCTACTGGCCAATCGACTCTCCCCCTGCGCCGAGTCCCGCCCCCAAGGCCTGCTTCTTGCCCAATCGCAGCCCCCTAGCCGATCCAATTAGCCAATGAGGAGAAACGAAAGCCCGAAAAGGGGTTACTGGGCCAATAGTACTCGGAGGCGAGGCGGCGGCGTGATTGACAGCTCTCCTGACGAGTGGTTCGCGGCGATGGGCGTTCAAGGAGCCGTCGTTCTTCAAATCGCAGCGCGAGGCGCGGGGTGACGGACGAGGAAGTGGGTGGTGCGCCCGTCTGCCGGTGGGCAGCTGGCCAATGGGAGGCGGGGAGCCGGCTGATGAGCGGCGGGAGGGACCAATGGCGCTCCCGGGGCGGGGTGAGGTAAGGACGCGGCGGGGCGCCGAGGTCACTGTGGGCGCTGAGGGGTGGCGGCGGGAAGCGGAGCGGGAGCCGGGGTGAGGCTCGGGCCGGGGGGGAGCGGGGCGCAGCGCGGCCGGGGCGGGAGCGCCGGTGCGCTCGGAGGGGCCCTGTGCCCGCCGTGGTGGCTCTCCCGGGGCCCCCCGACCGGGTGGGGCCCTCAGGGCTGTGCTGCTCCGGGGCGAGCCGGCTCTCTCCCCCGCCCGGGGCCGAGCAAGGGAAGAGGAGCTCGGTTTCCTGAGGTAGAGGTTTCTGCCTCAGCCCCGCTCTCCAGAGGAAGGTGATTGCAAAAGCTGTCTTTCACAAAAGAAGCTTGCCTAACTCGGCTAACGGAAAGGCGAATGTGCTTTAAAGACGGGGCCGGCCTCGAAACGTGTGGAGGTTTTTTGGGGGAGGAAGGGGGATTTTTTTTTTTTTGTCGTTTTTGTTTTTTTTCCTTCGATTTGAAGGCTTTACCTTAAAGGCTTGAAGCAAGTGAGAGCGGGGAAGGTGCAGCGTGCGGGCGCTGAGGGCCCGAGCCTCCTCCGCAGGCCGCAGAAGCAGGCGGGAAGCGTGGCCTCGGCCCTCGGGTCGGGGGCAGAAACAATCGGAGGCTTTAGGTCTCTGCAGCAGATAGCTAGTAGCAGGTACTATAACTGCTTGCTGCAGCGTGGTTATTAACACACTCAGACGTTTTATTTCAAATCTGGAGTATGTGTTAACCTGGGACCAAAATCTTTTTTGTGGTGGGGTTTTTTTTGTGGTTTTTTTTATTTTAATTCGCTTATGCCATTAATCTGCATGCTTGGGGCACGCAGTGTGGTTCTTCAAAGCGTAAGTGTTCCCTAAAACATAGAGATTAATAAAAATTGGACAGTTTTAACACTTTCCACTTTCTTGTGTGAATATTAATCATATCTGATTAATAGTTTTACTTCAGAAAAACTCCTAGTTATCAGAGCCTTACCCATGATGGTAGTAGAGTTAAATTAACTGTGATAGTGATAAAGAGGTTCCTTCATGTGATTAAATTGGGTGAGCAGTTCCAAAGGAAATAAATGACTGACGGTGATGTGTCCGTGCCCCTGTCATGGGTGAGCTGCCAGCCTTTCCTTCTCTGCGCCTGGTTCTTGTCTGAACAGAGGAAAAAAGACTAGCAGAGCTATAATGGTACAGCTGCATTGCTGAAGTTTTACCAACAAATCCCTGATGGCACAGCATCAAGTACTGTGATCTGCCTTTTCTGTATGTCGCTCTAAAAACTGAACATCATTGGACTTCTGTACAGCGTGGGGGAAAGGAGGCAATAAACGTGAAAGCCTGTTGCAATTCCTAAAACTTGAGTGCGCAGTCTTTTTAAGAAGGGGTTTTGGATACTTTTTGTCTGCTCTTTGAGAATGTAAACAAGAAAAGTCTTGTGTGAATTAAGACAAGTTTCTTTGTTAAAACGGTTTCTGTTGCATTTTGAAATATTGTTAGCTAATATTCCAGTCTGGAATTACAGTAGAGTTTTGCTGTCATGTTACGGTTTTTAAAACAGAGACTTTACTTTTTAAAAAAAAAAAAGTAAGCAAGAGTCATTTGGTTTACAGCCATTTTGTAATATTACATATTGGAGGAGGAGAGAGAATATTTATTTAGAACTTGTATTTCTAGCTGTCTCTTTGAAGTCTTTATTGGAGTTGATAACAAACTGCTAATGTGCATATGAATATGGCCTGCCCCAAGGATTCTTTTGGTCTCTGCTTCCCCTCAAGCTCTGGAGAGGTATGGTGTGGGGTGTGGGACAATGGAAGGAAGCGGATACAAAGTAGGTTGGGTAGGCCTGGGTGTAGGGAAGTGCTGTGAGGACTGGAAGGCTTGTAAAACTCTCCCACACATTTTCATTATGGACTTTTTTCTTTCTCTGTTATTGCAAAATCTTTCCAAGTAGGAAAATCAAGCAATTGCCTAATAATAGTTGTATGGAAACTTGGGTTCTAAATGTATTTGCAGATTAATGTCTCAGTGGCGTTATTCAGGTCCAAATACAGAGTGTATCTTAGTTTTTTTTTTTTTTTTCAGTTAGGTACATTTCTGAGATAATTGGATCACATGTCTTTAAACAATTAATTTTCAGTAGAGTTTAATTTTTACTGGTATATTTGCTGAAAGTCAGTCACCTTCAACTGCGTGTTGGGAAGAAAAGGGAAGGAAGAAATTATCTTGTTCTTGCCACTGGACTATAGTTGAATTTATGGTCGTAAACAAAGTGTTCAGTGATATGGAAAAAATCAACCTTTTTCTAGCGTAAACTGAAAGTCTTATAATGACTGCTTATTGAGAAGTGTTCATAGATGTGCAGTTTTGGTGACTAATTTAGGAGCCTAATCTCTGTAGGCTCCTTATCGTTAAAGGGTGCAGAGGTATACTGCATTGCTGTCTGGAGGAGTCTAATTCAGGTGCGTCTGGACATCACCTTAACATTTCTTTCCCCATTGACTATATGGAGCCTTTAGAGAGAAGCTTCTGAACAGCAATGTTTAAAGCAGGGTGTTTTTACCTACTCATTTTTGCAGTGGGTAGGGAGTAATTCAGGCCTAGATCTCTGACAGCATATTTTAAAGCTTTGTGTAGCCGTCTCCCCTGGAGCAGCTTGTGTCCCTGAGAACCTGGTCTTTCAAGTATTGTGCTCATGAAAAGATGGGAATTGGATCCACTTCTCCTTAGCGTTTAAAGCATCTGTTTACACTTCTCATGAGCAAACCAGTTGCCAGTTAACCTGAGGGAAGCACCAGCTGAAGCTCATGCTGTGTCTTTATTACTTTAAGGAAGGATCAACACAATGGGGATTGTACTTGGCATCTTTGCCATAGTTGAGGATGTTACATATATGCAGCTTTCCATTGCGAGTATCACACGATGCATTACAATATCATGGATGTTGCTGGTATTTTTAGGGAAAACAGACTTCTTTAATACCACAGGTAAACTGTTGAAAAAGTTTTGTATTGTTTATTGATGCTCCTTTTCTTTATGGTTATCGTCAAACACCAACCATCTCAAGTTTTTGGATAGAGGTTATCTTTAGTAAATCTCAAAGAAGAAAGTAACCAGTTTCATCAGCTCAGCCAGCCTTCAGTCTGACTGCTTACTTATGTATTGCCACCAAGTGATCTGGGGCAACTCCTAGGTCCGCTCTTTGAGTAGGGTTAGTTGCCTGAACCAGAACACTATATCCAGCATAGAGTTTCTCCCCACAGACCTTCGTCTAAACTTACTGACTTCCTATTGATTTGTCATACAACCTTTTTATATTACCTTTAGTGAATCAAATCCATGGTGACTTCATTTTTGGCTGTACATCAGTAAATAAGTGTCTTGTCTTAGAAATACTCTGAAAGTGGTGTTAGACACTGTCATGTAGATGAATTTTCAGCAGTGAGAGCAAGAGAAGCGAGCTGGGTTGCAGGCCTGGCATTGTCACCAGTTTTCCTGACAGCTCTTGACTGGACTACTACAAACCATGCTTTCCAATTTCCATGTCTGTAAAGTGTAAGTAAAATCTGGGAGCCACTTTATTTTTTTGTTTATTTTAGTCTAACTAAATGCTACAACCATATTACCCATCTTTTATTTGTTCTTTGAAGTTGAATCAGCTCTTTTTAATGAGATGAGAGGCGGGTGAGATGGCAGCCGAAGGGATACGCTTATCTTGTGCGTCCATATGGAGTTACGTCAGATGCCAGTGCTGAATGACCCACCCTAACAACTGTATCTTCCTTCCACAGTGGGTTTTTAAACACTTTTAATTGGTGTCCCAGGCCTCTGTCATACTGCGAAGCTTGAGAATGTCAGTTCAACTGCTTTTTAGGCACTTCATGCTGTGAAAGTTAAGGGGGACAAGATCCAGTTGATTCGTTTGGAGGTACATTTAAGGAAAAAACCTTTTAAAAGAATATTAAGGAAACATGAAACTTGCAGACAAAGTGCTCAACTTCTGATAGACCCTTTGTTTCCTCAGTATAGGTCTGTTACTTGAAAGTGTTGCCTATTAGTTATATGAATCACTCCTGCCTAGAACAGGGCGGCAGAATGAATTAATCGTGTACTATTGTAAGTCAGTGCTTCCTTGTTATTTAATGCCTCTGTAGAAGAAGCAGAAGTCTGCTGAGGAGGGAGCTCATTACAGAGCTGGCTCATATAACTTTGAGCAGGAGTGTTTTGTGAGTAGTTCAATGAGCTTGAGCTGCTTGATGAGTGAGTTGGCAAAATCTAGACATAGTAATTTGAACTGGGCAGGTAGAGACACTGCTCTAGATCCTGCCAAAGCCCAGTTTGATTGCAACTAATTTGTCATCCCCAGTGAGGCATGGAGATATGTGATTGGTGACTACTGCTGATGAAACATGACAGATCAATTCTAATCTCTTACTGGTAAAGACAGTTATTCATGGGGACATGCATCTGTCTCTTACTATTTTATTCACAGTAAGAGTGCTGTAAAGCAGTAGCAAGTCTGCTGTTTGAGTATCAAACACTGAATGCTAGTATATCTAGATTTGTCAGGTGCTGTTTGCTAATCTCGTTTAAAAACTACATATAAAAGTAAATACCGTACATTAGAAACACGGGGCACAGACTTGTCCCTTTTTGAAAATCTACTGTATCAAGTTCAGTCTTTTCTGACTCTCGAGAGATTTATTTACCCCTTGGATTTGCCACTTGCTTTGCAGGGGTATAATCTTTTTGACAGCACTCTGCGTAAGGGCAAGGGATGGAAGACAATTCGTAATCGGCCAGTTCTATTTCTCTGATGCTCCTCAGCAGAGTTTTAACCTTAAGATTCTCCACAAAAGATTATATCATATTGCACAGTATAAAATGTTATGGTCCAGTTCCAGGCATAGGCTCTGTGAGGTTTTCTCTCGTACCACAAGAACTAGCTGTGAAAGCAGGACTCTGAATATTAGAATAAGTCTTTTGATTTCATGGCTGAGTGTTGCATATTAATGTCCTTCAGCACTTACGCGTGTAGGGTTTTTTGTGACCCTTTAATGCAGAAAAAGTAACATTAAGTGGAACAAAGCATAATAAAATGCTTGCACAGATTTGTCTGTGATCCACAAAAGGGGTACTCTGAGCTGCACTATTGATAATTTATCATGTGGGTGTTTGACAAGCCCACACATACCTTGATATACAACGCTGCAGATACAGTCCTCGGTGTTCTGTAACACCCTGGTAATATTTTATTCATAAATCCTAATGCTGAAGCCCTTAAGGTGTCATAAACACAGTGCTAATGCCTGTGAATTTGAGGGGGGTTGATTAGTCAGACAAATATCATGCTCTAAATAAACTGTGGTCCTAACATATGACAAAATAAACATTAATATACACAGAGTATCATAGGATTAAAATTCCTGTTGGTGTATATTGGTCCTTTTCTTTGCAAAGAAAAATTTTCCAGAGTTTTCCTCTTTAAAACCTTTTCTTTACAAACTGGAAAAGAATAAATTATCTATTAATAAAATACAGTGAGGAGCAGGGGAAAAGAATATTTTGTTTTAACTTTGGTTATGTATAAAGGGTTGTGTCTTAAAGTTTGCAAGGATGGCAATATGCCTTCATCTAAGAGGAGGGCAGGGTTCTGCTCGTCTTGTTGAATGAGGGACAAATCCCTGTCCTGCTCTGGGCAATGTATAAATAAAAAGATAGGGAAAAAATCAAGTAGTCGAAGCGGATGACCTAGCATAAGCTTGTTAGTCTATCAAAAAGGCATGTTGACCAAGATGAGCCTCATCTTTGTCTTTAAAGCAGCAGTGTGGGAACTTGGCTTCTTCTTTGAAAAGCGATTAAAATGACGGAATGGTATTTACTTCAGTAGAGCTGCACAGATATGACTGAGATATGGGGTAGGGGACAACTGGTGTAAATGACAGCTGGTGTCATCTAAGATACTGCGTATCTCTGATGTTGGAGATCAGACTCTACAGGCACTTATGTTGCTCCACTGGCCTGTCAGCCCTGTTTGTGGCTCTTGCAGTGTAGTGTTTTTGGTCGTCACGTTGCAGTTGACAGCTTTGCCCCAAGTTTGTTCTGTATACTGTATATAGAAATATGAAGATCATGATTAGCACTGGGGCTTGAATTCATCCCTGTCACCTCCAAAACACTGAACTCCATACCCTGTAGTGCTTTCTAGCCAAAAGTGTTTTCTTTTGAATTTTCTGAAGGAGTTGCTGAATTCTTTGTTTGCTGCAGAGCTTAAGCACGAGCTTGGCTTTAACTGGGGGTGCTCAGGTGCTTAAAGTTGGTTTATAATAATCTGCCATTTAAAGACTTCAGCCTGATTGTTTAGTTCTTTCTGTCTCATTTTCCTTCTTGCTGCTAAACATCAGTTGCAGGAGGTAGAGAGGAGGTCTTTATCCCCTGCGGCTTTTTGGGGAAAGTGACAGTTCTGCAGTTCTCTCTGTTCTACATTTCTTTGCACCAGAAATGACCCTGCTGCTCTTTGTCACCAGTGTTTCCTTTTATCCCTCTCCTGGCAGCTGCTCTTGCTCCATTTTGATGTTGGAACAGCAAATGAACTCCCTCTGAAGCAAATGTCATGCCAGTAAAGATGTTGAAGCAGCAAGAAAATCATCTCTGTCTCTGAAGACTGAATTGGAGACCTTTGTGAATGAGATGGTCTTAAAATAGCTCCACAGCATGTTATCTTCCCTAGAAGGTGGAGAATTGAAAACGCCACCATAAGCCACTTGTTTTTGTGTGAGCAGGATCCCTAAAAAAGGTTTCATGGAGTGGGGAGAGAAGCAGGTTGTTTACTTTTCTTCCAAATGAAGATAGGTACAATAATACCCAAGCACTTTGTTTCTGCTATATCTTTTATTCAGTGATGGGGGAGGGAGGAAGGAGGGTAAGACACCAGTACTTGTGATATCGTGAATTTTATGGATTGTAGATTTAATCAGACTAGAAAATACTGTTGCTGTGGTATTTTGGCAACACCTTTCAGAGACCTGACTTCGTGCTCTGGTTGTCCCACAGTTAGCTTTTTGTTCTGTCATTGATGCCAGTGACAACAAATTGAACAGCGCAATTGAGTTGATCTGAATTGATTGTATGCTTCTCTGATTGTGTGCCTCTTGCTAAGAGTTTTGTTTGCAACATCTTGGCTAATGGTCATGATTATTTCTTGTCCTGCATTCAATTACACTGGAACAAAGTGCATGCGACAATTTGCTATGTCAGATTATTTTGCTGTATTTTGACCCGATTATTCTGTAGGTATGATTCAGTGAAGTCCTGGGTAGGAGATTAAACCTCTGGGTTGTTAAGTTCTTGCAGATGATGATGTATTTGTAAATACCAGTTAGTTTTGTTTGCTCTAGCTTTATAATGATAGCACAAAGTCCAGCCTGATTCTGTTTCCTCTTCCTGCCTCCCCCCCCGGCTTATTTCCAGTTTGAATAGCAGCTTAGTGCTTTTTCATGTAATGACTAATTTTGTCTAGCGTAATAGGTCGTAAATCCTTCACCATGTCAGAGTTCCTTGAGTCTTGTATATGAGACCATATGCATTCATATGGTCCATATGCATATAAGATCGTATGCATTCATATCGAAAAAAGAACAATGCGTTATGGAAACACTTAAACAGTAATTTTTAAATTGCGGTCTTTGCAGTAGCACACCTATCCATTACAGCAGGGCCATTTTGAGAATGCAACTTAAACAGTTTTTCTCTGAGGTACAAAGTAGTGATTATTCTCTGTGGTCTTGCCAATATTACTGTATTTCTTTGTCATACACAAATAGTCAAGATAGGAATACATACAGGACCAAGACATCTGGAAACTAATAGGGAACAACAAACTTGCCGCCTGGTTCATGACGTTTCACTCCAGCATTGTCTTCGGAGTGTGATCCTGGTAAACTGGGGTAATGTAATGCTAATTAAACTTAAGTTTACGTAGAAGATTTGTTAGAATTAGTGCAACTCAAAGCCTGTGCTTTGTTAGGTCGTCACAGATGTGAGAAACAAATTTCATATTGACTCCAGAATTGTATCCACATATCTGACGGTCGACTTTGGTAATGTTTGAAATGGACTTTGTGAAGCCAAATCCTTGCTTAGTTCATGTAAGTCAGCATGGCTTCTTTCAAACTGACCTCCATGCTCCTTTTTGTTTTGGATCTCTTTTAGAAGCAAGGTTCTTTAAACTATTTCCATCATAACACAGTTAAAGATCAGCCTTATGTGCAGTGTGGTGTATGGAGCCATTCAGTGCTGTTTTCCATGTGCTTTATTTAACTGCTGTCAGGTGGTTCAATGGGTGTTCAGTACTGATGCTACCTGTCTGAGCCTGCTGTGTTTGTGTCGGAGCTGGTGAACCACCTGCCCAAGTTACGCACTTACATCGGTTATTTTTGCCATGGGTTTACATAGCTTTTGATGCTTTGGTCTCATATCTGTTGCAGGAAAGCATTTCATATGTAGAGATATTAAGTTACGTTAAATATTATGGTGTTATTAAAGGATCTGTTTAGTGGAATTTCAAATAACTAATCTCAGGTAATCAACAATAAACATAGAGCCAAAAGCTTTTTACCTTTACTGTTTTGGTTTTTTTTCCCCGCAGTGTTGTTAATGAAATAACAAAAACCAGTTTCTCCAGGCAACAAACACAGTGTGATTTTGAATCTGTGTGACAGTACATGTATATATTTTCCAAGAGTTGCATCACTGTTTGCTGCTTGTTTAAACATGTCACATGTTTAGTGACCTTGTTCTATGTGATCCGCTGTTTCTGGAGTAAAAACTAGCTAAAAATAATACCAAGCCAGAAGTTGAGTCGAGTTGCTCTAAATTACCCTACCTGAGGATCTGGGCAACCACGGCCTCTATGGACAGCAGAGATTCTCAGCTGGTGTAATGTAAAATACTTTTGTATAGCCAAAACCCTCAAGGAAACTGATTAATGTGTGATAATAAAACCTGTGCGCTTCTAGTCCTGTGCAGGCTATTACAGTTTGGAGAGATTCTTTGGACTGCTCTTGCTGCTAGGTGCTTTTGATTCACTTCTTTTCTGCAGCGTACCTCTAATATTAGTGGATTATTTAATTTGCACAGTGTGACCATGGGCACAATTACTTGTTAATGATGGTTCTTAAATATGGTGAGTGTAATGTCAGGCATAGAGGTAAAGATGAGGAGGTTTGCCCTGATGTCAGGGCAAATCTCTGACAGTAATCACACGATTTGCACCTCTCAGTTTTATGTTGGGTAAGCACATTTGCTTAATTCAGCATCGGGTTTACATGTCGTGCAATTCAGTTGCTGTCTTGATTCAAACCTACTAGCTAAGAAAGATAACGGGTTAGGAAATAATCTTGATTTACATGTAACCTGGGAATTACTGGTCCAGGTGACCGGAAGGTCTGTTTCTTTGGTTAGACAGACAGCGATCATTGTTGTACGTGGAGAATTTTGGTAGTTTAAGAGCTCTTGCTGATATTTCTCGGCCCGAATGATCAGCTAGCTTCAGGCGTTTGATTTCCTGATAGCCTCAGGAGAGCCCCTGTGAAGGTTCAGTCTCAGCAGCAGAACATAGTAGCAGGTATAGCATGAGCTATTTCGGCTATAACATCCGTTGTCTTTTCTCTGAATATATTGCAGTGCTCTCTTTCTGAAGTCCAAGAAACTCTTCATGTGTTTTACACAAATCATGCCGATGAAGCAATACTCCGTGTGAGGTACGCTTTGAGAATTCGTTAGTTATGCTGTTGCTTCACATAATCCTGTGCTTGAAATCAGATGTTTTTGAAGAAAATAAATCTTGGCGTTATGTGTGCTTGGGAGCGAAAAACGCACGCCTCACATGTAACATACATATTAACTGTTGTTAACTGTTGTTATTTTGTTTGTCAAAAAATACTGTGATGATGGACTACCTGTCTTGCTTATGGAATTGAGTAATCTGTACAGGAGTGGGCAGTAAAATTAACCAGGAAAAGTCTGATACAACATTTTGCCAGAAACATGAAGAAAATCTTCTACAGATCTGTGAATATCTGAATACTTTTGTTTTTCTTGAACACAGTGGAAGGGGAATTGATAAGTAAAAGTACTAGATGCAAGAATGAAATCACTAATTGAAGAACATGGACTTTTTATAGCAAACAGTTTCATAATTATATTCATATGAAAAGTTTAAGTAGGAGAAATATTAAAAATTTGACATCTTCAATTTTTCACCTTTTGTGTGAAGGTGGAAATAATTGATGGAAATAACGAGCATTACTGATAGAAACACTAAGTTTTTGAAGTTCTCTCAGTTGTTTTAAGACTATTGTTTTTCCTAATCCTGCTTTTTGACATGATAATATCCCTTTAAGGGCTTTCTTTACCAGATCAATTCTTTTCCTACTATGAGAACTAAAGCTTTTCAGCTGTCTGTCCAATTTATCCTCCTGGACTAAATTTCTCATATCAAGATAGCCAGCAGCAATACTCCCCTCAGGAGATTTGTATCAATTAGTTACACATCACTAATTTCTGTGGTACTGGTTGACCAGTCAGTTGCAAGAAAGCTGTTTTGTAAACAGTTACGGCTGCTGGGGGTTTGTCTTTTTTTTTTGTTGAGGATTTTTGTTTGTTTTGATACACATCTTTTACAGGGCAGCTATTGAAAACCTGCAGGTTTACACATGTGAATGAAGAAATACGGAGTAGCTTTAGACAGCTCCTTTTGGGATGTTAGTTGCCTAGGGATTTCATAGTACTAATAAGGGGCCATGTTATACACAGCTAAGCTAATTTCTTCCAGAAATACTTATGATGGAGAACGTCATCCAAGAGATACAGGGTTCTCAAAGTACAACAGTCGTTTGTAGCTACTGCATAAATCTCTTGTCTGTCGGTGTATGTGTGCCTGCTACCACTGTGATGGCACTCTGTCTTAAACGTATCAGTCTGAATTCCAGGCATCCTAGAGGCTGCTGGTAACTTTCCTCTTGCCCTGTGGTCTTAATGATATTCAATTTAATTCACTGTAAAGGAAAGTGGGATGTAAATATTCTGTAAATGAGACTGGGGTGACATAGTAGCAGTCTGGCATTAAAAAGAAGGGAGTGCAGTCTAAAGAGAAACTGTATCTCGATGACAGTCGCAATTCAGAAGCCACAGTCGCAGCCTTACATACCAATGTCTATGATGAAGAAGTGAGGGCTCTCTTGTTCCAACATGCACTAAGCCTTATTTTTGCAGTGTGATGCTATGCTGCTCAGCAGATTGTAGAGGATCTATACAGCATCAAAATGTTCACATCTGTCACATGTAAAACCTGAATTGCTTCTGATAAGTAGTTGGACGTTATTTAGGTTCCTGTTGTTTAGTAGAGGACTTGGATGTTATCAATGAAGTGCTTGCTTAGCCTTCACGTACTGTGCTTCTACGGCCCTTGCCTGGAAGCCTTGTCAATGTATTTCGCTACATAGGTTTGTGCGTGTATTTATTTCTGGTTTTGTTGTTTGTTTTGGGTTTTTTTGAGGGGGGGGTGTTGTGCTGTATATGAAGAGTCAGACCTGGTGAGAGGTAAGCGGGTATCGATTGCATTTTATACTCTGTAGCCACAGCACTGGTACCTCTTACATCCCTGGTGTCTCTCCAGCTCCTCAACATCACTGACCAAGTTTAAGAAAGTAGAAAGAAACTGGTGCTATATTGATTACGTGAGTGGCAAATGGAATCTAGCAGGAAAGCAGGTTACTCCCCAGCTGGAATGCAGACCAGGCTTCAGTTAATCCCTCCCTTAGCCAGAGAAAGGTGGTTTTAATCTATTTATTATGCATTTGGTTGTTTTTTTTCAGCACTGATATATCTGCAAATGCCATAGCATTGTTAGTCTTGTACTATCCATTTGCTATATCAGCAGATGTATCTGGACATGAAGCTGTTTTCCATCACTCCGGTCTAATCCCAGCTAGTGCCATAGGATCTTGTGAATTGCTCTAGGTTTTACAGAAGTAAATGACAGTATAACATATCATTTTTAAGAACCTGTTACCAGCTGTCTATAGGATTTTTTTTAGACAGCTGAATTTCTTTTTGCTGATGTTTAAGACAAAACTAATTTGATATGATTATTAGAGAAGGAAAATTAAAAGGACAAAACCATACAGGAAGCTCATTAAAATGGAAACACTGAAATAACTGGGTAATTGGGCATTGATTTTTGTCCTCCCACCCTCACTCACTTTATGAGCAGTTTTGTATTAAAAGTAACATGTCTGCAGGATGATGCTTCAACATCTGTTATTGCTGAAATAAAATTATTTGCTTGGTTTTTTTCCTCTCTCCACATTCTTCCAACATCTGCATTTGTAGATCTGTCCTGTATATTAATCGTATCTAACACTGCTCCTTTTCAGGGAAAATGCATCAGAGGGTATGGGATCCTGTCTTTGGGAATGTTTTGGTGTGGGATTTTGTATTGCCGTTCACTTTTATTAGATATTAAGTGACTGGCTGTGAAACGGAATAACGTGAATGAGGACTCTGAGGGCTGCTAGCACGAAGCCTATGCACAGCTATGTTGCTCTCAAGTGTGTTTATGCGAAACAAAGAAGTTCACAGGCTATGGCCTGTCTGTCTTCTGAAATGTTAGTGTCACCTTATGTGATTAAAACTGTGCAAATAATTTTCCTTATTTTCTTTTCTCAGAACGTTTGCAGGCAAATCACCACTTTTTAAAGTATTCCACATTGAAAATGCTCAATAACTGTGGGATTTTGATTTTTTTACTTTATACGTTGATCCAATAAATTGATTATAAATCTGTCTTGCTGAGTGTTTGCTATTTCAGTCAGTCTGGCTGTGATTGTTCTGATAGGAAGCAATATATTTTTTGTTTTATGTTTTGGATGATTGCTAAAATATATGTGGTTGCATGTGCCAATTTTAAGATTCAGTTTATTTATGAATGTGACTTTATTGCTTCTCCTCAGTATTTGTACTATAAAAATACAACTGCATGAAGGTTCATAGCAAGAAAATAGAAACAGCTGAACAATAGATTTGAAATAATACTTGGAAATCTTTTCTGATCTCTAATTATCATGATGTTAATTGTGTCCTCCAGTCTTCAAACTATGCTGTAGTTGGGAAAGCGCATGCTTAAATCCATTCCTATCCAGGAAAACGCTTGAGCTTAATTTTAAGCATGTGTATAAGTTACATTAGTTAAATGACTCATAACTATTTGCTTAAACCCTGTCCAGTGTTAGACTGACTAAATATATTAGAATTGCAATACTGCAGTAAATAAGATAAATACGGGTGTTGGTTTTGCTATGAACTTATCACTGATTTTGACTTTCGTAGTCGTTTTTGTAGTATGCAGTTGAAATCAGAAAAGAATGGAAATTTCAACTAATTTTTTAATATGCTGAAATGTATTAAGTTACACAAAAGAATCCATATTATAGTAATCCTGCATATATACAGGAAAAGAGTACCCAGCGTGCATGGCAGATGGTTTCAAAGGAAATCCTCGAGAGCTAGGATTAAAAAGCAATTTTCGGCAAGTTTAAAATGGGTCTCCATATTTGGGTCACAGATATTAAGTCTTTCATTGCAAACAAATGAGGGAGAAGTCTTGTCGGATTATTATGGAAATGCTTCTCAATAAAAGCTGACCAGTGCACGCCGTGGAAGAAAGAAGTGAGAATGTCGGTGGATTCTGCTTCTGATCCTGTTCTAACAACAGTGGGAAGTAGAGTTGTGATATGCAGAGACAGTGGTATGTTGCAAGTAAATGGGATTCGTCATTCGGCTAACAAACGTTGGCAACCCTTTTAAAAATAATGTGTATATGGCTTCAATTTTTGTCTGCCCACTGAAGCAAATTTACATAAAGACAAACAGAAAAATTGGAAGAACAAAATATAAAGAATGATCTTGATTTTGTTGTTCTGGGTCTGCAAAGTTGGAATTTTCAAGGAAACCCAAGGTATAAAGGTACCTAAATCGAATTTCGTTTCAGATTTCTGAACTCTGTTCCTGCCCCTGCCCGTTTTCATTGATTTCATTGGCCTTTGTAGCAGAACTTCATATTTTTATACTGCAGTAGAGATGCGTGGATAATCCTGCTCTTCTCTCCTACCCATCACTGTTTATTTTAAACTTTGCTAAATAAGTTTTGGTGTGTTAGAAATGACAGATTTATACCTGTTTACATTTAGTGAATTATACTTAATCACTGTTTGTTAAAGCGTAAAGACTTCTCATATAGCATTTTTCTGTTCCTTTTGCCTATGGCGAGCGTGTCTGATATGATAAATAAGAAACTGAATAGCAATCATAGACAGGAACGAACATGGGCTCCAAGTTTTGCTTGGAAGTATGTCTGCACTTACAAACGGAAAGCAAGCCCATGTTTTTTCAAACATGCTTTAGGGGCACACTAGAACTTGATTTTTTTAAATTTAATTTTTTTTAAAAGGCTATATTCTAAAGTAAACAGTACCATGCAAACATTGTTCCAGGCTGCAGCTGTTTATATTGGTGGTGTTTGAACATCCAGAAATATTATCAATATGATGCATAAAAGTGATGGAGTGCAGATGAGCTTTGTATTCTAAGAGCAAGAGAAGACACTGGGCTCTTAGTTGGTGTACATGGCACAGCAAGTTGGAGGTTACTGGCTTTAACTAACTTACACCAGCTAGTAAATGTGTTAGGAATGTAATTCACATTTACATCAGTGCTCCTTTATACACTTCTGGCAATGTAAAGGAACCTCAAGTTTGACACTAACTTTTAAAGACTCTTCTATTTCTAAAGTAGAAATTCAAGTTAGACCTTAAGCAGTGTTTAGCACTAAACAATGAAATATAGCAACTGATACTATTTTATTGTGTTCTCAAAGCTCAACTGGGTGTATTTTGAGTGGATTTGGAAAGCTTTCTGAGCAAAGGTGCCTGATGCTCTGCTAAGTGAATTATAGAAGTAATTGCTGGTTTAAATTTCAGCCTACGGAGAAGTTAATTGCATTGCTCTTTGGCTATTATATTGGCTACATGTTAACAGCAAAGGACAATGTACTTCTGAAAGGGCGTCATAAACGTCCCAGTGGGATAACTAACTGCAGGTATATCTACAAAATGTTAATTAACAATGGTAAATAATAGGTGTTTTCTGCAGGACTGAGCTAAGGTAGATATCAGAGGTCCTATCTGCTCTTCAGAAAAGAAAATTCCGATGATGGATGAAAATAATGTTATAAGGCAGCTTTCGGTTTAGTTCTTGTACTAAAGCTCAAAAGCTTCAGTGGACTCGGGATTGGCACTTAATTAAAGTTGAATCTGTTCAAGGTCCTTGTTTTACATCACCTCCTGTGGGCGGTTGACCTGTGTGCATCTTGGTATGACAAGACCTAGCTTCATGCGATCTTACCAGTTCTTTTTATCTTAGCATAATCTGTGTTTCAGATGATTATTCCAGCAAAAGGGAAACGTTTAGTCTTTTTAATTGTAACAATTGGCTCTCAAAATTCTTGAGGCATCAGGGCAAGGAATAAGCTTAAGGAAGTGTTTGAAGTGGAACATGGAAGTGGGTTAGTGGATGTTCGCAGAGCCTTCCTCCATAGCATGGGGTCAGCATGGAAGAGAGCTTTGAGATAGTTGTTACATTAAAAATTTTCCAAGTAAATGGCGGAAGTTAGTATTATGGGCTAATCAGAGGCAAAATTCATCATCTCTGTGTTGGAGATGAGTAAGGGGAGAGTATGCTGTCAGGAACTTGGAAATGAAAGTAACTGACTTCTGTTTATGGAATAAAAGGGAGAAGCAGTAAGGGAATGCAAAGAGAAAACATAGGTGAAGCAAGGGGTTAGAAAAACATTCTATAGCGTAGATGAACAATAGTAGGACAACACTGAGTGCAAAGAAGAGGGCACTGGATGCTCAAGGTGTGGATTGATGAGAATCTGGATGGCAGTGTTAATTGTGTGAATGGATGACAAGGCTTTGCCTCAGGTGTCTTGCAAGAAAAGGATACATAGGCCTTAGCTGCAAACAAAGCATCTCCTATGAGCATAACCAAAGCGGGATTTTTCTTTTTTAATACATAATTCTTGGAACCCATGTTCCCAATGTAATTATGTGCCTTCAGAGGGCAATTACGAGTGCCTAAATTAGATATCAAAAATTGAACATCTCAAGCTGTTGTCAGCCATCACGTGTCACCAAGTTATGATACTATTAATACTTGGGGAAAAAAAATTCACCCATGACAACAGTTATCTTTGATCCGCATGTTTGTAAATGTAGTTCAGAATTTTGCCTTAGATTTTTCAAAGACTTGCGTCTTTCAGAGGGAGGCATAATAGATCAGTTCAGATTCTTCTGTCATTGTTATCTTCCAGGCCTTTTGTTTCAAGTGGGTTTTGAAAGTGTCGGTGAAGTACCAGATGATCTAAGACCTGATCCAGGTGTCTGTGCATAGTCAGAGCAATCCATTCTCTTGACTTCAACAAACTTATGATCAAGTTCTAAATAAAGGAATTAGCGTTGACTTTAGAGAATTAGTCGATTTCCTTTACTCACCATACAGTTAAGTATTCAATACAGCAGGAGTTTCTTGTATGGAGTCGATTGTCTCATGGGTCAAAAAGCAGTTTTTTGTCAGGGCAAAACACAATGGAAGGAGAGTAAGCTCGTGCAGATCACCAGAAGATTAGACACAGGTGGGAAACAGGAGCCTGAATTCTCCTGTTAGGGGCCAAATGAGTCATCCAGAAACTACACCAAGGTGCAACTCCGAAGCAATCTGTGATGGTATGCTAAAATGTGTTAAAAAGAATACTGTAAAGGGGAAGATTTTCGGATGTTGTTTGCCTGCTAGAGCTGTAAGAACGTTCGACTTTGTGTTGGTTGTGCATTGTTTGTTTTCAGTTAAAATAATAACTCTCCGGGAAGTAATTCCTAGTTTTCTGCAGCCGCCTTGGAGATGATTTTTGAAAGTAAGGTTGGTACTGCACAAGAAGTTATTCCCTTTGCTTCTTCCTGCAGAAGCGTACTTGAGCATTTTGAGATGAGATTGCACCACTATGGCGGTGGGAATGGAAAGCCAAATTTTGCTGAGGAGCCACCAGGCTGTGCTAATGTTGATAAATGCTTTTTCCAAAGCAATGTTCTGCTCTGACAAATACGTAAATCTCTGAAATTATTATGTCATTGTACAGAGTTCTGAATATTAGAAACTATGGCTCTTTAAAGTAGTTAAATGCTTTCTTACCTTCAGAAACTCTTAACAGGAAATACGGAAGGCTCCGTTCCACTGCGTGATTTGGAATTTCTCTCTACTTGTATCTTTTTGTAGTCTATATTTATTAAAAAGTGTTTTCCGAGTAGACTACTGAAAGCAATAACCTATTCATATCAAGGCCATGAATTCATGTTTAATGTAACTAGTTAGACAAAAGTGAAAGCTTACAGACTGATAAATTGTGCTATAGATGGGCTTCTCTGCACTTCTTTATTGATGGTACTTTAAGTAGCGAGTTGAAGAGAAACAGATAATGAAAATTGATTCTTCTCTGCAGGTCTCTCTTGCTTACTGTTGGACTTCGACAGACCTAATCTGTGAAGATAATTAAAGTTCCTTTGCTCTAAATGCCGTAAGTGATTTTTTTTGTTTGTTTTATGGAAATCATTAGGAGCCTATTTGCCTCACGTAGGGAAAAAAGGTGAAAATGCCAAATCACAAACAAATGGTAGAAATGAAGTTGGTGCAGATTAGTTATATGACCGTACATGTTTGCAGGAGATATTTCTAAACAGCATTTTGTATTCAGGAACACCCCTGTCTCCACTCCAGCCATGCTGATAAATGCAGTAGCAGAACCTTAATTGCAAATTGCCAGTAAAGACACGAAATGAAACAATATTTTCATATTTCTATCGGGACTACGACCAGGTTAGTAATCTCAGCATGGTGGAGGGAATCTGCTGTTCCTGTGTGCATTGTATTTGGTTGAGAATAAACACCTGAAGTATCAGTACAGCATCTTAACCAGAATATCATGTAGAGAAGTCAGAGGGGTGATAAAACTTGTGAATGAAAAATTTTCCCATTGGTAACGACACGGGGTGGTGGCCCTGGCTGTTATTTAGCATAACAGTTGTTTGAATTTCAGGTGCCATGATAACATAGCGGGAGACTTAAAATACATCTTTACTGTTTAATAGACTTCTCACAGGAGCAGGCTTGCTTGCTTTAAACCTGTAAGTGCAGAAGCATGGCTTCTGGAGCGTCTGGGCTAATACCCCCCCCCAGTACATGGAATCCAGCAATCGTGTCTGGTAGGCTGCTGCAGGGGGGCAGAACGTGGGTAGGAGGCTGGAAGCAGAATGCCGTGGTTTTGACCTTGTTTCAGCATCCTTTTAGTATCCTTAGCACACAGCGCTCTGCTGATTCTATAATTAATAGTTATCCGAGCTTCTAATGACACATTTCTTATTTCTGTGAGTGTCTTTAAAACAGTTGATATTCTTGCACCAATGAAAACATGCAAAGAGCTCTTCATACCCCCATTTCTTCCCCAAAGCTGTGGGAACAATTTTCTGGCTTGTAGAACAAAGAAGTTAGAACAAATTACAGAGCCAACATCTGCACCTGGCTCACTTATTAAGCGAATATTTGGCACAGATGCTAAACTACCTTCTGCCAAGAGAGCCTTGCTGATACAGTTGTTCAGGGATGAAGATGTGATAATGTCTTTTCCTTTTTGGTTCGCCAAAGCTATTTTCTTGATTTGTCAAAGTCAAAATTTTGTTGGAAAGGAAAATATCTTTTTACTTTTAAATATCAGAGGTTAATTAATGGTTAATCAAACTTTTTCTGACCAACTATGTTAAGATTATGATGGTGTATCACTTTAGTTCCAATGGCAGACACATCACATATGGGTTGCCATTTTGATGGCTTTGAATGGTAATCTGACCCATAAAAACTGAAGCATAATATGCAAACTGATTTTTTTCTGGCCAGCCGTATTCTTGGTGCCATCTGTGTTAGGATGGAAATGAGCCTGCTCAAAATGTGGTCTGCCAGTTTTAAGCAGAGTGGTAGTGCCAATCACAGATGGGTTTAAAAGAATAGCCTCATGTGAACAAGAAGAGTAGGAAGATTCTGCTGACAGCAGGAAGCGTCATTTGAAAGCATATTACATCTGTTAAATCCTGTGGCCTATGGAACATCCGTCAGACCTTTCCATGAATTCTTCACATGGATTAAGTAAACTAAAATTAGTTTATTAGAAATTCTTGATTTCTAAAAATCAAGAAAAAAAAACCCTCAACTTCCAAACGTTGCTCTCCCTACCACCACTGCCTTCTATTGCTGTCATCCTCATCCATGATGGAATACAGTGCAGGAAGCTGACAGTATCTGATCCTGTCAAGTATTTGCAGTGTATCCATTCAGCAAAGCCAATCACAGTAAATAATTTTGTAAGTTTTGTAGATACGGTTTTTAATCTGCCGTATGAATCCTGTTGAAGTGATAGCATTCAGAGCCCTGGGCTGCCATTTCTGAATTCCTGTCTTTGACAATTAACAACAACAACAAAATCTATATTGTAGGTGAAGGTGAGTACCTGTTTGCTGCTGATGCATCTCAGCTCAAAAATTAAGATATTTAAGCACTTGATTTTCAATATGGTCAATGAGATCTCAGTTCTCTTCTCAATTTGAGAGAGACGGTGCTCTGAGGTTAGAGATTCGATGGCCTTGTCTTATGTGTAACCACAAGTGTCTTGGTACTATTGATAATCCAAAGAAACACATTAAATGATTTTCACTGGTTAGGAATATGATCTACAGAAATCTCCGATTTTTTTAATCTTTTTAAATTGATTACCTTGTTTGAATGACCATTTGCTTTTGCAGTAAGGAAGCATGTAAAAGAAAGCACTCATCGATGAATTTCATGTTCGTGACACACTTGAACATCTCTCTCAAGTCCTCTTTAAGCCTTTTATTTCTAGGCTAAATAAACACCAATTTCAGCAGTGTCTCATCTACTCCCTTTAATTATTGCTGTTGGGAGAAAGTTTCTGCCGATGCAAATGTGCTATTTTGTCATGTCACATCAAATTGCATCAGCCTTATATTTAGGAACAAAAAGAGGGGGAGGCTGAGACAGGATGTGGCTACAAATGGAACCAAAGGGTTTTCTTAAATATAGGCTGAAAATAGACAATTGAGGCAGTGATGCTTTTTCAAGCAAAAATCCATGAAAGGGAAAATCAAGTCTGTGACGACAGAAATGAAAAGCAGGGCTGGGGGTGTGAGAAGAGGGAGTTCTAGATGGAGGCGTGGGCTGGTGTCAGGGAAAAGCTGATGAACTTCTCATTTACGCAAACACCCTTTGCATTGTCAGATCGGTGTGAAGTGGTTTTAGAAGATGTTAGACCACATAATCTCCTCTTGTTCATTCTGTGCTGGCTAAAATAGTTACTAGCCATGCTTCCCTCCAGCTTGTTGCAGGGCATGCCACTGGCCCTTTCCTTTGTGATTATCTCCCCTTCAGGTCTCAAAGCTGAACTCGTTGGCTGCTTCCCAACTTGACTTATTTTGATTGAAAAAAATTTTAATGACTGGTCTTTGTTAACTTGGATGTCTCCGCTTAACCCAGTCACTTGCAGGAATTGTCCTAAATACCATACAGCTTTATTCTCATTGACTTATCTGTTACTATATGCTGCCTTGATGTAGGGATTGTTCATTAGATTTTTTTTTTTTCTTCTCAAGACATTATCAAATTCCCAAGCCTAAAAATCAGTATGGTGCAAAATGGCTCAGCTTTATTCAATTCTTTGTGCCTGTTTACATGATGGTTGAATTTGCTGATGTTGGAAGTATTTCTTCTGGCTGCTGGGTCAACCTGCAGAATTCGAAGTGTTTTCTGTGTAAGCTCCATGAGCAGAAATCAAGTGGTCTTGTTCTCTGTTATTTCTGCATGCATTTTGTAGGGTTGTACCTTACTGGATGAGATTTTGGACTCATTTTTTTTCTAGCGGAGTAACCAAAGAAATAGTAGTAAAGTTAAAGGAACAGTGTACCTAATTAAGCAGGAAGAAGTTGAAGGAAAAAAAACTGGGAGAAGGCATATAAAATTTGTGAATTGCATCTAGCAAAATTTATTTAAACCACAGTAGAAATATATGAAAAAATAATTATTTTTCAGGTGCTTTGTATAGTGCATTAAATTCTAGTAGCCTAATAGGCCTTCAGAGTGCTAATATACAGTACTTATATACTCAGAATATCTTTAAACATGAATTAACCCTTAAAAGGCTCTTGTATTGCAGGAGTGGTGGTGTCCATCTGTAACAGACAGTTGCCTTGAACAACTCAGTTACTCCTGTGTAACTTTGGAGAAACTCTGCTACAATCATGAAACTCAAGCCCAGTCATTCAGGTTGCCAGCAAACATACGTTTTTGTGGTTCAATAGAAATTAATAGAAATGTGCTGATTTACACTAGCCAAGAATTTGGACTAGTGACTTTAATGGTGCCTTCAGTGGCATTTGCCTGGAGAAACTGTGGCAGAAAAATGAAGTCCTCCAAATCAAGTTCCAATACAGATACAATACCAGTATTCCAGATTGTTATGTTGGACATAAATTAATTTATGGCAACACACATTATTTCAGTTTATTTTTTAACTACTTCCAGCAATAACTCTCAGCTCACTAAAGTAAAACTAAATAGATTGTGGTAAACAGGCATAGAGAAAATTTGCAGTAGCTGTCCAAATAAATGTAGGAGACTTTAAACAGTCCATCACACTAAATTTACTTCAAAATGTAGTGTCTCTTCACAAATAATAGTTTAAAAAAATTGTTCTTGAGGAAAGTCAGTTTCGTTCTTCAGAAAACGTTAGCAGCTTCCCCATGGAAAACACTTTGTGCCCTCTCAGAACTGGGCAGAAAATGATCTATTGAAATCAAATGCATAAATTATACATGTAAGACAACTTGCTTTGAAATGATGAGTCTGATCAGAACCTGATGGCAATTAAAGTGAATTCTGAAAGATCAGCTGCGTTTGAGAATCATCAGAAGTCTCAATGCGGATGTGATCTGTAGGCGTGCTAGCAGCACCTACTTATCAAATTAGAAAAATACTATTCATTTCTTACAGCTAAGCACTTGGATTCTCTCCTCAGAAGTAATGGGTGATGTTAGAGGTAATATTTTTATTCTTGTCACCAAGGATGATGATGATGCAGTAGAAGCTTAGAAGCTTGTATATTTACAGCGTTATGAAAAATGTAAGTCAATTAGTATTTCAGACTGAGGCTAGACAGGCAAAGGCACCCAAGTCTTCATAGTTAGATATTACCAGTCCTCCAGGACTGTAAAATATTAAATATAGTGATGCTGTAATCTAAACTCTTAATTTTTAAATTCTTACAGCAGGAAAATAACAACCCATGGTGCTAAATCCAAATACACAATGAAGCTTGATGGAAACAAGGCAATGAAAGATTTACCTCAGGCTTTACACACAAATCTGCAGCGTGCGGTGGTCTGTGCACTAAGGGTGCACAGGTCGACAAATGGGAAGAGAGGCATGCTGCAGCTTCCAGCCTGAGTCGTAAGAGGTTTCTGTCTTTGGTGTGGCTGTAATATTTAGTATTCTGTCTTCTGTGATTTTTGTTTGGTAAATGCATCCCTTGGCTGTGGCATCTGCCTAGACTGCAGATGGAAGCGTAACAGAGTCTAGGTGCGCTTCCTCCAGGAGTGGAGGGAGGAGGTGAGAGTCCTGTAGAGATTCTGGTGATACTTAAGGCATTAATTTGCACAGAATTTCTTACTTTTCATTTTCAGTTTAATCCACTTCCCAAGGCATAAGACAATCACATCTGATTTTTTTCTCCAATGACTTTTTTAATACATGAGAATTAAAAAATGCCTCAGTATAAAATATGTGTATATTCATAGAAAAGAATGCATTTCTGTTATACTTTTTCAAAGCAAATCGCAGAAATATTAAATGGGGAAGGAGAAAGACAGGTGTTTGTTTTTATAGTTGGGGTTTGTTTGTTTTGAACTGAATAAGTCTGAAAATACTAGATAAAAACTGCAGATCAAATGAAAAGACTCCATAAGCATTCTCCAGATTGTTCATCAAAAAACCACCCAACTGACAACACTACAACAAGAAAATGTTCTTAATTAATGTCTTCAGTTAAAGGAAAAGCATTGTGGATCTCTTAAATATATTATTAAATCTGTATTGTTTAGATAATAGGATGGGGAAAGACACTTGTGCTGAGTGCTGTGTCAAATTTGTCAGAGCATGTTTTAATTCTAGTTCGCTTGCTGGATTTCACAGCTATTTGTCTGGGTATTGGGGTAATTTGGAGGGTTGAGTGAACCCAGATGACTGTAATGAACTCATTTTGTGTCTTTGACTCATTCTGGCAAAAAAAGATGCTATTTATGGGGTATTTTGTATTGTTAAGACTTCTGTTCCTCCTGTCTCTCAAACTTTCTCTGGGCCGCTGTCTTTGTGCCATCACCAATAATTACATCAAATTAATTCAGCATAATTAAGTTAATTATTAGCACTGGAGGTTAACAGCATGACTTCAATTGAACCAAAGCTTTTATCCCCCTTTTCCTGAGATTTCACAAAATGTAAACAAATCTGAATCATGGATGAAACGTAAGGCAGCTCCCTTTCCATCAAGTGTTTTTGCCAGTCAGAAGAACTGTCCTGCCACATTCATTCACTCAGACGGGTGTTGATAAACATGTTGTCTGCTGCAAAGTGAAAAGAATACTGTGGCATTCTGTATCAACAGCCAAATACTTTAGAAAAAATGAAATATTTTAATCACCCCAGAGTCATTGAGTCAAAACCAGAAAGATAAAATAGTCATTAATAAAAATTCAGACGTATAGAGGATATTGAACCTGGTTTAGCTGACATACATCAAAAAGAGTTAAGACACAGGTTCCAAAGATTCAGAGGATAGCTTTTTGAATTCAGGATGCTATTGTGAATCATTGTGTAAGACACAATCAATAGCACGATTCCTTGTATAAGGTGGTAGTTTGAGACTCAGAAGATACGGTTTCTGTTCCCAGCTCTGCTATTGACTCATTCTGTGACTTTGCACAAGCCGCTTAATTTTCTGGAGCACAGTTTCATTTCTCAGATATTTTCCCTCTTAGAGATCCAAGAGGCTAGGGTTGTCTCTTTCTGCTTGTGCATCCATGGTCTAGGCACAGTGTGATGGGGTATTTGAATCCCTGGTGTCTCGATGTATTGCAATGGATCTCTGCGCTGGGACGCTAAGAACTCTGCCTTTGCCAAGGGTAAAAGCAAGCTTTTACCATTAGTGCCAAGGGCTAAAATTGAGATCCAGCTCCTGCTTTCCGCAAAGTGCAGCGTGTTTGTTTTAATCTATTATAGCAAGAGCTCTGAGCTGGACACTCAGATCAAGAGTTTTGGCTTGCACTTGACTCTACAGACAATAAACCAAACTTTTTTTCCCCTTGAACTTCATCTCAGCCAGAGCTATAAATTACTCAATATATTTGGTGCATTGTGTGTAATCAATTAAAAGCGAGCTCTATACCTCCAAAAACAAACGTCCTGCAGAGTTCTGTAGAGTGTTTTTCTTGTGTATCATTCTGGCTCAATGGCAAAAATATCCAGAAGGCGGGGAGGGAAGTGAAAGTGAGGGGAAGGAAGCGAAAATTTGAAGAAATCATGTCCCAGTTGTAAGATTTTTACCTGGCCAACAGGATATCCAGGATCTGTTTTTGGTTCTGCTATTGATGTGTTATGTGGAAGCATATTATTTAATTTCTTTCTTTGTCTTTTTGGGGAAAGTAGGGCTAAAGATATTTGGGTTGTATTATACTTGGTTTGAGTTCTGTATATGGTAACGAGTATTTAACAATGGATGAATTTTCTGGGACGGACTGCAGAAGATGGATAAAACTGCCTTGCTTGAAAACTGCTTAAAGATTCTGGGACAAAGTGAAAGTGAGTCTGCTGCTGATGTTCTGATCCTAGGTTCAGATGGTATCAGGTTGGGAAGAAATAAGATTACCTTTTGTTTTGAAAAGGTGCAATACAATATTGCTAATAATATAATGTATAGCACTGTAATATAGTGTTACTTACTAATCATGAGATGCTTATCTGTTGTAAGCAATAGACAGCAGTGGCTTTAAATTGTAGACACCTCTGCAGTTCTCAATTTTTTTCAAAAATACTTGTTTTTTCATTTTACTACTTTAGCTGAGGTTAATTTAAATCTAGGTGATGATGAGGGAAGAGGAGGGAAGTCGTATTACTAATGTAGAAAGTCTCAACATATGCTTTCTCTTCTCATCTAAATCATGTCCATGACTTTGCCATGAAAATAGATGACAAACAGCCGCCTTCCGCACAGGGTGTGCTGGGGTGTGCAGATGCCCTTTTAGCACCGCAGGGAGAATTATGCTCCCAGGAGGCCAGATCCTGTACTATAAATGGCTGCAGGTTTGTTAAAGTCACTGGAGCTGTGCTAGCCTGTTGGTATTGTTAGAAGCCTGATCTGTCGGTAGACTTTCGAAGACTATTTAGAATTTACAAAACTGTCCTCTTCCAGCGTACAGCTTCTGTTTTCCTTTTGGAAGCCTATATTAAATCAGAGTAGGAGAGAAACAACAAGGACTGAGCTCATGTAGGCAACAACACATTTAGTCCTGTGCTCAAGCAATGTGTAGGCCTGCAATTTAAATACATTACGTTAGGCAACATCTGCCATCACTGTGTCAGCTGTAGTTTTTATTGCTTCCCTCTTGTAATTGGGTCAAATAATGAAGCACTGGAATCAATTGTTAAGTAGCCCTTTCTGGAGCCAGGTACCGATTTCCTGAATGATGGAGTTCCTTCAACAGTTTTCATCTCAAAAGAATATCTTATAACTTTGTAAAATAGCAGTATCTTATAACAAGTAGAGGAGAATGGTCCCTGAAGGAGTAGGGCAGGGCGTATAGCTCTTTCACCATCCAAAGCACGGAGAATGTGCAAGTCTCATACCGCAGCTGGCTTTGTGAGGAGCTCTCTCTTGTGGCATCCCACTGCAGCCAGCAGAGGTTTTTCAGTGATAAGGGTCCTTTCTCAAAAACCAGTTGCTGGACTGGGAACTCTTTCTTTGCAATAAGCTTGTTGCTAGCCAGACTTTTCCTTTGTTTTTCTTAGGAAACAGATTCTCTTTGAGCTGGGCTAGGCCATGGAGAGTGACAGTACGGTTTTTGGGAAAACTTGAGATATGGCTTTAAGACCTTCAGAAATGTTCCTAAGATATGGCGGGCGTCTGCCCACATGATTAGCTGTTGGTATGGTAACAATCCCTGATTAGTGAACTGTACAAGTTAAAATCCCCCTTAAGAGGCTAAAGACTCCGGGACTTAAATGTTCTATAATACTGGTGCTTATAAACATTTCTCCCATGAACAGGCATGTATTTTGCTCAAGATGTGGTGGGCCAAATCCATCCCTGGTATAATTCCACCAGAGACAGGGTGTATGTCAGGGAAGGTTTTGGCTCATTATTACTTGGATTGAGAGCAAAGGACTGGAAGAGGCTAAACTTCAGCAGGTGTGGATTTGAAATAATGAGACAGCAAGTTGTTCCTGATGCTGCTGCAAAGGATAATGTAAATTGGGAAGGACGATTACAGGGCAAACGGTAGATAGCAGGGCATGGTACAAGTACCATCGTCATTAGTCGAGGGATTATGTGTGTATAGTTAGGACTGGAAAGGATGTGCTGCAGTCGATCGGTAAAACGAGAGGTCATACTGGAAAGCCCTGTTACACTGCAGGTTTTATTCCTTTGTAGGCTGGGTATGATTCCTTTGCACTAAAGGAATGTTAAGAGGTATACGTTAAGCATTCTTGGTCTTTAATGAAAAACTGTTGGGTTTTTTTATCTTTAGTCAATAGTATGGGTCACAGTGACTTCTGCTTTTTTAAAATTCTGATTCTTTACCTTCACATGATTTTGTCCTTCTATTGAACTTTTGTACTTCTGCTTTTCTAAGTAGAGTCCTTTCTGCACTGACAGCTGTTTGTTTGAATTATGTACTTTTACCCTCTTGCTTTTAAAAAAAAAAAATATATATAGTTGGCTTGCATGAGCAAAATGAGCCTATCTTAAAGCATAAAGTTAAAATTTAATTTATTTTAAATTAAAAATTTAATTTAAAAAACTTTAACCAGTTTCAGTCCTTCCTGAACCAAGTTAGGAACCATGACAAAACCTTACGTAAGACTTACTATTCTGCCCGTGCTTATATGACCCGTAGCTCATAGAATTAATGTTTTCATTAGTCAAAGACAGCGTGTTTGCACCCTTCAGAAGAACCTCCGTACCTTATTCTGCCAACTGGGTATCTGTCCTTGTAACAAAATTTGTGGTAGCTTGTATTGTGCCCAGTTGGAAGTTTTTCAAAAATTTGAAGATTCAAAAAGTATTAGAAGGTGATATAAGCCCAGCTGGAAAGTTGTTATGCTAACTGTCAAAAACTAGTAGGGACAACCGTGATTGCTAAACTAGAACTAAGGATCGGAACATTTCAAAATACAACATTTACAAAAAGGAAGGGATAAACAGGCAGTTTTGTTTTAAACTTGATGGCACCAAGATACAACTCAATTCATATTCAGGCATGATCTCAAAGGTAAATACTTACAGATTTGGCCACTGAGAACAAAATTCATGTTGACAGCAGTTGAACTGAGCAGTTTACAGCTGGGAAGATAAAGTTCTCTTGAGACAGTGCCTGTCAATTTTCCTTGAGCCAGGCGGAGTGATTGTCAGGAGAAGAGAATAAGCAGTGAAGTTTGAATTGCACCTAAACCAGGCAGATTCCTGTCCTCCCATTGCTGCCTGAACTTGACATTTAGTGAGTAATGTCACTAAAGAATATTACTTTAATTAGTCTCAGCATGCTTAGTAATTATCCAGAATAGGGTAATCTGGCCTCAGTGTAGGCAGCATATTTTCTCATTGGTGTTAGATTGCAAAAGTCTCCATGTTTTCTTTGCTGTGTTTGATGTATTGCATGTCTCTGCTTCATGATACCGAACAAGAGTGGAAGGTAAAACACTTGCCCTGTGGCTCTGGTTAATTTATATAAGTGGTCTTCAGCATGACAAGAATTTGATGTCTTTTTATAGCCAAACCCCAGAGCTTTTGTGCCTTTATATAATCCTATTGATTGACATCTATATTTAGTTTTCCTTTACCATACAGATCTTTTAAGCTTTTAGTCAGACCCTAAGAAAAACACGTTATAGGTCCGTTTTCCAGTTGCCTTGAAGTTGCTTTACACCATATCAGGAGAAAAGGGATCATCAAGTGAGTGCAAATACAAAATACAATCTACATTTGATCTGTAAGAAATTGTGCTTCTCAGAGCCTGAAAATATGGATCTCATGTGCTGAGCATGCTGGGCTACCAGGTGTGCTCAGATGTTTGTCCAGCACCTTCCTATATTTTCAGGGTTTGAGACCAGGAGGACAACCAGATTATACAGTTCGACTCTGTGGAATGTGGTGTTAAAACTTGACCCAGGAAACTCTGCATTAAGTCAGACAACTCGTGCTGGACTGGCACGTCTGTGCCTTGCGGGTCCTCGGCTGCGTGCTGACTGCCGGGGGCAGTTCAGCTGTGTGAAGCTCTTTCCTTTTTGTCCTTTACAATGGACTGTCAGTAGCAGGTTGAGGGCTGGATGAATTGCTATGATAGTGGCAGCCTGTATTTTTTTTTTTTTTTAATGTGGATGTACAAAATAAAATGGAGCTCTATTCCACTTCAAGAAGTAAAGTTACTTTTTTTCCTTTTATTCACAGTTTCCTTGCTTATACATTTAGGGATCACTCTATCACTTTTTTTTTGTACAGCAGCTCACTGGGAGCTGATGTTCAGTTGCTTGTTCAGTATGACTACTAGTTCTTTTTTCAGAACTATTTCTTCTAGGTTATGGTTCCCTCTTGTGTAGGTATAACCTGCGCTCCGAGTTGTTTGTATAATGTTCAAGTGTATTAAAGCATGACTTTGGACCCAGCTTATCCAGAAATTTACCACATTGTTTGATTGCCCTGTTGTCATTATGTACAGCTCTAGCAATCTTTGTCACTTCAAGCTTTAGCAACTATAATTTTATATTTGCGGGGAGGCCACTGCTGATAGTGTTGAATAGCATTAAGCCTAATACTGATGCTATAGAACTGCATGAAGGATGTCCAACCAATGGTGATTCCATGTCAACAAACAGATCTTGGAGATCTGTCACTTAGCTACTTCTTAGTCCCCCGTACGCTCTACTAATACTGTGTAAAGCTAACTTTACACTGCAGGGCTGCGCCCCGAAATGTGCTGCTGTTGCACTGTCATTTGATGCTGCTTCTCTGCCTCATGCATCGAGCGAAGCATAAAGCAGAGAAGAACAGAAACAGAAGTGAACAGAACAAGACTGGCTCTCGTCATTCATGCAACAGGACTTTACAATCATATTTAGAAAGGACAAAATCTGCAACAATGACAGGCCACAGCTTGTCAGAAGTGATCACATCAGAACAGCAGATCTTAATAAAAGCCCAGCATGGTGGAGAGATGTGTTTATTAGAAAGTGACTTCAGCATTGTACATGCTCGCCCATACACGAGAAGGGGTGTATCTACAGGGCAGGCCATTGCCCAGGGCTGCAAAATATTCAGTAGCTCTGTGAGTGAATGCGATTTGGTAGGGACGGACATTTGCTGGTTTGCCCAGGGCAGCAGAATGCATAGAGCTTGCCTTGAGCACGGTGCGCTAGTCACGCTCCTGTGACCTACCAGGGAGTAAAGAAAATACAGTGTAATAACCAGAGAAGGCAGTTAGTTCACTGAAACTGCTAAGGTCTGCCACTCTGCTGCAATAAGCTGTAAGTGTATTTAAGAAGTTAGAGCCCAGAGACGTAGGCCTTTCCTATATTTACCAGCTGGGAACCAGTGAAACCTGGAAGGGAGGGCTGATGTAGCCAAATACTAAGACAAAAGAGTAAGCATCCTTCTGAGTAGCAGCAGTCCACGTGGGTGTCTTCCTGGACTGATGTCAAAACATGGACCAAGATGTTTTGTGGTTAAAGAGGTTTCAAGAGGCTTCCAATTTCATTCTTATTCTGGCAGTTTGATTATTACTTTCCTGTGCAGAAAATTTTACCATCTCATTTTGCAGAAATACCACTTTTGGAATCTGTATTCATACTAATAAGAGCAGGTCCAGTGAAGGCATGATGAGTCAGGTTACAGAACTTGGTTATGAATTTTTAATAGTAATTTCACTAGTGATTTCTTTTTTTCTTGCAGATTCTGTTATTGGACACTTAGATTTACATTTTCAAGGAGGACAAATAATTTTGGCACCTTAAGATAACTGTATAAGATGTTCCAAGTTCAATACTGAATTTCCAAGATCCCTAAAACACACATGTGTTTGAAAAAAACAGTCCATTTCTCTGCTGTTTATGAGTACTTATACTGCTGGGAATATTCTGAAGCATCTTCCTAATTAAAACTAAACTAATGCTACTCAATAGATGCTTTGCATTTGTTTTTCTTCTATTAGTGTTGTTTTTACAGGGTTTGTTTGCTTAATCCTAATTTGCAAAATTCACTCTGCACCTCTCAGCAGTTTTTACGGTTGAGTCCAAACACAGCCTACTAACACCCAGGGAGATGGTATGCGGTTTGGTTTTTGGTTTGTTTGGGGTTTTTTTGATTTTTTTTTTTTTTTAATTGAGGAATTTATTCTTGAACATGCAGTGTGATCAACTCGCATAACAGGCAGTCTGGAGCAAGAGCCTGGAGCCCGCTGGAACCTCTGGTACCAGCTTTTGGATCCCACAGGTACCCTCAGTAACACAGAGCGAACAGTAAAAAATAGCATCGAACAGTTCTATCCCTCCATTTCTACTTTCTTTTCCCTCCATCTTCTGTTTTGCGTGCTTGGCTTTGTGTAGGATGGCAATGGTCAATGGCAATGCATTCCCCAGCAGAGAACCCGATTGTGGAGATAAGTTTATCGTGACAGATGGTTCAGGGGTCTGAATGCTGAGGGAGTCTGTGGGAACCCAGCTCCATTCTGAATGCTATTTAGTGGTTGGTATTCAACCCCTTAGGATCTTTGCCCTGTGGAAGCGAGTACCGAGTACGTGTCTCACCTGGCTGCAGTGAGCTGGTGAGGCAGTGTTCCAGGCTAGCTTTTTGTCAGTTAAGTGGCCAAATTAAGTGAGTGCAATCCAGGCCTGTCTTGGTTTCTCATTGTTAAAAATGGACGTAATACTACTGCGCTACTTTACTAGGATACTGTAGAATCAATACTTTAAAGATCATGAGATTTGACTAGGATAGGGAAGTTCCCGAGTTAGACTTCTAGAGATGTAATACTTTGAAGTAATAAGAAAACACGTCTCCAGCCTGTATATTGGGGTGAAGGCAGGGACGGGGGGGGGGGCAATCTGTAAACAGCAACAGCTCAGGCAACTCTTGCAGTCCTTTAATTAACACTTCCAGCCTCTGAAGCCCAGTCGTGGTGGCTGTTTAACTCTAGTCCAGAGGGACTGAGATTCTAACTGTTGAACTGTAGGGATTTGCTTGAAAAACAGTCACAATAGCAGGAAAAAAAAAAAAAAATCTGAGAGCAGTGGCATAGTGTCGTATCGGTATCATCGTGGGTTCAGCTATACACTGGGTCATTTGACAGGCTTGCTAATGCAGAGTGCAAGATTAATTGGCTTCGGTCAGCCTTTGCTTGACTATCTGAATATCAGTATCAGGAATGTAAATGATTATGCAATACAGAGAAATGCCACAATAGTCTCAGTGTCTCCTTTTATACTTGTCTCTTTTTAAACAGGGCTTTATCTAAATGCAAATGTGATTTCAGCCTTCTGATTAGGACATTATACAGTCATCCATTCCAGAAAAGCACAATTAGCGGATTATTTTATTTCTGACTCAACAGTTCTTGGTTTAGATAGCTTGTTTGTTGTGCTATGCATGATATTTAAGTTATCAGAAGGAGATTTACATTATTAGTCAGGATTGTAGCCAGATTTTGTGAGGTCGGGGTTTTTTTCTTGGCAGATAAAAATGGTAACATTCGTGGGATTTGAGGGAGGATGTTTTTAGAACAAAAGGCAATAGTGTAGATTCTTACTATGCTTCATTGTCCTTTTTGTGCCAAGTAAGGGGCAAATTACAGTAGTAACTATGCAAGTTCTCCAGTGCCGTGGGGTGTACAAGTGCAGAGTTTAGCCTTACCTGTTTTCAGGATCTAGTCACTGTTGACATGTACTGGTACAGTGCCCCGCTATCTTAGAACTTAACAGTGGGTCAGGTCATGAGATTATTTCTCATTAAACAGCCATTTTACCAAAATAGCCATCACATTCTCCATGTGCTGTGGTAGATTTCCAGTGAAGTTTTCACTGGAAATGATATTGCAAACACTGTGAAGTTACACGCTCAGAAAAATACAGATATTTGGTGCTAAACGTCCCTGTGGAGCTTACCCGTGTCACAAGATTTGTAGCATTTTTGCAGCTATGCATCTGTCAGGGCTCAGGAGAGTTTGTTGGGTTTGGTTTTGTTTTGTTTTTTTTCCCCAGTATGGGAGCCTCATACAGTACATGTTTGATAACTAGACCTGGTCAAAACTTCAATCTTCAAATCTATGAGCAGGTCCAGTATTTGTGGGAAGACAAAGGATTTTTTTTTTATTTTTTTTTACCAAAATTCATCAGTGTAAATGTATTTGTCACATGATTTGGATCCAACAGCTCATCATTTTCCTATGAAAAATTACTGCAGTGGAAAATTCCGAATTATCTATAGTGAAACAACATTTTCAATTCCATTGATCAGTTTAATCCTTCCATATTCATATGTTTACGTGACTCCGGTTTCTTGCTCTCTCTCCCATCACTTATTTTCTTTATGCTGAAGCAAGCTGTCCTATACATGCCCAACACATGAGGGATCTTTGCTTTTGTGACAGGAAATCTATTGCACCACTTAGGTTTAATTAGAGCACAATGACATATGATGAGTTTACACATCAAAGCCTAGAAACAACTCAACAAATTGGCTCTAGTCCCAAAGTATATTTTGGGCTCTGTATTGAATTGGGATGTTTCACTATGTTTAGTGGGAATATGTGAAATACAGGGTCAGGTTCTTAGGGTCAGTAGAACTATACCAATTCTTACCAGCTAAGGATCTAGCCCCAAAAACCTGTGTGTAAAGTTAAATTTAGGATCAGATCAACTTGAATCCAACTGCGTATTCTAGATTTCTGTACTGGATGATAAAAAAAAAAACAACAAACATATTCTCATAGCTTCTGTGTAAGTAACAAGTTGAATCCTATGCCCAGTTCTAATTTGCACCGAGTTCAGAGAGTTCAGTATAGACCCAGGACATATTTTAATCTGCCACATAGTGGAGTGAGGGGTTAGCTTACATCTAGGTGCACAGATGGTCTTTATATTCTGCTCACTTCTAGCACTACTTCTGTGTTGGTAAGTCACAGTCAGTGATTACAGGGCCCTGTCACTTATGTAAATGAAGCTCTTCATCTCATATCTTTAACATGTATGTGGGTTTATCATTGCAAGAAGTAGGACTGTAGCAATTTTTTCTTTCCATAAATGTTTTTCATTAAATAAAGGCATTTTGATGTTTCACAGATACTTTTTTTTTTTTAAATTTTATTTCAGGAAAGCTTAATTTGAGATATGGTATCTGGATCCCAACTTTGCCTACACTAAGGGTTATGGAATGGGTCCATTTTTGTCTTAGTGTTATTAATATACATTTCTGCCTATTACATGAAAGATTAAAAAAAAAAACCTCTCTTCTGTATGGAGAATGCAAAAATGACAATAATGGCAAAAGCAATTTAAGCTGGGGTTTTCATAGAGTTCATCCCTTATTTTCAAATATCCACTTTTCCTGTGGTTATTGGACTGCTTTAGTATTCTGAGACACTGTACTCACAGGAGACTAGACTACTTTAAGAACAAAAGTGCCATGTATTCAAAGTGTGCCATTTAGTTTGACTGTATGGTAATGACGAGCGCCCAGCCTTTGCAGCCGTCCAGCGAGGCAGCATGTCTCAAGCGTTCCCCTTCGAGGCACAGTTGGTTCCCTGCGGACCCTTTCTGTAGCACGTGGAAGGCCTTCGTCCCCTGCTGACCACGTCAGCATGGCTCCCCGTGTTGAGTCATGGGCTGCGGGGCACAGCAAAGAAGCCAGATGGCTTCGGGTATTCTTGTATATGAATTGCCCAACTCAACATGTAGCCATTTGGGTTCTAAACAAAAAACTAGCTGTATTGAAGCTTGAATTTCAGAGTTGGAGAATATGTACAACTGCCACTGAAGGAAGGAAAAAAGGAAAACCTTGGTTGGAGCCAAAGATATCCCATTTGAAGCTGGTCTAATCAGTTAATTTCTGTGCCTCGTTTCCCATTGATGAGAGCAGTCTCCAGTCTCAGAGCAGTGTTCTCGTGTCTATATCAGATGCTGGGAGACACACAGGATAGGGTAATAGAAGATTCAGAAATACATTAAAAAGCTAGATAGATGTCTGTGGGTGCAGCACCTCTAAATAGTAATCCCTAAGGTCCAGTATTTCTTTGTAACAAGACTCTAGAAGGCGCTTTATTCTTTAGAGAAGTGACTTGATTAATCAGGCTTTAAATGACTGACAGATAAAGCGCCTTGACAATCGCGGGGCCATTAACATGGCATACCTTTTTGATTTCTGGCATGCCTTGTAGCTGCCTGCTGTTTTTCATTTTCCTTCTTTTTATAACTATGTCTGTTCAGGCAGTTCTTGTTCAAATGTATTCATAAAACAGAGAAATATAGAGTTAGATACACAGAGGACATCCAAACTTTATTGAAAAGGTCTTGCTTCCCCTATGTAGCTTCATATGGTAAAAAATTTAAGGCTACCGAAAAAGGCAACGTGTATGTTACTGTATTCTTTAACTTCTTGTTGTGAAAGAAAAGTAAATCTAGATGTTGATCAAAAAAGAAAATCCTTACATCCCAGTTCCTCTGAAAAAGACAAACATTGATATCTCCTTCTATAAATTGAATATTGTTGTGACAGAATCCCTTGAACTATCAATATGTGTCAGGGATATTACTCAGTCTACATATATAGTTCTCAGTTTTGTCACCTGCAGTGCTAAATGCCAGGGGAAAACTGAAGGAGGGGATTTAGCATGATGTTTGTATAGTAAATGTTTCTTACAACATATGGTGTAAATTGGCAACCCCAAAATACTTTCATTAAAAAGGTAATACCAGGTGAATGCTGAAAGTTCAATTTAAATAGTAGGGGAGAAAGAGCCAGATGTCGGGTGAAACTAAGTATCCTAAGCAGGAAAGGAAGGCAAAAGCAAAGGCATTTGCATAACAAAACAAGATGATTTTCAAAGTTTTGTTTGTGTTCTCACTGGCACGTAGCAGGGGTTTACAGAGATGTCACTGAGCTGAGTGCTAGGAAGAAACTGAAGGAGGGTACCAGAATCTGTTTTTGAAGTCCGTTTGTGTTAGGAGGGTTCCTAAGAACAACTTTAGAAAAGAAGTCAAAGAAGGAAGTTAGTGCTGAGTGATATCAGGGGTGGAGTGAAAGGTGTGTGCTGGAAATACGCCCTCAGCGCTCTTTGCTGGAAGAGAAGCCTGAGGACTGAACCCCGTGTTGCAGTTAGAAACATAACAACGTGTACCTGTACCTGCTTGAGGTTCCTGTTGAGGCCTTCACCACTTGGAAAGTGAGTCAGGTGGGGTGTTATACCATGAGGTGTCTGGTATGCCAAAACAAAACTGAGCGCCACTCTGAAACAAACTCTTACGTGATATTATATTATATATTATTGCCCCATCAGGTCAGATGAAATATTGAAATATCTCCCTGCCCATGGCCAGGGGGTTGGACTAGATGATCTTTTAAGGTCCCTTCCAACCCAAACCATTCTATGATTATATTTCTATTTTCAAAATAGGACACAGTCTTGGAATCATTCTACCTAATTTAGGCTTGTAACTGCAGGATCTATATTATAATTCTTGTTTTCCTACTCCTTCTGTGTTCAATGGAGAGAAGGGCAGGGAGTAATTCAGTCTATAGGTTATTTGAGTCACATTTTGGAGTTGCTTATCTTTCTGCTGGTTGGAGGGGGAATGCAGGGATCTCTCTACTGACTATCGAGAGTATAATCACCTCCTGTACTCAAACGCTGAAGTGACATGAATCCAAACCAAAAAATGCATGGAGCCTGGTGCCCAGCATAGGTTCCGTTACAAAGAGAAAATGATACTTTAAAGAAAAAAGACTGGAAAAAACCCAAGAGATTAACATTTTGAAGCCTGGGGGTATTCTGATCTGTATTTTAAGCTGAACTTTTTAGGTAAAGCCATAATTAGCACGTCTTGTGTGCTTGGAAAGTGAGCTAGCAATTGGACTGGTGAGACTGAAGCCATTTTGAAAAGTCAGCTCTTGGTCTATATTTCTGAATTTTTGTAACATCTTTCTGCCCCACATATGTTTTTTTTGGGTGGTATCCAGTTACTGTAGTGTGTGAGGCTGAATGGCTTTTATTAAACAAATACGAAAAAACAGAACTGGAATCAGACAAGCAGAATGAAAAGATTGCAGCAGCAGTATAGAGCCAACTTATTGCCCTCATGATGGAAGAATGGTTTTCTAATTGTTTGTGAAAGCTAATGGAAACCATATTTTGGCTGTGAATAACTCTCAGGAGGGATCATTGTGAAGTCTTACCTCATCTCTCGTACTTTACTGATAGAACATATCAAGTATTCAAAAGCAGACACACCCCATGAAGCTCAAACTGCAGAAAACCACTGGTCAGTTTTAGATACTGGAGAAAAATGGGACTCGTCAGGGGTGAGTGAGCTTTACTGGCACATCCCTGGCCTGTCAGAGGCCAGGGCAGGTTTACCTTTGTTACGGCATGTCAATTGTGGCAGGAGTGGATAACTGTTCAGAGGGTAAAGGTTATGCTAACAGAGTCCAGGAGCCAATTAAGATTTTCTTGCCCACGAGACATCACAATATCATGCTGAACCGTGTTGAGAGAAGGGGGTGTTTGACAATTTGCTCCAGCCAACATCATCTACTTCTGAGCTACCTGTGGCTAAAAATCGGAAATGCCACTTTTTGCATTTTGTCCATGGAATCTTTCCTAAATGCTGTACCATTTCAGTCCATTTCAGGTCTTTATTCCAGACTTTAGTAATAACAACAAAATCAAAGTTGTTAAATGTTAAATTTGATCCACCTTTTGTCTTTCCGTGATGTGCATTAGTCCTCCTCGCGCTGGGTGGGGCACTGCCAGAACGATAGAAAACAACAGGATTTGCAGTTGCCGTATTTGACGTTGGCATCACCCATTTGTCCATTGTGGGATTGGCCTTTGTCTGCTTTTCTTTCCAAGATCCCCTGAATATGTAGTCATTAACCTATGACTAATTAGGGAAGTGACCAAGCTGGATCTTGTGCAGGTAGTGGACAAGCTGTGCTGTGTTAGCTCCAATGGAAAGTCATCACAGCCATTACAGCGGTGTTTGCAGAGCCTGGGATCCAACAGCCTTTTTTTGGTTGGTTAGGTTTTTTTATAATGTTAATAACAGAATCAGGATAAACAGCACCATACACGGATCCTTCAGCTCATTGCGATCACAAAAAACGTGGCATATTGGTAATGAACGTCAAATTGGGATTTCTGTAACTTTTATGGGTATTTTTCACTAGGGAGTTAGTCACTGTGATCAGCATTTGTCTTGGAGTACCGTTTGTCGTAAATCTATATACTCTAGTACTTTGGGGAGAGGGCTTTGCTTGTTGAAAGTGTTCCTAAAGTGATTTTGAGTAAAGTCACAAATGAACTACACAAACCTATTTCAGATGTAAGGAAAGATGTCAGGATAAATAAGCAGGAAAGAGATCCTGACATAGGTTCTTCAAAGGTTTATGCCTATTAAGCCTGTTGTATATGTTAGAATTAGTTTTAATAATTTACATTATCGGCTCATGAGATAGTAACCCTGTTAAGTACTTCCTTAAGACACTCCTCTTTTTCCCTTGGAGGCTAGAAAAGCTTTTTCTGAAGTGTCATCAGAGCCTTTCTTAGGGGCTTCCATAACACCCATCAGCCGTGACTCACTGTGTTTCTGCAGGTCCTTAAAAAAATAGTGTTATAAAACTTGCCTGTTGATACCAGCTAAGCAGGTGGTGAGCTATATTGTGTGCTCTATTAGTCTACACAAAAACAGGCTCATATTACTGTCACCTCCTCCCCATCCCCATCCCACCTGTTTGGCTCATCTGCCTCGTTCTGCCTCATCTTATGACTTGTCATTAGTCTGCCTTGTAAATTCGTTGTGGCAGAAACTTTTTCATTCGATATGTATGTATGTATATATAGTACCTACCATGAGAGGGCCTGAATCCTTGACTGAAGAGTATGGGCACTCTTCCCGTACGGATAATAATGCTAATATTGCAAGGCTTTCTCACACATTTCCTGTAGACAAGCAGCTCTGCCACAGCAACAGCTCCCGCTCGTTTTACAAGATGTTACTTTTGACAAAAGATAGTTAGGTTCAAAAAAATCAATGTAGTATAGATTTCCCCCAATCTTTCAGTAATGAACAGAAAAAAACCCAATATTGTGAGGTGCTCAGATATGATTTTGTACTGTGGTTTTGTGCTATGAGTAAAGCAATGCTGTAGAGGCCCATCCCTCAAGAATAAGACACATTCTGTATTTTTGTCATAGAATTCTTTAATTTTTCTTAACACAGAAGAATCTTACTTTTTGTGCCTGAAATAGTAAAGATTTTCAGTGACCTCTGCTACTGTAAATCAGCATAGCTCTTGTTACTGCTATAGAGGTATGCTAATTTATATCTACTTATTACAGACTGAGATGGAATTTTGTTTTACCGAAAACAGAGATTACAATAGTACATATCCCATTATGATGGGCATTTTATAGGTACGTAGTGAGGAGATTTTCCCCACTGCAAGAAGAGCTAGGCTATGCAAATATACAGCCCAGGCATGCAATAGCTGTGGGGTTCTATTCTGAAATAAATTTGGTCGAAGGACTTAAATTACTTAAGAAAAAGGAAAAAAATATTCCGAATGATGAGTAAGTATCATAACAGGTGCTAAAATAATGCCATACACCTACTTCATTATTCAGTTACTTATTTATTATCTTTATTCTTAAGAGTAATGATGTAAAAGCGCTTTTTTCCAAATGTTAATTTAGTTCTCTGCAGATGGTAACCATCTGTTAAATGACAAGTCATTTACAGTATTTGATTAGCACTTTATATAGCTTGGATGGACTTATTGTAACAATATGTAAGTAAGTATAGTTATGGAGGTGAAACTTGTTAAATTTGTTCTTTTCCTGTTACCAAAAAAATGGAAAATTTCAAACCTATCAATATTTTTGCCTATCTTCTCCTATATTTATACATGTTATTTCTTGTTAAAGCCTGACATTCATAGGCCAGTTCACAAGATATTCTGGAGGGAGTGACAATACTAGGAAATATTGTTAAATTCCAACACCACTTGTGGCAATTATGAGTGTCCTCATTCTGCAATGTCACCATGTGGTTGGACTTTTAGGGATGCTCAAGGAAAACACTGAAAGCTTGAATGAATCTAAGAATCACGCCTTATCAAGTAGAAAAATCCCTCAGGGCTGCGATACTGCTTTGTATACTGATAGCAGCTTATACTGTGCATCTTTTTTTAAACTAGAAAAAAATTACTATTGCAATACAACTTAATATTAGCATCATAAAATGATCTTCTTGCATGAACTGCACATTTTTGTATTTTAATACCTTGATCAATGACAACAAGCCCCCATCTGTCCATAAACTAAGCAGGTTCTGCTTCATTTCATATTTTGTTTTCTTCTAAAGTTTCTTCAAGTTATGCTGCTAAACCCTAATTTGCCGGCCCCGTTTTCATTGTTGTGAAATTACTTTACAGTTTTATTTTTTGTGTTTTTAATAAGATTTATTAGACATTTTGATTTTTTTTTTTTGTTGTTTTCAACAGGTAAAAAGCTTGGTAATGGCCCCGCTACCCAATGCTGAATTAGTTCAGAACTCTTTGCAGTTATATCGTTACCTGCTTCGATGCTGTAAGCAGCTTCCTGAAGAGAATATTCGTCAGCATTACAGACATGCAGTCAGGCAGGTGAGAAACAGATTCCTTTTTTGTTGGTGGAATTCAGTGTTCTGGGTTTTTCTTCATTTTGTTTTTCTCCTCCTACGGTTTGGACCAACTTTTTATAACTCCTGGCACTTAAAAATTTATTCTTCTGCAAGCTTGAAACATTAATGGATTTGAAGGATTATACTGGGAGTATGTGAAGGAGCATTTCTTTTTGTTTGCTTTGAATCGGAAACAGTCTATTTTCCTTGGCTTTCATCTCTAATTCTTGTGTTAGTCAAGAGAGTGAACACTCGTTCCTTACCTAAACACATCTTTCATGGTGAAACTCACTGGTTCCTTGTCGGTCATTTTTTAAGATATATATACATATCCCGCCCCCAACCCCCCCAGCTGGGTAAATCTCATCTAATTGCTCATGTGGAAGTAATTTCATGCCTTTGATCATACCTCTTGTCCTGTGTCTTTCTAGTTTTAATGTACCAGACAATTTAAATTGTTGCTCTGAATTGAAATTCTCTGGGTTTTGGGTTTTTTTTGCTGATGATGTATGAAAGGAGTAAAATACTTAATATGAAGTTACATTTGACAAGACTTGTTATGGAAATAGCACAGCGAGGTGCTACAATGTATATTTTTACCTTTTTAGAGCAACAGTGTGTTTGCATCAATTTTTTTTTTTTTTTGAGATTTAAGTGATCCTTATTTCAGCAACTGTTGCGTTAATGTTGGTTCAACATTCAACGCTTTGAATGTTGCAGAGTTTCAAAGTTCATGCGGATGAAGACAATCCCGAGCGCATCCAGCAGATCATTAAGAGAGCCATTGAAGATGCTGACTGGGTCATGAATAAAGTAAGTGCATCAAATTGTCGAAGTTTTGCGCTCTCTCAGCTCAGATCAAAGAAAACATCAGAAAGCAAGTTAGGAGCAGCAAACTGTTCCCTTGTCCTGGCCGTTGGAAGTCTGGGTGAGAGGAAATACCTAGCCACTAGGGATTTATGATTGTGATGGTTCTTGTTTAAAAATTCTTTGTCAGTATAAGTGTATATAAGTGTATTTTTTAGAACCAATGATGCTTTAAGTTGGTCTCTGTGTAAATCTTTGTTTCCATGAAGAATTATATTAAATCTCAGCAGTGGTGGCTATTGTAACTCTATTATAAAGACAAAAAGGACAATATTTTGCAAGCCACAGTTTGTTGATACGCATCAGCTGCTTTCCTAACAGCAATCTATCCTCTCTCAGTCAGTTTACGTAAACTCCCAGAACGATTCCCCCCCAGCTCTCAGATCTTGCCTGTGGCTGCGCACATCAGGGTTAGACAACACAGTGGCAAAATTGTGGTAATTGGTTTACTTGTGCCATAGTTATCACCCAGCAGATATGCCTCTTTACTATCACAGCACTGACAGATACCACTCAAACTGGTTTCTTAAATAAAAGAATGAAGATTGTTTACTGTTAGACAGCTGAGAGTCACCTGGATGTCCTTGGATTTAAATCTGGTTGGGGAGTGTGATGTGTTAACATGGATTTCCGAGAGTATAATGAAAAGAGTCGAAAGTTCATCTTGCTCTAAATATCTGTGATTTAATTTACTAAATGACTGTTAAGTCCTTCTCTCTGCCAGCCCCTGAAATCCAAATGAGAACTGTTACAGGAGCAAGCACAGATTAGTCATAGATTATAAAATTACAGCGGTAGCCAAATCCCAGCAGTTACAGCCTAGTAAATAACTGTCTGTGCCTGAATCTGATTTTATTCTCCCTACAATTATGAAAAGCCTCATTCTGATTCTGCTACAGAGATTGTAGTCTGCTTCATTGGAAAACTGGTAATTGAACTGTGTGAGAGGAGGATCGGATTCACAGTGCCTGCCAAGAAGCATTATTTTATACCGTAGAGGGAAAGCCTATCAAATTTCAATCTAAGTTAAAGGAAACTGAGATAATTTTATGTAGATCCTGAAGAGGGTTGTAAATCCTTGTCAGTGTGAACTGTTACTTTTAGTTACGTGCTCTTTCCCGTAAATAATTGTTTCTCTCTTTTTTCTTTTAGTATAAAAAACAGAAGTAGAAGAGGAATGATGAAGATAATGTCATTGGTAAACATCCTTAGAGGACTTGCAGTCAAGCTCAGTACTATATTATAGTTATTGCCTGGGGTTTTCTCTTAGATAATACAAATACAATAACTTCTATCTCATTGGGATGTCACGAAGCTAAAATAATATTTTTGAAGCTATTTGAGTCTGTAAATTAAAAGGCGCAGTCTAGGTTCAAAGTATTAGCTTGTATAATCACAAACTTTAGCTCAAAGCCCAAACTTGTCTAAGATTTGAGTAACAGAGCTTCTCAGGAAAACTTACTGAGAATAAAAATGTAATGGAGCAGAAGTCATTAACGAATAATAAGTAGTGCCCTGTCTGTCGTTCATATCTGAATAACAGCGTCTCATCTGAAAGAACTTAACTAGTATCTGAGCATAAAGGTCTGTACTGGGAGCCCGCAAATCTGAGAAATGCTCACTGAGGATCAGAGCAAATTTCTCTTTTTTGCAGACTAGATTATACTGTTAGGCCTAGATCCACCACAGCATAGCAGTGTTTGACACGCTTATTGCATAGGTTATTTGGTGGCAAGGTTCTTCTGCAGAAGTAACAGTGGATTTAAGTTTGTGTAGCATTCTGAATTAGGGTAGTCAGTCTGTTATATCAGCTTGCTACGGGAGGTCCTCTGTCAGGACCATAGATATGCTTTCAGAGTGAAGCAGAGGTAGGACCAGAGCACAGGTCTCTCTTTAATCTGGTAGCAGACACAAAAGCATGCGCTGCTGCGTGAAGAACATACCCGCAAGAACTGTAAGCCCATCTGAAACTTCAACCACAGTATTTTCCACTTGCCTGGCCATGCTATTGCCATATCTTCATTCTACTCTGTAGGTTTGCACTTGAACTAATGGTGGTCTTTTCTTATTTAAAGATAGGTGCCTGTCACCCTGATCTCTAAACTCTGAAAACGGACGCCGTTTAGACGGGTTTTGTGCACTGAATGGTATAAACACTGAAATGTGCCATGTTGTACAGTTATAAAGGCCTTCGCAACTTTTTGCAACATATAATAAACGTCCTTTAAAAATGGGAGTCCATGTCCTTTTTAAAAAGACTGTCTTTTCACTGCCCTAATAGATTTTCATCAGGGAAAACTCCATAGAAATACTAGCTATCTTAAATAAAATTAATTTAGGGGTGGAAGAATTTACCTTTTGAAACAAGACTTTTGCTTTTAGCTGTACTTGGAACTTTCTGCCTCCGGGTGGCAGTGCATGCTGCGATCCATATCCGAGGTCCTAAGTATTTGGGTGTCGGGTTTGTTTTTACTATTTCCAAACTGTTGACCTTCCTCACCTGCTGAAATAGAACTCAAGTGCTAAGGCAGATCTCTTTTAGACTCTAGATTTTCTTTTTTTCATTCAGACGTGAAAAAAAACAAAAAGAAAATGCTAGCTCAAAGTAGTCGAAGAATTTGACAAGTGCTATAAAAGACATGGAGGCTGTAAGTGAACGTTTATACCATAAAGTATTTATCAAAAAATTTCCTTTGTCTCTGCGAACCCTAAACCCTCCTCTTCGAGAATTCCTGCCCTCTGTTATTCTTTCCTCTGCCTTCACCACTGTTGTTCCTCTCTGTAGTCCTACATCTTTCACATCACCTTATACACCCTCAGTTTTTGTTCTTGCTCTGCATATTCCTGGATTCTGTTCTCTCTCATCTTATTTCTCTACCCCACTTCTTTCTCTTCCTCAAATCCTTTTCTGACAGGTGCATCAGAAGATACTCGGGTATTATGCTGGGGCCATCCTTCTGCTTAATTTCAGATAATAAAGCATGAAGGTAATACAGTTTCTCAACAGAGTGGGTGTAAGTTTTTCTTTATGTGAGGAAAACCACTTGTCTTTCTACTTAAATACTTTTTTTTGCAAGTGCAACCATTCTGGTTTAAACTTTCAAAATAATTTGATGCAAGGTAGAGCATAGAAAACTTCAACCCTGGCAGTTGACAAGGAATATCCAGTATGAAACTGAATGCTGTAATAAAAAAGATCATGTAGATTTGATAGAAGATATCTGAATGTGCTATTTTTTATCAAGAACAGCAAAAAGATGACCCATGCTGTACTCCAATACTATTGTATATATTTGGTCTGTAGTATGGAGATGCACTGAGCTTTGTATCGGTGCGTTACTGAAAATTATAAGATTCAGTAGGATTAACAGCATATGGAAACATTCTGGTGTCCTGAACTCTAAATGTAGTGTGCTCAACAGCCCTCTAGTGCTTTAATTGTCTTGCGTGATGTAGTGTGAGACAGAATATTTTGTTCAGTTACTAAATAGGATAATTGCATGTGTCTAAATCATTCTTATATGCCTGTTATTTAATTTCTGGATAGTTCAAGAGAGAAAGCACCAAGGAGCTGGAAGGTGCAACCGCGGCATGCTTGTAGCTCCAAATGTCTGAGGTGCAGCTGAGCATATGGGAAGATCAGACCAAAGGTATGATGGATGTAACTGGTAGGAGCAGGATCTGTGAATTTTAGTCTTTGGAAACTGGTAGAGCATGCAGTTCTTAGTAGGGTGCAGAGTGGGAACATGGTTGCTGAGGCAGGAGACACCATAAATAAATATTTTCACATTAGTGATTCAGTTGTGGGGCATGATGAGATGTCAGAGTCTTTTTTCTTTTTTTTTTTTTTTTTTCTCATACAAACGTAATCTGGTTTTCAAAATAACAAACCTGTTAACGGTAAGGAAATATAATGTGAAGGTCTGGTCTAGTGGAAGGTGTTTCTGCCCATGGCGGCAGGGGGTGGAACCAGATGATCTTTATCTATGATTCTGTGGTAACTTTATTTGTTATGGAACAAATAATTTTCTTGGTGGTGGGGAGACACAGTACAAACAACTATCTACTTCCTTGTAATAGTGAAACTAACCCCAATGTCCAAGACAGACATGTTTCTCTAATGACTGGGCTGAAGAGTCGTTCCGCTGCATAGCTGAGGCTTTTATGTTTTTGAGTAAATCCAAAACACAGCACTATAGCAGCTACTAGGAAGAAAAATCAACGCTATCCCAGCTGAAACCAGGACATCAAGATGTTATACAAATTCTGTTCTTCAGCAACATAATTTGAGACCAAAGATCTTACATTAGCCTAGAGGTAGATGAGAACCTGAACTCTGAAAAGGGATTTAGGCAGAGCTTCAATACCTTCAACCAAAATTATTATCCAGAAAACTTCTACTCAGAATTCATTTAATCCTGGAGTTGCCCTAATTTACCACTCGCTAACCTGTCTGACCTGAGAGTTTATACGGTGAGTTGAGCTCTCTTCTTTAGTATCCAGGATCACCTTTGTTTGAGCAACTCTGCCACCCAGCCTTGCTGAGACTGAAGAACTGTTCTCTGTTCCACCAATGTCTTCATTTGCTGTTAATGCCACTGTGCTAATGATTAGCTGCCAGGGCCTCTAACAGGGCCCGCTGCAGGAAAGACTTACACAGTCGCAGGCATAGCTTTATTCCTGCTGCTCACAGGGGAACGCTTCGTTGGTCAGACCCCTCCATGGTTCTCTGATGGCAGGTGCAAAGAAAATATCAACACCAAATAGGCTGGTGCATCTCTGTGTCCATATTCAGTCAATCAGAATGTCTGAAAATAAAGATGTTGGGTGCAAATTAAGTAATAGGGGTTAAAAGACTGTGTTGTATACTGGAATTACTATTGCAAGGTTTAAAAGAAAAAAGCTCACAGTGCTTATTAAACTGTTGACACAACAAAGGATAATGTCAGTAAAAAGGGACAAGCCTATTCTATTCATAGGGTTTAGTTTCTTTTTACTGAAATGAGGAACCCGTGTCTCTACTTGTATATCATGCCAGTTCTGGTAAGTAATGGACTGTTGATAGGTCTATGCAATAATTGAATGATTAAGGGCCTATCATGTGAAAGCCCCAGTTTTTGTTGGCCCACTGATAAGCACTCCTACTGTAAGCATTCAGTTACCAGCATGAGGTTCAGTGTGAAATAGTATCACCTGGCCATTCACGAGCCTGAGGGTTTTCACTGTGTTTACACAAGTGTAATAACTACATTCTGGAAACAACAGATTGGCAGCTGATGACTGTACCACCTTGGGTCAATAACTTCTCCTAACTATTCCTCTACAATTAGAGGAGTTGAGTGGTATTAACTGTTCAAAGGTTGTGTACAGACAGCTCTGACAGTTAAGGTAGAAGAGGTTTTCACAGGAGGCTTGTTGTGGAAGACAAACATTAGAACAAGGAAAAGACAGTTGGGAAGCTTCCGTTTAGTAGGTTGAGACCATGCTTTTAATTCTTGAAGTACGGAGAAACAGATTGCTCAGATCACATTTTAGCTAAGGAAAATGAGGAAAAAGTTCTTAGTCATTAGCTCCAGGTTATAGACTTATCAACATTCAGTCTAAGGACAGAACCGAATTTGGTACTGTACTTTATATATATATATAGGTTAGGTTCAGCAACCTAAAGCTGAAATTGTGTGGAAATAATCTGTACATTACAAATATGGAAGGGATGTATCTAGAAGGACTGGAACAATGGCAATTTACTGGTGGGTTAGTTCATGTGTTTTGTTTAATGTACAGGTTCTTGCTCGTAAGCCCACAGAGAAATGTTAAAGGGTCTGCTTTTGTTGTCACCAGCCTTGGAGCCTCACGTAGAAGCTTTCCGCGTAGTGAAAATTTTTCCTTTTTTTTTTTTTTTTTTTTTAAAATTGGTTGATATCAGGTTTTAGTATGGAAAAGACTGTAAATGTGTGGTTTATCTAAAATATAGGATAGTATTCTGCACTTCACGTGATTAAAGAGATGTATGTATTTCTGATCACATTCTTATGTCAGAGGTGTTACTGATTTCAGTTCACTCCTGCCACTGAAAGTCATTTGAGCCCTGTGAGCACTGATGAACAGAATACTTCCATCCCAAGCCAAGCTTTGCTTAGCACCATTTGTCAATAATTGAATATTCTTTAAATCATTCTTTAGCTTTAGCGCTTTGTAAACTCTTTTTCACTTGGTTCGTTATGTCACAGGCATCGCTTTGTGTTTAGTGACATGTGAGCTTAAGAATATGATGCTAAACAAAAACATCTCTTCTATGGTGTTTGGCTCATTTTCAGATGTCGTAAGGAAGTGATGTTTACTGCGTTACTATAAAGAACAAGTATACCCACTATTTCTGAGAGAAACAAATAATATTCACTGTGATCTTTTCTTAAGGGAAACTCGGCACTACAAATTGCGCCTTCGTATAAAGCTCTGATAAGATGCAAACTGAACAGGCAGCACAGCGGCTGTGAGTCTTAGACATTCAGTATCGTCATATTCGTTCATTATGAGAGTCCTTGACCCTAAACTCTAAGAACGAATTTTTGGCGCTTTATGCTGTGCAATGTTGTGTCCTTCAGTGTCATCCAGAATAGCATATGTTTATTTGAAATGTGTGAGTGGTCTCTTTGTCAAGAACCGTGTTCTAAAGCAAGTCAGTAACAGGTGAAAATGCCTTGACCCTGTGCTGCGCTGCCCACTTGCTCATTGCTTTACTGCAGTCTTTCCTACTGTTCCGAGGCAGTGTATTGCTTCTTGGGCACAAGCCAGCTGGCGCATCTTTCAGCTTTTGTATTATTTGATTAATTTATCTTATACTTCTGTCAAGCCAGGTTTTATGAAATAGTGTTAACTGAAGTATACACTAGTCATCAAGTACTCTTTTCAGCTTGTGATTAATCAGGGCAGATGCATTAACTTTTAAAAAAAACCTGTTCTTTGAAGAATATTTTCTGTTTTCCTCATAATTGAGTGTGATATTTAAGATAGTTTTTAGAAGTTCAGAAGCAGAGGCATCTGTCCCTTGCAGCTGAGAGCTTAACAAGGTTCGTGTTCATCATTAGTCAGGTCCCTGACATTGCACACTTAAGGGAGTAATCCTGCACACCTAAGTAAGCTAGTAGATTATGAAGAGGACAGTTCTGGAACTGCTGTTTATTGTCCTTACCTATGAACTGAGAGGCCTAAGAAGTTAACGTCCCTATTCTGTAACTATCAACCTGGATGCCTTTTCCCTCAGAAGAATCTGCCTTCATGTTCTGCATTAATCCATTTTGAAAAGAATTAACTTGATTTTTTTTTTTTAATTAATTTTTCTGAGGCAGCTTTGTTTGGGTACTTCACTACCTCATCTAAAATATTCTCTTTCAGCTGCCACCCCACAACATTAGACTGAACTGCCTCATTACCTGTGTGCTTTCTTCTGCTGGCGTTCAGCTTCATCTGTTTATAAACTAGTGCGCTTTCTGTCTTTTTATTATTACAACTTATTTTTTGCACAGTCTTTGGTATCCTTCTTGAAAGAAGTTTAAAAATGGTGGTGTTTTGACTAATATTTCCTGCCATTCTACAGAATGGATTTTAAAAGATAGAAAATTGACAATAAATTCTTGCAACTGATTAGGTTGACTCACATTCTATATTAGATAACATTGTACAGGATCTGGGATTTTCTTAGTCTTACTTTCATTTTCTCAGTCGTTATTTCATCTACAGAAAGTCAGCTGTACCTCAGATGGTATGAAACAAGGAACAAGGAAAACTCTGTGTTTCAAAACAAATCTCAGACAGAGGTTAGTAGTCTGGAAAATATTACATCACGATGGCAGACACATGCAAAGGTTGTATTTGCTGGAGACGCCTCCCTGGTACTCACCAATCTGAGGAGTGATTTTTCATGCCTAAAAATAGAGTATTTCATTTTCCATGATTGTGCAACTGCAACTACTTTCTCTTTTATTTTCTGTTTTTTCCTCCTCTTTTTAGAGTTCACAAAAGGGTGTGTTTAACTGCAGTTTGCAGTACAGAATGTAGATGCCTGTTGAGTCTTGGTCCTTCTCTCCCCAAAGAGCTCTGTAGAGTTTGTCCTCTCCTAGCTGGAAGTATCTCATAGACTAGGTTGCATCTTTATGGCCAAGATTTTCAAAAGTAATTGTCAGATTGCTTTTTAGGTGCTAAACTTGCCAGACCTTAAAAATTATACTTGGTGATAGTCTTGCATATTTCACTGTGTTGCCATATAACTTCAGGAAAATAAGATCACTTCTCTGAACTGCTATTTCATATTCCGTCTTGTCCATTTGGATTACATGGAAGGCTCTGTGGTTCACTGTCTATGTAGCGATGCATACTTGTAACTGCGATTAACAACTGGGTTGTCATGGGCAAGACGAGTAAACAACACAGTATAGTGGATCTCAATACTGTTTGGGCTTTTTTAAGAACCAGTGAGCACTCTTAACATACCTGATTATCTTTCATACTCATTCACTCCCGCTCCCAGTGTTGTGTTCGCCATCCTCCTTTAGCCTGATGATTTCAGTGCACAGAGCACCTCTCTGACTGGTTGGGACTCTGTTGGCCAGTAGCAGTAAAATGGTTATTCTCCTACTAGCACAACTCTGAATTAGGAAGGTACTAAAATGGTACTGATCGCTTTACAATTATTTCAGAAGCACAGTTTAAAAATATAGATATCTCCAAATTCTGCTCCCAAATGACATAATACAGCCTATAGGGTTTCACAGTTACACTATACCAAGTCTGGTAATTTCTAATTGATTAAATGCAGTGAAAAGGCTTCCAGTGTGTGTTACGAAACTTCAGAGATGGAGACCCAATCGCTGCCCTCTATAAGTTGTTCATTATAGAATCGTAGAATCGTTTAGGTTGGAAAAGACCTTTAAGATCATCAAGTCCAACCGTTAACCCAGCACTGCCAAGCCCACCACTAAACCATGGCCCTAAGCACCACATCCGCCCGGCTTTTAAATCCCCCCAGGGATGGGGACTCAGCCCCTGCCCTGGGCAGCCTGGGCCAGGGCCTGACAGCCCTTTCCGTGAAGAAATTTTTCCCAATATCCAACCTAAACCTGCCCTGGCGCAGCTTGAGGCCGTTTCCTCTCGTCCCATCGCTTGTTACTGGGGAGAAGAGACCGACCCCCACCTCCTGACCACCCATTATCCTCAAAGTTAGTTCATAACCAAAGGTGCAGGTTTTATAGCTAATGTAATAATACAAAGAATGTACACAATATGAGTGGTATTTAGCATGAAAAGTAACTTGAATGAAGTCCATGTCTGGTTGAGAGAGGAACGGAACTGTAAACTCTTTCATCTAACAAAGATGCTTTGAAAGGAACAGATTGGCTACCATAATGACCCTGTAATCAGCTGGCTTTATTGTACTGTATGTGTGTGGGATTTTTTATTTACTATTTAGAATGTGTTTTCAATTTTATAAGTATCTGAAAGAAATCACAGCTCATAATTATGTAACTTTGTTCTGTAGAACTCTAGAACGCTCTGAGAACCTCTGGATTTCATAGGGACCGTCTGTTAGAAGAAAAGCTGGGAGACCTAAATCTTGCCTTTATGCTCAATCAAATTCTGTCTTGGTCTATAAGAACAAAGGCATTCTAGATAAGTGCTTATCAGGATGTTTACTTTTCATGCTGTTCATGGGTTCTGAGCCAAAGCCACTGAAATCAAAGGGAAAGACTCCTGTGTACTTCAGTGAGCGTTCACCATCTTACACCCATTTTCGCTAACTTGAATACTTAGAGAAACGTACTGTGCTTAATCATGTTTACCAGAATTAAAAGTGAAAGAGTTTTGTTTATCCAGTTTTACAATCATAGTCTCTGCAGTGGTGCAGATGGGCTAAATTCAACAGACAGGTCTGATATTGAGGATGTATTGGCCTTCAGCAAGTCAGCTTGGAGACTGGAAGCAAAGGCATTACTCCTAGTTACAACTGCTAAATAAGGGGAAGGCATAAAGAGGATTCTGAAGTTTCTTTGGTCACTAATTAGTTGCTTTCATTTCCCATGCTCACATGCTCTTTTGGAAAAGTAAACATTAAAAGTCATGCTGCTGTCTTCTGTGAAGAACTACATCTTCTTTTTCTCATTTTCAACTTTATCAATATTAAAACCTTCAGTCTCTTTAAAAATCAGTTGATGGATTGCTGATCCACAGTTCATTTGTGTGTATCAACACTGACCTGGAATACCTCTCTGATGAAAATGATCAGTCATTCTCCATGGTGCATTCACTTCTGCTAATTAATCAGAGATGGGGTGGTGTGTTTTTTGCAAAATGATCATCTAACTGGGTAGGAACTGTTGTGAGATGAGGAACTTATTACAAAAATGTGCAAAAAGCAGCATGAGCTACCATTTTTTTTAGTTCCTTATCCAGAGCTATCAGACAATGTGAGGGCAGAAACTGTGGATATGTCACTACGTACTTGAGAAGTCATCTTTCTTGATACAGTCATTCTACCAAATCAAGGCATTGTTAACTTTTATCTACTTCTTATCACTGGGAAGTCATTTCAGGATGCCAGTCATCTGTCATACGTGCAGCTTTGCTCTTCTGTTGAAAAGAAATGGGATTTCAAAAGCAAAAACATGGGAGGAAATCAGGATCAGAGACGTTACGTTGGATGAGGGGTTTGACACTTCGTGGAATACAGGAAATATCCCTGAAAGCCCTGCTAGGAAGATGAACAGTGTGTTCTTCTGGAGGGTTCTCAGGTTGTAATTAAATCTTAGAAGCTGGTACGTGAGAAGGGAGAAGGAAATAACATAGTGGTTTTCAGCTTATGCTGGTCAGAGAGCTATCTTGAGCTGCTTTAACCTTACAGACAGTGTTGTAAAGTCACAGAAAATTCCCATTTACATTCCCTTCTGCCAGGTCCCGGGTGACTAAGCCAAAATGACTCATCGTAAAAACAAGATGGGCAAGAATGTGCTTTTGACCAAAAATCTTACTATTTCTGTCACTTAGCAGTGAAGCGCACAGTCTGCATCAGCTGCTTTTGCTTTGGTGGCTGTGGTCCAAATACCCCCTCGCTGCAATAGTTAGATGAAGCATTTAGACTGCATTGAGTGATTATTTTGCATCTTATCCATAACAAAAATTGTTATGGATAATAATAGCACCTGCTAATTAATCTGTAACAGTCCTTTGATGTCTGTACTAGGACTGCTTATTATAGCTTAAACCCTATGACTTAACCCACTTCATAAAGCCATCCATCACTTTCTAGAATCTGGCCTTACTATATATCAACACACACTCTTCCACATCTCTATTCTTTTTTGGTTTTAATAAGTGACTTTTCAAACTCCTAAGTGATGTTCCCCCTTCCAAATGCAGCTTCAAAGGCTATCTTCTCCGTCAGTGTGGCCAAGGGTTGTGTAAATAAGCAGTATGTTTTCTCGCCAAATGAAAAACAAGCTAAATACTACGTCCCTAGCCTGGAACTCTTATAGAAAGAGCGAGGTAGGACAAGTGGCGCGATTAGAATATCTGCATCTTTGTTGTGGTTTAACCGGGCAGGGAGCTAAACACCACAACTAAAACATCAGGGTGTTAACAACATTGTTCTCGTCCTAAATCCAAAACACAGCACTATACCGGCTACTAGGAAGAAAATTAACTCTATCCCAGCTGAAACCAGGACAATCTTTTACTGCTAGAATACTGTGTCCAGTTTGGGCCTCCAGTACAAGAAGAGCGAGTTCAGTGGAGGGCCACCATGATCGGGGCTGGGTCACATGTCTCATGAGAAGAGGCTGAAGGAACCGGGCTTGTTCAGCCTGGAGAAGACCCAGGGGACCTAATCGCAGCCTTCCAGTGACTTTAAGGAGGTCATTAAGGAGATGGAGCCAGGCTCTTCACAGTGGTGCATAGTGGGAAGATGAGAAGCAATGGGCAGAAGCTGAAATGAGAAGTCTGGACTGGGTATAAGGAGAAACGTTTTCCCCGTGAGGACAGTCTAGCAGTAGAGTAGGCTGCACAGATGTGTTGTGCAGTCTGCTTCCTTGGAAGTTTTCAAGACCAGCCTGGATCAAGCCCTGAGCGACCTGGCCTGACCTCATAGCTGCCCCTGCTTTGAGCAGGAGGTTGGACTAGATGAAATGCTGAGGTCCCTTCCAACCTGCATTCTCCTGTAAGCCTATGTATGATATAAGTTCCTTTACTGACCTTCTTTCAGTTATGGGAGTTGTTTGAGGAATTTTCCATAAATCCCAGTGCTATTCAGTACACCATACTTCAGCAACTGCCTAAAGTTCACCTGTGTGTTGGTTTTGCTCACTAGGCACTTTCAAATGAGGAAATAGTTGTTTTATTCAGTAGTGGAGACTTAGTCAGAATACGTGTGAACATACTCCTAAAACGTACCTTTTGTATGTAACAAAGAGACAAAGCATCGAGGACACAAGCGAGCATCGTATTTTAACAGCGCTGCCTGAACAGGAGTTTGCAAGTCAAAGACTGCTTGCCTCCTGCTGACTGACAGTTTAGGATGAATGTTTCTCCAATTCATATAATCATTGGATGATCAACAAACAAATGAGAAAAACCACAGAAGGTGTAGTGAGAAGATACGTTCAGACTAAAGTCTTTATTTAGATTTGTGATAAAAGACAAAATTTCGTAAATTAGTCCAAAGATTTACTCCATGAGTTGGAACTGGCAGCAGATCGGCAGAAGCTTGCTTTCTGGTATACTCAACAGAGACTAATGGGGTAAGTTGTCTGTATTTCAGTGTGTAAGTATTAAGCTGGACTTGCATCTCAAAATCAATGAAAACCGACTAAAAATACTCTGAAGAATGTGCCATGGAAATTGTCTTTTTTAGTAGGGGAACACAGAGAGTTGCTAGTAAAGGAGTTGTAAGCTCATTACCCCAAACCCTCAGGCACTAGCTTTTTTTCCTAACGTTAACTGAGGGAAGGTACTTCCACTGCAGGTTTTGAAAACGTGATGTAGTTTTCGCAGACGTTGAAAGTCGTGCAGGCCTAACTATCGTGCTTTGCAAGAAGTCATTAAATTATATTTTACATAAGCAGTAAAAAGACTGGCAAAGATAAAGCAGAGCCATAAAATTGCCTGAGAAAACACCTTTCTCTGTCCAGGAAGCAATGGAAAGCAGCTGAACATACCGTGATTTTGTGTAGGCTAAGCTATGCTGACCAGAATTTGACACTTGAGCATGCAGAAAGAAAACTTGAGTAGGTAAAGGCTGGTATAAAGGAAAAGTTAGAGACTTATGGGTCAGCAATAAAGATAAGCATGTGAGTTTTATTGAAATTGTTTCAATAGTGCTGTATGTTTCAATAAAAAACAAAGGAATGGACAGAGAAATCTTGTAGTTAGGGATTGCAAATTATTTTCCCTTTCTAGCAGATCTCATGTACTGTATTTAGCAGGTGAGAGACTGATGTGAGGGAAACAAACTCATTAATTAGGCGTACTTCTGTTGCAGGTAGTAGCGGGAAGGAACGCTTTTTATTTACTGAGGGGCTGAGGCAGGAAGGCTTCACTACTAATTCTAATTAGGAACAAAAGGACAGATTCCACATGGACTAAAAAATTTAAATTTAGAAGCCATATAAACCACCCCCATCTCCTTTTCCAAAACCAAATATACCAGTTTCTATCAATTTTTTCACACTGGGTCTTAGTAGTAGATATTGGTAAGTATATCTGGACCCAGAGAATCAAAGGAAATCTTCCATTCCAGAAAGTGGTAGAATAGATGAGGATTTTTCTTTTTTTTTTTTTTTTTGGTGTCGTACAAGTCACATATTTGAGATACTTGTGTAATGAATGCCTCTCTCTGCCAGGCTTTGTGTGGAGGCTATATCACGGTTCATGGTAGACTGTCACAAAAACGAAGACATTTTTAAAATGCTTCTGATAAATTTAAGTCTGTCAAACCAGGTTGACCCAAAGAAGTACGCGTGGTTACAAAAAGGAGTGCTTTGCATTGCACAAGCAATGTGTGAGGATGGATTGTTGACTACTAAAAAATGAGGCTGTGTAGAGCTGGTTTCAGACATCTATTTCCAGATCTGACATTTTCCAGACTATTGCTTCGTTAGAGAAGGCTTATCTGTGGGCTTAGCAATAGTGCTAAATCACAGTCAGGGTAGGTACAAAAGGTTGATCAGTAATGTGGTCAGCAGAATGAGATTTAGCATCTCTAGATGTGGGAAATGTTCCTGTGGCTGTTTCCTTCTTGATCTACCCATGCATTTAATCCCTTTTCTTATCAAATAGATAAGCAAGCTGGGACAGTATTGACATAGAAATATTAGGCAGTCTTTGAGAAAAGTTCCCTGTTGGTCGTTTAGAAGAAATCAATTAGGGAGAGAAAAATTGCAGAGATTTGAGTAGAAGTATGGCTTGATAGAAGGAAAGGCATGGTAGATATGCAGATCAGGTAGCTCCACATAGTTTCTTTTTATTTGATGTGGACTGTTTAGTGGAGCCATTTTAAGATTTTTGGAGCAAATGACCAAGACGCCCAATGATTCTTTCGCAATGCTCCAGCATTGCAACTGCTGCAAACACTGTAAAAGTTCAGCAGGAGGGTGCCTCTGTGTCGATAATAGTGAGTAATGTCCTGTGAATTCATCTTAGCATTTTTCAGCCAACCAACGTCACAGACTTATGGAAGGAAAATGTCTCACAATTGCTTCATAAAGAAAGCACATAGGTTAGTGGCATACGTGAGGAAGCCATACACTTTCAGAAGACAAAAATGTTTTATGAGTATGCTCTTATTTTCTCCTGATTTTGTCCCCTTCAAATTCAGCTTCATGACTGTCCCACAGTGAGGAAACACAGAGCTGGGTCATGATCCATCCTTCTCTGGATATCACAATTGGTCCATGTTCTTCAGAGCCAGAATTTTCAGGCTGGGATGCAGTACTACAGCCAATGCAAACACTTGCTTTGGGAGTGAAATTCAACCAACGTCTGAACTTGTGCCTAAGACTGATTTCCGTTGACTCAAGTCAAAGAAACGATGGTCAGTATCTTTTCAAAATGTGCACAGCAGCACACAGTATTAACGTGCCAGTCAGGAAGGCACTCAAATATGGCGATAAATAGGGTGAGAGAAATTGAGAAGAATGAGAAGCATAGTCTCTGGGTCCTGTACAGGAGGACAAGGAAAATTTTACAGTTGTACACATCAGAGGATTTGTGGGAAAGGCTGACAGGAGGATTAGTGATGCCTTAGCAGAGAAAACACACTTTCCAGTTGGTCAGAGCTCCAGAGTTCAAGACCTCAGCAGTCCTCAAAAGAAAGAGAAAAAGAAATCACTGTGAATCATTGCCTACGCTCACAGTGAGCCTACAGTAACCAAGGGAATGATAATGAAAATATTATGCTGTGAGGAAAAAAAAAAAAGGGACTTGAAAGCATGTTTTCTGATTATTTCCTGATACAGGTGAGATCATTAATAATTGTCCAATGATTTAACTTCCTACTTCCTTAATCCAGGATTGAGCACTGTTGCTTCTATTTGCATCTAAGGTTATCTTGAGTGTATGTTACCTGTTTTAGTGTTAAGCAAAAGTGTGATTTTTCATTATTTTAATGTTATGCCTATGTGCTTCCAAAACAGAATATGGCAGAAATAGAATGCATTATGTACAAACTTCAGGCTCGGGGGATTTTGGTGGACTTCCCAATAGACTTAATGAGCTCTAAAAAAGGTTATTATTAAACTCTGAAGAAAGAGTCTCTGTTCATATTGCATGCGAAGCGTGGACTATATTTTGTAATTACGCTGAGTCTAATGTAAACGTGAAATCAGTCATTTAGGAGAAAATTATGTAAAAGGTAAGAAAAAAAAAAAAAACCCACACTTCAGAAATCGGTGATGGAACACCGGATTAAGAGCCCTCATCATTGCCCAGACTGACTTTAAACATTTATTTGGTGTGTTTTCAAGTTTTCAAGTCCTGTTAAACTGAAGAACGTGATCCACCTTCCATGGTAACAGGGACTTACAACCCTGCTCAAGAATTTTATAGAGTGGCTAAATCAACCTCCAGAACTGTGTCGTTCTCTATTCACCTTCACAGTTGTTGGAGCAGTTTCTATGGAAGTGCATGGTTTTAATGGTATTTATAGCATATTCCCATGAGAAATAATACAATTGGCTGTATGTTCCTTCTCGTTGTGGTTAGGGACTGTGCTGTGAGATCAAAATTTTGTGTGTGTTTTAACAATATTTTAATATCTTTGGATGAAAACCAGCACAGAAATGCAAAATGTAGTTCTACCATATAAAAATAGTCCTCATGATTTCTTAGGCTGAATTTTAGCTTCTGTTCCCTTTTGTTTCAGGTGTTTTTAACTTTCAGAACTTAAGTTACTTTTGTACTTCAATATTCCGTTCTTTGTTTCAGCCCAGAAATTTATGGGTTGTTTTTTGAAAGCCAGTATTTAAATCTCTTGTATTATCTGACCTTGATTAGAAATTCTGAATCCTAGTGACATCAACCGGTGCTCTGTTACTTAGACTGGAATTTCTTCCTCAGACCGTGCTTTTACTAAATGAGAACACATTTGCAATTCTGTAGTTCACTGTTATTTCTCAAGCAAAAAAATCTTTTTGCATGTGGTAATTTTAATGTCATTTTTCTTTACGTTCAGCAGTGACAAGTGTGAATTGCAGGACCAGAGATTACAAATACTGTAATATGCATTTTTCCCTATCCACATGCCAGCTTTAATAGGCTAAATAAAATGAAGTTATGTGAAGGAGCGTAGGGCACGCAGCCCAGCATGCGTGCAGCCCAGCACACAGCCACAGCAGGACGCTGGGTTTTATGCCCAGTCAACTGCCAATTGCTGTTTTACATTTTTGCTTTAGTCTGCTAGTAGCTGGCCTTTACTGCTGCAGCTGGGGCTGAGCATCCCGCGAGTGAGTCAGTACGTTTCGGAAGTCACTTCTGCTCGAGACAACGTGCCTCCAGGCACAAATAAATCTGGTTATTGGTCGTCTGATTGCTTTGTCCCTCCTTCACTTCCTCATTGAAGTTTGTAATACACGCACATGGGAATTTTGAAAAGGGTGGCTGATGAGGGGATTTTGTTATTACTGCGTTTCTGAATTTGGCCTACCTCTTACAACTAGCAGACAGGAAGGGATGGGTTTACTGGCACAGCACCGTAAATTTAACACTCTCTTTAGCTTTCATTTTCGCCCTCAGATCTGCACATCGTGAAACTTTCCACTCTGCCCTGTCATCATTTGGCATGCAATCTTACACTGCCTAGATCAGGAGATCGCAAATGAAACATTACACTCTCCACCCTGAACAGCTCCTTCTAATATACCTTAAATCTGCAGAAACTAAAAAGGACTCCGGACAGTGGATTTGGGATTCTACTTATATTTGCATATTTTAAAGTGCCTAGACCCGAGTCTTTTATTTTGCTTTTGATAGAAAGTTGTTATCCCCACTTTATAAAGAACATTTCAAAATAATGAAGAAGCCAGTGAAGAAGATGCTACAGTTAATGGTAAATACAGTAAAATCCTTAAAGGTACAGTAAGCAGTCAAAACACTAAACCAAAGAAACAGTTCTGCCATCTTGCAAAGTTTGAGGGAATATTCAAACCAAACGAATTTTCTTTGGGAAACGAAAAGCCAAACCAGTGTAAAAGATGATGATTAAGTAGTCAATATGAGGGGATATTTGGGAACATGTTTTTTAACAGTAGTTATTAGTGTTATTAATCATATCTTTCTTTGTCAGAAACTACCAGAAGCTTCCAATAAAGACAGTGAATCTATTGAGGTTCCAGAGCATAAAGGCAGGAAGAATTGGTGAGAAGCTCTGTTGTTTCATTGTGTGAATCTTCGTTTTAAGACATACCGTGCCTGGGAGTTGGCTTCCATGGACCAGCTTTTTTTGTGTTTGAGTGGAATGTCATAAGGAAAGAACGTGTCCTTAGAATTATTACTTTTTTTTTTTCACCTTCTAAATTAAATGAGGCAAACTGATAAAGTTGAAGTCCTGCATTTTTCTAGAAGTTACCAGTTTCATTTTTCTTGTCTCCATTAGGCATTTAAAGAAGTAGAGGGTGAGAAACTGGAAATTTCTCGTCTGTATTATTATGTAATTCTCCAAGCGTGACATGCATATGCAGTTGTCACTATCTCTATCGCCATCCTTTAGTACAGAGCGTCTTCACCATACTCCACTCAGAAAGGCTTTAAGGATGACGACTCTGAAACATGCCCGTATGAGATTAGCAAGCACTGAAAAATAAGACCAACAGAAGCAGGTCACCTATAACCTTTAAAAAGTTCTAATCGTACAACTCCTGGATTCCTTGCAACCCATGTATCACAGGCTTTCTCTTCCATTTCTGGTACATTTGGTATTTAGTGTAGGAATTTCGGAACTAAAAATATTTTTTTTGCAGATAACATTTTTGGATGAGAAGTGCAAAGTTGCTAGCAAACAGAAACTTGTAGGTGCTATCCCAGGCTGGTCTGGCACCCAGTCTGTGACACAAACCCTCACCATTGTCATTATTTATGTATTTATTTACCTCTGAGGGAAAAAGTACAGAGAGGCTTTCCTGTGGCTCAGGGCCCATCGTACCGGGTATTGGATACAGCACAAACAAAGAGACAATACTTGTCATAAAATAACTTTTTAATTACGTAATACACACTAAAGTGTTGCAAGGGAAATGATGTCTCTTCTGCAGTTATGTGATAGCAAGCTGGAAAATGTGAATGAAGTCTCATAGCTAGCAGAGAAAATGGCACTTCAGCCCAGAAAAGGAACAGAAAGTGAATGAATGTTCATAATGGAGCAAATGAGGTGTTATTTGTACCACAAAATGGTCAAATGTGGAAGAAGTAGTAAGCGTTTTACTGAAAAGCCTGAGTCCGTTTCCATGATTTAAATGGTCTTTTGCAATCTGACTCCATTGTGAGTGATTATCTTAACCTGGTGTCTCATCTCGGGTTACCAGGCAGCTTTTTTGCTGTGAATCCTGCCCCTCGTACTCACTTGTAATTGTTTTCTGGTGGTTCAAAAATACCTTAGCTACAGCTGATCTTGCTGATGGGGCAGGGAGATGGACCAGTTGCCATGTGGGGGTCCTTTCCAATCCTTTTTTAATGATTGAGCGGTACTGATACCTGAAGGACCAAATTTCCTGTTCAGCCAGTGAAGTTGATCAAATGGGGTAAAGCAGAGCGCAGGGAAAGGAAGCGCATAAAGAACAGAGGCTTCGGTTTGTACATACAGAGAGAGTACTCATCCTTCTCGCAGGAGGAGCACGTGAAGTCTTAACAAATCTTCTAAGATGCCAAGTGTTTATAGGTGCCTGCAGTGTTACATTTTGAACTTGTGATGTCGTATGCAACATTTCTGAACGATCATCGTGGAGACATCTCAAATAGTTAGATTAGCTAGGAAAAGGGAGTTAGGAAAAAATCACTAGTAATTTATTAAAAGTCGTGACAATTGAGCAGCATCTCTTTAGGGATACGTGGTTAGGAAAATCAGCCCTTGTTATCATCAGCTTTGCCTCACTGTAAAAGTGTTTTGAAGACTCAAGCTGTTCTGATCCCAGAGGAGCAACCTTACAAACAGAGCTTGTTTTTTACATGTTTTTAAGAATATAACTTCTTGAGCTTATGCGGAATATTGCAGTCAGACAAAGAGTGTGACTTGATTTGAATGAAACGGCGGAAAGCTTATTGTTGAGGCTACAGGCCATCACATTTTCAGAAACAAAACAAAATTTAACTCCAAATGACAGCGTGGTCAGAATGCCATTGAATAGGTCAAACGTTCTGCTCTGAAAGGGCACCTCTTTCATCAAAGTTAATGCAGGAAAAGCAACTAGTTCTTGCGTTTTGATATGGCGGAGGCAGAAGTGGCTGTGCAAAAGTAGGAAATACGTGCAAAATTGGTTTTCTGAGGGAGGAATTTTCCAAGCGGTGGTAGAATATTTGTAGGAGGAGTGCACAGTGAGCTTGTTTAGTTATCCTCTTGACTCCACCTAAGAAATGCATGGTGCTCTCTTGCTCTTACTATATAGAGGGAGTTTTATTATCAATTTTGGTGAGTAAAAGGGCAGGTCCTGTTTGAAAAACTGGAGTGATTAAGCAGTTCCCTGAATGGCTGTACCTCAGCCAATCCTTTAAACAATTCTCATGAGGAAAGAAGATGTTTCTCCTCTTCTGGTCATTCCAAATCTGATTTTTCATATCCAGTCCCTACATAGCCTTTCCTTGTTTTCAGCAGTCTCCAAGCACAGGGAAATAAGGAGGCTGAATAATAAAAGCTTAGAAACCATTGGATATAATTTAATTCACTTAACTTTCTACTAAGATATGTTCTTTTTTACAGTACTAGACATTAAGATTCCCCATGTTCTGTAGAAAAGAGGCGTCAGATTTAATAAGAAAGGGAAGGATGCAAATAGAATTTTTAAAGCCTGACATAACAGCAAATGCGAAGAAGAGTGTAACCTTGTTCTTTGAACTCTGAAGTTTCCTTTCAGTTCAAGCACCCTCAGTTTGACCCTTGAGATACACAAGAGTTGTATTCACGCTCAAGCAATTACAACTGTCTGGGTGGTTTGGGAAGAGCTGTCATGGATCAGAAGCAAGGTAGAAATTGGCGTTGGCTCACACAGCTCATGCATTATTTCTGCCTGCTGATTAGATGTCTGGAATATCTTACACAAAGAGAAGTCAAGTGATAATACCGGTGAGAGGAAGGGTGTCACGTAAAAAAAAAAAAAATCTGAGTGTGAACATTCATGAGCAGTGAATGCAAAGAAGCACGGGCTTGATACAGTCAAGCAGGTGAATACTCAAAGTACAGAAAACTCTGGTCTATTTTTCAAGAGATTCCTCTCTAGCAGCCCTGGGTGGGATGTATGCAGGTGTATTCATGCACGAACACATGTACACATAGCTCTGTTTACCTCTAGGAGTGCTTTACACAAGCACTTAATGTTCATTTTTAAATAGAGAAACTAGACACAGAAAAAAAGAAAATGCCTTGCACAAGCTTGTCCGGTAAAAATGTGACAGATGAAAAGAGAATGTGCGTTTCCTTGTTTCTCTTGCAGCCTTATGCCTTATTTCTGTAGACCTTTGATCTCTGTATTTTGAACTTATATTAGTCAGCAGATTTAAGAATTGTCTTTAACTTGAGAACAGTTCTAAACAGTTTCTTTAAAATAGTCATACATAATATCAATGAACAAATAACTCCGGCCAAAATCCTTGAGAGTGTACTGGCATAGCGCAGCGTTTCCGAGCCTGCAGTTGCCTGGCAGCACGTCGCAGTGCATGCCACCCTTGGCTCCGGGACTGCTTGTGGCTTTCAGACCGCAGGTAGAAATCTGATTTTGTAATGTGTAAATGCCCACATGTCGTCTAAAATTGAAAATCGGCTCAGTAATCTCATCTTCATCATCTAGCTGTCCTGGTATTCACACATACACCGTGGTGTGAATAGGTTGTACTTCAGGAAGTTGCAGTTTCCTTCCAGTTTTTCTAGTTCGTTGGAAAAGCACAAAGGGACAAACCTGACAGGCAGCAACAGATAAATAGGGAGCTCTGGAGAGGAAGAAATTCTACAAATCGTCTATTGAGAAAGATCCTTTAAAATGTGATCAAAAATAAGGAAATAATATATTTATGTTAAACTTAAAATACCTGTCCTTAGTTGTAATTGCCTGTTTAAATGCTTTACTGGTCCATATCCTAAAGCTCTACGGTTCTGTAAAACTTCTCTTGAAGTTGCTTACTCTCTACAGCTGCTGGCTCAATGTATCAGAGAGGGGCCATCCACTGATAAAATCTGTAAGAGTTCTTTCAGGATTTTTTGCTTTGTTCTGTTTTAACATTGCCTGCAAGTTGCAAAAGCTGTTGAACGCGATACGCTGCGCTTATTACTGAGCACATACAGAAATCAAGGTTACAGCACGCTGCAGGAAGGAGGGGATGCTCGTAACATCAAGGAGGAGTTGCTTCTCTTCCTCCTGTCATACACATGATGTAATACGGCAGCAGCACATCAGCTACACCCCCTCTGCTCCTGAGAGAAAGACAGGACATTTTGGGATTCCCCTTTTGTCCACTAGCCATGTGCAGCCTGAGTCTGCTATTTTGCATACATGGTCCTGGAGTATAAAATGCTTTTGCCTCACAGGAAGGATACAGAGCAGAAGAGATTAAAGGAAAGAAACTTTGTCAGAGAAGACCATCTCCTAGCAAGTTTGGAAAAAGTCTCACAACAGCACGGTAAGACAGCACTGTGTCTAAGTGTTCAGTTTGCCATTCACTTACTGCAGCTCGCAAGTGAAGTAATTATATGGCACACTGTATTTTTTTTTTTCCATATTAGGAGTAAAGTGTTGGAAGCAGTCTCCTGTTCTATTTCCAAGCTGTCCCACTGCTCTGAAAACTTCCTCCCCCTTTCTGCTGATTGCAAGGTTTGTGCATGTAACAGGTAATATTGTAAATGCTATTTAAAGAACCCTGTTGTGGAGAACATGAAAAGCAAGCAAGTTCTTACTCTGAATGCCAGTGAATGGAAATGTGAGTCTTCTCTCTTGTCTCTTTTTCCTTTTTTTCCTTCTTTTTTCTTTTTATTCATATTTTTTTTCTTTTTATTATTTTTCTTTTCCCTCTTTTTCCCTCTTTTTCCCTCTTTTTCCCTCTGTATTGTTTTTCTTTTTTTTCTGTTTTTCTTTTTTATTTTTTCCTTTTTCCCTTTTTCTCTATTTCTCTTTCTCTGTTTCTTTCTTTCTTTCTAACTTTCTTTCTTTCTTTTCTTTCTTTCTTCCTATCTTTTCCTTCTCTCTTTTTCTCCCTCTGTTTTACAAAAACGTATACGCACACTGCAGCATTTTTTATTGCAGAATAGTAATTTAGATTTGTTCCTATTTTGTAACTATAGAGAAATGTTTATTACACACTATTTCTTTTACTTGGAGTAATAGATGAGTCCCAACACCTTGCAGCTTCTGCGCAGGTAGTTGAATGGATTTATTTTCTTGTGTGATTTTAGAGCAGACAGCATCTTGGGAGCCCAGCAATATAAATTTTACTGAAAAAGCAATACAAATAACAAAAGAATACGTAATCTACATCAGGAATATGTGGCAATGTATATTTTTTTCTTTAATTCTTTGAAACATCAGGTTTTTATTTCTATTATGAACCAGATTCAAACACTGAGGCCAATTCTGCTTTACCTAGCAATTTACTAGTTGCTCTTTTTCCTCTGTCGCAGCTTCCCTAGCACAAAAATAGGATCAGAAATTAGCAGAAAATGTATGTTAAAATGAATAGCATTAAATAGCGTTATAGGTAACATTCAAATATGTGCTATGTATATGTATCTTACAAAATACAGAATTCAGAATCTCAGAATTCCATTTGTCTCTGGCAGGTGAATACATTGCAAAACATTTTGGTTAATTTACAGACCAATTTTTTTTTTTCATTACTATGTGAACAACACAGCAACATTTTCCATCCCTTTTCCTAGCTAGCATATAGGGATGTGAATTCACAGAACATTTGATAACACTTAACAAACTTCTGAAAAACACAGAACTTAAAAAAAAAAGTGTCAAGGCGTGTTTTTCATAGAAGTAAAGCATGCATGTGGTTTTCTTAGACACTGATATTTGCTGGTTTTTGCAAATGGGGGACATTTGAAATTCTCTTGCCACTATTTTTAGAGTAAGGTGTGGCTGCGGCATTACGCTGACAAAGAGAACTGTTAGTTTTAGTATCACTATTCTAACAGTCAAGCAATTTTCATTTTTAAAAACAGGATGTTAATTAGATCAGATCAGTTAGTCTGGTGAGTTTCTGCGTAATTTTAAAGGGAGTTACCTTCTTAGTTAAAAACTGACCTTGTTTTTTTTTTTCCCTCCTCAGAATTGTTCCCACATCACACAAAACAAGATTTCAGCACTGTGAACAAAAATCACAAATAAAGCGTACAAAATGTTGTGCCCGTGGCAGTTTGTATTCAGACCTCGTGCCGCTCAGAACAAGTGCTCTGAAGAGAAGGATATAAATAATAACGTGGAGGAAGATAAGAAGATCCATGGGTAAGATCTTTGTCTTTTAATGGTTTCATAGTTTCACTTTCATTTGAAAAGGGAAGATATTAAGTGACATGGGTTCCGGAGAAACCTGTAATGTGTTTCCAAAGCAATAATATTAACCACGGAACAGTTGTCCCTGGTGGTCGCTGGGTAGTGTTGACTTGGTACGGTACATTTAAGCTTTTGTGTCTAAGTTATACAACCATTGAGGAAAGAAGTCATCTTGCTTTCTCTTTCATAGTTCTAAATTCATTTGGTGTGTTATAATGGTTTCATGTATGCTGGGATTTAGGAGGCATGTGTATGCTATAAAAATTATCAAAGTGATTATTAATGCTGTGAAGAAGTTTGTAAAGTATTTCTGTGGTACAATTTATACAAGACACTGTATAAAATAAATTGCACATGCATATTAAATTTCTCAGTTTTCAGGCCGTTACTTATTTCAGTTTTCTATTGCATACCATTTCTTTCTCTGCCCATTCCCTACCCTTTCCTGTCATTGCTCAAAGTAGTTTATATTCAAATGTGAAGATACGTGAGGCTGACTAGTCGAAGCGGGTGATCACATACACTATGCTAGCTAAAACACGTCATTGTCCTCTCCAAACTAAGAGTTTTGTTTGGAGTTTGTGGTCTGGATGCCTCTTGGGTGTTTTTGAACATCTTCTGAAACCTGATATCCAAATTAAAAAGTAGGAGTTCAGAATGTAACACTTAATGCGGAAAACAAAGGAAATTAATGTAAAAGTATGTTATTTGCTTAATGGGCTGGAGACTGGACCTAGCTGAAATTTTCACACATTTCCCTGAAGATTTCAACCTCTTTGTTCAATCCCTCTGAGTATTTTCTGGCCAGATCATCTGGGACAGATGTCCTTTGTTTAGCTTACAGCAATGATACTCAACCTTTACCATTCCAGGCCATATCTATTGTTTTCCTTCCCACACAGTGATCTGGAAAGGGTGATTCTAGCTTTTCTATTGACTTCTAGTCCACTCCACCCCTCACGCTGCTGCGAACGGTTGGCTTATTGACTCAGTACATCTTTCAGAGACAGCTCTGAGCTTCTCCCTGCTGATGCTGCAGGTGAAACTATCAAAAACTAAGCACGTTGCATTAATACTGAATTGTCTTTCTCTCTTTTAAAGCTTAGAAAATGATGATGCCAAGTTATATGATCTGAGCAAGAAGCCGATAGAGATGCCGCCTATCATAACTTCAGCAAAGGCCAGTGATGGGAGAGAGGTCAGTTTCTAGTGCCATCGCTTGATACTAACACTTCACATGGGTTGTGCTTACTTCTCAAAACTTCTCAAAGCTCTCATGTGAGGACTAACTGTCGTTACATGAGGTTAGCACTGCTGTGAGATCTTTGGATGAGAGATATTTTCTGAAGGAAAAGGATCTTTGCTAAGACTTAAGGAAAAGATGTGACCCAGTGGGACTGGAGTGCCCAATTCCTTTATTCACCTTTGAAAACCCAGCCTCTAGTAACAAACATGTCCTTTCTCTAAAATTGTCTGGTTCACTGTTTTCCTGAGACTGTGACTATTATATTAAGGGGCCTTATTAAAATTAAAAAGGTGTTTGCAGTGGCAGATATTGTTTGGTTATTACAAAAATACTTTTTTTTTTTTTCTCATTTCATATCAAACTGTGGATTAGGTCAATAGTTTTGTACTCAATAAACACACGTCGGAGAAGATCATGTTTATACCTAGTTTCTTGAACTTAATTTGTAGCATTTTAATGGTCAAATAAAACTAAAAGTGAAGCTTTAAGATATTTAATAGGTCTGAAGACAGTATGTATTTTTATCTTTTCTCTGTCCAGAACCCTGCCCAAAATGGTATCAAGGCTTCAAACCAAATATCAAGATGTCCAAGACATGTAAAAGTAAGAAACCTGGAAAATGGATCCAGCTTTCTCGACACACTACACCTGACAGCAAAGGAGGTAAGATATGGAAGCCTGAACAGTGATTTTTCATAACTTTGAAAAGATACAGAGTGCAACATTGTTTTTTGACATTTTATTGTTTTTCAGGTTATCAACTGCAGGACCAAAGCCTGCCAGGGGGCACTCATGACCCCCAAGGGCCTGGTGAGAGGTACTAGAGATGGGCCAGTTCCACCAGCAGAGCTTTTACCTCAGGCAATAGACTTTCTCAAGCAGTACTACAGTTCATTTAAAGAGTAAGCCAACTTTACCTTCATTTTTGGTATAAAAGTCTTCTGCCTACCTACCTGTCTATGAGACTATAGGAGTGTTTGGTTTCTTCACAGCTATCGGTAACTATCCCGTTACAGAGCATGCATTCAAAAAATAGATAAGGACTATTTGAAAAGGTAAATAAAACTATTACTGCACTTCATATGCTATATCCACCAATCCCAGGTCTTGGGAATACAGAAATGAACTCCATACAGTGCATTCCTCAGCCCCATCCCTTCAAAGTGTGTTACATTATTGTACATTTATAATAAGCAGCTTGGTTAGGACTCTTCCAGAATGTTACCTTCTGTTTTCTCAACATTGGATGTTAATGGGATTAGCTCCTACTCAGATCAGTCTTAGACGTGAATAATGTGGATAATGCTTTTTGTTTGTGCTGTTCCAAGTATCTTTTCTCTGTGTCCTTTTCTTCTCTGTTTTGACTCTCAAGGCTTTAGCCAAAGATTGGAAGGCCAGCCTCTTGCTTCTGAACCTTGCTCTGTGCTATCATCAACATAAGCTCACTGAGCATGCCGAGAGGGGTGCTCTAGCTTCAGGAAAGACGTTTTTGTTTTCACAAAAATGGACATGGTGCAGAGGCATCTTGTTGCGGGAAAAGCTGGAACATCTGGTTGGGGTCCAAGAGTTTGCAGTGACAAAGTTTTCACGTGACAAGCTTTCAAATGGCAATTCAATGTTTGCTCATCCTAATATAAAACATTATCAGACTTTCAAAGGGACTGAGCCACATAATGGCTACTTCTTTAGACACTTTGAACTCTTCTACAAAGCTTTCTTCCATCTGAATCTTTCTGAAAGTCCCTGTCTTACACAGACTCTGCTCACTTGCCAGCGTATTACATTTGCACATCCCTGTGTTTCTGCTCGTGGCTATTTGATCACATTGATTTACACTATCTTACATGCTTGCCCTTGATCTTTCATCTTGTTGAAAATGTGAAAACTCTCAGACAGTGCAGGCTATTTTCATTCTGTCTGTAAGCCAACAAAACAATTTTTGTCTGTACTGTGATAAATATTTCCTAATGTTTTGACTTCATTCTCTGTTATCAAACTAAAGAATTTTAGAGTTGGTTTCTCTGACAAAGGAATTGCTCAGCACTTCCTTTTAGGAATGAAAATCCTACTTGCTTTGCTCAGAAGAGCTGTGTCCCTGTGAAAATAATAGAACTTTGAGAGGACAGTCTCTATAATCCTGCTTTTGGGCTGAAGCTAGCCTGTTCTCTACTTTTCATTTGCTTGTGATTTGACAATTTTTTCCAAACTAATCTAGAAAATCCAAATTTAAACTGAAAACTGATACAGAAAAGCTTGTGACCAATCTATGTATGTGTTGGGTGGTGAAAGGACGACTACTTAAATTTCTGCTGGTTTAGTTTCTTCATTAGGCTAGTAAGCTCTGTCATTTGCACTCAGTAAGTACCGTTCCTAAGTTCTGAAGCCAGGAAAAATTCTCCTCGCCAGTCCTCAGTCAGACTCCTATGTACTTAAGTCATCCCTTTACCTGGAATACCCCCTGCTTTTTGATAAAAATCTCAGACCCTAGACTGCTGCAACGGAAAACAGCTATGCTTTGGGGACAAAAGTGTGGTGCAGTAGAGGGGAGGTGAGGAGTAGATGATGGTGACTTCTCACAGCCGAAGCACAGTGAAATTGCTGACTTCATGAGGTGACGGATGTTTTCATAAAGGATAGAGTATTTTATGTTGCTCTGTTTCACATCCAGAGAGTGTAGATTTATAACAGGGACAGGTTTCTCAGGGCTTATCCAAACTGGCCATATCTCAGCCTACACAGATGCTAATCCCCTCCCTGGAAATCTACCTGCATCCTGGCAGATAAAATCAGCGATGTAAGTAGAAGTCTTCTCATGCAAAAGGATGCTCAAAAGCTTTATGGCTTCAGCAATGCCTGTGCTCTTCTTGACCCAGAACATAAGAAGGTCTGCAGTTTAAATCAGTTCTAAGTAATGAAATTCTGATTGTTTCTTTCCATGGCTGTTTCCTGTTCAAAAGGCCAAAAATAGAAGAACACCTGGACCGACTGGAAACGGTGACCAAGGAGATAGAAACAACAGGAACCTACCATCTGACAAAGGATGAACTGATCTTTGCTGCCAAACAGGCCTGGAGGAATGCACCTCGGTGTATTGGGAGAATCCAGTGGTCCAATCTACAGGTAACCTATGAGTCTGGACATTATGGGCCAAATAGTCATCTGCTGTAAATCAGAAGAATGTCCTTTACTTTGGTAAAATACGCCAGTTGCTTCAACTGAGGACTACTCCCTCCTGTACATATCATAAGATCAACTTTTTTTTTTTTAGTTCTCTGATTCATAGTTGAATGAAAACAGCTGTAGGAGTGCTAGCATAGGAACCAGCTATGTTGTGGAATCAGGTGCATGTCTTGGTCCTTGGAGGATTGTTACATGTGAAAATGATGCATATAAGAACAATAAAAATCAACCTTTCCTTGTGGAGCTACAATTAGATGAAGAAATACTGATTTTTCATGTCACTTTTTTCCTTAATCTTTCCTTTCCTTAAGTGCATAAGAAAAATAATGAGCTTACATTACTGTTTCAAAATCAGGTTTTTTCTTTACATTTCTTTTGGAAACATGTAGGTATTTGATGCACGTGATTGTAAAACAGCGAAGGAAATGTTTGAGCATATCTGTCGTCATATTCAGTATGCCACAAACAATGGAAATATAAGGTAGGTCTCTTTAATTTTAATTTTAAACAACAAAAATTGCATCCAGATCTGGATTCAAAACTCTACATAAGACCTGAAATGGTCTGTCTAAATATTTTGACAACTTGTCTCTGCTCTTAATTCTCCTGGTACTTATATGTTCCTCTCGTGTACCACCAACCGCTTTGAAATTTTGTAACTTTCATGGCTGATGTTGCAAAATCTCTTGTAATTCCTGGGAAAAAGAGATGATTTGAAGATTCAGGGCGGTGGGGAGAGAAGATGAAAGTTTTTATTTCTACTGATGTTTATTTTAGAAATATAAAATAATTGGCGTTGGTAACAATTTATGTCTTAGTAATTAGAATGTTTTTGATGTGCTGCTGTGGTGTAACGGGATTTGATTGTCTCTCTGGGCAGATCAGCCATCACTATCTTCCCCCAGAGGACCGATGGGAAACACGATTTCCGTGTTTGGAACAGCCAGCTCATCCGCTATGCTGGATATCAAATGCCAGATGGGTCTATCGTAGGAGACCCTGCCAGTGTGGAGTTCACACAGGTACGGTTTCAAATACAGAATCGTGCTTTCCACCTTGTCTAACCCATCTGTCTTTTTTTTTTTTTTTCTTGCATGTTTATGCGGAGTGGGAGAGAAGTGTGGCGGTAAGGAGTGAATGGGATGTTCTGCCCACAGGTTCTAGATGCAGGCTGGAGCAATAATTATTTACAATCCTGATATAAAAATACTCCCCTCCTTCTCGGAAGAGGGTGACCTAACGCTCTCCTTAAGTCAGGGACACAATCAGTACTTGAACAACATGACTCAACATTGTTTGAACGGGAAAGATAACCTTTATCACTTAGAATTTACCTCAGCAGGTTTTAGAGCGTTAACATTCCTTTGTCTTCGAATCCGGGGGGGGGGGGGAACCTAAAAAACCCCAAAATGTACTTTCTTTATTTACAGTTGTGCATTGAGCTTGGGTGGAAGCCGAAATATGGCCGCTTTGATGTAGTTCCACTGGTTCTCCAAGCAAATGGCCAAGACCCAGAAATATTTGAATTCCCGCCAGAAATTGTCCTCGAAGTGCCAATGGAGCATCCAAAGTAAGCACGCAAGATTTAGATAATTGCATTTTTGCCTCTGCCTCACCTTGGCAGGTTATTAGCCTGCGTCTGTGGCAGTCATTTTATGAGTTCTTTGTTAGGATGAAATTATGGTAAATTGTCCTGAAAGATAAAATGCCTCTTAGAACAATGAAATGAGATTTAAATTAAGGAAGCCAATAGTAATTTTGTTGGAAATCTTCTTTTCCCAATCTACGTGTCAATCATATTCAGAATTTAAAAAATCATCATTTCTTATGCCAGTGTAAAACACATATAAAATACGGCTGCACTGGCAACGAAATGTTTATTGCCTTTCTCTGTTTTTTTTCTTCATGTTTGCTTTGGGAGTGGCCTGCAGATTGCAGAACTCTCCAATGCTGTTCGGCAGTTTCTTTAACTGGCAATTCCCAGTCACCACATTGTAAACAAGAACTGTTAGGAGCTTTTGCAGACTGTGCTTCATGGGTCATTCCTCTTCCTGGACTTTTCTGGTTATCACCTAAAGGCCGAAAAGACACACAAAGTAATAAATCAAAATGCTTGTTTAACAGGTATGAATGGTTTAAGGAGTTAGATCTGAAGTGGTATGCACTGCCTGCTGTTGCCAACATGCTTCTTGAGGTGGGAGGCCTGGAATTTACTGGGTGTCCTTTCAATGGCTGGTACATGGGGTCAGAGATAGGAGTGAGAGACTTCTGTGATGTACAGCGATACAACATCCTGAAGGTAATCTTCTGAAGTAGAAGTGTGTTGGTCTGCGAAGGGAATGAACTTGCTGGGTGGAGCGTTTCTGAAAAAGAGATGCTATCGGTCTTTGCTGGGATGGGTGTTGTATTTACATCACACCATCACTTCAGTGCTAATCTGACACAATACCCTGACTGTTGTGGGACATCTCGAATTTCTGCGAAGATTATGACTGCCAGATTGTATGACTGTTTTTACAGTGTTCTGACAGTATCTGTTCCAAATAGCTGACTGGAATGGTGAAACTGCAACTGTTAAAAAAAATATAGAAAATACTGTCCAAAGTGAGTTCTTCCCCAGTTTTACCCTGAGTGCTGCTGATTCAGGACTTTTGGTCTCTGACTGTACATTTCTCAGGGGTATATTTCTGTCAGTTCCAGTCTGCTGTTGACAAAGCAGTGGAGTCCTGGTTGTTAGCTGCAGGTCTGGGGCACCTCACCATTACAAATTAACAATGATGACTTATAACCAGCTATTGCCACTTCTTAAACCATTTAGTCCAGGAGAAAACCACTCGTCACTTCACCAAACTGGAATAGCCTCAAGAACCAGGACTCCATAATTCAAGTTTACCTCTAATCTCAAGTGTTTCTGCTGCCATCGCTTTCCCCAGCATAAGATTGACTCTTCCCCCTTCCGCAATACTTCTTCCTGCATATTATTGTGATGATGAGGAGAAATCATGAGGTTGAAGTCCCACATAGTAAATTTGCTTTTCCCTTTTCTCTCTCTTTTTCACATATAGGAGGTAGGAAGAAGAATGGGACTGGAAACAAACAAACTTTCATCGTTATGGAAAGACCGAGCTGTTGTAGAGATAAATGTGGCTGTGCTTCATAGCTTCCAAGTAAGTCAACAAGGGTGGTATCGGGAGAGACGCTGAATATCCTGTGTCCCTCTTCCCTTTCGCTTATAACAGCTTTATACAAGTATAGTGCCAGTGGACCAATGCTCAATGGAGGTCATCAATGTAATTCCAATAGAGTTATTCTTGATTTACACCTGGGAAAGTAGAGGAATCCATATTTCCTGTTGTTGCCAGAAAAAATCGCGGGTGAAGGCAGAAGGGAGAGAAAAAGAAATGGAAGTTAAGGGCAAGATTGTTCCTCTTTTTAACACATATGTCTAAGAGTCAAAATCTATGTAAAGCCATTGGATTAATATCTTTTATTTACAATTACAGTTCATTTAACATATCATAGCAATATGAAAGACGGGTAAAAATGAATCAGGGGCTTTTCAGCGTGCACTCCCAGTGCTGGAGAGGTAAAATGCTGATGTTAAAAAAAAAAAAAATTAAAAAAGGACATAGGAGTCCTTAATCAAAGGTCCACCTCAATCTGTATCTATATAATTGCCAATAGTAAATATTTCCCAGCACTGTATAAAGTCCTTGAAATATTAACCAAAGCAAAAAGATTACTTTAACTATATCAGGAAGAAAAGCAGAATGGGCTTTTTAATGTATGTCTTTCTTTTTGCAATTATTCTAGAAACAAAATGTGACTATCATGGATCACCACTCAGCTGCCGAGTCCTTCATGAAATACATGCAGAATGAGTACCGTGTGCGAGGAGGCTGCCCGGCTGACTGGGTGTGGATTGTACCTCCTATATCAGGGAGCATAACCCCCGTGTTCCACCAGGAGATGTTGAACTATGTCCTCACTCCCTTCTATTACTACCAGGTACACATTATCCAGAAAAATATGATTCTAGTAGACAACTTCAGCCATTCAGATGATACTATGGAACCTGAAGAAGTCTGAATGAGAAGCTCTGGTTAATGAAAGTTCACTACAGAGATTCATAAGTAGCAGCCAATATCTGTAATACTGTGGAAGGTTATATTAGTTCTGTTGAATTCTCAAGCTGTAAGTGAAATGCAATTTAATGCTACAGAGACTGATCCCGTATTTGTACACAGTGGATTGTATACACAGATTCTAGTCAGTCTGGACCTTTCAAAGGTATACAAATTATATATGTATTATTTTACATTCCTTACCTGAAGCTTAACTTTTTTTTTTTTTTTTAAAGGTGGATGCATGGAAAACACATGTCTGGCATGATGAGACCCGGAGACCAAAGAAAAACAAAATAAAGTTTAGCATCTTGGCAAAGTAAGTTGTTCAAATAAGAGTCTTCATGCTTTTGTCCAAATATTCTATTCTTCTGATGTTTCTGTTCCACACTTTTTTTTTAATAATTATTACAGTAGGGACCACTTGAATTGTTTGAATCAGACTTACCTGTCCACAAGTAATACTCACATCTAAGATTCTTATTCAGGGCTATCTATAGTGTATTGCTTCTGAACAATCTTCCAAGGAAAAGCCATGCTCAAGCTCAGTCTTTCCTACCTTGTTTGTGAATCAATCTGAATTACTATGTAGCTATATTAAAAATTATATGTGATTTTTTTTTTTTTTCCCCAGGGCTGTACTCTTTGCATCTTCACTCATGCGACAAACAATGGCAACCAGGTCCAAGGTCACTGTAATCTATGCAACAGAGACTGGGAAATCCGAAACACTAGCCAACAATCTGCGCACCTTGTTCAGTTGTGCCTTCAACACTAAGGTAAGAAAGAAGTTTGGCTAGTTTTATCAGCTTCTGCAAGCTTTTTCATTCTCTAAACCTATGTTTTGAATGTCTGGTAAATATAAGTTGGACTAGAACTTTGATTTTGTATTCATTTAGCATAATGCCTTGCAAATTTGGTCAACAGTCATCTGACATTCACAGAGATATCTAATGCTAGCTCTTATGTCTGCTAGCAATTTCTCATGAGCTTTATATCTTCCAGATTCTGTGCATGGATGAATACAACATCTGTGACCTGGAAAAAGAAACACTTCTTTTAGTGGTTACTAGCACTTTCGGAAATGGAGATTCTCCAAATAATGGAAAGGTAATATTCACCTCAGAAGTATATATGAGGCTTAACTCAAAGACTGAGACCAAAGACAACCCTTTCATTTGTCCCATTACCACAGTAAGATATGGATCAGGGTCTCACTTCTGTTTTAAAGCAGACTATTTTTCTAACCTTAAGTATTTTATAAATTTTTATACAGACCTTGAAGAACTCCTTGCTCACCCTGAAATTGCTGAGAAAAAAAATTAGGTAAAAATACTTTATTTGGTTTGCATGTGATTGAGTCCTTTTGCATTTAATTTAGGATAACATAGCGATCTTATTTTCATCTCCTTCTGCAGATATGCTGTGTTTGGTTTGGGGTCCAGCATGTATCCAGAGTTCTGTGCCTTTGCTCATGCCATTGACCAAAAACTGGCCCAACTCGGGGCTTCTCAGCTCATTCCAATAGGTGAAGGAGATGAACTCAATGGGCAAGAAGCAGCCTTTCGCACATGGGCAGTCAGTGCGTTCAAGGTGACAATATAAATAGTTAGCTCATATTTTAGTTCATTCATTCATTCGTTTTATTTCAGTATTCACTAGCATCCCATAAAAATGGGGGAAAATGAAGGAAATAAACGTCTGGATTTACATCTGAATTTCAAACTCCCCTCTTTTCTACTGCTTGCCTAAGGTCAAGAGGGAACTGGGCCCCTTTTCTATTATCTTTTAATATTCACGTAAAGTTCCATGAAACCCTTTGGATAGTGGGATGCTCAGTACGAATAAGGGTGGTAGCATCAGACATCAGAATTTTTCGAAGTAGGTCCTTTTTTTAGCTATACTGGTATAGAAGTGGGACCTTACTGAACTCACTGAACCCCTATAGCGTCACTGAACTCAACAGAATCAACAAACAATAGCAATCTGTGAAACTGGTATGTCCCCATTAGGATTACGACAATGCTAAGAATAGCATTTTCTACCATGAATAGCCTTATTTTCGTCTTTTTTCTAGACTGCCTGTGACATTTTTAACATCCGTGGGAAAAACAGTATTCTGTTGCCTGAGATATATACCTCTGATGAAAGCTGGGATCCTAAGAATTACAGGATAGTGCATGATTCTCAAACCATGGACTTGGCTAAAGGTATTACGTCCCAACACTTCCTCTGTCCGTTTTGCTTCAGATAGGTCTGAACTGTAAAGGTTTTCTAGAAGTGATGTTGGTCATCATAAGATGATAGAATTCATATAATAAAGTACACTGGTCAGAGAAAAAAGACGTTGCATAAATCATTATCTTTTCCAGCACAATAACATCAGAACACGAGAACTAGCGCACATTTTGACAGCCCCAGAAGAGAAGCTGAGATAAACTACTTTTAGTCAGGGAAGGCATGCGTATAGGACACGTAATTGACAAAAAGTATATTGCATTCTAGAGCGAGCATGGTTCAGTTCTTTTCTGTATATTATTTGAAGACATTTGAAACAAACCTAATCACAAAATTGCCATGAGTCATGTCCTCTTTTCTCAACAGCACTTGCAAACATTCATGCCAAGGATATAATTCCCATGAAGCTGAAATTCAGACAGAATCTTCAAAGTTTAAAATCCAGGTATGATACCTCATTCTTTTGAATATTGCAATACCACATTTTACTAAAATCTTAAACGTCTGAAATGCCTGCTTATAAACATCTTCTCCCCACAGTTATTAAGAAATATATATGAATTTTGTACCACCATTAGTAGAAGTAAATCATTATCACAAGACCACAAGAATACGTACAGTCTCGGCTCTGAGTTAGATAGGAGCTACTGCCCAGTAGAGTCTCTGGAAGTGTAGCGAACTAAATCATTTTGTGATATGGCCCTTTGATACCTACTGAATGTGGAAGGTCTGGTGTATGGTCCCTCTCCCTTGCTTGGTATGCTACATGCCAGGCAAATGTTTACTTCATTTAGGGGCAAAATTGCCCCTTAGCAGAAAAAAAAAAGAAAAAAAGGAAAAGGTATAGTGCAAGAAGCTGCTGCATTCAGTTGTACTGCAAAGCAAGCTGAGACAAGACAATACACAAAGAAATACAAAAGGATAATCAATGCTAACGTATGTCTTAGAAATAGCATCCATGAAAGGCTCTTCAACATCCTCCAGTAGGTCTCTCTCATCCCTCTTCTAAATACAGTCATCTTATGGGACATCCTCTGAGCTGGTTTAAGATGTCAGCTATTCAGTCTTCAACGGAGCTGGACTTCCTTTCATTGGCTGACTGCAGGCACATTTATTCTATATTGGACAGATCAGGCAGCACTTTAGCATCGTGTTTGTTTTGATACAAGTACTTCACATATCTGGCTATTATTTAAGTCTCCGTGAAGTACTAAGCTGGTCTGATAATTTCGTAATGAACACAAGTAAGCCCTTGCCAACTGTCACGTCAGATTTATTCCTTTTCTGCGCAATTCAAGGGAAATCCTGTTGACATAACCAAGATCTGTCTGATCTCTTTTTTTTCTACCTCTAGTCGCGTTACCATTCTAGTGAAGCTTTCCTGTGAGACTAATCAGGAAATGCGCTACCTACCCGGAGAACATATCGGGATTTTCCCAGGCAACCAGCCAGAATTAGTCCATGGCCTCATTGCACGTGTCAAGGATGCCCCTCCAACTGATCAGAGTGTCAGACTTGAAACCTGCACTGATGGTAAGTTGGTTCTCTTTAGACAAAATCACAGAGGTGTTCGACAGATTTCTCTAAAATTCCTGAGAATTTTTATGGAGTGAATTTGATTCTGTTATCCTTTTCTTAAGTTTCAGTAGGATTTTGTTGATGCTTTTAGTTATTCTTATAATTCTCGATTCTGATTTTGCATACTCTGGCAGTCCATGGTAACTTCATCAGTGTTCACAGAGTTATCCTAGGTTGACACTGTTTGTAATTCAGTTGCTAAACTGGCCATGGACCGCAATTAAATTAATCAACAGAGTTTGCTTATTGTTGCTACATATCAGAGTCCTAAAACAGATTTACACGTCATGAACATCTTTTCCATCTTAGTAGGAACAATCTAAACAATCCTAAATCATAGGATTCTGACACACAGAATGATGATTTCCTCAAATGAAAGACTTTTCATTTTAAAGTGGTGTTTTGTTATCATGCGATTCTCTGCAGCAGATCCTCCCCTTACAAAAAGTTTGAACCCTCACATTAACCTCTTTTCAGAAGGGCCCTGTGGTCTAGATCTGCTGCAACCTACTCTGAAGGCGTATTTTGAAGGACACTGAGTTTTGCAAAGCTCTGCAGCTGTCAAATGCCGTGGGAATTGCCAAGTGTTCTTTTATTTCCTTCATTTCCAGGTGGCTACTGGACAAGTGACAAAAAGATTCCAGCCTGCACACTCCCTGAGGCTTTGACATACTTGCTTGATATCACTACTCCACCCTCCCAACAACTCCTAAAAAAACTCTCCCAGCTGGTAACAGCGGAAGGAGACAAACAGAGACTGGAAGTTTTATGTCGGGTAAGTGTTAGGGCTAGATTTATGTTAGAAGTGCTGTATACTGGCCCATCCGATGCCCTTTTACGGTGTAGCAGAAGCCTAAGAAGTTTTTGTAGTGATGGTGCCTGGTTTTTATCCCTCTGTTACATGTTCCGTGTGCTTGTAAAACCAACCAAGGTGAGAGAAAGGGTGGTCTTGCAGCTCATCTTGGGCATGGGAATCAAGAGATTTCTTCAGCTCTGATATTTCCTGTGCGGTTCTGGGTGGGTTATTTTGCCTGCCTGTTTCTCTTGCCTGCCTTATGGTGGTTCCTGATGATACACCATTAAAAGACCTTATAGTTTGCAGGTGGAGGGGTCGGAGGGTAGCTGGTAGATATTTTTGTCAGAGAATTTGGTACCTTGAGAATAAGAGGGATGTCGCTTTAAGTAGCCAATGACTCATAGGTGTGGTAAGTGCTTGCTTCTCCTGCTGGGTTCAGCAAGGCTCAGTAGGTATCAGTACCTGGGCCCATACACGTATGTACATCCCATAGCAGGGGTCTGAGAAACAGATTGTACTGCAGTTTCTACATCCTCACTGAGAGAGCTGGTATCTGAGAAAATTAGAGCGGGTATTCTGTACTTCTGTTTTCAATAATCAAACAATTTCTTAGGAAACCCCAGTATTGGTTTAGGCAAAGCTTTGAGAATTCTTGGATGATTTGCCTGCATCATCTAATTGAATGTAAAGCAGGAATCTTATTTATAAGTGCCACTTCAAATATTCCTGCTCTCCTGAACTCAGCATGATCTGGTAACATTGTGATGGTGGCCTTTGGCTTTTAGAGCACGGAAGAATACAATAAATGGAAGTTTTACAACAGCCCGAACATCCTGGAGGTCCTGGAGGAGTTTCCTTCTGCTGAGGTCTCAACAGCTTTCTTACTGACTCAGCTGCCATTTCTGAAACCCAGGTACTATTCTGTCAGCTCCTCCTGTGACATGACACCCAGAGAGATTCATCTGACAGTTGCAGTCGTAAACTACGGAACAAGAGGTAATGAATTGTTGTTTTCATTTCTCTTTTAATTAAATGATATTTAGGCTGCATTGTGGTTCGGAAAAAAACCTGTGTCTGCCATATGGCATGAAGCACATCTGTAACAAAAAGTTTGTATTGTGATACATGCAGAATAGCATACTGCAGTGCAGATGTTCGTACTGTGTCAGGATTTCCTGAAGTCCTTGTTTTATAAATCATTACTAGATATACACTTCTTTAAAAACCATAATTTTAAGTATAAACTTTAAGTATAAAGTGTATATATATATATAAGTATAAAAAAACCTCAGTTTTTTTAAAACCTGCGAGCTTTTGAATACTGAGAGAGGTATTTTCCTTTGCTCTGATTAGATGGACAAGGGCCTTTGCACCATGGAGTTTGCAGCACGTGGCTGAATACAATAGCTCTCAATGAAGTAGTCCCATGCTTTATACGCAGGTGAGTGTACGACAGAGAAAAAAGAAAAAAAAAAAAACAACCCACAAACAAACAAACAAACAGCAGTTCTTAGTTCAGCCTCTTCAGTAGTTTTTTTTCATTGTTTGCTTATGGTTTTCAAGTGACTGGTGAATGCAAGTTGGAATATCTGAGTTTGAGAAGAGAGGGAACTCCCTGTCTTCCAGAGATGAGACCCTTTACCATGTCTTATGTTGAGTAAAATCATAAATCGTTAGAAAATTCTGAAAGAATTCTATTCATATGACACCATCCCCACTGTCAGCACATCCACTCTAGAGCAAGTAAAGCGAAGGAAACAAGTTAAGCCCCATTACTGCTTTCAACTTGGTAACTTAGGATGTGCTGTTCAAAATCATTCAGGAATCTGACACTGAGAAGTCAGTCATAAACTCATTACCTAATTAACATATTTTTGCATTTTAGTGCTAATGGATTCCAGCTCCCAGAGGAGCCAACCAAGCCATGCATTTTGATCGGCCCAGGAACAGGAATTGCTCCCTTCCGAAGTTTCTGGCAGCAGCGTCTCTATGACTTGGAAAAGAAAGGTACTTGTGGGGATTGCCACAAGGGGGAGGCCATAACTTGTCCAGCAGCAGAAGACATCCCTAGTCCTCCAGACAAAATCTCTGCAGATGGAGACACCCAGAAGCATTAGCCAAGTAAACCCCACAGAGATTTGTCATCCCAAGACTGACTGAACACCACACTGAAACAGCTAATCCATCCCCCTTGAGACCGTTCTGGTGGTCTTGAGGTATTTGGTCACTTGGAGGGAGCAGCCTATGTGTCCTTGTAAATTTGGTATGGTCAGTGACTGCCCCAGGCGCTCACACGGGGCCGCAATATGGAGAGGAAACGCCTCGGCCTGCCTGCGTCAGCCCATTTGGGGAACCTGCTCCACACAGTTCTCCAAGGACTGGGGCAGGTTCAGTCCTGCTGCAAGACCCTAAAATCAGCAGCTGTCGGGCACAGACACACCCCCCCTCCTTCTCAGGTGTTTAGTGAGAAAGGCTAGTGAGAAGGTAGCTGTACAGACCACTGTATGGAGCTAGTTACTGTGACAACGGGGCCCTCTCTGGGGAATGGTCATAAGAGATAATAGGTCTTACCAGGAAAGACAAAAACACTTTCCAATGTTGGTTTCAGGGATCAAAGGTGGTGACATGACGTTATTGTTTGGCTGCCGGCAGCCAGACATGGATCACATCTACAAAGAAGAAACTGAGGAAATGAAGAGAAAAGGAGTCCTGAAAGAAGTCTACACAGCTTACTCCAGACAACCTGGCCAAGCTAAAGTAAGGCCGGTTCCTTTGTTCTCTGAGGGTTGGCTCTTTTCAGAATGGTCCCTCAAGTTAAGATTTGGGCTCTGTTTAACAATGTTCTTTAAAAAAAATGTTAGCATTTTGCTTCAGTGTATTGTGAACAAGTGACAAAAGGCCCTGCTCGTTCAAAATAAAGGAGAATCTCCCTGTGAACGTCAATACGAGCAAGCCATATAAATACAAAACCCTCATTGCCATATAGAGAGGCATAATAGACTTATAATCAAAACTTGAAGTGCAAACAGCCTTTGAAACTAGAAGCTGGAACATTTTCAGAAACCTTGAATTTTGCAGGATTTGATTAGCCCAGGAGTCAGAAATGAGTTGGCTCTGGCCATTTGTCACCATTTCAATGACACAGTGACCCTGGAAATTAATTTTGCTTAGATGAAATCTTGATTGGAGAAAACAACAGCACTTAAGCTGTCCTCTTTTTAGCTATGCCACTCTCCTGGCAAGTTAGGAGACTTTGGCAGTTGTAACTGGTTCTAAAAAAGAAGAGTCTAAGTCTGCTCTAGTTTAATCAGGAGATAGGTCTAGCCTCCAGATCTGGGGCTTGTAAAGACAGCATGAAGACATTTTTCTTCTCTTTACTGTGGTGCAACACACAGCTGAAATAGATAGGGCATTTAGAACCTTACTACATAGATTCACATTGAATTAGAAAAGCCAATAGCCAAAGCAGCATTTAAGAAACCTTGTCTAATGATCCTTGTTCTGTTTCTAAGGTCTATGTTCAAGACATTCTTCAAAGCAAGTTGGACACCAAAGTGTGCAGCCTCTTGCATAAGGAGGAAGGGCATCTGTATGTCTGTGGAGACGTGCGCATGGCCAAGGACGTTGCTCAGACTTTGAAAGGGATGCTTGCAAAAAACCTGAACCTCAATGAGCAGCAGGCAGAGGAGTATTTCTTCCAGCTAAAGGTATGCAGTGATACGCAAGGCATTCTTTCCAGTCAGACAGTGTTCGAGGATGGGTTACAGGAGTCTTCAAAGTCACACTCAGGATCTTGCGGGCTGCCGTGAGCTTCTCTTCAGCAGAATGCACAAGGAAAAAAGCTTTAAGTGATCAGCTTAGTCCACCCACTGTGATTTAAAACGCATAGTTTCTGTTTGGTTAGGGTGTAAGAGTGACACATTGCGTTCTTCTCTTACATCTACCATTTTCCACACTGTCTCCCTTTGGGTCCTGGACATTAGCTTTGCAGTGTGTCTGGAACATCAAGCGTTTGAGACTTTGTTGTGCTAATGGAGGAAAGTGAGTTTAAGAAATTAGTGGGCCCATCACTGAAAACACAGTGCCTGGGTCTGCTGGCTTTTTAGGACCCTTTTGTTACCAGAACTCGTCCTGGAGCACGTCTGTCTGGGATTCGGATAGGTTCCTTTTATTGACAGTAACAAAAGCCCACTGTCACAGAACCAGTCATACGAATGCAATGGACCTTTTAGTTACTTAACTCTCGCATAAGGAGGAGCTAGCAGTATTTAGTTAATCTCTGGGGTTTCCCTTCTTTTTTTGCAGAGCCAAAAGCGATACCATGAAGATATATTTGGGGCTGTATTCCCACATGAAGTCAAAAGAGGTGTAAAAGCTTTGCAACCCACCAGTCCAAGAACGAATCAACTTATGTTTTAGACAATACTTGCACACTTGTTTTTATTTAAAAAAACAGAGGGTCAAATCCTCTTTCTTATACATGTTGAATCACACACATGTATACGATTGTAGGATTTGACTTCTAAACCTCAGCCTTCATTAAGAAAAATACTAAATTTAACTATTGTTACTATTTATTCTGAGACTTCTTTTAATAGATTATCTTAATAATGAGATGCAAATTATTTTTTTAATAGTCTAAAAATAGTATAAATCTGCTTTTTTTTTGTAAATACAAGGAAAATCTAGATTTTTTTTTACTATGTAAGCTAGAACTGAAATCTTTTTTTGAAATGTGCTGCTTATCTTTGTGAATTTATTTATATCAGGTTGTTTTACTGTGTGCATTATCTCCACTTTAAAGCAAGCAAATGGACGGCTGTGTCATTTGGAAATGTATAGTCACATGCCTTGTTGAACATGAAACAATATTTGCAAATGAAATAATAATATAACGGTTCATAAGTGGAAATACCTGCTGCATACACTTCAAATGTATATACATGATAAGGTAGTAGTTTTGAATTCTGCTTTGTACTTGAACCTGAATTGTTGTTGTTACAGAGCTTATGGCAGTAATTTCAGAAAATTCAAAGCACTTTGTGCATTTGGATTCTATGCTCTGGTTTACTTGATCTGTTTGTAATAAAAGATGCCTTTATATTGAGACAAACAAGTCGGTGTGGATTAAATGTACCTCTTTTTGCTATTGGCTTCAGCCTAAGAAAGTAGGGGTAGGTGAGTTCTTGGGTTCCGGTGAAGTAGGTTTGGGCTCCAACCAACGCTCCTTCCATAAACGAAGAGCCCGTCTCCAGGAGTTAGGTGGTCTGCCCAAGATTTGTTATGCATTTTTGTTACTGCCCGGAACGTGTGAATGTGCAGCATAGGCTGTGAGATTGGCTTGCAGACTGCAAGAATATAAAATAGCAATGAGAGCAATATACTTTGCCCTAGTTATATTTTGACTTTGGCTCTTTCTACCCCTTGCAGTTATATCAGAGCTTTTAGTTCTTTCTCTAAAATTACCAGGGCTATATGATCCCATTAAAAAAGCTTAAGGTGAGATTTTCCTGTCATCCCTTGCCTCCAGGAGCTGGAATCTGATGAAGGAGGAGTTGAGACTCAAAAGTCAACAGTGCCGTGTACGTACAGTGCGTTTCACGTGTGCTCCAGGACAGCCTTAGACATAAGATCAAAACTACAGCATAGGTGAAAGCATGTGGAGAGTGGTGGCCGAGAGCAGGACGTGTCAGACAACAGGTACAAAGAGAGCAAAGGACAGAGGCGGCTCCTGGCGCGTACGGAGTCCTGATGGGCACCTAGCGTATATATACGCCGTGACTGTTCGTCATACTTTGTTTAATTGATTTTAGATTTTTGGGGTGGGATGGAAGTGGAACAAGGTAATTGCAGTTTCCATTAAGAAAGTTCTCCATAAGCCCAGGACTCACTGAGCCCCGGACTTCAAATGAGTCCAACGAAAGCAGGAAACAAGTAGTAAGTTCCATACGTCAGAGTGCTAATGCGCTCCCTGCCCTCTTGGGAGGTGCATCACTGCCCGACCTATTTTCCATGCGCATGACTGAATAGGTGAATCTCCTTGCAAGGATCCTTCCTTTGTATCTCAGGTGTCTTGTCTAAGTAATCACTTACTTTAAAGCATTACCATCATCCTTTATAAATGCTTGCATGTGTGCTAAGGGACCATAGTTCACTTTCATTTGGAGGGGTCAGAAACTCAGAAAAAACAAGTCACGCTGTTTATACCGAGTTGAGAGCAGACTGGGGTGCCCTTAGATAAAGCCACGTCCTGAAGATGTGAGACACCGCTGGAGACTGCTGGCCAGGAAAGCGAGAACGTCTGTTCCTCCGTGGGCCTCTGACAAGTCAGAGCAAGAGGCACGAGTGTTTGCGTACCAGCTCAGCAGCTGCCTGACTTTCCAGTTATATATCCTAAGCTGATGAGGCAAATTTTATTGGGGGACCTTTTCATCTTAATTCCACCATTGCAAAAATTTCCCCCTAGCAGAGAGGTGAGAAGGCAGTTAAAGGAAAGGATTAAGGAAAGCAGAGATCTGTTTTAATTCTTTGTGAATTTATTTAAACTGGTCCCAACTGTAAGTTAACTTTGATTGCAGCACTGATCTGAAGCTGTGTATAATTGCTTTTTCTACAGAAATAAATGGGGAAGATAAAGTGCAGATGGTAAGGTCAGTGGATAATTATTCTATTCCAAGATAAAAACTGAAACTTCATTTAAGAAACCAGATACAAAATATACCTTTTAAAATCCCAAAGATGATCAAATAGCCTGTTCTGCAGTTATTAAAGTGTTCATTACAGCCCCAAGTCAGTGAAGGATTTAAGCACGTGCGTTAGTTTAAGCACTTGAGTAATGCTGCTAGAGGCAGAGGAACTACTCCGGGCTGAGTTACTGAGTTGATTATGCACCTCACTGATTTGGGATCTGACTGAGAATTACAGATCAACACTTTCTGAAGCAATTAGGGGCTTGTCTCATGAACACTTAAGCCCAACTTACATGGCTGTAGTAGAATTCAGCATTCCAAACAGGCTGTGTGCCATGGCAGTGAAGGGCAGACCTTTTTCTTAGCCTGGTTCCCTAGCCGCTTTTGGTTGTTGGTAAAATTCCCTTGTGCTCTCAGGTAACAGCGGGTAAATCGGTCTGACTAAACCGCGGGTTGCCACGGCGAGTTATCAGTCCCGGTGCTAGCTGGGTATGTCCCTGGGCTTGCAGCAGAGACACAGTGACTGCTGCCCTGTAGCCCATCAATAGGTAGGGCTCGGCCGTATCAGTGGGTTTCTGAAGTTTGTGGAGCAATCTAACGTTGACTGATCACAATAACAGTCTGTGCATACTTTTAACCTGTTTTTAAGTAACATCTATTAACTTAACCTCTTCCCTTGAGGAAAAGGAAAGGAATACATGGATAGGACATGAGTAGGTTATCGCATAGCTAGGAGGTAAGAGCAGCTCAAGCCTTGCATTATGGTAAATGCTGGGAGAACTCAGCTGTCTGCAGTTGGAGCGGCTGCCCAGCCCGCGGGCGTTGCTGCCCTGCTGGGTGCAGGGGCCACGCAGGTGGGGTTGATCAGCGTGGGGTAACGAGGGAGAGCTGAGCCCTGGGGCAGAGCCCGGGGAGGCACTGACGGCCCGGTGGTGGGGAGTGAGGCTGGCAGCTCTGGGACAAGGAAGGCAGACTGCGCTCAGGTAGGCGAAAGGCTTTTTTATTTCTTTATTTAATTGAAATTGATGCATTATGTTATAGCTGTGCAGAGAGGTTCTACTCCCTGAGTGTGTATTCTGAAATATTACGTGTATTCTGGGAGACTTGCCTGCCCCAGTAACCCTGCTGGGAAGCCGGGGTTGGGCCACGAGGAGAGGGCTTGAACTGCTGCCTTCTGTGGGTAAGAACCGGCCGAGCTCTGAGGGGGGTGAAGCTGTGGTGTGGTGCCTCCGGCGCTCGCTTCGGTCGCTTCCTTTGTAGCCCGATGCACGTGTTGTGGGTTGTCGTTCGGTGCCTCCTCTGGATGAGCCGCCCTTTCTGTGGCTGCGTGGCGATGGTTCATCTGCGCTGCGGCGATGGTTCATCTGCGCTGCTGAATAGCCGGGAAGCAGGGCTGGTAAAATGGTTCCCTCTGGTTTTAAGGTTTAAAATGCAATTTTAAACAGCTGTCTGGAGCTGCAAATGTTCTCTGTGCTTGAATTTGTCTCTGTTGAGATGCGAGTACTGGTTGCTTCAGACAAAAAGAAGGGGGGGAGCTTTTGTTGTCTTTCAGAGAAAACAAAATTTTGGACTATTCATCAATAAAAGAGAAATGTTGTTAAAAAGCTCTTAAAACTCTAAGAATATGATCTAAGCAGAAGGAGTACGCTGTGTTGTATAAATCATGGGTTAAGAAGTGTTTTTAGGCTTTCAGCAGGAGACAAGTATTTAAGTTTTTTTCAAACAAAATGTGCTTTGACAGACTTCCTAGGTGGCTGCTAACGTTAAGTGATGTCTCACTGTGATGTGTAATGGCTCGTCAAGCTGCGCAGGGGATCTTGTCTCCGAACCAGAGCCTGGGTCACAGCAACATCTCCAGCCTCGAGCATATCAACCTGCTGCAGGCTGGGAACCCCGGAGGTTCAACCCAACTGGTGGTGTCCCTTCGTGGCCGCCTTGAAGCACTGGCCGCCACAGTAGATCCAAGTCTATAAATGGGGAGAGAGCAGTGGGGAATGCCGCAGCAAATCCTCTGGGTCAGAGGGAAGTGAAGATTTAATAGGGCAAGCAGGAGGTAACAGTAAACGCAAATCTTCCCGTTTGTCAAGCCTCTGTGAAGTTGCTCTTGTAAATCTGTTAGTTGTTACGCTGGGGCTAATGTGTTCAACGGGCTGGCTCGTGTCCAAGGCTGCAGCTTTTGCAGGTAGCTCTCGCTGTTCCGCTGCGTAGCAGCGGAGAAAAAGTTTGATCTGAGCCTTAACTGAGCCTTTGCTTTCCAGCTCTGTCAGGTAAGTGAGCCGGTGCCGCTCACCTCATCTAGCGGGGCTGAGGTACGACGTGGCGGGCTGTGACTGGCAGTTGTTGGCATGGCCGTTGCCACCTGTTGCTGGAGCAGTTACTCGCTTTCGGTTGCTTTGCTGACCCTGCCGCCAGCAGGGCTGGGTACGAAGGGACAGCAAACAGTAACGCTTGTCTGGCGTCAGAGGTTTTCACCCGATCTCAGAAAATGCCTGGCTGTTCCCCAAAGCACGATGAGGTCCGGTCTTTGTCCTGGTTAACAGCGTACTGCAGGTACCGTCTGTCGCCTGGTGGTGAGCTTGAAAAACGGCTGCGGGGCTCTGGGTGGTTTGGCTCTTCAGGCTGCTCCCTCACAGCTGCCCCAACCCTGAGGGCTGAGCTCCGGGCCCATCCGAAGCTGAATGTCGCTTTAGAAAGCCTCAAACCAGGGCCGCAGCGTAGCTCTCTGCTGGGGGATCGTGGCGACTGTACGGACTTCGCCAGGGTCGGCTGGCGCAAAAAGCGATAATATAAAATAGCTTTGCTGACCGTGAATTCCTGCCCCGGGAGGGTGGCAGCTCGCCTGGGGGACCACGCTCTTCCTTCCCCCACGAGTGCTTAGCGAGGTGTTGTGGGCTGCGGTTTTCTGCCCAAAGCCCGGGTTTATGTGGAGCGCGATCTTTGCCTGCCTTCAGGCTGATGAGGAATCTAAAGCCACAAAGTCCTCATATCAAAGCAAATAAGACCAAGGCTTGCTGTAAGTCCTCGGTGGGGCGGAAGGTGGTGAGGGGGCGTGGGAGGCACCGTATGGTTATTTTGGTGGGAATGAGGACTTTTTTTTCTGGCAGGAGCTGGCAGGGTGACCTAGCGATCAGCAGGGTGCTGCCACGCGCTGCTTCCCTCCGCAGATCTGCTCGAGCCGCTCCGCGCGGAGCGACAGCACTGAAGGGCCTCTCTATCCGAGATGAGCGCCCTGGTGCCGGGAGCTGCTCCTCTCTAGGCGGGCCCCGCTCGCGGGCCGCGTCGCCCAGCGGCTGCCGCGCTGCAGGAGGAGAGGCGCCTTGCTGCAGGTGGATGAGGAGCTGTTGGTGCTTCAGACAAGCAGGTTGCGACCACTCGGATGTAACTGTGGCCAGGCGAATATCAAACTGTTCTAGTTCGCAGCTGGTGGAATACAACCTTTATGCTTGAGGATGGTTTTTTATTTTTTTTTTTTTAACACCCTTGCCCTTCAAGTTTAATTGAGAATTAAATTCATTATTTCATATTCTTTGTGAAGGACAGCAAAGCTCAACTTATCTTAAGCTTTTTATTGTTTGCATATGAAACATCTAGATAAGATGGATGAAACGTAAATTGCGCTTTTATAATGCCTCGGCCTTTTCGCTGCAGGACAGTACAGAGCTGCCGCTATTTCCAGCATAAAGCTGTCTGGCAGCAGTGTAACGTTCCTGGGATTAATTAACGCGCTGCAATGTCGCTTCCCCTGAGGAGAGGCAAGCAGCCTGCGTTCCCCTGGCAGGGCTTTTCCCCCGCTCCCTAGGTGAAGAGGTTGTGGGGGGCTCCCGGGGGCTCCGGGCGGCCCTGGCGAGGCGCCGGGTGGGTGCCCAGCTCCCTCTGGATGCGCGGGGCCGTGCTGGAGGTGCCTGGCGCAGCCGGGGGCTGCTGCAGAGCCCGCGGGTGACCCAAGCTGCCGAGGTTGACTGCAGCCAGCGGCCGCCCGGTGGGAGCCCGCGGAGCTCCGGCCCCCGGGAGGCGGCGGGAGGCCCCCGGGAGGCGGCGGGAGGCCCCCGGGAGGCGGCGGGAGGCCCCCGGGAGGCGGCGGGAGGCCCCCGGGAGGCGGCGGGAGGCCCCCGGGAGGCGGCGGGAGGCCCCCGGGAGGCGGCGGGAGGCCCCCGGGAGGCGGCGGGAGGCCCCCGGGAGGCGGCGGGAGGCCCCCGGGAGGCGGCGGGAGGCCCCCGGGAGGCGGCGGGAGGCCCCCGGGAGGCGGCGGGAGGCCGGGTCGGGTTGGCGCGCAGGCTGGGCCCATCCCCGCGTACCGGCCAGGCTGCGGGCGCCGGCGGGGCGAGGAGCGGGAAAGGTGACGGGGCTCTGAGGAACGGCCTGGAGGGGCACGGGGGTGCGAGGCGGCTTCTCAGCATGGTTTAGTGCCTCAGTAAAACGAAATTATGGAGTTCTTAAACCACGAAATAACTCGGCCCGTCGTATCCGGGGGGGGGGGGGAAACAACGTTCTTTGGTAATTGCAAATGGACTCAACATCTTTCAGCCTCGTACGTCGGCGCGGGGGGAGGGCGGCAGGGCCCCGGGGACGCAGGGCTGCAATGGCCGGCAGCCGCCGCCGGGGGGCGACCGCGGCCCGGGGAAGGGGGGCCCGCTCCGGCCTCGCCCCGCTCCGGCCTCGCCCCGCTCCGGCCTCGCCCCGCTCCGGCCTCGCCCCGCTCCGGCCTCGCCCCGCTCCTCTGCTGCTCGACGGGGTTTGTTGGAAGGATCCCGGTTACGGCAACCAGAACGCGAGGGGCCCGGTGCTCGGCCCGTCACGGGAGCTGAAGAGCCAGCTTGCCCGCTGCCCTGTAACCGGAGGCCTCTTCGCTTTGGCTTCTAAGAGGAAACAAAACGAACCGTGCTTGCAGAAAAGACACCCGATTGTAATTTCATCTGTGGAAGGGTGTCGGTGGTTGACAGCTAATACAGCGGGAGGAAAGCAAATGGGCTCAAAGGCCGTAAGTTAACAAGTCAATCTAGTGAGAGCAAGCTGTCAGACACAGCAAGGGCTATAGGCAGAAGCTGTAATGCTGATTTTTTTGTTTTTTTAATCTTTTTTTTTTTTTTTTATCTTACATGAGCTAAAACTTGTCACCCTTTGCTTCAGCACATTATTCCAAGAGCTTCTCTGTTGCAACAGGATTTCTAGAAACAGGAGCTGCTTCTGTCACGATCGCTGCGTATTCCTGCCCGAGCCAGAGAAGGGTTTTTAAGGTGCGCCCCGGCCCTGGCCCCGTGGCCACCGAGGCCGCCTTCGGGGCAGGCCGCCTTCGGCACAGCTTAGCGGCAAGGCGTCCCCAGCCCCGGCGATGCCGGGGGCTCTGCGCTCCCCCGTGGGTTTCTGGGTGCCGGGGCCGCCCTCGCCCATCGCGAGGGTCCCTCTCTGGCCGTTTACCCCCAGGGCTGGCCCCTGCGACGTGGGTCGCCCCGCATCTGACAGGCGCGAGCGTGGGGAAGGAAAGGGGGAAATGAGGGGAAGCCCCCTCCCGCTGCTTCACTCGGGACAAGCGAAGGGCAGGGAGGAGGGGAAGAACCGCGGTAAAAGTGACGATGGAGCTGGTGACCTCCCCACGCGTCAGCCCGCGCATCACGGCGGGGCCGTCGCCTCCGTCCACTTCTCTCTTCCTGCACACCTCCCGCGTTTTCTGGTCTTTTAAACATCTTGCTCTGACTTCTAACCCCAGAGCGTATCTCCCGCTGCTTAGCGAGAGGTGCGTTCATCGGGGACGGGGCCACCATTTCCCCGAGGGTGAACGCTGAGTAGGCGAGAGAGTGGAAAGGCACTGAGCACTTTTCGGCTTTCTCTCTTGGTGGTAAACCCCCTAGGACCCGGCAGCACCTGGAGTCCCGCTGCTCGGGGGGGTCGCAGCCTCCCAGCGCCGCCGCTGCGCGGGGTGCGACGCCTCGGCGTCCCGCGGGTCCCCCAGCACCGGCTGTCCTATGCAGCACCGTGTTACTGGAAATCTGCTCCCGTTTTAATTTGGCTCCAAGTAGGTGAGGGGGAAAAAGGCCAGACCACAATTCTGTAACACTCGCTTTATCCAGAGCAAAGATTTATTCACTGAAAAGGTTCCTACATATCCAGAATATCATTAGCATAGAGTGCACTTCTTATTTTTCCTGGTTGCATAAACTAATACAGAAACTGTTGGTAATACTAACAATTTTTAATTAATTTAATAGCAATTCTGGAAGACACTCAGTTGATAGAAAATATAAAAAAAAAAAATTTTTACTGTACAAAGTTTACATCACATTTGAAAAGAAAACGTGTCCATTTTTACCATATTACAGACTCCATTTACATTCACTACTGACGTGTGGCTTTTGTAGCAGCATTGTACAGCCAGCTTCACATTTACAACTCCGCCGCGGCACAGGCTTACCGCCCTTCGCGCAGGAGGGGCCGGAACGCGCGACCGTGAACCAACGCAAGCGAGCGGCGGGCGCCTGGCTGGCAACGTGTTGCGGGGTAAGAGAGCTCCGCTCTCCACAGCGCTGCAACTCCGCTGCTTTCCATCGATTCCCGGGTGTCTTACACCAGCTGATTAAAACAAAAACTATCCCGGAGCTGGGAATCGGTCTCTGCTCTCTGATGCGCTGGGTCCAGGAGGCTGGGTTTTGCTTTTAAGAGCAATTTGTGGGTGTTAAGCACAAAAGCGAGGTCAGGTTGAATTAGAAACCCGAATCTCCTGATTGAAGGTGGGTTTTGAAGCCCCTCCTGCCCCGAGCAGCAGGGCAGCGTTCCCAGCGGGGCACCTCCGGGTGCTGCTGGGGCTCAGCGTGCCCTGGGGCGCGGCACGAAGGGGCGCGAGGCCCTGCCGAGGAGCAGCGGAGCTCTGTGGCTGGGAGGTCTTCGCGGACAGTGTTGGAATTACGCCTGAGGGCAGGCGCAGGAAGGACAAATGGTGCTAGGTTTTTTGGGTGTTATTATTTTGTTTTAACCTGGCTGGTCGTCCCAGTGCTGGCTGTCCTTCTCCTAGCCAGTCGTCATCTTAGGAAAAAAAAATTGAGAATGTATTGCTTTCCCAGCGTCGTTCTTGCACGTTTGCACCGCAGCGCTTCTGCTGATGACCGGCAAGGAAACGCTGCCTGTTTGCAAGCTGGTGACTGGTTCCCACACTGAGTTCCGGGTGTCCCAGCTTTCGGGCCCTGCTTTATGCACGCAGATGGCAGAAACCGAGCGAGGAGCACACCACGGCCGCTGCCGCGCTCGAGGACGGAGCAGGCCCACGGGCTGCTCACGACCACAGCCTACAGAGCAACGATTTGCATCCAGCCGCAGCCTCTGCTCTTTGCGAAGGCAGGACGCAGAGTGAAGCCTAGGGGGGTTTCGGCCGAGGGGTTCGTAACGTTACTGGGGTAAAAAGCACGTTTCTCCCTGCGTTAGGTTTGGGCTGTGCCGTTGTTATTTAAGCAGTGCTTGCCGGGAAAACAACTTCTGCTTAAAACCGCTGACACACAGAAGTATTGAGAGAGCACAGAGAGTAGCAAGTCTTGCAGAGAACCAGGTGGTGTGGGTGCAGCACCCCGTGTGTTCGGAGGGGGTTATTTGCTGTCTACCGGTGGGGGAGAGGAAGGAGGTCGAGAGAGTACCGCAACGCCACGTGTGGCTACCGCCAAACCAATTCTTTCTTTTCTAGCTGAGACACATTTAAAAAACCCTATCAAAATATTTGGAAGAGAACAGAACTGAGTTGCACATAGTAGTAGCAGTGAAGCTCTCTGCTCAACAGAACTCGGTAATTTTTTTGTTTCACTTGATTTTCCACGAAAGTCAGCCACCTGTAGGCAGCCAAGCTGAGGGCCCGTCACCTTGCCGGCCTCGCGGGGGACTTCAGAGCTCCTCTCCCTGTGATCCTCACGTCAGACCCTTGTGGTGACGGTGAAAGGTGTAGAGGGGGGTGCAGAAGGTACCAGTGCTGTCGGAGAAATGACATTTGGGGACTTCCAGGGAGCCCTAATGAACTGTCTCAACAAAACGAAGTAGCACAAGGCCAGGAAGGATCTGAGCGGTCACTGCGCGATTCGGGCCCTGCCTGGCCGGAGGCGCATGGGAATGCGAACGGGCGGCGAGAGGCAGCCTTTGCTAACGCTGCTTGCAGTTCACTTGCAGTGGGATAACGCATCTGTCACCTGAAATGCAGTGATCAGACGGAGCCTGTATAACCTGCGTGTCACACATCGGGGGGGGCTGTCTTGAAATTAACCTCTGCAACAAGTCGGAGCTGTTGGGTTGAGCCAGGTCCTCTAGACCCTGATGTAACCTGCCTGGCTGCAAGATACCTGTTCTTAGTTTTCCCTAAGAAATTAATACTAAATTTTTTAAAACAACAGCTTGCAAACTTAAATGTGACCAGCTCTAGGAGCTGGTAACGCTGTGTGTGTGTGTGGGGGGGGTGACTTTGAATCTCTTAACAAGCTCTGGGCATCAAGGCCTTATTTAATGCGTTGCTTAGGGATGGCTTTTTCCCTTGTCGCGTCTCTCCCGCCTCTCCCTGCAGCTCTGGAAAATATCTTTTCTTCTACAGATGAAACGGTGACTGGGGCAGCATGAGCCAAGTCTGGTTGGTCAGTGTGGTATTTCCAGAAAAGAAAAAGGGGGTTAAAAGAAAAGGTTTAGGGGACTAGAACGTGTTGTGCCTAAAACTTCAAAAGAAGAATTAGGCCCCTGTGCACAGAGCTGTAACAAGTCGTTTTTATTTTTCGAAAGGCCAGCAAGTCTTAAGCTTCCTACGGGATTGTATGAGAACAAGCAGCTTTTATTGCGAGTTCTGTGTAGAAGAGCGCTTGAGTCTTTAATGGAGACAGCCTACACGGTCAGAACCTCCTAGCAGAAGGAGGTTTCTACCAGTGTAACCCAACGCAGGGTACGCCAGAGCTCGGCCCAACCCTGCTGGCACAGACCTCAGAGCTGAACGATTGGTGTGGGCAAATCACAGTGCAAGAGATTGATTTTTTTACTTTAACTAAAGAAAAATGCGATCTGGAACTGCACCCCCTTGCACTGGACGCGTTGCCATCCTGAAACGAGCCAGCTCCGCTTCTCTTAGGGAAAACAAATACTTCGAAGGCAGAAGATAGCTCCTATTTACCACAGACGCGAGAAGGAACTAGAAATAGTTCTTCTTTCTTTCAGTGCTATTTGAGAATGGCTGTAGTTAAACAATTCACCGTTTATTATGTTTAAAAAAATATAGTTCACACAAAAGTATCATGTAAACATTCTTTAAATAACTGCTGGTGCTCAGGCAGAATTCGGACTTTGCAAACAAGCCAGGCCTGTGAACTGATGGTCGTGCGGCTTTCAGCTGTGGCTGCACCACTTTCATAGCTTGGAAGGTTCAGTGAAGACTTCTGAGGCTTTGTGTAAGCAGGCAGACAACGTTACCACAAGACAATTACACACCATGCTATATCTTTTGATTACTTGGTTCCAGGATTCCCAAGCCAAATCTTTCAAAACGCAGGACAACTTTGCTACTGTTAATGCTGAAAAGAGTAGGGAGGGAGAGGAGAAGGGAGGGGGAAAGAGTTATTTATTTTTAATTTTTCTTACAAAGCTACAGTCCTATAAAAGGAACTAAAATGGGTTAGATTCTGATCTCATACAACTTCAGATCACCCAGAAAAGAGGCTTAAGTAATTAAGCAGCAAACACATGAACTTATTCATGCCAACCTCATCAGCGGAAACATACAGCACAAATCTGGTCTGCCTCATACTGGAGAAACGGGAGGTTTTCCGAAGTACCTAAGGTGGGTGGAAGCCCTACGCTTGGTTTCAACGGGCACTTGGTTTCCTTGGAGAGACCGGCCAGGAGCCCGCAGCTCGCGCCACAGCGGCCAACGAGACCTGGGCAGGGCCAGGAGCACGGGCGGCCAAGCCCCCCCAGGCATGAAAGCCCCCCCTGGGCAGCGCTAGCAGCCAGGAGCACCACCAACGGGGCCTGAAGCTCTGCCAGCTCGACCAGGGAGCCATGGGCTCCACCCGGCAGAAAGCCATGGCCTCTCTACGCTCTGCACCCACCATGATGGACACAGAGCTCCGGCGGGAACACGCTGCCACCCCGGTGTCGGCTGCGGGGTGTGCCCTGCTCCTACGCCAGTCACCGGCTCAAAGACGAGCCGGCGGGGGAGAAGAGCAGCCTGGCTGAATGGAGAGCTTGGGCTGGAACTCAGGGAAAAAGGAGAGTTCGTGGCCTTTGGGAGAAGGGGCCGGCAACTCGGGAGGGCTGCAAGGATGTTGTGAGGTTACGCAGGGAGAAAATTAGAAGGGCCAAAGCCCAATTAAAACTTCATCTGGCTACAGTCATAAAAGACAGTAAAAAACGTTTCTACAAATACATTAGCAACCAAAGGAGAGCTAAGGAGAATCTGCATCCTTTATTGGATGCGGGGGAAAACACAGTGACAAGGGATGAGGAAAAGGCTGAGGTACTTAATGCCTTCTTTGCCTCAGTCTTTAAGAGTCAGAGCAGTTGTTCTGGGGGCACCCAGCCCCCTGAGCTGGAAGGCAGGGACGGGGAGCAGGATGAAGCCCCCATAATCCAAGGGGAAATGGTCAGCGACCTGCTGCACCACCTAGACACACCCAAGTCTATGGGGCCAGATGGGATCCGCCCAAGGACAGGCCTACTCTTCGCTGGGTAAAACACTGGCTGGATGGCTGGGCCCAAAGAGTGGTGGTGAATGGAGTTAAATCCATTTGGCGGCCGGTCACCAGCGGTGTTCCCCAGGGCTCGGTATTGGGGCCAGTTCTGTTTAGTATCTTTATCAAGGATCTGGATGAGGGAATCGAGTGCGCCCTCAGTTTGCAGATGACACCAAGCCGGGCGGGAGCGTTGATCTGCTGGAGGGCAGGGAGGCTCTGCAGAGGGCCCTGGCCAGGCTGGGGCAATGGGCCCAGGCCAACAGCATGAGAAGGGAAGGAAAAAATGACTTACAGAAGTTTCTTTTTAAGAGGAAGGGGTGTTGTGACAAGGTACATCAATTGGTTAAAAAACCCAATGGAACAAACCCAAACCCATTTGCTCCTCTTTATAGACTGCAGCAAGTGCATAAAGATGTCTTTTCCTTCACCCTTCAACTGTTAGCATAGCTAAAACTTTTTCACTTCAAAATGCCTTCCTACACACACACACACACACACACACACACACACGTCAGGGGACGGCAAGGCAGACAGCCTCCATATGCGAACTCTTGCAGGAGACCTTCTGAGAGAATGAATATGTGGGTGTATTCGTCCTCACTGAAGACAGTAAAAATGTCTCTGGTTCTTGGTGCATATTATCCTCTGTCCCTACCCTCTCCCCTCTGAAACAAGATATTTTTTCAAAGTCATGAATCAGTAGAGAATGAAAAAAGACCTTTTCTAGAAAGGCACGTGTTTGCTGTGTTACCTACAATTCTGCAAAGCCCCTAACGTTAAGTCAGACATTTTGCTGAACAGGGGATGTAAACAGAAGCAAATCACAAAATTCAAAGCACTGGATTTGCAAGGGGAGGAGACGGAAGAACCGAAGGGTGCTCTTGCTTTCCTCCTCTTTACGCAGCACTGCAGCTGATCCCAGCTGACCCATGTGGGCCAGTTCTGGACACCACTTGTGGCCTGGTCCCCGGTAGGCTACGGCACCGCAATCTGCTCCAAGCAGAGCAAGGACCATCCTTCTTTCCACTCAAGAATTGCACCGGCTTCATCCAGCCCCTGACAAAACTGACCCTGGCTTCAATGCTGGCTCTGGTCCCGAGGGAGAACCGGCACAATCTGGCCCGTAACCCTTGTTGGTTCGCAGTGCAAGCGGAGCGTTCAGTCATCGGCTGTGCCTGTGAGAATGTACCTGTCACCTTCAGTCACAAAGCCACAGTCCCGCACTACGGATGACAGGCATAACCTCAGACTGCAGCTAGGAAACTGCACCCCTCTGCCTCGTGAGGCTTGTGGCAAGTCCCACCCGTCTGAGGAAAACGCCCAGCCTGCGGGGCAGGACAGGCAGCAGGCGCTGTTGCTTGCACCCGATTAGTTAGAGAGCAGATCACGAGGCCCTTTCCAGGAGGAAGTTACAGCCTGCTGAAACGCTTCAGAAGTGAAAGATGGTCACGTTGTTAGACAGTAACTTCTTGCAGACAGGAGTTGTTATTCAAGCTAACAGCCCACACCAAGCGGAAAAAGGCAGAAAAGGAGAATTCGGATAAAGTGTTGATTATGTCCATGGGTTAATTTCGTGGTTTGTTTTTGCTTTTTTTAAATGGAAGGTGATTGTCCAAGTTGCCGGTTAGGATACAACACATGGAAGCATGCAAGGTGGAGCCCATTATTGCACCAGTAGCTATAACCTACAAAGAAATATGGGAGGGAAGGGAAAAAGACACCATGAGAGTTAGTTTTCAGTTATTTAAAGCAAGCCCTTGAGAACTACAGATTATAAAGCTTACACCAGAATAAAGCATGGGGTTAGTGCAACGTTTCTCAAAGGATTTGTCAGAGGGGATGCGAACGCGTCTGTAGAGGGTTTTGAATCCGAGTAGGTCTCTGGCTGGCGTGGCTGCAGGGAGCCTCCCAAGTGCGATGTGAATATAACACAGTTTGCAGGGGATGAACAACACCCGAGCTGCCTGCGCTTTCATTTCAACGCGCGCTAATTCAGCTGTGGATGCTGACAATGAATACTGACACTTAAAGTACTTCTCCCCTATTAAATGCTTTGAGCAGAGAAAAAGTAGTAATGTATGCAAATTGACAGGACCCACTTGTGGGGGCGGAGGGGGGTGCTGGTCCGTCTACCCAGGGAAAATAATTAGGGTAGCTATGGCATAAGACATCGTTCTGCAGTTCCACATGCTGTTCAAGAATAACTCCCTATGGAAACGCTAATCCAAAATAATCACTTGGCCAACTGCTCTGGAGTAGAGCATTCTCATGAACTGGCTGCCCAAATGGGAAGCATTACTTCAAATTCATTTCCAGTGTGATGTTAGAGGACAGTGCGAGAGTGTGATTGTCTGCAGGGGAGTGAGTAGGCAGCCTGGGAAGGTAGGTGAGATGTCAAATCAGTCATCAGAGTTAATGATCCAACACGAGTAGGTCTTATTGTATGGAGAAATGAGGGCATGAAAGTGTTGACGCACAGAACCACAGTGTTGGAGTACAGTGTGTTTCTGTAGACGGGAAAACACGTTACCAAAGGACACTGCTGTATCATGCAAATCTCCTGGCAGAAGAACTGCTGTCTTCGTAACATAACACGACTTAAACACAACGATCTTTCTTTGAGGCAAGGGAGGATTGGTTTAAAAAAATGGGAGGAAACGTCCCAAGTGACGCTGGATGACTTGAAGGAACGGATAATGGAAAAGCGCGTACTCAAGGTAGCTGGGTGTAGATCTGGCCAACGCAAGCTGTGCCTGGAAACAGGGTTTGGTATGCTTTAGGCCAGAAGAGAAAAAAAGATTGTTTCTCTTAAATTGTGTCTGAAGGACAGATAAGAAGCAGCAGTTACATGCAGGTCCATTTTTTAGCTCAGATTTTGTTGGTTTCTCTTTAAATTTGTATTTAAAAAAAAATCTAGGCAATCGAAGTCACAGGGACTGAAGCGTCGCTGTGCCAGCTCTGCCGGAGTAGCGAGTGCTCGGGGCGCAGGAGGACACCCTGCCTCCCGGCTACGTTCCACAGCACGCGGAGGCAGAAACTGATGATGCAAAGAACAGCTGCCAAATGTAAGGCGCTCTCAACGCCTTGTTGTACCTTTTCAAAATGCGTGCTCTGGTATGTATATGTACCTGTCTAGCGTACGGAAAAAATACCGGGCAGTTCTCCTTATCCCTGAGTGCGTAGTAAGCGTTCAATCTTTGCTGATAATAGTGTCCTTTTGTATAAAGATGAGGCCACAGTCTTGGAGCAGTATACCGAATTTTAAAGTTGTTAGACATTGTAATGTAGCAGGGATGCAGTACAAATGTTAGGGAAATTGCACAAGAGACCAATGGTGAAATTTTCAACCAAAACCCCAAACAAGCCGCACCCACCAAAGCACAAAATGCCGTGACAGTCACCAGATAAGCAAACAGAAGCATTTAGGTAGTTATGATAAGGTATTGCATGAAGGGTTATGGGAAAGAAAGGGGTAGATTAAATATCAAAAAAAGGAGAAAAAGGAGAAAATAAATATTAGGGGTTCAGTAGTTGAAAATAAACGGTGCGCAAAGTACGTGGTAAATGGGCTGCGCGGGGTAACAGCGGTCAGCAGCGGAGATTAGACAACTGACATAAAACTGGTCGGGGGTGGGGGTTTCAGTCTCTTGCCTCCAGAAATTGTATCTGCTTTCCTTCCACTTGCTTCTGGTAGAAGTGGAACTGGGAACCATCCTTCTCTGAGAGGGACAGGTCACTCAGGAGAAGGGAGGCTGAAAGTTTTAGGCCTTGTGGCTTTATGCTCATCCATTTTATATTCTGGTCTGGTCTGTCACAACAGATGTCGTGGGATGTACAATCAGTGTTTTGAGGGACCTCTTCCAGTTCTGACAGTTTATGGATGCTTGATTGTATGAGACCTTTCTTCCCCAATTGCAACACAGAAAGTGACTTTCCAAGTATCACAATCTGACAAGGATTTATGCTGACTTCTCATGATTTGTCTTTCCTTGGTCCCGATTTTGACATAATTCCAACTTAGAGATTCAGTCCAAACATTGCAACTCGTTCCTAGCTGTCAGTTTACTGCATATTCAGGATTTTTAAATCACTCGACACATGATTACCACCTACTTTGTCTTTTTCCCCAGAAGTCAATTATTCTGAGTCAGGACTTATGCTGCGTTTCTTTATCTGCCTGTGCAAATTGGGCGCTCTTCCATAAAGAGGAGGAGGGAGTTGGATTTTTTTCCTCCATGCTCCTTGAGGAAGGCTATGAGCTTAGCACTCTTCCAAAATTGGACAGTTCAGTTTCAAAGGGAAAGAGGGGCACGGTCTTTGGTCCTTCCCCTCCTCAGTCAGAACCAGCCACTATAGGGGAAATTCTGACCACTTTGGGGTCAGCGTGGGCCCTTTCCATACTGGTAGATACTCTCTGAAGCCAAACATAAAGCTGGATAAGTAATCTACCGAAGGAAGGAGGTGAATACGTTAAAGTAGGAAATTAACTGTCTGAAGCACGCAAGCTTAATTGCATAATTTCCTAGTAACTAGAAAAGCAGAACAGCACGGTGTTACTCTCCCAAAAAGGGTTTGACAGCCCTCAGGAAGGCAAAATAAAGCACAGAAATAATCAGTTAGCAAATTCTGAGCGGCATAAATGTTCTTAACAGCAGCAAATACTCACTCAGCAGACTTCCAGAAATGCCCTGGGTGGGAGAGCCGACGATTCAATTTTGGCAGTTTTTCAAGCATATCCATGAGGACAGTGAAGCTAGGTCTCTCACTGAGATCAAATGACCAGCACGCTGAGAGAATTTCCTGCAAAGGATATTTGTGGCTCGTTATCTCCACGTAGTTCACAGGTCAGTGGTGCAGACCAAGCAACCGATGGAGCACTGTGATTTGTGCGAGCCCAGCCAGAGACACCGTTTAACAGAGGTCTTGGACATTCTTAAAATCAAACAGTATCCTGTGTACCGGTGGATGTCCACTCCTATATGACAGTTATGGGCAGAGGCTTAGTAGCTAACCCGGGGTCCCAGCCTAATCTGTTCTCTCTCCTGCTGTTTATCTTTAGAGTTATAATAAGAGTAAAATAAATCTCCTCTTTAAGCAGCTCCCTCTTTTCCTCATAAATAGCTATGGAAGGATTCCTGCAACTGAGGTACTTACGTTGACTTCTTTCCCCAAACTAACAGTTGCAAGGACTTGCTTCACTCCTTCACCACTTCCAATCTGCCAGATGAGCGCCTCTGCAGGCTGGTTCTTGAAAGGCCATTCTCTTGCTTGGAGCTCATACCACACAGTCCTGCAACATCAACAGACAAATCAAGCCTTTGCCTGCTTTTAGGGGAAAGATACAAAACCCTGACACTGTTCCATTTTCTTCAGATAAGCTCTGGAAGGTGTATAAGGCTGTGCAGCAAATCCCTCCTGCCCAGGACTTTTGTAGTAGGTGAGAAAAACGTGAGTCTGTGAGAAGAGGACCACTGACTCAGAAGGCTGAGGCCTGTAACAAATCTCATTAATGAGCTCCCATGGTACTCTTAGGTGTTCCTCTCTTACCCAAAGGCATAGATATCTGCAGCTTTGGAGAAAGGCAGCTTGTCTTCATCTTTTCCAGGGGCCATCTCGCGAACAATCTCAGGGGCCAGGTAGCATAACCAGTCATGTGGCAGCTTCAATTCGTTCTCCCTCCTGAGTTCAACAGAAAGAAGTGGTGCTGAAACATTACTGCTTCAGTCAAGAAGCAGCGTATGGACCAGACCTGTGCTTCACCTAATGCCTTGATATTATTTACTAAAATGTTTTCGCTGACATTTCCTTTCTAATTTTCTTGCCATATTAAATAATACGTATGTGTCAGCCTGACTCTCCCGCTCATTCTTGGGCTTAAAGTTTTCTTTGTTCTGTGTTCTGAGTCTTACTCCATACATAACTTCCTAGCTCTGTCCTACGGGAATTGTAGAAAGAACTCTGCTAGGAAAAAAAAAAAAAAAAAAAAAGAAAACGAAGAAAAAGTGTGTATTCCAAAAAACACGTGTAGGTACTAAAGCAAGTCAACACTCCTCACTTGTACTGTGTAATGCATCAAAATGTTTCCCCATTTGATTATTATTTATCACTCTAGAACTGGACGAAGCACTTACCTTCCTTCCTGAACCACACCCGAAATTCCAAATAATCCGAAGTCAGTGATCACAACCTTCCCATTGTCATAGAAAACATTCTTGGATTTCAGATCCTTATGTACGATCCCCTTTGCATGAAGATACCCCATGCCCTGGGAAATACATGCAGAGATGTACACTTTTTTTTATTATTGACAAGCCTCTAGCTCTGGGCATGCTTTGCTTTCTAAGACACATTTACTCTCATTACTCCAGCATAAATGATTAATTGTAAGTGGGGAGCCAGCAGCTGTCTGACTTATGCAGGAAGGGTGCAAGGGAAGTCTGCAAGGGAGCAGATCTTAGTTTAGTGCGCAACCTCTGAATCGTTTTTCATCCTTTGCATAGCAGGGCTGCTGGAAGGGCACTCTTAGTTGAAGCATGAAGTGGCTGTGCACTTCACAATTCTGAAGAAGTCTGTATGTCTAAGAACAATGAACAACTGGCACAAGTTTGCTCACTCAATTCACAGGATACTTCTGCCAGAAAAAACACCCAGCAACTTTAGAAATGCTTCTTTAGTTGAGAAATACTGAAAACAAGCACAGAAAGCACTGTGCAAATCTGGGAGAAAATGCCACCTACTTCAGAAGGCATTAACTTAGCTGCAGTTACTAATAAAGAGAAGAGACGGGGAAGGAAACCTCTCCTGTATACCTTTCTTCATTGTTCCCTTTATCTAAATTCTCCCTCCCCAGCCCTTTACTGACAAGCAAAAGCTCTGTTTCCCTCCTTACAGGCCCTTAGCTTGCTGCCCACTAAATGAGCACTTTTTTTCAGCCAACTTTGAGTATCTCCTGCTGCAACACCCTGTCGCGCTACTGAGACTTACAGAGGCACTGCCCAGAAAGTCGATGTCTCCGTTAGCATAACGTACCCTTACCTTAATGATCTCCTGGGCTATCTGCCTGGTTTTGTTAATATCCAGGGATATCTTGGGGTCCCTTACAAACGAGTGAAGTGTTCTTCCTTTGCAGAAGCTACAGGAAAGAGGAACAACAATCCTGAAAAAGGTCTTTAAATATTGGAGAGAAATAAGAACGTAACGCTGGATGTTCAGTTGGTTTTCTTATCATGTTGACAGAATCCCAGCCCTCTTCCGCTGCTGAGAAAAGCCATTTTGAAGACTTTAAGGACCCAATTGTACAGGAGACCTATTGTTAAAGCACGCTCAAGGATATGCAACAAATGCTAAGGTATTTCTTCAGAGGCCCAGTTGTTGTTATACTGCTCTTATATCTGAAGTCCCGTTTTCAAAATCCGAGCACCAGCTTCTGCTGCTGGTGCTACCGGTCACTTAAGCAGGAAACTGCTTTTGGAACTGGCAATTAGAAATGGCTGAGTACCTCCTTGCCAGACTCTGAGAATGGCAGGCCCCTGGCCTTACTTAAATTCAGCCTGCGTATGAGCATCCCAAAAAGCTGTTCTTTAGGGGCTAACTGATCCTCATCTCAACTAAATACTGAAAACAGAAGAGAGGAGAAAATTAGTAACATTTTTGCCTAATCAGCAAGTGTCCCTAAGAGGAACAGAAAGGAACAGATAACTGTTGCATTCTCAGCCTCACACATTGGTTTATTGTCACTTTGCTGAATTGGAACCATCTGGAAGGAGATGACAGGGGCAGATTACGTTCCAGATTTTTTTCTCTCCTGCTTTTTGAATTTTATTATTTAAGAATTCAAAAATAGAAAGAAAATTGCCAAAAAATATTGTAAGTTCCCTAAAAGGAGACAACCCTAGTATGTAAAACTTTGAGCAACACAGACTGCATTCATGTCTGCCACCTCCTGACTGCTGTGAGGTTTATTATTACATATAAAAAATAAATATCATCTATCTATATAATATATATATTAAAAATAATACTAAGATGCTATATCCTTACCTGGTAATGATTGCTAAATGAGGAGGGTTCATGCATGCTCCCATGAAAAGCACCACGTTCTCATGCCGGGTCTGTCTGTAGTTCATCACCTCCTTTTTAAAGAGCTTGAGATGATCCTGATTGTTCCCGTCTATCTCCAACAGCCTGATGGCCACCTCCCCATGCCATTTTCCCTTGTAAACCTTCCCCCATCGTCCTTGGCCAATAGGATCCCCCAGTTCAATCTGTTCAAAAGGAATGTCCCATTCTTGCAGGTAGACGCTGGTCTGGCTAGGTTTGCGATAAATCATCCCTTGCAAGTGTGGCCGTCTGTGTGGCAAATCTTCCACCTCATCTTCATCATCTTCAGGTTCTGATTTATTAGTCTCTGGTTCTTCCACCTGTTTTCAAAAAGAGAAGGGAAACATATGCTGAGAGTCCCATCTGAGGGGCAGAAGCAGCCTAGCAGCCAGCAGCAAAGGCTGCTTTCAGAGATCTTCAAGGGGCTGGATGTACGCATTTGACTACAGCTCTAGAAATATACCTCGCAGGACAGTCATCTCAGAAGGCTACATAAAGACATACACCTTCTGTATGTCAGTGCATGCAGGTGAAGACGAGAAAGGCTTTATCCCATATGGAGTTAAATTTGTAGAACCAGCACTAACATCTAGGGACCCAGCATCTCTCAGGATTTGGCCGTCAGTGTGGGGAAAATACTACAAGGCCACTCTAAAAGGAAGGGTCAAGAACCTCTTTGTTCTTCAAATAAATGTGGGGGGGTTTAGTGGTTTTTTCCCCCCCGACGACTAAAATTCTCTTTTAGGGAGAAATGCTTCAAAAATCAGCAAGCTTGATCCAAATTCCAGTAATTTCTGCTGAAATCATCAATTCTATCTCTACAGGTTTACTCATCCCTACAGAAACCCATTTCAGTGTTCATACTACAAGCTGAACATGGGCTTAGGCACTGCCAAAATCAGTCTTGCAAATAGGTGTGGAAAGGCTTTCCTGTGCAAAACATTAGCTCATGGTAGATCCTGCAAAGCAAAGCCTGTAAGCATGGGCTTATGTGACCACAGGTAGCACCTACACGTGTGTTACTTGCAGATTAGAGGTCTGCAAAGCATTTAGACCTCATAACTCCAGCAGCTCTTGTAATGTAAAAACGGCTGTGCCAAACTGAGCGAGCCACAAGTTTGAAAAATACCATCTTAGCTTGATTGGAAAAAGTTAAGTGTTGTTACAAGTACTTAAATGTTTCAGCCTAGCTACAGAAACCATGAATTTTCAGCTGAGATCTTTGCAGTACAAACAGTTCAGTGGAACTGAGGTAAGGCACAGCTAGTCTACACTTGTAATTCCAGTGCCACAACTTTTTTATTGCACTTTCAACATGGCATTTCTGATTGTACAAAAGGGCAAACCAGAAAACCTACCTCTGCTTCACATTCAGCTCCATCTGCGTCTGGCTGTTCATGAGCACTAACGAGGGAAGACAGGTTTACAGTGAAAATAACGTTTGCATATCCACCCGAGTTAGAAAAGTGGGCTGCTACATACACCATTAGTGGAGTGGAAAGAAGCAAATAGAGAACAGATCTTGATAGCATTATAGTAGGTCAGAGAAAAATACAATTACCGCTCCACTTATCAGATAAGGACTTTCTAAGCTTACTTTAGCAAATGAGGGACAAAGACTTTGAAGTGATTTTCAATGATTAAGTGGCAGGAATTGATTTGGCAGTGGCATGGCAGCATTATTACGACGTGTTCCAGTAATGGATACTCCTATTCCTACTACTGAAACACCTATAGTGGAGAAGCAATTGTGAGTGCTGCCAGTGCAGGCTAAAATCTTTTGCATGCCCTACAACTCAGATCCTTAAAAAGATGTTTGCTTGCAGCTAAGTGTGTCATGTTCTTTTAATCATAAAACTCCGTAACTTATATTTCATCAGACCTTTCTGATCTCGGGAACGCACACGTAACCATAACTAGATATTAAAGGTGTGGACTTCTTACTGTCCGATTTAAAGTAAATATCGTATTCAGGTTTATAAAACTGGGAACACCAGTATCACCCTTGCTGACTAAAATTATCCTGTGAGTTCTCAGATGATAAGTTCAGTTTTGGTCATAACATAGCGCTTTCAGACTGATCTGAAGATCATCAGGGGAACACTATGCAAATAAAAGAATTTAAAACTATACTTACTTAGTGTCTGCAGCTGTTTCTGGAGGCTGTGCTATTTGTGCAGGACTGGGAATTTCTGGGAAAGTAGAAACATTTATGATACATCTTTTACACTTTATTCTCTTATAGATTGGAAGTTTTAACATTGCAATAGCAATGATTTGCTTCTTATTCAGGACTTATAAAGTCAACTCAGCCACAAACAAAATGATTTTATACTTCTATTCTTTTATACCTATGCTCATCTTTCCTAGTACTTACATGCCTGTATATTGACCAAGCCCAGTCTTCTTCCCATTCATCTACTTATCTGTAATGTCTTTCAAGGCTAGCCCTTGTCTGTGAACTGCTCACACGCGTTCAAGTTGCCTTGGACAATCAGAAATATGTAAATCCTCACAGAACTAGGACATTTGAATTCATCTATACTGCAGGTCATGTATTCCAACTGCACCTAATCTGTCCAGTGTCACCACTGCACAGGAAATTCAGCTTGGGTTGCAAATCCTTCCAAAATTCAGAATAAATACTCTGTACCTGGCATCCTACATCATCAGTTCTCACTTTGGAAACAAACAAGCTGTTTCGAAGGGTTCACGAACAGCTGACTGAGAAAAGTTTGTATATGCAAATCCACATATGAATATCATTCTTAAATCCCATAGGCAAAAGCCACAGTTCAGAAAGGTGAGCTCAGCATTCCTGAATTGACAGTATCCATTCATACTAGCTAATTATACAACCGCAAAAGCGAGCCTTTTTAAAGAAAGAACATGGCTGTGTATAGAATCCCACAGCAGAAAGCTACTGTTTTACAACTGACTATTCCAAGTTTCACCTTAGTACGTAAATCACATCACTACCTCATGTTAGGAGAAAGAGGCCTGAATCATATACTGAGATAAGAGAAAGTTTGAATTGTTTTAGATCCTTTTTTTTTTTTTTTTTTAAGCAGAATTATTGTTCTTGGGCAGCATGCAGAAGTTTACAAACAAGTTACTTTTTGGCAGCAGAAGCTGGTTAGTAGAATTAAAACAATCAACTCACCTGGGAAGATAAACTGTTGTCTATGCTGAATGTAGTAGGCAGCTTTTTTTTTTATTTTTTTTTTTTTAAAAAGGACAGCAAAAAAAAAATTACCAGGAGAAAAAGAAAAACACAAACAAGTTAGAGGATCATCAGTAAGTGCCCCATACGCATTCAATGAATTAGTCCCAACTCACGGTTGGGAAACAGATTAGTAGATTATCAGCCTGCTTGAGGGGGTGAAGTTCAGCACATGCAGTTTTGGAAGACTATGACAGATGGTACTTATCAAATGAAAGCTATGTTACCAATAAGCAAACAGTCTGGGGGGAAAACAGCACATTCAGACTTCAAGTGGCCGAAGCAAATTTAGAGAACCCAGGACTGCTAAAAGGCAGGCCCAGGTAAAAGCTGGTGCTTCAATGCTCTCTCACATCTTCAGCTTTTCAGAGATGCACCCAGAGAAGCTGAAGCTCCTGAGCCATCTGCAAGCATTTTTTTTTTCTTTCAGTGAATTTGAGCAGTATGTCCTAATACAAAGTAGTTGCAGTACAATCCTTGAACTAAACTGGCTCTGCTTCTGCTCCTTTGAGTAGGCTAAAATAACTTTCACTCACAGATCAAAAGCTTGATGCAAAATATAGCAATGTGGAAAGCTAGATGTAGCAGCTAGTGAGCAGCATGTGACTTCATTTCCAGATCAAAGGAATTAAATTTATTCTCACTACATAAATCTTTGCCCTTGTCAGAGATCCCTGCCTCTATCAACTTTGGTAAAGACTGCACATTTGGGTCCTTAATCTGTAAAGTACGTAGGGTAAATTCTTCTCCACCATACGTGTATGTCAGTGGTTTAAAAATGAGTGTTGATTGTTAGTTATCTTTTGGAAGGGACTGGTACAATAGTTCATCCCAGTGCTCATTTTCACATTTTGCTCTAGCAATCAACTCACTTACGATTTAAAGCCACTGGTGACCAAACACAGCAGGCAGCATGCATTTTACAATACAATGAGAAAAGGGAGGAGAAAGAATACTTTTTTTTCAGTCCTTTTCAAAAAAGGAGAAAATAGATCAAATTATTTAAGAAAGGTGCCAGCACTCCTTAATAATCTGTCTCCTGCAAAGGTATCTTGTTGATACCACTTAAAAACTGTTAAGAACAGACCGTTTTCTTTCATCAGGTAACAAGATACACCTTCACACCTCACTTAAGACACAATTGTGTATTCAGAAACCTACAACTACCTATGAAGTCTTGGTCAGCCTCTGCTTGCACAGAGGCCTTTCTGATCTTGGCAGAGGTCTCCTGAAAAAAATAAGTTTACCTGGGAAGTTAAATCGCCCATCCCTCTGGCCCATAGGAGATGGGTTTGGGGGAGGTGTTGCACTGGGAGGGTTGGAAGACTGGAAAGGTGCTGGAGAAGATGGTGTGGATGAGGTTGTAGAAGAAGGATTACTGCTAGAGTCCAGATGATTTATTGCTGGTGGATGCTCCTGCAAAGCAAGGGAAGTCACTCGTGCGGAAACAATAAAAAGAAAGAATTCCCCTCAGTGTTTACTGAACACAGAAAAAGGAAAGCTGTCCCTAGCCTCAGTCATCGCATAGGTTTTCTAAGTGAATAAACAGCTGGAGCTGTGCACAACCTATGTTTTACAAGGAGAAAACGTCACATATCAAAGTCTCCTTGCGAAGCAAAAGCTCAAGGTGCCGTTCTTGCTCCAACCAGCAAGGTACTGCTGCCACCTCTCCTTACTGTAGCTCCTCAGTGACTTACAGACACAAGACTCACTTCAGTCACCGTGTACCTTTTTAGTTAGTGCTTTGGGAAGAGTTCCAAACTGTGGTTCTGTTGGTCTGTCTACTGGATTATTGATATCAGAAGGGACAGACTCTGTTCTTCTTATTTTTGTTACTGAAAAACAGGTTGGAGAAGGGAGAAAAAAAGTTTAATCAGACTTTTTATTCTTGTGATACCATCAATTACATTGAAATGCTAAGACCTTGTAGAAAATTACTTACTGGGAAGGAAGGGTATTCTACAAGCAGGTGCCTCTTTAGTACATTTGTTGTGACATTTTAATCTGAAAGAGAAACATTACATGTTAAATAGCAACTTGTTCTTTCCCAAAAAGAGGAAGCCTAATTTGTAATTCTTATGCTAATCTCAGAGGGAGTTCTGGAATGCTCCGGGCCCCAAAGCAGCATGCATTCATATGAAGAATCCTATTATGTGTGTCATTAGCCTAATGAAAGCCATATACATATCTTAGCATCTGATTTATTTTTAAAATAGTTACTTTCACCGACTCTCATCCTGCAACAGTGAAGCACTAAAATCTCAGCGCTCTGGACTAACAACCCAGACAGACAAGCAAAAACTAAAATCCTCGCTGTTATTTAGGTATCCAGCTCCCACTACAAGATTTGCCCATGATCAGGTAGGAAGCCTGTGGCAGGGAAATAAATTTGGTTCATCTATGTTTCAGGCTGCCAGCCTAAGTATAAGTTGTGCCAAAGCATCACTTTGCCAGTTCAGAAGTTGACTAAAAAAGTGATCCCACTGTTAAGAGTGCATCATGTCAAGAGATACTTGTCACTGGCAAACTTTAATGAATCGAATGCAAAGTTCTTCTGAAAAATATCATTACTGTGTGCTCACCTGCAGTACTTACACTTCACCCCAAACATCATGCTCTTCTGACAGACTTGACAAATCTGAGATAACCAAGACTTTGTAGAGAACCTAAGTGGAGACAAGGGGGGGAAAATTATGTTAACCGGTGTCTGAAGGAAAATGAACATTTGTAGGCAGTGACAGACAGGCTGTAACCCTTTAGCCCTTTCTGAAAAGGGGCAAGTGGCGGTGTGGAAAAGACCTCTCACTTTTCTGATCAAAAGCAACTGAAAGAAAGCTGGCACCAACTCTGCTGGCCTCTTGCTAGATCTAGTTCTCCACTCTTGGAACAGGGCTGAGAGGTACTCAGAAGTGTCTCTGACAAGGAGACAGGGTGAGCAGGTACACACATCTCTAGAAGGTCCTCAAAGCTGCAGCTCAGCAATTACAGATCCGAAGCCTCATGCAGTCAAAGACATCCAAGTGATAGAATATCACTTCTTTTCATAACAAAAAAAAAACCCTCAGACTGGAATTGAGCTTCACCTCATGAACCAAACAAGTACTCCGAGAGGGAGCAGCCAGCACACACTCCAAGTGCAGATCCAGCCCATGAGCACGTGCTGCCTCTCAGTCGCTGGTGTCCCTCCTCATGGCACATGCTGCTGGGTACAGTCACCTGAACATCTCTGTAGAACTGGGACCCAGTTTGTGGTGGGTGGGTGGGTGGTGGTGGGATTGTTATCGCTTTTACCAGAACATGAAACAGATAGGGGTTTTTTGGCATTAGAACTGGCTGGCCCAGTTTTGGTTTGGGTTTGGGAAGGGGGGATGCAGGAAGCTACAAGGGAGGAGAAGGGAAATATATGCTCTTTCCACGTAAGGAGGAAGGAGCAGCTTCCCTTTCGTTTGTAGCAGTGGAAGTGCTTTAGAAAAGGCATTGTTACACATTTGGCATGCTTGGTCCTATCAACCCATACACAACATTGCTACTGCTGGTACGCTACTCATTATGGAATCACAAGTCAATTAGCTTTGTAAAAAGGATTTCAAGTGCATATATTAAAAAGAAATTAAGCTGAAATACATAGTTAAGGCTGCACTTGGCAAATGAGGCACCCGACCCAACTTCAAACCTATCTTAGAGTCGTGACTGCTACAAAGGTACTAAATAGGGTGCTGTCCTGGTCTGACCCCTCAGTTTGTTTCCTTTGTGGCTCCCACGGCATGTGTTGCTTACCTGTGTGTTACAGCCAAGCCAAAGTCTCTTCGTACCATTTGAGGGGATCCTTGGGAGTGTTCTGATGGAGAAGAAAAGGATGTTTTAGGGAAGCATTACTCAGAAGCATGCTTACCAGTCTAGACAGAAACAAAGTGATCACTGTCATAGATAAGGACTAGTAGCCATGACACTGTTAGTTAGCACAGCTGAGATTGGTTTGCCTTCTGCTGTAACCCCACTACCAGATACTACTCTTTTATTTGTTTTCATATGGAGGCAATGTAAGATTTGGTGGTGGAATTGTAATTCTTCCTTCTTTTTGTTAAATCGTTATGTTTCACGTTTAGGGATTACAGAAGTCTCTCTGATTAGGTCTAGGCCATTCTCAAAACAAAGTGGAAAGTCAGACTTTGTCTCCAATTGGTTTACCATGAATACCATCACCCAGTTTTCATGCAGTGTCAGTAGACTTCAGAATATTCTTTTACACTGAAAATTCTTATCTCTGTTTTATAGACAGGGCCAGCGTGACCCAGAAGAATAAAAAGACTTATGTGAGATCACTTCGCTAGCTGATAAGTGCAGAAAGGGAGATCTAGACTTCACAATGCCAGTCCAGCACTCCAGTGGTTATACCACATAACTTCCTGAAAACTCTTAAATACTAGGATTCTGGCATAATTCCTGAATTAAATCTATAGTCATATTGCAAGTCTGGAGAAAACTCAAATCTGCAAGTACCGACACAGCTTCAAGGCTGGACACTGTCAATGCTTATGAAAAGCCAGTCTCTTTATTTGACCCTAGATGGCACCAGATTATTTGTTATCATTATCCCAGTGAACTTTTAAAGGCATTTCTGGTCTTCAGCATCTTAGAATAGGCTGGAAAGACTAGATGCTTTTCCACGGAATATTGCCGACGTAATGTGGCCATCCAAATGCACAGTCATCTGAATTAATCATAATACAACAGTTAACATGGCTGTTAACATCAGTTAAGATGGCTAAATCCTTACTGAAGAGTCCTAATGAATATAAAAAAGTTTGGAATTGAATGGGACTTAAAAGAGCCTACAGTATAGATTTTAAAACAGACAATATGACTCTATGCATAGAAGCACCAAAATTCTTATTTTCTGTTTGAATTTATTCTAATGCCTTTTTTATTTATTGCAGACGTTCTATCACTCTCCACAGAGAAATGCTCCGATTTCTGCTTGCATTTTCATTTTACAATTTTCTTTCCATGCTTTTTCATTTCTGAAAGTAATTCCTGGGATTTTTGTTTTAATGGGCATTAGATCTATGTGGTGCTATAATGTCCTTATTTGGACTTCTATACTTTACAAAAAGGCGAGACACCTTCCAAGATGCTCATATCCCTCTCCATTAGCTTCCAAGGTTACAGGTTGTGTGAGACAGACACACATAGTCACATCGGGATAGCTAGAACACTAAATGGCATTGATAAGTTACTGGATGAAAACACAAGTCCTAGTCCTGTGAGCCATGAAACACATGAATAGACTCATCAACATCAGAGGAAGCATTCCACATTTAAGCACATGCTGAAGCGTTTCTCAGAAGCTTGGACGCAACTGTCTAATTTCATTACAGAGATACTTGGCAATGAATATCCGAAGATACTAAATGGTTAGATACGAAGTTATTTCTCGTACCGAGAGGCATCAGTAACAGCTGTGGGAAGTCACAGACAAGCAATTACACCCAACCCCCTTTCTTTAACCCTTTGAACATCAATATTCATATTGCGTTTGTCGTCTGAAGAAATACCAGGTACAAAAAAGCCCATGTAAACATCCTGCAGTTCTCCAGTAGGCCAAGTAGGCCAAGCTCCTGTTAACAGAAACTCTGGGATAGAAAGCCCTATTGAGGGCCTCCAGAGGTTGCACAGGGATGATCAACAGATAGTTGACAAGGACAGGTTCTTCTCTCTCAGCAATGAAACGAAGACAGCCCTGTAAAAATCTCTTACCGAACCTAGAGAGAGAAAAAAAAAAAAATATTTTTTTTTAGACATTCATATTCATGTGACAGGATACACACTTTGCTAGAGCAGAAACTCTTTCCTGCAGCATTTGAGGTCATGTTTACAAACATCTCTGGTTTTGCACAGGCCCCTGAAGTTGCTGCATAGCCAATATTTTCCTGCCTACGAATGGCAGTCTTTGCTGGGTAAAGCTCCAGCCCCAGTCCGTGAGTGAAGTGTACAAGAGTGCACCTGAATTTTGGCTTGCAGATGAGAAGTGTTAATGGGGCTGTGCAACTCAGTCAGCTGGCAGGCTCCATGGAAGTGCCCCATCACAGAAGTGCTACATTTTGCAATTCCTATCAGACTTAATCAACAGGACCTAGATCACCGCAGAACCAGGTTCTTACCAATGAATTTCAAAACAAAGCTGTGCATTGGCCATAGATGCTTACTTGCTGCATTTAGACATTTAGTAATTTGCAGGTTTTAGTATACACTTCATATGCACTCACAATGTGGAAGAATACTATGCTGCTTACACGGCTATGCATTTATAATGAACTCTTTCATGTCAATCTGCAGGCAATACAGTACTGCAGCCTCAAAAGGACAGCCCTTTGCTGTTAATGCTCACACCCAAAATCTCAACTCTGTTCTGAGCTGGGCTAGTTTCCCTTATATAAAAATGTAATTTTGGCAAAAAGGTCCTGAGCAGAACAGGCTCTTTGAACTCTTCCAGGTAGTCAAAGAGTTAGGCTAGGTTGTAATGATCCAGTGCCTGCTGTAGAATTTGGATGCTGACCTAAGTCTCTGCGATGTTTAGGGACAGCCAGAGTCTTTCGAAGGCACATTTCTTTCCCAGTTTCAACGATTAGTTAAATGTTAGATTAGCACCTTCCATCCTACCTACACAAAAAAAGCATATCTCAAAGCCTGGTTCAGTCTAAAAAAAGGTGTAGCCTAAGACCAGTTGTCTTGTTATGGAGCTAATGTTGTCTATACTGTAATAAATGTTTTATAGCTCACACTAGCAGCTAAATGACATCTTAAGATAAAAACATAAAAGGATACCAGCCACCTGAACTGTAAGGAACATTTAACGACAGAAGAGAATTCTAGTATGTGGAACTGGCTACTAGATGCTTGAGAAGAACTGGTTGGGGCCCTTTAATAGCAGCAGCCATCCCGACCTCCCCAGCAGGTGCAATTTCAAGTAAATTCAAATAAATTTCAAGTAAAGTACACTATTAACAAGCAGGTGTTGTGGTTATCTTAGAATATCCCACTGATCCAGATTCTCAGATTACAGTGAAACCGTGATGAGGCAACTGGACACCAGCTCTTTGACAGTCAGAACTGGAGCACTGAATGCCCTTTGGTATGAACAGAGCCCACCAGTGCCCGTGGGGAAGGACTAAGTGTCAGGCTTACTTGACTGGAGAAACTTCATCTATCCTGTTTCCCAACTGTGATTCATGGGACTTGCTCCTTGTGAGGGTTGGAAAGTTAGGTAGCAGCTGAAAAACCTTCCGGCAAGGGGGAGGAGGAGTCCGTGGTGGCTTCAACTTATGCCGTCTCTTGGCTTGAGGAGTGGTTGGTGGAGTGATGGTGATGCTGTGAGGAGTCCTTGGCGTTAACCTTCCACTGTGTGCGGGGAATGCAAAAGGGTCCAGGAGGTTTTCTGCATAGATAGAAGGTCCGTGACTCGAGGCAAGAGAATCTGAAGATGGGATTGTAGATACTGACACAGAACGTGCCTGCTGGCTGTTGCCCTTGGGAAGATGCAGTGCAGAGGGAGTCCATGTGGGCGCAGAGGAGCAGGGGGATTCGGTCGAGTTTGTAGAGCTGTTCTCTCGGCGTGCCTCAGAAAGATTCATCAGCACATCATCTTTTAACTCCCCACCTGTTCACCAACCGTAGCAATGTTCGTGATTGATTAAAAAGAAAAGCCAATGGATATACACATGCCACATCACACTGCTTTAGGCTATAAGGTGTTTCCCCCCCCCCGCTTTGCGCCTAGCCAAAGTGCAAGCCTAGTGTCTCCTCCCCTGACACCCGTCTAAGGCATCAGCTAAAGTAACCTTTAAAACAAGAATGGCAGTAACTACCCTTCTTTCCTATCTGTAGCTATGTATCTCAAAAGGTAAAATCAGGTCCTATGTTCTAAGATCGGCTGAGTTTTAACAGATTGGGGCCCTATTGAAGAGGGTGGGATATACAAAGCTACATAAAACAGGCACCCACATCCCACTGCAAGCCTATGTGGATTTGGTGCCAATCCGTTTAGACAAATCCGTACATCCAACCTGGCACCCTGTCTGCTTTTAGACTGGTCTTTGGTAAAAAGAGGAAACTATTTTCTATTAGCCAACAGAACTGCTAAATACCACTTACATTGAGATTAGATTGGAAATAAGGGGTATCTAGGAGCTCCTGATACTCATTTGGCCACTCTTCTCTCTCTCTGTCATGTGACCAGTGCCTAGAACTCACCTGACACCTGGAGTACTGGGGCACTGCTGTTCAATTACAGGCAGCAGCACTCAGCAGAGTTGCTGTTTGTTCAGACTGTATTAGCTAGAGCTGCACCAGGGACAGACAGCTGGACAAAAAGGAACCACCACATCCTGCTGGACTGCTGGTGAAGCCCAGCGCTGCCTTCTACAATGCACAGCACTGTAGTTCAGAATGATCCAGTACAGCTTGTAGACCAATTCTGGGCATAAACGGGGAAAAAAATGTGCAAAGGCCTGCAGGCAGCAAAGCAGGAAGGCACAGGTTATTGGGATAATTTCAGAGGCTTAATTCATCAGGATGACTCTCTGTCTTAATTTTAAGTATGTCCTTAATGACTTAAATCAAGTTGAAAAGTCAAAGCTTCAGGCCCTGATGTCCTATTGACCAGTCAGTGGTTGAAAAGAGATGATATACCTGGATTTTAAAAAATGTTATTTCTTTATAATAAGTGAATGCCATGACTTCTGAACAATGGCTGGTTTTGCCACAGTATGGATGGGAAATATTTGACAGCCCAGGACAAGAAAGATTAGAAAAAAGGAAATAGGAAACTGAGCTGTTTGCTGACTTTTCCATTAACTAATCTTTATGATTTGCCAAAGGTATGAACTGCCATAATACCAACAGGAAACATCACCTTTCAGCGACAGATTGATAATTGCTACAAAGAAAGACCCGATGCACATTAGTACCAGTATGCTGTGAGAAACACTCTTGTACAACAGATTTTTCAATGCCTTTGAAAGTAGCCTGGGGAAGGTGACAGGGGAAGATCGTGAAACAGTGCCCTGGGAGTCTTGAGTTTGATCTTAAACAGCTTGGTCAGATCCATTTGCACACTGAACACATGCATTTCTAGTTACACAGTAGCTTTCTTTCCATAATTTCAAGGCAAATCAGGTTTTTTTCTACCTCTTCAATCTGCTATTGGAATTTGGCTAATGACTCTATCAATTTTAGCAGTCAAAGAAAGATAGCAGGAGGCAAGCGGTTTTAGAGAAGTGAATCAACTGGCACACTACAAGCTAGGGGTGATAAAGGCTTGTCAGAGCAATGTTCTTCTCTTCCAAAGCACTGAGCTGAACAATACTCAGGCTTCTGAGCAAAGTAATGCCAGACAGAATCACACCTTCTCTCTGAGCTAGCAATATTTGGGGAGGGGATTACCTAGAAGAAATCTGGTTGTATTCGTTAGGTCAAAGATATGTGTACTGAATGATCGAAGATTAATTGGAGCATTAGACACAACTCTGAACAGAGAGACAATAAGGATATAGTCTATTGAGTAGAAGAGAATATTTCTACATACATTTATTTCCATTTATTTATTTATTTGACATGCTGTCCAAACCAAATCCAATCCACAGCTCTAGATACGTTTGATCATTGCAGCTTCATGTACATCCAAGAGCCGTACCCTGATACTGCTTACAGAACATACCCAAGGACATTCTCTAGAGGTTTTTGCAGATTGTCTCATATGAAAGGAAGCAGGATGGAGCCCGGATCGCTGAGAAACTAATTCCACAGAACAAGGCAGTCTGTACCTGATTCAGTCACCTTCCGTAAGCAGCTCAGTGCCCCATTGAGTCTGGAGCACTCCTCATCTCTGGCACCACATCTCTTCATTGTTTCTTTCACCTTTGACTCATTCATTTCTAGTAAGGCATCTAAGGTTAGCTCCTCTGGTATTCTCTGCAGAAAAACAAGATGATACATATTTTTCTAAAGATACATACATAAATAAGACTCTCAGCTGTTATTCTGATGTATTTTAAATAGTTCCACTGTCTCACTGCCTGGTCTGACTCAGGATTCACTCATCTTGGTAGTGCATCTCTCAAGGATCACTGGGTCTGTAACGACCGTGCGGCAGATCTCAGCAGTGCTCAACAGCTGCTCCCTCTCCTCCCTGCATCACGAGAGGCCAGGCGTGTGCTCGAGCGTGCTCTGTATCGTTAGGATGCTATGGTCGCCCTCTGGTATTTAAGTTAGGATTAGAGGTGATTGAAATATTCTTGTCCCCTTGTCGCAAGTTTTCACTCAGTATTTTTGAAAAACTACTAATGAAAGCTTAACTTTTTCATTAAAAATAGCTGTCAGAAACAAAACAGGCCTAAAACCTGAAAAAGTGTCAGATAAAGATGTTTGGCTTCTCAGTAGGGAAGTGAAAAGTAAAAACAGTGAGGAAAATTACTTCTTTTGTTAAACAAAAATAAGTGTTTTGACAAAGAGATAGCGACCTCCTCCTCAAGCAATTTTTCCTTCATTAGAGAATGAGCCTTACCCGTATCTTGCTCAGAAAGATATTTATGCAGAACTCCTTGTACGTCTTAATACACCAAAGCCCCCAAAGTGATACGGTTTAGATCAGGTAGACACAAAAGATACAAGAGACTGGAAAGCATGCAATGATCTGGTATTTCCTGACACAGAATTGAGCTGTGCTGCCTCTCTCCGCCCCCGTTCAAATGTTTCCAGTGTAAGTCTGCAGCAATTGTGGTTAATAAACAAAACCAGGATATTTAGCCCAGATACCCAGGAATTTCCCTGAAAGTTTTGCCTAAACAAACCTCACTGCTGCTTACTCTCACAATGAGATCACAAATTTCACAATATTTGGCTTCTTTCCTAAACTTTCAACTCCTGGAGTCTAGCTATATAAAAGGGTGTCAACTTTTATTTGAAGGGGAAATTCAAAAGTGTGTCTCACTGTTTGGAGAAACAAAAAGCTTGAAATCCTCTACATTCTTAAACCCCACTTCCGACTATAAATCAAATTTGAATGTTATTGAATGTCCTTTAACAACCACATCTTTCTTAATCCAGACTCATGCCTTTGAGATCCGACATGTGACTTCTGATTTTAACTGTGACAGTGCTAGAAACAGCCCCAACCTTTGGAGCTTTGTAGGTGGTAACACAAAGAGTAATCACATAGTTTCCATTTTTAGTAATTGTTGCATGGAACAAGGAAAAAGAATAAATTAAGAAAGGGCAGAAGTGTAAGAAATGCATCCTGCATCTTCTGTCACATGCGCTGAACCGGATGAAACAGAAAACACAGCTGACTCAAGGAGAGGCCAAGAATTTAAATGAGCAATAAGCACAAAGCAGGTCCATAGCAGAACCAGGAGTTCAATGAAGTTTGGGTAAATTTTCTTGTTCTTCTATAATTAATATCAGCAGAATAACAAAAGCACAGATATCCCACCTGATGCTGGGTATTATTATTATTCATTTTTCTGCATCCCTGCACCACCAAGATGCAGGAGTAAGACTGCCCCAAAAAGCTCATTCCTGATTGACTTCCACTGGGGTAAAATGCAGGAAGCAAAGACTCCAGTGAAAATGCAGTGCAAAGTCTGCTCTGCTGGGATTCCTAACCCGGTATTACATTCCGAAGGACAAAAAACCCTAGGGGTTCAGATCATCTGAGTTGAAACTGGAATGGGTTTCCACAACTCAAATATTCCAGCACGAAGCCAGCACAGGTTTGCTCGCACAGATCCCCAGCCGAACTGGGCTGATAAGAACAGAATTAAACGAAGCCTCTCCCATAGTTAGCTGTTTCCCCAGCACCCCCTGAATTCCTCTCCCCTGCACGCAGACAGGCAGCTCACAGAAGCATCTTTGTTCAGCAGTATCACAAGGGTGGTTCTGCGATGGACGTCAGCCTCGCAGCGACACAAGCAGCTCTAAAAGGGACAGTGACTGGGGGCAAACGTGGAGACAGTTTTAGCGTAATAAAGTTTTCTACACCGCCACGGGTGCCCCTGTGCTCTGGAGCAGGGAAGCTAATGTTTCCCCATTAAGCATAAGGGAAAGCCAATGCCTCTCACAAAAACATGTATCCCGTGTCATGCTTTTACACGGTCTTAGAGTAAGCGGGATTACAGCATTGTCATTCTTGAATTATCTTGAAACATTTCCTCACTCCCACCACTCCCCACTAAGAAAACAGCCCAGATTACGTAGCCGCTGTTTTAAGCGGCGGCGTCATTCCAGATCCCAGTGTAAGCTACCAAGTCACGTTACCCGGTATCACCTCGCTTCCCTATCCTTCGCACGACACAAATGTAACCGGTAACTTATTAGAGCTATTAGTAAGTCAATCAGTAAAGTGGAAGAGACTAAGATTTCTGCGGGAAAGCAAAGCTTTTCCACCACAGCCGGTTCCATAGCCCGGGCTTTAAATGGCCAGCACAAGCAGCTGAAATGCAGGGCCAGCTGGGACGGGACTGGTCGCAGCACAGTTAGGGATCTGGTTTCTCCAGTGCCTGCTCTGCGGCAGGACCCAGAGCGGACGAGCACCGCTGAGCTGCAGTGTTAACACTCAGGGTAGCGATGGGCACAGGGGGGTATCAAGGCTTGGCAGCAAACAACAACTGGGCTGGCAGAAACACTAGTGAGCCACAATGCTTCATAAAAGCAAGTGTGGCATCAGGTACTGAAAAAGGTTCTCCATGCCCAGTTTGGAGATCACAGGAAAGTCAGTAAAGCAAATCCCAATAAAATAATTTAAAAAAACCCCACAAAACACAGAGGCTAGAGAAAAAAGGAGGAAATCAGCCTGGTTGGCAAGCCTGTGTCCGCTCCAGTAGCCAGGATGCAGGCAGGTTCCCTTCGGTCTGTGCTCCTTTCAAAATGAGGGAAAGTACAGCAGTTACCTAGGGCAGATGACACCGCACCTTTGACAAGAGCCTTGTACCCGTACAGTTAATCCTCAGTGGAGTAAGAAATGGGCTATTAGGCCTTTGGACTGAAAAAAATGAGTATATACACTGAGTGTGTACTTCAATTTGTATCAATAAGGTGGAATTGACTATTTTAACTTACCCCAAATTAGCTTTCCTGGTTGTGCTAGTACAGACAAGGCTTAACTGGGGAATTCCCTTTCCCTACTGTAAGGGGTACGTGGAATGGCATCCAGGCTCAGCTCCCGGTTGTAACGGCACACTCACTCGCTGCTCCCAAGGCACAACTCCCAAGCACAAAATTGTTGAGCTCACAGCCAGTGCACATGCCTGAGGGCGGCAGGGATGGGGTGCTGCAATATTCACGGAGCGGGCCTGGGTCCTGCACAGTGGCGTTCAGAGCCTCACAGGTCCTTCTCTCATTCCCAGAGGGGAGCACAAGCAAATGTTTACTGGCACAGAGAACTTAGCTGTCGTCTTTGTCCCATGGCAGCTTGATGGTTAAACTCCAGGACTGCCTGTTCTTGCAAGTCTGATGGTGTTCAGTGCTTTTCTTTTTTAAAGACCAAACCGCTGCAACCAGGAATCACCAGCTTTCACTTTTCATTTTTAAGCCTTCCTGGTTGCAGAGAAAAACCTTGAAAACTATTTTTAAAAAATTACAAAACATTCCAAACTATTGAGCTTTTTAAAAGTGTTAGGGCATTTTTTCCTTTGTCTCATTCATTTGCAGGACACAATCACTAGGGAGGGCTTGATCACCCCTAAGCTGACTGGTTTCACTTCCTTACGCAGGTCTGTGCTCTACAACTCGATGTGTGGCCTGCCATGAAAAGCTATAATGGTTCACACAAGGCACAACTGAGCAGCAAAGGGCAGCCCCAGCTCTTCACCGTGAACTTTGCATCCCTAGCACGATCTCACGCAGACACACACCCTGACAAAGGGTCCAGCCTGCCGCTAGCTTGCCCCCTTCCTGGGCCCGCATGTAAAGTCCAATCTACTCTTTTGCTCAATAGTTTAATTTTAGAAAGACAGAATAGCAAGTTGTAGGAAAGCATAAGTACAGAAAAGGAGATTATATTTAAACAATCCCAGTGACCTTGAGCTGGGAGAGCTCAGACTTTCTGAACCTGCTGCCAGCCCCCGTGACACGCGACAAAAGAAATAAGCCTTAAAAAGGGGGGAGGGAGGGGAAGTAAGAGGCTTTCTTTAAACAGCCACTCATGTGCTGCACATATGTGGTGGCTTAATATAAAACTGGTCAACCTGATCCCTGTAAGACTGGCCTGACATGATTTAGCTCTGTGTTAGCCCCCCAGCCAATGTGATAGTGATGAGGGTCACTGGTTCAAGATGAGTCTTAAAACAGGTTCCGTTGCTGCTGATGCTCTGGCTCAGCTGTTGAGTTGGGGGGAAGAATGTCCCCTGTGAAGCACCCTGACAGAGTCCATCCCACAGGAACGTGTGGTAGGCTCCAACCCCCTCAGCGAAAGCGCAATTCTGAGCCCTTGCAAAGGGCTTACTCCCAATCTCCAGCACTGAGGCTGAGAAATGTGGGTCCAACAGACCTCTCTATCTGCTTCTTTGTGGGTGCTGTGGCTTTAAAAAAATACAGCTTTAAAAAAATGGAGCTTAAAGGCTTGCATTAGGGCCAAGCTAAGTACCATCTCCTTGGGCACACCTTGCCTTGACTACAGAATGACAGGGGAAGCTGCAAGATATTCAGATACTACTCTAATAATAAGGTCAGATAAAAAAAAAAAAAAAAAAAAGAGCAGGAGACAGAGCCTGCTTTCAATCTCTCAGCACTTCAAAACTGCCAGCAAAATCTAAAGCCTTACTCACCACACATTGCTCAGCAGAAGTGATGCTAAAAAGCCCAAACCAGGAAATTATTCCGCTCTACAACAGGCACAGGGACTTTTCTACAAAGCCCTCCTGCTTATCAGGCATACAGACTGTGCATTTCATGGTACGCATGTTTAAAAGAAAGAAAAGTAAACCACAGTGTATCCAAGAAGCCATCCAAAGGTTAGCCTCAATTAGTCAGGGTGAAGAGTTCACAATAGTGTAAGAAGGTCTTTAATCTTGTCTGGTGTCCAACTTAAATCCCTGAAACATGGCAAAAATGCTGGTACCTAACACAGTGAATGGGTTATTTTTGGTAAAGATTCCTCCCTGCAGATAAGCCTACAGAGCTAATGCTGCTGCTAGCACTCTGCAAACAGTCTGACCTGCTCCTCGACCTAGTAGACGTGGCTCTTCCTATAAAGCCGGACAGTTGTCAAGGCCCCAGATGCCTACTCTTAAATCAATACATTCCCTCACCAATCACCTTCCCGTAAAGCAGCAGATGCTAGAAGAGAAAGCCCATTACATAAGGTGCTTTAATTCCCACTGATAGCTCTAAGCAAAGCATGTAAGGATGCTCTTAAGAACATCTTGTGCCTGCTAGTTGTTACTTTGCTCTGGTTTTCTGGTGTCCAGGGAAGAAGGTACTGAAAAATTGTTGTATTATTAAGTTTCTGGAGATTTTATGGGCATTCTGGAAAGCCTCTCGCATGAAATTTCTAGCTTGCATTAGTGAGTATACACAGGCTATGGTTTCACATAACATCTCCCTCTTCACTGTTTCACCTCTCGCACAACAGGTGGGGTGGAGAGGAGCTGACAGTCTCGGGGCATTCCCGTTCGGTTCGCTCTTTGCAGACAGGATAGCTGCTGTCACCTACTACTTTTCTGTGGGCAGACCGATGTAGCAGTTGCAGTGTTTCACTGCAGATCCTGAGGGGTAGCGTGAGCCTCGTGCTGACCTCAAGCCACAAACGATTCACAGTGAACGAGGCTGTGCAAGGGGCACCTGGGCCCTTTAGCAGGGGAAGGGAACCCTGGCAGTAATAGAGAGTATTTTCCAAGAGCTGTTTACACTGGGGAAGGGCCTTCGGCTGGAACATGGTGATGGGAGTTTTAGGTCCAGGAAGCCTGCAGGAGACAGTTAATTTGCATACACACAATTAGCACATTCAGGATCTCTGCTATCTAGCAGTCTAGTCAGCTTCTGCTGCCAGACCCATGGAAATCCCCAGCGAATGGCCGAAGTCCTCGTAGTCTGTTCATGTAGATATGCTGACAGAAAAAGATGAGAGGATACAGCTGTGGAAACCTGATAGGCTTGGGCAGATCTGCTTCTTCTATTCCCCCAACCAAAGTAGGGATGCACACACATAAACCCCCCACTTTTCCTCCAACAACTGATCAGCACGACCTGCTACAAGCTAGATCACAGTCCAAGCAAGCACAACCATCTGCCATGGTTTCCTAGTATCAACCCTATGCCAATGCCTCATCCTCTACAGATTTTCACAGGGGCAGCGGGAGACTCCTAACAGACAACTCCTACTCAAGGCACAAGCCTTTCCTGCTCTGCTCCCCAGTGTGCCAAGCACTGTCCCGGCTTGCTCAGGAACCACTCTCAACTACTTAAAAGAAAGTAGGTCTTTGGCATAAATGCTACATGGGGAACGAGACAAGTTTCATAAGCAAAAAGGAGGTATTACAAAAAAATACATACATTGGGAGTCAAATACATTCCCCAAACGCAACAGCCATAAACCGGACCCAACCACAGTACTGTTTCATCTGCTCCCACATAGTCTCCCTGGTGGCAAAGTTCTGCTTATGGCCAGCAATCGCTAGGGCAGGATTTGCCCCTCCCTGTGCCTGACAGTTATCTACTCTAAAAACAGCTTTCCAAACTTGATTGACTGGAACCCCTGCTACATGGTGAGCAGGGCTGGTTCAGACACGTTTCAGAAGATGATAAAGAGATGACTATGTTCTTAAGTTACTGTTGAAGATGGTGACAAGTTGTATGTGGGAACAAATATAATAGTGACGTATCTGGGAAGAACAACGGTAAAGACAGAGAGGATTTTTTTTCTGTGCTGAGGAAAATAAGCCAATAGAGACTTTTTTACACTCTTCTTCTTTTGATAGACATGCCCCAAGCCCAGAACCTCATAAGTAGCTCTGCAAGGGACTTCTTTCATCAGCCTAAGAGTGGGGACAGCGCTCTGTTCGCATCCTCCTTCCCTCCCACTCCCCCTCAATTCTCGACTCCAGCTCTCGAGGGGAGCAGGACAATCCAATCAGATTTTTCTAGGTCCATTTTCAGAGCAACTTTTACCCACTGGACACCACTACATAGCTTAAATCTATCTTCCGTCTGTATGGTTCCTTGTCCTGCCTTTTCTAGTTCTCAGTTCAAGTATCTCTTTTCCCACCCTCAGTCCACCATATTTAACCATTTATGCATCATTTATGGTATTAAACTACATGCACAGAGTGCTAATCAATCTCTAGGACTCCTAGCCAAAAACAAGGACTCCAGCATTTCCTAGAAAAATACTTTAAAAGTTACAGAACAGTACCAGCCCAGCTCCAATGCAGAGCCTGCTCCACACTAGCCACCGTTTTCTATGATAAAAATCTGTCCGGCAACTGATTAGAGGAACGATAACAAAGAAACAGAAATAGCACAAGTTGGGGTAGGGGTTCAAAGTTACTTTACACCTCAGAATTGTGTATTCACAGCGAGCAAACAGGATCACAAAGTTGAAGCTTGTATTCACCACCTACCTCCAAGTCTGCTAGGTCCACACAGAACAGCCCTTTCACTCTACGCGGCATGACCGGCTGACTGTTATCCATGTTCACAGGAGTTTTAGCTGTTGCCCAATGCCATAAACAGTGCATTGTTATTACTATAATCTCTTTCAGAACTAAAGGATTTTACAAGCAGTCATTATTCTTGTTTTAAATATAGGTTTTCAAAGAAAGAAAGGAGCCTGACAACAAGACAGCAATTATAACAGCAAGAGCTTTCAAGCTTCACAATGTCTAGAGCAAGTCACTGAGCAAAAATAGTCTTCACTCTGGACTAGAGGAGTCAGCAGATATTCTAAATTAGAGCCGGTGCTCTATTTCTGACAGGAGAGCCTGGGAGCTTCTGTGCTTCCCTGCATGGCAGCTTTATTTGGGAGAGGACTGGGCGGGGAGAGAGGGGAGGGGAAGAAAGAGAAAAAGAGCATTGTTTCTCTAACCTCTGAGCTAAAAAACTGCTTGCAATTAGGCTGTTTTTCAAAGGGGTTATGTCACAGATTAGCACAGTCTTGAAATACTCCCTCCAGCCACACTAGAAATGCAAAGGAAATCAGAACCGTTTAAAAAAGCAAAAAACCATGAACAAGCAGTGGGCCACAGGAGAGCCCTTCACCTGCGCGCACCTCCTGCGTTGTACCTGCTGCTTCTATTTAGACCTCAGGGGTGGACAGGGAAGGGCTGTGTTGTAGCTGTTCTCCGAGACCCTACAGGTACTTGGCAACTTCTCCAACTAGTTTCAAAGCCTGAAAGTCTCAAGAGGGCTGTGTGCCGAGCATGAATACACTATCACAGCGTTTGTGGGGTTTTCTTTCTGTAGCACTTTTTGGAAGCACTGAGAAGGAAACCCAGTATGACTATTTCAGTTTTACAGTAAGCTAACAGTATCTTAGAGATGGGAACTCATTCCCAAGTGTATCTTATCTTGTACACCAGCAACAGAACCAGGTATGGGACTCGAGCGTCCCCGTTTTCATTGTCTGACCTACTCAGCCATCTCTCTAAAGGTTCCCTAACCACCTCTCCCCAGTCATGTCACAGGCAGTGGGCATAAAGCTAAGGGAAACCATTATATCTTTCTTAATAACTAACCTATTAAATCTCCTTCTGTCAGTGATTTCCATTTTGAAAGCATTCAGCTGAATTGCGTTTCGCATGCTGTATAAAATCTAAGCAACAGCAGGAATGATCCCATGATACCTGTAACATTTCTGAAAGACAACTCATCACAGAGAAACATCTCTCCTGCACTGTCTGCTGATGTCCATGCCACAAACACCAACAGTGGCTGCATTGCTATTTTCTAAGCAGTGAATTAACAGGGGGGGAGAAAAAAAAATCACTGCAAGAACAGAGCAGTTGGTTTACTAGCCCAGCTATTTCCATTTTCCCCAGATTACAGCCTGTTCCAGCATGCCTACTCAAAAATCATTTTAATGACCCAATGGGTGTTGCAGTTCTCCTGTCCAGCTAATATAAATGCTACAGAAGCTGTCTGCAGCTGCATGAAATGGATGCAGAACTTTTAAAAAATAACCGTACATTTGGAATCACAGAGGAATTTAAATGCTTTGTACACCTCTTGTATTCCTGTCCCAGGGAACAGAAGGAAGAGAGTTCATTACACTGGTCACTGCTTGGGAGAGGGTAGCAAGAGAGCACGAATAAAACTAATAAGCAGTTGGAATATGTTCTCTTCCTGCCTTAGACTGAACCCCAATTTGTTCACCCTTTTTAGTGACCACACAAACGGAAGGGCAGTCTCAACACTGTCTGCTCCCTGAATTAGCAGGATGTGGCAGATTTGAACTGTCCACCTCCCTCCCCCTTCCTCCACCCCTCCTCTTCACCTCTTCCCTTCCCCCAGTTCTGCAGGCATCACAAAGGATTTAAAAAAGAGCTACAAAGACATTCTTCTAGGCTCAGGCAATTCCAGTAACCTTAGAAACCAACAATGGTTGTGAGCCTGGCAGTTTGGCCACAGCAACAGGCTGCTTTTCTGTTCTCTCATTGTCACTGCTGCACCTTCAGCTGTGCTACCCAAACCTCGCTGGGCTGGGAGGCAATATGCAGCATCACATTCAAAATAAATAGTAGTAAATAAAAAGAACAACTCGGTCCTGAACTCACCCTATTTTACCAGAGTCTGCTTAGTTACATTAGGACCAAGCTGGAATAACTTCCATGAAAATTTGCTGAATTTTTTCACTCAGGCAGATCCCTGCTGCAGTCAAAGAAAATTTTTGCTTGTGTAAGGATCAAAGGCAACTGAATGAGAACACCGTGATCTGGCCTGCAGAGCCAAAAATGGGAAAAAGAATGGAAAAAGCCTTTTCTCCTTTGTTTAGCCATCAGTGGACTGAGCTCTACTTATATTGCCATTAATGTTACACTGAACTGAACTGTCCCCAGTACAGAACAGCATGGGGAAGCCACGCACAGTCCAGACCCAAGGGAACAATCCGATGGCAGTGCCCTGCAGTCCTGGAGTTCCCAGTAACCACCATAACGTGGCCAGGATTTCAGGCTCCTCTTCCAAAGGGAGGAAAAAAAAAAAAGTGTCAGAGACAGGAGCTGGGGGCCTTGGCTTATCTGGTCATTTCTGATTCCCGCAGAAGTGTGAGATTATTCTGTGCAGTAAAGAGGCTTCCAGTGATTTGCATGTGAAGAATGAAACTGTATGGCCTGTGAGCATGAACAGCTGATGCTGGCCACCACACAGACCACCACAGGAGAGTTATTCATTCCATTCTTTTACACTGATGCAATGCTCTTTGGTATCAGTTTGAACTGGAAACTTTACTCATGGGGGTGTAAGGGTGTGTATAAAATGAAAAAACCTCTCTTGTTCTGAGCAAAGACTCCCACCCAGTCAAAATCCAGATCAAAATCCATCTGCCCATTACTGGGTTGCAGTCCATTTCATTTTGTAGTCTGAGTGCTGTGTGAGGCTACACAGTTTCACAACCATCAGTGTGGGACAAACTTGTAAACTCTGACCCCTTTTGCTAGTCTAAGTTTAGAGGGACACAGTGTTATTGGCTATTTTTGGATCTTCACTAATTTATAATAGTGGCATGTATGCTTTTAGAAATAAGAAAACTCTAGGCTGTCACAACTCAACATTTTTGCCCATTTGTTGGTTATGTCAGCGCACAAAATTTTAACTTGGTTTTTTTTGGCTAGTACTGCACACAGAATATAGGATGGTAAAGTATTATTATTACTATCTAGAAAGTTAGTAAGTGATTAAGTTATGGCATCATTCTCAGACCTAGCAGGCAGAAGAAGAGGAGGTCCTGGTAATGCAGGACCTTTGTCTCATACCGAGCAAGGTGTGAGGCGTTGCTTCAAATGCTATGATGAGAAGGGAGGAGAACGAAGGGAAGGGAGTATTTCAGCACTCCCGTTGGGTGACCACTGCTTCTGGGAGAGAGCAAGCACGCTTTCCACCAAAGGTTCCTCTGTGTAGCCCCATACTCCCACCTTGCCTGAAAGTAAGTTCAGGAAACTAACTAAAACCCAGCAGGCAGCTGGGAACGTCTTGAAAGGGCGGGAAGGTTCTGTGCTGAGGGTTGTCTCCCCCTTACCTGTACAACTTCTTTCCTCACATTGACAATGTCTAACCAGTCATTGAATCTTGGGTAGCTGTTGAGCTCTGCTGTCCTGTCATTCAGGGGCACACTCAGCTTACACTGCCGTTGTCTGTGGATGTAGTCAATCAGTTTCACCTGTTGGGATCCAGAAAGTAAACAGTTAAGTTCCTTGGGATACGTTGTCATCTTCCTGCACAATGTTTGTATAGTACCTAGCCAAAGGGGATGCTGGTTTGTGAGTGGGGCTCTTTCATGATATAAAAATGACATATTCTTACAAGCACTCAGGGAAATTAATTCAGGGAAGCACTTCCCTCACACCAAGCATCTTTATTCTTCAACATTTCAGCAGAAGGCAGGACCTTGCAGGGCTCACCCCTGCAGGACTCTTCTCTAAACTCCTATCAACAAAAGTTCTGTGCAGAGGCTGGGTGTCATGTCAAAATAGGAAAGGGCATCCAACCCATTTGAAACACTTAATTACATTCAGTTTAAAGGCATTGCACACGTACATGCAACTTCATTCTGGATGCTGTGGATATTGCTGGTCTAACCTACAGGACCATCTGCCCTCTCATCCACTGCTCCCATATGTTTATTATATCCTCTTACATCGGGACTCATTTGGGCTAGAAAGTCAGTGAGGCAGGAATAGCCAAAGTACCCAAAAACTCTGAGGCCTGTTATCTGATGGGCATTTCTGTTACCAAATCAACATTAAAAACAATGATCTTAAAAGAACAAAAATTCAGGCAGCTGGACTAGATGATCGTTGTACATCTTCTATTCTATCCTAAAGTTTTATTCCAAAGCTTTTATTACCTGACCATCTCATGCCAAATGCACTACACAGAAACTTCCACTTCAGACACAGAAAAATAAAACAGCAAGAAGGAGTATTATTTGTGCTTTATGTTTGCTTATCAAAAAGAAAATATTCGCAAAAGATTTCTCACTATGTCAGACGTTCCCATGGGGCAGACTTAAGCTTCAAAACCTTCCTAACAAAACAATGCCTCAAAGCAAGTTAGCTGATCCGTGATTTATAAACTAAAACATGTTCTTAGTCAACAAATTTTAGCATTTGGGACAAGATCAGACTACAAATGAAAAGGAAAAAACAAACATGGATTCTTTGACCACTGTAATATCTCTCCTCTTAAGTTTCTCCTCAAAATATTTTTGGCCTATGTATCTGAATGATGCTATACATGACTTGGATGCACAATCTCAGTTATACATGGGAAAGAGAATTAGATCATCTCCTCCTTCCCCAGATAAAGGATATGTCAGATATTACAGGGAAAACAGATATTGCGTTTGATCTCAACTGAACAACACCCATATGGAGCATAATGCTTTTGGGCTGCTCAACAGTTTGGGAGAGCTACTACTTTGTAGTAACTGTCCTAGAACAAATGCAAATTCTTCCTTGGCAATATATGGGAATCACTTGTTTTATTGAAAGGGGAAAATTCTTTCTCCTTCTCATCTTGTTTACTGTGACCCAGTCCTGCAAATGTATAATCGTGAGGCTGATCCATGTGCTCTTACACACAAGCCTGTTAAATAAGCAAGGCTCTGCAGAGGATAATAACAGAACATGCACAGAAACACAGTTAACCATAAACAAGCACTGAGCAGGAGGACCTGTACTTGCACAGGGGAACTACACTCTGCTAAGTTATTACATTGCAAATACTGTTTTTTTAAAACGGGTGACGAGACCATGGTTCTAGCTACAGTCACAAGTTCTTGGGACTCAAGCCATTGTGGGCCTCACTTTTTGCATATGGCTAAAGATGGGTAGTCCAGAGTAGGAAAAGCCCTGAAGGCCATCCTTGGGATGGCAACAGATTGCAGCAACATTTGACTGAAGTGACCCCATCTCAGTGTTGGAGACCAGCATATCCAGCTGGATGTTCGTGGCTGCAACTTCAAAACTAAGCTATTTCCACGTGAATGGAAGAGGCATGCAGATCACTTGCACCGTAGCTGCAGCTGAAGCCAGTGGAAGCCAAGTGGCAGCAGCAGCCCCCAACCAGAACAGTACACTGGGTGCTTCTTGGAGGTTGGTTGCATTCTAGCAGGAGAACCACCAGTTCTGTGTAATGAAGAAAGCCAGCAGTTGTTGATAAGGCATTTCTAGCTTGTGCTTTCCTGTAACTTAGCTGAGGGTTTTGTTTTATGAGCAGTCTGAGTCCTCACAACTATCAGGTATAACACAAAGTTTGTCTCTGCCCACATATATCTGAATTCAGACAGCAGTGTCATGAAGTCTGAGTTTTATCAAAAAGTGGGCTAATGCAAACAAAAGCAATGCAAACTCTTCATGCAATGAATACAGAACTGCAAAGCAGTGCCACTCTTAGGAGAGGCAGGTGTGCAATAAAAGGACTGCCATGTCCTAGAAGACTCAGCCATCCCTTTGCATTTACACTCTGACCACCCAGCTGAAACCAGAGGAACCTTTTAACTATAACTTCCTAACATGGCTTTGGAGCATAAGACCTAAAAGAAATTACCTCGGAAATCCCACTCAATCGTTCTCAGTCTCAGTACCTCTTTTTATAAAAAGGGGATGATAGCACTTCCTTTTTTCCACCCTTTGTCTGCTTTCTCTAGTCAGACCCAATGCTGCAGGGCAGGGCAGGGCAGGGCAGGGCAGCCCCTGCAGGCAGCCACGGTCCTGCCAAAGCCGGCTGGGCTCCGAAGGGGCTGGCGATGGGCTCAGCAGAGGCCTGGGCACCACCGGCAGCCACGTTCCCGTGCCTGTACTCTGCGCCGATTAGAGACAAGTCAGCTTGCTCCCTCAGCACAGTGCCATATGCTAGTGTGACTATGTGACTTTTAAACACTGCTGCAGCTTGTTCTGCCTGTACCCGTACTCTTAAACTTGCTGTCAGCTGTACTCTCCTACACAGTTGCACCTTCAGTTGTGCCCACCCCTAAATTAAGATGTCTCAGGAGCATGCGTGCTCTGTTCCTTCAGAGTTAGCTCAGCGCAGGCAAGGGGCACCTGCGAGGTCATTGGCTTAGTCATGACCTTCTGCTGTCTCGCTCTCATATGTGTTTTCCCATAAGAGCCTATCCAGCAAGCTCTCCCGTTCACAGTCAGGTCAGAAATGAGCTTGGAGATGCCGTTCCAAGTATTTTCCTGCTAAGTGCTTGGTTTAAATTTTTTCTGCTTCTCCTTGTACTTTTTCCCCACCTCAGGGCTTGGCTCTGTACCGTACACATCCTGACACAGTACAGCCAGCTGGCCGACATGAGATGCAGCGCGACTCTGCAGATCTGCCTCACCGTTACAAATAAGTCTGTGCACGGCTCGGGGGTAACTCCCATATTAGGGGGAGGAGCTGGAAATACTGTCTCCTACGGTTAAAGCGATTGTTCCACAGTTTAGATTGAATGTTATTGTGGCTCTTGACTTTTGCCTATCTGTCCTAAGCCTCCTTTTTTAACAGGAAAGACCTACATTCTCATCATTAGGGCTTCATTCCACTCAAGCCACTTGGTTCTGTTCGTACGGCCTCCAAATATACCTTGTTTGCATCCTGGCTCCTGCCCTCAAAAGACGTTAGGGAGGAAAATACTAGAATGAGAACGAGCTGACTTTGCTGCAGGTAAAGACAGGAACAGGATAGTCAAAGCCCTGGCAGGAAAAATGAGGGGAGCACATTTTGCCCTTCTCGAAGAAGAGGGGATCTGGGCAACCCATGGGCTAGAAGTGAGGTTAACCAAGAGCATGGAGTGGGAATGGAGGAGATAGGAGCAATGAAGACCTGGTATGAACAGAGGGGGAAGGTCCCCTAATAAGAGGCAGAAAGAGGAGGTTGCAGGAAATTTGAGGACTACTCAATAGGCCCAATATGCCAAAAATCAGCCTACATACATAAATCAAAAGTAGTGCAGCTTCCTGGCTGTGCAATAGATATGCTATGGAAAGGGGAAGGAAGACAGAAATCACCCAAGCCTTCTCTTTTTCTGGAGGCCATTCCAAGCATGGTTCAATGATGGTATGCACTTTGATATACAAACTGCAACCACAAAATCCAACCGAAGGCAAACAAGTCAGCTGCGCATTTGTAAGCCGCGCTATGCAGGCTTCCCAGGGCACTGTGGTATGTTACTGCTTCTTCCCCCAGGTCACCTCACCCCTTCCCCGTTCCTGGGCATACCTCAAGGTTGCTGAGCACCTAGGGAAAGAAGCAAGATTGTTTGCAAAGTGATTTTGAAACTGGTACAGCCAGCTGTGACAGGCCTATGTGTAAAAGTAGCAGCTCAGCTCCTCAGTCTGATTGTAACCTGTTATTTTAGTGTAGGACATCAGGCAAGATTTGCTTTCCTGGAAGAAGGATGAGATATCAGCATACTCTCTAAAGCTAAAGCTCCACACTTAGTTATATATAACACTAATTATATGCAAATGCCTTAAAAGGAGCACATGACCCAGTATAAAGCAGGGAACTGCAAGCACTGATAGTGGCAAGAAAAGGTGTGGGAATCTGTTCCAAAAACCACGGTGGAAGGCAAGAAGGACTTAGCGCCTATTTATAAATGAAAAATCACAAATTAAGTAAAAGAAATTATACAAAAAATGTATGGCCCCACGTGATCCAGTATCACGAGGACAGCATGATGCTTTGAGGAAGGATATTCTCGAGGTACAGGCACTATTCTTGCATACCCCACAGAAGTTCTCCTCACCAATTCCAATGTCACGCCAGAAGCACCATATTTAATGAGTACGAGAACGGACCTCAGCTCCAGGGAGCTGGACTCCGCTCCTAGCTCTGCTCACTGACTGTGAGCAAATTAAATAACGTCTCCTCTTCCATCCTGCATGTGGCTCTGCCTGCTTGTATCACATAAACTCCCTGGAGCAGGCACTGTCTTCAACTATTTTCGTACTGCTTAAAAAAACATACGGGTTCAAATATTCCCACTTGACAAGTCTCAACCATGGCATAAAATCCTAAAAGGATACTGCTGGACAGTACTCAATGCAGCACAGCTTTCAATATCGAACTTTTCTTCATTGGGATATAACAAAAATATAATTCTCAAAAATGGAAAAGTAGTCCGACAGCACAGATCTGAGGATCTTAGATTGCCAAGTCTGGTTTTCCCATGATAACTCCTTCGCATTTACTCTTCAAGTCCAAATTTGTTTTTCCCTAGTCCTATAAATAGTGTATTTGCATTCTCTTCCCACCCTACATGCACCACACTTCTCCCCTAGGATGAATTTTATTTTGTTATTTCCTGCCCAGACTTTTAACTAAACTACATGGTTTGGCTTTAATAGCTGAGCTGTTGCAAAACCCTTTTCTGAGAATATAATAAAACTTCTGGGTTCAGTGACGCACATAAAAACCCACAAACAACATGCAGGTCTCCAACCACAAACTAGACAGAGAGATAAAGCCAATAGTAAGCTATTCACTGCCTGCTTGCCAAACGGCACATCCTACTCATCACAAATGGCAAACCCCACAACTGAAGCAGCGATACTCCAACTGCCTTAAACCCACAGAGATGGGAAAGAACAAGAACAGAGACAGGATATGGGGCAGCTGGAGTAAATCGCTGTTTACAGGGTGTGCTCCAGGAGGGCCCTCCTTCTCTCTGTCTGGTGCAGCTGATGGCCAGGACACCCAGTTCTCATTTGCTCCAAGAACTGCACGTGCTGCAAGGTGCAGTCCTGGATGCACATTTATCTCCTCCTTAGAGCACCTTTTCAATTCATAGCCCTTTCCAGCACATGTGAGAATCAGGCCCAAGATGTTTAGGAAAAAACTGCCAAGCTTGTACTTTTTTTTTTTTCCATTTACACAAAATAAACAGCAGATCTCTTGAGATACAAGTTTGCCCATACTCATGACCTCAAGCCAACGTTTGGGAGTTTAAATGACTGTGAACAAAAAACAAATATCCACAAGTTCTTCGGTTGCACTTCTGCAGACATGGCACAAAAAAGCAATGGCATCTGTAACACTAGTTCACTGACATCAGGGTGCAAAATTCAGGAGTCCTTGGCAAGCAAGGAGTTATCGCAAGGATGAGTTGGAAGAATTCAGTATTCAAACTGCAGCCCAAATATTTCTGACCTCTGGTTACTTGATCAGAAATCACATTCTAACTTAATTTGTCACAGAATGTTAATAGTTATGGTGCCTAACCAGAGAAATTAAGTTTCATGCATTTGGGGTCAACTGTCTCTCAGCTTCTTGTCAATTATGTTTCATTCATCTTTAGAAAAGTGGCATCTTACTCCAGAAGTCATTAACAGGCAAGCACATTAAACCTATTGCAGCTGTTACACTTGGCCAAAAACCAATCAGTCTGAATTCAATGCAATTGATCCCAGTAAACAGGGAGAAAGAAGCAGAGGATAGAAGAGTTTGCATTTTTCTTAAGTCTTCCCTAGCTTATTCTCAGGCTTTTAATCCACAAATCTTGGAATACCCTATAAATGCAGCAAGAATAATCATTTTCAACTCACGAAAAAGGGAAACTGAGGCATAGAATGGAAATTAAACAACTTGGGGACAGCCAGAGGAACTCTGATAGGAGCTCTGCTTTACCAAAGTGCCAGCTGCGATTCCTGCAGAATATCAACAGTTTGAGACCAAGTTTGAATCAGTGATACATTTCACAAGCAAATGCCATGTTTTCACATTTTCACAAACCTTTTAACGCTCTGCTCACTGATGCCTACAACTTTCCTTGATGACCTGAAACATATGCAATGTTTAGAAGAGGGGTTTTTGCAATACGCAAAACAAACAATTGTCATTATTTAATCAACAAATCAAGCACATGTTCAAAAGCAGATCTTATTTCTCCTGTCCCAGGAGATGAAATCTCATGGAGTCTGGCAGCACTTGAAACGACAATAAATACGACCTTACACCAATACTTTCAAGCCTACAACCACTTACTGCCTTGCAATTTAACAAGCCGGTGGCTGAAGTTTTGAAAGGATTAGATCGATGTATGACCCAGCTCTTACATGTGGCTAAGAGAAATGCAGATCATCTGTCTTCCTTCAGACAGGAATTAATCAGGAAGGAACTCCTCTATTAACCTCCTGCCAAGAACAGGACCCAGAGGGCAAGGGTGTGCTCTCTGAAGCATCAGACAATAGCTGCTGCTCTAGCAGGACACTGCGCTAGCTGGACCAGTATCTCATACAGCGAGGGAGGTTCTGCATTTCTACCTCCTGAAACAGAAGACAAAACTTCTGATCTCAGGGTTTATCTGCATGGGACACTGGGGAAAGTCAGATGAGTCATTTTAAGGCATCCAGTGAAAGTGGATTCACTTTGCACCTTTACTGACTCTTACCTATTTTCCCCAGTGCCATTACATAGACAAGCCCCAAGTCAGACCAAAAAAAATCTTGAGCAACCTGAGCACTGAAGAGAACATAAAAAGGTCAGAATCTGACTTGCCAAATTTGTCTCTGAAGTCATGCTCGGCAACCATGTGAGAAGCTGATAAAGATCTCAACAACCATTCAGAGACCAGCAGCAATGTGAGTGTACTTCAGGACTTTTTTCAAAGTCATCAGAGTTAAAAAAGAGAAAAAAGAGCAACTGAGTTGATCCATGCAAAGGAAAGAACTAGTATTTTGTTTTTATAGAGCAAGCAATTCTGTATGCAAGGCTGCTTGCTTTGAGGTACGAAAGCTGAGAGCTGGGGAAGAACCTGTGATCTGCACAAGGGCTCAGAAGGCCGCTGTGCAGGTGGCTGGCACAAGGAAACACCACCTTCCTGACCGCGTCGGTGCAAGGCACGCACAGGGGCTCGCTCCTAAGTACAGCCCAGCAATAAGGGTCACTCTTCGGCACTTCTGAGATACGGTTGTCGCTACCCGCTCTGCCTCAGGTTCCCATCTTTGAAACGGCCGTAAGAACAGACCTTCTTTCGTGGGTTTTGGAAAGATGATCACAACAGAGCTAGTAAGTCACCTAGATACCACAGTAACAGGGAGGGAATACTAATACCAAAGTGGTACAAATGCTGGTTGGTTTCTCCAGTTAGGACTGAAACGCAGCAATGCCAAGTGTGTCCAGAGCAGAACCCTCCCTGGTATGCAGTAATCAAGGCAGTCACAGTTTGTAATCAGAGCCTGAACGCTTATCTGGGGCCAGAGAAGACCCAAAGAAATACACCAGGACGAAGCGCCCAACCAGAGAAGACAAGAATAAGGCCAAAGAATCATTACGCAGAAATAGCGCTGAGGTTCTCCTGGTCTGTCCTGCAGACGGTGCGCAGAGCCAGGAGCAGATGGATGGATGGAGGATCACAAGCCATAGCTTCTAGTTTCAGCTCTACCAGGGACCTGCAGACGCAGGGCAAGCCACTTCATGCGTGCCTGTGAGGCCCGCTGTTCAGTCAACCATCCAAAACAGTTCTGATTCAAAGTAACGGTCTGCAATACCCTTCAACTAACAGCAAATCAACTGTCTTCGCAACTCCTGTACGCCACACAACCCAACGCTGAGCTGTTCCTTCTGTGAACCGAAGCTTTAAGCAGCTAACTCATCTGAATGCCCCCCGGCTATCTGAATTGTTATCACCATCTGATCATAGCATCACCAAGCAGCAACTGAAGTCTCGGAAATTCTCATTTCCCCTCTGTGTTCACAGGAGTAGCTTGTTGCATGTATAGGTATAAAAATACCTTATAACAATGCGGACTCTTCCCTTGCCAGTATAGGGAGAACTAACCCAATGCCTGTTTTTGACTGGTTTAAAACCCAGTCTTCCTGGTGAAATGGAGAGAGTGGCTCTGTACCCTTTTAACATGACATATGCTCATTTTGCAGTGAAAACTCATCCAAACCTGTTCATAGAACATTTCGTTCAACCACTCAGGAAACCATCCTTCCCATCTGTGCTTTCATTAGGAACACTCAGATGATGCAGGATTCAGCTGGAGAGTCTTATAATCTCTCAAACTTCAAAGCTACCTTGAATCCAGCATGGAATTCAAACAGCTTTTTTCAAGGCAAGCACAAGAGCTGCACAGGAGCAAAATGCACAACCCAAAAAAAGAAGAAAAGATGCAAAAAAAAACATTTAAAGGAATGATATGTATCCTAAAAAATGAGGTCACTCAATTTCTCACCCACATGGCTTTGCCCTCAAAAACAACTTAACTGAATCCACTAAAGGATGACATTTTGACATGTGTCTTCACCAGCCATATATGAGTAAGGCCAAGGTAGCAGATAAAACATTACAAAGAAATATCTGGTAGCAGATTCATTTGTTTATTTGGGATGGTATCTGAGAAAAGGAGCTCACATACATGTCAGACACTGACCTGCAGTCTGTGGAATTCACATTCACTTACTTGAACCCCGCTGACTCATTCACCAAGGAAGCGTTGCAGGGTAAGCAACCTGTCTCCTGTCTGAGAGGTGAGGCCTGCCTTCTAGTTCTGGCTCTGCTAAAACAGCAGCCAGAGCACTCTCTTCCTCGGGTCTGTTTCCTATCCACCTCTGCGCTGATGATACAAGTGCAATCAAAGGCACCAGGTATGTAGGTGACCACTATGCTGGACCACAGGCACAGTCCCCTTTGGAAAAGACAGCTTGCAGAACAGTGCCACTACTCTGAATGCCAAAAAAACAACTTATAAACATTAACATACTCACAAGACCCCATGTGGTAGCAGCTAATTAAAAATAAAAAAGAGGAAGAAGGTTTAAAAATAATTTGCTCAAAGTCAAGGAGCAGTTCTAAAAACAGGTCACGAAAGACCTAACTTTCAGTCCTCTGATCTAACCACTAGATCGTGGCAGCACTGACTGCGATGGAGCTTCTAAAAAGCAGAGGAAATCAGAATGATGACAAGGATGGGAACAAGCACTCCGAGGGACAGCTGCATCGGGGTACCACTCTGCAGGCTGCAGCACGCCACAGTGAGGGAGCTGAGCTAACTCACATCAGCTGAGGATCTGGGCATGGAGTTTCGGTGCCAGCCTTACTTGCAGTGGCTTCTGCACAGCCTGCTGCTTCTGCAGAACCTGGGCGTCTGGGCTGACTTAAGGACTTTTGGATTTACTTATAGAACAAAAAAAAAAAAGGGAAATAGTTTCTCAATGCATTGCTAAACAAACCCTGCAAAACAAAACCCAGCACAAGTCAGCAGAAAAGTGTACAGACAAGGTATGCTCGGGGGGGGGGGAAGCCTTAAGAGAAATCGGTAAATAACAGGAGAGAGAGGTAGAGGGACAGGGAGAGATGGAACACCAGATGGATGGATTTTCCCTTGAACCTTCAGTCATGCCTGAGGCTGACACAATAGCCACTGCCCAAACACTACAGTATGTTATTTCTGCTTTGTCAGATGATGCAGACAGCATCATTTATGGGTCACTTGGAGGCCACATACCACCCCTTTTCTCTCCCCTCCTTTCTTTTTCACAATCCCAGCAACTGAGAGCTGTAAACACTCAGTTGAGGCCTCCCCAGCTAAGAGTGGGAGTGGAAGGATGAAACTGCGCAATCAAGTGGTTCCCTGTGCCTGATAATGTGATTCTCTTCAAGGATTTCATCCCAGGGAGGCATCCGAGCCTAATGCAGTTGCAGGAACAGTCCTCTGCTTAAATATCAAAGATTTCACACCCACTGCACACTAAAAATGAAAGCCCCCCCCCCCCTTCCTTTTTAACCTGAGGACATGCAACTGCAACAGAACGATTGAGAGCGCTCTGCACGACTAAGAACTGTACTTACCATTTGCTGCGCACAACCCTGCTGCCGCCACATCAGATCCCCAGCTCAACCTTCTCTCAGCTCAGACTTCTCTCCAGCACCCATCTAGCTTCTTTAGCTCAGCCATGCTTCATTAGGCTTAACTGTATTTCCACATGGAGCACAGGAAGACTAATACTTCCTCCTGCACAAAGCGGATGCCGAAGGATGTAATTACTCCAAACTGGCCTACAGACCTGTTAAGGTTTCCCATCCACTCATGAAATTAGTGCACGTGCCATTTAGCAGGCTTATGGATTTACCCTGTTATGAAGAATACTTCTATCCAAGCAAGCGCACCTCCAGTTCTCATTCATTTGATTCCTTCCACAGGGTCCCCAGATCCTGTATCTCTTCACATGCAGCCAAATCTCAACCAGCTCAAACCAGGTGACCATCTGGAGGAGTATCACCATCAGTCCGGAGCCTGGTCCTCAACAGCTAAGACTTCACAAAACCTAGTTCAACAGAGTCTTGGCCCTCAACCAAGGTCTTTAACAATAAGTTTACAAGCATCTGTCAGAAATGGACTAGGCAGAGCTACTCATGCCTTTGGCAAGACAGCAAAAAGGATCTCCTGAGATCCCTTCCAAGGATTCTACACTGGCCTAGACACTGACTCGCATCATAACAGCACTGAAAGAAATCTGGAGAGCCTCAAGAAATCAAAGACTTCCACCTCCCTGCCCCAAGCAAAGATCAGCCCTGAATAAATCTTTCTTGATAGTTGGGGAAACCTAGGCTCAGATCCTTCTTCTCCTTCCTATTTCTTGCACACTCCTAAGCAAACCACTGCAGGCCAGATCCCCTGCAGCCTGCAATAGCAAGTTAGGAGCTTACATACTTTGATGGTTCCGCATCTTATAGTCTTCAGGGCTCAGTTCCTGGTTTGTTAGAGTGTACACAGTGCTACCCTTCTTCACCGAGCTGGGGAAAAGGGAGGGGTTTATGAGGTACTCAGATCCTAATACCACACAGGCTTCTCAAAATATTGCAGATAAACAATTACTTGTCCAACTTATCTGCTGTAGCCCGTAAAGTTATACAGAGGTGAATGCAGCCCAAAGATAACACTAATACTATGCTTCTCTCTATAACTATAATTGTTCAGTGTCTTGGCAAATCCACTGTATCTCTCCTCCCACAAAGAAAACAACTACCCCAAATCCCCTGCCAGTGTTAAAATGACTGCAGCCAGAAAGCAGCAAGTGACAGGGAGAAAGATTACACGAGGTTCATAATCTGAAGAGGAAACACCAGGTCATGTTTTTGGGATACGGGTTGTGTTACGACCCATGGATGTCTCTGTAAAATTCAAAACTTAAAGCGCCTTTAAAGACAATGTCTTCCATCATTTTTATGATTGCACTGATCAGTCTCACACACCTGTAAAAGAACCCTCAAGTATATCTGACTGTATGGTGGGGAGGCGGGAATAAAGAAACCAACAACCTGTGCATGTGTAAACTTGCAGCACAAATAAAGTAGAGTTTACAGCAAAACATATAAAGCCAGACGTTTCCTTCAGCAAGGTCAGGAAGGGAATGACTAATTCTAGGTCCTCATCATATTCTTGCACTTCCCTTTCCTCTTCGTTGCAAGCCTCATTCTGCAAGGTACTGAGCACCCACAGCTCTCATCAGAGACAGCAAGGGACCAGGGGGCAACACCTTGCACGTCTAGCCTGACAGCTCCCAGTCCCGTCTGAAGGAACTGAGAGGTCTCAGAGAACAGAGCTCCTTTAATGAAGCAGTTTACGGTCCAGGATGCTGTCCCTAATCCTAAAGGGTTTTTTCTCACATTTCTCTTCCCCTTCCCTTCCCAACCATCTCCCTTTCATCTTACCCATTTCTATTTCTGAAGCCTCAAACTCTTCCATTCCCTCAGGACCTGGCTGGGGAATGAGACAGATCAGCAGCTTGTTCTCTGCAGCACTTGGACTTATTAGCAGACCAAGGGAAGGAAACAAAACACAACAAAATCAAATCCTCTGCTCGTTTGACTCAATTATTTGAGCACTTCAAGAGTTCCACCTTCCCCCCCTCCCTCTGACACACACACTTCCCCTAACTGCTGCTGGGCTGGACTTTGGGGAAGAAGTTTATACAGAAAAAGTTTAAGTCCATGTAGGAGCAGGTTGCAGGTCTTAGAGCTGAAGACATTATGTCTCTGCACCCGGGGAAGTCTTAGCTAAGAAACCTTATTCTGTGAAATGCTCCAAATTATTAGCTTTCTTCTAGAAAGAATGGAGCTATTTTGGAAAGGACTGGGGTCATGTTTCTCTTTTCACAGACACTGCGCGAGAAAGCTGCCATGGCTCACTGCTCACATTTTGTTTTCCCAAAAATCTGTTTTCCTGGTTAACGTTTGCCTAGAGCAACCACATGGGGTTGTAAGTACAAATATAGTATTTAGAGTGGAGACACCTGAATCTAGATTCCCACCCCACAAAAGAACATTTTTTCTTTGTGACTCTGACACTTTCGTCTAAACCATGTTGTGGCCACTTAGAAAGTGGAGGAAAATATAGTTGCTGACCTAGTAATAGTTGTATGAGGAAAAATACACAGGAGACTGATAAGCAACAGTTGGCCATACAACCGACAGTACTGCAGCAGCTATTTGGCATCACACAACAGCCTGGAAAGATTTTAATCAACCCTTGAAAAGTGATCACACACACGTGCAAAGACAACAAGCTCCAAGTTTAGCATCTTTAAGCCAGATACAATATCCATTACTTTTGTGAATTTCCACAGAAACTCCAGACAGCACATTTCTCTCTGTGCCTAGTCAGAAAAGGAGGTGGGGTTTTTTGGTTGTTGTTTGTTTGTTTGTTTTTGTTCATTTAAGACAAGTGTATTGTAACAAACAGCTTGTTAAACCCAAGCCTTTCCCATGAAAGTGATTTAGGCAAGTTTCACATTTTCAAAGCGTTCTATGGAAACAAATCAAAGTTCTCAAAACGTATTTTTCTAATAAAAAACTGCATTTAAAAAGACTTCACTTCTGCATTAAATGTATAAGGAAAGGAAATGTGCCAGCTCAGGATCAGCATTTAAGCATTTTGCATGTGCGTCCAAAAATTATTTTATACAAAATTTGTGAAAAATTTGAGCCTGACTTTTCACCCCAGTTGGGGACTGGAAAAAGGCCTTTGGAGCAGGAAAGTCCTGACATTTGCCATCATTTCCACTCAGAACTCCTGATCACTGCAAGACTCAGAAAAAATCCCAGAGCATCAGCCTGTAGCAACATTTCTACAAAGTGTATTTATACACTTGTTCTCCTTCAATCCCCTCATCTGCTGAGCTTTGCAATTTATTTTACATCTTGCACTTTTCATGCTATACAGTCTCCGTGGGAAACATTATTCAAAATATTTCTTCATCACCCCTTTTGCGTTACATGGGCTTAGTTATATCCCTTTTGTCTCAAAGTGTCTCCTCTGATTACCCACTGGAGAATAAGTTCAGCAGCCTCTAAGATTCAGGATTTTTGCTCAATCTCTTGCTCAGATGACTGCATCAGAGGAGGGACTCCACTGAGCAACAGCGACCAGAAATGAGAAAAAACCATGCCTGCTTATGAGAAAATAAAAAGCCATTGTAACAAGCCTCTATGCTATTTTGTAATGGAAATACTCCCCTCCTAAAGAGCAGGGGAAAGACAAAGGGATTCTATGTTGTATTCTTCTGGCTGCGAACTGACAGTTCTGAGTGCTGGATTCATTCCTTAAGCTTTAAGATTTTTCGCTGCAGCTAGCGAACTCTTCGTAGTTATACAAAGATCACTCGTATTTTTTTCAGACTCTTTTCATTTACAGTATTTCATCTTGATCTTTCCAAAAGGAACATGAATAAGTTGGGCATTACTGAAAAGACCAACTTCCCTAAGATGCTTTTGAAAACTGAAACGCCACACCTGCACAACAGAAGACTCTAATGCCTACCCTACTACACCTCCTGCTATGTGTGATATAAAACACTGCTGGGAGTAATTCTTCCTACAGCACTCCTCCAGAGTAACAAGGCCAGAAATACAGTGAAGGCCTACAGATGTTTGAGGGATCCAGCAGTGCTGCAGATAGCTTCTTACCCGTCTCATAGGCACAAAGTCAGCGCCCACATACAGCTTTCCTAATATTTGGTTCAGACAGTAGTTGGAAAATAGAACAAATCAGCTCTCCTTCCAAAGCTCAGCTGTTCTGAGGATCTCCACAGATACAAAACTTACATCTGCTCAGCCATCACGTGATAAGTGAACAAAACAGCAGGATTCTCTTAAGTATCAGCTGTCTTTCTTCAGTATCCAGCTTCTGAATCCAAAATGTCTTAAAACAAAAAACTTTCTACCTCCATCCTTTCTTCATAGTCTGTCTTCTCCTTCGTGTTTTGGCAAAGGGAATTTATAAATTCAACTAGATTGTTTACAGTATAATCTTGAAAGTGCAAATAATGAGCAGTAGACTATTACTGGCTTTCCAGCTGTGATCTGATTCAAAGAATACTGAAGTTATCTGAAACTGATTTCCCAGATTCACTGATTTGCCAGAATGCTGGATTAGGTCCTATTCGTGTTGCATGTTACCCTGACAGTACAGTTGACGTAAGAGCCTCGTGCTTGGTTAGGTTAGAAACACAGGCATTTGGTAGCTTGATACAAGCAGTTTGGCTGCCCAAGCTGGTCCTCAGCCCGGTGTTCGACATTCTGGAGTCCATTTCCATAGCCTGCCTGCAAAAAACCCTGCATGTTGAATCTTGTCTCTACAACATTGCCACTGCCAATCATTTTCTTCAATTGATAAGAGAAAGAGAGGACTGAGCGCAGTCACCCAAAAATAGGAAGCTACAGCATTACTCACTACCTTGAGGACTTGCCTGCCTGCCTGCCTGCCCTTCTTCCTTTTTGATTACTCAGCAGATGTTCTTAAATCAGTTACTCAGTTTTTAAATGTACCTGCCAAAACCTGATTTCACAGGACACGCATCCACCCACTGAACTCAGCAAGGCAGTTACTGTTCCCCCCTTGCTTCAGTGAGAAAGAGCACGGCATTTTAAGTGAGCCTCACTACTTTAAACTGTACCACCGCATCAGACGAGCAGTGCTGCTTTATGTGGTTGAACAACTACCCGTTCATTGCGCTGTCACAAGCTGAAATCTGTACGGGCAGGATTCCCAAAAATTCCATTACTGAGTTGCTTTTGAGGTCTGCTGCAGTAAAAAAAGGCAAATCTACCCCCATAAAGGAAAATACTATTTCTAAAAAAGCCACAGTTCTTAAAAATTCAAGTTTGCCATGTATGCTACAGTCACCAGTGCCAAGACTCCATATTCTGTTGTCATGGTGAGATAAGCAGAGTTTGCTCCAAACTACTGCTACCAGCACTATTCCCGCTGAAACTTCTCAGCAAAAAGCAATGGGTTCTTTGAGTGCATTTGAATATCCTTGGAGGAGAACAGGTGAGGAGCCATATAAAAGAGGGAAAAAGACAAAAAACTATTCACATAAAAGCTTTTATTTCTTTATGTCACGATGTTTGTGCTGCCAACAGTTATAAGTCTAAGAATAATTTAGCGTCACGCAGCTGGTCAGACTTCAGCTCCTGGGAGTAGATTCTCTACTGCTGTATGCCTCTTTCATCCATATGCACTTTTTTATACTAGCATGTAATACGCCAGCAACATTTCTCCAGAGCAACTAAGAGGTATGCAGCTATAAAAACTTTGAGCTCTGCACTATAACTGGATTCTAAATATGTAACCTATTCAGAAAGAAAAAAAGTGTTAAAAGAAAGTATTTTTTTATTTTCACCATACTTGATATCAAATATTCCCCACCACTCCGTATTAACGTTTGTTTCCAAGAGATCAGATGTTTACAATCAGAAGATCTTTATACTACACAATGAATCAAAACACACAGCATGGCACTGATAGACATTCACCTTCCATGGTTCCCCAAAGAATACTCACCTCAAATGTAGAAGTATTAATACAGGGGTGGGGGCTTCTGTGTTGTAGGGTTTGGTTTGTTTGGGTTTTTTTGGTTTTTTTGGGGGGGTTTTGGGGGGTTTTTTTGGTTTTTTTTTTTCTCCTTGCAGTAAAAATGGAGGCGGGAGATGGCTGAGAAAACCACACATTTTTTAAAAAAATAAAATATGTCTACTATAGGAAATTGCTTAACTGGAATGTGGCAACTTGCCACATTCTCTGAAAGTGCCTTTTAAAATAGCAAAACAGCTTTATTTTAACAACCTGCTATGAGATTGCATTTTGGTATTGTCAGAAAGAACAAAATACATTAAAACCCGCTCTGTTCAAAATGCTCTGAACCTATAAAGCAAGCTTCCTTATTTCAGATTTTAAGAGGAAAAAAAGAAAAAAAAACTTTGGTGTGTTCTGCCATACAGTGGGAATCGGAGATCTCCAGTTTGCTCATCAATTTTAGAGAATGCTTCTGGAGCGCCATGTACAATGCACTGAGGCACAAAATACAGGAATGAAAAAAGCTGTGCAAGCATAACTGAGATTCAGCTGCCAAGTAGAAAGTGGCTCACCCACAGCTCAGCTCTAGAAAAGACTCCTAAAACAATTCAAAAATAAAACGGAGTCAATGGATTGCATGCGTTTTCTATATCTTTTCTCTAGGGCTGGGTACGTCAGTAGTAAGTGGAAATCATACTGCGTGTGCGTCCCTGGTCAGCTCTCTTTCCTTCTCAGAAAACAAACACGTAAACCCACACAGCTTATCTTTCCAATTCCCTCTCTTTCTGCAGTTCCGTGTGTCCTCAGGTTAGCCTTTCTGCTGTCTCAAAATCAGGAACATTACAGTCTCAGGCAAACTTCTGTGAAGTGTAGTTGACTTACAAGTGGGGAGACAATGTAAGGGAACAGAGAGCCTAGCCCATGAGGTCTCAGACATAGAATCATTGAATGGTTTAGGTTGGAAGGGACCTTAAAGATATCTGGTTCCAACCCAGGGGGGAAGAGACATCTTCCAGTAGACCAGGTTGCTCAAAGCCCCATGCCTCCCATCAGGCAAGTATCCCCAAACCAACCCTCATGCAACATGGTGAGTAAGCACATCTGACAATTAGGCTAGAGTACAATGAACACAGAAATTCCAATTATGCTTGAGGTATCCTCAGCTGAAGAATCACTTCTCCAAAACATTCCTGATTTCCTAGTGTGGAAGTACTCACACTCCTAGTGCATTCACTTAACTCTGTTGTTTGCAGAAAGCTAAAGATTCACGAAATCTAACACAGTTTGAGAAATTTACTTCTATGCAATTAGGAACAAGGGAGAACAGCATTCTGGACAGCCAATCACCCAAAACCAGGAGGGACTTCGCTGCAGTGGATTACAGGCAGAAAATCCTCTCTGAATCCCCAGGACCGTCCCCCTGAAGGAGTCAGTGTTATTGTAATGAGAATGAAAGACTAGTTGAAGAAGTTTGGGTTTAGCATGAGATGTGGGGAAATGCTATAAAGCAGAATGGTGTTGCAGAAAGGCTTTATTTATTGCCTTTTTCCTGATTTTGCTTTGAAGTTACTAAGGTGAGCTATGTGCATAAGCTCTACTGTTTTATTCTGCTATAAAATTGCTGTTCAGTTGCTGGGTTTCTTTGACTGTGTGTTGAATGAGGTTTTGTACTGGACTCGCTCTCCTTCCTTCCTACTCCCCCTGCTATTCTGCAGGGACATGAACAGAAAGAGTGAGGCAACAGGAAGAATAGGAGTCGCCTCTACAGAGACAAAGCAGGATGTGACCTCTGTTCCCTAAACAGGGCACAAATGGTCGGATCATGATATCCAAGCTGGTGTCTCCCTAAAGGAAAGGCTATAGCAAGGACCAAAGTGAAGCTGTTAATCTTGGGTTAGAAACTGTGAATTTAATGACATCAGTGGTGCTTTGTAGAAGGAACTTAATTACCCGCAAAGAACTTAAATTAGTGACTATTCTGATGGACTCTTGCTAAACAAAGCTTGGACAGTCTAGTACTTGATGAAGCCTCAACTCTGCTAAACTTTGATCTTACAAAGTGTTGGTGCTGCTCCTACCTGAGAGCATCCAGCTCCTGCAGCTTTGGTGCCCTGCTCGCATAGGACAGTGTCTGGAAACCTGTGTGACCTGTTTGTCCAGCTCAGAGGCAACCCTTCCCCACTCGGGCTGTGCTGCCCTATTAAACTTTGCCTTTGAATTTAACAGCCTATGACACTGGTTTGTTTCCACGAGCTGCCTGGCCCCCTGTTTCCCGGGGCAGCATACAGATTACTAGCTGGAACAAGGCAACGAGTGTGAATTACCATAAGGTAGTCTCATCTCCAAGAACAGATACTGAGCTGTACAAAGTGTCTTTTCAGCCTCAAATCTAAAAAACTGCTGTATTAGCATGCAGCAAAGTACAGTTGAGGGAGGCTTTACTGCTAGTAGCCAAGCACCTTTAGTAACTCAGTGCTCCCGTGCTGGCTATAGTTACAATTGGATTACTGTTGTTGGGACTGTACAAACACCAAAGATAGTACCCCAATGCTAGAAGTTCATACTTTGAGGGTAGTGATTCACCTAGTTCAGCCTCTTTAATCTCCAGTCTAGCAGACCACGCCAACAACTTCTGAACATGTCTGCCTTCAAAGCCAGGGCCTTGGGTGATCTCGACTATGAAGGATTTCTAGTAGTATCCTAGATAATAAGAAAAAAAAGCACTGCAGTTGACTAGCTCAGTTAGTGGTAGCTAGGATGACTAAACTCCAGAGTAGCTACACCCACATGCCATAACAGGGTTGTGACGGCAGGTGTAATTGCTCAGGCCATTAAAGTCAGAATAGCCACATCTCCTAGGGCTACTGAAGTCTCACCCCCAAGCTACCAAGGTCATTCTGCATATGATTTATTCAGCTATGCCTTAGCTCAGGAGGTCAAACACATACTGCGGCAAAGCTAAGAACTGTACTCAATACATCTCTAGAGACTAAAAAGGGAAGCTTCCACTGCTGTTTTAGAGCTTAGTGCTCCTTGTATATCTCTTCTACTGGAAGGGACCTACCTTAGTTTAGTGTGCATGACAGTTGAACCAGCTTCTTGCAGTGCTTCAACTCTAGCTTGCTTTTCCCGTTTAGCTGAAACACTTCGGTATGAAGCTAAGTAAAACTGACCTAGAGTTTGTTTATGCTTTCAAAGCGTATATGTTCTGTGCTGGAAATGAGTACCTCTAACCAGACTGACTCTGTACTACAATAATAACTGGAAATGAACTCTGGACCATCGGCTCCCAGCCACTCTGGGTTAGATCATGTTGCATAAATAATAGCCAAGTCTGGGGGAGGGGAGCACTCTTTCAGTGACACAGAGCAACCTGTCTTCTGCTGCAAAGGCAAATACTCTTCATCAAAGCTTCAGAGCAGTGATGATATATATGAAACCAACAAACACAGCAATGGGAGAAAGAGAGAGGAAAAAAACTTTTGGGTTGCACAGCAGCTGAAAGGAAGGGACCAGGCTATAAAGCCAACTACTATATAGTTTCACTTGAGCTTGAACCTTGAGACTAGCAGATAACCTGTCAGGAGTTTGCTTCAGATATCCGATCCAGATAAGCAATGCTAAGGCTCCATTTGTCTCAAACATGCCATCTGTAGTAGCCATTCCGATGTGAGAATTACAACTGCACTTTTATTGCACTAAGTCCCGTCTTACCCCAACGTCCACATTGTCCCGTCTCCCAAAGGCTCAGTAACATCAGGACTAGGAGCACTTTCTCTGCAATGTGTCTGCCCTAGCTACATGCCAAGAGAGGTTAGAAAAACGGTGACTAGTAGCAATGCTCTCATGAATAAGTGGACTGCTTTCAGTTCCTTTCAACTGAAACTGTAATGTGCTCAGCTTTCACTTACAAACATTAAAACACTCCCTTCTTGTTTTTGGTCATTCTGGAGAATGAGGAAGGATAAAAGAGCATGGGGTGAGTGTAGGCAGTCCTCCCTCTTATTGCAGGGGGGGAATGGTAGAGTACACAACTTCTCACCCCAATTGTTCGTTCTGAGGAGCCTTTCAAAACATGCTGACACATCCACTATATCTATACAATAAGACTGTAAATTAGTCTTTTCCTTCACAAAAGGCTCATGACAAATGATGATCTCCAACGAGATACAATGACCTGCTAAATTGTCTATTGGTCTCTTGGGGGGTTTCCAGGACCTCCCTGAACATCATTTCCTAAAGTCCTAAAGTCAAACATCTGCACTTATCCAGTGAAAGAATGCATGGCTTGGGTAGTGGTAGAAGCACTTTCCTACATGCTATTCTTGATTCCTAACTATACTAATAGTTCATTATCGGCCTCAGGAAAAGGTTCAAGCTCTGAAAAATGCACAGAAAGACCTTAAGAGTAACTGGACTTTAAAGCATTCCTGTAATCATTCCAGTGGCAGAGATTTTAAAGCTAGGTGTGAACAAATGAAATCTTTATACAAACAGTGAATATTATTTAGGTCATGGCTAGCAGTAGTCGCACGTTATGGGGGCACGGATGAGAGCATCATGCAAGAAATTTCTTGCCACATATATGGCTCAAAAGGAAGAAACACAAATAAGAGATGGTTCTGGATGCTATGAGGGGGCTGAAAGAGCCGGAGCAGCAAAGCTGATATACAAAGAGAGGAACAAGGAAGAAGGTGATAGAGGAGGGTCAAGAGCAAGACACAGGCTTTGAAAGGTGAAACAGCTCTGACGGTATGCTATCACTGTCAAGGTATTATCCCAATTTACTGTGGTATTGGCCCCATATGTGATGCGAGAAAAGTAAGTTAGAAGCTCTTGTCACATGGTCTTGTAATCTTCCTAACCATTCTTTGTCCTTCTGCAGCAGTGTGGAGAAGTAGTAAGCTGTAACTTTTGATCTGGAAGCATCAGCCTTTTGAGTGCAGGACACTTTTTGTATAAATGATTAAAGCTTCTTATAGGTTGGAGACCAGCAACGGCAGAATAGCTGGAAACAGGACTCTGACAATCATTACATACCCCTTTAAGTCCAGTTTTAAATATTGTGCAAGATAACTATATCAAATTTTGTACTTGGTTGTATAACTGTAAGTCTGGACAATTTCTGCATCAACTTTTATAGATCAGCTGCACAGGGTAAGTCAACTCAGGATTTGTTTCTTTATCATGCATACGGGAGAGAAAAAAATCAGGGTAAAGTCATTGGCCTGATGTCAGATACAGCCTTCCATCGTGTATCAAATATTATTTCTCCATACACTCAGTTGAGATGTGTGCTTCAAAATGAAGACATATTACTGTCCTCTGTTCTGGATCAGATCACAAAGCTTCAACTGAACTGTATTTCTCTACCTCAGCACTATGAATGCATCAAGTGAAGCAAGACACCACCAAGAACCTGCAAAACTATTCCTTTAAATCCTACACTGGAAGGAATTTGACAGCAGACAGACAGACAAACTCATCTTCAAAAGTACTTAGTAATTTTCCAATAATGAATGGAACTTGAGTTGCATCTACAGCGTGCACACTAAGCGCTAAAAACACACCCAAGCTTATGCTCATTCTAAACACCAAATAAGCGTAATAAATACCTGGAATAAGGTTTCCACAGGTGACAGTTCTGTAATACTGATTATATATCTTCAAACTGCATTTCACTTTAGAGGCTATGTAAACAATGAATGGAAGACGGTTATTGCTGTAAATTTACAAGTACACTTGGGTGGAGGCAGGCTGGCATCCTCCCATGCTGCGGCTTTCTCACGAAAAGAGTGAGCTGAATGGGAAAAAAAGTAATGTTGCTGAAACAAGCATCCAGTAAGATGAAATAAGAAGGGATATCTTACAGTTGTTGAATTTTCACCACCTTAAGGGTGAAATAAGGCAGAGAAAGAATCCTTCTGTATTCTAAAAATATCCACTTTCTCAGTTTATTATCCTTTGCTATTTGAGTGTTGTTTTTTAGTACCTTGCTCATTCAAAACACACTCACTTTACATCAGACCAAGTCTGAAGACAGTACAGCAGCACTTTTGTTTAAATAGCTAGAGCTTCAAGTGAGGGTCAAGGCCACACTTTTTTTTTTTGTTTAAGGTATTCAACCTTGAAAGGCACTTACAAAAGAACTGAGCCAGCAGAGACTAGAGCTAAATTCAGCTCTTACCCTAGTTTTAAACTGCTTCAACTCCTTTGTTTTCAGCACAGTCACATTCAGTTTCTACTATTGAGAAGGAAAGTGGGCTCACATAACCCGACATTCGTCTGATGTCAACTGGATAACCCTAAGGAACACAAGCAGGGTCCTAAGTTAAAGCCAGCTGTACCCTTTGCTACAGATATGTCACTTACATGATACCTTTAGCAGACCAAGTGTTCCATCAAGTGATAGGGCTGTAAATAATTTATCAGCAACCCCATAACACTTGATTAAAACCTACTGAAAGATCTAATTAAATTGTCTCTGAAAGAACAGGTAATGATATGACGACTATGTGAAGCGCAGATGGCAAGTAGAAGCTCATCAGAACATGACAAAATAATTTAGAAAAAGGTACCTTTATCTGTATTGAGTTGTGGTGATCTCCACCTGTCTGAGGCTGGCTGTTCTGGATGTCATTCCTTCATTCTGCCTTTGGGCATCTGAAGTGACAGCAACTGTACTGGCTGTCCTCATGAGTGGCATTTGGGCACCTGTAGAGTAAGTACCTAATCTCTTAGGCAACCAGGTTAGAAAGCGTTTACTGCATCTTTTAGTGACGAGCAGCAGACAGCAGGTAAAGTTAGGAACTGCCTGAGTCATAGCACTGGCAGTCTTTTTTTTAAAGGCTGTATAGAGGACTGTTGGTAGCAATCAAGCCATTAATGAGTACGGTACTTGGTGGCCAATACTATAAAACTTTGCAAGGCCATTAGTTTTAAAGCTGTGTATCTGCTGTACTGTGAAAGATGTGTCTTACGGATGAAAGAATAGTTGGAAAATACATTATAGGAATATAATAACTACCTTGCTGCAAATCATATGTGCTTTAAGATAAAGGAACGCAGCTCACAGAAGATGTTCTCCATGTCTTTCAGCTTTTGAGGAAGAAAAGAGTTCTATTTCTTACCTCACAACTAACAACAGACGTATACATAAACCTAACATCAGGGAGTTAAGAATAAATGTACAGTAGCCCCAAAGTTCAAACGCGTATCACCCAGTTCAAGGTTTTGCTTGGAAACCAAGAACTTACTGAAGAAAACAGACTTTTGTACTCTATAGAATGAAGTAGAATTCAAAAGAAGGGCATGAACCACGTGCATGCTGCTTTAACACTATGTTTCCAGTAAGGTAGAGCCAGAAAATAAGGCATTTCTTTCCATCAGCTGAAGGGCAGTCTGGGGTAGAATCAAGGTTCATCTCTTAAAGATGTGCCTCTCCTCTCTGTCTCATATCTGAATAAGTTTCACTGCTTAGGTCTCTCAGCTGCCATTAAAGAGGAGCGATATTATAATCTTAATAAATACAGACTATAGCATGTTACAGACTATTACCGACTGCACTACTGGTATGTCACAATGCAGGCCCTAAATCCTGTCCCACAAATAGGTCAAACTTGGACAGCCAGGCAGCAGCAGACATGCTGTGGAGTTTCAGAAAAGACAAATACCCTGGCCTAGAAGTCGTGCTTATTTCTGGCTGGGATAAATTGATACACACCTCCAGGCTGGGTGCCTGTCACTGGGCACAGTAAAACTGAGCTGATTTTTTGAGAGGCAGAACAAAGTTATGGTAAACATAGGGACTGAGCTGAGTGCAGAAAGTGGAGTGGAAACTGCTCCAATATAATCCTCAATACTTTTAAAAAAGTTAGCAATGCCGACATCCAGAAGAATAGCTCCTGCCCATATAAGCCCACATTAGAGGATGCAATACCCAAAATAAATCATCCCTTCCTCATACAGAGTTCATGCCAGCCCTCAGCCACAAATACATATTTATAGCCCAATTTGCCAGCACCTGGAAACAGGTTTCTTTTGAGGATATATTGCTAACTACCTTCCCCATTCCCCAACAGCAAAGGCATAAACAAAAAATGGAAATCAAAGCAACATTAAAAGATATTAAAATCAAAATTTGGCAGGTACCCAACCACACCATTTCTAGACAGATTTGGAAGACAGCCCTTCAAGTGGACAATAGTCATTAAGGAAATAGATTTTTCCAGTCACTCACTTGGGAGTTAGCTGCTGCACACGCAACTGCAATGGCAGGGGCACTGTGATCCCCAGATTATCAGAGACCAAACATGAAATGCTTCCTGCTTTGGGGTCAGGCCCTTAGCTAAAGCAAATAGGTCCTACTTCACATGAATCTACGCAAAATCCTCACATGAAAAGGATTTGAACCCTCCTGAGTGAAAGCGTGTGTTGTGTCACCAGTATGATGGGTGAAGGAGGGGTGCTCTCATAGTATTAAGTGCCATTGTTTTCATTTTACAAAAAGTCTTCCCATACCCCAGCAGTTGCTCAAGTCACTTGGAAATCATGAACCATCCCTCCTGAACGGGAACACTAGCCACTGGATCAACCTGCCTCTTTCTGCCCATCTCTCACTCAGCCTCGGATTTTAAACTGCGAAAGGTCTCCTCATTGTTTTGCAACTTCAGAAGATGACAGACAACAGTAACTCTTCCACTAGTTATAGAAATGGAGGTTCAGCTTAGTCTCTGATCTTGTCTATCCCAGTTGGGGTAAAAAAATCTATTACTCAGAGACAGGTTCTCAACGTAATTAAACATGATTCTGGTGCAGCTGCATGAGATCAAAGCAAAGCTATGCCATGTTATCCACACTGATCTCACAGAAGCTGCAATCTATTTGCAGTCAATTACACCAGGATTCGGTGCATGCTGGTTTTTGTTAAGGCGGAAATTGTTAGGCTACCTCAAACTTCGAAAATAAACACTGCAAAGCTCAACCCTCTCCTTGGTGGTTCTCACAACTGCTGCTGTGCAGGTTAACTTGTGAAGTACCTTTCCCAGAACTCCTATCATTTAAGGACAGGAAGGTCATGCACGTTACAAGTCTTATCCTTAGACAACTTGGCAACCATCTGCACAGCAGCATAGAAACCATACCACGCTCTCCCGTGAACAGGAGGTGCTTTGGACTCCTTAATACACCAATACTGTAAAAAGAGGTGGTACAAGGACTTCTTAGAGGAAAAACTCTCAAAATAATTTTTCCCAAAGAAATTAGCCTTTCTTACTGATAAATTGCAAAATCCCTCACCCATCAAGGTGGCTCTCCAATTTTCCCCACGTCCTCTGTCCCAAAGTTTGAGGCCAGATAAATCTCAGAGCCACAGCGACTTGCGTTAAGGGGCTGAAGGCTCAGCATTTAGAAGAACTCTAAAGAATTCTAGCAATGCGGAGACTTGCAGTGCTTGCCAATACTGTTCCAACACCACTGAGGCTTTGTCAGGAAAGCTGACAAAGACCATGCTGCTAACCCACCCTGCAAAATACAGTTTGCATGTGGAGACTTTATTCTTTGCAGTATACAGGGGCCATGCCTGGTACGGATGAGACCTCACACCAGGCTCCTCTTGTCAGGAAGACAGAAAGGGCTGAGCCAGCCTATTTATGTAGAGGATCCATGAGGAGTGAAGGGGAAGGGCAGGGATCAGACCATGCGTTTCCTCATGTGTTTCCCCTTCCCCCCTGCTCCTTGGTTTTACAGCTGCAGGAAAGATCAAGCCAGAACGGTGCAAAATTGCTGAGTCAGGCTATCACTGTGGGGCCTCAGAGAGGCTGTCCGCAAAGCTTAAGCCAGAGGACAAAGCCTTGTGATAAGGCAGAAAGCTGAGCAGCTGGAAAGACACTGCAGGGTAGAGACAGTCAAGGGGTATGATGCACCCACTGCAAGCACAAGCAGGATTCCCTAGGCTGAAGGTACACAGTGGAGCCCTGCCAGGGAAAGATAAGAACCAGAATCATTTTGCATTACAAGAACTGGAAAGAGGATGCAAGTTAACCCTAGTAGAAGATCTAGCTAGTCCTGGCTAAGTTAGCCCAACAAAGAAGGCCAGAAATGACCACAGGTGCTTCTGTAAGCTCCCCAGCAGCCTGCTCAAAGCCCTCCTGACCTACAGCAGTAGTCTCTATCAATGAGAATGATGCCCCAAAGCGTGCCTCAGGCAATTAGTAGGGCTCTGTTGCCACAGAGCTCAGGCTGCCGCATTGCACACGCTTCCAGCCTATCTGGAAAGGGGCCTGCCTTTACCTCTGCAAGGAAGAGCCAGCATTCTGGTCAGAACTTCAGCTGCCTTAATCAGATGTTAAAGTCAGTGAAGTGAGGGGTTAAAAAACCTGGCCTCTGGAGCCAGACAGGTAACAGGCATTTTACATCCCTTTTCCTCCCAAAGAGCTGTACATCAGCAGTGTGTCAACCCTGAACTCTCTGGGCAAGAGCACCCGCAACAGTGGGTGGTCAGCATGTTTTAGAGCCCTTACTGCTCAATTCCTGCAGGACCAGGCATGCCATCAGACACCTCAGCCACCAGCACTGGTTGATGCTTCCTCTTCTCAGTCTTCCTCACCCCCTGTTCCAAACAGCTCGTAGGTGCTCCACTGCATCACAAAGTTGACTACCACAGCAACGATCAAAGTAATTTCTGTACGTGGCTTTAAGAAGGAATATCTTGCAGTTGTCAGCTCTGCCTTCTCTTCCCTGTGCTGCCACGAAAACCTGGGTGCCTCAAACCCAGATGTTAAGTGTCTCTCAACTCAGCCTTCTTGGCACAGCAGTTCAAATGGACACTGAAAAATCTGTTAGTAAAATGCTACAGGCAGGATCTGCCCCTTCACTAAGGAACACAGCAGAGGCAGTGCGGCTCGACTACAGAGAGGAGCTGCAAGGAGCACTGTAACACTACCGCGGACTTCAGCTAAGAGCAGTGCTGCATCACCACTGCATTGCTGCTGCCCAAGTACTCATTTCTCACTCCAATGAAGGGATAGATGCTACTACCTTCAATTTGAAATCTTACGTTGCGAGGTGTCCATTAGCTTCAAAGCTCTTCACCTCAGACCACAAACTAGTTATTCTTGGCAACTGAGGCCATTTGAATAACACAGTAGGAAAAAAATAAGGAAAGAACACATCAGTGGAACTGCAGCATGCCTTGGCAGCAGAATAGTGTTGTAGATTTAGTTTCCATAAGAATCAAAAACTAAATATTAGTGTCACCCTAGTAAAAGTATTCAGCTAGCTCTTGCTAAGTTAGCTATGCCGCCAGTTATAGATTGGCAGATGACAACTGATAAGGCCCATTTAGTTAGATGCAAATAGGTAATTACTGCTACAGAGGTGTGTTCAACATCATTATAAGAAATATCTACAAATCCAGCCAGTGTTTCAGTGCAGTAGCTAATGACCTGGGCTTACAGCAGCTCTCCTTTCTCCCTCCAAACCTTCGTTTCCACAGATTCCACTCAAGTTACTGGCCATGACTGCAAACAGCCCAGGAATTTAGGGTGCACTGAGAGGTGTCCCACAAACTCGGCCTCATTACACCCATACAAAATGCCACCAATACCACAGTGCTTAAATCAGGCCTGTAGCAGTCAGCCAGTGGTTCTACAAATATTACACTTGACCCACAAAGCAAGACGAAACCAGTTGTAATGCACATAATGTCCTGGCTTAATACAAATGGGGTTGACAAGCCCTTTGATATCTACTCTGGGGTTTCTCTCAGCTCAGTTGTGTGAGCAAATACTAAAAGTCTTTGGTGTTTGTGCTCACCTGGGCTTACTTCAACACTATGACCTCCTTCCTCTTCCAGAGCGCTTATAGACACCCTTGTGTTTCAGTGGAAAAGGGAAAACAAAAACAACCAACCAACCAACCAACCAACGAAACCGTTCTTTTTCCAAAGGGAGCAGGTTGAAGGCCTATGCAGATCTCCCCAAAACGATCAGTCTCCTGGTGACAATACCTGTGTATTTTAGTCATTTCCTTAAAACAAGGGAGAATAGGCAAGGGCATAGCTTCCAGAATTTGCTAAAATGAGGGGAAAAAGCATTGCATATGATCTGCACCTGCACTACGAGAGTCTGATACTACTAGCTGGTGCTGTTCTGGGGCACTCAGAACTGTCTCTATAGAAATCATGGGAGAGTTAAAGTTAAAAGTCTTCATAAGAAATGTTTTACTTTGTGGAAAATTTCAGTTTTGGTCAGAAAGACAAAAGGCCCGAAAACTGAAATGTTTTTCTTGGCAGATGAAGAACGCTTTTTAAGAGGGAGATGTCTAAAAAAGTCAGGAAGCTTTAAGCAACAAAAACTTGCTACTTCTACTTACTCCAGTGGAGCTATGCAACTGTATCCAAAAGCAGGATTTAGTCCTCTAGTTTACTCTAAAGGTAAAAAGAATAAAACACTGCTCCGGAAGATGAAAATTGTTGCTAGAAAATTCTCCATGCTTTAAGGATGAGTAGAGAAACAGGTGTGGAGAGGTTCTCCTAGGGCACTACAAGGCAGCCTAAGGGGCACGGACGCACATCTTCCAGTAACTGTACTTACTGTCAGATCCATTTATTTCCCCTATCTAATATCTTTAGCGGTGATGCCTAGTTGAAGTTCTCAATCTGTAAAACATATTATTTCTTCTTTCCAGCTTATTCATCATCATTAATAACTAAAAATAAAACCTCACACTGGAATCTGCAAGCCTCAACAATAGCCCACACACACAGCAGCAATGAGAAGCTCAAGACTTCCTTTCTAAATTTAGATTGCTTCAAACAGAAGTGAAAGTTCTTTGATAAATCAACAAACCCATGTTTTAGAAGCACATAAGGAAAGTAGAACTGGGCAGGAAAGTGCTTGCCTGTGCTGTTAAACTTACTGGCCAAAGGCTTCTGAAGATCTTCAGGGACCCAGAGCAGAGGCTCCTGGCTGCATTCTGAAAACTGTGGTCAATCACCTGTTTCGGCAGCGTCAGGTCAGATCAGATCAGAGCCCGGATCTGCTGCATCGCAGCAAGATTCCTCACTGTCATGTTAACCACTGCTCTGAAGTGGATCTCTCAGCTTCTGCTATTAGAGCTCTTCCATTTGGGATAACTAATAATCGTCATATCAGAGGCACTCTGTAGCCCCTGATCAAAGTATGATTCCTTATTCTACTGATTACGTGTCCTGTGATTCTTCTCTGCTTCCCCAAGATGCACACAGTACAAATTCGATTTTCTTTCTAGGCAGAAAAGGAATGACAGAGACCTGGCCTCTGTCCACTTTAGAATACATTCCTGAGAGAAAAGACAGCTATCTTTTAACTTTAAATGCAAATTTAAGAGTACCAAAAGCAAGATGGAGGCAGTGGGTCCAATTCTGCCTGCAGAACCCTGAAAGCAGACAGGGAACGGCTAACGGGCACGAAGCAGCTTCGTTGCAACTGTTCTCTGAGTTACACCAGGGAGGTTCTGCAGAGGATATTTGTAATTCCATTTATACTGACATTAAAAGAATAACTATCGTTCAACTACCTTCTGGACAGTCACTGCCCTAACTTAGGGCAAGCTAGCATTTCCCTGTAGACACATGCAAACACGGCGTAGCCCCAGTGGTGAGTCTCAGCAGACTTGGAATTAGTCCTTTAAAACGTAGAGCATCAAGAAAGATTCTCCCTACTGAAATTTAAAACTAGGACATCCTGGTCAATGGCTTATTTTGCACTGTGATGGGCCACAGCAGCCTTTATCTCTGTCTAAGGGGAGGGTTCAGAAGACGACATGCTCACAGAAAAAAAAATTCAAGGCAATGACAAGGAGTCACCAAGGCTGCCATGGGCCTGCAATGGGGTTCAGCCCCAGCCCTCAACACTGTCCCTCCAACCACCTCCCCAAGGATAACCAGAAGAAACACATGAAACTCCTTGTTTTCTCCTTTTAGGAAAAGCACTGCTAAAAAAAAAAAAAAACAAAAAAAAACCCCAACACAACAGGAAGCTGTCTCTTTTCTTCCTCTCATTCATTAAAGCATGGAAAGTGTATTTGAGTCACAGCCATCTAAGTACACATTCTGCATGCACCATCTGTTACACCCCCTTCCCCAATCACTTTTGGCTGACCAAAAGTGTTGATAGCCAAGCTACAAAATTCATCAGCCCATATTTAGGTGGGGAGAGTTCTATTGAAAAGCTGGCTGCTTTTACCTGCCATTGTGGCTTTATTTTGTAGGAAACAAGTAATTTTAGGTATTTTGAATGATATCCTGACTAACACCTGAAAAGGCTCAAACAGAGCCAAAGCAAGTAAATATTCTGGCTTTGAGTTCTGTTTTAGTCTTTTCCACACTAACACTAATATCCTTCTGCTATCATGTGCTTTGCCCACTATGCTGAACATCACAATCCCTAAACTTGTACACTTCTGCAGCCAGCTGCAAGCTATTTCCATCTAGTGTCTCTCCCTCTGCTCTCCCCCTTTTAAAAAACAACAAAAAAAACCCAAAACACTCACTTTTTGGAAGCAAAAATACTAGCCAGCTCCTCATCTCCTGTGCACTTGCATAACCACATTGATTTCAACAGCAATTTAAAGCATCACTGTATAGGTCATGTTGCTAGTTGAACAGTCTTGAGCTCAGGTGTGCAAGTCCAACGACATTTGCATCTTCCATCTACCTACAGCCCCGATAGCTCAGTCTTCAGATACATGCGCTGCGCTTAGAGAAAGATGAACAAAAGACATCTGTTATCTAGGCTGTGATACACACATGCCCAGAGAGATTAGGGCCTAAGCTAAGGTTTGAGTTTCCAGCTCAGGAACGCTCCAGGGTTCAGTTTAAACAGCTTGTGCAAAAAGGAGGTTTACAACGTAGACAGTGAACTCAGCCACAGAACCGGTGACTGTGTCAACTAGCACAGGTTCAAGTGAACACTACAGCTGCACCGATGATTACTTCATGTTCCTTGGAGTGTGTACAGTGGGAGTACAGCTGGGCTGGGACATGCCTCTGGGATCTGTAGGTGGCACAGGAGCTCTGTGCAGCTCCAGCTTAAGGTAAAAGACGTATCTGACCACCTATATACGTTGGTGGTTCACAGTTGTCCTCCCACCTTATCAGCGTTACAGAGTTTCTCTAGTTTAAACTTGGGACTGATCCTGTCCTAGATTCTGGGGGCACGGACTACAACCCACCACCCACCCTCACCCAAGCTATGCCAATAAGGAATAGCTGCAGTCAAAGCCAAGCCAGATTGCCAAACTGTTTCTTAATCACACTGAGCTAGTCTTTGACTAGGTTCAGACTCCCGCCAAGAAGGAGGAGTGCTCACGACACTTCTATGCACAACTGCTCACAAGTTATGTCTTGGAAGAACTACCCATTTCTTTTGGAAGAGGTGTGTTTCCAGGCTCAAAGAGCCTCTGTTTCCCCGATTTGCTAGCCACGGCGACACTGAGCTGCTGGTAGCATCGACTGTGTGGGATTACTCCACGGGAGTGAGAAATGAGCAGGGAGGGAAGTCTCTAGGAGATGTCTGAGTCAGTATCTCTGGGTGGTGTCATCTACAGATCATTCTGTGCCTTTCACCACAGCAGTAATCTAGCCAATACATTCTCCAACCCCCAAAACAGTGAGACATAGCCAGCCTTGCTTTCATTACAATTTTCCTTTTAGTAAAAAAAAAAATCCCCTATGGGCTGAAAATAAGAATAAGAAATTTTAGCCTTAAAGGAAAGGTGAGGGTTTATCCCTCAAGAATCTGAAAGATTACATGGTCTATGCTGGAAATATGATTTTAAACATAACTATTCCCTAAATAATTTGGTGTGTCACATGACTTCTTTTGTTAAGTGTTCCTATTTATGAACAAGAGCAGGTGATAAATTTGTGTACCAACATGCTGACTCATAGCTGTAAATTTGTCACTAGTATGCAGCTGTAACACTAATCAGGGTTTTCCTTGTGTAAAATGCAGTTCATAGCTAGCATTTGAACTTGAGTAGCAGACCAAGTTCTGCTCAGGTGGTATCTGTGCAAGCTTGGTTGCATCCATGAGTTTAGCTAGATACAGCTGAGATTCAAGTCGGGCTACTTCACTGATTAGATCAATTCTGAACATGCAATAAACATTAGAAATTTTATGTGGAGACTGAGGCTTGTCTGGCGCGACAGACTGTGGGTTCCTGTTAGTGTGTGTAGGCACGTACGTACAGAGGTCTGAACGCCAGGCTCTGCTGAAATTCTTTATTGGAATTCAGTTGCTGAAAAGGGTCTCCAAGCTGCCTCTGCATGAAGATGAGCAGGAATAATTCTGTTTTAATGTAATCCAGTGACCACACAAGCGGTCTTAGAGAGACAAAGGTAGCACAAAGCCTTACTCTGACACCTCTTTTCTTGCTTCTCAATCAGTGCATCGTAGAATCCAACCCAAGGCGAGAAGTACATATAGACCTCAACAAAAAAGTGAAGAGAGGCCCCCTTGTCGTATCTTCATCTTGATGATAACCTACTCATCAGAGCTCGTCCTGGAAATTCCAGGTAAGTTAAAACACTGCTGCTGACTTCTGGTGTCAACATTTATACAAAATCAATGGTAGGAGATGAGCTAAATTCCATTATGATGTGCAAATTCTGATCACATACAGAGACACATTGTCACAAAGAAGAGATGATGTCTACAGACTTGATAATAATATATGGTTCTCCCTCTTTCCAAGTCAAAGAGAATCTCTGTTGAAGCCTATCTTATACAAACAAGCGCACAAATTTAGGAAAAAGAGTCCTACAAAAAAGAAGACACCTTTAAGAAAAACAAGTGCATTGCATATATGCAAAAAGTAAGATGAAGTAAGAGACTCCTCTTATGTAAGACCCGCTGGAAAAGGAAGTCTTTTCAGCTGAACAAGGCTCATAAACGTGTGGCTACAGGTTGCAGTTTGGCCTGAAAAATTCACTACTCCCACTACTTCCAATTTACAAACACGCAGTCCTCCTTTTCTTATGCATACCGCATGCCCAACTTCCAGTCTGCAAGTTTGAACTATTACAATTCCTCTTCCTCTCATGCCTCCCCCCATCTTCAAAGCATTGGTTTCTGCTTAGAGATTGCTGGGTAAGAGATAAGCCTTTTCGAGCCAAATTGCCAAATGAATTGAGATAATGCCAAAGCAAGTTCAAACATATTTAATCCACAGGTATCATTCATCCACAGGTATCATTCATCCAATAAGAAAGACCGATTTGTGGAGGCATAGACTTACTTATTTGTGACACAGCACAGCTGGAGTCAGGCTTTCTGATCTGGTGTTATATTTTCTGGAGGTGCTGCAGAGAAGACAGTCCTGAGAAAGAAGTCAAAGTGATCTCTGCACATGGGGCCAAGAGTGTCTCTATCACAGACATGGTCCAGCCAAAGAGCAATGAGGACAGTTTTTCTTAAAGAGCAGGCAGATCTTAGCAATGCGTGCTACCGCCCCACCCTGACACTCCCACCATAACCAGTTTGGAGTCAGCTTCCATGCCAGAAACACTGCAGTTAGCTCTTACGATGCAAGAACCAAGGTACAAAGAAAATACATCTGCAATCTAAATACACTCTAGGTCTCAGTTCAGCCTGGTCCTGCCTCATCTTTGCCACAGTTAGAAGTAGGGGGGGGGTGTCCCACGTAGCCTGGTAATTCCCAAAGTTTACCAAACCAGCCATGCTGTTTCCAGCAGAAGAGACTGAGAAACCATAGGAACCTTCCCTGCAGCCAGCACACAGGACTGTATTCTCCTCCTCACCTCCAACGGCTTGAGCTGCAGTGTTAGAAGTTTCATGTGCTTCACTACAGATGTCAAGTCTAGTCCCACTATCAGCTTCCTAACCAGATAAATGAATCAAGAAAGATAATGCTTTTTCAAAGGAATAGGGCTAACAATAACACGCTTCTAACTTTGCAAAACCAATTTAAGAGTCATGCAAGGGATTAGCGCAGGGACAGAGCTAAAGACTGACAGAATCGTTTCTTTGCAAGGATGCTTGGAGCAACTTTGGATGCTCACCACATGGCAAGACATTTTTTGCTCTGTTACGTATGGGTTAAAATTACCATTATTTTCCATTTCAGTTTTGTAGTCGACTTGAGAAGTGAGTAAACCTGTTAGGACAGAACTGAAAGCAAGCCATATACCAAAGCGTTGGGTAAAAAGAAAAAGACTCAAGCACGTATTTGGCAGAAAACATAAAACTTTTTAAAAAAATACAAGACCTAGTCACATCAGAGAACCTACTCTGCTAATAACCAAACTAACACAATCTACTTTCCACTACAGGGAAACTCCCTGCCCTTCTAAGAAACGGCCTTCCTACATGTGAAACAGGGTCAGCTCACATAACACATCTATACTCAACACATTATTTGCAAGCAATTCCCATAGCCCTTTCTTTCCCCCCGCCTCTTTCGGTATTACAGAAAGTTCTCCCTGTGCTCATGTGAGCTACTGTGAGTGCTTATCTTTACCTGTCAAGGTCCCAGTTTGAAATCCTTATCTACCATGTGCTTTATTTTGAGAAGACTTTATACACAAGAGGAATGAGGAAGGGCTTAGAGCGTTTCAATAAATTGGGAGGGAAATAAGCAGGCACTCAAATACCTTTAGTTAGGTTGATGTTCTTAACTTTGAAACACACACACACACGTTATGAAACATGTGGTATACATGACAGCTATCTAAGCTGTGAACAGGCACAGAGGGAAGTGGTGCCAAAAGGACCAAGCCAGTACATCGAGTGTAAAAAAATAAAATAACACAAGCTTTTAGATGAATTTAACTGGTGTTTTAGGCTATTGATTCCATTCACATTACAACTACTTTCAGAACTTTACTTCAGGGCTGTGTTAACCTTGGGATTAGAAATGGCAATGGGCATGCACTGCTGGCTGACCTGCACTGGGATAGAGTTTAGACAGCCACGTCCACCTGACAGCATTCACCCCCATGCATGGATGGTCCAAAGGCCTGCGGTTCACGAATATAGAAGATTGTGTTCAAGGAGATATCCCTTTACCTGTTAAGTTCACGGTTTTGAGACCAAAACTAGACATTACACAACTTTCAGAGATATATGAGCTATATATAAATCGTATTACAGAAGCTTCCCTGCCTTTTCGTCCCTTTGAATAAAAACAAAAGTGAAATCAATAAACTGATTTTTTACTTAGTATATTGGACTGTCTTCAAATCACACACGTGCAGCCTCGCATTTGGCCTCAAGAGCTACTTCTTTGACTTCCAGAGTCAAGTCCCCTCCCTTCCCAAACCAGTACTTCCTGCTTCCAGTTTGCTGCTTTTATCTATCTCATGTTTTATCATTTCCTTGTGGCTTTGCTACACAGTTTACCAGTTATACTGATGCAGCTAAGTTTTCATAACTTTCTCCATGAAAAAGTTTCCGCACAAGAACAGAAGACACGTGTAGATTCAAACCCAAAGTACAGACGAGGCTTGCAGGCCCAGCAACCATGCCACTAATAGCCACTAATCATGACCCACAGAGCCATTCGGCGACGCATCGAGGCCACCCAGAGAACCACAGCAGGCACGGGAGACCCCCGAGCTCCTAGCTTCTGGTTAAGCTACTGACTCTTGAGGAGTTGCCTACAGTCTGCACAGAGCCGCGCACCAGTCAAACCATCAGTAACACTGGCTCCCTGCAATATCGGAGCACCTGCCTCTACTGATGTGATCTGATAGGCAAATGCGTATGACCACACATGCATTTCTGACACACTAACCAAGGCACAGTCACGACACCGCGTGATGCCACAGGCAGGCCACCTGGTACTTGAGACAACACCGCAGCCCACCACCCTCTGGGGCACCATGGGGAAATTACAACTTAGGGCAGTAAACACAGACCCTCATCTCCTACAGTCTGGTTCTCTGCTCTGCATCTGCAGACAAATCCACTGCAGACCGGTGCAGAGCTAAGCGCATGACTGGGGCTATGCTTGACAACATGGATTTTGGTACAGGCAACTGAACAGAGCAAAGGGCACGCAGTCTATATCCATGCCCGTAGCTTCACATGTTGGCAGAGATCCCGTACTTGGTTGAATTCCCAGAGAAATCATATACTGGACCGTGCATCAAAGAGAATTTTTTCAGCTAAGATTTTTTCTGATCATAAATTTTATGATCATCAGTTAATGCGGCACCCATTTCTTTAAGCAGATAAATGTTTAAGAGGAATGCATGCACACACTCAACAACTATCACTAGAAACAGCTTTTGTTGCTCTAAGAAGAGCCTGAAGGTGATAGCAGGCCTTTATCCCTTGTGAATAAAGGTTTCCTTTTAGAACAGGTCCACCAGCAAAATACTGATGATCATTTTCCAAAATGATGCTGATTGACATTGTTTGAGCATGAAGGCCGTCAGTAGGGTCGCCAAAAGCCTACACAAACATTGTTTTATAAAGAACAGCCTTTTGAATGCTATTTGGAGGTGGCAGGAGGAAAGAGAGTGCTACAAATTTGAAAAAACAAAACAAAACACCCTACAAAACAAATAACCCACAAAAAAGGCAGAGGAAGAGAGAAGGAAGAATGATAGATTTCCAAGAGGTTGTGCCAAAAGCTACCTACCACCTATTGTTTCACAATTTTTTTTCCCAACCCTCATTTCTCATGTGACGGATGCAGCATGTATGTTTGTTACAGTCGCACTGTTGCAATGATCTTTCTTCCTAAAGGCCCCTAAAGGCCCCCTAGCCCCACAGCTTCCAGCATCAGGCTAGAGAAAAGGACCATTAGCCTTTACATGAAACTTCTATCAAAGAAGGGAGCAGGGAGGGGGATTGTTTACTCTGCTTAGAGCAACACTACCTGCACACAAGGTAAAAGGAAATGTTATTTAAGTATCTAAAGGTCAAACAACCTAAGCAAAAATAAATCCACATTCCCTTTCTAGATACTTATGCAGACTCGTTTACAGATTCGGCTCTTCTTTGAAAGCATCGCAACAGCACATGTTTTGTGCTTAAAGAGTTTCATATAATCTTTCTAAACAGCCAAACATCTCTCTGAGCCGGACCGTGATGCTGTTTGTCAGCCACACCAACGGAGTGAAAAGGAGGATCTGATTAGATCAGTGAAACCGAGCCAGGAATAGAGAGACAGGCCTGGAGTAGAGGGCAGGAGCCATCAGAAGCGAACACCAAAGACCTGAGGAAAAACGTGAGTCTGTCTCTTCCCAGACAGGCGATGTGGCGACCCACTTTCTGCTCGGGAGCCTCACGTCACCTCTGGTCCCCACCTCAGATCGCATCTACCTTCACAGCGACACCAGGAGCCCAGCTCCAGGCCCCAGGGCCCGCTCCCCGCTCACCCCGCTGACAGCCCGGGGCGCCCCACGCCCGCCCCGCCGCGCCGGGAGGCGGCACCCAGGGGCCTGCCCAGCCGCTCCCCCGCACCTGTCCTCCCCCGCCGCGCCCTCGCCTCTCCTTTAGCACCACGCTCCGCCGGACGCCTTCCTAGCGGCGGGGGGCCCTGCCACGGCCAGCCTGGCCTCACAGGCCAGGGGAGGGGGCCGACCCCCTACTGACAGGGCTGCAGCGGGGTCCTTCCCTCCCGCGTACACCCCCACATCCCCCTGACGGGAGGCCCCCGGTGCGGAGGGGAAAGGGCGCCGAGGGAGGGGGCAGGCCTCGGCCCCCCACCGTGAGGAACGGACACCCCGGGGCGGGGGGGGGGGGGGGGGATAGCGGGGCTCCCCCCCGGCCCCACCGCGGCTGCCGAGCCCCGTACCTCCAGGGTGCGGATCTCCTGCTGGGTGAGGTCGTTGGACGCGGCGCACTTGGTGCGGAGCCCCCGCAGGTTGGAGAGCGAGATGTCGATGAGGTCCTGCAGCAGCCCGCACTGCTGCAGCGTGCTCCGCACGGCCGGCAAGCCCCGCGCTGCCGCGCCCGCCCGGGGCCCCGCGCCGCCGCCGGCTGCCGCCTCGCCACCGCTCCGCTCCTTCCTCTCCAGCATGCCGGCGGCTCGCAGGGCAGCCGCTCTATCCATTCCTCGGCATCAGGGAGGCCGGGGATGAGAGGAGGCGGCGGCGGGGGGGGGAACAGCAGGGAGGGAGGGCGGGCAGCCGGCGGTTCGCTCCGCTCCGCCCCGCCTCTCCTCTCCGGGCAATTACCGCGTATTAACATGCACGGCGGCGAGGCACCGCGGCCGCGGCCGGGCCGCGCAGGCGGCGGCTGCTCCGCCCCTCGCCTCAGCCCCTCAGCGCCCGCCTCAGCGCCTCTCTCCGCCTCCCTCCGCCCCCTCGGCGCCCGCCTCAGCGCCTCTCTCCGCCCCCCTCAGCCTCCCGCCGCCCGCCTCAGCCCCTCAGCGCCTCCCTCTGCTCTCCTCAGCCCCGCAGCGCCCGCCTCAGCGTCCCTGCTGCCGCCTCAGCGCCTCCCTCCGCCCGCCTCAGCCTCTCACCGCCCTCTCAGCCTGCCTCAGCCTCCCCGCAGGTATGTCGGGACTTGTGGCTCGCCCTAGAGAAGCCCGCGGTGCCGGTCCACTGAAGGAAAAAGGGTCGGGGGCAGTGCTGGGCCTGGCCAACCCACCCGGAGGCGTGAGGGCCCAGCTGGCGGGTGCAGCCTGGAACGAGCGCTGTGCACAACACGATGAGGCGAGCCCATCTGTGTGTCTGCAGACATTAAATGCCATGAGGACCTGAAGGTCTGGAGGTTAAAAACAGCATCAAAATGGCGTTGTGTGTAGTCAGTGCCCTGCCACAGAAGCTCCTTTTGCGTTTCTGGATGGGGTGGTCTGCTGTGGCCGTGGCACAGCCGGAGCTGTTGGGGCTGGAGTCCATGGTGTGGTGTGAGCCGTTACGGAGTTTGCTGTCACTGGTGACGGCTGTGCCATTACACCAGCACAAACCAAGTGCTAGCTATAAACAAGTCACTTACTAAGGCCATAGAGAGTTTTCCTAAAATAGCCTTTCCCAAATGTTCTAGAAATCAATCAATCAATCAGGTACACAGGTAACTAAACATTTACTTCATAAAGAATAAGTGCAGGTCTAGTACATGAAGTGGGCATTATTATAAACATCTTCTAGTGAATATGAACACTTGAGTGCAATAGTTGTGTGGGTTCATTCATATGAGTAGGAGGCAACTTTATTATGGCCTCGTGGAACCACTGTGGTTTCAGCTTTCACAGTGGAAAAACTAGAAAAATGGTACAGAACTGCATTACAGGTGCATTTGGTTGCATATCCTAACTGATGGACTCGCACAGGACTGAGGTGTCTGTGCAGGAACCACGCATCTCACAATTATTAGAAGAATTAGGACTGTTCATCTGACATGAGGGATCCAGAAAGGCAATTTGGTTGCACCTTGCTGACAGAAGCAGCTAGCCTCCTTAATTTGGACTAGATTGACACTAGGTTTTGAAAGCTAAAATGACATCTGAGCCACATGTGGCAATACAGAAGAGAGTTTTATGCAAAAAAAAAAAGGGGAAACAATATGAATATAGGACATGAGACAGTGGAGCAGGGCAAATCAGCTGACACTGAGCTGTTTTTCTCAGGATTAGATGGATACTGGTATCCACATTAGTTTGTGTGCGTTTGCATCAAGTAGTGTGGCATATGCTGTTTAGTAATTTTCTTAAGAATGTGGGTCAGGTTAAGTATTTGATTTCATTGTCTTTATTCACATGCGGTAAATTTCATACGCACTAAGGGCTTTGCTGGATTAGGGTTTAATTAGTTTGCCATCTGATGAGTCCTGTGGTTTTGGGAAAGTAACTTATTTTGCTTATTACTGCCATATTTCTGACCTTGTGAAAAAGCCTTTATCTACCCCCTCTCCTCTTAGGAGCACTGGAAGTTTAGCACTGGAAATTTTAGTTTGTAGAACTGACAGACTGAAATCCTCAAATACAGGTGACCATGGAACTGGAAAATACTATATTAACAGGGATATTATTCTTGTAGACATTCTCTGTATACCCACCTGAGAGCATCCATTTGTTAATGGGCAAGAAACCGAGTGTATTGCATAAGAAAGCAAACTAGGAAAATTGCGGGCTGTGCATCACAAGATACTTGGCATTCTCTGCAAGTGTTTGTGTACAGCGTTGGGAGTGCCGGCCTCATTAACTGGCTACCATAAGTGGGCAGCATTCCAGTCCCAGCATACAAGACTGCCCTCCGGGCCTGCATGAAAAATGTGCTGACTAAACACTCCATACACGCCATGCATTCACGTCCCTGCTCAGCATTGCTCGCTGGCTCGCATGTTCGTGAGGCTGTCGCATTCACAGGAGAAACGGGGAATCTCTGAGTGCTCTTCTGTGGAAGCAGATTACACGCAAGTGAGCTGCTGTCGTTCTAGCTAGCTGCTTTGGCTCCAGTAGCAAGGCTGAAAGAAGAGGCAGAGCTGCACACGCTGAACCACAGGGGAACCATTGTCTTATGCCGAGATGAACCCAGAGCTATGTTAGCACAGGACTGCAACCTTGGGTGTCCCACAGAGTTGCAGTCTGCGTCATCCAGGGTGACCACTGAACAGATGTGATGCTGAAGTACCAGGAGCAGACATTTGTGAACATGGGGGTGGGGAGGGAGTGTAATTTTTGTGATTTCATGGATCAGGCCAGCAGGATTTCACAGGGAGTGTATCCCTTTTTCCAGATCCACAAAACCAGCCATGACAGAGCATCCACGTATACTGTTCTTATGATGGAACACAGATTCTATTAAACTGTCACACACATCTATTTTAGGGTCTTTATTTAATTCCTTTAACACACTGTGTTTCATATGAGGTCTGTATTGAGAATGTATATTGGAGAATGCAGCTCAAAATGGGGGGGGTGGAAATGATTCCAGCTTCATTAGCATTTGTGCCTAGTGAGCAGTATTTCCTAGCATCTTGCATCTTGTACAGACAATTTAAAATTCTACCATGTTGATCCTGTTATGATTTTTTCACAGTCTGCCTTGAAAACAAAGATACAGAAAGAAATACAGCATGTCAATTGGCAACTAAATTCAGGTTGCTGTTTCACCACAAACTTTGTGTGTAATCTTGATAATTTGTCTGGAATCACAGCTCTCTGTCTATAAGAAAAGGGGGATAAAAACACTGCTTTATCAGAGGTTTTGAAAAGAGAGATACAGTGCCTGGGCAATGCTAGAAGGGCCATGTGAGCACACTGAATGAGCTGTTTTGCCCAGAGATTCAGGGAAGTAACATTTTCCATGCTGTACATTATACATTTATTGATGCAGTTGTTAGGAGTTTTTCTTGAATGTATAGTGTATGTGTGGTAGACATGAGAACTGCCTTCTATAGAGGAAAACAACCACTTTTTTCTGAATCAGGGGAACCACAAACACATTGTGTACTTCATTCCTGTGTGAAGTGTACAGTGGCCTTTTTTGCATATCAAAAAGCAACAATAGTTTTGAAAACAAAAATAAAATCTGGAATGCCTAAACTGGATCAGAGAAAACTGTTAAGTCCTTGGTTAAGCCACTGACCTAAGAACTGGAAGGATTTCTCTTCCCCACTGCCCCCCATATCTCTTGCCCACACAGACCAAGTTCTCTGGGATAAGGATTTTCCTTTGCTAACTACCACAAGAAAGCCCTAACCTTGCTAATTGTCTCTAGGAAGTCCTGCCCTATAGACCATATCAAGGGTCTTCAGCTCAGTAACATAAGCTCACTGGAGAAAATCAAAGACCTTTTTCTTTTTTTTTTTCCTGAAGAAAGAAAAGCACTGATGCATTTCACATGCTGCTTTTATGAAAAGCTTTTATTACCTTTTTAGCTAGCTTGCCCCAATTTCATTCAGCTATCACAACACTGAATTTAGATGATGAGGCTGAATTACTCTATTTGATGTGTTTAACACATAATAGAAACCTGTTTTAAGAAAATGCAGTGTTGGGATTTAAAGAGCTGAAATGTTAGGTGTTTCAGATAAAAGAAGCCTTTATTATCGATGATTCTTCTCTCAAAGGCTTCCTCCTACACAGACAGTAAGAGTATTCCTTTCTCATTGCAGCGCAGCACAGTCATATACAGTAGTTCTGGCATGCTTGTCTGCTGTGAAGTTGAGAAACTTAAGTCCTATTTTTAGACATGCTGCTGGATATTCTTTTTAGGATACACAGAGAAAGTGAAGATGGTGAGATGGTGGTCATGGGACAAATCCTCACCATTTTCCCCAGTTTAAATGTCTCCATTGCCTGCAACTGAGCCAAACCAGTTCATACCAGTTTAAGATTTGGCCTGCACCTTTAAGAAAATTTTTAGCATGGGTCCACTTCTTCTACAGACTTTTTTCTGCTCAGTTGCCCATTTGGAGAGCCTTGTGCTCACCAAATTACAGTAGAAGCCACCCTGGGCAGGCAAAACACCCACTCCTTTCTGTCTGCTTATTTTTTCCTTCTTTTGTATCACCTGTCATCAGAGAACCCAGGAATTTAATAGGAGTCTTCTGGCAGTTAAAATGGCAAGGTCAAAAGCAAGGGATGGAACAGCAAATCCACAGGTTTGACAGTAGTATATACCGGTGAGACATGGATAGATACAGGAAACTGAACTGTATGCTGAGAATAATGGAGGAAGAGATGTGAAAATTAAACATTACCGTTGTTCTTAAAAATAATTTTCATGGGTGGGGAAAAACCATTGTGTTTGGGCAGTCTAAGAGAAACAATTCTTGCTCCACAAATGGAGGGCACAAGAAGCTAGCTGTGTAGCTACACTCAAGTGTTTTCTGTAGGCAGGTCAACAGAAAGAACTTCGCAATGGGACAGAAAGGAGGATCACTGGAGTGATGTGTGCATCTTGTAAGACCTCACCTCCTGGAGTCACGTGAGTAAGCAAAAATTGCAGCTGTTACAGCAACCAATATGTGAATTTTAATAGTCTATAAAACAAATCAAAAACTTAAAATTTATTTTTAGAAAAATCTCATGGGCTTTGCAGTCTTGCCTTAGCATTAGCTGTGTTGCAATAATGCTGCCTTTTTTCTGCTGTTTATCATCAGTCTCTTCTGTTTAGACTATAAAATGTTTGGGACAGGAAGTGTCTTTTACTCTCTGCTTGCACGGCAATGACTGAATCTCAGCTAGAAGCCTCTAAGCTCTGCTGTAATGTAAATACTAAATAATGATAGTCACAGAGGACTTAGCCCCCACCCCACTTGGAGGCCTGCCAGTCTGCGGGGTTTGTTCTAGCAGCAGACATGCCAACAGTGAAAAGTGACAAATTTTGTTGGCGAAAGATATTCATAGGTCTAATAAGGATAAGAAACACCCGCCTCTAGAAACAGAGGCTTATGTCTCTCCAAGGATAAACACACCCAGGATTGACTCATGCTGGCATAATCCCCTTGTGCAATTTGTATATTGGCATTAGATGTGTGTGAGGCAAAAAGACAAATATTTGGTTAATAAAACAACACGGGGATAATAAAAAATAATTAGGCAGCTTTACCTCTCAAAACACTGCAGCAGGTGAGCTGCTGCTCTTCCCCTCAGACAGGCATACCCATCCCTGCAAGCAGAGCTTCCTCATGTTTATCTGCAGCAAAATAACCAGTTTATTTGGTTAAATGTTAGAAGAGTAAAAATAATAAATAAATAAATAAAGCCCAGTAGCCCACAGTCTGGCGAGGGAGGGGGTATATACTGTGGTGGAAAAAGCAGGCTCATATTCCACAAGAGAGTTTTGTCAAGTGTATTGCATAAGGAGATTACAGCCCTGAATCTGAAACACTTGAAGGTTTTAGTTGTTTTTGCCGCTGCCTCTGTCATTAGCACACTACTGAACTGCATCACAACAGCCCCTCTTTCATCTGGGTGAAAAAAGTCTCAAGGTCCATCATTACATTTTTCAGAGCTGTTACCCCACATGGCTATTAGCTTCATTCCCCCAAGCCCTTTCTTGTTGTTGTTTTAAATAAAGGGAAAGGAGTTGGACGGGTTATTCAACTGTTCACATTATAACCTGTGCTCCTGGATTTGTTTGATGTGACAGACCTATAGAAAGGACATGAGTCCAGATTCTGCTGTGCACACCCTGTGTAAGGCTTGTCCTGCATTCGGGGTTTTGGCAATGTAGTTATGTTGATTAGCAAAATGAGAAAAAACTCCTCGCACCCCTGTGTGCTGTACTTCTGTCAGCAAAAATCTGACTCAATGCCAGTTTTGCTGGCAAAAGGAAAAAAAACCCAGACTTTTCCTGATACAGCCTCTTCTGTGTGGAGATTTTACCACCAGTTCTCATGCTGTTCTGTGGGAGGCCTCATTTCCAGTTCTGCAACCCTTCTTCCACATCTGTATGTGCAATGCCTCAGAAGCGGGGTGGCCACATACATTTCTCAAGCAATTCATTGTGTCTCTCATCACATACCTAGCAAGAAGGCTGTCCTAGGATCAGCAGGGCCTGCTGGATATTCCACATCCCTTTCCATGGGAGGAGCAGGACCACAGAGACCTCTAGGTCCAACATCCGCATTCTTCCCAAGATTCATCTGCACACCTGATGTAGCTGTGTCCCTCCATTGTGCATGGTGGGACCTGGGAAGAGCTATTGCCATCTTCCACTTGAGAAACACTCGTGAAGTTTCTTCCCCTTAAGCATTCTGGTGCACATGTCTTGTAGCTCTCAGTTATGTAGTCGTCTCTGGCGAGAGCCTGGATAGACTAACATCTCTGTTTTAGAAGACCTGCAAGAACCCCATGGTAGATAGAAATAGAAGGAGCTGGCCTTCACAACTTTCTAAAAGTTGAGACACTGTGCAACAGACTGGGCCAAATTATGTTAGTAGAGGATCAGCCCAAATGCATCTGATTGGCATTGCCTGTTGAGTTCCTTCATAGGAGGTGGAATTCTGCAAGCAACTGCCTGTGCGTTTTGGTGTTCCTCCTGGCCTCCCAGCCTGCTTCTGCTCTACTGAGGCAGGCTCTTGGAGACCAGGTCTATGAAAAGCCTGCACATAGTCTAAAGAAAGCTTGCAACATTATTATAAATATTTAAAAATTCAAACCTGTCTCCTGCAAAAAAATGGCTTAGCTGTAAGTCATTACGGTGATGATAATAGAAAGGACATTTTACTCACCTATCAGTCATGCTAGCTCTTGATGAGTTGAGAATTAATCTGCAGAAGGAAAAGCAAACACAGATCTTTTGTTCCTTCCGATTCAAAGTCCTTTGAAATCAGTGTCTTCCCAGTCAGTAAGTTTTGGATTAGGCCCTCGTTCCGCCTTCCTTTCCCCTGTCCCTACAGTACCATGAAAATTCAGGCTGTTTCTCTTTACTTCCTTCCTCTTCATAAAATGTCTAATAATCAGCCATCTGGTGTCCAAGATGCCTTGAGTATTAGGGCATTTCCTTTATCCAGGGAGGCTTGTGAGAAGAAAGATAAATGTGTTCATGACCCATCCCTGCTGCGTGCTGATTAGGGTCTGGCATTTTTTCTTTGTTCACAATGATTACTGTAGCGCCAAGTTGTTTGGTAGAGAAACATATTTAAAGGGAGAATCTTAGTTTCTGGTCTAGCAGATTTCATGACGTTACTTAACTATTCTTAATTAGAATTCTATATAACAATATAATACTTGTAATATATGTTAAAGACAGAGTGGGATTTTGAAGGGAAGAAGCAAGAAGGAAGATCTCTTTTTAAAGGGAGATATATAGAAAATACTTCTATCCTAAAGAACTGCAGTCTGGATTCATTCTCATTTTAATACTGGATCACAGTGGCGCCCTCCTTTTCAGAACTAGCTAAAAAACTTAACCCTTTCCTTTCCATCTGTATGGCAGACTAGTAGCCAGAGACCCAAAGCTGCAATGTAAACTGTGTGCAGGGCTCTGTTCAGGTCAGTGAAAGTCCCTGGGGAACAAGGGTTCTGTGTACCATGCTGTATAAAATTGGGTCAGGTCTCAAGGTAGCCAATGGATTGAGATTCAAGTTTAAGAGGAAAATATTGAAGGGCACAGAGAAACTGTGACAGAGCATCCACTGGACCATTGCATTTTTTTTTAAATAAAGCCTGGAGGAAGAGGGCAAGTCAGACTAAAATGAAAACAAAAGCAGCAGGAAGAATCTGCCATCTTAGCTCTTAAGTAAAATGCAAAGAAAAGAACTACGCCTTTTATTCTATGATGACTTGTAGGCCAAATTCTTGACATAAAGGAGGTTTGTGTCTTGATTTGTGAGCCCTTGGGAGTTGCAAATTTTTTGTTGCCTTGGCCGTGGTAGCATGAAGAGATGCCAATAAGGTACTGTTCACATTCACAGAATGATACTCCCTTCCCATTAGGGTGTGGACAGTCATTAGACGTTTGTACCAGGAGTCTTCACTTGATGGTATGTTTATAAATAGTAAACAATTTTGGTCAAACGGGAGTTTGTTAGGTGAAAGAAAAGTAAGAAGAGATGTCCTTAAAATACCTTTAGGCTGCTTCTGTACACCTTAGTTCTCAGCAAACAAATATTTATGCCTTTTTTTTTTTTCTTCTTTTGAAAGTCACCTTTCAGGGCATGTACTATCCAAATCCCTGCTTGAACTCTGCATACAGTTCAGACTGTGGATTAAACTCTGCATACAGTTCAGACTGTGGATTATGGTAGTCATACCATATTTAAGCTATTTAGTGCATCCATGAATTAACCAGCTAATAGCGTACATTAGCATGAGTGCAAGAAGTAGTAAGACAGCCTAAACTTTCTGTGAAAGACTATGCAAAACTTCCTTTAAATGGCAACATTTGTCTCAGTCAGTGCAAAGAGCCAGGGCTTCATGCATATACTTAACCTCTCACACAGCACATAGTCGCTGCCCAAACTACTCACCAAGCACAAATGTATATGCAGATAAATCTTTTTCTGATGATGCTACAGAAAATAGTGAACCACATATTCTGCAGTCTACTCAAACACAGTAAAAGTCTTTATAAAATCCAATGGGCATAATTTTTACATTAACATTTGACTTAAGTTTCTCGTTTTGAAAGCATACCATGGTAGAGATGCTCTCCATTTTGGTTCTGTGGTTATAATGTATGATATTCCTAAACATGTAATCATGATAGTCAGAATAACGTCTCATAGAATAGACCACTTCAGACAAATAGAGGCAATTTAAAACCATGCACCAAGAAGGCTGATTTTTGATCCCTTTGGTGTCAAAAAGCCTTTGAGCTGTTTGTGCTGACACTTTGACTGAACTTTTCCTGCAACAGGCACTAGCAGACACTGTTAGTCAGTTATATTTATGGTTGATCATTTTAAGTGCTTCATGGTCCTGCTTCAGTGCTATGGAATGTTCTGGGGAGGCAGGATGAATAAGGTCTAGACAATCTGAAATCCTGGGCTGTAAAACTGAGATGCACGGTGTTACATTATAGTTCCTGATACTGGCCCTGACTCAGCCAGGATTTTTAAACACAAGGTGTTGTGCTAAAGTCAGGCTTGGAGATACGTGTCTTGCTGAATCAGAGCACATACATAACAAGGTGATTTAGAAATCCAGCTCTGAACTGATTCTCATTTTGCAGTGGTCAAGCTTTTATTCCTGAGCTGCATTCTACAGCTTTGGTCTGGTGTGGGCACGCTGCAGTCCCACTGCAATCTCAGTACTGCAGTGCTGCTCTTCTGCCTGCTTCCCAGCAGAGAAGAGCATAGCCTGCTGATGATGGGTGGCATTGCTCTGATTTTAGAAAAATCCCCTTAGACAGAAAGTGCTAGAAAGCATTTCTGTCAGTAGCTGCTAGTGTGGCAGGGCTCAGCTGCCCCAGTTCTGCACAAATGCACACTCTAATCTTGCTGATAATGTCTGGAGAGAGAATGGTCATGGCCAGTTCTTGTCAGCATTTGAATTCAGTCTCTTGGTTTTCTGCTAGCTCTTCTTCCTCAGTTTCCATCACAATCATTGACTTTCTCAATAACACCATCTCTGGAAATGGTTTGCACCGGAAGCAAGATAAGCAGAACATGAATGCTAGCAGGAGCTGAGCCAAAGTTTTGAAAATTCTGGCTCTCGCCCCACAGCACCAAATAGGAAGCCCTTTGCATTCATGGCAGACAAATGTACAGGAAAGGACAAAGTAAACTCTTACCACTTTCCCTCATATCTGTGCTTAGTTTTACCTGATCCAGTGCTCACACGTTTCTTTACCTCTGCTCTCACTGCGAAATCGAAGAATTCAGCCAGCTGAGGAATAGTCAGCTGGCCCTGCCTACTGCCTGCTTCTGCAGTTCACAGGGTAAAAGTCCCCATTGTTTTCTGATGGGGAATATCACCTGACAAGACCTGAGCACTTGATCACAATAAGGACAGAGGTCTCAAGGCAGGAAAGTGTTTTTATTCAGGACATTGCATAAGCATAGAGTTAATTTTAAGTCCATACTTAAGTGCTACAGCAGTCAATATGACAGAAACATTGACATTGAAGTCAAGTTAGTATCTGATTTTAATTGCTACTGCACAGGCTTTGCCTAAGCACGCTTTCAGGTGCTGCCTTGGAAAGGAACACAAACCAGCACAAGCGTCACTGCTAAATGAGAGCTTGTTGTAGTACATTTTCTCACTCTGGACTGTCTCACTCCATGCATGGAAGAAAGGGGGAAGAAACCCAGCTTTTGCCATTGGAATGATCCCTGTGCACCCCAAACCGTAAGTTATTTTCATTAGAAGAAAAGAGTGAGTTATAAAAGCTAATACAGAAGACTTCATACTTCCACAAGGCACTGATCTTTTCAGTGTGTCTGTAAGTAGCTGTGTAGGTCCAATTCAAACCAGGGGAGGAACTCCCCTTGACTTCAGTTAGCTCATGGTCAGGTTCTGGGCAGAAGCCACAAGGCTAAATGACCTGCTTATCACAAAATAGCAGATGATTCACGGCTTCTGACTGAGAAGTCAGGAATTCTAACTGCAGGTCCTGAAATTGGTGCCAGTCTATTTTCTGCACATACTAACAGGGGAGACGCAAATCTCTCTGAAGGCAAAAATTTGTAAAAAAAACATAGAGAAGTATTATCTTAAGAAAATAAAGCTTTTCCATGTCTCCCACGTGGTATGTCCTACGGGAGCTTGGACTGAAGGAAAAGAGAGGGAGAACTTTTAGTCTTAGCTTGATCGTCATGAAGAGGCAGTTGGAAGGTTGGATCTGTCTGTACTTGGGGATGACAACCAGTTTACACAGACCTTTGCGTCTCTGGAATGCTGTCTCTCGTCACACGCACCGATAACAAACCCCCAGTGTCAGGAAATAATACTAACACATCCTCTTTGCAAAGCTATCTAAAAAAACAGGGAGAAATTTGTTTCTGACTGAAGTAGAGTGACACCAGTCCTACAACAGCCATCTGCATGCCTCTCCTGTTTCCTTCCTTGTTTTTATTCTCAACTCTTTTTATAGCCGATATATTTCCAAATGTGCCACACGAGACTCTGAGTTGCCAGCTTTTGCAGTTTCTGGTCACTTGCATTAGACTAACGTGACGTATTTGCAGCAGGCCTCCTGTATAACTTACCAATACGACTGGAGTAAGCCAAAGCATTACGCTAAGCCATGAGAGGAAAGTGGCAGACTACAAGGAATCAAATAGGTCAGCTACCTGGACTAAAGAACCAGTGGACTGGCATGGTGTCTCTCACATCTCAGGTGCTCATGTTTCCACCATTTGCTGCAGTTTTCTGTTTGTTCCTTGTTCAAATCAATTCCCCTCTTCCCTATGAATAAAATCGTAGTTATAGGGAAAGGAGATGTTGGCCCAAAGCAGCATGTTGTGTTTCTTTCCCATGGGAAAATCCTGTTCAATAAAAATTAAAAATGGCTTTGAAAAACAACAGATTCATCTTAGTAAATCTGTCTCATCTTCAAGCCAGAATACATTTTTATGCCCTGAAGAACTAAGGGAAATATGCTGAAACATTTTTTAGGCAGTGCAAGGAAAGAGCCCGTAGCTGTAGCTTGCGGTTTATTGGGAGTACGTGTTTCCACTACTTTGGCTTCCAGTCAGTATAATCATGATTTCGGAAACCATTTCAAGGAAGGGAATGATGACCCTGTGGTTGAGACGTTGAGACTGGACCAGTCTGGTTCAGTTCCTGGCTCTTTCAGAAAGTATAGCCATGGGCAAATCATCTAATCTGCCTGCCTCCCCCATGAAGTAGAGATGATAACGTTTCCTCTGTCTGACGTGTCCATTTAAACCATATTGAGCACTTAGGATTTAAAATTACAAGGATGAAAAGGGTAGATGTGATCCACATCTGTGCTTCCCAGAATCCTTTTCAAAAGGTCAGATTTTGCTCATAAAAATAATTCTATTGGTTTACTGGAGTTACTCCACATATTCATTGAGCTAAATGAAGTCAGAACTTATAATACTAGATCTAAGTGCTTCATGTTGTTTTTTCTTTGACAGGATTGTGGTCATAGCTATTTGAAACTGAGTATCTCCCGCTCCCATCTATCCATGAACCTCTTTTCAGTTTCAACCTGTTAGCTCTGTAGTTCTGCACCATCTCTGAGATTTGCAAACTCCTCCAAATTCAAAAGCATGGTTCAGTCATATTGCCTTTTACCAAAAAATGAAACAAAAAAGCTCCCCTGCAACTTAAACACCGCAATTTACCCTAAACTATTCACATTTAAAATAGGAAATCTGAAATGTCAAAACCACAGACATTCACGTGTTTCCATGAAGGATAATCAGGATGTTGGACTTGCTAATAATTTTATGTAGGTGTTCAAGCTGTGAAAGAACCCATATGGTCCTTTTCAGTTCTGTATTTCTGTTAAAAAGTGATAGGTCTGTACAATTTCAGCAGTTGTTGGCTGTCCTAGATGTCTTCAAAATAGCATGTGCTGCTCACCTATGCTGTGAGGCTAGGAATTTTAGCCCAGCCAATGCTCCCTGTACTTTCTGTAAGTCCTGACCCCTTCATACCCTTCAAACTGGGAGAGTTTCACAGTCAGAAAGGTGGTTACAGAAATTTGCCCGGCTCCACTTATCGGCCTTGGCCCACCTGGAAAACAGCAGAACTAGAGCTGCAAATGTCTTTCTGCTCACATCTTTCCCTCTCTCACATGCCCCAGAGCTACACAATGGGAGAGCTGTTCAGAATACCATAGGGGAGTTTTGCCTACAGCTCTATGCTGAGCAGATACAGCCATCTGCAAAGAATTCACATTTCAAGACATGCTGGTTCCAATGTATCTGAAAATCACAACTAGTCAGCAGGAATGGATGCAGTCTGCATTGCTAAACGCTTGGGTGCTCTCATGTAATTGCATAATTCAATGTTGTGAACTCCCTCTTCTCAGACAATGTGTTTTAGATATTGACTGCACAGAAGGTCAGCTTGTGCTAGAAAAACAAACAGGCTGCTTTGCTTAGTACAGCAGTATAGGGAAGGCTATGACAGGAGACATTTAGCCTTGTTAATTGTTGTTACTGCGATGTGGTCAAAGCATTTCAACCTAGCTTTTAGCAGTCCAGACTTAATGTGCTTTTTTTTTTTTTTCATACAGTGATGTGTAGAGGGACAAATACAGATTGGCTTCTGATTACATTAGTCATTACACAGACAGTTCTCCGTCCAAACCACTGACTGTCTAAGTGCATGAGACATATGGGTAAGAGGTGGACTGTGCACCAGAACATGGGGCAGGGGCGCACGAACTTCTGTTCCACATGGTATGCTGCCTCTCCTTATGAAAATACCGGGTAGATCAAGGCAGCTTGTGTGACTCCCTAATAAAGTATTTATTGATTTCAAGCAAATTTCATAGAAGGGTGGAGATATTAGAGATAATGAAATCCCTGCCTGTTCAGGGAAGATAATCTTAATGATGAAAATGCCAAGCTGTAGCATTAACTCATTACTGATTAGACACCAAAGAAAAGTTCTCATCAATGTCCTACCCATAAGAAATGCTTTGTTTGGAGCATGCAGTTAACCACAAAATCCAAATTGCTTTTTGCTCACAGAATTACTTGAGACATCTGAAAGCTTACGCACAGGCAGCCCAACTGATCATATGAGGCCACACAATCATTCAAAGGTAAACTGGAAATGCATGGCTGTCCCCTCTTCTGCTTGTTCCTTGAATCAAGTTGTCCAGGCTCTTGCAGTCAGCACAAGCCGACATCCCCATACAGAGTAGCTTTGCTCCCAGAGAAGTGGTTGGGAATTACACAGAGGAAGAAAACGTAGCTATACATTAGCAGCTGAGCTGAGGAAAGAACACAGGGTTTTGTCTGCACCTTGAGCAAGTGAAAAATAACCATGTGGATTGCAGTGTATTGGGTAGCTGCATAGATGTTAGGGCCTTGTCTGCCTTATAGAGTATTTCCAAGGGTCTAGGGTTCTAAGTATACGTGTTTTTTTTTCTAAATGGATGCAGTTAGAATGACACAGCCTTCCCTCACTGGGAACACAAGAAGAGCAGGAAAAAAAGTGCTTAATTAAGGCATAATTTATTTTTCTCTTCTGCAGGAGCTATCGCTATTCTGTGAGACAGATAAAGCAACACATTAGAAAGGCGCATAAACTGTGCTGCCAGGGAAACCCGACTTTTGTTCTTGTTTTGTTGCTTCCTTTAATCGTACATACGGCATTCCTGCTGAGAGCGGACTGGTGGAAGCTTGTGAATAATGGAGAGGCATAACACTTAGCAAAGTCATCGCAATGTGCATCTGCTGCACAGAGTATTTTTATTTAATGCTTTCTTTTTAATAGGTGCTTTGAAGGTATATACATTGAGGCAATTACATGCAGAGAAATAAAAAAGATACCACAACAACAAGTAATAATACCAGGAGGTGCAGAAATACTGAATACCTGCTAGACCGTTTTTTTTTTCCCCAGGGTATCTATTTTCTAGGATGCAGCCACAGTTATAAACATGTTAAGACAACCTTTTTTTTTTTCCTTTGGAGAGATGAGAAATGTTATCTAACTTGTGTGATGTAGGGAGAACACTGCCTGAGCAGTCCATCACCTCAGCCTCCTGTAACACCACCCTTCTAGAAGATACATTTTCTTTACACGCTTATCAGGAAACACAAATGCCCTGATGAATTAACTTAAAATATTGCAGGCAACAAAAGATGATACACAAATATATTAGGTGTTTCCTTGATGGCAGGTGGGGTGGTGGGGATGAAGAATGGAAAGCAGTATGGAAAAACAGACTGAAAAATAACAGGGCGTGGAGCCCTGTGCACGTGCATCTGTGGAGGAAAGAAGAAAAGCTCAGCAAATGATGAGAATTATCAATTCAGATGCTTACAAACCAGCTGTAATTGATTATTTTCAATGCTCAATTAAACTGCCTGAATCAGAGGAGATGCAGGGAGAGTTTGTAGTTGGAGGTCAGTCTGATTTGTCATGGTGCTCACTGTAAGCCCTACCGAGGTGCAGGGCAGGTTTAGCAAGTGTTGCAGTTACACGTAGATGAGGATGGACCCCTCGTAGTCAAGTGCAGTTCAAGTACTCGGACTGCCTCTTCCAGCGTGTTTTAAAGAAGCAAAATCGATAATGTAGAAAGGTGAAGAAAAGAGAGAACTCTCTCAAGAGCATGAGGCCCTGATGATAAAGGCTGGTTTGGGACGCAATGCACTCTCTGGAGATTACAGCATGGCATTAGCAGAGGAATGCAGTCTCGGCTTGCCTTCTGGTTGTATGTGATATGTAGCTTTGGGCATATCTCACAGGTAATCTTGTGATCTCCTTGTAAACTGGGGCTGATAAAACTTACCTAACTATCTCTTTCACAAGGTTTTTGAAAAGGTTGATTATTTAATTAGGAGTAATTTATCATGATGACTCCTATTTAGAGGAGCTTTTCAGAGATCCTAATGGGCTAGGCCCTAAACTGACTTCAGAGACAAGTGCTGTTCAAAGCCTTGCAGGACCCAGGAAAGAAAGGAAGGAAAGCTAGTTGTCTGTCTCGAGCCGTGGGTTACTGGCACAGCTGAAAGTGGACTGCAACTGTTTCATCTGGTAGCCTGGGAAGTCCTTTGTAAGCGTGAAGGAACATAAGGAATTGTTGACCCTGAAAATGAGGAAATAGACTGGCCTGGCTCATCCCCCACGTGACTGTGGGCACTCCCTTCTGATTATCACCTGGAACCATGATAGCAGGAACAGGGACGCACTCAGGGTGTCACAGGAGATTTGTGCTGGATGGTCAGAACACCTCCCTTCTGTTCCTAAGAGCTGTGGAAACTTTGATGAAAAGCAGTGTAGCATGCTACAACTCTGACACAAGCTTTATATGCACATAGAAACAATTGTTTGTAGGTCAGCTCTTTATACCAGTTTTGTGATTTTAAATTATTTGGCAAAGGGGAAAAAACTGAGTGATTGGACACACATCAAATCCACCTAACCTGGGCTGTGGTATATATGATTCCGTTGAAAAGTTCTAAGCTCTAGAAATAATGGCCATTGGCACTCTGCTAGTGTTCACCGAGTCAGCTGATCCGTGTTAGGGCAGGTAAATAAATATCAGCCTGCAGTTCAGAGAGCAGGGAAGTGAGGAGGTGCAGTGACCTCTACACAGCTGAATCACAGGAATCAGAACCTGCTGGATGAATCTTGTATTTCTAGCTAAAACTTTCTCACCAGCTTGCAATGCCATTCCATTTTTGTAACTGAAACTGAATACCTTTTATCTTTGCCAAATCCTAGACTCTCTATTTATTTACTTCAGCAGACAGAAGGTGAAGGACTCTCTTCCCATGTATCTTGCTGTAAGCTCACAGAACCAATGTTTTCCAGGGCTGATACAGAGCTGGATCCATTTTCATCATGTAAGGATCCTGGTTCCCAGATAAGCATCAGCCATTTAAGAATCTGCCCAGCCTTCAACCCTCTCTGCAGGGGAAAGGCTGAGTTACTGCAGTAAGGGGGGGTGTGCCAGCTCACACGTGGAAGTGAGACTTGCAAATTGAGGCTGGGAGTCCCAAGGGCAGTACGGATTCCACAACCACTTGTGGAAGCCCTTGCGATCACTGTACTTTCCCACGCACACAGAACAACCTCAGAGAACTTTCATATAAAGAGGGGGAGAAACAAAAAGCCACTAGCAAAAAGAGACAACAAAAGCCTCCAGGAGACAGTCATCTTATCTGCAGTTTGCACTCAAATAACCCAAAATGGCTGCTTATCTGTAGCAACAATGGAGCTATTACTGATTTAAAAGTAAAAAAAAAAAAACCAACCCTGAAGAGCTTATCAAGTTACTTAGATAAATGTTCTGCAGTGATGTCACAAAGGGAGTAAATGATGAGGTCATAGGGAAAATGCAGTCCTTTTCTGTCACTGGGAATGCAGGATCTTGTCTGCTAAACTCAGATGAAAATTTGAAATATTGACATGTTTGGGATGTTCAGGGCTGGGACCTTAACTGTCTCCCACTTGGAGTTTGCAGTAAAAGCCTCAACAATTTTCACACAAAGTAGGGCTATTTAGAGATGCTGGGATAAGAATGTATAAACACTTCTGTTCTGTAAGAAGAGCTGCAGAACAGATGCTAGCTATCTATGGAGGCTGCTAAAAGTGAAGCATCGATGTTGCAGATAAGAGTAGTGCTTATTTCCTGTTCCCTATGGGCTTGATCCAGTGTCCCTTGAAGTCTTGAAAAGGCTCCCAGTTGACTTGTGTCTAAACTCTTGCTCTTTCTGCCAAAACCCGACACAGTTCTTTAACCCATTCTCCCTGTATTGCATGAAGAGCATCCTCCAGTCAGCGAGGGAGAGACACAGCCACACTGAATTTATTAGAATCTAAAGAATATGATCATACCTCAAACTCTCAGCTGTTTTGTAGGGCTGGTTTCGCTCACACCAACCACTTTGTTCCCTGCTGGAGCGAGCCCTTGTCAACCAGGAGGAAAACAAGTTAGCTGTGTGATTCATTGTCAGAAAAGTGACTGTGATGTGTCCTGAGAAAGTCTTCTTGGGTGGATTATTTTGCTTCCTAATGTGTTCAGATACACAGGTAAGGAGAGTAGTCAGGGCAGTGTCCCACTTTCACTGGTACTGTAGTACATATTCTGAAAAGCGGTGAGTATGAGCCCCTAAACCCCTTTTAGATCTCTGCAAATTTTGTGAGAGCTTTTGTTCATTGCTATGGCAAACCCAGGGACAGAAGTGCGTCTGAGTTAGAGTGGGTTACATATATGTATACATCAGTGTTAGTGCTGCTGTGGAGGTGACAGCCCTTACTGCAAGCTCAGCTCTGCACACCTGGATTCTGCCTTCCTAGGCACGAAGGCCAGAGCTTACCCGCAGTTGCTGAGGCTTCATCAGCTCCCTCCGAGATAAGCAACATACGCGGCTTTTAGTGACATCCCCTGTGCCTTGAGGTGACACAACAGTGAGGAAACAGCTACCCAATAACATTGCGCAATTCTGCATTTTCTCCCAGTCTGGGAAATTACTTAAGAAAGAAATTGAGCTGGTTGGGCCAATGTATTTATTGCTACTGTTTTTGATGTGCAGGCACTACCCAGATGAACCAAGTCCCTCAGGGCTGTAAATCCTCTTCTCTCCTCCCTTGCATGGTGGCGTAGACTCTCTCTGGTACCACAGGCTCTCTATCTAGCACAGTAGCAGCAATGCCAGATGGTCCCGAAGCAGCAGGCGTGTTTCATAACAGGATTCAGGGTATCCCCGTAACGCTGCATGGATATAACTGGGAACGATGCAACAGGGGCTGGGCTTTGTCCCTTGCTCCCCTCGCCAACCTCCCTCGCCCCCCACCCCCAGCAGCGAAAGGCGTTTGCCTTGGCTGCAGCGGGATTTCTTCCCAATGCTTTGGTGCCCTCTGCAGCCAGGCGAGCCGGGCCGCTGCCAGGCTGGGAGAGGGCTGCCGAGCACGGCCAGGCTTCGCAGCGCCCCAGCAGCATCCCAGCAGCGTCCCAGCAGCATCCCAGCAGCGCCCCAGCAGGGTCCCGGCGCCCCCCGGAGCTGTGCGGGACGCAGCCGCGGCGCAGGGCGGCCCGGCGGGGGTCGGTGCTCCCCGACGGGAACTGCAGACAATCGCAGGAAATGAAAAAATGTAATCCTGCCGGGAGACAGCTATTTTCATTAGATTAACTTAACACGCTGGTGTTCCGGGTGTCTGAGGCCGCCGCCTTCGAGAAAGGGAGTCGTGCAGCCACGGGGAGTTTCCACGCATGTGTGTACACACGGGGCTAGAGGTTGAGGGTGGGTGTACTTCTTTCTTCCCCTTATATTCTGTGTTTTCTCTACCCCTGTCCGTGAATTCTGTAAAATACAACCTAGAGATGCCCTCTGTGCTTTAACTGAACCACATGCAGGACAGATAAAGGACCTGCTTTCTTTAAATGTGCATAAATCAAGAGCAGCGCTCTTGCAACCTCTGGAATAGCAGCAGCATAAATAAACTGAGAGTCAGACTCTCTTCTGCTCCCTGTCTTCTTGCCCCTTGTGTCCAGGTGCTGTTTCACACACAAGGAATACTTACGGTGTGGGCAAATGCAAGCTGCTCTCCCCACGTCCAGTCCCTCTACTTACACAAGCATCTTGCATCTCCTGTGGACCTATTATATATGCACCTAAATATTCTTTTCTTCATCATGCTATGCATTTATTCATGTTTTTGCTGTAGGAGCCTCAGTCAGGGACTGCCTCCCTGCTGTTTGAGTCACTAAGGAATATAGTTAGGGACAGAACTAGAATAAGAAAATGGTGCTTGCTCCAGAACACTTACAATATCTGTGTGTGTGTGCGTGTGTGTTTATAAAATAGCAGAGGTGTGTATACTTTTATATATATATATATGTATAAACGTCAGGAGCAAGAGACTCCAGGGTGCTTAAAAAGATGTAGTAAATCAGCATTGGTCTTAACAGACTCACTGCATAAATCATCGTCAGATCTACTTTCTTCTCAGCACTGCTTATGAGAGCGTAGTTTCTCTTGTTGTGGGCATGATGAAATAAGATGCATTCCAGGTGATTTGGGTCAGTCTGAAGGGAATGGTACCTACCCCTCCACCTGCCCATTCCACCCCCTACTGATAGCTGAAATCATAGAATCGTTTAGGTTGGAAAAGACCTTTAAGATCATCAAGTATGTGGAGGTAACTGTGAGGGGTGACCTCAAATCATCTCCACTACACAGTAACAACCTCTAAGAGTTACTCACTCTCATGTCCTGATGAAATATTTTTTCAGGTGGCTGTTTTAGTGGTTTAAGTCTTATCACTGGAGTCCCATGCTGTAGCGTATTCTCTGTTGGAGAACTTTGGTTTCAGATCTTTCCCTTCTTTGTTTCCTGTTGTTGAGGTTGTTATTTTTTTTAAACACAGCTATTCTAAAATCATTGCTAATGTCCTACATAAGCAATATCCCACTTTCCTCAAAGGTACAGTTGCCAATAGAAGTTGACTTTGATGTTCTTGGCACAGGTTTGCCTTCAGCCCCTGATGTGTAGGTCTTAGCATCTCTGGTCAGGAAAAGGAGCTCCTGGCGGTGGCTGTTGCTTAAGCACAGATGTTGTGCGAGCTCAGAGGAAGAGGATGTTGGACCCCTTGGGCCCAGCTCAGAGCTTTGAAGTCATTTCAGGCTGGTGGCCAGCTGTAAGCTCGCTCATGACTCAATGGGTTCATCATATTTCTAGCAGGCAGATGTGTCATTCAGCAACCACAATGGACACTTGTCTTGCAGAAAGAGCCCCCCGTCACTTTCGGCATCCCTCCTTTCTTGGAGGGGTAAGGGATCTGTGGCACCCCAATAGCATCCTGTAGTGTAATACCCTCTGTGTCCATGGTGGGGAATCCTGATGTAAAGATTCTTCCTGGAGTGATCTCTGAACGCTTTCCTTGACTCCGTGCCTCTGCTAAGCCTCAGTCTGAGCAAAACATTCCTACTTCTTCTGTCAGAAGCATGGAGACAATTAAAATAGCTCCTGCTGCTAGTGATGATTTCATAGGAGGTAAAAATAGGGAAAAACAAACAAGACACAGGAAAGGCGCTTTACGATGACAACGCGGCCTAACACAGAGACCCTAAAATCAGGGGTGTTTATGTATGTGTGTTGAGGCAATTTCAGAAAGAGATTTGACTCCCCATGGACGTCACTGGCTCAGCATAACTCTGGATTTGGCCTTGTGTACATTGAGAATTCCATTACAATTTCTTTGAACACAGATAAGATCTAATCTTTTGCCACAACAGCACAAGTTGGCCACTGTGACCAGAAACGCTGTTGAATCCAAACAGCAGCAGGGAAAGTAACGATGCCAACTTCATTGGGTTGGATTTTCCTGCATGCTCAGCTGACCTTTTGGCACCCAAGAAAAAGACACATTTTCTGTAGCGCTCAGTATCTGGGGGGTGCACAGTATCTGGGGGTCCTGAGCTCAGTGGCTAAGCAGGCATTGAGCTGTGACTGCTGGAATCCTGGGGCTATGTGAAGCACATCCCTTCAGCTGGACCAAGGTCACTAGTCAGTTAAAAGCAAAATAGCGCTTGGCAAGCTCATTGCTGGGAGGGGAACCCAACAGCCAACAAGAGGCCAGGTATTTCATTGCAAACTACAACTTCAGGGCAGTTTTGCCATCCAAGAACACTGACCCTGCTTAGCCATGAGGAGATTTTGTGCCCTGTAATCCCATGTTGATCTGGATTACTTTTTTATTTAAAGAAACTGACCTCCAGCAGCCACACCAGGTCTCTGGCCCAGCAAGTGAGTCCTCAGCATAAGTAAAGAAACCAAAATTATAAAACTTAAAAAAATGGGGGTGACCAATATTGGGCCTCAATTAAAAGGCCCAGGAAGACAGGAGAGCATTATCTTACATAGATCTTAACATTTTACAAGTAGAGTAAGAAGGTTAACAGGTCTCATTAATTCTGTTTCTCAATTAATAAATTAAGAGTTACCAAATATTCAGCTCATTTGCTAAGAAATAAGGCATCATTAAAATTCTGGCTTCTCATTACTAGCAGCCAGCCCCATTTCTTTTGTTTTGAGGAGAGAATACAGACCTCCATAATGCAAGTATTAACCAAAGACACAGGAAACCTATGTTTACATCTCTGATGTGACATGACACATCATGTGTGTCTTTAAGTTCCCCAGCTTCTCCGTGTTTCAAACGTACTCCATGACTTTTCTGCCTCCTAAAGGTATCATGATGTAAAGTAACTGATGCTTAGATGCCGTATTAATGACACCATGATAGTTATACTACATGCAGAAGTAAATAAAAGGTAAGAATGTCAAAAGCACAGTAGGTGCTCAGGCACCGTTTGCCCTTACTTGCAGTGCATGTCATGCATGTCACCCAAGGTCCCCTCCCTCTGTAAATACCACTCTCATGCATTTTCCTAAACATTTTCCCATGCCCTTGCTAATTTTAGCCTCTCTACTCCACTGAAAAGGTCTCTTTAGCACGCTCAGGTATTTCATGTGACTGTGTAAACTCGGGCAATGCTCAATTAACTATCTTCATCTTTATAACAGAAACAAGTCCTAAAAGACCCACTGTTAAACTTCCAGTTTATGCTTCTTCCTAAAAATAGTCCTTGAATTGCATGTGGGCTAGAGACATGATTTCATACCTGCTATTCCTGGAATGTCTTTCCTCACCATGAGCGCCGCCCGGTTATAACCCTTCCTAAATGTGCTTCCTTAAGGAGACTTCTAAAAGATAAATGATGGGTGTGATGTTGCAAGCCTGAGGTTGCTTTGTCAACAAGGAAGAGGCTTTTTGTCTCTTATGTGCGAGTGTGAAAACACGGCATTACTGATATATGTGTTCCAAGAGACCCTGCATTCCTCCCACGCCTATTTTACATTTGCCTCCTCACACTGCCAGTGTTTCCTATTACTCCTTTCTTACCAGAGCTGTAACGTAGTAGCCCCATGCCTGTAAGTTTGGGAAACAGCTGTTCACATCCATGCCGCCGTATTAGAAAAAAAAAATACATTTGAAAACATAGTCCTCATGGTAAATGAGAATAATTCTTCTATTTTATGCTTCTGGGAGTTATAAGCCCACTGAAGTACTTTGTACTAACGGCAAAGATAGGCTGCTTGGGCTGCATTGGAGGGCAGTACCTCTAAGGGGCACAAGGGCTGTGGAGATGTGATCGTTCTGAACAAAAAGATGGTGCTCTGCTCTCTTCCTTGACCTTCTGCCCTACTGTACTGTTGGGGGGTGTCTACCCAATCCTGATCGCCTCTGTGTTCAGCATAGACATTTCAGCATTAGGTCAGGTCAGAATAGTGCCGTAGTGCCTGGTTTACTTCAGATAAAATGTGAAAAAAGTGGTGACATTACTGGTTACTAAAAAGAAAAATCTCCTGACTTTTTTTGATAGAAGTAAACATCCTTGCCCCCTGTTACTGGCGAGATTGGCATTGCTCATCCCTGGAAAGTGTTTGATACTGAAACCTAAGTGATAGTATCCTTTAAAAAGCAACAAAACATTATTCCTATAGCACCTATTGGAAAGTTACCTTGATAGTACAGAGAGGGCTGGTGTCTGAATATGAGATATTGTCTTGATCTACAGACCTTGCCTTTGTCACAGAGTAACTCAGCCCCTCATACTCATCTGCCTGGTCTCATAATCTTACAGTTAGTGTTACAGTCTTTTCACTTAAAAGCCCCACTTCCTGGAGTCACATGGTTTCATGTAAACCTCAGCTTTCACTTTAATAACAAAAAATAAGCAAATTCTTTATGACTTCAGAAAAAAGAATAAAAGAAGCTTGCAGGTATGACTGCATGGGTCCCAGAAGAAGGCAATAAAGAACACAATTTTATTTAATTATTTTAAAGTTAGCTTCCTATCACTTTTCAGATGTTTGAATGCATGTATTTAACAGGTCATATATAAAGTAATGGGACAGTATTAGGAACTGAGGCTCCAAGATGTTTAGGCTACATGAAACAGGAAGATTGCTGCAGAGATGGAAATGGAATTCAGTTACCTGCATCTTAAATCCACCTTTCTCACAGCTGCCTTGCTGGAGAAGGAACTGTTAACTTCATAGCACTGAAAGACGTTATTTGCAAGAGTCAGGTTGGGGATGGTGAGCAAAACAGGACATTAAGATGTCAAAATTGCAACAAAACCTCAATTCTTTAGCAAAATGTCATCTATGTGTGACAGAGGAACAAAGTCGTTATGAAGCTGGAAGCCTATGAAGCGGTGACTGATGGCTTCATTGTGTTTGGGACAATTTCAGAAAGCAATTCCTCAATACTTGTTGGAAGAGCAGTTTTTCCACTCTTCCTTAGGCCAGGAGCCAGACTCGTCTTTCCCAGAAGTGATGAAAATAAGCAGCTTTAGCTGGAACTCTCCTAACACTTTCCAGCAAAAGGAGTCTTCCAATACAGCCCCACCAAACAAAAGCATGATTGTTCGCAGGCCCATAAAAATACTGCTTGCAGACATCAAGTGAGCGACTTTAAAAGAGGAAACCAAGTTTTGATAGATGCCAGTCTCTAGCCACCATCAGGCTGCCGTCATGCTCTGATGATTCATACACAAAGTGTATCAAGAAAGACCTAGAAAGCTGTGCATAATGTGTGATTTCCTTTCTCTTCCTCTCCGAGGGCAGCAATTCACATGTGGCCCAACTGACCTTTAGTTTCAGAAGGGGTGAGAGGCTGAAGAGCTGACAGAGGTGTGTATTCAGGAAAAGAAAGCATTGAAGTCTTACATTTATTTGGTTGTCTGCTTGTGTTTCATGCATTGGTTCTTTCCAAATTAAACAGAGGAAACAAAAGAAGTCAGAGGTTCGTCTCCCAGCCTTGGCAGAACTCTTTCATACTCAATGCTGTTGCTTACAACGTGCACAAGCAGCTTGCAACTTACAAGAAGCCAGGACACTTATGGGACAGAAAATCCCACGCAGCTGATTTTCTTTCTCTAAAGCTGACAAAGCCTATCTGCAGCAGGATGCAAATGGCTGTTATGATGCAGAGCGGAGCTGCTTCAGGAGTCTTACCTCCAAACCCAGGCCAAACTGCAAATCCCTGTGCAAACACACCCTTGTGGTTTTATTACCTGCTAAAGAGCTACTTTCTCCACTGTGACCTCAGAGTCTCTGCTTTCGTGCATAAACATGGGGAGGTCAGCAGTGAACATCAGGGCCTTCTCCCAGGAGCCTGTGGAGGTGAGCAAGCACACTTGCTTGGAGAATCAGTTCTGCAGCTGACTTCCCAGTCCCCATCCAGAACTGCACTGCCTCAAATGATAGTTAAAGACAGTAGTGGTACAAAGGAACCACAGGGTCCTGCAACAACTTTAATGTTAACAGCTCTGGAGTTACTGAAAAACCACTAGCATAGGAGTTGGTTGCACCCTCTCATGCTCCCCTATCGGCCTCCATCCCCACATGTCCTCAGACTGCCTGAGAGACTGGAAATTTTGCCCCTTCAGCTGGTCTATGTGAGAATCCCTTTGCTGTCAGTACTGCCTCACAATACCTTTTGAAGAAAGCCAGTATTATAACCATTGCAACTACAGAAAAATTAAGTTTTACTCTAGCAAATAGAGCTTGTAGGAGTCGGGAATACACTCCAGGATCTGGTCCCATGACAACTGACACCAAGCACATCAGATGGAGAATAGCAGGGATTTGCTAACACCAGGATGCTGTATTTTTGGCCACGTTTCTCTTGTCTGCAAACGATTTCTGCAGTTATAGAGCAGGTGGCACCTTGAAGCGTGACAACACAGAGTTCACCATTTTTTCAGAACTATGAGCCAAGGAAGGTACTACCTTCTTGGTACTACTTCCAGGTACCTGGAAGGCAGCAGCTCCCTTAGTTTCCATCGAAGAGGCTATTTCCATTTCACACCAGGTGAGCAATAGCCTGTGTCACCCAGCAGAGAGCACTGCAGACCCAGAAAGGTTCTGGTCTGGGGAGAAGACAAATTCTCACAAATTGATCATAACAGTTTTTAACTGGATTTTTTTTTAAGGGGATTTCTTCTCCTTTGTTCCTCATGCCTTTTTTTTCTGGCAAATGAATACAGCAACAAGTCAAACCAATCCCAGATTTTCAGGAGAAGTTGAACAGATCACAGCCAAGGTCACATGTGAAAGTAAAAACTCATCAGGAAACACACAGGGTCAGAGCTGAGTGTAGGGCTGCCAGCCCCACTCATCTGAAGTGTGAGGGTCCATATAAAATGCTGAGCATATCTTTAAAGAGCACGTGGCCCTAAAAATAACATGATCCGGGTACCTTGGTACCTCTTGATTTTGGTACAGAAATAATTAGAGATCATGTTCTCAAACATTTCTCTAGAAATATAACAAAATTTTGCTCCTCTTGCTTTGAGATGAGATTCAGCTCAGATAATTTTGCTCTGGAAATTAAGCTTTTAAGCTTAATTTTACTTGGTGTAAAATCACAAGATTGGTGTTTTGAAAGAGCAGAGAAAATCAAGCCAGCAGCAAAGCTACATCTGTGATGAATGAAGTAAAATCTCTGGAGTGGTCCCTGTAGGCTGACTTTAAAGAACTGTATTTACATGTGGTATTTGTTCTGAGGTGCAAGATAGGCATGTGCAAAGGTACTGTCTTACCACATCAGGGAGGAAAATCAAATTCTGAGGTTGGTCACAGTTTTCCTTGGACTCCCTTTCTGTGCGTCATTTATTTACCTGTAAGTCAGGGATTACGCTTTCTGTTCACAGCTTTGTCTCTTGTCTGTTTAACTTAGGAGCTCTTTGGACTAGAGAGACTTGTTTATTAAAGGCTTGGATGCAACTGTATTGCACAAATGAAGATAATTCAAACATTTAGAGATTTCCATAAACACTCTGAATGCTATTATCCTTACATTTCTCCATATATGCTACTGACATTTTGATTAAAGTATGATGTGAAATAATTGGTTACTCAAAATACTGGTTTATTTCTGAATAATAAGCAGTTAATAACATCTGCTGTTGAAGCCAAGAACTATTATAGATTCAGGAAAAAAACTAGACTAAAAAAACCCTCAACACTGCATTTGTTATGAATTACTAGGCAGAACTGATACTAAAAAGAGGAAACCATTCTCTACACATCACGTTTCACACAGCCTCCTCCCAGCTGAATATAAGGATCTCTGTTGAGGGGAATCTGGGGTCTGGTGCTGGCTGAGCTTTCTTGGGCAAAGAACTCCATAGGAAGAGGGTAATTTAAGAAGTTCTACATCCACACAGATGGACATCTTGAATTCATTTCTTTTGGAGTCTGTTGCCAAAAGAGCTCATGATCTGGCCTGCGTACCATTCTGTGGACAGTAGCCGTTTTGTTTAAATCAAGCCCTCCAGGTCTGATTATGCAGATTAGCTGCAAAGAGACCCTTCCTCGCCAAGTACAAGGCTGTCTGTGCGATGTGTATTCCACTGCAGCAGTGAGTATTAAGCTAGGGCAGGTTGTTTTCTGATATTTAGTGGCTCAAGCCTTTATCACAAGAGGGTCACATCAGAAGATCCAACACTTGTCTTGGCTGAATGCCCTCCTGGCAGCTCTTCACAAACACAAACCTGCAAGCAGGTCAGTCCACTTCCAGCTTCTCTAATGTCTCATGAGCCAGTGGACACAGTAAATAAACCTTGTGAAGCCAAGTGGTCTTTGTACCTTCCCCTGGGACACCACAGTAAATGTCCACACAGTTGCCGCCTCTCCAGAAACAAGATTACCGTGCCAGTTACAGCACAAGTACTGGGCTTTTCCCAGGCTCAGGAAATAAACCTCGGTGGTCAGCTGGGCACCACCGTGTTTGAGTTACACACAGACACACACGGATGGAGGCACTCATCCCCACATCAATCTGTGTTACAGCACAATCAATAGAGCAAACTTCCCTTTCCTTATTGCAAGTCTCTTCGCTGTGAATATGACTCATTAGGATCTGGTCATTTGTTGATCAGGTTACTGTCGTGATGTACTCTGTTTAGCAAGATTTTCATTCGTGATGTTGTGTTGGAAGGTAGTCAGGAGAAGGTTCTCTAGGCAGTAAATCAAATGCACCTACAATAGCACTGAGATCAGAGAAATGGCATTAGCAAATTGCAGGCTAGATTTAGTGCTGATTTATAGCAACAACAGAAAAAATGTGCCACCCACCTAATTCTTGTTTATTCCCCTGTGTGCTAATTGCTTCACTTGATGAATAGGACTGAATGAACAGTGCCTTTGGAATCGGTGTCAAGAAAATCACTTGGCACATTAGGAACTTCCCTTTGATGCCAGGTTCTATAGCCTGTAGCCCTTCTAGGATGTCTTGCTGTTTTGCAGAGGGGTTTCTGAGGTCTGTAGGCATGGGGTAGTTTCTCAGCTGCCCCTGTTCCTGGAGGGATCCTTATTTTAGAAATGCCAATGGCCCAACAAAAACCAGAACAGCTCTCCGGACTGGGACAGCAGCAAACAGATATCTCAGCCTTGTGACATGCCACATCAGGATCAAAGTTCTTCCCAAACTAAGTCTTCTCACTGCTGTTATCTGCAGTGGACCTTGGATTTTTTTTTCTTTCCCCTGATGCAATTAAGATGAAGCAATATTTCTTTTTTAAATCTTTCCTCTGGACGTGTTTCTTCTGCTGTGACCACAAGGAGCTAGTCAATAATTAATAGTACCATCAAAACATACCCTAATGGCTCCTGTGCAGGTGCACAGGAAGATGTGATTTACACTGCTAATAGCGTACACCAATATATTTTTTCCATATAATTTCAATTTAATTTTTCCATCCTGGCATTTGTTCTGGTACAAGATGCTTTTTTGCACCTGATGTTATATCATTTGAAAGCAGATTGAGATAGCCTTCCCAAAGAGGCGCTTGCCTTTTGGAGCAGGAGGTAACAGAGAAGGAAGTAGCATCAGTAAAATCTTAGTGGTTTAGTTATACTGGTACAACTAAAAAGGAAACATGTTTCCACAGGTCATTGACCTGATGAGCTTTTTGTTTTGCCATGTATACATAGCACAATGGGATTTCTGTGGCTTAACATAATTGAAATAATAACAAAAGAGCCATAAAAAGAAGCAGAAAAAAATAGCTTATTCTAATAGGGCAGTAAATGACACCATAAATATACAATTTTATTTTATAATTCACCCTTAAAGCATATGTTTCTAGTTTAGTTGCTGAATTAGTGTTTAGCCATCTATCTCTTAAACTGACATTTATTGACAAAATAAAAAGGAACTCAACACTTCTGCTGGCTTGCATGACTGTTTCTCCGGTTAACCTTATCTGTAGTGAACTTCTGATCTGAGTAATAAGAACGCAGTTTAGTGAGTGGTGCTTTTGAATTGAATCGTATCCATCAGAGCAGCTATTTCTGCCCTTACGCTTTCAAGAGATTAAGGGTGAATTCGAAGTAGGGACCAGTTGGCATGCCAAAAACACTATGTTTTTCTGCAGAGTGTACAAGATTTGGAAAGATTATAGATGGGAGAAAGCACAGATAAATGGCAGTTCAGCTTTTAAAGGGGTAGAAAGTAAGGAGAAGCTTCCTACGTCTGTCTTTCAGAAACACACAGTGACAGCTTTCCTCTCCAGCTCTAAATACTCCTAAACTCCTGTCTTTGGTTATAATTTCTAATATGCCTCCTTGAAAATGCTAGTTGGTACCTTGCAATGGGAGCATAGTTCTGCGCAGTGTATCATAATTTATAGCAGTATAATACACATTTGTTCGTGATGATGAATGGGATCCGTAGGGCACACTTGCATGACTAATACTATTCATTTCAGCGGGACTCAGGCCAGGTCTGCTCTTCGCCAGCGCAGCCCTCAGTCTGAGTTTCTTTCCAAAGTAACAGTTCATCAGTAACTCTCCCCTTGTACTTTGCAATTTCACAAGTTTCTGAGCACCAGCAATGCAGCACCACTTTTTGCCACAGCTCTCCTGCACTCTAACTTCTTCAGCAGTATACAGCTCCTATGTAGCAACTAAACTCATAGCATCGATGCCTAAATGTCATCCAAGCCTTTGTAACCTTTCTGGGTTTTTTAAGAAAACAGATGTATGCATTTTACCCGTACCAAGTCCCTGCAATTTTTGCCAGACTGAAAATCATGCTTACAGCTTTGCCCGTTCAAAGGACAGACTGCAAAATGCATTTATTTTACATACTTTTTTAGAAAGTGGATTTGAATCCCAACAGTCCTGTAATCATTCATTTTGAGTAGTCCCAGCCCTGAATGTAAACAGACCTGTTCTTTCCCAATTGAGTTTAGATTTTGAAACCACCACAGCTTTGAAATATTAGTTACTGAAGGCTTTAAATAATTTGTAATCCACAAAAATGCATTCCTTTACTGGAATCTCACTTCATGTGTTACAGCAACAAATCTTTTCTGTTTTGTATTTTAAGAGTTCAATTTTCATAACTTCTTGACAGTAGGAATGTTACTCAATTAGCCAGAACGCAGATCTCCTTTTCTCTCCTAGGGATCAAATGTGAAACAGGTGCCACAGTGTCACAACAATCAAGACTTGTTCCATATCTGCATTTACAGTAGAGACGAAGCATCTTTCAGGATGTTATTCACTATTCACTTACACCTCCGGTGGGCTGACTTTAGCGGCTTTTGCTGGAAAATGCTGACGTCAGGGGCGGCTTGGGGAAGATGTTAGCCCAACTTCTAAACTAATTCTAGATTTGTGTTTAGTGCAGTTTCGCTCTCAGAATGACTTTTACCCCGTAGATCTGTGCCTGCTCAGTGTTTTTCCGTTACGATTCGTCTTCCCCACCAAGACACTCAGCAGCAGTTCAGGGAGACTTCACAGGCTTCACAGGAGAATGCAGAGCTTTATTGAATTAAATACCCTGTATTTGACTATCTATCTCATGATAACCTGTGTTGCTGAACGCCAGGGGAAAGAGGAAGTGTGCTTAGGACTCATTTTTGCCTTCAATTCTGTACATTAGACAACAAAATATCCCAGCAGTCTCATAACTACACACGGTCTTGTGCTTCTTTCTTCCTTAGCTATCATTAGGAAGTCGCTGCCATTCTGTGTTGAGTTTAGAAACACCACGGAAAGCAGATACACACATACAAAGGGCTGCAATGACACGAATTCACCTGCAGGTTTTTCTGCGTATGTTATCTTCTTTTCCACGTGCACAGAGAACCGTGCAGGCAGGACCTGTAGCTGGTTTTCATGTCAGTGGAAAGCCGTCCTTAACTGCACAGACATAAGCTAAAGTTGTGTTGTCACTTAGACACCCAAAGAAGTGTGAAGTATTCTCCAATTAAATGAGAAAAAGTTCCTCATCTAGTGTGCAGGGGGCAAATTGAGCTATCTATCTTTAATGTTTGTATAGTTTGTGTAGACTAAGAAGTGAGGTCAGAGAGAGACGGGATTATGATTTCTGTCACGTAACCCCAGCCTAGCAACTCTAATAGAAGAGCCCATAAATAAATATTTCTTTCCTTGATGCAACAAAGAACTCAGCCATCTGGAATAAAAGTGAGCATTCAGGATATTCTAATCTCATGTTAGAAATAAATAATATATGTATTCTGTCTGGAATTCAACTAGTTATACAAGGCGTAACCTTGCTGATAACTAATACTGTTATAATGACTTAAACAAAGTTACTGATTACTTATCTGAAGTTTACATTGGCTTTCTTTTCATTCTAGTACATCAATAATTAAAGCTATTCTGAAATAGCTTATTGCAGCTGGATTTGTGTGCTGTGTGGAGTGGCATTTATAAAACAAATTTATCCTTGTGCAGAAGCCCGCATCACACGTAAAACCCATTTCCCTTACTCAGGTGGTTCTAGTCTGAAATAATTACTTGGATAAACAGTTTCTGCCTGACACCTTTACCAGATTTCCCATGGGATCTTACATAACCTCTGTCCTTTATGAGAATGTTGTAATATGTAAGGAAACGAGGTCATGGGATTCATCCACCCTATTTCTAAACTGTTCCAATGGAAGACCTCATTCAAGATTAAAAAAGTAAATCACGTATAAAATACTTTGCAGTGTTATTCAGTCTCTCCCTAAGTGATTCAACTAAAATGCCGTACATGAATATGGAAAATAAATATTGTTTTCAGAGCATTTCCAGAGAAATAACTTCCTTCTAACTGAAGCTCCAGTTTTCTCCAGGACTTGCTTCTCTCTGGTGCCGAGTTTCAGACGGCTGCTACAGGCCAGTTTTTTAGGCAGAGGCTAGTCTGTCCCCTGCACTCCCAAGGCAGGCAGTTGCTGGGGACCAGTTTGCAAACTGTCCGTGAATCTTTAGGCATTCCTTCACCCTGCCCCTCACCTGAAGGGCAGACAGGATGGCCTTGTGGGGACGGAGCTAGCAGGAAGCTGTGTGGAACTGGATTCTCAGATGAAAATCTGCTCAGCTCCATGGTATTTACACCGTGAGAATCCAACGTAATAATTTTAGTGCCTGTGTGGAAGAGACTTTGGCAGTTAAAGCACAAACTTTTGCAGGGCAGCAGAATATGAGATTTACTTTGGAAATGAGAAGAGCACATTGTCTGAAATACTCCTTCCTGCTTCCTCTCCGTAGTTACTCCTGGTCACAGCTGCTTGGGACGGGACGGGCTGCAATAGCATCTGTCAGCCCAGCCTGCTGCAGCCCTCACTGCACTGCCCAGGGCTCACCCCCAAAGCCGAGAGCACCCGGCTCAGTGCCTCTCCCTTCCTGGAACGTGGGACAGGGGCTTTGTTGTTAGCTTAGATTGCCTTTTTCTTTTTTTTTTTCTTTCCCCTTTGCCTTTTTTTCCTTCTTCTCCTCCATGACAGCTGTTACTTAAGAACAGCTGGGAGGGAATTGATATCAGCCTGGGATAGGTTTAATTGCATCAAGCCCAAGTTCTGTCCTTCTGAGGAAACTCCTTCCCTACGCCTTTAATCCTTCAGTTCCTCTCTCCCAGCCTTCTTTGGGAAGGGGTTTCCTGGGGAATACCCCATTTTGTGTCCTACATGAGTGCAGCTTCTCCTCGGATGCTTCTTCTGCTTTCTCTGCTGACTGCCTGCTGGTACCCAGTGATTCCCTAGACCAGGCTGCCCGCCTGCCGCAGCTCCTCTGCTTGTAAGTCATTTGTGGGTTTCTTGTGCTTCTGGAAATGTTAATATCAAAGTTATAACAGCAGCTTCAGTCCACAAAGTTTGTGCTGCTCAGGTATCCAGGTCTGTCAGAAAGTGCTGCTATGAGCAAAGGGAAGGGAGGATAAATATCCACTGATGAAAAATGGGTTTTTTTCTGTTAGATTCCCAGAAGAGCACTAGGCATCTCTCTGCAAAGTATAACTGGTTATCACCCAAAGGCCCCTGAGTCTTGTGGCGCTACAAAGAACACGAGCAGTTTCGTAACTCATCTGTCGTGGCACTTCTCAGCCAGGTTTAATGTCCTCAAGTCACAGTGTCACACAGCTTCTATTTCAGTTAGTCTCAGCTAATGAGGAGTGTCGTCCCTGATATACTAGTATGAGTCTCAGGAATATCTTGAGTTAATTGCGTAGTGATAGTCTAGAAGAATCCTCAGGGGTACCTCTCCTTCTACAGCTGCAAAGCGCAGACATAAACATCTCTAACATTTAGGCGTATCTGGATCAAGCAGTTAAGCCCCAGCGAAGTTTCTTGGGGTGCAGTGTCCCTCTCCCTGGTTGCCCTATGGAGAAGGTACTGTACCTTGAGAAGTTATTTCTGTATCTCCAGGAGAAGCTGCATGTCTGGCCTTATTGGTGGGCTCAGGTTTGTACAACGGTCAGAACTGGAAACTCCTGGAGCCTTACCTTGTCGTCTCCCACCATAGCAGGCAGAGGCTTGTAAATGTTTTAAATTATTATAAATACCCTCACTAATGAGTTAAGCTTGTGTACGTAGTCTAAAATTATCATTTATGTCCTGGGAAAAAGGTTAGAACAAACAGAATAACTGATGCAGGCAGAGCTAGGAGAAGCAGGCTGAGACTTCGTGGAGGCGGCTTCCTTTTGGAATAGCTGGGACGCAGTGTTCAGAGTTGGTGAAGGGAGGGAAGTGGGAATGTTGTTTTCTTCCTCCACTTCGATAAATCACAGCTTTTATGAACACAACCTGAGGGGACCTTTCAATAAGCCTCTCGTATAAGACTCCACATTTGAGTCATACTTGCTAATTCCAGGACTGGAACTGTGATCTTGCAGAAACAGGCACTTGGCAAGTCTAGCTTTTAGCTTAGTTTATGGAGGTGCTTAAGCAAGCATGTTTCCAGGTCACACATGTTTATAATGCTTTCATGCCTTTTGAGAAAGCTCTGTAAGCATCTGTCTGGTAGCACAAACTGCGTCTTGAAAGCTGAGCCTCGAATGCTGTGCTGACAAGCATGGCAAAATAAAAAGCATTACCTGTATGCTGTAGGCAAAGAGCGACAGGTAAATATAAAATAGAGTCAGTAGCAGGCCACCTCTACCAGTGGGACACTTTGTTTATAGAGAAAACAGACAGGATTATAATATTGAAGTTATTTTCTTTTTTGTACTGTGGCAGCCACAAGAAGTCCCGGTTGTAGACCAAGACTCAAGTGTGGTAGGTGTGATAGGAGCGTGGGGCAGGGAAGAAATCCAGAGACCACACGGCTTGAAAAGCAAAGTGTTCTAAAACCAACCAAGCAACCAACCAACCAAACAAAAAAAACCAACAAAAAACCAAACTCTCAAAGTTGGCAACATTTATGAAAGGGAATTTATTCTGGATCATCTTGGACTCCTGATCTTAATTTTTCTTAATTTTCTTCTTAATTTTCCTGTGACTCTGTGTAGTGCCTGTTGCAACAGAACCATCATTCTTGCCTGTGCTTTGGAGGTGCTTCTGCGGTATAAGCAAGCACATGTGAGCCAAATTTGTATTTGGAAACAGATCTGGGCCTTTCCTTCAGCTCGGGGACACCTGAGTCTGCCAGCTCAGGGCTTGAGGCATAGGTGTCCTAGAAAAGAGAGTCAAGTATCGTGGTGATACTGAGGCTTCACTGTGCTCAGGCACAGAGGAATGGAGCAGATCAGTAAATACTCCATGTAGTACAACATCCTGCCCCCAACAGAAACATCCATTCTATATTGCTGCATGGGTTGAATAAACAATACAATAAAAACCAAAACCCCATGCAACCTTTCTAATACAGCCACAGAGTAAATGACCAAATTCCTCCTCAGCGAACTAGAAATTTCCACTTTCCTCTTGCCTATTTTGACTGCCTCTGTCTATTGCTTTTGTGTTGTTAACATGCTTTCCTTTTTAAACGAGCTTCTGACCCAATGATTCTCGGTTATTTATTTGTGTCTTTCTATCTTCCCTTGCTTTATATTTCTGCTCCTGTCAGGAAATTTTGCAAGCTGTTGCATCATCCCTTTTTCCTGTTAATTGTCTTTGCTGCCTGCCCTGGTGAGGCTGCGCTTGCGATAGCTGGGTAACGCAACCAGCGGGTCAGCGTGCCGCAGGGCTAGCTCTGCTTCCGGCTCCCTCCGCTCGGTTCCTGTCAACTTTGTTGACTTTAATACCCAGAGCACGCTTCAGCAGAGGATTGCAAAAGGCTTTATAGACATTAATTACACTCGCCACAGAAACACTCACCATGCAGAATGTGTTTCTAGATGGCTGTGAACAGATCTAAAACCAGTTCTGCTCAGCCCCCGCTAAACAGCACACCAACAACAGAAAGGTGCTACTTTGCTCAGTTCAATTTTTCTCTTTATGAGCTGTTTTTAACTAGGCCAGACTGTTGACAGCATGGTAACAACAGCAAAGCATACTTTATTCTGCAAAACACTTCCACCCATCTTAATAGTGTTCTGGAGGTACAGTTTATTCCCTTCGCTCCCGACTGCACACTCAATGGTAATGGCCCCGGCAAATTTTCTGCACATTGTTCCAAGGTTGTAGAATAATTATTTCTGTCATCAAGCAGAGCTGTTAAGTACAGACTTTAAAATCACAGCTGTCTGCATCCATCTGCTTAATCTTTGCTGATACAGCGATATTGGTAACCACTTGCTTTTTGGTTTGGGGTCTCCGAGGGGAAGGGCTACTGCTGCCCTGGGACAAACTTCCCAGCAGAGAGCACGCAGTGCTGGAGTGATCTGAGCGACTGCATTTAGAGGGAGCACGTTTATGAATTAGGAAGCTCCCTCACAGCAAACATCACGCCTGGTTGCTATTCTTCACTCATATCCGCATTCAAGTTGGGATGAGATGTTCTGCAGGGCACAGGACTCGCCAGTTCTTCCTTCTTCAACTGGACAATGTATGAGAAGCCTTGTCTTAATCATACACGTATTTAGAACAAACAGAAAGAGGGAATTACATGCAAAATTTTTATGAAAAATACTGCGCCAAATGAGTGAGCCTTTAAGTAGCACGGCGACACATATGCTTTCTGTTTCCTCGCGAGCTGGGTTTTAATTCCTGAGGAAGTTTTGTCCCGTTGGCTTTGTCCTGTAGTACTCCTTGGAAAGTGGAAAGTTGATTTATGGTGTTTGGAAACAGTGTTCAGGGAAATCTTCTTGGAAAGTAGGCCCAAGTGTCTGGGCTGAGCTTTCTAGAAGAGAAGATTGCTTGCTTGCTATTGGTGGTTGTCTCTCTTCTTTTGTTTACGTGCAAATAAAATAAGTTACATTGAAAATAGACCGAAATACCACATTACTTCTCTTTCACTGAATCTCACATGCAAGTGTTGCCACTTGGCAGTGGTGCAGCAATATAGACACAGAGCAGCAGGGATATTTATAGTCTTGTCAGGCTAAGGCCTGCTGGGCTCCGAGTTCTTTCTGCCTTGTCATGGACTTTCTGTACTTCACCCAAGAAAACAAGGACACGATCAGAAAATACATCTGCCAGTGAGACCAGGTTGTTGGGCGTAGAAAAGTGCCTTTGCAATTCCAAGGCATTCTAGGCTCTTAAAATGCTAATAGCATGCCCGAGAATGAAAGAATTTATTTCATTATACTTATTTTATATATTTACATATTTTATATGTAGCTAAGCCGGTAGAAGTCAGGAAGGCATTTAGCATTGTCCATGCAAAAAGTAGAGAGATGCGTTACTTGATCAAATGGGGTTGGATGGAATCTCCTTTTTTTCCCTGCTTTGTAGGGTCGCAAGATGATTGACTGTGGGCATCAGTAAATTTCCATCCTTGCCCCATTCTGGGTCGGTAATTACGGGAGTTCTCAAAAATTCCAGTGACGCTGGTACAGATCCACCTGTACCGATCCACCCGAGTTGCGGTCCAGATAAGATATGTTCCAAGGCTGTCAGGGGTGACTGATTATTCCTGGTACGGTCAGTGCTACTCCCACCTTAGCCATGCAAGAGTTCCCAGTACGGTCAAGGGACGCTTAACCACCAAACTCGTTGCACAAAGGCCAAGTCTTGATGGGAATTACTGAGATTGTAAAGCGGTCCAGGAGAGGGGGTGGAAAATGCACCACCTCACCCTGAGAGGACCCACAGCCCTTCTCATACCTGTCACCTGCCCAGGAACTGGGGCAGTTGGCAATTCTGTAGCACAGTGAAAAGAATTTGGGTCTCCCAATTGCAAGTTGCAAAATCCCTACCTGGTACATCGTATGAATTCTGTAATACTTGAGATGACAAAGAAGGGGCTTACCAGAACAGTACTCTGGAAGAGCGAGGGAGTAAAGTGCTATGTTCAGTGTATGCAGTTCTACAGCCTGTGGCCACCATCGATGTGTGTTGCAGTCAGAATTCCGTTCCCTACATTCTGCACCATGCAGGAGCACGGGAACACTTACATCACGTTTGCTTTTGAACTTTGCCCATATAAAAGGTTTGAAGATCTTGCTGTAGCTTCCCACAGTAAGAGTCACCAGGATTAGTGTACTGCGGTCCTGAAAAGGAAAACTATAGAGAGTCCTGCAGTAGCAGATCCCCACTAGAACTGTTGCAGGCAGATAGTGTTGATAAATCGGTCACCAGATGCAATATCAGGAAACTTTTGTACAAGTTTTTAATAAAAAAGTTCAGCAAAAATATATATATATAATCAGGCATTTTATGCAATGCATACATTCTTTATATCTGCAGGTACAGATAAATAACAGAAGGCAAAACCAAGTATTTTGCTTATCTTTGGCCATTAACCAATAATCACCCCCAAAGAGATATTATAGGGTTAAAGAATAATAAACAGAGTCTGTAAATTTCTCTCATTACAGACAAAGTATCAGGCAATAATACAGTAGTTAGATCTTTAGAAATGTAAGGAAATATTTCTTGAACACTGCCCGATATTGAAATTTAACCTGGTTTGCTGCTATGGAACTTAAGGCCTTCTTTAGCTGACACACAGGCAACATTCCTGGGTTTACACGAGATATGCTCCAACCCTTACCTTAACCTACTTCCCTTCACCATACATTGCTCTAAAAAGCCAGGCTGTACCTCTTCATGAAACAAACTAGCACGAATTCTTATCTGTGGATCAGTTTCCTGAACCCCAACCAATGTACATACATACAGAGCAGTTAAGCTTCCTTAAGTCAATATTTTTGCTAACTCAGTGTCCCAGAATAATAGCTATCCTTCCACTTTACAGCACAGATGCATCTGATGGCTCTACCAAAGCAATATATACATGATACACATTAAAAATCATAAAAGCAATTTTAAAGGTACATTGATAACATGTAGCAGCTTACGTCTATATATGTACATGTTTTCACAGTTATATTTTAGAAAATTGAGAACACCAGGAATACTTCTACTGTGTTTTCTATAAATATTAAAAATTTACCTGTCAGGCATTTTGACACAATGGTATTTAGGTTATCACTTTAAATAGCTCTTGAAAACCTGTAGAGTTTTAAGCTTAAAGGCTGTAAAGTTTGAGGATTCTTTAAAGTGTTTAGCCAGTTTCAGCAGCTGGGCCACCTGCCAGTTTGTTTGTTTGTTTTTATAATTCATATCTGGTAACAAAGAAACTCCACCACTTTTGATGGGATAGGCAAGTTCTTGACTTGGCTGGTGGGCATCACTCTTCGAATTGCCATGCGACATAAATGTTGGAGACTGGAAACTTGTCTTGGAGTTGCCCAGAAGTACACGCTGCCATCCTGTGTCCTGCACAAAAAAAACCCAAACCAAAACACAACCAACCAGAATTATCCCACTTGAATGATTTCAACTTAGTACAAATTCTCACATGCATTGCTAGTTAGGGGGAATGTGCTCGGGTCTTCCTGTTGCTTAGTTCTAGCTTAGTTCTAGCTGTTCTAGACTCATTTACATTAGATGCCAGTTCTTCTTTTAAGCTATGGCAGCACAATAAGCAACTTGCTGATTATCTATGTGACAGGCCTGAGCAGATCTTCCAACTGCTATTGAGTATACCACCTGAAACAGAATAACTGCCCTTGATTACCTAATGGTCTTTTTTTCCAATCCACATGTTTGTGGGTCTGTCTTTTATTTATTCTCAAAGATAAGAAATGAGTTTATCAGCTTCTTGATTTTACTGCTATTCCAGGCATGTTTAAACAAATAGTACCAGAGGTAAAACCAAGTCAGAAGCATCAAGTTGCAAGTCACAACTGAAGATTTTTAGAACACTTAGTCACTGTTTTCAACCTTTTGTGTCACCTTAATATTTTAGGAAGAAAATAAAAATATATACTTGCCCTGCAGCTAGAACACTGCCATCAGTAGAAAAAGTACAGCAGAGCCCATTGTTCAGAGGTGCAACTTGTACAGGGTATTCTTCATCAATTCTCCAGAATCTTACCATTCTGAAAAGGAAGGAACAAAGCAGTAAGTTATCAGGCTAGACATTTAATTCTCCCTGATATTTTCTCTGATGCTGCATAAGAAACTAGTCTGAAGCAGAGCTCAGGGAATTTTTATAGACATTTTAATATGCATACAAGCTGTTTCACATTTGACCTGAAATGCTATGACTTCTTCATTCCTGATATATACCTTGATCAGTACTTCTTCAACCATTTTAGCTCTGCCAATTAAAATAAAAGATTGCCTTCAACAGCAGAAAGCAATAACTTGAATGATAGAGTTAGACCACCTCTCTCTTAAGTGTCAGGTATGCTAGGAAGTCCCAGCAATGCTTGTCTTAATTAAAAAACTAAAACCCTCCTGCAGATAGTTTAATACCCTTGCTGTCATCTTGAGAAAGTATTCTTCATATTCTTAAAATATAGTTCTTCAAAATATTATTTGCAGTGTTAGCAGAAGTTGAATACGCGATCGATCACAGAATACTCTCCTTTTTACTTTGGAATCTACTACTACTCGGAAGACTTACCTGCATTATTAACTTCATTTACATTTTTCACTCTTTACAACCCCACTTTTTCCGTTTTCAGCTGTTACACACTTAAGCTATTCAGATCACCTACTCTGTACACAACTAATTATTTCTACATTCAGAATGAACATTAACATATACCAGACAACTCATCTACTTTTACCAATACCATTAGAAGTCATCTCTCAGTTAAAAAAAAAGACCAGACTTAGTATTTAAAAGTTCATGTCATATGGGAAGAATTAGAGGAGTCTAACAAACCTTTCCTCATACTTACTTATCATCAGCAAGGCTTGCAATATGTAGTCCGTCATGACTAAAAGATACTGATCTGACCCATCGGTCATTCGCACCTCCAGCAAATATTGGAGTAGGAGGGGGAAACAGATGCCTGGAGATAGAGAGACACTTAGCTAACAGCATCATTAAGGTCTAGGGAAATGTTTCCCTCAGCCCTGACTAGCAAAGCTGAGGAAGAAAAAAAGGATTGAACATTTAACTACGAAATCAGGTGTGGAGATTGAACTACTGTATCTTTTGTGGTACTGAACACTTCAGCTTTGTTGAAGATGCTTAAATTAGCACACATTAAAATATGAGTGCTTTAAATTCTTTCTCAGAAGAATAATCTCCGCTGTTTTGCCACTTTAGGATTTCTATCAGCCACTGCTAAGATTTTTCCCAAGTCTAATTATCAGTTAAATACACAAACCCATTAATTTTCAATAGTCATCTTCACTCTAGGAGAAAGTTTCCAGATTTGCCTCCTTTACTTACCCAAATTCCATAAGAATAACTCCAACATGTGGATCCCAGACATAGACTCGAGTATCGTAAGATGCAGTAGCCAGTAAAGCTCCATCAGGAGAAAACTCACAAGCTACAACATCATTGTGATGTCCTTCAAGTTTCCGTATCATGGAGTATTTATCCATATCCCAGAGAAAAACCTGCAATTAAATGAACTAATGTTATAGCTCTGCTCAGAGATGCGATGAAGCATTTACTTTTTTTTTTTTTTAAGTATAGCTGCTAGTCTTATTTAGGATTATATTAAAATCAGGCATTATGAATTACTACAATTAAGAAATACGCTCAGTGTCATACTCAGATTAAAATCAAGTTTTTAAAAAATAATTAAAGCAGACATGCAAGTTCTAACTCAAGTTTGTTAAATGTTATTAACAAAATAAGCCAAAATATAAGATAAAGGCAACACAATTTAACCACGTAGCTTACTGAAATTCATGTATTACAAAACTATTTTATTAAAATATGCAGAAATAAATAGGGTTAAACTCTACAGTCCCCTCTTTTCAGTAACTACCAAAATTAAGAAATATACAGACAGAAAATATAAGGTTAACATATTGTTACTCCAGTGGCATCCCTTTGAGTTTAAGATCACTTGTTTACAATTGGCTTGGATCACCAACGTCAGCCTAGGAAGAGAAACAGATACTGCAAGCAAAGAGAATTTTCACAGCCAAAAGTTATGTCTTTGGCAAAACAACAGGGAAGTCTAACCACATTATTAGAAAGAATTATGCATTTTAAATCAAGTAAATGGTAAAAAACAACATTAATATTACAATTTACACGGCTAATTGCATATTATATTATCAAAATAGATAAAAGATTATAGTATTCTGGGATTTTACATGCAGTTGTACATTATATATAATCAAAATAAAGACTGTGCAGAATTACTTAATAGGAACGATCTATGTACTGCAGCATAATCTTACAGAAAATGTAAATCTTTAGCATAAGATGTTATGTCCCTAAAAGAGCTCATTAGGGTCCTTGATTTTTCCCCTGACTCTGTTGAACTGCACAGATTAAGTACTGACATCTTGGATAAATGTATATGTTTGACCAAAGCAAACATAGCCTTAGTGCCTCACATGCTTCCTAAAACTGAACCATTTTACAATCAGTTATAAACATGTATCCAATTTCTCCAAGGAGACCCCAACATTCCATAAAACTGGAAACTAAGTTTTAGGAGTCAGTGTGTTTCACTGCTGTGAAAATTATTTAAAAAAAAAAAAAAGAAAGAAAGAAAGCAGAAAGTGGACATCAACCAGCACCTGCGTACGTACAGTACACCTTGCAGTCGAATGCAAGGTTACTTCGTCCTACGGTAAAGTTCGCCCCCAGCCTGGTAGCCAGAGATGCCACTCTTTCTGCCCAGCTAACACCATTGTGCTCCTGTGTGAGTGGTGCCAGCTTAACCTCAATCACACCAATATTGCTGCCACCACCTGTGACAGGGAAAGCAAGAAGCTTATGGAAAACATACAGCCTAAAGATAGCAATGTATACATCCACATCTGCTCTATTTAAAGAAAAAACAAAACCCAGACCTCAACTATTCTCTATCAAATCTGCACTGATAATTTAAAGTGTAAAATGCATTTGAACAGTCACCCATACAAAGTGGTACCCTATGATCGAATTGTGCTTTTTACTCAGCACCACTAGGCTTCATTAAACCACCTGCAGAGCCCCTGTAACTAGACTGAATTCCCCTTTCTGTTTTATCCTAATTCTTCAGTGCCAAGAAAAGCAGCTTATGGCATACGTGCTTTACCTGCACTGCTTTCAGTTCTCTAGCAGGGCATTAGAATATGGAGGAAAACAAAACCAGTACGCTGTCCTTCGTTCTAGATCTTTTAGACACGAGTGCCATTTGTATTGGAAAACATGTAGAAACATTTTTGTTCATCGGGAGATACCATGACTGGCTCAGACTTTGAAAAGTCCTTTTCATTGAGCAGGAAATAGAAAGGATAAAATCAATAACAAAATAGTTTTATGCATTAATCTAAGTATCTTTTAATGCTGGCAGCTTTAGTCTTCTTTGGTTTTATACTATGAACATGTGCAGATGCGTAGAACTATTTCTCAAAGAGTGCTTACAGTTTCTTCAACTAAAAGCAGTGCAAGTTCAATTCATAAATCAGTGTCTCAATGCACCATTTGCTAGTTTAATTTCATGCACTTTTACATCATCATAAAACATTAGAAGTTCATGACACCGAGCACAGGCTTAATGTTACTTAGATTTAAAATGATTATGCACACAATTCAGTAGATTTAATGAACAAGAAACTCTGACACATACTGCTTTACTAGCTCCAACAGAACAGAGAATAGAAGAGTCTGGAGAGAATGCACAACCATATACCCAGTTCTGATGTCCTCTCAACACTTTCATCATATTTCCTAAAAAGAAAGACATTCCTGTAAGAATTGATCAAACATTACAAAGTCAAATTGAAAAGCTTTTCCAAATTAGTTCTTCCTTTATAGAATTTTATACTATTTTTCCAGACAACATCTTGCAGAGTCATTCTACACAGAAATAAATTCTGTCATGCAGCCTCTAAATCCCATGTCCCTATTCAAAAAGGTCACTTCATGCACTCTTCTAACTTAACCCAATACCAGCTTGTACCTTTAGGGTGCATACAGATAAAGAATTTCAAGAGAGCATACAGAGTAAGTGACTAATAGAACAATTTTTTTTTTTTTTTAAGAAATCCTGACCTAACTGAGTTTATAGCAATAAAAGAGGAGAGTACATGGATGTTTCTCCTGTGTATTACAGCACATAAACTTAAAACGCATACCATCATCTTTCAGGTCCCACACTCTCAGTGTTTTGTCTCTGGATGCAGACACTAAAATCAGGCTGCCATCTGGGGCAAAGGTTAAATCTCTAACAACTTCTGTATGGTCCATCAGGTTAAGGAGGAGTTTTCCTGTTGTGTGAAAACACCACAATTTAAAATAAAGGACTGTACTTTTATTCAGATCAAATGCTTTATGAGTACAAAATTACAGCACATAAAGGCAAATTTTCTTTGTAGAAATGCTCCCTACAGTAAGAAGCATGTGTATCCTTTTAGACTCTTCTGGATCAAGAGGCAATTTCCTGAAAAGCTAGTAAATTTATACATTAAAACAACATGCCTCAGAAATAAGGCAAGACTTGTCTTTTGATAGACATCTCTGTTCTAAGCTTAAATTTACAAGACAACGACAAATTACTCAATAGCCATTAGTTTCATTGTTTTAAAGCTGAGAGGTTCTCTCCCAACCTAGCAGCTGTGCTACCAGCTAAATTGAGATTCCCTAATTTCAGATTCAGTCTCTTATCATTTGAACAATTCTTTACTTTAAAAAAGTTCTCATCAACATAACCCTTCCCTATGCTCAAGAACAGAGAGCAGCTTTATGTTTTGAAAGTTTCCTTTGTTTGAAAGCATACTGAAACTACAATCCAGCACAAGATTTTAGACTAAACAACCAATATACAAAGTCAATCACATACTTAATCATTTTACAGCAGCAAGGCTTCATCTTCCATCACTTACATCTCAAAGCATGACCTGAGTCTGTTCCTTCCTCTAGCAGTATTTGAACATTTCTAATTGCAGGAGTTCATGCTTTTTTTAGATTACTTAATTCGTATTCAAGGTTCAGTTCCCAATTAAACTTCTGTAAGCCCTTCATTCTGTGCCTTAATGATGTCGCTACTGCATAAAGTGACAACGAAGTGCTGACTTCCTCTCACATACTCTACCTGTATAGACATCCCAGATCTTGATGCGCCCGTTGTTCAAGCCTGTTGCAAGCAGAAGCTGGTCTTGCCCAAATTTGAAACGGTGCCATTCTATATTCACACAGCGGCTCTGCTTCTCAGGCACTGAAGACCCAAAAGCAAGGCTCCAGACGATATCGCCACAGTCTATTATATGTTCACAAGGCTTATTTTTCTGACCACTGTCACTATTCTGCCTCGGAAGTCTTGTACTGATAGAATTTGCAACATTCTTTGTGCCATGCAACAAGCTGCAAAACAAACAATACAAAAAATAGCATAAAGCATCTTGAAAAATAAATAGAACAAAAAGGTCTTTAAGATGTAACGAAATCTGTGAGTTGCCATAACATACATTCTGGAGGCCCATAACGATGCATTTTTACTTTCAAGTTATAAAAGTGGCTTTTTCTTATAGCTGTCAAAAATGACTAACACCTGGCAACCCTCTTACACAATATAATACTATTATTTTTGTACACATTTTTACCTCTGTAGAGAGCAATACATTAACCCACTGTGAAAACCAACATTTTTAAAGCATTTACAGAAAAACGAGTTACAAAAATTTCTAAGACTTTCTGCTAAATGAGCAAGAAGTTCCCTGCAGTTCACTTACGTGCATTAAATACTGGGAAGAGATACCGCGGCCAGCACATGATAACCAATTAACCCACCACCAGAAAGAGGAAAAGAAAGGGGAGGCAGGATTTGCTGGGAGGGGAAATGTAACCAGCTACAAAAATGCAACTGCTGGTTACTAACTTCGTTAAAATGCAACCTGCAAGTACAAATAAAATTGTGTCTTTGGGAACTTAATTTGCATTCTAATAAGAATGATAAAGAAGGAGGTTCGCCTTTAAGTAAATTCCTAGAAGGTAAAACCAGATAGCTTTCTGTTAGGAAATTTAAAAGTCTAGATCTGCCGAAGTCTCTAAATTTCCCTTTCATTCTAACTTCCTCTTATTTTAGAGCATCTGAATCAATTAGTAAATCACTTGTCTGTAGTCTTTGTGAGATTGCAATTGAGTTGTTTCTCTCGCTGGCCACAGAGGAAGAGTTAAAACAACAGCTGTTACTTTAAAGAATTAGTTTTTCCCAAAGATGTCAAAGCCTAAAAAGCCAATACATGTCTTTTAATCTCTTAAAAGCTATCTCCCATTTTGAAATTCCTAAGTTTTTCAGCTGAATTAAAAGCCATATGGTTTTGTCTTACAAGTTATTAAGGCACTGAGACCAGGGGACCAGCTTCACTATGCGATGCCCTTGTGACCAAGCAAAGTAAGATCCATCGGGAGCAAATGCAACAGTCCAGTTTTCACGTCCACACTTCTTGTCAAAAGGAGAAGTTGGGGCTAAGAGTTCTCCTACAGTGCGCGATCGTGCTAAAAAGAAAACAAAGAGGAAATTCCATTTAAAAAAAAAAAAAAAGCCAGCATATTTTAAAAGGTTACAAGGGAACCAGGCAATATGTTAATTATTTTGCTTTTATTTCATGACATCTAAAGTAATCGGGGAAGGGGTCTGATTGTCACTGTATAACCAATCAGAAGACTATGCCTCAGCTGCAAAAGAGACTGAGTCACCAAAGAGAAACAGCTTAGTGTTACAATGTCCTGGTTGGCACGTATGTAATATCACATCTTGATATCAGAAGCAGAACTCAAAAATTTACTGAAACCAGCTATTAGTTCAACTATTCTAACTACAGCTCTAGAGACAACAGTAGAACCATGCTCCGACTTGACCTAATACTTGAGAGTTTAGCAAATAAGATGCCCAGTAATGATTTTTTTTTTTTTACCTTTAAAGAAAACTGTGAGTACGCTTGCACGCTGTAATATCCTGCCTTCCTTCAGAAACAATAAGCTAAGCAACAACCATAGGAAACAAGTTAGCGCTGTGCGATCAGGTCAGTTGGTTTTCCCGCTGCTGTACCATGTAACGGGATGTACCACGCTGCCCTTCTGCCACCCGGCTGCGGGTCCAGGTCCAGCGCTTCACAGAGACCTTACCGACGCCCTCCACCACCCCCGTTTCTAGAACATGGACACAGTGACAGCAGTAAGTCTGCAGCGGGCAGCCGCCCAGGCGAGAGCGAAGGCTGGCGCAGCGGCCGGGCCGGGCGGCCCCTTCCCTCCCCTCGCAGGCCGCGGGGACCCGCCACGGCAGCCGGGGGCTGCCCCGCAGGCAGGGCCGGCCGCCGCCCCGCGCCTTCAGCCCGCTCACTTCTTACCGCTGGGAAGAAAGGGTCAGTGGCTGCGAAAGGAAGAATGTCACCTACGTGCTATTTAACAAGGTTTTGCCCACTGATGGAAGGAAGCAGCTTCGGCCCAAGGAAGCCTCTTCGAATAACGCATTTCGGTTAGTCTGAAACGGGCTGTGGAACCGACAGCCATCCCACGCTAAAATCCGGAGGACCGCGGCGGTTTTCTCCCCCCAGCGAAAGCTGCTGCCGCGCAGAGTGAAACGGGAAAGGCAGCGGGCGAGGGGAAGGCACTTGGCGCCCGCGGCCCCCGCCGCTCCCCGCCCGCGGAGCCGGTGGCTCCCGCAGCCACCCCTGCCACCGCGAAGGGCCGAGCGCGGAACCAGCCCCGGTCACGGAGCCGCTGAACCCGGTCACGGACGGCGTTAACTCCGCAGCGGCCGCCCTCCCCTCCCGGCCCGGCCGCCCCAGGCCCGACCCGAGCCAGCCCCGCTGCCCCGGCCGCGCCCGCCCCTCACCGATGAGCTTTTCGTTAACACTCGGGGGAAAGCTGGCCATCTACGGGGCCGCCCTTCGGACCGGCTCGGGACCTGCAACGGAGCGAGAGCGACCGTCGCTCGCCGGAGAGGCAGGGACTGGGACAAAATGGCGGCGGCGGCGCGGGGTGTAGCGGGGGCGGGGAGGCGGCGGCCTCGCCCCGCTGCCGGGGGCGGGCGGGGGACGCGGCCTCCCTCGCTCCTCCCGCGGGGGGACGGGGCCTCCGGGCGCGGGGGGCCGCTGGCAAAGGCGCTTTGCCGCGCACCTCCCCAGGGAGCCCATCTCCTCACCCTGCCTTTCCTCCTAGCCTGCACTTCCGTGCTCTCGCCGTTCGTTTGATTTCCGTTGCTCGGCCGTACCCTTGGCCTCATCCCGTTTGGCAGCCCTACGCCTCTTCGCCGAGCGACAGCGCTCTGGCCCTCGACACCCGACAGCGTGGCCCCGCTGCCTCGTCCTTTCTGCCCGCGCTGGCTGGGCACCTCCTGGCTTCCCACATTGCTTTGGCTCTCCCTGCCCTGTGGAGCTTCACCCCATCCACCCTCCAAAATGCAGCGCTATGTTCCTAGAGATGGTCAAAGCACGCGGTCTGATAAGAACCCAGCCTTTGCTGTAAAATACCCTCCAGGACATGCTTAAAATACACCCTGTTCTGGTTGAGTCTGGGGAAAAAATGGTACATGGCAATGCGGTAGCAAAACTGGGCTGCGGTGCCGTCCTGGCAGGGTCTGCAGTTACAGCTCGTTTTAGCAACATCTTTCAATCCCATCCATGCCAAAAGACGAGTCACATTTTAACTATACTGAGGGACTAAATCTGTAATAACCTGGGTCACTCAAAACATGGGGGTTTACAGTACAGAGGAGAACCGTAGTGACTCCCCCAATATTGCAATCAAAAGGCTTTTTATAGCTGCTGTTGTGGGGATGTACTGATGAGGTTGTGTCGATAAACTGCAGAGTCCTCAAATGGGATAAGAAATGTTCTTATGTTGCTTAAATGCCCAGCCAGCAGCAGTTAACATTCCTGCCGCAGTGAGTTAGATAGAGGTTGTCTTCATTATCTCTTGAGCCAGGTTGTGACATCTTTGATGTCTGTTTGACCGTGGGACTGCAAGGTGACACGTAAACCAAAAAATATGTGAAAGCTGCATTGCGGAATGTGTGTAGGATGGTGACGTGTGCACTTGATTTCATCTTCCCTAAGCAGGGGCTGGAAAACACTTGGGAGTTTCCTACTCTTCGATGTTTCTTTCTAAACATGTATAGTTCAGCATCTAAATCCATCAAGATCTAGTTTATGATAAAGTTTTGAATTTACTGTTAAAGATAATGGAGTTGTCCATAAACAACTTGCAGAAAGGGACCCCGAGGCCACCTCATTCTCTGCGTGATTTTGTATTAACATCTGTGTATCCCCCTGTCCCCTTCCTTTTCCTCTTTCTTTCTCCTGTTGCATGTCTAAGTTCTGCCCCTCTTCTAAGACTAGGCGACTCCTTCCTTGCTCTCTCTTTGGACTTCAGAAGAGCGCGTATCAGGATAATTAACTGCAGATAGAAACTATGCTTTCATTCCAAAGTAGTGGCCTCACTGGTAGATGCACTGAAATAGCTGTATGGATCAGCTATTCTGCTGTAGCAACATCCAGAAATTACCCTTATGTAAGCAAGGCCAGCAAAGCATTTTTTAAATCATGTAGTGAGACAACGTCAAAGAAAAGAACAGGAAGAAGTTTTGAATATGTTTGGTGGTCCAAACACTAGCTGGTTTGTATAAACTCTCTTAGCACATCATAGCACTAATTTGACACAGTACTTCTTAGCAGCATGATCCTGTTCCTGCTCTATCAATCCTCTGCTGCCTGCAGATGGAAAAGTCCTAAGCAGCTATCTTCACTTAATCCTTCAACAACTTCTTATAACAAGGCAGATTTGTAGCCAGTGAATATTGTGAAATGCTGCTTTGGAGTTACTCATAAGTTGTGAATGTTTGAACCAGGCCATCTCATAGCTGAGATGACTCACTTTGTAAGATTTCTCCTGAGGGTCTGAGCCTCACGTACAGCCAGAATAAGGCTGGGTTCTGTTTGCTTACCTTGGGGGGCTGGTATAGCCAGGGAAAGATAGCAGTCAAGTTATGCAGCTTTGTAGGAGTGTTACCATGTTGCTGGCTTTCTTGCTAGTTTTTTTCAAAAGCAGCAAAGTATTTGGCAATTTATTATTTCTTTAAGTCTCCGTATTTCTGTAAGTACTGCTCCAATAGTTGGTGTTTCTTCCTCAGTGTGCTTTCTGTTCATTAATGTAATAGATTTGAGGGCCAGAAGAGATGATTAGCTCATTTAGTCTGGTCTTTGTATAACAGAGGAATATATAATTTAATCTAATTCAACACACCTTCAAACAGTGAAGAATTCCAGCAGTTACACTGTTGTTCAGCCTTTATTACACTGGAGTCCAAATGCCAATCTTTGAACTTCCCAGTCCACGTTTTGTGTCTTATGGACACAAAGGCAAATTGTGATATTTAAATTCCCAGGTTTTTGCAAGCTTATTAGAAATTGTTTGGTGTCACAGGCTGTCCTGGAGACATTACTAGCACCTTCTCTTTTCATGCCTGGCTGGAAGGGCTGTTGTCTTGTGTCTGAAGCCAGAGTAGAAGAGGTGGAAAGCTGGGTTCTGTCTGCAGGTTACCAGCTCAACGATTCTGGTCGGTAAAATGTATGTTTCTAAAACTCAGTCAAAACTTGAGGAGATAAAGCAGCCACGCTTTCCTTTCTCGGCGCCCTTGTCATCTGTATTTTCCTTGTAAGTGAACCAAACCAGATGATTTTTCAGATGATTTTTACTGTGCTTCACTGGTGAGGCATAGCTGTGGAATCAAGGGTAGCACCAGGCTACATACCCCACACAGTCACATGCTGCAAGGGCCTGCAAGGCTGTGCCAATGACTCAAAGCTGATTTATGTGTTTTCCATTATCTTCCTTTATGGATGCAGCTGCCAAGTCTGCACAGTGCTGTTCAGCTGGGAAGCTAATAAACTCAGTGCCATCTTTCTCCATCAAGACTTTACACACTGCAATAAGCTTTCACAAATGAAAGGACTTTTGTTGTCTGCCCGTCTTGAAAATACTTTCCAAGATCCAGGTTACAGAGCTTTTCCCCAGGCTGCTGAAGCACCAGGATCTGCTTATTTAACATTCTTGTATTCTGACACAGTGAATCTAGTTATACCCATTTCATTTGGTTGTGCTTCTCTGATTTTTTTAACTGATTTGTGATTGTATGTTTCTTAATCAGCTTTGTTGAAGTCTTTTTGACTCAGTCAGTCATTAGACGGGACTAGGAAAGCCATCTGAAATTAGTGTGTATCCCAAATAAGGGACTGTGGTGCTTTTGTAGAAATTGGTTTGGGTGCTGCTTTCTCTTTGTATCCCTTTGCAATATTATCTGGGGTCTGTAAAATGAGCCTAGGTGTTTGCCGCATGCATTCCTTGTCTGCTAGCTACTTGCAAGACTGTCAGCAGTGGGCTTGCTGTGCTTCATTTCCATTGCTATGGCTTCATGCTGGAAGGCTTCCACCACTGAAAGGCTGTTCGTTCCGATTTATGAATCCTCGTACAGATCCGCATGAATTTAGAGCACTGTTTCTGTCCAAGTTCTGCTTATTGTGCAGTTCCCCGTTCAGCTTGCGCAAGCCATCCCAACAAGGTTCTTCTGTTCAGGGACCACTGAGACTATCGGTTTCTGTTAGTTGTGGTTGGCTGGGTTGTACAGACAGACCTCTGGAAGTTAGATCAGCACAGAAATTTAAAATACATAGCAAAGTACTAAAAAAGCCCATGGTGCTTTTTCAGGCCCACAAGTTATGTCCTCCCTCTTCACAGGTGTCATTCTGTAAAGCACTCCTGACAGATGATAGGTAAGGGAACAATTCAGGCCAGTCACACTAAGACCAAGGTAGCTGATCTTTGCAATAGTGCATGCATCTTGGTGGTTTGGCTATCATTAAAAATTACGCTATTTATAGCCTACACTGTTAATAATTCACAAGCTCCTGTTTGTTTTGAGTAGCCTCCTTGGGACAGAGAAGGTTCAGCCTGAGTTTCTGAAGACAAAAGAGAAGGTGAAAGGAAAAAGCAAAGTTGGAAGAAGTGAACGCTTGAACCTCTCTCTTGAGAGGCCGAGTAGGTGTAGCCCTTACAGATAGCACTGGGAACTGCATCTGCCAGCTGCAATCTTGACGGAAGGGTTACCCTATAGGTACGGACATGCACTGGGAGAATTGCAGTCTATCCTACCTGACTTTCCGTTTGGCCTTTCTTGCAGCAATTGTCACTGCCAGCTCCCATCTCTGTCCTCAGCAGAGTACAGGAGCTAGGACTGCAGTGAGCTCTTACGTGGCTGTGAGAGGAAGGTGCCTTGTGCTCGGCATGTGCAGGCCTTAGTGGTAATCTTCCTTAAGAGGAAAAAATGTAAAGAAGGATGGATTATTGACCTGTGAGAGAATGTTAACAAAGGTCCGACTCAAACAAAGAGATATTTTCAAAAGCACTGAGAGTTGTGTGCTGAGTGCTTATTGAATTACTGCGGGAACTGAGTGAAAAAATGCCTTTTTCTCTTTGAAAAGCTTTAGGTCAAAATAGCAGGTTAATGGGCTTTCCAAGCAGTGATCAAATAGCACTGAAGTTCAGTAGAAGGTGAAGGTGGTCGAAGTGACAGCCCCGCAAGTTGAAGGGTTAAAAAAACTTGACATACAAGTAAAGCAACACCCCAGCCCTGCGAGAAACGGTTAAGAGTGTATGAGACCTTGTGTACTAGGCTTTGCAATTTCATACGCTGTAAATATTTTTTTAAAACTCTAAGCAGTCTTTGCCCCTCTCCATCTCTCCCTGCCACCCTTGCTCTAGTGTATTCCTTGCCATGAAGTGCTGCTGTGACTGGCACGGTTTTAGCTGTTACTTCATTTCATGTACATCTTGTTATTTGCCTGGTGACTGCAAGTAATATTGGCACAGTTCAGCTGTTTAGTGTGGGACTTCTGGCCCTGAAGAGTTTGCAGTCTAAATAGACGAGACAAACAGTGGTTGGGAGGGGAAGCAGGGAGATGAGGCCACCTTCTCAGGGTCATCATGGAGCAGCCAGGAGCATAATCTTCTGGTTTTCCCAGAGGCACCTCACACACTAGATGAGACTGCCTCCCTTCTTGTAATTCTGAGCTGTCATTTCTCTGTCCCCTTCTCCCCCATTGCTCTGTAGCTTATTCACCATTGCTTATCATGAAAATTAGAATTAGTTTTCTGTAGATGGTCATAAATTAATGCACGTCTGGTACCTAAGGGGTTAATCTGTAAAGGTATCCTAAAAGAGTATGGTCTGGAAAAGTTGCACAGATGGAACACTAGAGATAGACTACAGTAATATTTTCTCTGCATTCTTTTGGTCTCTTTGGGATTTTATAATTTTTGAACCACATCTTTGGGTATAATAAATAAAGCAGATGGCTTAGTGTGTGTGGTGAATTCAGCGCTTTCGTGATGAGTAGCTGCACTGGAATAAGGGAGACAGAGGTTCCGGTTTATTCCTTTTAGGTTCAAAAGCATTGCTTCTTTGTAAGCTAGCCATGCGTACCTTGTAAGGGAGCTGCTTTCAGAAACATCTCTGCTAAATTTACCCACTGAAGTTACAAGAGCTGTTACCTCAGATGGCTGAAGGTCATGCCGAGAGTTTTGAACTTGAACTGTCCTAAACAAGGATAGTAGAAAAGGGTCGCTGTATTATAGAGAAAGCAAGTCAGCCTCGCTGGAGTTCACTCTATCCACGCCCTGATATATCTCAGCATAATCTCAAATATCACTGACCTCTACCACACAGCTATTTCACTTCTTCTTTAAAAAATCCCATCCAAAACATACTAGTTTTATGTGTTCCTCTTCAGCCTGTGTTTTCTCTAAACTGAGCTGCCAATAACTTCAATTTGTTTGAAGGCGTTCGGGCTCCTTGCAGGAGGAGCGCGATGCCTGGCAGGCGCTCAGTCTGCAGTGGTTCCGTGTGATTCGAAATGACATTCTTTTCCACTGTGCAGTGAAAAATGTTACTGAGCTGCTTTGTATTCCTTTGGCTTCAACTCCCTCACTCTTCTCTGTAATTACCTCTGATTGTTTACAATGGTGCAAAACACCACGTCTCTCATTATAACCAGGGTTAAAAACGTCGTTCTAATTGGTTCATTAAAATCAGAGAGGATATAAGGCCTTGTGTCCAAAGCACAGGGTGTAGAATCAGAAGAGCTGTCTTCTCTTCCTAACTTTGCTACCTGCTTCCTAGGTGAATTTGGATAAGTCATTAAGCCCAGACTTAAACCAAACTTAAATATACCCAACTCAGTTCAGGAATGGTAACATAGTGCTGTGAGACAGAGATGCGAAGCCTTATGAGAACTGCAAAATATTACAATTGAATACTGAATTATTTTGTGGATCAGTTTCTTTTCTACCCTGTAGATTTAGAAGCCTCCTACATCCAAGCAAAATGGACCTTGAGGGGATAATATAAATTAAGGCAGAGGTGTTAAACAATTGAAAATCAGGGCTGGTGACATACTGGTATTCATGCAGGGTGAGGACGGGGACAGTGCCCTTCAGCAATCACTGTGTGCCATTTGACTGGATGCAGAGACACTCCTTGACATGAATTCCTGCCAGTGCTCGATCGGGTTTGAGCAAAGGTCCAGTCCTGGCCTGCTTGCTGTTGAATGCACATAAAAGAAATTCAAAACTTCAGCAGAGGCGTCTTCTCTCCTGCCGTCTCCTCCCGCCACAAAGCAGCGTAGGCAGGCAGCCCAGAAGCTGTTTGGGAGATGATGCCTCTTGGCCCCCTCGCCTTTGCCAGCACAGCTGCAGACTCCAGGCAGACGTGGCTTAGCTCTTGTTTGGCTGCTGAGGGCTATACTTCAGTCCCCTCTATTTTTTGTTTGTTTTGCAAACTTGCTCCCCTTCCTTCCCCAAGATGCCAGATTCCTAATTTGACTTTAATCTTCAGGGCACCAAGATCTGGCTGGCAGGGCTGATCAAACAGCTTTCAGCACAGCAGTGCTGTCAGGTGAGACACCAGACACATCCCACCTTGTGAGAACATTCATTTCCCTTTGATACGGAGGCGGAGGAGCTATCCTGCTGATGTTCTGGTCTGCAATAAGCCCTGTCTGCCAGATTTAAAATAACCTTTCTTGGACTGCTTATTCTTCTGTCCTGCTTTTCGTTCCCTGCTCCTGATAAGTACAGCGCAGTTAAATAGTCCAGCCAGAGCCTGCTGGGGAGGAGAAGCTGGGGCAGAGGCCCTGGGCGGGCAGGCAAGGCAGGGCACGGCGATGAGGAGGCAGAGCGTGTCTCTGCAGCCCTCGCTTTAGCGCTTGGGGTCGACTCTGAGGCAGAGACTGTTCTCCTCCGGGCTCCTCGGCAGCATGCATCGTCCCGAAGGGAAAGCACCCAGGAGTACTTGGGACATAAAGCTAGAGGAGCTGAGTGTCCCAGTGGGTAACAAGCTGCACCTTTCAAAGCAAGAGTGCTGCCTCCGCAAGTGCTAAGGGGATGCATACTCTCTTCTGCCTGGTGCGATCATGCATTAGCTGAAAAGGGCCGGGATTGGGAAGCTGATGTGAGACCAGAGGAATGTCAAAGCAGTCACATAACGAGTCAGAATAAGGGCTGTGTCCTGGCCAACTCTGAGTGTAACAGATAATAAGATAGCAGGGAATATTCTGAATCATTCCAGACCCGTACACTTTTGTGTAAATATGAAATAGCCTTCCTTTTTTTTTTTTGTTAATATCTGATCCAAGGCAGAAACGTCCAGTGATTTATGCTAACCTAGAATGTAGTCAGTAATAGACTGGTGAACATGTTTACAATAGGAAGAATATTTTTTGCTTTTTATGAAATCTGTGTTTTGGCATTGGACTAGCAGGATTCTGCAAACAGAGGGAAAATCAATTACATGAAGGGTGTCGTAAATTTCAGTAAATCGTCTGTAAATTCAATTTCTAGAAAAGGAAGTTGAGTTTAGTAGGAAAAATGAAAGGGATAGACTACCTACATTCTGTAAAGCAGATCAATAAAATAATAACAGAAAAAGTCAGCATGTTGGGGAGTTACAGGGTTGTCTCCGACAGCTTCTGCCTGGAAACAGACGCAGCTGCATTCCTGCTGCAGGGGAGTTGGGAAAGAGCAGGTTGCTTATAGATAAAGAGTGTTTGCTTACAGATCAGAGATGGGCCTGAGCTGATGTGGAACTGAGCTTGAAAATATTTGGGTGGTTTGTATCCAGGCCTGGTGCTACAGGGAACATATGCAGAGGGCTACAGAAAAGGTGAAGAATTTGAGAGAAATGGAGGTTCTTTGAAGCTGAAAGTCGGACAAGATAATTTCTTAAGACCTCTTCTAGTCCTCATTTTTCATAGCTATAAGAGTGAAGGGAGAAAATGAGAACTCGCTTATTTGCAGTGAAGCCTTTTATGTTACAGTTAGAATGTGCACCTGTGTTTGCCCAGTGTATACGGAGTAAGAGTGGTGTAAAGGAGTCTTAAAGTAAATATTAGAACACGAATTTGAATAAATAATAGTGTAAAGGCAGATATCAAGGCAAACAAAAGTAATGCCCTAAGACCAAATTTCTTTGTTAGGAAACATGTATACCTCTCATGGCTTTTAGGAAGATGCCCATAAACACATCTGAAGCTTAGAGAGCAGAATTTCTCCAGGCAGGGATATTCAGAATAAAATACAGGTGGGGTTAGTAAAGGTAACTAGTGACATTTGAGTAAAAGTGAGTATTCTTGGTTATCACTGACTCAGAGCTCACATTACTGATAGACATTCATAATCTTGAATCAAAGCATGACAGGGGAAGGAGAAGGGAAAAGAGGTTAGGGGAACAGGAATTGGGCAAGATTAGAAAAACACGATTTTGTATAAAATCTCGCAATGATTTGGAAGAGTTTATTACCAAACATGACCCTGGTATCTTACTGTAACTTTTTTGCAAGAGGTTGTTACTCATTTTCACAGTAGCAGGAACGTCCAGCAGTACAATCTCTTGTTGTCTTTGCAGTTTGAAGAGAAAGCCATAAGGAAAGGTGTATTGAAGATCTGGGGTAACGTTTAAAAGCTGAAGAAAAAAGAAAGAAGGAGATATAAGCAGCAAAGGTTTCAAGCAAACGAGCAAAGGTCCGTTAATAGCCAGAGGTAGAAACAATGTTTAGAAAAGGTTTGCCTAGTTCCTTTCATAGGAGTGGGTTAACAGAGCTTCCTTCTCGCTGTATGTTTTATCCTTTCTTGCAAACATTGCATTCTGCAGGCTACCTAAGGAGCTCTTGGCCTAGAAAAAGTGAAAATGTGGTCACGGCACTTCTACAGACACAGAGTAATGTAGTTTTAAGAAAAGCTAGCCATGTCGAGCCTTTTAGTAATGTCACCTTCTCCAGTTCTGGCTCCCCCCGCCAGGTTTCTGTTCAGTTTATCCAAATTTCTGTAATGTGGCAGTTGAGCAGTGTCATTTGACATCTTGGCTAGGTCTCTGCAGATCTGAGTGCTAGTCTGCAGGCAGTTTTCTATGATTGTAAGTAAAACAATTGGGGAAGTAGACATAGTTAAAACACTACAGACTCGCACTGCAAGCAGAGCTGTAATCATGTAAAAGTGCCTTACGTGAGCGCAGCCCATTCCTGTAAGTTAAAGGAATAAGCTATAGCAACACAGACACAGCTACCCAGTTTAACCGCCTCCACACTGAAGGCTTCGTTTCATTATATCTATTTCTAAACAGACCTGGATACAGAGGCACCAGAACTCTGACTGTTGTAATTTACCTCCTGCATTACTTTTTTTTTCCACTGAAGCGTGGTGTCTGGCTCTGTGAGTGGCCGGACGGGCTCACTCCAGTGAATCTGATAGCTTCTAAGGGGAGGACCCGCTCTCTGCATTAATGTAATTGCAGGTTATTTGTGAGATTCCTTCCATGTCTTACTTCCTGAAGGCCTGGCACGGAAATCTGGTTTTGTAATTTGAGTACCAAAGAGTGGCTGGATGTAATTATGTGCTCCATTATTCCAGCAGCCTCTGTAGCACAAAAAGTAAAAGCTCAGTGTTGCTGTTAGTACTGAAAATACACAAGTTGGTACATAATAACTATCTTGCGCAAGCAGTGTAGTGGGCAGTGTGTACACAGGTATGACTTCAAGTTTAACCAGGGTCTATTTTGTACTGTTTATAAATGTTTCCTGGAAGAGACTGATGAGATTTCTAGTTATACGCTCATTACATCTCTCTTGAAGTCACAGATTGTACAGAAAGCGTATAATAAATAAGCCTTGACAGTAGCAATAGGTTCCCCACTAAACAAAGCAGGATTTTGGGGAAGCATAATTTACCTTTTTGTCAGCTGTCATTTTGAGGACCATAAACAGGGGGAATGAGATGTACGTGCTCAGACCTGCAGACGGATCGGTCAGCTGCAGAACAAATGTAATTGCGGCTGAACATTTTGTCTCGCAGCAGCTGCATGATGCCTCTTCGGCTCTGTGAATGGTCTGGTCACTGGAGTTTTGAACAGGAAAAGGCTGCTGTTAAATAAAGACACAGGAAAGAGAGAGTATTCTTGCAAGACGTGAAATTTCAGCCTATATCCAGACATGAACAGGAAGTACCTATCCTAATTCAGTAACACACGGTACGTTAAAAATATGCATTGTAGAATTTGGGCTATAAATCTGCTTTTCAGTCAGACATCCTGTGCTATGATGGTAACAACACTTCTTACACCTGCAAACAGAAAATTATTACGTTAAAGATTTAAAGTTCACAACGGCTTTGACTACTGGTTGTTATTATTAGCATTGTTTTATAGATGAATACACAAATTCAGACTGAAGATCAAGGATTTACCAAAGTTCGTATGAAATAGTCCATAGAAGGACTGAAACTCCTCCAGAGCTAGAGTCCAGTACTTCACCCTAGGTACTGTCCTTTTGTCCCTACTGAGGCTGACAGCCAGAGCTTCACACGCAGGGTGCTGGATTACGTGGGTTCCGGATACTCTCAGTAGATCTCCTTAGCCTGTGCTTCACTTCAGGCCAGAATCCGTGTGTAGGGCACGCTGCTGTAGGTAAACTGGCTGTGAAACAGTAACTCTGTCATGACGGCAGCAAACACCAGTAATGTTCCTGCAAAAAAGCCCTGCATGGGGCCAGCTGTAAGCATCAGCGCTGCATGTTGTTGACCAGGGCAATGCAGATGGAAGAGGACGGGGTTTCCTCTGCCTTCTTTGCTAATGCCCAGGTTTCTGAAAGCCAGGTTGGCTCCTGGCCCTCCTGCTGGGGGGGGACAGGGGGGATGTGGCAGCGGCTGTTCTGGGAGGTGGCCTTTCTGGGCAGCTGCCGTCATCTCCCTAGGTCTTCCCTTCTCAGCTGAGACCTTTCTGTCTACTGCACGGGTACCTGTTTGGTCAGGCAAAACCTGTGCTATGTGACAGGCCAAATGTCACTCGAGAAATTGCACATCATCAGCTGCAGATGTGCAGAAGAGCAGCCCCTGCAAGAGGAGGGGACTCCGTCATACGCTGCTGCTTCACTGGACACAGAAACCTGGGCTTTGGGTGAGCCGTTGGTCCCGCAGCTGGTGTGGTGGAATCGATGCAGGGCATAATGCCGTGGCATCATGTGATAGTGCCTCGTCAGGCACCGAGGCAATCTCGTGCAGTATAAACATCCTGCGCCACCAGCCACAGTTCACAGTGCAATTAGAAGGCTGATAGCAGTGTTCGTAGGAATACACAAGGCAGTGTTGTCAAGTAATACGGCAGTATGAGGATAGATCTTAATGATATAGTACCTTCCATTGCTATAGTAGTAAATAAAAAACAGGTAAACTCACTTTTCGTTGCTACAGTGTCCAAATCAGAAGCTAGCTGCTAATTAGTGTTTATCCTCACTTATGCTGCTAAGCTCCAAGCCTACATTCTTCCAGAGAGACTGATCTGGGAGCCAGGAGACTGGCACTGTACTTGTGGCTGTGTTACTGGCTTGCTGCGTGACCACTGAGTCAGTCGTACCAGCTTGCCATGCTTCTGTTTGCCCTCTTGACTTTTGCCTGTTTCATCTTTTAAGATTGCAAGGAAGGGATTTCTTTTTAATTTGTATTTGTACAGCACCTAATATAAAGGGATCTAGGTTTCACTGGGAGTCCTGACAAGCTACTGCAATGCAAACAGCACATTGTATAGTAAAGAGCTGTGTTACACAACGTCGGTGTAAGGGTGATAAAGCCGCCACGTGGAGGCCGGGCAGACTTACTCATGCTCAGTTTATGTCTGTGCAGCTTCTAATCTTTAAACTGCAATTAGAATCTCTTCCATGCTGGTGTGATAAAGCCTTCAATCTCACAAGACAGCTCAATCAATGCCCTTTTGGTCTGTATTTGAAGGCAGTACTACCATGATTGTGTCAAGAAAGGATGTAATTTTTTTTTTTTAAACTTAGATCAATGTGCCAGTGAAAGTTCTGATAAAGATACAGCTACACAACCGTAACAGTGCACAGGACTGCATAATATTTTTGCTTTTCAGAATAGAAATAGAGTTTTGTAGCAGTGTAACTATTTCTGTATATGGAAGGAAAAGATGAATTGACCACTTCAACTCTGCCAGTCTAACACAGCAAAATATTTTAAGTGCAATTCCATTACAGGATTAAGCTGGGGGAAGCTCGCGTGCTTCACAGGTGTAACCTTGTATTTTCCTTTCCTTTCTTACTCAGCTAGGAAGTATTTTTCCCTCTTGCCTTCTCCCTCCTTTTGTTTGGAGCTGGCTTTTCCTGTCATACTACATACTCTCGAAAGAGCTTGGCATTTTTCCCTGCCCTTTGCAGCTTTGGAATGCCTTCTTCCTGTTTCTCAATCCCTGTTACAACTGCAAGTAGGCAGAGGTGGTGTCTTTATTTCACTGCTGCTTTTAAGTCACATGATGATATTTAGGAAATCTGTGGACCTGAAGTACTGCAAGATTACACCCATAATGAAAAAAAGATTACAAAAATGCAAAATGGGTTAATGAGTGCCCAGATCCTTAAAGGGTCAGGTTCAAGTATAGGGCAACAATAGCTACTAGTGGCCAGCAGTTTGATTCTCCAACATTTTCATTGCCCATGTGGCCAGGTAATTAAAAAAATAATAAAAAAAGAAAGACAGGACCTACGTTTGGATACCAGCCAAGAGTTCACCAGGAAAGTGCAAATGTAAACATGGTTTACTCTTGTAAACAAGAGGGCCATGGCTCTGGGGTCCTTCTCAGTGCCAGGTATGCTGTTGCTTTAAGAATTAAAAATAATTAGATGCCCACTGTTCTCAGAAACAAGAAACACTCCTCAAGATGTCCAACACATCCTTCCTGCTATGCTTTTTCTTTGTGGCTTTTTCTATACAAAAGAAAAGATGGTAGCAGGCAATAACAGAGGCCTCTGCGTTGCTTCCCAGAGTTTATGTAGGACTTTACTGTGAGGTAGCAGGCAGGCAGTTAATTATTACTTTAGACTGAGGTCTTGACATTAGTGCCAGTCAGGTCACGATTTGCCATTGACAAAAGCATTGCACAATGCCAAGTACAGCAATGCTTCAAAGACAGTAGCAAAAACAGAACCCCTGGTTGCTTAGCAAGTATCTGTAAATTTAGCAAATATCTATGTATCTATCTATCTATCTGTCTGTCTGTCTATCTATCTATCTATAACCCAGGTAAAGGATGACCCTCAAGTCTAATTAATTTCAATGGTGTTAAAATTTACCTTCCTATGTTTCTCCTTACGGATTTTCAAATAGTAGTGCTGTTACTTTTCTGTCCTAGGTAAGCTTCATTCTCAATTTTCTGCTCCATTTAACCGCAGCTCTAAGACACTGCAACTGAGGGCTCCATGCCGTTCAGCATTATTTGGAAGCACAGCAAACCAGCACGTATTGTATCCACAGGGCAGTGCCATATACCATCCATTCAAACCGCTTGATGTCTATTTCAAATAAGCTTTTTTTTTTAAATTTTATTTTAGAACAGCTTGTGTGAGCTTAAGCAGCAGTTGAAATTAAATAGGGCAGCATAAGCTAATAGCATGACTCATGGGAAGCAAATAGAGCAGCAGTTGGTAAAAACTGTTCGGTAACAAAGAGTCTTTATATTCATAAATTCATACAGGCTAATATGAGGCGTACAAAAAGGTTGTTTAAGAAGCAGCAAACGAAATTCCGGTCTTGAGATTCTCCCAGTTCTTAAAGACTTATCTTTCCACCAGACACCTTCCTTTCCCTTCCCTTTTCAGTCCCTTTTGTACACCTGCTTACTTAAGAAGAGAGAGGAGGAAAAGAAGGCAGTCTTTGGTGAATAGGCTGGTCCAGTGGCATTTCTGCATGCTGCACAAGTACCTGTGTTTAAAGTAAGTTAAAATAACAGTACAGATACACCAGCTATGAATGTATGCAGATCTTTGCTAAAGCATTGACTCATACCTGTAGAAGTAAACCATATGTTTCTGATACCAGCCATTTTGTCATTCCTGAATTGAGCAGGAGTGCGGTATGAATGCTATTGTGTCAGCAGAGCTTAGACCTTGGACGCTGCAACAAAAGACATACTTTATCGATGTGCTGATGTTACTGAATCCAGATCCTGGCTCTGAGACTATGTGATTATAATCTAAAATCAGTTGATCTAACTGAGAGATAATTCCACTGAAGTTAATGGATATTACACAGGGTTTTATATAGTGTCAGGGAAAAAAAGTATCAGGCCCAGTCTTTTATTGTGCAAGTTGAGACTGGTTTTAATTTCACAGTTCATCTGAGTGATGGGCATTCATCTGTGACTGGTTGGGTAGGTTTGTTTGGGTGTGAGTAGCCTTTGACACAGCTGATCACGAGGCGCTAGCAAGCTTTATGAAGAAGACAAGCGCTCAAGCAAATATAATATGATTTTATGAAGAATCCTGCCTGGTGAAGTAAGGATAAGGCATTACCCAGAAGGAACATTGCTTACGGTGGAAACACTGTGCAGGCTGCACCCTGCAGAACGCAGAGTAGACGGAGATTGTAAGCAAGCTGAAAGGAGAGCGAATGTCTATCATCCAGCAGAAAACAGACAGGAATTGCTTACATGTTCCCCGGTGGACCATGCTGCCGGAGGAGGTACCCTTAGCAGGTTAGCTGGCTTTGCTACCAAGTGAGAGAGGAGTGCAAATGTAACAGATTTTGCTTAAAAGGCATCAGACAATAATGCTGACAGATTAAGAGGGATGTTCTTAGATGGATACGCACAGAATGCTTGAGAATAGGAACACGCCTTGCATGAGCCAGTGGGTGAATTTCCTAAACATGTAGGAATATTCCGTTTCTGGGAAGGGCTGGAAGGATGCTGGATGCTCTGGCAAGAGCAATGGTCAGAAGAAGTCTTTATGTGAGGTCTACCATATCTTACAATCTGCATTCAGGTAATAAGACCTAGTGCATTGCTGCAGAATTCAGAGAATTCGCTCTAAATGAGAATGGAGCATAAGATGTCCTTAGGGATACTCACAAACAACAGGAGGGCAGTGAAGAGCAAAGGCAAAAGGCTGCTGGAAAAAAACAAAACAGATAAGAAGGAACACATACCATTTAGTGTTTCCTAATGAAACAGAGTCAGGGCCCCAAACAGAAATTCACAGACTGGAAAACCAAGACTGCCTTCCCTGGGGAGCAGTTTGTGGGAGCAGTTAAAGGGTTCCAGGCCACAGACACGGTAATAATGAAGATAACAAGTGTCGTTGGTCATTACACAGAGATGGCCATATGCTATAGCCACCCAAAGCTTTGGCCAGAGGCAGCCGTCCCCCATTGCAGCAGCACACAGCAATATGAGGTACAGGTAAAGATTAAAAACATAAAAAACAATCGCAGCACAACCAAGAGAAGGAGGTAAAAGTTTGTGTTATTTATAGTAGCATCCACTATAGGGAGTTAATAGGGAGTTAATCTGCACCTTCCCAGTAACAGAGTTGCGATACCTGCAATATTCTTGATTTGTTATGAGGAGAAAAGCAATACTGAAGTGTTTCAGTGCCATTAGGAAGTGAAGTACAATCACTTCACCTGGAGACTGAATGTAATGACAACACCTGACAGTGAAAGAGCACGGGAGGTTCATGACGGGCCTGCAGCTCTTAGCCCTTTTTTGTCTCTCCTGGTCTCATCCCAGTGACGCTCCAGACCTCCAGCTTGCTTTCTGTGACAAAAACTCCTGCCCTTTCTGTGAGATCACCCAGAAAAGAAGCCAGAAAATATCAGTCAGTACTGAAGTCACAAGGTCTATCCGGTCTTCCTCTCCTGTGAAATCTCTGCTCTTTGTCACCCCCGGTGTATGATAAATGAGTAAGGAAACAGAATTTCAGGCAGAGGAAGTGATAACCTTGAATTATCCTTTGGGGCAACGTGATAATCTAGGCTGAGCTGATTAGTCATCCAGAACAATTAAAATATTGCTTTATAATATTTAAGTAACTTAACCTCTGCAAATGACTGTAATATCTGGGAAGGGCATTTCTTGCTAGAGGAAGAAGAAAGTAGATACACAAAATGCTCCTATTCCTCCGAAGTTTTTAGAACCTAAACACGTACACTGGGAGAGACTGTGATCAAACAAACTTCAACTAGGATTTGACACAGAGCTTGTTTATACCTCTAAGGCAAAATGGCAGACACGAACTTAGTACGTCTTTATCCATTTCCAGTGCATGGCATAAGCCTCAGTTTCAGAAAATATTCCGTTCCATTACGTTCCTTTAGAATATCTGAGCTCTTGTGATGTCTTGATAATGGACTATTTATTTGTATCAGCTCAAGCATCGGGGATTAAACTCCTGGTGTTTTGCATCCAAATGGGATTTCTACTGGAACAGAAATATTTGCATTTAGAAACTGATTGTGTGAAACAATGTGCTACAATTTTAATTATCCTTTGCTGATTAGACTTTCCGGGATAAAAGTTCCAGTGTGAATATTTTGTATAGAATCTCTAATTTCTCTAAAGTATAATCCGTCATTCTGTGATTGCTATTAATCTAGTCAGATAATTTGCTTGCTCTGCTCATATTTATCAGATCCTATTGCAGTTAGGCAGGAATTGGGAAGCAGAGAATACAAAAGAAAATCCATTGCTTAATCTTTCAGAAAAAGTTTCTTCACATTTTGAAATCTACCCAGCACGTGTCAGATAAGTCAATAAGATACACGGCATGGAAAGAATCAAAACCACCACTCATTTATCAAACAAAAAGAAACACGGGCTGTTTTCCTCTCCTCTAGGTCAAACTTCAGGGATTTTAGTGGCCTCTAATGCCCTCTAATGGACAACTCTGTTGGAGCAATGTCCTGATGGAGACGGAGCAAAGGGGGTGAAACCAGCAGGCGTCTCAATGGAGAAGGAGCTGTAGCCCTGCCAGTGGGGCTGCACAGCTTTCCTTGGGAGCCCGCCAGCTCTTAGATTGAAACCCATGTTTAAGGGGTTTGCAGCTTAGAAATATGAAGTCACCTCTTACCCAAAACTTGGCAGATCCTTTCCTTCCTCCCTTCCTTCCGCATTTACTTAAGTTTGTTTGTTTAGCTTCACTTAAGAACAGTAGGAAAATATTTTTTATGCTGATCCCAGATTTGGCACGTTTCCTCCAGAATGATACCCCGTCCATCAGGAACTGAAACCAAACATGTGCCTTAGAGAGGAATGCCTCCGTAAGTGATGGTCGGTTTCTGGACCAAAGCTGATAAATAGAAATTAAAAACTATCACTTGGCATATTTGAGCCACTGCTGGAGTGTTGGACAAATGCTGATGAAAACAAGAAAGCGGGATGGGAGGAATGAAGAGAAGAAATCGCCGTATGAAACAGAGACTTCAGTGAGTAGGAGAGGAAAAAAATAGGTTAAATAAATAAATAATTTGAGTTTAAAATACAAAGTAGAGAAAAGCAGAAGATAAAGGTGTGGGAGGGGAAAAATCCATATTCTCTGACAAGAAGCCAAGAGAAGTGTCACCTCCAAGAGCCAATTCAGGCATAAAAAAAAAAGAGGCCCAAATCTCCTGAGTAAATTGTAGGTGATATCTAGAAATTAGCTGAATCTTAAAGGGTAAAACATATCAGAAAGAAAGGAAATGCTTGAGGGCTTCTAGCTTTAAAGGGAACTTTATTGGAAGTTGTGTTGTTAAATGATGCTTCTAACAACATAGGATCAACACCTTTACTCTGGAGTAGAGGACAAAGCGAGTGAGTTGAGAATTAGCGTGGATTTTCCTACAGATCTGGCCCGGTCATTTTCTCTGTGTGCCTCGACTTTCTCATCTGGTTCCCCATCCTCTTACTCAGGCAAAAAGCAGAAGTGCCAGAATACCTCCAAGGAAGTGATTCAAGTGGCATTTTTTGGCTTGACTAGAAACATCGGTGTCTGGAAATTTCATGGGAGGGACTGTTCCCATGTAGATAAATTTCCAACTTGTACTTCTAGTGGCTTGGCTCTTCAGGTTTTAGTAGGTCTAAACCTGTGCTGAGAGGGAAGAGGGGACATAGCAGGGACTTTCCTCTTACGTCTACCACTAATGCCACTTTTGACAGCCACAATGGGAAATTTTTAGTGAGGAAAACCCATTGGCATTCACACTAAAGCCTGACAAGACTTTGTGGATGCCTTAGGCTGTAATTTCTTATTTTAGTTTACATATAAGCTTAAGGAAGTGCACTAAGGAGCTCTTGCTAAAGTGTCTTCTAAGAAAATCCACCAAAATAACCAAGAAGCATGAGATTGTCAAGAGCTGCTGAAGAAATGGTACCACAACTCAGAAGTTACCTGGAGCTAGGGAACTTGGAATGATTTATCTTCAAATAATATCTAACTAGCAGGTATAAACTGTCATGTGTCTGCCTGGTGGAGGACAAAATCATGTGGGTTTTCATGTATCCAACAGACAGGGTCTAGCGCAAAAATTAATAGTAATTAATTAATGTGTTAATTAATAGTAATTAAATTAATGTGTTAATTTCTAGGACAGTAGATCACATCTAGGACAGTGGGTCTCAGGGCACTTTGTACTGAACCTAGGAAGAAGAGGAAACAATTAAAAGGAAGCAGAGAGCATTGGGAAAGAATGATCTTGACCAAATACTGGCTGGAATTTTCCAAAGAGTTTGGGGGAACCACTATGGGAATTCCCAACATCGCCGTTCAACCGCTGAAGTGTCCCCTCATCTAAAATGTAGGAATACCACAGCAAGTCATGGTTGCTTTTAGGGAACAGATTTGCTTTGGGAAAAACACTATGAGAAACAGGAAGAAACACTGTTTGTTTTGTTTAGTAAATTTTGAGGGGAAGAAATAGCCTGTCTTTTTCTCCCTAAGTCGAGAGTTCCCAAGATGCTTCTCTCTCAGCTAATCTTATCACCCCTGCTTTCTTTCTGGCTTTTTGAGACATGTTTTTCAGAAGCATATCAGTTAGCTGAAGCCCTTTCCTGCCCCCTGCGTGAATTATTATTGTTTAGATTTTGGCAGAATGTAGAGATCCCTGTGAAGATTGTGGCTGTATTGCCTTAAGTGGATATTATCCTGCCTGATTGCTGTGGGATACTTAGTGGTCAAATACATAAACAGTTGAAAAAGGAGATTTGACAAACTGATGGAGGAAGGGCCCAGCAGGAGTGGTTGGGCTTCCAGCAATCCCAGAACTGCCGTCTGCTGGGAATTTGAAAGGTATGTCCGCAGAGGGAGTGCTCTGCTTGCGCTGCTGTGCTGCGTAGGCACTGTCCGTAAGCACAGCAATAGGCTTGCTGGGAAAAATGGCTAACTGTTGTGAGGCATGCCCTCTTACCTACCGTCAGCACAGGGAGCCAACCTAGTCCAAGCCAGTGAGGAAGGTGAGGATGAGATCAAGCTGCTTGACTTTGCCTGCACGTTCGTGCAGTCCCTCCCAGTGGCAGGTGCTGGTCAAGGACAAGCAGCCATCCCATCTCCAGCCAGGACAGCGTACGTCTGTGGCCCGAGCAAGGCCTCACTCCATACAGTTTAGACTGGTTTTAAGGCTGATGTTTCAAACAGTGAGACCCCTTCCAGACAGAGCAGAGCTGGCTGCAGGTGTTACAATTTCCAGCTGTTTGTCACTGCCTCTCTGCCAAATGCTACTGCTCCTACTGCTCTGCCAGCCCAAGGGGCCATTGGAGGAGTTACTGAATATGAGAAGGGATGAGACCTAGCCCTCAGGGGTTTTTTAATCGTAAGTTAACAAACAATTCTAGGCAAGATCTTTGCTCCACTGAATCCATTGGGTGTTTTGTGTTCGTTTCTGCTTTTACACTCTTTGTGACAAAGCTTTTTCCATCAGTCCAAACAGTTCCTGGGTGTGTAGCGGAGTGAATCAGACTCCGTAACCTCAGGGAGCTCGGCGTTGGCCCTGCTCCCAGATACCCTGCGCACCTGTACGGGGCAGAAGGCCCACAGGAGCCGGAAGCCTTGGAGAACAGCCCCCTAGCCTGATCCTATTTTCCAGCGTTCGAAGTACCCATTTACCTGTTCAAGGGGAATGTTGGGGGGAATAACAAATGCTTCTAAAAGGATGCAGTAATGCGAACTGCTCTTTTGCTGGTGTGGTTGTTGGCTGCGCCTTTCTTTCTGCTCAGCCATACAAATATGATTAGAAAAGGTTCCAGGGACCAGCTTCATTTGCCATCCAACTCAGTTAAGATTTTGATAATCAAGCAAATATCTACATATACCGTGTAGGTTTGATTTGGATGTGAGTATATATAACCAATACATTAGAAGTCCTTTCTAAAACATAAGGCAACATTTAGTTTTAAAAATCTTTTAGAAACACATTAATGCTGACCATTATAATGCACTCTAATGCAAAGGAATCAATAGCCTTTACACCACAGCTAGTTTATTGTACACAGCAAATGAATAATACAAAATCCAGTGCACTTAACAGCCCAATATTAGACTTCATAATTTGTATAAATCAGAATGCTTTTTGCATTTCCTGAAAGATAGTACCACAAGTTGTACAGACAGAAAACTACTATTTATTCTTCAACCAATTAATTGGTTTCTTAAATAAAATATTTGCAATCGATTTTCATGTTTTTATAAAACAACTGCCTCTTCATGTATTTGCTGTGAACCAAGTTCCTGAATTTGTTGCTAGAATGCAATGGAATTGTTCATGCTGTAAATCTTAATTACAGGAATTCCATTGTTCGTTATTTACAGGGAAAGTTACCTCAGAATATATTTCATATTGCTATTGCTGGTAATAATTAAGGTGTTACGATAATAGCAAGAGTCTCCAAGTCAAATGAAGGCCCCTGCTGGGTGGAGTAACAGAAAGAAAGTCCGTCCGTTTTATTCTCCAGTTCTGCACCATGCATTTGACAATTTAAAATCCTACGTTCAAGAGGTCTTACCTCAAGTTGCATCTTTATTTATATGATCAGAATTTTAACCTGACTCTAGCACGAGAGGACATTCTTTTGTGCTTCTGTCTACCCAGAAGGAAAACGAATTAACATTCCCAAGAAGGAAACTGGAAGTGGATGTTTATTTGTCTTGTTATCTGTGTGTCCTACTTTTCTGAGTCACAAAGAATAAACAATTGGCTGGGTACTGTGTAACTAGGCTGGGGAAGAATTTGTGTGCGCTACGTTCCATATTTTTAGTTACTGCTGGAGTTCTGCAGTGAAGCCTTGAGATGTAACAGAAGCCGTTAAACTGAAATAAACTCATTTATAAAAAGAATAACCCTTTTTTATTTAAAAGGTAAAATACAGCTATACGTTCTGGTCGGTGTATAACATCAAAACTGTAGATCACCTGTCAAGCACAGCGGCTATGAAATGGCCACCGCAATTCGAACAAAGCAAGCTCTGCCAACTGTCTTGTCTTTCTGCCAAGAGAAGGTGTAAAACATCATGTAAAATCCCAACACTCGTAAAAAAATCCTAAATCATGTAAAACTTTAGACCAAGACACACCTCACGTTTGGAGAGGTGAAGCATTTCCTTATAACCTGTGGTCAAAGGACAGGAATATGGTTTACAATAATTTATTGAATGAATAATTTCAAGGGAGACTTTTAAAACGACCTTCTGGTTTTTGAAGAGTAGTTTACACTATTTCAGTACATTTAACTTGTGAGGGTTTTTGGCCTTTCTCTCCAGGGTAAGCAACGGTAAATACCGACAGAGGCCCGGGCCAGGGGAACTGTCCCTCCCCAGTTTCCCTCCGGGCAGCCTCACGCACAAGCATCTTCCTTTTCTGTGCGAGGGGGGACGAGCGGCCTGGTCGGGCCCGCCTGGCTTTACCCAAGGGACAGCTCCCGAAAGCCCCCGACCCCGCACCGCTCTGGAAGCCGGAGGCTCGGACACCGCCCCGAGCCCGCGCTCGGCGCCGGCTCCGCGGGCAGCGCTGCTCCATCCCCGCCGCTGCCAGGCCCGGGGGGGCGGCGAGCGGCTGCCGGCCGGGTCGGCGGCGCCGAGGCTCCGGGGAAGGACCGCAAGTGGCCGGGGCAGCCCCAGCTGCCTCCCGGGCCCCCCTGCGCAGGCCAGGCTGCTCGGGGAGAACCGCCCAGCCGCCCCTCGCCGGGACCGTAAACACACTCCCGGGCCAGAGACGAGACCCGCCGCCCTGGCGGGTCCCCGGCCCGTGCCCCCGGGGGCAGAGCAGGGCGCTGCCACGCCTGCGGGGCGCCGGGCGCCCACGGCGGCAGGGAGCGGACGGAAGGGAAGCGGCCGCCCCGGGCCCGGGCTGCCCGCAGGGGCCGCGGCCCCGGCCCCGGCCCTCCCAAAGCCGCGCCCCCCGCGGGGGGCGCATGCGCCGCGGCCGCCTGCCGCCGGGCCGCGCGGGCGCAGGCGCGTCGCGTCTCCGCCGCCGCGCAGGCGCCGCCCGCCGCCGCCCGTGTCTCGGCGCTCCCCCTGGCGCTGCTGCTCGGGCGGGCGGGGGCGGCCTGGGCTCCCGCTTCCGGTGTGGTGTCATGGCGGGCCCTGGGCGCTGATGGCTGCGGGCAGCTGAGGGGCCCGGCTGCGCCAGGGATCCGGAGACCCTCCCCTCGCCCGGCGCCTCTGCTGCCGCCCGCCCTGCGGGGATCCGCCCCCCTCCCTGGCCGGGCAGGCGGGGGGACATGGCGGCCCACAAGCCGGTGGAGTGGGTGCAGGCCGTGGTGAACCGCTTCGATGAGCAGGTAGCGGGGGCGGCCGTGAGGAGGGGCGGCGGCGCGGCCGCCCCCCGCCGCGCTGGGCCGGGGCCGGCGGGGGAGCAGGGGCGGCGCGGGGGGTGCCGGCGCCGCGGGGAGGGCCGGGGCGGGCCGCCGCCGGGGGTGAGGGGCCTCTGCGGGCCGGGGGACCGGGCCGCGGCGGGCGGGGAGGGGGCGAGCGGCGGGGGAGGCTGCCCCGCTCCCCGGGGCGGAGGCGGCGGGCGGGAGCGCTGCCTCCTGCCTTCTCCCCCGCCGCCGGCTTCCTGGCCGTGCCGGGGGGCAGAGGCAGCCGGGCCTCCCCCCCGCCGGCGCCCGGCTCGGCGGCGGGTCCCCGCTCGGCCCCGGCCGGGGGGCGGCGGCTCGCTGCGCCCATTGTGCAGGGCAGGGCGGCTGGGTGGGGCCGGGTGCTGCCTGCCGCGCTGTTATCCCTTGCAGCCAACCTGATGCTTCCCACCTATTTCTGGAGGGGGGGATCCCGGTCTCGGTGGCGGAGTGGCCTCCCCTCTGCCAGCCTGCTCGAGATGCAGTGGTGTATCAGTCAGTTCTGTCCAGGGAGGGGGCGAGGTGCCCGGTTCCTCTTCGCTTCTGCTCCCCCACCTCTTCCCAAAGTGTGTTTGCTTTTCGTAGACGTTCCTGTGAAATTTCCTTCTTTGCTTTACATCGTCTTGCTCATCAGAAAGGAGGTAAAGCCTCAAGAACGAGTTTAAGGAGGACTGCGTGGAACGGCTCAGGCGATGCTGCCTTGTTCCCCATAGCATAGCGGTGGATGTCAGTGGGAAATTTCATCCACGTCGCTGGGAGCACAGTTGTGTGGGATGAAGAGGGCTCTCTAGCCAATGTTGTTATAGCGATAGATATTTACTTCTCTTTACAAAAGTCAGTGCTAGTAGTTTGGAGAAGGATTTTCTGAATGGAAGGAAGAGGGATTTGTTGGCCTTAGACTTTGTATTTCTCTGATCCACATGCAGAAACTGCTTACTGGGATTAGGTGGCATGACTTTCTCAGTGGGGCTAAGCTTAGTGCTTAGACTCCGCATTTTTACTCCCAAGATGCTTTCCTGACGTGTGAGCGTGAGCTCAGTTTAGGCTGAATGATCAGTTTCTGTGCTGTCTGTCTCATTTTGCTGTGCTGTGAGTACAGCCTTTGTGTCACACAGGACACAGCTCTGTAAGACCCTGTTCAGTATAACAACTATTAGAAACAGAAAGCTGGTTCTATAGGTTGCATTTTGTTCACTTGCCTTAAAATCGTACATCCCTCTCGGTGATGCTTGCCTTTTAACAACCTGCAGAAAGATTGCGGCCTGGTTGAATAAAAATAAGCTGTTCCTTTTTACATTTGTATTAAAGCTGCTGTAAATGAAGTTTATTTAAAAAAGGAAAATATGAAACTTTGTCTTTCGACATGAAAATGATGCAGATTTTTCCAATACATTTTAGGCATATTTGCATAGTTAACTTATTCCCCCCCCTTATCTTGAGTCATAGATCATTTTTTCCATAAACTTAAAAAGCATGGTACTGATTATGCTCCCAATAATGCAAGAAAATGTTTCTTTGTGTACTGGTGTTAAAAGGCCCTAGGCTTTGTCATTTGCTTTGTTATGTATATTGTGGAATTGGGCTAGCCAACATCTGTTAGGAGTTAAGAACTTCAGCTTTTTAAACACAATTATTTTTCTATACATTTTATGGGATAATTACAGCTAGGTGTACGGGCGGAATCCTCTCCTGATAGGAGGAAAGCTGTTCTGATTTTTGAAATGCTAAAATATTGGAGTTGTAGGGATAATATACATCAAATATGGTATTGACTGTTGTAGTCATAGTGTAGCTTGCGTGATAGGTGCTATTTACAAAATTTTGATTAGTTTATTCCATATTTTTTGTTTAACCAGTGCATTTTTTTTTAAATGTCATATCATCAAGTGAATGAAGCAATGAAGCAAGGATGAGACATTAATCTCCACTTTTTTGTGAGAAGTCTTCTCTCTCATTTATTAATTTCAACTTGGGGTTCTCAATTTTGTCTTTTGCTTTTAAAACATCATTTCCTCTGCCTTGCCTGGTCTGACAGTGATCTTCACGGTGGAAAGGTGACCGTTCTTAACTGAATACCCAAATGCCAGATTACTGTGACACTATCGCTACTGCTAAATGCATTGTCAATCAGTGGGGGTATATATTGCTTCTTGTGACTCCTTACATTTGTGTCGTTATTGGGTACTCGTGGTTATTAATTTATCTACATGTTACATTTTAGACTGCTCATTGGAGCATCGAGTTCATACTTCATAAAATATACTGAATGTATGCACGTTATTTTAGCGGTGATAATGCATTTTTGAGTTTTTGCATACTATGTCTGCCCTTCTAAATGCAGGACCTCTCGATTCAGCACTGGGGGAGCCGCTGCTTATTATATCATTGGTGCGTTTGGATAAGGAAAGGGTGCTCATCTTTGTGGGTTGTTTAGTTTTGGGTTTTTTTCTGTGGGGGAGAAGACAAAACTTTTCAAGGTTTCTTCCTTCCTTTACAAAGGAGGAAAATGTAACCGTCTTTCACCAAAATTTATAGATGTAGGCAGGCTTTTCATTCATTTGCTAAGTGCTTGAATTCATTTTAAGACAGATGAAACAACAAACTGAGAGAATGCTAATCTGTATTGAAAACAAGAAAAATCAGTGCAAACCAGTCTGTTCTTGTCTACTCTTGTTTATTGTTATAAACGCTGCTTTAACCAAAATCTGCTTTTGTGTGTACAATTCTGTGGGCCTAAAATGACTGGCAAGCATAGTTTTAGGAATTAACCAATGACTGGCTCACTGAATAAATTTTTCAAGTACATTGCCAGTCTTGCCCAGCTGCGCTCACTTCTGAGACTACAACTGCTGCCGTGCACTCTTCTTTGAGCTACCCTTGAAGGCTGTGTGAAGGTTTCAGCTGGTGCAGAAAGAAGCTATTGATGGTACATGTGAGGCTACATGACATTTCTTATATAGCACATATGAAATCTCTTGACTGATTTTGTATGTAGTAGTTATTATATTTTTCAGTGATCAGGATAGAATAAGGCTGCAGGAGCACAAAGAGGCTAGGCTATGTTTTAGTAAAATTCTCTGATTTCAGACATAATCGGGTCTTTGTAAAATAAAATTATCTCTTTTTTCCTATGGAAATGTTCACTTATGATTTTATGTACTGTATTTTTAGAGTATTTTTAAATGTGTTAAAAGCTGAAATCATGGGAAGGCTGATACAGTAGTGAAATAGTTCTAAGCATAGTCAGAAGAGCCTTACTGCCTAAACCATTTAAATCTAGACTGTTTTAAAACTATCAGATATAATAAAAGCTATTAATCCTATATAAACTTGTGGTGACTTAAGTGATAATGATATGCTTTAAAGAAAGAAGCCCTTTATTATGTGGATTATGGTTTAGGCTCCCCATTTGTAGTTTATGAGATATGATTGCTTTCAGTTAAGAAAGCTTTTGTAAAAACTGAAAGCCAGTAGGAATGTTCCATTCTTACTTTCATTAAAGGGTGTTAAATTAAAGCAAATATTCCCTCCTCCTGTTCATTCTCTCTGCAGCATTTGAAATCTATGCAGAGGCAGAGACCTGAGAAAGCACTGGCTGCAAGTACCAGCTTTGTGTTTTTCATTGCTGTTTTTCATCTTGGCTTGTTAAAAATCGCTAGTAGTCTTAAGATGTATTTTAAAGTATTTCACGTGAAGTCTGCTGACTGCACTCCCCAAGTGCAAGGGTATCTTTTGCCGTAAGGTAAGGCCGGTCTCCGCAGAAGATGGAACTTTCTTCCACAACTACTCTGTCTGGAACAGATTTCCACAGGAGCTGAGAACCGAGACAGACTATAACACTGCTCCTAAGCACAAGGTGTGCTGTTTCATCTTTCTCTAACATAAACCTGAAGCAGCTTTGATCTTATTTTTCTAAAACACTGTGTGTAATGTATTTCAAAATGAAGTGCTATACTGCACACAGGTGGTGTCCTAAAGAATAGATAAAGGAATGGCCCACATGCAACAGATGTTACCTGAGTCCACTAATGAGCTGCTGAAAAGCATCGAGATGATTTGATGATCCTTCCTTATTTAACACAGCAGTTTGTGTTAACAGTATGGGTAAATATACGTTTGCTTATAGTACCAACTTTTAGCTAGCCTTTTGAAAATATTAGAGCAGCCTATATAAAATATTTTCAGAGTTCCGTGCTCTTCTGAAGGCTTAGTCGTGAGGTTCTTTTACTAAATAATGCCTCTGTAGAAGGTGATGCAGTGCATGTTTATAGTTGGGAGGAAGATGCCTGTTGATTTTTAAAGAGATTTGCATCTGGTCCTGACAGTACTGATGCTAAGGAAAGAGCGGTGCTGTGTATATTTTCTGTCTCTCACCAGTACATCTGTGTGTTACAGTCTACTGAAGAAGTTCCAAGAAGTTATTTGCAAGGGAAAAGCTAGGTAGATTTCTGTGCTGTTAAGGATAGAACTAGGGATTTTTTTTCTAGATGTCATGTTTCTTGCTTTCTCCTGAATCTGAATCAAAGGCACAAGGCTCAGATGCATTCAGGCATCTGAAACTGCTTACTGAAAATGATGAGTCTATTATAGACAAGCAGAGAATTTCCTTCCCTGAGGTGGCTCCCCTGGAATGGCCTCCCACCTTCCCTTCTCCAAAGGTGGTTTAGACCACTGTGCTTTTCATGAGGGAGAGGCAGTGGAGGCAGCAAGAGGGCTCTGCAGTCTGCCACCACCGTGAAGTTGCATCTTCAGAGTGCTGAATTGCGGAGTACCTGTGCGTGGTTGGGTAGTGACTGCTGTCTGTATTAAGAGGTTTGTCAGGCTCGTGATTTCAAAGGCTGTCATTCTGAATCCTGTGGCACTCTAGGTTTATCTGTCAGATTTTGAATTCTTAATGTTCTGCAAAGTTGTATCTTGCACAAAAAAGATGAAATAGTGGCTTTGTTTGCAGTGATAAAGCACTTACGCTTGCTCCCTGACCTCTGAAAATAAGAACATTAAATACAGTTGTTTACTAAATAGAGATGATTAAACTTCATGTTCATTAATTACAGGTGGTAAAGAAAAATCCATGGCTTAATGTTAGCCTTTGTCAACAGACTGAGTGGAATATCTTACAGACCTTCAAGCCCATTAGTGGTGTTAGTTTCAAATCAATGTCCATGTACCTTCAGCAAAAGATTGTACCTTATTGCATCAGACTAGAGGATACCTGAAACAGGTGCTAATCTGTTCTACAGACATGGAAAACACCCGTTTTTCTTAATAATTAACATCGATGATCAAAGAGGGATTCCTTAACTGACCATTTTTGGATAAAAGTACATCAGTCTCTAAACTGTGGCCATTTCCAAAGATACGACAGTCTTGCACGCTATCAGATACCACAGGGCTTTCTACTTCTTAAACAGCTATGCAATTCTGTAGTAGCACTTACTGTTAAGTTTCAAAGCCAGTTTTTATAATTTGACCATTAAGATCTTGTTAAGAATGCACATTAAATCATTTTTTCTTTTTTCTCTGGAATAGCCAAGTAATTGCTGGCTTTTTTTTTTTTTTTTTTTTTTAATTTTAAATTGGCAAAGTTATTGTCTCACAAGTCTGAAGAGACTGAAATGCTTTTATCTCCAGAAACAGATAGGTAGGAGTGATTAAGCATAGGAAAACCTTTGCATTTTCTCTCTTCAGCAGGATTACAGACCTCCTGCACATCACTGTAGACAGAAAATTGACCAGACGACTTGTGGCTGCCAGACACCATTGTAGAATGGTTAATAACGTATGCCATATTAATGCTTAGGGGCAGTAATTTTTCAGATGCCAAACCTGTGTGTTGAAAAGACTTTTGAAGCGCTGTTTTAATATTATGTTCTAAGATCATAGAATCGTTAAGGTTGGAAAAGACCCTTAAGATCATTGAGTCCAACTGTTAACCTATCACTGGCAAGCCCACCAATAAACCATGTCCTCGAGCACCATGTCTACCCTTCTTTTAAATACCTCCAGGGATGGAGACTCAGTCCCTTCCCTGGGCAGCCTGTTCCAATACCTGACCACCCTTTCAGTGAAGAATTTTTTCCTAATACCCAACCCAAACCTGCCCTGGCGCAGCTTGAGGCCGTTTCCTCTCGTCCCATCGCTTGTTCCTGGGGAGAAGAGACCGACGCCCCCGGCTCCAGCCTCCTTTCAGGCAGTTGCAGAGAGCGATGAGGGCTCCCCTCAGCCTCCTCCAGGCTGAGCACCCCCAGCTCCCCCAGCCGCTCCTCCCCAGCCTTGGGCTCCAGCCCCTGCCCCAGCCTCGCTGCCCTGCTCTGGCCACGCTCCAGCCCCTCCATGGCCGCCTTGGGGTGAGGGGCCCAGCGCTGAGCACAGCATTCGAGGGGCGGCCTCACCAGTGCTGAGTACAGGGGGACGATCTCTGCCCTGGTCCTGCTGGCCACACTATTCCTGACACAATCCGGGGTGCCATTGGCCCTCTTGGCCACTTGAGCACACTGCTGGCTCATGTTCAGGCGGCTGTTGACCAACACCCCCAGGTCCTTTTCCACCAGGCAGCTCTCCAGCCGCTCCTCCCCACGCCTGCAGCGGTGCCTGGGGTTGTTGTGACCCAAGTGCAGGACCCGGCCCTGAGCCTTGTTGAACCTCATGCAGCTGGCCTCAGCCCATCGCCCCAGCCTGGCCAGGGCCCTCTGCAGGGCCTTCCTGCCCTCCAGCAGATCAACGCTCCGGCCCAGCTTAGCATCATCTGCAAACTGACTGAGGGTGCACTCGATTCCCTCGTCCAGATCCTTGATAAAGATATTAAACAGAACTGGCCCCAATACCAAGCCCTGGGGAACACCACTGGTGACCGGCCGCCAAATGGATTTAACTCCATTCACCACCACTCTTTGGGCCCAGCCATCCAGCCAGTGTTTTACCCAGCGAAGAGTAGGCCTGTCCAAGCCATGAGCAGCCAGTTACTCCAGGAGAATGCAGTGGGAAACGGTGTCAAAGGCTTTCAAGGTAGACAACATCCACAGCCTTTCCCTCATCCACTAAGGGTCACCTTGTTGTAGAAGGAGATCAGGTCAGTCAAGCAGGACCTTCCCTTTGTGAACCCATGCTGACTGGGCCCGATCCCCTGCTTGTCCCATATTTGCTGCATGATGGCACTCAGGGTGATCTGCTCCACAACCTTCCCCAGCACCAAGGTGCTAGCAGCTGACCATGTGCTATGATTCTGTGTATCTGTGAGTTGGCCTAGTCACATTTTTTTTCCTTAAATGATATTATTTTTTAATAATATTTGTGATTAGTGATTTAATTTACATTTTTCATGAAGATGGAAAAATTTAATTTTACGTTGGTAAGTAGAGAGATGAATTTGCATCTTTTGGGTGATAAATATTGATTTTAAAAAATAAATATCTTTTAATAGCCACTAATTCAGCTGGATCAGTCTTATCAATCCTGTCTTCTTGAGGGCATGTGGTTCAGATCTCTATTTCTAAGGTTTATCTGTTGTTGTATGCCTTTTGGAAATATAAAGAGAATAATAATCTCGTGTCATCTGTGTTGCTTTTTCTCCTACTAATAGTGCTTTGTTATCTCTTTGCATTTAGTAAACCTTGTGAGAATGGTTCTGTTTCAGTACTGTATCAGTGGCAGATTTGGGAGAAGCTGTAGATAGGTCAGCAGGGCTTCTTGAAGTGAAGTTCAGAAATGCATTTCTAGAAACGAAGTTTGACTTAAACTGTCTATGTGGCCAAAAGAGGTGTTCTAACAACTAGGGAGCTTGCATCACTGGTGTAAGCTGGTAGATACCTCAATGCTTCATCTTACAGATTAGCTTTTCTAGTTGTTTCAGCGATACCTGATATACGAGATGACTTGTATCCTGAATTCAGGATCCACTGGGTCTTGTACTGGATTATTCCAACTGTCAGGCTCAGCTACTTAATGGCTTTTCCTTGTCTTTTGCAGCAATGTTCTTTTTTAATTGATCTTAAAAGATTTAAAATCTGGTAGTTGGAAAGATTCCAGATTTCATCTACCTATTTTGTCTTTGTCCGCTGCTTAAGATAAGGCAAATTATAGACCAAAATGCCATTGTTCCCTGTCCTCTGTAGCTTATTTGACACCTTAAGGAGACGTAGTCAAACTGGATTAGAGAGAGAGGGTATATGGCAGCGCGCCTCTGGGTGGGCTGGACGTGCACCAGTGTAGTTATAAGGTTGTTGACTATTGCTTCCTATTTCAATGGTGAAAGTAGCTGAATTAGAGTAGTGGACTATCCCTTTGCTAAACTGAGATGAGTTCAAAATGGTGCATGTGTTCATAGTTTGAAGTTCCAGTTATCTTTAAGGTTTGTGTTTTAATTTCTGTTTCTAATTCAAATAAGCTATACAGGAAACCATTTGTGTCAGTCGTTCTTTTTTCTAAAATAAAATCAAAGGCAATGAAAGTGAATTGTCAACTTTTTTTTTTCTTTTTTCTTCTTTTTTTCCTGTAATGTTTAGATTGATGGATATTTGTATAGCAGTTAAATAGTTTTTTTGGTCACTCAGCACTGGCACTGCATTCCGTTAGGGGACATATGCTCCAGCATGTCAGAATGCACAAAGGAAATAGCTGAGAAATAAAAAAACCCAAACCAACAGTGCTAATATTTCCTTTTTATATAGTTTCCTATTTTAAATGGTAGTATAAAAAGCAGTTTTACTTCTAGGTGACCTTGTTGCAGTGGCTGTTGTGGCAGGAAGCTCCAAAAGTGTGTAACGCGATGTTTCCTTAGTGTGGAAGCATACAGAACTGGATCTATGACACAATTTCTTTGAGAGGCACTTCTGAAGTGTTTTATCACTCAGTGGTACTGAGCTTTTCTGCTGTTGTCAGCACAGAGACTTGAAAACTCAAAGAAAAGTACTAGTAATGGTGAAATTTTTAATTAAACGTATCTTATCTTCCACTAATGACTTCCGAAAATGTATTGTAAAAATAACATCCAACAATGAAAACAAAGCTTGAGTCATAAATGCTGTTTGTTCTGCTTTTTCCAGTTTTAAAATGAGCACATTGAAATGCATCGCCCTGTTTTAAAGCATTACAATCTGAACACTTGCAGGAGAATTTCCACTTCATTTTGTAATTACCTTGATTGCCTGGTGGAGCTTGGTGCTGTAGGAGGTCGTGCAGGCGAAAAGCATCGGATACGGCGGGGTGGTCCCTTAGGGTGGTTCCCTGGATGCAGCACTTGGTGCCACAGATCCCTAAGCCACTGTCTGAATCGAAAGCAAGCATTCCTCATGGACCTTTCTGGTGCCGTTGGGTCTTTGGTGTGATCTAGCATGGCAGTTCAGTCATTTTTTTAAATTAAGAGTCAACCATTCTCTTAGGAAAAAAACAGCCAGTTTCTGTTGTGGTCCTAGTCTGTGGTACCAAAAGAACTGATACTTCAAACCCAAACCACAGTTTATATGGGGAGGAAATTACACTTGGGCATAAAAACTAGATAATATATTAGAGGTACATTTCCCTACAAATGGAAGATGTCAGTGTTAAGTAGCCTGCATTTAATGATGCAGTCAAAGCTGTTGGAAAAAAAAAGTAACAGCCTTGGGGTTCTTTAATACACTTCATCTAACATTTTAAATATAGGCTTTAAACATTTATCAACAACGATAGTAATGTTAACTGGTCGGCAGAGATGTTGATGACTGCTGGCAGCAGTTTAACTGGATGACAGTATGGCAAGTGCCCTCCCCGGGTCTGCCGAGGCCCCCAGCCTGGGAGGCTGCTCTTCAAGCATTTTGCAGCTGTGAAGCTGGTTGTAATTCCTTGGAATGCTTCTTTTAACCTCTCTTCAACACTCTCACCCTCTCAATCTCCCCCCTTTCTAATGCAAAAATATTACATCCTGGCATTTACTTTGAGCTATCAGTGTCTTTCAGAGTACATGTTTATCAAGAATTCTAGTCAAAATTGGTTTAAAACTTGCAGTAGTAATTAAAGTTTCTATAGATAGGGAATTCCTAGGTCATGCTTTAAAACACAAATGGCATGTGTGAATTATAGAAAGAGGTGATAATAATGATTCCATTTTTGTTCCCACATTTGTTTGCTTTTTAAAAATATAAATCTTCAGTAAAATGAACTTTTCCAAAGAATCGCTTCTCACATTTTTGCGTGGTGGTTCGTAACGGGCCGACTCCAGCGAGGAGCGTGCAGGGGAAGCAAGTGCGTGCTTGGGAAGTGACTCGTTTGTGACCCTTGAAGAATTTGGGTACAGCATGAAACAAAGTGCCTAGTGTTCCCACAGGAGGAGCAACATCTCAGTTTTGTGCAGTCACTCTGAATCGTATCTTTCCTGGAAAAGATGCATTTCAAGTCGAGTTTTTACCACTGGGTGTTGGGCAAGGGTAGGTAATGCGGGGCTCACAAGTTGTGTTTGGCTCGCAGGTGCTTGAGGCGTGTTTGAGGCTGAGACTTCATCACCTGGCTAGCAGTGGGGCGCGTTTGTGTGGGGGCCCCTACGTAACCCAAGTCCTTAGGGCCTGCGGAGGCCGTTGGTGGTAGTTCCTCCCGGGCCTCGGTTGTACCTCTTGGCCAGTTCTGTCCTGCGAAGGAGCAGAGGACACGCATGGAACCACTGTTACCGCCTTCCAGCTCACCTCCTTTGTGAGCTGCTGTGATTTTACCGCCTCTCAGGTTTCAAGATGCAGTTTTGTTTCTTGCAGGTATTAGCCTTGTGAAGATTTTGGGTATTTAACAAGCCAATTTTTGAAATAAAGAAACTTTTCTTCTCAGAATTCTATCTTACTCACATTTTTCTGCTCCTTTTGATTGCTTTGACATTTGGTTTGTAGAAAATTTATCAGAAAATAGAGGTTTAGTTTCAATTCAGAAAAAGGAATAGGTGAACTTGAGTATTTTGTTTTATAGATAAATAATAGAAAGATGAATGTAGAGAAAATGAAATAATGTGTTTGTAGTTGTCTCTTGTAGAATGTTTTTCAAGGTTGCTTCTGGTGTCTCAAGAATTTTTAACCCATCTTTAAAGATGTAACTTTCAATTTAAAAAAAGCTTATAATGCTTATCTTTCTTTGTAGCTTCCCATAAAGGCTGGCCAGCAGAATACCCACACCAAAGTCAGTACGGAGCACAACAAGGAATGTCTCATAAACATTTCCAAGTACAAGTTTTCCCTGGTCATCAGTGGTCTCACTAATATCTTAAAAAATGTTAATAACATGGTAAGTTTTCTAATTTTGGATTGTTGGGTGGTTTTTCAAAATGGTTGTTATTTATTTGTATTATACAATCTGTAGAGAGTCACTTGAAATTTAGTCAAGTTGTTGCTTGCCTTTTACACTTAATTTTTTTCTTTTCATCTTCGTTGTGCTAAAGTTCACCAACAGCACTGAGCTCTGTTACATATGAAGGCGATGAGATAGTTGTGGCAGAGAAATCTAGCGGAAGGTGGTGATGGAGGGGAACCTTCTGTTAGTCATGGGAAGGGTCTGTAGCTGGGAAGGTATGTGGCTAGCGAAGGAGTGGGTACATAAAGGTACCTCGTACTACCTTGGGTCTCTGAGCAATGTTTAGATACCAGTAGAATGTGCTATTTGTTAGAAGGTGGGGGAGGATGTTTTCCATTGCATGGAAAGGTGCTTCAGTTAGCTAGGGAAGCAATGCTAATGAAGTCTATAGAGGAGGAATGCAGCAGGGACAAGGAGCTGCTGAGCAGCAGCACCGGGAGGTTTTTTTTTCCCCCCTCATCTGTCCTGCCAGAGCATGACCTGCCAGGAATCATTCTGGGAAAGGAAGAAGGGAAAAAGAAGGGAAAAGGATTTAAAACTTAGGCTATTTGGATTTTCCGGGCTGTTTGGATGTTTTAGCATTTGTGTGTGGATGTATATAAAATATATATGTATTTTAACAACCAGATGAATTTCAGTCAGAGCATTGTAAGAAAATGTTTGAAAACAATCTCTTGTCTAATAGTGCCACTATAGACTCATGCCTCCAAAGGGATACCTTACTGGTCAGTAAGAAAGGTGAATGAAAAATATGTGGGAGTGATACACAACTCTTCCATTTACTGTTTGATATGGAATTCAGCCTCTCATTAAACCACTTAATGTTGATACTTGAGGGCAGTACACTGGTGTGAAGGGATGAGATTAAAGGTGATTTTTCTACAAGTTCCCAAAGAGAAATCTTTAGAGCCAGGTGTCTAGTAGATGGTTTCCTTCTGCATACTGTTTTTTTTGTTCTGCCTCCAAGGGAACCATAAAATGATTCCTGAAATCCATCAAAATATGTGACTGCTCAGCATCACTAGAGCTGTCTTTTTAAATAGATCTCAGTGGAACCAAAGAGAAGAGAAACCTAGAAAGAAAAAAAAAAAGAATGTGGATGCCCATAGTGCGTTGACTCTAGAAAAATAACTATTACCATCAAGTTGGGTAAATGGAAAGTTTAGGAAGCCTTTATGAGGAGAAAGATGCAGTTTGCGGTTTTTTTCATGAAGGTCTGGTTTTGGATTTGTCATGAGAAAAGTTTAGTTTATTGAGTTTTGAAGCCACGTGACTTGTGATCATGTGGAATCTCCACAAACAGGTAACAGAACTGGCCAAACTCTAGCAGTACTGGTTTTTTAATGGTTTTAGTAAGATAGTTTGCAGTGAGCTCTTTTGCATGTCAGTTGTAGAGAGATGTGCATCTGCTAAAACACTACAAAGGATTGATAAAATCAGAAAATACGTTGCCCTACTGCTAGGGATTTTAGGCTGCTGAAAGCTACTTGTAATCCCTTTTGAGAGAGAATTTATTTTAATTAAACTTTACAGGCATGAAGGAATGTGTTGATGTGCAAGATGATTGTCTGATAAATGAGAAAACTAAACAGTTAAAACAAGTTTCTGTATATGTTATACAGATTTTGAGAGGAAAGACCTAGCTAAAAGTGTCAATTAAAAAAGTCAACATTTGCTTTGCACCGAGGAGCAAGACTTAATATTTTTTGTTTGATGGACTGAGCTACTGTGTGAATCGGCAGTATTTTTGAAAGATTTCTATAGCTGAAACAAAACGGACCGAGAGACTGTCATAATGGTCTTACGCTTAGAAAAAAGTCTTGAGAGTTTGTGCTCTGCTGAAACTTAGATTTAGTTGAGCTAACCTCTCACGCGGTTTAAAATACAACTTCCTTTGGGTGACTTCTACGTGTGTTCCATGTGTAGGCAGTAGTACCAATATATTTTTGGCTAAATCTTTTCTGCTTTATTTTGCTGTCTTACTATTGCTGGAACTAGTCACTGTTGTTGGCAATAAAATTGGGTGCTAGCTTCAACACACGATGGAATTCTGCCTTTGTTCTGTATCTGAAGTGTGGCATCTTTTTGGAGGGTCTCGTGTTTCTTCCTGTGGTCTGTGCTAAATTTTGCAACGCTCTAATAAGCTTGTCAATATGGATTTGTTGTAACATCAGTTCTATTAAGACGTTGGCAATGAAATACATAATTGGAAAAGAGTCAGCAGTAATTGATACCAAAATAATTTCTGAAAAGGTAGAACCTTAATTTCTGAATAAATTATAAGCCTGATGAAGTTAAGGGACTGCAATGTACCTCCAGTCTTACTTTGTGGTAACTGTTTGTTCCTTATTAGATTTGGCACTGCATTCTGGACAAAGATATTTTTTCAGCAATAAGGTTTTAATTCCTATTTTAATCTAATTTTTGCTGGCTTAATTTCTGAACTCAAAACCAGAGCAGTAAACGAGCCATAACTTACTGTGCCACTTTGCTACGTTACTTTAATGCGTTACAAGTCAAATTTCTGTGTCTCAGATGAATCCCTATCCTTTCTACTTCTAGAGAATATTTGGAGAAACTGCTGAAAAGAATTTATATCTATCTCAGCTGATTATCTTGGATACACTGGAAAAATGTCTGGCAGGGGTGAGTAGGCTTGCATAAGCAATTGCTAAGTTGGAATCAAATGAGTTAGAGAGTACAAGTCAAATGCTTGTGTGTCTATTATTACTGGTACTAAAGTTAAAACTCAACTGATTTAGAGTGAAGTAGGATGAATGCCATTTAAAAAAATACTAAAACTTCCTATAAATGCAAGTAGTTGATGCAATTGATACATTAAGGATTTGTGGGGTGCCTTTTTCTCGGCTAGAATCAGTGACTTTTTTTTTCAGCTAAACAGATTCAAGTAAACTTTTGAATTTGTCCTTCCCACTGCTCAACTAATTTGTGGGGTTACAAATAATTATTTTCTTTTAATAATTTGTTAAAAAGAATTGCAGACAACTGTACTCAGAGACATGTGTGAACTGGAGTAAGGGAAGACAGAAACCCAAATAAAGAGTTAGATGTGGTTGTGAAGCTTCACTAGATTTTTATAAGCTGTGAATGCTTGTGGCATATTCTGCTCAGTACTTTTTGAGTAGATGCATGAAAACATTTTCATCCCACAATTTAAACAAAAAAATAATGGGATAGTAAATAATTTTGAAGGTAGCAGATAATTCAGTACAAGTGTTTTAAGTTGTATGCTAGTAAGTTTTCTGCATACAGTGTTGATTTTTCTTTAAATTTCTTAAAACTTTCATTTGGTGAAGTGATTTTTTCATGTACTTTATATACAGCAGAAACTTTGCTATCACTATTCTAAAGATTACTTTTGCAGGTGTTTCCTAGATTACATTAGTTAACCGTGTCCAGACTTCCACTGGGAGTCGAGTCCTGAGGTTTCCAATCAGAGCTGTGCTGCAAGGCAGTTTGCTATTACCTTTGGGATGTAAACGGTTGTACGACTTACTGTGCTAAACTGTATAATTGCAAAGCCAAACTTCACTGTGAGCAAAATTTGCAATGGTTTATTCCTTTAACAAGAAAGGAATTTTTTTTTTAAAGCTGTATTCCTGGATGAATGTCATGAAATCATCTAAGCTCTTTGCTGTTTCCCTGCAACAGTTTTTTGAAGGTTCTTTCTTTATAAGGTAATGACCTTATTACGGTTAGATTTGTCAAGCGGCATATCTTATATTACAGTACTAAAACAGCCTGAATAATTGTGGACCCTTCTAAATTCACAGAAGATCCAGGTAGATACATTTTCCAGAATACTTTTCAGCTTTTACAGCTGAGGTAAATACCTCTTTTTGGCACTTTTTGTGTCTTTGATGCAGTGAGTCAAAAAAACCTGTTTTAACTTCAGAAATTAATTCTTTTAAAATATTTCTTATATGCATATTGTTTGCAACATTAGTGGTTTTTTCCTGATAGATGATGATATTTGAACAGCCTAAAATTGTGCTGAATACTTCTTGCTTTGTCAATTCAAATGAGAGCAAGTTGAGCCAGTATATGTTTAATAAGACTGAGCCAAAGTTCTATACAAAGAGCGTTGTGTTCTGTGATATCTTCAGACGTATTTCTTGCTCGCTGTTCTTGCTCAATGTTTCATCGAGTTCTCATGGCAACAGGACTCAGGTCAACTAAGTGGGAGTCTCTGAAACTTCCCAATTCCCTATGGTAAATTCATTGGTAGAATTTTAGAAAGCTTTAATGCTGACCCTTCTGGTAAAACTTGCTCTTAGTAGAGCAAAGTTTCACTTTGAATTCTTTCATAAATAGTTTCCTTATGTCTCATGCTGTGCAAACTGGCAAAAATTAGATTTTTCTTTTGCAGGAAAGTTAAGCCATTTTTGACTCATATAGAGCAATCCCAGGCAAGAGCAAGGGAGAAGCACCTCTTTTTTGGTTCATTTTTTTTAATATAAAATATTTGCTGTCAAAATATGGTGGTTAGAATACTACCCAAAAGAGAAGGAAGGGTGAGTCTTTGCCCTTTGAGCTTCCCTTCAAAGCTGAGATAGTAATGCTCTACTGCGAATACTTTACACAGATCAACAGGGTGCATTCATCAAAACAGAAGTGTGTTTTACTTCAAAAACTAGTTCGATATTTTGCTTGCTCCTTGATGACGTTGATCAGCTTGGTGTCCTACGTATTTTGGAGACTTAACTGAAAATGTAAGATGGTTAGAATGATACGGGTTATTGTTCAAATGGGAAGAAGCCTTTTCTGTGTAGACTACTTACACTATGGTCAGTGGTAGCCTGCAGGCAGAATTAGAAGTTCAGATTCAGGTCCTGTGCCTACCAGTAGCAGATGCTCCATTTTTTTTGCCTCCAAACCCACAAAATGGAATTTCATGAAATACTGAATGTTTATTTTTAGCAACCAAAGGATACCATGCGACTAGACGAGACTATGCTGGTAAAACAGTTGCTGCCAGAAATCTGCCACTTCATCCACACTTACCGTGAAGGGAACCAGCATGCAGCTGAACTACGAAATTCTGCCTCTGGGGTTCTTTTTTCTCTTAGCTGCAATAACTTTAATGCTGTGTTCAGCCGCATTTCCACCAGGTAGGTGTTTTTCAGTAGCCTGACTTAGTGTATTAGAAGATCTACTAAACACTGGTGTCTAGAATATCTGTCATGAATTGTAGTCTTTCTAATTTCAGAAAAGTTAGCTGTTTAAATGATATTTAACAAGATAGTTCTTAAATGGAACTCCCTCTACCTTTCAAAATTTTACTTGAGTTTCAGGTTACAAAACAAACCTGTTTTGTATCCATTCTAGGTTACTGCCAGCGTATTTTCTGTGAGCTGCATTTATTGCTTTTTTTAATCTGCTTTGATAAGTGCAAGTCAAATGCAGTTGTAGAGTGAAACTAATGATAAGTCAGCTGAATAAGTTGAATAAGTTCTTGTGGGTGCAAGGTGTTTCAGAAAAAAAAGGATGCTGAAGGTAATGGGTTGTATCCATTTACTTATGAGTTTAGAATGCAAAATTTCTGATTGTCTACAGCTCTGTTGGAGCCCCAAGGCTGTTTTCTTTCCTAATTTTTCCTGCTTGAAGGCTTTTATGTTAAATCTGTCTTACGCCTGAAGGGGACAAAACAGCTGGACTGTTTGTTAGTTGTTGGAAAAGACCCATTTGTCTTCTGACTGACTTGAATTTCACAGCACACTTACTGTAAAAATAACTGTCTTTTCTGCTATTGTAAGTGAGAAGAGCTTCCATCTCTTCTTTGCTCTTTTTGCCCTGTTCCAGGTCTTTCTGATGCTTCAGCATTTGCCAGGCCACTAGAGTTGTATAGTAAGCTTTTTAGTACTGAAATACTATGATGTTTTTTGAGAGTTGCTTGAAGTAGCTTAGCTCTTATCACACACTGTTACAGCTGACATCATCATTGATTTATTAGAAGTGGAGTTTGGGCAGCCTTGTGTGGTCGCATAGCAATGGGTGTGCCAATGTTGAAACAAAGGTTTATATATTCCTTATAATGTAAAAACAATTCCATTCCAACATTTTGGAAAATATTTGCATTTCAGAAATCAGTCTAAAATGATTTAATGATGTGACATTTTAAGTATTTTACAAACTTTTACAGAGCCTTTAGTAACTTCTGTTTCAAGAACATGGACTTGGCAGCTAGTGTGGAGGATGTGGTTTTACTCAATAGGTTGATTATGTTTTGTTGCTTATGGAAATGGAAACAATTTCTTTTGCTCCTTCTATAGGATTTTTCAGTTGAAATTTTTTGACAGCCTTTGAATCTAGTCCATGGATCTATGCTTATTCATGTGGCTGTAGCACAGTTTAGTTCTCAAGGTACAAAGCCCTTCTTACCATCCATTCGAGCTGGAACATAGTGCTTTTTCCCTAACCCGTTTTTCACTTCAAGATGGCTCGTACATAAATAGTTAAATATTTGACCAGTTGTTGCTGATCTCCACAGGGGTCAGCTTGCCGACAGTTAGCATTGCTGCTCCTTTGACCTGTGCTTCCTGTTTAGGCATATTTCTAGGCCTTGTACAGCAGCTGGGGGATTTTTGGCACAAAAAGCACGGCAGTGGGGACCTTCTCATTCCCAGCGAGGGCTGTTAAGTTTCCCTGGCGTTGAAGAAATGAAGAACTGCTTTTGTGTGTAGTACTCGAAATCACATTCCATGTCTAAAACACATCTGTAGCATTGGAACAAGACATGGCAATCTTTGGTTTGTGAGAACATATGATTTAGTTATTAGTGGCTTAGTATCTGGTGAGATGTTTAGTAAATCATCTTAATACAAAAGTGTGAAAAGATGCCATTGTGTTTAAAATGGTGTGATTAAACTTCATCCGGTTTCTTTAAGCCAGAAAAACATGGACCTCCTTTAGCTTACAAAGAGTGGTTGCAGCTCACTTCAGCGATATTAAGTACCGTCAGTCACTGCTTTACTCTTGAGAAATTAGCTAGGGCAAGACTTGCTGTTAAGGAGCAGTAGTCTAAAGGTGTCGTGATTCCACAAACTTAATATTTAGATGAAAAGATGACAAGATTACTGCTACAGTATGGTAGATAACAGAAGGATTTAGGCAAATCTTGGGCACAAACAGACTGTCACCAGATGGTATTGGTATCTTGTAAGACTCATCACTAGTATTTCTGGATCCATTTTCAGTATGAGTATGGAATAAGACTATAATATTAAGTCTTAATCATGCAAGGTCTGTCTTTCATTTCTAACCCTGGAAGAGTTTATCTGAGGAGATCATATAATATACCTCTGCTATTCAAGTGTATAGAATCATAGGTATGTGTTCATACCTGTCTGATATAATCTGATAGAAAAGTTAGTTTACTTTGCATATTTTTAGGTTACAGGAACTGACTGTTTGTTCAGAAGATAATGCTGATGTTCATGATATTGAACTTTTACAGTACATCAGTGTGGATTGCTCAAAACTAAAACGACTCTTGCAAGGTATGATTTGAGCCTGTGTTTTGAAATATTGTTACCTGCATGTGGCTAGTTAGAGATGACACAACAGTATTGATATCTTTTTATTGCTGTGTTTTACTCCAAATAGTCATGTATTTACCAAAATACTTAAGTAGCATAAAGACATGGGTTTAAAAATTGCTTTGCACTTCAAATGTCTCTTATAATCTGTATAGCTTTTTAGAACCAAGTTTATTCTCTAAACGCAGAATGTTTTACCTTTACAGAGACTGTATTCAAGTTTAAAGCCCTTAAGAAAGTAGCTCAGTTAGCTGTTATCAACAGTCTTGAAAAGGTAAATATTTTAATATTTATTTTCTGTTTCATTGCTTATTTGCAGACTTTATCTAATTTAGGAATAGTTGCATTTCAGTAATTTACTGTAAAATATATGTTGGTGCATCCCTTCGATGCATACCTATTTTGCAAGAAATGTCAAGTGATTAGAACTAAGAGTGAAATCTCTCTTCATTTAAATACATAATTCAGAAAAAATATTTTCAAGCTCTGGAATGTAAAGATGTTTTGCATTATCTGCAGGCGTTTTGGAACTGGGTGGAAAACTATCCTGATGAATTCACAAAGCTGTATCAAACACCACAGACTGATATGGCTGGTAAGGCATAACAAATGTCATAGTGTTTAAAAGTTGGTTTCTCGGACATCCCCACATTTGCTTGCATTTTGTGCCCTCTCTGCTTCTTGTGCAGGCTGCAAATAAGAAACAAATTTCTGTCAACCTTTGTCAGGGCAGGCAAGGAAATATTGCTGTCTCTTTTCTCTCCTGACTCACCTTTTAAAGAGATGCATTTTGTGGTTCACAGCACACAGAAATAAAACCTAAAAGATGGAAACTCTTTAAATATATATTTTTCATCTTGATACTGGAAAAAAAAAAACTTAAGAGAACATCAGCTGTATTTGTCTCTAGTCAAAAAGAGAGGAAAATTTATATTTTCCGCTAAACCATGTCTTTAACTGGGTCGAGACCATTTTATCCCTAGTAATGTTCAAAACAGAACTTTTTTCTGTGTAGGCGGAGCTATCCCTCTGCTCTTTTATACCTCTTCTTTACCTTGTCATAATGAAAATGGGTATTGAACTTGAGGTTATATTTTATGCAGATTGTGCAGAGAAGTTGTTTGACTTAGTGGATGGCTTTGCTGAAAGCACGAAACGTAAAGCAGCAGTTTGGCCACTGCAAATCATACTCCTGGTCCTGTGTCCAGAGATAATCCAAGATATAGCAAAGGATGTGGTAGAGGAAACTAAAATGAACAAGGTAAGAGAATAAAAGTATCTGAATTCTGGTGCTGATTTCTAGAGGATACTTGTCTTTGCTTTTTCTGTATTTCAGGTATATTTTATTTTGTCTTTCCTGCTTAAAAAGCACATTACAATTCCATAGGTAAATTTCTGCACCCTTTTTAACTTCTCACCTAACATATGTTGTTTCACTGTCAATAATTCATCCAGATAGTATGTCCCAAACAATATTATTTCCGAACTTTTACATCTCCTTGGAGATTTGCATCCTAGCGTAGTGATTTCCCCTGCCTCCACCAGTAGCAAACTTAGCATTGTTTCTCGCTGGCCTATGTTGTACTGATCGAGGTTTCTGCGGTGTGTGTACTGCGTGTTCCATAACTGCAGTACCTGTAGCAGATGGTGAATTTGATGTGGCTGCAAACATTATGGTTAAGAGTAAACAACCATCTATCTTCGTGCCATTCTGATTGCCCCAGACATTCAAAATTAATGTGTTTAATAAACATAACGTTTCTCCAGAATGCTGCATCAAGTTGTTTTTTGCAGTCCCAATATCCATGATTTCTGATCAGAAAATGCAGTATCGTTTTGGTTTTAATATTTAAGGATCTAAAAACCCTGACCGCAAATTACCAAAGCTCTGGTTATAACTATTCCTGATTTGAATTCTGCAGAAACTGTTCCTGGACAATCTCAGGAAAGCACTTGCAGGCCACAGTGGGAGCAGACAGCTGACTGAAAGTGCTGCTATTGCTTGTGTTAAACTGTGCAAAGCATCTACCTACATCAACTGGGAAGATAATTCCGTCATTTTCCTACTAGTGCAGTCCATGGTAGTAGATTTGAAGGTAAAAATGTCTGTTTCCTAATTGCAATGAAGAAATTTGAATTTTAGAATACTGAAATAAACTTTGAATTTCTCCTTAATTGAATAGCATAGTGGAAAGTTTTGTATTGAAAGTAGACAAGAATAATCTTGGTATCTGATTTATATATATATATTTTTTTTTTAAATACATAGAATTTGCTGTTTAATCCAAGCAAACCTTTTTCAAGAGGCAATCAAAATGCAGATGTAGACCTTATGATTGACTGCTTAGTTTCCTGCTTCCGCATAAACCCTCATAATAACCAACACTTCAAGGTGAGAACACTACTTACTGGTAAGTCATTCTCCTCATACTATTGATGACCTGTCAATTATAAAAGATATGCTACCAGCAGCTGGAAGCTCATAAATAAGTTCAACTGTATAAATATCCCTTAGTAATAAATCCCTGCATGTTTTTATACATCTTTTCTTAGCTGGTTAGACTCTCAAGTTTAGATTTGACAGCTTTGTCAGTTTAATAAAAAGGCTTCAGTATGTTATTCAGTGTGATAAGAAAGATGGCAGAGAAAAAGATGTTCCTAAGTGGCTTTTATGTAATTTTTATTGTAGATCTGCTTGGCACAGAATTCCCCATCAACATTTCATTATGTACTGGTAAATTCTCTCCACCGAATCATCACAAATGTAAGTTCTGAAAATATTTAATCAGCCCAGCAATCTGTGGCTTCTATTCAGATCAATATCTGCTTATTAAATACAATTTGAATAGTAGACCAAATCTTGTTGCCTGTATCCATGCAGCAAGAGTTGCTTGCTGATAAGGAAGGATGTACAAATCTTAGTTCATGCTGTCCACCAGTTGGATTCCCAGTTTAAGAGCTTGTATTCCAGTATAACATTTCAATACAATTATGGTTTAGTACCCTCTCATGTAGGATGACAAATGAATCTTATGTTCTCTGGCTTTATAATAGGTACTGCTTTACTGATACATGAAAAACACTCTCGGGACATTCATCGTTACACCACCTTCTACTGCTTCTAGTCTATTGACATGGGAACTTAGGGGAAGAGCTGGCCTCGTGGCTTTGCTCAGGGATTTGATCCAGTATGAATTTAAATAGTGTAAAATTGTAGTAAATGCCGAGTGCCAAACATATTTTGAAAGTTTGTGCAGTTGTTCATCTTCAATGTGTTATTGTACTTCAAGTCACTCAAATACAACTTTACTTTTTATACTGTTCAGAAATACTTTCCTGATCCGTATGAGAATAGAATCAGTCAGTGTTGAGCAACCAGCCTTACTTAATTTACATAACATTTTTTATTTCATTTATCCCAACATTGTAATGAAAACACAATATTTTTTACAAAGAAAGTATTAGGCACTTTGACAAATAGGGGTGAAAATGCTACTGTGGATGTGGTGGTGTATCTGTGGTGGAGTAATACAGCTTTTCAGTTATTATCAAGCACTTAAAATACCAATTTTCCATTTTGTTTAGTGTATCCCAATAAATTGAGTGCACATTGTTTGTTTTGAAGTATTACTTACATTCAGTATCCTGAAATCTGCCATGGTTTCCTGCATTCATGGTTTCGGGGTTTGTGCCCGTTCAGAAAGGAGAGTAATACAGTAAGCAGCTAAGTTGGAAGTATTGCTTCTGTTACAACTCATTTAAATATTATGAGTTTTATGGTGAGAATGCAAAATTAACATATTGGCAATACCGTGTAAAATACTCATGCGTAAAGGTTAGTTATTCTGCAGCTTTTGTAACAAATCATAATCTAACTCATATTTACCAGTTTACCACTTGAGCTTTTCTGTGTTTTCGTTCTAGTCTGCGTTGGACTGGTGGCCCAAGATCGATGCTGTGTACTGCCATTCCATGGAGCTTCGCAGCATGTTCAGTGAGACACTTCATAAAGCTGTTCAAGGCTGTGGGGCACATCAAGCAATTCGCATGACTCCGGTAAGACTTGTAAAGAAGCTATTGAAACACAAACCTGTTGTTTTTCCTGTGTCTCCATTCCATTCCAGCTTTTTTATTCATTAACTTTAGACTGGAAACTAGAGGGGGGAAGGACATTGCAATCCAAAAAGCAACAGAGAGCCATACATGCTCTGTAAACCTTGCAGGTTTTAGTCTATTGACTAGCTGTTTCTAGTCAGTGATGTATGTTTCTCAGTTTTCATGCTGCTCTTAAACTGGCAACATAGGAGTATTTCTTCTGTAACTGTCCTCTGTGGCTAACTGTTCATTTTAAGCTTTCTTTCTGTGTGAATAGCTAGGTAATATGTCCATTCTTGTTTAATCTGAAAAACAAAAGCATTCTGGATGTGAAAATAATTTCTGAAAACTGCAATGCTTTTACCATGATTGGCATGAGTATCTCTTCATTTGTCTTGCTTGCTTTCTGTTGAGCAAGTTGACTGTTTGGTCTTGGTGACAGCAACAAAGTAAAAGATTTTTCAACCATTATGAAATAAAGTCAATATTCTTGGTTGTCTTGGAAAAAAATCTTGAGTAAATTCAAATTTGTAGTTCATCCAGATTTTTTTAGTAAGTTCACATGCAGCTGCATTGCCTTTCTTCTGAACTTTCCATTTAGGACTTTTGATGTGTCGAGTGAATTTGGTTGATTGTTTTAGAAGGCCTAAAATGATACAGGAAAATATTCCTATTGGGCTTCTCAAATGAAAGCAAATGATCAAAATAACCTTTAGTTGAAAGCTACAACATGTTTAACTTGCTTTTTACATGTATATATTCATCTGTTGAGAAAATAGCAGGGGTGTTGTAATGGCAACTCTGACATTGATTGGTGGTGCTTTGTCTTCTGCTTCTTATTTTCCGTTCTTATTGCCTGCTGTCGCTCACATGGTCAGATGCCAACCAGTCACTGTTTTGCATGGCAGTGGGCCTCTGTTGCTGTAAGTATGACCCATTGTAACTACCGCAGAAAAGCCCTTCCTTGCTCTGACTTTTCTGTGCATAGTTACCACTGCAGTCGCTCCGGCTGGGATCCAAGAGGTAGCATGTTTTACGTAAGACGCAGGACTGGAGGAGACCTCTTCAGCACTCTGCTTGGCAATTGCAAGGCAATCCCTTTCACAACCAGTCGAGCTCCTTCCTAGAAGGAAAGGCTTTTTGTTGGTTCTGTTCTTTTCCTTCTGCCCCCTACTTTTCCATCACGATGCTCTTCCAGAATCTCCCCACTCTGGTGGTTAGAACTCTTTTCTAATTTCCAGCCTAAACTTATTTATGTCTAACTTATCCCCATTTGTTCTTGTTCCAGTGTTGTCTGTTAGCTTCAAACCGGTGTTTATCCCCTTGGTGTATTTGTAGAGGGCGGTCATGTCCCTGTCTTTGTTTATTGATCGTCTTTAGTTTTGATTGTGTGAAGTTAATAAATCGCTTCACAGAAAGGAATCAGCTTCTTTTGCCCTGTGGCTCTTCTCAGAATTCCCTTAACTGTAGCAAACTAAGATTTAAAACAGAATTAGTTTCCTCCACCAGTGTGGTATCAATTTCTTGATCAGGTGCTTTTTTTATGTGGTAGATTTAATTCTGTATATTTTTTACACTAACTACTTAGCAAAATAGCATGAGGTTCTAATGCCTTCTAGAATTTAATTATATAGTGCCATATCTCTTCGGCAGTTACCTTGAGGATGATTTCAAGCTACCTATTTTTTTTGTCCAAAACTTGTAAGTTTAGTGAAAATGAAAACCAAGTTCATGTTATTGTTTGAGATCTTCGCAAGTAATAAATGAGACAAAATAGTTTAAAAAGCTGAGTTCCTAAAGAGTGTTGTATTCTGTCTTGTGTTGAATATCCACAATGGCAGATTTTTTTGTCCAAGTTACTGTCTCATGACGATTTTGGTAGCTGTAAGCAAAAATACTAGTTCAATCCCTGCTTATGGAAGATTAAAATTAATGAAAATATAAATTCTGTAAACTTATTGGAGAGAGATGAAGATCTTTTGTCTTCGGACATACTGGGGACCAATTAACGTAAGGTCACTTTTTTTTATATATGTATGTATATGTGTGTGTGTATATATATGAACACACACACACATATATATGGTATTTTTCACAGACTTTAGTATGCATCCAAATTATTTTTGTTGAGATGAAGAAACTGCAGTTGATTGCCATACAACAGGGTGATTCGCTTTGGAGGGCTGTGCACACTGTAGGATTGAAGTATAAACTCAATTTTTGAAATCCTTACAACTGCTACAATCCATGTACACTTATTTCACAGCCAACACTATGTATGACTATTTGTTAAATGTATTGGTCATATCGCTACCTGGATTCTGTTGTGTGAACAGCAGTGGTAGAGTATGATACAGTCCAGACTGGAGTCAAACCAGAATACCTCATGTGAGCTCTCAATACGTATCTTAAACTGTCCTCCGTTTCACATGAGGAACTTGACTGGTACAGAAGTAGTTCACGGAGTTTTTCAGATGAAGCTAGATTTTTTTTTTTTTAAGTGATGCACTCTGTACCTTGTGAAAACTGAAAGGTGCGTTTTTCAGAGGCTGTACAGATGAAAATGCTATCATGTGGACTGTGATTATGGCAGAAAATAAAGAGAATACTTTGTCTTTGGAAAAAAATTCCCTACCCTCTCATGGATTCAAGCTTACTTGGAAACATTTGTTTTTATTTCTTTCTCAGATGAGAGAAAATCTCTCTGAATTCTTACTAGTCCTCTTATCCATTTTACTTTTGCCACAGTTTGCCTTATGCAAAAACTTTTTTTATGTCCACATGCAGCTCACTAAAACAATTCTGAAGTAAACTTTAAAGACATAATAAAGTGATAAAATATGCATATGTAAAAGGGGATTTTTAAGTAGAAGGCTATGTGACTATACTTGAGTGAATTTAATGCACTTTTAAACTTTTTCATGAATTATAGCTTATAAAAGCAATGCACTTCACAAGATTTTTAATTATAACTACTATGTCGACTACCTTACTGACAACGACTGTGACTTTTCCTTCCATCAGAGTCTTACATTTAAGGAGAAAATGACAAGCCTTAAATTCAAAGAAAAACCGACTGATCTGGAAACCAGAAGCTACAAGTTCTTGCTGTTATCCTTGGTAAAACTGATCCATGCTGATCCAAAGCTTTTGCTGTGTGTAAGTATATCATACCATCTGTTCATAGTAAAACTTACTTTTGAAGCTGCTAAATGAATAAAAATTAAAAACATAAACCTGGTATCCAGGATACTTCCCTGCTCATTCTTTTCTCTGGTTATAATGCTTCTGTTTTTTCAAAGGAAAAAGGCAAAACCAAAAAGAAACTGTAAGAAATTTTACAGAACCAGAGCAACACAATGAAAGGGAGCATAAAGCTCTGTAACTCTGAAGGGGGTGTGGGGGGAAGGAGAGGGGAATAGAACAAGAAGAAAACTAAAATAAGGCGGGGGGAAATCAGTCATGATTTCAATGAGTAGAAAGACAGATGCGCTCTTAAATCTTCCATTTTCTCAGGTCTGTGTATTGTTTAATTTAAAAATATTTCAATTCTGTCAAAGATACGATATGCAAGGGGTATCATAGCTTAAAAAGAAATGAGGTAGTCTCTTAAAGATCCAGAAATCCCCCTAGTTTAATTACAGGAATGCCACTGTAGCAGTCAGTAACATGGTCAGTCATTAAAAAGTTTTACAACTTAAACTTGCTTTCCTTTTTGCTATTTAGAATCCAAGGAAGCAAGGGCCTGAGACACAAGGTAGCACGGCTGAATTAATTACAGGCCTTGTACAACTTGTTCCTCAATCCAGCATGCCAGATATAGCACAAGAAGCCATGGAGGTAAGGGGTAAATGTTCTCTATGCCAGATAATTAGTACACAGACAGTCAAGGCTTTTGTAGAAGCGCTAAAGTATCGATCAGCTACAAAGTTCTGAGTTTGGTCTCTATGGATCTTTTTCTAAATGTCTCCTGCACTGAAAGTTTTACAGGAGAGGCCCATAAGAAAATTTTAAAAAGCAATTCATACTGTCTCTTGTGACTACCCTACACCTCTTAATATGGTTTGTTCATCCCTGGTGTTGATCAAATCCAGTTTGACACTTCCTCTGTTCCATCTTTGCGGAAAGCACCATTAAGCTTGCCCTTTCTCTTTTATGTTTTCTGAATGGCTGTGAGAAAAATGCCTGATGCAGTGGCTGGTTCTGTGTTCTGTTGTGAATTGGAGGAGGTTTTATGTGTGGGAGGGATGGATTGGATACTTCCAGGCTACTGAAATCTTCTTCCCGCCAGCTTTGACTGATGAAGCTAACAAATCACCAAAGTTACTGCTGATTTTTAGCCTTGCCATGCAAAGTTGCTGATTCTGTGACTTTGCCAGTTCAGTTGTAACGTTTGTGTGGTTTTCACTATGGTGGGTCTCCAGAGCGCTTCATATACGATGAAAGCAGGCTCCAGCTTGTCCTTGTGCATAATGGAACAGAAAGGTTTTTTGTTTTTTTTAAATCCATGGTGCCAGATATATTATTCTGCCTTCTTTAGATTCCCATTCTAAAAAGTGCACTGTAGAGTGTGTGCTTCGTTGACATCTTTCATGTTTTAGGTTTTCACAGGTAGACTGAAAAAAGGATTAACTATACCTATATGCTATTAAAGCTTTACATAAATAGTTGAATTTTAGCAGGTAAACTAAGGCTTTTTTGCTAAACCTTGCCTCAAAAAGAATTGCTACAAATAGTGTCAACATACTACTACCTATCAATATATGAAATACATATTTCTTCATAGCTTAATGGTAGAATTCAAGAATATTTCTTGTATAAGAATAATCCTTTTCAGTGTGAAAGTCTCTAGGGAAGTTTCTGTTGGATGGTAACATCCTTATGGTCATTTACAGGAACTTGGAGATTGAAAAGTTTTGGCCGTTATGTAATCTAATTTCAGTATACTTTTCAATCTTGATTCTTTATTGATCTTAATCCCTAATCTACCTGATGATTGGCTTAACTAGCTGAGGATCGGCCTCTCGTGTCTGTTTTTGACTAGTAGGTTACTAAAGAAGTTCTAGAATATTTGTTTAAAATAGGAAGCAATTTGAAATAACCGCTTAAACATTGTTGGAGACCAATATGGGTTGGGTTTTTTTAAATGCCATTTTTAATAACAATCCCTCTGCTGCAAACTTTATTTTTTTTAATTTATGAGAAAAAATAGCTAAGACTTTCCTCCTTTCTGTCTTTAACTTGTATTTTCACCAAAGTGGAAGTCTATTTGCCTGCATATCAGACCCCAAGTAGTAGGTGACTTAAGAGGAGAGATTTTGTTTGCTATAGTTGTTTGGTAGAATTAAGGATAAACAACTTCTAATCAATAATTTTCTGTTTGTTTATAACCTTTGACCAGTTTAATTTTTATTAGATACATATTTCTTCTGAAAATTGTCTTCAGCTGATTTATAAGTAGTGGATTTTTGAGATTTTTTGTAGTTAATCTGATGAAATCAAAAGCGGAGATTAAAGTTTTGGCCATAGTTCACCAGTATGTTCTTAGACGTTGTCAGAACCTAGTCTTATCTAAGTTTTTGCTTGTGCAGGGAATGTCCTGACTTGGCAAAGAGCTTCAACTACAGAAATTTTGTTGTTGCCGCTAGAAGTTTATATCCATAGGATTGGTTGCATTAATTTTTTTGCAGCTGGACATTAAATATTAAAGCCAAAACCTATCTTTTAGAAACACTGTTTGTAGTATGGATTTGTATGGAAATAGAAGGTAAAAACTCTAGGTTTGGATTATAAATATGTAATAAAGACGGAAATGAAATACTTTTGACACGGGCTAACAATGAACTCTTGATCTTCTATATAAAATGCATTTTTATATCTTTTGTTGTTTTTAAAACAATGTAACTACTGTGCGATTGCACCTCTTTCTCTGCCTGTGCTGATTACTTTGTAAATGTCTGCCTTTAAGTGCAACTACTTTGTTCTGAATTTAGGCCTTGCTAGTTCTTCACCAGTTAGACAGCATTGACTTGTGGAATCCTGACGCACCTATAGAAACATTCTGGGAAATTAGGTATGTAAGCTAACTTTTGTAACTTAGAGAAATAGCTGTTTTGATTTGTCTTCCCTGTTGAAATAGCTGTGACTGTTCGGGGATACCTGTGCAGCATTGGCATGAATCTGCAGTCAAAATCATTATGTGTGTTCATGAAAACATTTTATCTTCCTTATACTATAGAAATTTAACAAAAATATAACAGGTGTTTTGCTGGCTTTCTTAATGACTCTCTTCAGCCTGATGTTAAGGTGTAGAAATGATTATTAGTTTGAAAAGTCAGAGACTTTTCCACCTCATTTGAATGTTTACTACTTGTTTAAATTCTATTTTATCTTTTTGGGGCTGAGGGAGGGTAATGCTAAGCGATTCTAGAAGTGTGGATTTGCTAATCTTGACTCTGAAGCCCTCACCTAAAGAAGGTAGTAGTTTGCCCTGACCCGTGATCTCCATTTGTGTTTCCTGTGTAATTAAAGAATTTTTATTCATTAAAGTCATCTTGCTTTTTATAACTTCACAGCAGCTGTTGTGGTTGATTTCTTGGAGAATATTAAGGGAGATGACGTTCCAAAAAAGTCAGAATTGCACAAAATGCTAAACCAGAAAAAAAAGAATCTGTAAACTCAGATTTCTAAGAATTGCATGAGCTAAACGATTTTAAACAGCAATATTTGGTGATCTAATCTGAATTGGTAGAGATGCCCGTTTTAGAAGAACGGGGATGACAGTCTAGGAGGAACACTCTTAGCAGCCTCAACAAATCGGCCTGCATGACTGCTAAATATGGCTCAAGGGGCTTGTTATGGGATAGGTTTGGGGCTGACCCTACCTAGATGGGCAATAACTGAAACTCATTACTGTAATTTCTAGTAGTAGAAATGAGTTTGTGGTCTGTTCGGGCTGGGGGAAAAACCCATTAAAATTGACACTAATTTGGACCCTTTGGCAGTTTTAACAGAGAGTGTGAGGCCTGAATGGATATGAAGAAGGAACATCCCTAGATGTGTTCCTTCCAGAACAGAGTTGAGACACGTTATCAGAGCAGTGTAGGTAAACTTGTACTGCCACTGTCTGTGCTGTATCTGTTCTGTGGATAAATGGAGGACTTCTGAATCGACAGCCCTGGAGTCTGGACTTCTAACAAGTACCCAAATTGCTTAACTTCCTCTAGGGAACTGAAAAAGCCAGGGTGGTGGGAAGGGTCAGAGGGGAGCTTGTCATGTAAAGTACACACCTATATTATATCTATTATACATTTTAAAAGATGATGCTAGTATATGTATAGGATATTCATGCTAATTGCCTATTCCTATGTAAAATGTAGTAATATCTTCCAAAATTTTGTTACTAGATTATAAAGCTAATGCCAAATTTCATTTTGCTGCAGTTCACAAATGCTTTTTTATATCTGCAAGAAACTAACTAGTCATCAGATGCTCAGCAGTACAGAAATCCTCAAGTGGCTGCGAGAGATTCTCATCTGTAGGAATAAATTTCTTCTAAAAAACAAAGTAAGTAAATGTTAACATCTGTCTGTTAGGATCATTAAAATTAACTGCTCTCTGTTTCGTCACTCCCTTTATTTCCCAGGTTATTTTTATGATTGGAAGAGGTTTAATAGCTACACCTACACTTTCTGGTTTCTGATTTCCTCTCTGCTGAGAGACGGTGTTTTGTGAGGCACCTTTGATTAGAATTGGTAACCCCAGTTAGGTTTAGGATTTTTTTTTTTTTTTTTTTTAACTTCAGCTACACAGGTTGTCGTACTTGCCTGGAAAATGTGTATTTCGCAGAAACCTGGTGCCCGATACCTGTTTGCCTAATACAAAGGGAAATAGTCCACAAGGTGAGGAAAAGGGAAAGTTAGTTATGATAAAATATTCTTCTTCATGGATGAAATAAAAATTTCGTTTTGGATCTCGTGTTCATATGAGTCCTAGAATTCTGACTAGCTTCTTTCCAATAATCTCAAGAGACTTTTTCCAAGCCAAACACACATTGTAATGCTACACTTGCTAGAATTAAAACCAGACTCGCTATATTACTTTTTGAAGTAAAGATCTATTAGAAAAAATAAAGGGTTTCCTTTTTTTTCTATCTGACCTGAAAGTAGCTGTGCTAACATGAGGAGGATACTATCTTATGTGTAGTATATGGCGTGCTTAAAAAGTCCTCTTTCAGCAAGAGGATTTTTACCTTTAAATTACTTTCTTTTCTTCTCTTTTCAACTTTGGTAGCTCTGTTGCTGATGGACACTACTTTTTGTCTGTGTTGATGCTGAGTAGTAGGCTTTTTCCTTTGGTATCTCCAGTTTAACATATATTTGTAAAATATAATCTCACGTATTGCAGCTGAAGCCCTTAGGCATTCTGGCTTTCTCTGAATTCAGAAAGACTTTTACATTTGGCCTCTAAGTGGAAATCAACTGTCCTTCAAATAGAGAGTATGCTTAATATTATCATTCTCCTTCCAGTTAAGAAGTAATTAGTTGTTTATAAAATCTCTTTCCTCTTAGTGCTTAGAGGATGTTCATTAATATCAGGGTCAGGAAAAGATAATAGTTGTTATTAGAGCTCTGCTTCACAATCTCAGTTCCTGCTTTTCTGATCTAATATAAATTTTATAGAATGAAATGTACAGTACTCCTGAGCTTGGCTTCTTTAGACTTAATTACATGTAAATTATAATTACATTTATGTTAGTATGTATTCTCTGGAGTTAAACCAAGAAGCCTATAGGGTTTTCAGGCGGCTCCAGAAAGGGAGGAAGAGGCATCATTTTGTGCTTACCTCAAGGTGATGTGTTTTTGAAGATGACTCTCCAGGTAATCTCTTAAGGGGAAATATCATTCTAAGATACCATTAATATGGGTAACTTTATAAAGCCCTGAGAGCACCAGTGTGAAAAGTATTGTGTAAATGTTGAAGAGCTTTTTACCTTCCTGAAATCTATCCTTTTTACCTTTTTAAAAAAATAGGTTGATTTATTTTTCTTCCCTCTCTTTATAGCAATCAGATAGGAGTTCCTGCCACTTTCTCTTCCTTTATGATGTCTCTGGAGGTGGAACTAGTCAAATTTCTCTTGACCATGAAGAGATGATACGCTGTGCTCCAGGAGCTACCCTCAGGAAAGGGAAAGGGAATTCTTCCATGGTAAGAATTATATGATAATAATTCTTTTTAACACCTGGGGAGAAAAAAACCTGCGTGCAAGTAGAAATTAAATTACTTTGAGAGGTAATACCCTTTGACAGACAAGTTTCTCAAGCCTAATTTTAATGCTAGTTCTAGCTGCAGGAAAAAAATGAAGAGGATATTTATGAGCCAAAACTTGAATTTTGTTTTTTAATGTACGCTTTTCCAGTATCAATAAGATTTTCCTAAGTACATGGTTATCCTTATGAAAAGAGCAGGTTCATAGCCACTGTGTTCATGCAATGGCATATAAGAGCTCTGATCTTGTTTAGGAATGCTTATTCCTACTGGAATAAAAGCAGTTTTAAAGAATAATTTGGATAAGGCTGAATTTTAATAAACTTGCCGTATTCATAAGCAATATTACCAAATTCGGAATTCTCTATTTTCCAAGGAAAGTACAGCAGGATGCAGCGGAACACCGATTTGTCGCCAAGCCCAAACAAAATTGGAAGTCGCCTTATACATGTTTTTGTGGAGCCCAGATATTGAGGCAGTCCTTGTTGCAATGTCCTGTTTCCGTCATCTCTGTGAGGAAGCGGATATCAGATGTGGAGTAGATGAAGTCTCAGTGCATAATTTTTTGCCAAACTACAATACTTTTATGGAGTTTGCGTCTGTTAGCAATATGATGTCAACAGGTAAGAATCATGAATCTGTAAAATACTTTTCTACCTGTATAATACTGTTATTTGTGTTTGAGTTCTTTAAACGGGTTGAGATTCTTGATTTGATTGCTACTCCTGCTTTCACTGAAATATCTTAATTGTCAGAATTGCTAGAAAGCATAGAGAACTTGGGTGACTGAGTTCATGAGGATTTTAAAGTGTAAAAAGAAGAATCCTTTTCTAAACGCTTTAAGGGGATATGTTTCTCTGTTAATTCAATAATTACTTTTAAAGATCTCATATTTTGATATAGGTGGGTTTTCAAAAAACTTGGTTAAATGTTCTGTGCTCCTTTGTAGGGAGAGCAGCTCTTCAGAAAAGAGTGATGGCGTTGTTAAGACGCATTGAACATCCAACTGCAGGCAACACGGAGGTAAACGTTCTTCTGAATTTGTATACTCTTTGCGTGCATATTTTTTTGAAAACAGAAAATACTGTTGCTACAAGTAGTTTTGAAATTAAATCTTGATATATCTTATTTTAGGCCTGGGAGGATACACATGCAAAATGGGAACAAGCTACAAAACTAATCCTTAACTATCCGAAGACCAAAATGGAAGATGGGCAGGTGACTATGAATTTTTCCATAGGTTCAACCCTTACAAAAATCAAAATAACTATTTAAGCTTATTTATTTTAAGGAATTGAATTTTAATCTAGAGAATGAGTTTTGTAGGCAGACTTAAGCTCCATGAAAGTAATCCAGAAAAATAATGGTAGTCAGTTGTCCACTATGCTTACTAAGAGACCAAGAAGTAATTTGACTTAAATTGCTGTAAGGGAGATGGAAGCTGAGCTTAAAAATTAAAAAGAAATTGAAAAAAAGAATAGTGAAAACTCTGGAATACTACTAGAGCAATTATGAAATCCCTTTCACTGAAAGTTTTTAAACAAGCTGCTGGCTACCATTATTTTAAATGTGCTTTATTCTGGTGCAGAGCAGGGAGTTGACTAGGCAAGCCCCTTCAGTCCTTTTTACCCTTGCTTTTTCAACTTTTCTAAAAACAGTGCCTCTGTATAGATTTCTGTTCGTACTACCACAATAAACTATGGACGGTGAATCTTAGAAAATTCTTGAGACTGGAATTGTAAATGGCAGGATGTGTTGCAGAGTACTTTAGAATTCTGATCTCTGTCCATTAGTTACATTTAATTGAAGAGATTTCATCTTCAGACATTCTTTTTCAGGTTACTGAAAGTCTTCATAAGACAATTGTTAAGAGACGAATGTCGCACGTTAGCGGGGGAGGCTCCATAGATTTGTCTGACACAGATTCTCTTCAGGAGTGGATCAACATGACGGGGTTCTTATGTGCCCTCGGAGGAGTGTGCCTACAGCATCGTAGCAATGCAGGATTAGCAACCTACAGCCCACCTATGGGCCCTGTCAATGAGCGTAAGGGCTCCATGATATCTATGGTGTCCACTGAGGGAAATGCAGAGACTCCCGTTAGCAAATTCATCGATCGATTATTGACTCTGATGGTCTGTAACCATGAGAAAGTGGGCCTTCAGATACGGACTAATATTAAAGATCTGGTGGGTTTGGAGTTGAGTCCAGCACTTTATCCAATGCTGTTTAACAAATTGAAGAATACCATCAGCAAGTTTTTTGATTCTCAAGGACAGGTAAAGTGTTGATATATTCCTTCACGTTTGTGTCTTAATAAAAAGCATTTGTCTTGTCTTTCACATAGGTAATTGAAATTGATACCTGTTAATGTTTTGTACAGAAAAACCTGCAAACATTGTGATTGTATTTGACAACGTCCATTAATAATTATTGTATTTGTGATTCCAGGCTATATTTAACTTGAAGTAATTGAAAACATTCTTGAATTCTTAGTGAACTCTGAGTACAGAATCTGTGAGAATGTTGTCAGAATCGTTGTGGCTGGTAGTATTGACATACTTAATCTTGACATATTGGAATTCTTTTGGCTAGGTGATGCTAGAAAAATGCTTGTGCATTAGATTTTTGAAATGCTGCCGTATATTTGATAAATACCCTTTTTTGGTTTTGTGTGCAAAGAATTAAGACCACCGACTTTCTTCCTGTAGGTTTTGTTGACCGAGACCAACACGCAATTTGTAGAGCAAACCATTGCTATAATGAAGAATTTGCTTGACAATCATACAGAAGGGAGCTCAGAGCATCTTGGACAAGCTAGTATTGAGACAATGATGCTAAATCTGGTTAGGTAAGAAATCGTGTTGATCTTCCCATATAAAGTAATACGTTTAAGAAGTGAGGTAGATCCTTCTAGTTTATATCTTTTCTGCTTGCATCCATGGAGAAGCAGCAGCTCATTTTCTGATCCTCCTCCTCCTTATGGTTCTGACAACTTTAGTAATTGTGGAGATCATTTATACTGTAGCATAAAGTGTGCTGATAGAGGGTGACTTTTTTTTTTTTTTAAAGAACTAATCATTCCATAGCTTGGCCTCATTCTTGTAAGTATTCCTGGTTTCTTTTCTGTACAATGGTGTTAGTGGTTAAAAACCAGCTGTAGGACAGATTTCTGTTCAATTTTATACTAATAGAAAACTTCTTTGGCCAGAAGAAATTTGGTGCTGGTCTTCAGCTGATATAGGGACTGGCCTGCTCACTTGGAAAACAAAAAAAGGTAGCCCCAACACTTGCTAACCCGTTATGCAAGTCTGCTGGGTCAGCCAGCATGGACCTGAAAAGTTTCGTCAGATGTATGGGCCTTGTAGTATGAAGAATTTAATCAATCTTTTTCCTTTTTTTTCAGGTATGTGCGTGTGCTTGGAAATTTGGTACATGCAATTCAAATAAAAACTAAGCTATGTCAGTTAGTAGAAGTAATGATGGAGAGGAGAGATGACCTTTCATTTTGCCAAGAAATGAAATTTAGGTAAGTATTGCATTATATAACTCCCAGGGTAGCGTAATGTGGACAAGTGTAATTTTGTTTGGTTACACGTTTAAAAAAATAAACCAAAAACTGTCTCGCACCAGTATTCCTGGTATAGGGATAGTACTCCTGTCTTTGTCTTCAGAATAATTTAGAGCCTGGTGCTGCATTAAAATTTTATTTTGATTGCGGGGATACTAAACATGTGTAAAAATGATGTGTTTGATACAGACTGGAGTATTACTTGCTATAATAAAACTAGTTCCGTTCATCTTCAGCGCGTGGCGGTTCAAATAGTTCTTACACTGAATTTGTAATAATTAAGCATGATGCCAACAGTAGTAAGTGTGTTTGGGGGAAGGGTTGTTAAAGAAAGAAAGAAAAACAAAGCTAAAGCAATATATCTATATGTAACAGGAACAAAATGGTAGAATATTTGACAGACTGGGTTATGGGAACATCTAATCAAGCAACAGATGAGGATGTGAAATGCTTGACAAGGTAAGAAAGAATACTATCAAACTGTTGCTAACAGTGTTCCAGGTGGCATTTGGTACCCACAGATGAGCTGGCTCCTGTGGACTTCCTGCAGTGGTAGAAATTTTAAGGAAAAAAAACAAAAATTGAAACTTAAGTTTTGGTGAGCAACAACAGAATTATATTTAATGCATAGTCTTAACTAACATGGCTCTTGAGGTGTTTGTTTGTTTTGGTGGGTTGTTCTTTTTTTTACATCTACCAAATTTATTTAATTCCTTTTAATACCTTTTCTGATTTAGCATTAGGATTGAACATTTTATTTGCTAGAACTACATCTTCATATGCTGCATTCTGAAGAATAAAATTGTGAAACATTATAGTGTTGAATTTATACTTAACTGTTTTTATAGTGACAAATTTGGTTTGCAGTTGTTGTCCTTAGTAGATATATTGCTTGACCCTGTACCACAGGCTGCAGTAGCTTTTTTCCTGGTGGACAGAACTTCACTAGGATAACTCTTTTTTTAAAACATCCTTTTCACCTGCAGTTAGATACATAAGGAAAAGGGATGTGGTACTGGATGGGAAAATTGTCAAGGGGAAGGAGAGACTTAATTCTGCTGAACTGATTCACAGCCGCTTAAAACTTTATTTTTCAGAGATTTGGACCAAGCGAGTATGGAAGCAGTGGTCTCTCTTCTTGCTGGACTTCCACTACAGCCTGAAGAAGGAGATGGTGTTGAGTTGATGGAAGCGAAATCTCAGTTATTTCTTAAGTAAGTAGTGACTTTTAACTATTTTTCTATACAATGACTCTAAGTAGCTGCACCTTATGACTTTTATTACAAACTATGTTTCTTCTCGTTGAAGAAATAATTTTATTATCCAAACAGAAATTACTTCTTATCCCATTTCACACATCTTAACCTCCTAGGTTTATGGAAACATTTTCATTTAGAAAATAATTATAAAATTTTACTTTGTTTCTGCTTAATGCAGATGTATGCTTAATTCCTGGGAGTGATTGGCTTGCTTTGGTATTATATTTTTATCTATGAAACTTAAAATCTCTTTCAAGACATCTGTTTGTAAAGGCACACCTGTGAAATTCACTTGCTTGGTTTGAGAAAATTTGCATACAAATTTTAGGACAGTGCTTTCTGGTTGTTACAATGCATTTGAAAGTTTGGATTATGCTACAAGAAAGATTACATGGGGCAGTTACAAGATTTTTAGGGAGGCTTATTGTCTATTTGCTACTGTATGCAGATCTTTTCAGATGGTTGCCTTTGCAGAACCTGTTTTACTTATCCAAGTCTTTTTCTTTAGATACTTCACACTGTTTATGAACCTTCTAAACGACTGTAGTGAAGTTGAAGATGAAAGTGCACAAACAGGTGGCAGGAAACGTGGAATGTCTCGAAGATTAGCTTCGCTCCGGCACTGCACTGTTCTTGCTATGTCAAATTTACTCAACGCAAACGTGGACAGTGGTCTTATGCACTCAATAGGTAAAGTAGTTAGAGATAACTGTGCATAAATGAATACATAATGAAGACATTGGTATTTAATTTATTTTTACATCTTCCTTAGTAGTTCTGGGTTTTTTTAATCAGGCTTGGGCTATCATAAAGACCTCCAAACAAGAGCTACGTTTATGGAAGTCCTCACCAAAATTCTGCAGCAGGGAACAGAATTTGATACGTTAGCAGAAACAGTGCTAGCAGATCGGTTTGAGAGATTGGTGGAGTTGGTTACAATGATGGGTGATCAGGGGGAGCTTCCTATTGCTATGGCTTTAGCCAATGTGGTGCCTTGTTCTCAGTGGGTAAGTTGATTCATGCATTTTATTTCCTACGTTTTTGAAAAAATTAAGACTTGAACTAAAAGTTAGCGTGAACATTAAGGGTGTAACAACAGTCTGCTAAAGAGAGATTAGGCCTACCATTCATGATAGCTGGCCTTTCCTACTATATTCTTGAAAAGTATACTGAATCTAATTGTCAGACATCTTGATTATAAACTGCATTTTTATAGTAAATTTTTAGTTAATATCTAGGAATAATTTTATATACAGTTATTGTAATAAGTGTATCTGTTTCGGTTGCTTATTTATTACAGATTGTGTGTGCTGTAATGCAGACAAACAGAACTGTTTTTGCTCCTCTAGATTTTAGCAAGATGAATTGGGCTTTGTTACACAGCAGAATAACTGCTTATCTGTCTGGACTAACCCTTATGAATTTGTATGGCTGAATATCATGAGGCAGATTTTTAGACAAGCAATAGCATAGGAAAGATGTAAAGAGAGATTGTCTAAGCTTAATTTGATATTTACATGCAAGACTCCATAGCAAATTTAAAGCATTAGTACAAATTGCTTGGTGGTTATTTCATAATTCTTTTTTTCCGTACTTGCTTTGGCTCACTGCTAGTCAGATTAACATTTCATTGCTTCTTTTAAGGATGAGCTAGCTCGTGTCCTGGTCACGCTCTTTGATTCCCGGCACTTGCTCTACCAGCTACTCTGGAATATGTTTTCAAAGGAAGTTGAACTAGCAGATTCCATGCAGACACTCTTCCGAGGAAACAGCTTAGCCAGTAAAATAATGACTTTCTGTTTTAAGGTATATCATCTAATTGTTCTCTCTGGCAATTCAGATCATTTCAATAACGGGAAAAGTTTAGCAATATAAAAATACAAAACTACCAGTCTATGGTGTTACGCACTTGAGTGACTGGATTAGATGAAAATAGTGCAGAGTTGCCTTTGGGTCTCAGTTTAAGTCAGTCTTAGCTCTCACATCTGTTAAGTTTAGGGAGTTTTGCTTTTAATGTTTCAGCATTTGATGAACTAATTCTGGTAGATCTCTTATGCTCAGGCCCAAGTGAAAAATACAAATCCTCCTGGAACTAACCTTTTGCCAAGACTTCACGACTCAACCAGTTAGGCTTAAGCGTACAGTTAGTCCTCCTGGAAGTTACCATGGCAATGAATGTTTCATCTTGCCTAGCCTGTATATTCTGCACTGTAAAGAAGAAAACTGGTCGCAGTAACAAAACCGTTTGCCAGATTTGTAGATTTCCACAGATTGCTAGTTATTTAGAAAACATAACTTATTTGATACAAACAGCTAAATATTTGTAAAAGTTTTAGTTATCTTAAAGTCCTTTCCTAAATAATCTTCAGTCATAGTAGGGCTCTTTAAACTTCTGACTAGTTTGGTTATATGAGTGATTCTGGGGCTAGTACCAGCTTGAAGACTGTTCCTGATGGTCTTTTTGTAACGGGAAATTTAAAGATGGGGAGACAAACTCTGAAGTCTTGTTTATGATTCCATTTCAATTTAAAAAGTTGTGTAGTACTGTACAAACAGAGATGGGCTATGGAGTCACTGTGCTCTAAGAAAGAATCCCATCTGGTTATTGTGGTTATTAAAGTGACCTATAGTTTTCTCTAAATTGGAAATTCATTAAAATACTTCTAGAAATTGATCACAGATACGTTTCAGAAGTGGGACTATAATACAGAAACACCAATTTTACAGAAATCTGACTTATGCCAAAACAAAACAAATGTTTTCAGGCACTTTTAACACTTAGAGAGTTTTGGAGTGTTCCTGTGAATTGCCATGTTAATCTGGCCACCTCTTCTGCTTTTCTTTCTACCCAGGTATATGGTGCTACGTATTTGCAGAAGCTTTTGGAACCTTTATTAAGGACTGTGATCACATCCTCTGAATGGCAGCATGTTAGCTTTGAGGTGGATCCAACAAGGTTTGAGATTCAAGGGGGGAGGAAATGTATTTATTTGTAAACGTGATTCCCAGTCATTGTAAATATGGTAGGATTCCTTGTTGCAAATATTTTTCTCATACTTTCATACTTTTCCCCTCCTCACTTTACCAGGTACATTAATTGTATCTGCAGTCCTTACACCCAGGGAGAGCTGTACAGAGCTGTCCAACACAGCGAGATGGGTTTTGCTGCATGTCCTCTAAGCCCTGAGAGAGTAAGGAAGATAGAGAGCTCTTGCAGGACCTCTTCTCCTACTTGCTACTTCAGACTTTTATGTAGGCCACTAATGTGGGGATTTCCAGTAGTACCAGAAAGCATCTGCTTTAGGTCATTGAATTAATTACAGAAGCAAGATGGAATGTGTGCATGTTGTAATTTTTTTGCTTTAATTTCTCTTATATAACTTCAAGACTTGGATTTAGTAGCTGTTCTATTGCTTTGAATTACCTCTAACTCTTAGAAAAACTTTAAGTATTCGTCTTTTAAGTAGCTTACCAAAAGACAGGCCTTCTTTTTAATAGTTAACTCTCAAATATCTGTGTCTACGTCAAAAATTCCTTTCAGAGAAACCATCAAATTGATAATGCAATTATCAGTTGGAATTACATATGCATGTCTTTGTATGGAATGGTGTCAGAGAATCCCACTTACAACTGCCTGTTTATTACTGAGTATTAAATGACCATATAGATGTAGCTTACATGGTTTAAAATATCGATGGAAACTTTTGTGTGAAAGAACATAAATATTTCTGTAAGATTTCTCTTTACCCTGTGAAATAAGGTTACTACCAAACATACAAGTACAGCTAGTATCATTTATTTGATTGCTGGCCATACATTTATGGGTCTGTTTCAGGCTGGAGCCTACAGAAAGCCTTGAAGAGAACCAGCGGAGTCTCTTGCAAATGACAGAAAAATTTTTTCATGCAATCATTAATTCTTCTTCGGAGTTCCCACCACAACTTCGCAGTGTGTGCCATTGTTTATACCAGGTATGCCTGCAATGGTTGCCTGCCCCTAAACTTCGGGTTTTGTTTTTATAATTCTAGCAGTTTGGAGCTTGGTCCAGTAGTGGGTGCAGAGTGGGCATTTCTTAAAGGCTGTTTTCAGACGTTTGCTGAACAACAGGAATCTAAACGTAGGGACTGAACGGTGGTTTAAGACTTGGGTTGGCAATCAGGAGGTGTCCTGATCGAATGTCGGGGGAGGTTTCTATACGATCCCAAGGACGAGATTAAGACGCTGGAATCGGTCAGATGTCGTACAACCTTTTACTTTTATTTGAGGGGAGAAGAGAATGGAGGGAGGAGGGAGGGCAAGGGAGGAGAGGAAAAGAATAGGGGGGGAGAGAGAGAGAGAGAAGGAGGAGTTTATCACCACCACTCCGACTCCCATGATCTTCCGCTGGGTCTTCAGTGGCCTCAGGCGTCGTCAGGGACCGAAGGGGGGGGCTGTGAGGGTGCAGGAATGGAAGGAGAGGTCGCGCACGCCGCCCGACCGAGGAGCACGTGTGCTCCTTACATAGGGGCTCATCGCGCATGCGCAGATCGCAGATGTGTGCGTGCGCTTGTCACGGACGTGCTGCCCCCGCCTCTCTCTTCGCGCCTTTAGTCCCCGCCTCGGCTCTCTTCACGCCTTTAGCCCCCGCGCAGGCGCACGAGGTCGTTTTCCTCAAAACGGTGGAGAAGAGGGTGTTCTCGAAGCGCGACGCTGGATGGCGCTACAGCGGCAATGTCGAGGCACAACCGCATTTTCTATCGGTCCTTTACACCACCCCATGGCTCGACATTGCAGCTTGGTGGCATAAGGGAGAGAGAAAGAGAGGAAAAAAAGGGAGGAAGAAAGAAAACACGGAGTTGAGAGAGTTGGGGATAAGGGTGGACGAAAATAGTGGGGAGGAAAAAGGGAACAACATGGTTTCGGGTGAAGGAATGCCTTAACATAGATTAACTGAGGTATTGCTCAATGCAAGCTCATTCTCGAGTGACTTCAACAATTCTTCAACTTTGAAGGGTAAACATTAGAAATGGAATTGGGGTTTCAAGAGACAGGTACCATGGTTGGGGCTTGTGGACAAAATGCCGCAATTTTCAGGCACCTGTTTGTATCCCAGCAATTACTGACATTGGCCACTGCCTCCCCCACCCGCTCAGCCCATCCCGGTTGGTGGGGTTTAGTAGATCTCCTTTATTATTGCAGGTGAGTTGTCTGATAAACATCCACCCTCAGCCTCCCTCCTCACCCTGAGGGGGGAGGTTTTAGTTTCCCGCCACTCGTTTCGTCCTTCTTAAACCCTTCCTCCCTGTCCAATGCCAGCGCAGAAGGCAGGTTCGGTTTGGGAGGGGGTCCTTGCCCGGACCACCTCCGCACCAGGAGCTTTAACTTTTTGGTGGGGAGCCCGTCCATCAAGTCTCGGGGCACACCCTTTTGCAGTCCCTTTTGCCACAATCCTTGTTGGAACGGGGGTGTTCTCCCTTTCTGTTAGGTCGGTGCTTCCCCGCGAAGAAGCCAGCAATTTATTTGCCGGCTCCGCTGCCCGCACGGCCCTAGTTTCTACCTTTTGGTAAGTCCTGCCCACTGGCCCATATTTCCTCCCGTAGTTTATCAGTTCCTGAGCTATCTCCCCCCAGGTCCACACCTTCCTCCCCCACTGCCGCTGTTTCGGGGGTTACCGTTCCCTCCAGGGCAGCTGTAATTCGCTCTTCGTGAGGCACATTTTGAATTCTCCCCTGTAACTGGATCCCGAGAGGTTTTACCGAGTCGGGGAGTCCTCTTATTAGCAGCGTCAGTTGCTCAGGGTCTTACTGGTAGTAACATCAGAGAGCTTAGGTTTGGTTTAAGTTCCCGGTCATACATCATTTGCAGGCATGCTGCCTTCTGTACGTTTTCTAGTAGTTGATCGACCGAACCAGTTATAGCTAGGGGATGCCCCCTCTCCAATGGGTGCAGCCCCCCCGCCCAATATGCGGCCCTCTGGGTCAGAGACCATGGGGCTCGGCGATCGCCCATTGTGAGGAAGACGCCGGGGCCCCAATACCCCTTTGCTTCCTTTTCCGATAGCATGACCCTGTCCCCCCCCCGACAGGGATACCCTCCACGCATATTCGGTTTCGGATTCCCTTGCCGTCCTAGCAAAATCCTTCTGTAGTTTGGCCAATTTGGTGGTGGTAAAGGGGATTTCTTTGGTGACAACTTGGGGACGGTTATCACTATCGTCCTCATATATGTATTCTGTCTTTACCAGCGGGCACGTATGGGGGGGGTTATCCACAGTCTCTCTTAATCGCTTTAAATCTTTCTGGGGATAAATTTGGTGTACCCCTTTCTCCTCCAGCATTACCTCCGCCTCAGCGGGGGGTGTCTGCCTCCCTCAGGAGCTGAACCCTTAGCTCTTCCTTCAAAATCATAGCTTGGCGCTTCTCCTCTAGCGCCCGTTCGGTCTCTAGTAATTGCTCTCGCAGTGGTGTTATCGCCACTTGCAAGGAAGCGGCCACAGCCTCCGATTGGCAGGGCGCTCGTTTCTTGTCCTCCACCGCCGCTGCCAGACATGCTCCTAACACAGCACAAACGATGGCTTTCCCTTTCCCCTTCTTCACTCCAGCTTCTTTACGCAAGACCGCTATTCGGTCCATAACACTTTGCAGTTGGAACCAGCGGTCCCGTGCCCAATCTCGTCCCGGGGGTGAGGGGCGAGAGTGGTATGTTTCTAAAAACTCATATAATTTCTCTGTCTCTTCACAGGAATCGCCTGCCTTTTGGGCGGCCATGTCCTACAAAGGGGAGTTCGTCCTGGGAGGGTCAAACCTTAGAAAAACCAAGTTTCCCCTATGCACTCCCAGGAGGCCAAAACACAAACTAATACCAAAAAGTTCCTCCAAAGGGGGGTGTCGTCCCGAGAGGGTCACGCTTCAGTATCCAAGTTCCCCCTATACACTCCCAGGAGGCCAGACCGTACACTACTACAAGACAGAGGAGAGCCTACAAAGGGGATATCGTCCTGAGGGGGTCACGCCATAAAATTCAAGCTTCCCCCTATATTCCCTCAGGAGCTCAAATCACAAAGTAGTACGTGCGTTTCAGTGCAAAGGTCTCAACACCCACTCCTTCCTTGCGCTTCGTTCACCTCCGGCTGCTTCCCTCGTGGGAGAGCAGAGCCGCGGATCGGAACTCCGCACTCGCTTCGTACTTATTTGTACGTCTTGTTCACACGCAATCGCTCAGCACACCGTAAGGTTGCATGACACTCTCGTCTCAAGGGATCCTGTCCGTGACGCCAATTAAATGTCGCGATCGAATGTCGGGGGAGGTTTCTATACGATCCCAAGGACGAGATTAAGACGCTGGAATCGGTCAGATGTCGTACAACCTTTTATTTTTATTTGAGGGGAGAAGAGAATGGAGGGAGGAGGGAGGGCAAGGGAGGAGAGGAAAAGAATAGGGGGGGAGAGAGAGAGAGAGAAGGAGGAGTTTATCACCACCACTCCGACTCCCATGATCTTCCGCTGGGTCTTCAGTGGCCTCAGGCGTCGTCAGGGACCGAAGGGGGGGCCGTGAGGGTGCAGGAATGGAAGGAGAGGTCGCGCACGCCGCCCGACCGAGGAGCACGTGTGCTCCTTACATAGGGGCTCATCGCGCATGCGCAGATCGCAGATGTGTGCGTGCGCTTGTCACGGACGTGCTGCCCCCGCCTCTCTCTTCGCGCCTTTAGTCCCCGCCTCGGCTCTCTTCACGCCTTTAGCCCCCGCGCAGGCGCACGAGGTCGTTTTCCTCAAAACGGTGGCGAAGAGGGTGTTCTCGAAGCGCGACGCTGGATGGCGCTACAGCGGCAATGTCGAGGCACAACCGCATTTTCTATCGGTCCTTTACACCACCCCATGGCTCGACATTGCAGCTTGGTGGCATAAGGGAGAGAGAAAGAGAGGAAAAAAAAGGGAGGAAGAAAGAAAACACGGAGTTGAGAGAGTTGGGGATAAGGGTGGACGAAAATAGTGGGGAGGAAAAAGGGAACAACATGGTTTCGGGTGAAGGAATGCCTTAACATAGATTAACTGAGGTATTGCTCAATGCAAGCTCATTCTCGAGTGACTTCAACAATTCTTCAACTTTGAAGGGTAAACATTAGAAATGGAATTGGGGTTTCAAGAGACAGGTACCATGGTTGGGGCTTGTGGACAAAATGCCGCAATTTTCAGGCACCTGTTTGTATCCCAGCAATTACTGACATTGGCCACTGCCTCCCCCACCCGCTCAGCCCATCCCGGTTGGTGGGGTTTAGTAGATCTCCTTTATTATTGCAGGTGAGTTGTCTGATAAACATCCACCCTCAGCCTCCCTCCTCACCCTGAGGGGGGGGAGGTTTTAGTTTCCCGCCACTCGTTTCGTCCTTCTTAAACCCTTCCTCCCTGTCCAATGCCAGCGCAGAAGGCAGGTTCGGTTTGGGAGGGGGTCCTTGCCCGGACCACCTCCGCACCAGGAGCTTTAACTTTTTGGTGGGGAGCCCGTCCATCAAGTCTCGGGGCACACCCTTTTGCAGTCCCTTTTGCCACAATCCTTGTTGGAACGGGGGGTTTCTCCCTTTCTGTTAGGTCGGTGCTTCCCCGCGAAGAAGCCAGCAATTTATTTGCCGGCTCCGCTGCCCGCACGGCCCTAGTTTCTACCTTTTGGTAAGTCCTGCCCACTGGCCCATATTTCCTCCCGTAGTTTATCAGTTCCTGAGCTATCTCCCCCCAGGTCCACACCTTCCTCCCCCACTGCCGCTGTTTCGGGGGTTACCGTTCCCTCCAGGGCAGCTGTAATTCGCTCTTCGTGAGGCACATTTTGAATTCTCCCCTGTAACTGGATCCCGAGAGGTTTTACCGAGTCGGGGAGTCCTCTTATTAGCAGCGTCAGTTGCTCAGGGTCTTACTGGTAGTAACATCAGAGAGCTTAGGTTTGGTTTAAGTTCCCGGTCATACATCATTTGCAGGCATGCTGCCTTCTGTACGTTTTCTAGTAGTTGATCGACCGAACCAGTTATAGCTAGGGGATGCCCCCTCTCCAATGGGTGCAGCCCCCCCGCCCAATATGCGGCCCTCTGGGTCAGAGACCATGGGGCTCGGCGATCGCCCATTGTGAGGAAGACGCCGGGGCCCCAATACCCCTTTGCTTCCTTTTCCGATAGCATGACCCTGTCCCCCCCCCGACAGGGATACCCTCCACGCATATTCGGTTTCGGATTCCCTTGCCGTCCTAGCAAAATCCTTCTGTAGTTTGGCCAATTTGGTGGTGGTAAAGGGGATTTCTTTGGTGACAACTTGGGGACGGTTATCACTATCGTCCTCATATATGTATTCTGTCTTTACCAGCGGGCACGTATGGGGGGGGTTATCCACAGTCTCTCTTAATCGCTTTAAATCTTTCTGGGGATAAATTTGGTGTACCCCTTTCTCCTCCAGCATTACCTCCGCCTCAGCGGGGGGTGTCTGCCTCCCTCAGGAGCTGAACCCTCAGCTCCTCCTTCAAAATCATAGCTTGGCGCTTCTCCTCTAGCGCCCGTTCGGTCTCTAGTAATTGCTCTCGCAGTGGTGTTATCGCCACTTGCAAGGAAGCGGCCACAGCCTCCGATTGGCAGGGCGCTCGTTTCTTGTCCTCCACCGCCGCTGCCAGACATGCTCCTAACACAGCACAAACGATGGCTTTCCCTTTCCCCTTCTTCACTCCAGCTTCTTTACGCAAGACCGCTATTCGGTCCATAACACTTTGCAGTTGGAACCAGCGGTCCCGTGCCCAATCTCGTCCCGGGGGTGAGGGGCGAGAGTGGTATGTTTCTAAAAACTCATATAATTTCTCTGTCTCTTCACAGGAATCGCCTGCCTTTTGGGCGGCCATGTCCTACAAAGGGGAGTTCGTCCTGGGAGGGTCAAACCTTAGAAAAACCAAGTTTCCCCTATGCACTCCCAGGAGGCCAAAACACAAACTAATACCAAAAAGTTCCTCCAAAGGGGGGTGTCGTCCCGAGAGGGTCACGCTTCAGTATCCAAGTTCCCCCTATACACTCCCAGGAGGCCAGACCGTACACTACTACAAGACAGAGGAGAGCCTACAAAGGGGATATCGTCCTGAGGGGGTCACGCCATAAAATTCAAGCTTCCCCCTATATTCCCTCAGGAGCTCAAATCACAAAGTAGTACGTGCGTTTCAGTGCAAAGGTCTCAACACCCACTCCTTCCTTGCGCTTCGTTCACCTCCGGCTGCTTCCCTCGTGGGAGAGCAGAGCCGCGGATCGGAACTCCGCACTCGCTTCGTACTTATTTGTACGTCTTGTTCACACGCAATCGCTCAGCACACCGTAAGGTTGCATGACACTCTCGTCTCAAGGGATCCTGTCCGTGACGCCAATTAAATGTCGCGATCGAATGTCGGGGGAGGTTTCTATACGATCCCAAGGACGAGATTAAGACGCTGGAATCGGTCAGATGTCGTACAACCTTTTATTTTTATTTGAGGGGAGAAGAGAATGGAGGGAGGAGGGAGGGCAAGGGAGGAGAGGAAAAGAATAGGGGGGGAGAGAGAGAGAGAGAAGGAGGAGTTTATCACCACCACTCCGAGTCCCGTGATCTTCCGCTGGGTCTTCAGTGGCCTCAGGCGTCGTCAGGGACCGAAGGGGGGGGCCGTGAGGGTGCAGGAATGGAAGGAGAGGTCGCGCACGCCGCCCGACCGAGGAGCACGTGTGCTCCTTACATAGGGGCTCATCGCGCATGCGCAGATCGCAGATGTGTGCGTGCGCTTGTCACGGACGTGCTGCCCCCGCCTCTCTCTTCGCGCCTTTAGTCCCCGCCTCGGCTCTCTTCACGCCTTTAGCCCCCGCGCAGGCGCACGAGGTCGTTTTCCTCAAAACGGTGGCGAAGAGGGTGTTCTCGAAGCGCGACGCTGGATGGCGCTACAGCGGCAATGTCGAGGCACAACCGCATTTTCTATCGGTCCTTTACAGGAGGCGATCAAATGTTATTTTTTTAAGGAGTGGAATCACAGCTAAGCACTCAAGCCTAATAAGGCAGCAATAATCTCTGCTTTAGCATCTCTATAGGAGACTAAAGATTAACTAGGAAGGTAATGGTTATACTTGCTTTTATCAGTTTATCCTATGGGCCATCTATAGGGAAGGCAGCAAAAGGGGGGAAAAAAAAATCGCTGCTGGGTTGAGAGAATGCAAAACTGTGTTTTGAATTTAGAAACAGTGTACTTGTTTACTTTTTATATAGGGTCAATTAACTTTATTTCTGATTTAATTAAATATCTAAGTGTCTTATTGATCACACCTTTGATAAACCTTAACTTGGGGAATAAAATAGCTATTTCTGCAGTTACTGACTCTAGGTAGTTGTTCTCTGCATAAAAACAGAGGCAGTTTCTTCAAGAGCATTTTTCTGTGACGTAAATTTCCAAAAATTGTCTATGTATTATTCAGGTCATTGCTCCAGGAATATTATTTAGTTGTCCATTACAGGTGAGCACAATCTTATACTTCCTGCCTTTGATAGAAAAGCAGGTTAAAAAGGGTGTAAGATGCTCAGAAGAAAAAACCTGTGTGGTCTTCAGTGGGACCACAGTAGTTGCAAGTCCTAAATTTCAGAAACTGTGGATTGAAGCTGAGTATAATGGAAGGAATTAGATGTATAAAATGCTGTTGGCTGTATTTGGTAGAGAATTGTTTGTGGTTATATGTGCTTCCCTAAGGAAGATCATTTGCGGGTGAGGTCAAGACACTGCTTCATTCAGGCTTTATGCTGATCACACTCAGTGTCGTGTCTCGTAATCATGTTCTGAAAGCAGGAGTCTCTAGATCGCTGTGGACAACTGTAAGGAAAGCCATTAACTTGTACTGGGAAGGAGGTCCACTGACACATCATTTGGTAAATATCATTAGCCTTGTAACTAGGATGCTGCAGATGCTCTGTACTTTTGAGGATGAAAGGTTCTTGTATTTGAGAGATAGAATGACAACAGGAATACGTTTTGGTCTACGAAGTAAAATATCTTCCATCTGCTATGGGCAGCGCATTCTGATGGAGGTACGGTTGCCTGTTAGAGGCCTGGAGTAAGTTATTGTATGCAAAGGGCTGCTGTACTTTGATTAAGCTGCTGACCAAACGTTTTGCAAAGACAGAGTATTGAGAAATTCAGCAGGTAAATAGGAGGAAGAAAACCTGGAAGAGACAGATAAATGTATTTATATACTTCTTTTAATGAGGCAAATGACAGAGACTGACTTCTATTTGTAGCCAAAACTTTAGTGCTGTCACAGAAACCTTGGAATGTTACCAAGCTGGGAGCGCCCAATTCGTGCTTGTTTCTGGTATCATTTATAGATGATGCTTAAAGAGAAGAAACCTTCCTGAGTGGTGCCCTGTCCTCTGTAGAGTAAGTTCTTCTATAGCGGTACCCTCCTGGCCGCCTCCTGCTCAAGTACCTGCGTTCCCCCGCCTCCGTCCCCGACTCCTCTGCTCTGTCCCGTTTCTGCTGCTCTCTGTAGCAGCTCAGCAGGAGGTGCTGAGCCCAGTATGCTTACAGGTCTCTCCTGCTCCTTGTGTTTTTCTGATGGATTTAGCTGCTGTTAAAAATTCCAGCGGGGGATACTCCTGCCACCCTCAGGGCTCATAGGAAATACGATTTCCAGTCCTGTGGGAGGACTGTCACAGCAGAGCTGTGCATGGCAGAATATTTGACCTGTGGTCTCAGTTAAGTGGTCTGGACAAGCTATTTTTGGCCTTTCAACCATGGAGCCTGTATCTCAGGTCTAAAGTAAAGCAAGGAAGATCGATTTTCTGAGCTGTACGAACTAATTACGAGTAATAAAAAGTTCTGCGCAGTGTAGTCTCGTCGTATTTTTACAGTGAATGCTGCATTATTAAATGCAACTACTGTGATTCTCAGAACTTGGAAGTGAGAAACAGTGAATTGTGTATTGTGACTGTTGCGCATCTTGGGTTGTTATTGTGAGCTGTTTGGTATGAACTAGGCGTGCAAATGACGTGCCTTGCCTTTGTTTCTGCTGTAACAGCTTGTATAAATGGCTTCTAAAGTCATCAGTTCCTCTTTCCGACAGTGGTTGTGTTCAGGTTGGCAGGGGAGGGCGTTGGGGTTTTTCTTTGGTTTGTTTTTTTAAATTGGGAAATGAGGGGGGCAGGTTGGTTTCCTTCAGGTTCAAATGGCCGCAGTCTCAGACATTGACTGGGAGTATATTCGAGTGTTATTGAAAATGTCACACACAATCTTGACTGTTGCTTCTGTTATTTGACGTTACATTGTCCCACGTCTTTTCCTAGTATTGCTTTGATATGCCGTTACTAGGATGGATCAGGTTTATTTCCATTTCAGTGATACGTTGCTAGAAATTATTTCTACACAAACCATTTTTAATTCCTACATGAAATGGAATTACTAAAACGTACCCACCAGTGGGCAGTGCCAGAGATTCTTCTATGGAAGCATATCAAGTCTATTGGCTTTATTCTTGCCTTTACATTTTTTTGGTAACACGGGTGATTTGTTCCTGAAAGAGATGATTTACTGGCAAATATACAAGTGGTATTAACTGATACTCAGCTTCAACGTTTACTGTTTTAACTGGTGACGTGCATATTTGTGTACAAATGTTGGTTCATCACAAATAGTGTAATAATTCATTCTGTACTTTCAAATTCCAGAGAGTTTTGAAGAGTCTGGCCTCTATCTGAAAGAAAGTACAATTAAAATCTGAATTTTTTTATATTAATTCATTTTTATCATAAGAACCAAATAGGTGATTTTTATTAGGTAACTTTGTTTTTCATAAGGTGAATGTGTTTCATCCCAAGCAATAGTGTAGTAGTAAATGAGACTGAATTTTGCAGTGTCTTTTTATGCTTAGAGTTTTAAAGTAAACGTGTGTGCAAAAACTACTCATCAGGTGTGTTCTGTAAATGATTCATAGCTAATTTTAATCAATGTAGCAACATTATGGAAACAGTGTATTCAGTTGGATATTGGGGGTCTACGCTGGCTGGCGTTTCTGTTACCAGAACGGAGGCCTAATAAGTGTTTTCATCTGGAAACGTAACTGGTTACCCCGACAGATTCACGCTTGGTCATTTTCAGGTAATGTATGTTCAGGGGTGTTACACGGTCACGAACGAGCCTGATCGAAGTAACTCATACAAAGAATTTGTGCTGGCTAATTCATAAAAAACACACAAACATATGTGATTTTTCTTAATAAAGAGAGATGGGAATTTTACTTGCTTTAAATGCAATAGGCTGATGCATGGGGTATGTATATGACTGCTTCAGGAGCTAACTCTGTAGAAATTACACAAAGTCAGAAATTTGGCAGAGGCACCGTTGGTTAAATATTAATAGGTCCTGCACAAATTTGAACTATTTAAATTTAGCTTGGTTAGCAGAATAGTTTTTACTGACTGGGGTTTTTTGTTTGGGTTTTTGGTTTGGTTTTGTTGTTTTTTGTTTTTTTTCTTTTTACTCTGTCACATTCTTAAGTTGTAGAAGTTCTCTTGCAGTTCCAATTTTTGCGATACTCTAAAGATTATTTAAACTGTTGGTGCACGCTTGCTCTCAAACTGCTAAATATTGCTAGCTTTCTGTTGATACAGCTCCAGGTGTTGCTTGCTGTAGGGCTTCTCAGTGATGCTAATTTACTGTTACAGCTAATCTAAAGGAGGTAGGAATGAGCTCCAAAACCAAAATTTACCTCTGTACAGGGGAGCAGTGCACAAGGCTGATGTACTATAGCTTTGCTCAAATCCTGACGGGAAATACAAGAGAATGCGATGCTTCTTGGTGGGTCCCTTTGCATTTAAATGAAACGCTGAAATAAGCGCAATCAAGTCAGGTATCTTGGTTTGGAAATCTATAATAAATCAACATAGACCTGCTGGCTTTTTTCTTCCTCTTTCCACAGAGTGTTTTATGGCAGTGTTTAGCTATTAAAGTAGTAATAACCATGATGATTCACAGATCTAACTAAATTGAAGGACACACAGAGAAACATTGGGAAGATTTAAAACTCTAAATTTATTTTAAAAGTATTATGTATTTCAAAGGTATAACACTTTACTATTTTTACTATTAAAATTATTTGGGGATGGTGAAATACATTTGAAAGCTGAATATACCATTTAATGCCCAATATTGTGTATCATGAGCACATTAATGTGGTTTGACGTTTAATCTAGCCAGAAATAGTAGAAATGATTGAAATGCAACATTTGCTTGTTTTGTACTTAGTGCTTTGTAAATAAGATGTAATAAAATTGTGGAATAAAAACTCCATCATCAGTCTTTAGTTTATATATTTCATTTTCTGTTGGTTATGTTTGTTACATTTTACTGTGTAATTTATGTACAAGTCAACATTGGTTTTTTGTTGCTGTATGTAGTTGGTGCTGTGACTTGTTTGTGCTCATCTCTGTTCTGTAGGCAACTTGCCACTCTCTACTGAATAAAGCTACCGTAAAAGAAAAAAAGGAAAACAAAAAATCAGTAAGTTTGGAGACCTTTTTATTAGCCATTTCTTTCAAAGCACAACAGAAATCTTTTGCTGTTTGTTCAAAACATCTTCACTTCAGTCTATTTGACCTCACTGTAAAATCATTCTACTAATTCTGGCACAAAATAGCTTTCATTTCAATTAACACTGGAATTAAGTTATATTTAAAATATTCTCTGTGTGCCTATTTGAGTCAACAAAAGACATTTTTAACGTTACTGCTTAGTATTTAATACTCTGATTCTTCTACCCTTGCCACCATCTTCAAATTAAAAAAAAATGTGGAAGAAAAATGTTTTCTTCGGTGTTGGGGAAAATCTGAGCCTGTTTAGTTATTTTAACACTCTGGTTGATAACTTGACTTCAGCTTGCATCCTGGGAGAAGAAAAATTAATATATATGGGTTACTGAAAAGAAAAGACGCTTATATGACTTGTTTCTGCTACATTTTCTTTTGTTTGCCTTGTGACTAAGCAAGAAAATTTAGCACTTGTATTGATTTACTGAGAAAAGCAGATTTCCCATTTTAAGTAACTTGCTGTGTTAAAGAATTTAGATATGTATATTGTGATAGAGTGATGTCATTAAAAGTTAAGACTCGTCCTTTTCTTTGACAGTGACCTCAAAATATAAAGTATGAATAAAACAGGCAGAACGGAAATTTAGACTTTTATTAAATACTCCCTTATTTTTTTGTTGTAACTGAGCAGAATAGTAATCATGTTTAAATGCAAAATCTGCGTGCAAACTAGTATTTTACAAGAAAATACTATGAGTAATTCCATCACAAGGTAACTGAATGAAGTTGATACTGAACCAAAGTGATTCTTGATATGTTATGTATGTACTAATGGCTTTATCTGTTTTAAGAAGCATGATTTGAGATTGCACTAGCTAACGTTTTGAAATATTTTAGTAAAATGGGGTTTGTTTGGGTTTTATTCATTTTAAACAACATAACTTAAAATATGAAGCTTGCTAATTTTATTCTGTGAAAAGGTAGAATTTGACTTGTTTTGATTAACTGCTGTTACTCATAAGAAAACATACATACACATACCAAATCCTTATAGAACCACGTCGCATATTTAAGAACTTTGTTTTTGTCAGGGAGCTTTATCTTTAACTTTTCAAAGTCAAATGAAAGATACCTAGAGAGTAGACTATCCTTTTACTAATACATAATTGATTTCCTAAAAAGAAAGGAGGTTTCTTTTTTCTTACAACATTTTCAGATTTTTTTTTTTCCTAGATAGCAATATTTTAAATCTGTAGTTCTTCCAGCAAATTTCTGCTAAGTGATTTTGGACAGTGTATGTATAGGCAGGGAAGTACCCGGGCCGCTCAGCTCTGGCTCATCCTGTCTTTCCTCCTTTGGCAAATCTGTTGAGATGTGATGGTTCTGAAGAGTATTTCTACAAATATCTCCTTCCCACAAATTTAAAATTACTCCTGAAACTTACAGCATAAGTCTTATTGCTGGAGAGGCTCTCGTGATCAACAGTGAAATTATAAATACACGGATAAAAGACCCACTCATTTAAAAAGAATTACCTGTATTTGATGGGAAGACTGTGCACACCTGAGTACACACATACTGCCTTTGTCTGCTTTACTGTCAGCGGCAGGTATACTCTGAAGTATACCTTCTTATCTTTGTCCAATAGCTGTTGTAGCGATTTCACCCTAGCAGGAAAGTTTGTACAAAAGCTGAAGTAAAGCTAGCTAGTGTCTGGTAGCCCCCTCGCCCCGACTCGTTTCCCTCTCATTCCTGATTGTCCTATGATGCAAGACCTGTCAAGGCAAGAGAGTCCTACTCAAAAGTATTGAGCTTGACTGATATGGAAAGAATGTAGAGCTGGATTACCAAACAAGGCTTTTCTCAGCTTGCTTTCCCTTTTCTTTAATGCAAAAATATTCTTTATAATTCTCAACTTCATAGGTTGTTAGTCAGCGCTTTCCTCAGAACAGCATTGGAGCAGTTGGAAGTGCGATGTTCCTTCGGTTCATCAATCCTGCGATCGTCTCCCCTTATGAGGCAGGGATTTTAGATAAAAAGCCTCCACCAAGAATTGAAAGGGGATTGAAACTGATGTCAAAGGTGAATCAATAAATATTTTTATTTGGCCACATTGTATGTTCTCCCTGATTTAGTTCTGCTCTTTGACTAGTATGAGAAAATTTAGATAAACTTGTAGTTTTTTGTAGCAACCGTCATGTTTATTGAAAGTGCAGTTTCCATACTATGTTTCTGCATCATGACGTTGATGTTATAGCTCACAACGATGTAAGTATGGGGAACGGTCTGCGTGGGGAAAAAAAACACTTTGCCAAAATGATGTATAAGATAACAGAGTGCCTTCTGGCTCTTCAGTTGAACTTCTACCCTTATTTGAGAACAAACAAAGAAACCAACGTTACTTTGAGCACGGTGAGAATAATGGCAGCCAGACATCGATTAAATTCATACTAGTGCTAAAGAAGTGATTTTTCCTATCTTTAATCTCATTTGGTATTACTTCCTGTAAAAATTAAAAAAAAAAAAGGTTTGATGATGGCGTACAAATTCTGTGGCCTGTGCATATTTTCCGTTTTAAACATTGACAAATTATAGTTTTCTTTAAATAGGCATATATGGTATTGCTTTTACTTGTCTGTATAATTTCTGGAAGAAATAGTTAACATTTAATAAATGGTGGTTTTGAAAGGTGATTTATTTTCTTGGTCTAAACCCGAATAAAGTTCATAAATAAGGGAAGTAGTTTTCTAGTATTTAAAAGTATGTGAAAGAAAATATTTTGAAAGTGAACATATTTCTGAATTAGTTGGCTTGTTGGCCTTTTTTTGTCTTGAAGCTTCACAAAAAGTTAAAATTAATATTTGTGACAGTGAAGTTACACTGACTACCGTAACAGTTAATATATTAAACCATTATGTGTCTTTACCATCTTTTTATTATTTAGATACTTCAGAGTATTGCCAACCATGTCCTGTTTACAAAAGAAGAACATATGCGGCCTTTTAATGATTTTGTAAAAAGCAATTTTGATGCAGCACGCAGGTAGGCCTTTTGGGAACTTACACAAAGAATCTGTGTCGTGTGTAAAGAGTAAGCAGAGAATGTTCTTAGGGCCTTTTAATTTGCATTGAGGCTACTTGGCAGGTTTCCCTTACCCGCTTATGGTTATTACTGGTTTTGAACTCTAGGTTTTTCCTTGATATTGCATCTGATTGCCCAGCTAGCGACACTGTCAATCACAGCCTGTCTTTCATCAGTGATGGCAATGTGCTTGCTTTGCACCGGTTGCTGTGGAACAATCAGGAGAAGATTGGCCAGTACCTTTCCAGCAACAGGTAAGACTGCAGAAATATTATGAAGAAGGGAGTTGCTGATGGGAAATGAATATTTGGAAATACTTTCAGATGCTTTTGTTATTATTACTGAGAAGAATATCATGGCTGAAAAAACTTACATTTGGAAACTTGTGTATTACTGACAAACCATTACTGGGAACATGCCTAACATCTTTGCTGCCCGCTTTACTGCCAGTCTTTTGTGCAAGTGTATAGTTGTCTTATCTTTTGTTAAAATTGTTCTATGTGTAACAAACATTTTTTCTTATTTCTGCGTTGAACCTTTTTTTTTTTTTTAATTTTAAAAAAGAAAATCCAGCCTGTTCAAGGATAAGGAAGGGTAGTAGGCAAAGAAATAGGAATTGCTGAGTAAAGAAGGACTTTTCTTTTAAGTAATATGCTGTTTCTAGGGACCACAAGGCTGTTGGAAGACGACCTTTTGACAAGATGGCTACTCTTCTTGCCTATCTGGGTCCTCCTGAGCACAAACCCGTGGCAGATACCCATTGGTCCAGTTTAAATCTCACTAGTTCCAAATTTGAAGAATTTATGACAAGGTAATGAGATGATCGTGGAGGGGACACTTAGCATGTGAGGCAATATAAGTAGCTATTAAGACTCTAGCTTTTGTTTTGAAGGGGAGTTTAAAAAGCTGGGTCTACATATACCTTTTAGGTTTCTGAGTAGATTTTAATTTCAAAAATTAAATTGAGAACTGAAAACAGCAGTAACATTTGTGATTTAACAAAGGTTCAAGATTGTGCGAACTTAATACTTTTGTTTAAAGATGCAAATAAAGAGGGTTTGGGATTTTTTTTTTTTTAATTTTTTTTTTTGAAAGGCAGTTTTGAAAAGTTGATGTCAATGTACTATTTTTTAGGCATCAGGTACATGAAAAAGAGGAGTTCAAAGCACTGAAAACATTAAATATTTTCTACCAAGCTGGGACATCAAAAGCTGGCAATCCTGTTTTCTACTACATTGCTCGGCGGTAAGGAATCTTTCACTTTCCCTGTCTGAAATAAGCACGTAAAATCAAAGGATCAATTGTATATAAGAAAGGGACACCAACTTTGTAACAAACAAGAATCTGAAAATAGCTTATTTGTCAAACTTGGTGACAGTATTTTATAACTGAGTTGTTTCCTAAATCAGAACTGTCATAGTTTTTCCACCCAGGAGTATGTGAGTATCTGTGGAAAAATACCTAAAATTTTAAATACATTTTATTAATTTTTCACTGTCTCAAGTAAACTACATCTACACCACATTACTGTTAACTCTTTATCAGTGATTTTAGCATCTTCATTTTCTGAAGTATAAAATGAGTAACAAGCTAAAACATGGGATAAAATTTCTGAAAACGGTCCCTGTATCCCAGTTTAAAGATTAATGCAAGTATTTAGAAGTTTCACACATAGTCAAGACCATGATGTTGCCTCAGTTTCAGCATTATGGTCTAAGTGACAATAATACCATGTTTTTGGAAATGGCTGACATCTGTGGAAATATCACTAAAGTAATAAGAAAAGCAGATGTGTGAACTTTGCAGAAGGCTGTGTTTTTCCAAAAGGCAAAATTTTGAAAGTGTTAAGTCTTCCCTACTCTGGAAGATAGTGATTCAGAACAACGAATATCATATGCTGCAGCATTGAAGAATTTGGGAAGAATATCCCAAGATCAATATTAGTCAGTTCATGGTCAAATAAGTCACAATTCTCTCTCTTAAAAAAAAAAAAAAAAAAAAAAGTTGTATTTAAATTAACGTCTGCAGTCATAAAGCTGCAACTAAAGTAAGAAAATAACTGAACTTGATATTTCAATCTAGTTATTAAGTAACTGCACTATGAAATTGATGGAGGGCAGCACGTTCGAAACAGTCACCGTAGTAATTACACTCATTACTAAAAGTCATTCTTAGTCTTTTTAAGAAAAGGAAAATCGTTGTGCTCACAACCAAGTGCAATCAATGACAGAACTGTAAAGATAAGATTAGAGCTGTTGTACCTTTTTTCTGTGCTGCGTTGTTGGTGCGTTTGCTTTTGGTAATGGTGGTGTTGGTGAGGTGTGGGCTGGCAGCAGTGGGACTGCTGGTTTTGGCACTGGCGGGGTGCGTGGTGGCGCTGCCGAGCTCTGTGAAGTTCTCACCGGCACTGGTCTTGGTAGTGAGAGCCCTGATACCAGTGTGGCATTTACGGATGCTGGCAGATCCTGTATGGATGTTCATGGTCAGATTATTGCCGATGCATTTTGTGCCAGCGGGGCTCTTGGTTTTGCTTCTGCTGCTATTGCCAATATGGTTTTTGCTGGTGCTGCTGGTGGTAGCTGAGTTCATGCTGGTGGAGCTGCCTGTGGCACCAGTGCTGTAGAGTTCATGTGGTTGCTTTGGCTCTTCCTGGTGCTGCTGGTGCTGGTGAGGCGCTTGTTTGTGATGCCAGTGGGGTGGCTGCTGCACCACTGGGGTGCTTGCTTGTTAGTACCCTTGCTGCTGATGTGCTTATGCGTGGCATGATTAGGAACAGTTGTGGTCCCTGGGGAGCTCTTGCTTGAGCTGCTTGTTGGGGTGAGGCTGGGAAAGAGAGCTTTTGATGGTGGTGCCAACGCTGCTGTCCACGGTGTGCTCCTTGCTGGTAGCGGCCCTGCTACTCAGGGTGCTTGTGGTGGCAGTTTGGCTGATGGTGCCACTTCTGGCAAAAAGTATTGTCGTGATCTGAGGAGATGTCGTCAGTGGTGAACCTTCAGCAGACCCTTTGAGTTCATGTAAGAACATGAAAATAAACAGAGGAAACCACTTCTTTAGCAGTGTCTTCTGTTTGTAGTCAACAATTTAAATAAATAGCCAATACGCGTTTGCAATCAAGGCATTCTTTGAATTTACATATGTCTAATGAAAATCATACCCAACAGGCATGTAAGTTTTTTTCAATTAATTTTATTAATTTTCATAGTTTTTCACTGTTTTCAGTAGTGCTTTTTACTCTGTAGATTGAGTTACAAACTTGACTTTCCTAGAAAATCTGTGCTCCGTTGTACCATGTGACTGTTGTCATTTCCCCTCAGAAATTTTCAAAATTTCCAAATTTTCAAATAAGGAACAATTTTGATGATTGGAAGGTTTTATTGTTTTACTGCTGGATAATAAACATACCTTATTCCAAATTCAGGTTGGAGGCTAAAGTAATGAGCAAGCTTTGAAGAACCTTTCCAAATATAACCTCTAACTTGGTAGTTGAATTCTGCTACTTAAATATGGTTTCCTAGCCAAATTGCAATTAGAGATCCAACAAATGAATATTTCTGTTCACATTTCTTTTATTATGTTTTTGATTTTCAGAGCAACAAACAAACAAAACTTCTGTTCAGTATCAATGTGGAAGGTAAAATAAATTTCAAAACTGTTTCCTTCTTCTGGAATTTTGTACAGGCATGCCAAAGGGTTTTTTCATGCTTTAAAAACAACCAACACAAAACACTTGCTTTCAGGCTGGTAATGTAGGGAAGAAATGCTTACATTCTCTTAAATTTGTTGCTGTGAAAGTTCTCAAACACTTGCTTCATTGCTAGCTCTTGGGAAGACTTTTACGTGTAAGGCAGTCCAAGGGTGGAAGAAAAAAGAAAGTGTAATACAGCTGGTACCATTTGGAGATAACATTCATGTGAAGGAGAGTAAAGTGCCCATGCTTTTTGTCAGTTCTGTGCTTAACAAATCTGTAAGCTCATGCTAATCTAAATATGTAACACTAATATAATAATACTAAATAATACAAAGAAAGTCTCATTACATAGAAGTAGGTAAGAAAACAAAATTTATCTGAACTTTTTTCCAATGATTTATAGCTCTGAAATAGAACCTATATGAGAGAACATTTATCTCAGTCAGCCTTTAGCTTTCCCATCCTTTTCCTGGGGAAAATGCCTTCCTTTAACTTGACCCCTTTTCTGCATTTTCAACACCCTTGACTCTTTGGATGGAGTGGAAGAAAGCAAGATGAGTAGTACCACTTCCCTTCCGTCCTAATTTTCTGTCTCCAAAAGTCGTACCACACTTCTTTGCCCTTTTTAAGGACTTTGAGTCACCTTTGAGCCTATTGTGTTGGCTGAAGTGGGCCTTTATAAAATCCTCTATGAAACTTCAGTTTGCAGTGTCAATGGCCATGTAAGTTTCTAACAGTAATTAAGTAGTGTTAAATTAGGTTATCATGTGTATCTTTCACGTTTTACAACAAAATGGTTGAGGAGAGGGATAGCTTCTGGAAATTTTCCTTTTTGGATATTAGTGATCGTTGTTGAAACAAAACCAAAATCATTTTGTTTTCGGTGAAACATGTATCTGCATATCTAGCATCTAATGCTGTTTTCTGCTTTTCAGAAAACTTTGAACAGCACGTGACTTGTAGAGTGCCTTTACTGGGATATCCGAATGTTGCATGTAATTCTGTACTAGGAGTAGATTTATTGAATCTCACGTTTGAGTGTTGCATTTATGCTAGGCAGTAGAAAAAACATTAGTGGTGCCTTAAAGATTCAACGGGGTTGCAGAGTTGGCAGCAGAGTGAGTGATACAGTGCTGAAACTGAAATTAGTTTGCCTGTCCTCCGTTTGTGTATAAGTTCATTTTTTCCTAGAGATTCCTGACACTAAATCTGCACACGAAGTTTCAAAAGTTTAACTAAGGACACATTTTAAAATGCCGTATTGTGTGGGAGACTAACTCATTGTGAACACTTGAGAATACATATCCTTGGATTATGATTTTTGCTAAAGTTGATTTCTGCATACGCTTAAAAAAGGATATGTACTCATGAACAGCATGTATCAGCTTAAATAAATGTTTTTTAAAAAGCATGCTGATTGTTTCAGTCAACATGACTTTATGCAGTTGAATGTCAGTAGATTTTTTGAAAAATATATGATGTGTTATGTTCAGACCCCTTCTAAACTAGTTGTACTGCTGTCACAAGAGAAGACTGATCGTGAAAATTCGGGAATAAAAATGGACGTTTGGAAACTCAGTTTTTCTCCCAGTTGTTGTTTTTATTCGCTGTTGTAATGGAGTAAGTGTGAAAAGTTGTCAGACTACTGCAAATTAGAAGGATCAGCTGGAGTCATTTTTTCTGCCCGCTCCCACCTGCATTTCCCTCCTCCCCTCAATTCTGTGAAAGTAATTTCAGAAACTGTTTTTCTGAGACTCATGCAAGTATATATCACGAGACAAAATATCTTCTCTTTAGGATAAAAAAAAAAAAGTAGAATATGTACTTTTAGGAATACTTCAACTTTGTAAGACACCTCATCCTTTTCTAAGGCAAACATTGGGGTGGTGGTGTTCCCCCCACATCTTTCATGAGTTATGTTGAATGTACAACAACAAAAATATTAATATATTAATATTAAAAGTGCTGTTGTATCTTTGCGTGGTTAATTTTAGTATGTGCGAGCCTGTTTTAATGAGATGGCTTCTCCCTTTCTTCAGGTGAGGTGTGCAGTGGACACAAGTAGGTATTTGAAGGGAACTTGGAATGCTTGGTAGCTTAATTTGGGGTAGGAGGACGGTATTTCATTAATTTGGGGTAGGAGGACGGTATTTCAGTGTCTGCTTCAGTAAGCGTGGTATCTTTTGCATGCTCAACAGAAGGACTTAGTGGCAGTTTAATGAGAAAAGGGATGTTGACTAGTTCTCTCCAGAAGTAAACTGGTGTTTCTCACTCTGATCTGGATTGTTTTCCTGTGTCAGCCACTTAGACAACAGCATTAGGAAGCCTTATGGGAAAGGATTATTTGAAGCAGCTGTGCTAAAGTGAACTCGTGCTCTAGGCAAAAGGCATTCAGCATCGAAGGTGCCACTGCTCCTGTAAGGAGGCGTTTGCTGTGGTTAGAGTGGGGGCCCGATGGGATCGTAGAGGCGCAGCCATCTGCTCCTGCTTGGAGCTTGGAGCGGAGCTAACAGTTCATGAACCTGCAGGATGAACGGACGGAGAGGGGTGGCCTCGAGGGAAGCCTGTGCCCTTTCTTCTTTTTTTTTTTTTTAATAAGCAAGATCCCAGATGTTTAAGCCCCTTCCATACACAGAGTTAGAAGAGAAGGTAGTCTTTTGAATTCTCTTTAAAAAATTCTCTGTTTGCTCACCACGTTTTTCTCCTCCAGTTTTTTCCATTAGACACTATCAGATTTCATGTCAAGTAAAATAAAATGCCTACGTTGTTATCCTGTCCTGTTCAGACAAGAAATTGGGTATACAAATGCCAAGGATAGCGATAACCCATCTTCAAAAAGTTTACTGTGTCTGGCAGTGATCGAAGGCACCTTTCTGTATTCTGTAAAGTCTTGACATGCAGTGTTCTCTTCATTTGCACAGCAAGAAATGGATATTTCATTTTTAAAGAAAGAATTTCTAGAAATGAATTGATACAAAAGTGTGCAACACATGCTTGCTAGGCCAAGATCACTTACCTACCTTTTCTTTAAAAGCAGAAAAATAAAATTATCCACAGCTGAATAACTTAATAGCAGTGTTGTATCTGTACAGAAGTTAACGGGCATAGTGGCTGTGACTTGCTGATGAGTTCATGTGGAAGTGATCTCAGCAAAAATATGTTGTTGTTTAAATGCTACAAACTACCTCAGTGTTTTGAGCTGAGCCCTGCAAACTGTTTATATATGAATCTGTCATAAATGAAAATGACCTAGTGGTTATTTTGTGCTTATTTCAGTATTTGAAGTCTTGACATTTTACTGTTAGCTGGTCCAAGGTGCAGTGATATTTTACATGCTGTTAGAACGTTGGTGAGCAGAAGGAAAGTAAGTAGTGGTGCATGTTTTTACAGGCGTTTGGAAGGTATTATCGATACATCATTATCCTGTCCCTTCTGCGTGGTTTGTATCTCAGATTCTGTGCAGCAGAGTACCTGAAAAGGAGGCGGGAGAGAGCTTAAGCCTTAAGTAGTTGCTCAGAATTCTTTCTTGTTTACTGAGGTTGAGATTGGTTGAAGTTAACGTTTCATATCTGTCTAAGATACCTATAAATATTTCTTGGGACTACATATAGTTAGGAAATATATAATTCTCACACAATCAAACACTGAGATCGGCAGAAGGGCTGAGGAATTGATAAACCACTTCTTGGAACTTGATTATACACATCCAGGAATGAAGCTGGTGACATGTTTACAGAAATATATAATCTGACATTGAAATGGGCTACACTATCATTCACTTTTAAGTATATGTACTACTTATCACTTGTCATGAGTGAAGCATACTGTAAGCTAAAAGAATAGTGATAATAACTGTTCATTATGGGGCTGAATTCTGCAGAATGTCTAATCAAGTGCAGGTGAATCTGCTTTTCATAATTATGTATAAGGACTATTGATGAGAACTATGAGATTTTATGACCGATACCTTCATGCCCTTTACTTGCAAATAATTCAACTTCTTCTGCTTGACTCCTTATCTGAGAAAGTATACGATCATTAGCATCATTAAATGCTGCTTGTGATTTGGGTATGCGATATTCCTTGGAAAAGGGTGCCAGCTCAGTGGGTGACTGTTTGTACACAGATGTTTGAGAGTAAACCTTTCCGAGTCTGGGCAAGCCAGTGATGGGCCCTAATAAAGCTAGTACATAAATAATAAAGGAGGATGCCGCTTGTTTATTGTGCCGGTAGCTACTAAGTGTAACTGTAGTAATCACAGTATTGTTCTGTTTTGGATGTATATTGAAATTTGGCTGTGAAACATGTCCACAACAGAATTTGTCTGTTGAGACAATAGATGCAAAAATTGAAAAAGGAGAACATTAAATAGAAGGCACTGCAAAGTACTTTTTAAGTATCACCTTACCAGTAGCTGATCACACGCTGAGATAACACAACTTTAGAAAAAACTGATAGACAACTATTTCATCTTCTGACTTGCCCAGAATAAGTTATGTCATCTTCATCTTTCTGAACCTTCTTGCATTAACTAGTAGCTGTTAAGACAGTATAAAATTCCTAGAACAGGAAGTCTTTAGTTCTAGGTATCTCACTACTCTCTGTAATTCTGTTTACATCACTATGAAACTTTAAAATACCTACTCTGTGTGTAACTCTGCATTTTAAGTTGTTTTACTTGGCAAAGCAGTATGGATATCCATGACCTTTTATTTAGTAACTGGTGTTTAAGGATTGTTGAATTCAGCAGAAAGGAGTGGGTGACTAAAAATAAAGCTTGAACATCAGACACTAGTGGAAGTGAATCCTCTTTCTTCACTGGCCATCTGCAAGATATGTGGAGGCAAGTGTTTGTGAAAGTTTGCCCTGGTGTTTTTCCAGTGCTGCTCCATGACCTGTGTGCCTCACCCAGCTGGTGGGTCCCGCAGTCAGCAAACCGCTCTGGAATCGTGCTCTGGGGGCGAAAAGAGACTGTAAATAGAAATGAGCTCCAGAATGGCCTCTGATCTCTTGCAGATCTACTGTTCTTCAGTCCTGCAAGAATGGAGCTGATTTCCCTAGCTTTGTCATACTGAACTCTACAGAAATTCTGAACTTCTAGTCATTGACCAAGTTACCTGACAGTTCAACAGTCTGAAAAGTTGTCTTCAATAAAATAGCTTTATAAACTGTGTCCCAGGGATTTTTGAATGAACACAAACCTCAGTTCCTCAAAGGAAGATGAAAAATCACTGCTAAACCATAGTGATCATGGTACAAGTCAGATATGCGTTCCTGCATTGCATAAAGGGGTGGTAAGGAGCAGATTTCTGTACATTTTATCCAGGTACAGGATACTTAATGACAATATTGTTATACTTTGACATAAGCCTTGCTACTAGGTGGAATATTGCCTTCCTTAACCTCCCTTTTTATTGCTTACTTTCTCTTCAGCAGCTATGTAATTCCTCAGTTTTTTTCCATGACACTGCCTTTTCAAACCTAGCAGGGGGGGCTTTGCTCTGGAATGATGCTCTGACATCTTTTCTGCTAATAGGGATGTGGCTAAGTGGCGCGTTTGGGGTGTTTGTCTTGTGGTTCTGAGCCAGATGTCATTTTTTAAGGTGTGAAATGTGGAAAGACTGTTTATATTGTAGCTGCCAGGATGTTTGAGGGCTTGCAGCAAGCCGAGGGGGAGGGAGGTTGGGTGTTTTTTTGGGGGGGAGTTTGAGATCTTGTTGCTAGGGCATTGTTGAGTCATTTTACTGATATATCTGGATCAGTTTATATCCTTCTTGTGCTGTGAAATTTAATTCTGTCTGTCATTTTTCTTGGCATTTTGTTTCCTGGGCAACAACCTGACTTCTGAAGCCAGTGCTCTTCTGCTTTTAATCCCTACACTGTTACTAAAATGATCAATAAATCCATATTGATCCTGAAGTACTGCCATTAAGTTTTAAAGCTGATCGCAAACTAATTAATAGGAATACAAACCTCTGAGTTATTGCTTCAGACCGCAGCTATCCCTACGGCAATTTTAACCTTTCAAAAGCAAGCATATTGCTATTTCAAGCTGTGCTAGACCTTTTTTTGGTATTTTGAAAATTGTCCTGAAATGCTAAAGAGTTATTTTGGAAGAAAGGATTTCTCTGAGAGTAGATTATTTTATATTTATCATGAACTGAATGACCAGCTTGTTTAAAACAACACAGACCGATGCTGTCGTGTTCACATCCGTGCCTATCAGTTTTATTTCAATTTGACTGCACTGTTGCCAAGCAACAAGTGCATGACTCCCACATTTGCCTGCCTACTCGCTGCTCCGTTATCAACTAATTTGTATTCCAGAAAAATACAAGGAAACCTAAATTTCAGTCTGCTTTACTGAAAGCAGTCTGACGAAGAAGCCCTCTTGCATCTACCACAGGCAAGGCTTCGGTAGAGAGCATAGCCCTAGAACTTGGGAGTGCCATTTTACTTCCATACCCATCTGCAATTTTTTTGTATCCTAGCTTCCCAATCCTGTACACGTATTTGGAAAACCCCACAACCCCATTTCCACTTCCAGGCTTTTATCAGCATGCTTAAGACTTTGAAGTCTGAGTAGCAAGGTATTCAGTATGGGGGCTTGCAATTTGCCCCAAACAACTTCTGGAAAACAGTATTTTTTATAGAGTTGCTGTTCACTGAATAGTCTCATTATGGGTTAAACATTCTCAGAGCATTTAAAGTTGATTCCATGTAGGTTTTTTGCAGACAATAGAATTTGGCACCTTGTATTGAATTGTTCAGCAAAGACACGTGTAGTATTTCACGTGATTTCCTCAACTGGAGGCATTTTTGTTATAGCACCTCATTTTGTGATCCCTGTCCTACCTTGCAAGCTAAGCTGCTTTAAACTGTGTGGGATGAAACCATATGAATGAGAGAATTCTAGGAAATACCTCGTTCTGAACATGATAAGTAGGTTGATACTGTTTTATAGTCAGTCAGTACTTAGCAAACATATTGACTGTCCAAAGAGAGCAGCGGGCAGTGACTTCTTTTTTTAATAGTGACCCTAGTTAGTGAAATTTAGCAGTTCATGCCAGATTATTTAAACTGAGGAAAATATATGTGCAAGTAGGCGACTCTTTCAGACTGCTGGTAGCCACTTTATATAATGAGACACTTCTGCATGGTACCACTGAAGGTACCATGCACACATTGCTTGTGGTCTAGGTTGTCCAAATGTTGACTTGGATAACTAGTTCTTGTCTACCTAAAATGTATATGAAATGTCAGCCTTTGCTTTGGTTTTGGTTTTTAAGTTTTCTGTCCTATTGAACATGGAGAGTCTTTTTTTTGAGAGGGAGAAAGACAGAGATATGCCTTAGGTGTTTGCAAGTTCTAAAGGGTAGGAAGGGGAAAGGTAGACCCTACGTAACTATTATCTCATTACCTTACTGATAAACAAAATTAGGGATACGTCAGTATCAAAATAATGTAATTTGATTTAACCATGATTTTCCCCCATAAGACATGAAGATTGAGCCAAATGTCTGCTTGAAATGGGTTTGTATAATAAAATATTATCTAATCAGTGATATTACTATGTTCGTTTGAAAAGAAGCACTGTCACTAATTCAGTTCAATACAAACGTAACTTTATTTTTACTTAAATGCCAATGAAATAACTGTACAAATTCATTGTGTAACATTTACTGTTAGAAAGTAAAACAAATTCTGGTTATAGAAATACTGTTCACAATTGGAAAGTTGTGATTTCTCTGATACCAGTAGTTGTAAATGGTCTACAGCCCTCATTGCCACCTAGGAGAAATAGGTAGAGGACTCCAGTCTCAGTAGTGAGGTTTTCTGGGTTTTGCAGCACCTTCATGCTACAATAACTGGAAATTAAATGGCCTGAAATGAATGGAAAACATTGTATGAAGATTTGTAATATTACGTGAATAATACTTTTCAATGAACTTGTTCTTCAGTTTTCATTTCATGCTGTTTGCAAAACTTCATCTGTAGTATATCAAGTACCTTTGCCACATAATTTAAATTATTTTCCTAGAGTGGACAGAACCATGCGTGCTACTATTTCTACTCACTGATGGTGCAGATGTCAAGGAGAATAGCATTCATGCTCATCCTTATAAAGCAAAGATTTGGGCATGTTCAATGCCATGGACTGAATTAATTTTTTTTTTTTTTAAGTCACAAGATTCAAGGATTGTTTCAATGACAGCTCGACAATTAATTGTTTAATTGATTTGTTACATAACTTGCATTAGAAATTGGCTGATATTTAATTTTACTGATCAGAAAGTAGTAGTTTGATACAGGCTGATTTGCAATATTCTTTTAGGCATAATATATTAAGATTTCAGATTTTTGGATGTCACTTGAAATAAAGTTAAGGAGTTCCATTTCATTAATTTGTGTAGATCACTCCTTGTTGTTGGAGAGTGTCATGGCATTGAACATCTTGTGTTTTCCTCTACTTTTATCTTTTTTTTTTTTTTTTAATATGGAGAGTGAGAAATAACTTGCCTGCAGTCTCTAAGTCAAGACATAGCAAAAAGATATCAGCCCCTACCACTTTTCCCATGCTGAAGTTGGACCCTCTTAGTAGACATCATGGCATTGTCGTATTTAATTCCTAAATTCAAAACTGTTGTTCTTCATATTTAAAATATCTTAATACATATGAAGCAAACATAGATATACATGCTAGCAATTTTTCTCAGGAATAACTTCTGATTAGTGAAACAGCTACGTTTAGTTCCTTTATTTTTTCCCTTCCTTTTGCATGTCGTCATAACTTACAGAGAATCTGTGCTGCTATATTACAAGAATTGCTCACTGGCAAGTCAAGCAAGACAATGCAGATATGATACAGGCCTTCTATTTTTTTCCAGTTGTTTAATGACAAAATCATACATAAAATCAGTACTTAAAATTCTGATGTTTTATTCTGTGCAAGTAAAATTAAAAATTTAAATACAAAATAAGCACATTTTTAAAAACAAAATCATAGGTTAGTTTTACTCAATTAAGACATTTTAAAATAAGTAGCAGCTTAGTACCAAGACATTAGTGTGCACTTCTTTAATTAAGAACTGTTATTTTCTTTAGATCGGAGTCAGAACTTTGAATTTCTTGTATTTTGATTCATTGTTTGACCTGGATGTCTTAACTCCAGCTATGTATCACAGGAATAAACTCAGTAATTTTCACAAGATACAAGCCCTTAGCCAATGAACATTGCCACTGCATTAAGCATTACAACATAAAACAAATATATCTCACAGATACTTGCTTTGGAGGGGACGTGAGTATTCAAAATACTTGTAGTGGATTCCTCTTTCCTTAAGGTAGCCGTTGTGCTTTGAGGCATTTTGGAGTAGTTTGTTGGCATTCCACTGGTGATACTTAAAGTCATAGGAGTAGTGGATGATCCTGTTGAACGAGTCAGGCTTGAGTTCAGCTCAGTTGAACCTTTGATGTAGATTGTGTGTGTGGCTGCTGCTTCTTGAGAACTGACCTTCCTAGTTGTCAGATCTTCTGGATAGAGCAGTAGTGGCCGGTCTGTGCTCGTAAACAGTACAGTTTGGCTTAAGGTTGCCAAGGTAGAAACTTCCTTAGCTTTAAATTGTTTATGCATTTTTGTCATTTTGGTTGGTTCAGTTGCCACTGGAGAAGTAGCTTTGTCTGCTGCCTTCATTCCTTTAATCATGAGGCTAGAGTCTGTAACGGTGGGAGCCGCTGGAGTTGGCGTGGCATTCAGCCAAAGCACGGATTGATTGGCACAGGGAGCCCCTCTAACACTGGCAGCTGTTCCCTGCACCCATTTGAGCAAATACGCAATATTTTGTTCATCGCTGCAGGACCAGGGGTTGTTATACAGCGTTACTACTTGCAGCTGAAAGAGCTGGTCGAAAGCTTTGTCAGGAATGTACGTGAACTTGTTGTTGTGCAGGTAGAGGCTTGTAAGGTGTTGTAGCCTCACCAGTGTTCCTGGAAGTATCTGAGACAAGAAGTTATTGGATAGATCCACTGTCTCGATGTTGTAGGGCATATTGGTTGGAACTGTCCAAAGTTTGTTGCTACTGAGATTGAGCAACTTGAGACTGCTCAGTGTGTTGTTGATCAGAACAGCTCTTTCCACCATATTCCTGGAAACATCGAGCACTTTAAGATTCCACTGGTAAGCTGTATCAAGTTTCTGAAGAACTTTAATGTTGTTGTTCATGGCATATAATTCCCATAAGGACTTGGGCAGATGAGCAGGAACGTTCTTGAGCCAATTATTTGAAATATCAAGGGTCCTCAAATTGGTGAATCTCGTTAGCTGATGATCGAGATCTACGAACTGGTTAAAGGACAGATTTAAATATGTAATGTTGTCTTGAAGTCCATGTGGCAGTATAGTTAAGTTTCTGCCTGAACAGTCCACATTCCTGTCATTTCCTGAGCATGTACAGTTAGAAGGACAGATACCCAAAGCAGTGGGTATGAAAAACAGAAGGACCAGCAGACAGGTAGATGTATTCAGTATCTGGTATTCCATCGTTGCCTGGAAATAAATACACCAAAATGACACCCTTTAAATCCATGTAATATATTTTATTTCTTTATAAGGGTTGTCTTTGCAATGACCACTTGCAGGAGAAATTAAGTAAAAATATCAATAAACCCCTTTGTGGCACGGTCCTTTTTAGAATTGTTCAAGAGAGACTTTACAAAGCATCCCTTCATAGACTGTCATGTTGTCTGGCAGAATGAGACTTGTTTTTTCATCTCCCTTTCCCCCTCAAGCTCAAATGAGGGCTTTCTTCCGAAAATGCAAGTCTCTTCCAAATGTTATACAATGTCTGCTTCTTGTTTTTAGTGATTTCAAGCCTATATTATGTTTGGGATAATGTGTTCTTTTATACAGGATGAAAAAATGGCTGTCAACTGGATCTGCTTTACAAATCTCTGCAGCAATGTAGCAGTCCCCCCCATACATGCATGCTATTTGCTTAAGTAGAATTGGTTAAAATACATCTTAAATTGTTAGGAATTTAGTTTGAAACCCAAATTCCATGTTCATGCTAACATGCACATTATTATTTTTCCTTATTATAGTGTTAATTACATTCTCAAAGCTGGTAACACATGTTTGAAAGCTGAGTTAATGTTAGTAAGAAATCTCTGACACTGCAGCAAATTTCTGGTGCAAGCATCTGTCATCAACTAAGAATTTCGTTCTTTTTTCTGTCTCTAATTTTGTAGTAGGTTTTTGTGATTAAAAACAAAAAACACAAACTTACCGTAATCTCTTCTGCAATATCAGCACGTCATTTCTGTGAAAGATTTAAGCTTAGAGGTCGTCTTGTTCTAGAGAGTAGCTACAGTTGCTGTCTGTGGATTGTGCTTGCCTCTTCAGCTGCATCGTATTGCTGCTAGCTGGGGCTCTGCAACCACCTGATCTGCACTACATTGGAGGACTGCAGAGCTGTCGTTGGTGCTGACTCAAATTTATTGCAAAGCGAGCATATTCAATAAAGTAGTTGGTTTTTATAATTTGAATCAGTTATCTTCTCCATATCTATATTTTATGCTGTGTTAATGCATCAAAACATGACATGTAAGATTGCCTACAGAAACAGTACCAAAGGAAATTTCTGTAGGCTGTTTCAGCTTAAGCTATGATTCCATTTAAATGTTCCTATTTAAAAAGTCACGTTAAGTTGTGTTCTCTTTTACCTTCGATTAACCTCTCCTCCTGTAATAAAGGTTAATGTTAATTTAGGCTTCCTATCTTAAGCTTTTTTAAGCTATGCTCCCAGAGTATCTTTTCATAATTTTAAAATGTTCAGTTTCTACTCCTCAGATCAGGCTGTCACTATATTGTCAAGTATAATATAGCTCAGCTTGTAGGATTTTACAGATTTCTATAGGAAATCTTTATCTGAATTTCTCCAGACAATATGGTAAGAGTGGATATAGCTTACAATGCTGTTAATTTTAACATGGTATAATGCAACAAGCCTTAAAAAAAAATCTTTGCGTAATTGGAATGCTATTCTTAGGCATACACGATCATACAGCTTATATAAATGGTAAGAAAAAATTGTAAATATATTTCCCTATGTCCATTGTATGCACAGCAGCCTAGAATTGCATTTGCATTAACTTATTACTTCAATTTTTAGTGGCAATTTAAAGATTTTGAAGTTTATTGTTATAATATGTGCAAACATGTGCTCTGTGCAACATCCACAAATACATTCCCTCCCAAGCAAACTCAAAGCTACAAGCTCTTTGCCCTTTTGCAGAGATGTCATACAAAGTTAGCTTCAGCATCTAGCAGCTTCTTTCTATAAATCTAAACATTCAATACTGGTGAAAAAAAAAAAAAAAATTCACCTCTGAGACCACCCTCCAACATCCCACCACAAAGTTAGCTTAGCAAAATGCATGGTTTTAGGCAGGACGGTGAGCTCCGCTTGTACTCAGGGCCTGGAAAAGAACACTTAGTCACCTTGAGTTAAAAGGAATCTGTCATCCATGCAACATTAAATTAATTTTTGAAGTTTATATTAATAATATTGAGTGCACTCTGAAAATACTGCCTCAGAGGAAGAAATCGGTGAATGCGCACAACCATTTCTGCTAATAATTTTCCTGGGTGTTCTGCAAACTGTTTCGATTTTATCCATAAAAATCAAAAGTATCTCGGTAAAAGAAAACCTTTTTGTACTTGTTCTCCAAGCATTTGGAGCCATTTCAGCTTTTTAGTGACCACTACACTGACTGTTTACTCTCACTGTTCTCTGCGGTACTAAACAACAGTGTGAAGTGACTGGAGGTTTTACAGCAATAAACTTTTCAGCAATATTTGATCTAAAGGAAATCTCATTACTATTAGTAAAGAACAGCTGATGGCTGTTAGGAGGATTTGGTTCGGATACCTGTAATCCATTGTTGCCAGGTTGTTACCTGGTCATACGCAGAAAACGGGCCTTTGTATGAAGGACGATATGTATGCGTGTTGAGGCATTTAGACTTTGTTCTGAATTCGAAGCTTTGTATCTAAGCAAATACTCAGTTGTGCTTTACGTGACCAAAACATCTTTGAATTACAAAGCTTTATTAAAATTAACTTGAATTCATTGCATTTGCTTATACAGCCTAGGAGAACAATTTTTAGAAGTACCTCTGAGTACCTCTAAAGCTGTACCATTTCTTGAAAGCTCCATATCTATGTTACATATATGTATATCCCGACACACAAAGGTATGCATACTCTGTTTTCTGTAGTCTCCAAAATCTGGGCTCGCTAGTTACAGGTGACTAGTGGGCACAATCTGTATTGCATTTTGAAATCGTTTGCTTCAGGCAGAAGCAGGTTGTTCCCTTTTGTGAAAGCTGAAGTGAAGAAACCCTGGGGAAATGCCAGTGCTGTGGTCTCACTGTTCTTGCCTGTGTCAACTTCTCCATTTTTTTCGGTTATTTGAAGAATACTTCATTTAAGAAAAATGAGAAGTATGCTGGAAATCAATTTTGGCAGTCTACAAAGGGTGTTCTGGCTGTGGCAGCTGAGGCAGTGGTTCCTGAATCTCTTGCATGAGTAACGCGGGTGGTGGGGGCAGTTGTTCCTCTGTTTCTGAGTGAAATTCCTGGTCTTTGCTGGGATCTGAACTGTGCTCCTCCGTTGGTTCCCTGAGCCAGTCAGGCGGCGGCGGCAGATCTGGGGATTCGGGTAAAGCCGCTGGGTGAGGACAGGAGTCGCGGGCACAGCTTGCCGCTTCTGAGGCGGGAGCTGGAGAGGCGTCTGTGTTGGAAACCGAAATACTGGCTCCAGAGCAGTCTGCTACTGGTGGAGGCGACTGGCTGTTTTCAATACTGGTAGTGCAGTTGGATGGTTTCTCTGATGCCATGGGATCATTCTGTAAGTTTGTGTCTTGTTTCAGTTTCCAAGGCAACATAAATAAAACCGATGAACGTTTGGTAGCCTGGTCAGAGTCCATAAAGACGTCTGGTGTGTCTCCATCTGCAAATGGAGAACGACCTGCCCAATTTGAATCAACTAGAACTGGCCTCTTGCAGCATTTCCACAGAACAATTATAATAATAGCCATTATCATACTAACCAAAATGATGCCAATTATCAGTGCTGCTATCCAGCTGCCATCGCTAGGTTCTGCGTATGCTTCGGGGAGCTGAGGTGGTATCGTAACAATCAGTGCTCGTCCAGATTTGTGTAAACTGGGTCCAGTTGCTGGCAACTGATATAGAGGAGCTTTGTCTTCTATCAGACTCCTGATACTGGTGTATGCATTTCTTTTATTCATGGAAATGTTTTGAGATATTGCTGTAGAAAGTGATTTCCAGATCTGTCCATAGAAGAGAAACAGTATTACTTGGTTGCTGGCCATTTTCCTGCAGCCTCTTTAAATACGTCCTCTCCTATAGCAGGGATGAAATAGAACATATTAACTTGAAAACTGCGTTCGTTGTATAGTTACACTTTACTGACACCAGACAATTTTATGTTAATACTATAGTAGTGAAAATAATATTAGACTCTATGCTTAAAATTTTGTGTCTATTCCCATTTGCATAATCAGCAGGTTTGTCGCTGACTTTACAAACAACAGGCAGATTTTCAACATTATCGATCATTCTAATTAAGTGACTTTGAAGAGAACGTCTTGGTTGTTATTACCTTTTTTCACCTTATCAGAAAAAGGCATCAGCAGAGAAGTCCTAAGAGTGTTTCAAAATAACATTTATCAATCATGTAAATGGCTGTGGACCTGGAACAAAATATGAAACACTCGCAGCAGTATTGACAAACAGGATTGTCATGAGTAAAGAACATTGTCTTGTTTTGCTGGGCATAAGCCAAGACCTAAGTAAAAGGCTCTTTACAGTTCTCTTCAACTTTTATTTCCTGTTCTTGCCTCTCTTGAGCAGTTAAGGGTAGAGCGTAATCATTTTTTAAAAGTTTCCAAATACTGATGCTGTAACGGAACGGCATTCTAATGTTAAGCTGTTTTTATAAATTCCTGTATGAGGAACACTCTTTGTAATGCAGGAGATTGTGTTAATGTTACGTTGTTGGCATGAAACAGATTTCCCCCACCCTGTACCGTTTAGAGTTCATGTCTCCATATGAAACAAATCGTAAAATACATCCGCTACATAGCGTTTTTATATCTGAAGCTACTTTGATGCAATTTGAGATAGTTTATTAGTTTCTATAATGCTAGTCATGTAAAGTTGTTCCTGGCAAATGAATACGCATAAATCTGTGGGTTTATAAATATGCAAAATTAAATTTCAGATGCAACAGTGTAAACACCTATGAGTAGTAAATTAATGCTTCTTGAGAACATTACAATCTAAATTCTGTAAGGTTTATAACAGGGAAAAATACAATTTAATACACAGATACAATTTAATTTTCTTCTGCTCCCCTCTTTTCCAAATATAGTCAAATAATGCTTACATGTAGAGTTCATGATAGTTCATAGTAACAACACCAAACAACATGTGTTTGAAACCCTAATACTTGTAAGATACAGGCATTCAACAAGAGCTTTGAATGCACCCTGAAGTCAGGACATGCACAGTGCTGTACACAGTGCGGTTCCATTTCAAACCAAATAATACAAATATTAAGCCTTTCCATCTCGAAGTTGATTCTTACCTGCACATTGATCTTCTATCAAGCAAACATCGTCTTACTTTTTTTGTTGGAAGCCTTAGGAAGATGGACCATGTGCTGAAAGTCAAGCAGCTTAAAATGGCTCGTTTCACGTTGAAGTCGGGCTCTGCGGCTGAAGAGGAAGTTTACCAACGCTTGCTGCAGGAAGTGTCAAGAGTAGGGAGATTACGAAGAGCCTTATCTCAGAGTTTGCATGCTTCACGAGCAAACTTTTCGGCTCTGTAGTTTTTATAAAACTCAAAATATTTCAATGTTTGTGGCTTTTGTCGGGTATGTACCTATTATGTAGAAATTCATTAATACTTGTTCGCCTGTCTCTTGTTGAAAATAGTTACAGTTACTTCTGTGTGAGTCAAAAATCCTACAAGTTTGGATTGGATTTGAATCTTACTGATTTAATTTCAGGGGATGGGTTTGGTGTGCTGTCATGATTATTAGTGGAAAAGCAACCTTAGGTTCATTACCATGAGTCATAGAAAGCGATCTGATCACAGGATGCTGGCTTGCTTACCCATCTTCATTAGTTGCATTAAAAGGCAGATAACTACAGATTTCACCTTGCTCCTGGCCCTACTCTCCATGTTACTTTTGTGTCTGGACAACTTTGGTACCTGCTGCCATCATTGATGGGGGGCTGTGCTTTCTGAGCAGCTGTTTTCCCATGCTCTGTCCGTACCATTTAGTGTAACCCACACTGCTTTCTTCTGTCTCCTTGAGCATTTTTGCCTAGAAAGGCTGCCTGGCAAAAAGAAACCCGCACAAATACGTCCTCGTGACATTTCGCAAGCGTGTTCTGCCAGTGCCAGATCCTTCTGCAGCTTCTTCATCTCCTCCTGCTTTTCCTGTTGCGCCTCCCTTCTGATTGCACGAGTTCTCTTTTTCAGATTCTCCCTACTCCTGCAGCAAACACAAATCCTGATCCCGTACTCACATCATAACTCATAGTTTCTTGTCCAATTCCTTCATCTCATCCCCATTCTCTTCAAGCCTCAGTCACCACCCATCTATTGCCACAGTTCCCACCTCATTTCTTTTTTCTTCCTGTTTTTCCTTCCACTGATATGATTGTGGTTTTTTTTTCCTTTTTTGCCTGCTTTTTTCATGACACTGCTGGTTTACCCCTTTAATCTGCTGCCTGCTAAAAACTTCCTGTGTTCCTGTATGCAGGCTGGCTAACTCTCTTACAGATTCATCTCCCGTTTTAGTTCTGTTACCTTCCTAGCTGCGAGCAGTTTTACACCGGGTTAGATTCCAACGTTTGCTATCTCAGATTCTTTTTTTAGTACTTGCACAGCCTCTGCTGTTGCCTCATGTGCTCATGGTCATTTTGGGGAAGGAGAAGGTAACTGCAATGCAGCATCCCCCAACCCTGCCCTTTAGTTCTCTTTCTGTCACCAATGTGAGATGTTCTCGGTTTGTCTCCTCTGAGTACTGGGTTGTCACCGCCGACATGTCACCTTACGCTTCTGGCCTTTCTCCCCGTGTTTTAGGAATGCCTGACATAATCCCCTGTCGTCCCATTCTAATTGTGTGTTGTGTTGTGCCTCGTCCCTTTGAGCTCTAAGGTCTGAATATGTGGTTTATGGCAGATTCATTGGATTTTGCCCTGTAGTTGTGGGTTTTGGTTGTTTTGTTGTTGGTTTTTTTTCCTATCTCCGATGAACTTGCTTTCTTGTGACTCCCAGTTCTGGGCCAAGCCTGCAAACTCCTTCCAACTTTATCTTCCTTACTACACAAACCACCTTTGACACAGGCAGTTGCATTTTTTCGCGATCTTGCAGTCTCTTGGCTTGCATGATACTGTCATCTTGCTTCACTGCTGCTTCTTCACCTGCCCTTTCAGATAAGTTTGTGGGTGATGTACTGGAAGGTGAACTGGGGATTCAGTCTTACGTCCTGATTCTCTCAAGCTCATACAACCATCTCTTGTGTCAAAAATGTTTATTACAGATGCACAGGATGTTTAGAGCTTGGTCGTTATGCAGTTTTAGCACTGGTAACCATGGTGCAACAGATCTTCTTTAACCCAAGAAGTAGCCTGTGAATAGATTCTCATGTTTCCTTAAAATAACAAAGCTCTGCTGTAGTGAGACCAGGCACAGACATCTCCCCAGAAATATGGGAAAATCAGGTCTCTATGAGAATAAAGAAACTAAAAGTTGTGGTTTTGAACCAATTTTTGGCATGTTCTAATTGGTTGTATTAGGACAAAGTGGCGCATATTTCTGTGATGCAAGAAATCACAGCTAGTTGTCAGAGAAGACCTTTACTGACCTTCAGCAAATGTTATAGGAATATAATATTCCAAAATGCCTTGTTTAATATTTTTTGTAATATTTTGACTGAGAGAAATAGTATCACATATGTCAAGTTATTTAAACACTGATGTTGCTAGTTTATTGGAGATAACAAATTGAAACAGTTCTCATATTCTAACATATAATACAAACTTTATATATTCATAGACAAAGTCGAAACACAATAAATATGATTCAAATCTCAATCTGGTTTAAAAGCAATTAAGCTGGTTTAAGAAGTTCTCGATGGAAAAACCTGAAAGGGTATTTTGAGAGGGACTAGTTCCTGATTCAGTAATTGCATCAACGTTGTGACTGAATTACGGTTTTCTTTAAAAGGCAACTTGGTTATACCTGCGTAGCACCTTATGGTATGGTATTACTTATTAGACTGACAGTCCTTTCCTTTTTTTTTCCCCATGATGATCATTGAGAATGGGCAGACTTCTGTTCTTTTGTTTTATCCTGTTCAGCTCCTATCACCACGATTTCTGGTCAAAGGAGTAAAACCAGTCTTGACACTATTTACAGAAAGCTATTTAACACAATCTTAGTCCCTTCCACGAGTTGCTACAGCATTCCCACTGTCACAAAAGGAAAAACTCTTACGATCTGAATTTAGCTTTCCTGTGTTAAAATTCATGTTGTTTCTTGAAAGGTAAGTTTTTGCCTTGTATTAATGATGTAAAAAAGGCAAAAGATGAGTTTTTACCTGAATATGAATTAAATCTCAACTACAAAATTGGTTACAATGGGTTTGTGTGACTTTGATGCTTCTTTGTTTTCCTGTTCGTTATCTGTTTCCTTAGTGAGTTTCTCAGGAGTTTCATCTTCCATTTTCCTTTGGATCGCAGCATCTCTCCCTGATATTAATTCTTGCATTATCAAGTCAGTTCCAGATGTCTCCTTAGGCATCCTCTGCCATGTTCCTGCTGCAGTTGGCCATAAACTGTTAGCCGCCAGAATATCACCATTGCTCCTGGGCCAACGTTTTTGTTTTCTTTGCTTAGTTTTTTTGAGATATGACATTCTGTTTGCTATTATGACTGTCGACAGACATAAGAAGGTGCAGATAAGCACAAGTACTGCTATTATAATGAAGCAAATCAGTATTAGAGACTTATTGTCTTCACACGTTTCTTTTGTCATTGTGCTCTTGGGTTTGCTGGTATTCCTAGGTCCTCCAGTGGCAGAAACAGCACTTCTGGCAGGGGAAGATGTTGAATTTTGGGCTGTTGTTGAAGATAAGGATTGCAGGGTACTTGTCTGCATTTCAAAAGTAGTCGTTTTGCTGTTGAAAGTGATGCTTAGAGGAGAATTTGTATTGGCTTCTGTTATGTTCTGGCTTCCACTTTGGTTTTGGCTGATAAGATTCCAGGTTTCATTTATGACCCTAGGATAATCGGTATGGTTTGCACTTGTTTGCAAACATAAAGAAGAGATTATCACCACAGGGAAGGCGAAGTATGGTTTACTGTGTCTCTTTGTCTTCATCTTCCTATTTAGTCACCTGCGAAATTACAAATCATGGCATTAGTTTAGCAAATGCTAGTTCTTAGAGGTTTGAATCGGACTTCTCGGGGAATAGTAGGCAGCAGCTTTTTGATGGAAAAAAAAATGTGACTTGACCTCATTTTTAGTGGATGTAGGAGGAAGAGTTCAAGTACTTGGAATTCTGAAAGAATAGGTTGTCTCGAACTTCTGACAGTTTGAGGTTTATAGAAAATTTCCTACTAACTACCCAGTGATGCAGAGGCAGACTCTGGTAGTTCCTCCTCTTTAAAGCTGGCCATATTACAACTTTAGGTTCACCACTTCTGCTTTTACACAGTGAAAGGAGAAACCCATGTAAAGTTTACAGATTACTGCTTCTTACTTGCCTGTATTCCCCTGAATGTGGGAAATGTAACCATGCTTGTAAAGACTGTCAAGTGAAAAACTTTAATCTAAAATGTTTCTGTAAGTGACAGCAATAGCTTATTTTAATTGTTTATGTTTCTTAGCACAGCTGTCTGGAGTATTTCATAAATGCCTAGGAGAATTTTTGTTCACTAATTTTTCTGCTTTATTGTATAAAAGGCTATTTATCACAAATGTACTTCTCAAATTTTTCTCACAAACATGCTGCAGATTGTGGCATTTTCTTTAAAATGCTTGAGATAACTATGCAAATGATATTGCCATTAGCATGTTCTGTTTCACATTTGTGTAGTATTCAGATTTGTACCTGTTGAATTTGTCTGGAAGGCAGGAAACTGATCTTTAGGTCAGTCTGATACTAAGAACCTCAAAATAATAGTGACAAGTCGGACGAGCAGTGAACCACTTGACTGCTGTTGCTTCATCCAGTTTGCGTGTGTGAGACACATTCAGATTTTAAGGCTTATTAACCAAGCCAATGTCTCTCACCTGTCTCTATTACAGAACAAAATGTTTCCGTTGAATGTTACAGACTACATTTGGTTCAAGTATAAATACTATACAGAATAGCCAAAATAACAGTGCTATTTTTATAAATACATTTGGTTTTGAAGCTATTACTTTAAAGGTAACAAAGCATATCTGTATCTTTGTCAGGTTACGTAATATTCCAACAATGTTTACTTTTATCATAGTCAAAAGTTAGCATGCCTACCAAAGAAGTTAATATATTCACTCCCAAAAAGCAGAGGGGTGAACTTGCCTATCTTGCAAAATCCAAACGGCAGCCCTTCATATTGTTGAAGTCCTCCAGGAAAATGAAGGAAGTGATATGCCTGGTGTGTAAGCAGGGAACAAACTCTGGGTGTCTCTCCTTAAATGACAAAGGAGCAGCAAAAGATATATGTATCTTTTACTTTGCAGTTCACCCATAACATAAAATTAGACTCCATTCTGAGATGAATCCTTATTGTTAAGTTTGAACTAGAAACCACGTTAGCAATCAACTACGGCTCAGGTAGAATTTTTATCTTTATATGGTAAAGACTGCCTGGAGGATGCCTTGTAGCAAACTTTAAAAAGGAAAAAAAACAAAACCAGCAAAGCCTTTTTTTTTTGGAAACAAAACAACATTTCACATAAAGTTTCTGCATGTCACGCAGAACTGCAACACGTTTGCCGGTACAGATATATTCCAACATTTAATGTTACTGTCTGAGACTTGCAACTCTCTGCCTGCCTGCTCCCTCCAAGAATACAATAAGTCCAGTGTTAATTGTAGCATTCTAGACCAGATGTGCTTTTCTTAAAAATAAACAAACTCATGTTGTTAAGGGCTTCGCTTAAAATCATGAGAGCAAAGGAACTGATCATTAAAGAGCTGGTTTTATCTTTTTCGTTCAACCCTTTGTGCCTAGGTATTGATAGGGTCTTCTATCAGTACACAATAAGATCTGCAATAGATAGGAACAACAGAGCTAAGTAGCGACTGTCACTGTTAATTCTTTGGAGTCTGATTATGAATAACCTTTAACATTACTAGAAATACAGTTATATCAGCTTTCTTAATTCAGTTGGAGATAATATTTTTACAGATTACTATTTTTTAATTACTTGAACTTCTTTAAAATTACTTTTGCATATAACTTTCTACAAAATCTAAGAAACTTTGAAGTGGAACTTAGAATAGGAGAAGGAAAATGTGTACTTACCTTGACAAGATGCAGTCAAAAGAAAATTGGTGTTTCAGATACTTAGTCCTTTAACAATAAAATTTCTTTGTGCATATATTTGCTCTTAGGTTGCAAACGACCATTAACATAAAGCACGTAGATTTAGACTATGCTGGTATTTTTTAAGCAAATCTGTAACTGAAATTATACGTCGTTTACTCTAAGTGGAGAACTAAAACCACAGAGATGACACACTTCCTTTTTGTAACAACTATACCATGACACGTTAGAGGGGGAAAAACACCGACTTGCCCAAATTAGCTCTCAGAACAACAGGAAGTAACAGGGGGGGAAGTATCTTCGGTGGAGAAATATTCTACGTTCATGAAATTTATCTTCTCAGTTATCCTACACTCAGGTGGTCTACCTCAAATGGTATCAAGAGCAGTGTCCCAATACACTCAAAACTACATACGTGCTGACAGTATTTATTAGCTCTTTCCATAGCCTGTTGGTTTGCCTTGAAAGAGTTGAGTTAATGTTGGCTTGAAACAGAGATAGGTATTTAAAAGTACTTTAGATGTTCATGACCTACTGTTGAGTTTGATTTTTAATTAATCTAGTAGAATTTTGTCTGCTATGCTATCTCTGGAGACTTGGTTTCGGCAGATGTGCTGCCCAGTCTCATAAAATTCAGAGAATGATTAAACGAGGAAAAAAGGTTCTTTATATTTATATCTTATCTGAGTGTTTTTCTGGAAAGAGTTATTTTCTAGACAAATCCTCTGTGCTACTCAGAGGGCTGACCATTCTTAGAAACGGTCCACCAAGCGTTAGAGTGTGCTGGAGTATATAGCAAATGAAATGAGTTTGAGACCTTTTGGAAAAGTTGGTATGTGGAGGCTTAATTAGTCTTAGTTATGACTTCTGAAATAAATGTGTATTTCCAAGTATAAAAGTAGATATAATGTGAATCTTTAGAGATGTTGAAAAGTTAGTTTGAGGGACTTACACTTGACTTCTATTTTTAAAGAAACTCTGAGCTCTCTTCATGTCATCCAGTTCTGATCCAATTGATGCGCTGTTGCTCTCCAGCATGGATTGTATTGTTCTGTTTTGTGAATAAACCTCCTGTCTGTCTGGAGGCTGCGGTAGGTTGCGCGGCACTTCAAAATGAAGTTGAGTTAAAATCCCAAGTCAGGCTTCATCATACTGGGCACTAAGCTTGTTCGGAGTGTGAGCCATGACAGAAGAGTAACAGATGCCTTTAGGCTGTAGCTGCCAGTCCGGTGTCATTGCTTTGGACTGACGGTATTCTTAGAACTATGTGAAAGATCAGTCTGGTTTAGCGTAGTAGTAGTATGTGTAATACACCACTCAAATGTTTGTAACGTGGATCTAAAAAGCAAACCCAACAATGTCTGTCTTGTTTTCTTACAGATTCAAGACTGGTCAGATCAACGGAGATTTATTGATATACCATGTACTGCTAACTCTGAAGCCATACTATGCAAAGCCATATGAAATTGTAGTGGACCTCACGCATGCTGGCCCCAGTAATCGCTTTAAAACAGACTTTCTTTCTAAATGGTTTGTAGTTTTTCCAGGCTTTGCTTATGAAAATGTCTCAGCAGTTTTTATTTATAACTGTAACTCTTGGGTCAGAGAATACACCAAATACCATGAAAGGCTCTTGACAGGTTTGAAAGGAAGCAAAAGGCTTATTTTCATAGACTCTCCAGGGAAACTGGCAGAGCACATCGAACACGACCAGCAGAAACTCCCAGCAGCTACCTTGGCTTTGGAGGAGGACTTGAAAGTGTTTCACAATGCTCTCAAACTGGCTCATAAAGACACCAAAGTTTCTATTAAAGTAAGTCCTTTCAATGCTGTTCCTAGTGAATTGTTATATTTTCATAAGGTTTTGAATACAGTTTTGCTGCCTCTTAATTCTCCTAGCCTGTCTTGAGGAGAAATCACAACTTATTAGTATGCCTCTTTAGGAAGTATAAAATGTCATGCATTTATCTTTATAAAATCAGAAGTGTCAGACTCTTCTCTCTTTGTATTGTTAACAGTAGGTGCTGAACCATTTTTTTTATTCTCTTTCTAAGGTTGGGTCAACAGCTGTGCAGGTGACGTCAGCAGAACGAACAAGAGTCCTGGGACAAACAGTGTTTTTAAATGATATATACTATGCCTCCGAAATTGAGGAAATATGTCTTGTTGATGAGAACCAGTTTACCTTAACCATTGCCAACCAAGGCACACCACTCACCTTCATGCATCAGGAGTGTGAAGCCATCGTTAGGTCCATCATTCATATACGGACACGGTGGGAGCTGTCACAACCAGACTCCATCCCACAGCATACTAAAATTCGTCCTAAGGATGTCCCTGGAACACTACTGAACATAGCGCTGCTCAACCTGGGAAGCTCAGACCCCAGTTTGCGGTACAGATCTTTTAAATTCATATCAACTTTGGTCAAAAATGTGAATTCTTTCCAAGGTTTTCTTAGTGTTAGCAAATCTCTTTTGAACAAAACAATTTTTCTTTCTCCACAACTCAATAAAATGTAGTTTTTAATATAAAGAAAGATTGGGTTTTCTATAGGTGAAGAAAGGCATACATGCTGTCAGGGTAACTGAAGGCATATAGGAAGCTTAATTTCTCTTTATAAGGAGAAATATATGCAATATATGTTTATTAGGCACATTTGATTTTCATGGTGTTGAACTTCTTGTTTAATGGCCTGGGAGCTGTACCTCTTAGAGCAGGCTCTCGGATCTTGGCAGAAGGCACTGCCTCGGACCGGGTTCTGGCGCAGCGGCAGCCCCTGGGGCCCTGGGCGGTCTCTCTCCCAGCAGCTCAGGTGCACCTGGAAATATTTAGAATTTTCTGGAACTGAAAGTCGCTCTGAGAAGTCCAGTACAAAGTCCCTCAAGCATACTTTTTAAGTGGAGAAGTAATTTCTTTCATTTCTCCAAGGCGAATGTTGTTGTCTCTGAATGTTAACTGGTGCAGGGAAAAAGTTCAGGGTTTAAATGTAATCTCTTATATAGCACTATTGATTTGATTTTTAAAATGTCAGTAGTACTACTGTGATGCCTTGGTGTAATGCGTATATTTTAAAATATACAAGAAAACTATTACAAGTCACGTTGCTTGCTTTGTTACAGGTCTGCTGCCTATAATCTTCTGTGTGCCTTAACCTGTACCTTTAATTTAAAGATTGAGGGCCAGTTACTGGAAACTTCAGGTCTGTGTATTCCTGCCAACAACACGCTATTTATTGTATCTATTAGTAAGACTCTTGCAGCTAATGAACCACACCTTACCTTAGAGTTCTTGGAAGAGTGTATTTCTGGATTTAGCAAATCTAGTAAGTAACACTAGTATTCCTTAATGCTAACCGTGAATTTGAAAAGATTTAAGTTGGTAGCTGTCTAGCTTAGTCAATTAAGCTTCCTCATGTTACTAAGTCACCGTATGTTTAAATTGCAAATGCTTCTTAGAGCCGTTTTAGCTGTTCTCAAGATTATCCATTTATATCTGTTTCTTTATAATCAAGTTGTGTAATACTCTGAAGCCAGGCGGTTTCACAAACTGGAATGGCATCTGTTGGAGCAAAAACATTACTTTTCACATTTGAATGTGCCCTTTCCTTTCTCATGAAGTAGATTTTAAAAATAAAAAAGGCAACTGCCTTTTAAACTTTGAAATTAATGGTAAAACAAGTTTTACTAGACATCTCATTTGTTTAGAGGATTAAGTTCATTCAGAGAGATCACAACACAAATTATTTGTTTCATATCACTGTTGATAGTTTTATACAGCGAGTACTTTGGATAGATCTCTGTCAGGCTGTTATTAATTCACCAGAAATAGAGAATATTGCAGAACAAAAATCAAAATTTGACGTCCATGGTAGTGAAAGTTTGACCTCTAGAATATACATACACAGAAGAGTTACAGGCTTCTTTAGTCATATCAAAATTAATCTTTTCAGATTGATTATATCTCTTGATTGTAAATCTGGTTCTATTGCACTACTTTTGTCATCCTTTTTATCCAGGCATAATACAGCTCTGACTTTACTGTTGAAAGCTGTTTAGAATACATTTTCAAGATTAAAAAGAAATTACCTTAAGTAGTCCCGCCTAATACTGAATGTACACATCTTTGTCATATCTCTTAATAAGATATTAAAATGTCAACGTCTCCTTGCCAGATTCCTACAGACATTTCTTGAATGTCATTATCAGAGTATGTTTCTTTTTGAAACCTGTCTGTTTGCCCAGTATTATTTGCTCAGCTCTGATACTAATTATTTTAGACGATAAAGCTGAAAGGAAAAGTGCTCACAAATAATTATTTACTTATAAATAGAGATTATATAATGCTGATTCTTTGTTACAAAGTGAATTTTTATTTCAGGTATTGAACTGAAACATCTTTGTCTGGAGTATATGACTCCCTGGCTGTCCAATCTGGTCCGATTCTGTAAACACAATGATGATGCTAAGCGCCAGCGAGTCACTGCTATTCTTGATAAGCTTATAACAATGACAATAAATGAAAAACAGATGTATCCTTCCATTCAAGCTAAGATATGGGGAAGTCTTGGACAGGTACAAATTCTGCATAATTTATTGCAATTTGTTTATAAGCAGATTATAGCGTTTTTAACCACTTTAATGCAGAAAGATAAAATGGATCTTGACATGACCTGAATATATTAGCTGCATGAAGAGTAGTATGCAAGTTCTTCTGAAGTTTCCATTCTATAAAATACTTCATAAAATCATTAATGAATGTGTTGCTGGCCCCCACTGAGAATTGAAAATTGAAAGTCTTTGGTATTAGTAGTAATTATTTCAATTAGTAGTAATTATTTCATTTCAAACCCCTGAATGTACGGGTGCTGAATGGAAAGGACAAGGTACTAGCGTTCAGAGGTGTATTAGGCACGTGGCATTGAAAGAACTCTTTTTTTTTTTTTTTCGTTTGCACTTTTGAAACAGACACATTTTGATTACAATTAATAGAATATCAGTCCTCTTGTTGATCATTAGCTTAACACTTAGCCAAATTCTGTCATCATCTTCCCTGCAAAGTAAAGAAAATGAAAAAAATAAAGCTGACGTCATCTATGCCATTCATGAAGGAGGTGTCTAGACAAGCGAGCCCAGCTTTACTGGCTGTGACCAGGCTTGCTCACAAGCTTTCTGTCAACTTCCTCATTGTTACACTATTTTTATTTTTTTAACTGTCATCCAAACTGATGCAGCCCAGCATCACAAAGCTGCTCTTGGAGAATGCGGGAGAACTGTCAAATGGATGTATGAGTGCATTTTCTTCCTTGCTCCAAGTGGCCAAAACCAAACACAAACAAAAAAAAACCCAATGTATTTTGAAAGCTTAAATCACATTGAGAGCAATTTGAGTCCAGTATGAAAGTGTTAACAGGTAAATATGGACAACACAAAATTAAAAGATTAAGTATTCCACAGTAGCCAGTGGAAACTTTAGTGTTGACTTAGTTGACCCAGAATTTCAACCAATTTTCATAATATAATGAGAGCTGAATTTGAACCAATATAGAAATAGCATTAATCTTAGCCTGCGTGTTACTTTGAGAGTTCTCTGTGCACTTGGACAGATTTTATTCTTACCTGCATACATTAAATGCGGGTTTTGGGGTTTTTTTTGTACATGAGAAGAAACTTGTTTTACTTGTAGCTGTATTCACGCATGGCTAGTGCTCTAAGCAAAATCTTTGACAGGCGAGATCTTGCTTATTTTCTTGGAAGTATGTTTTTTGCCCCACTTCAAATCCAGTTTCTTCTTACTAGGTTCAGCATTTTATGAATAGTTATACTTTAAAACGGAAAAATAAAAATAATACAAACTAAATTATAATTTCTCCCCATTCTGAAGCACTTTGATCTGGAATAAAACCTGATGGAATTAATCTTTATACTTCTAATATTTACATTAGACTTTTTTCCAAAAGAACAACAAATCATGAAAACTGATGCTTCAATTTACTGTAGTTATGCATTTTCAACTAAAAAAAAAAAAGAATGATTGCTTATTTAAAAGGTGCGTTGCAGTGGAAAAATAAAGTTAATCTGACTGATAAAAAAGAATTTTTTTTCTCTAACAGATAACAGATCTCCTTGATGTAGTGCTGGACAGTTTCATCAAAACTAGTGCCACAGGGGGCTTAGGATCCATAAAAGCTGAGGTTATGGCAGACACAGCTGTAGCGCTTGCTTCTGGAAATGTGAAATTGGTTTCAAGCAAAGTGAGTTCCCTCTTTGCCTTAATTTCCTTTTATATAATAATTTCAACTTGTATAATAATGTGACACTGAGATGCTTTCTGATAACTCGGTACAGGCAATAATGCAAAAAACATGATAAAATAGGTTCCAAGCAATAGAATAATTCCAATGCTAAATTGTAATGTTTTTTTGCTGAAATTTTGAGCTGTGCTCTTTGTTTGAGTGAAACAAAATGGTTGCTCTCTTTTCAGGTGATTGGAAGGATGTGTAAAATAATCGACAAGACTTGTCTGTCTCCAACTCCTACACTGGAACAGCACCTGATGTGGGATGATATTGCTATTCTAGCACGCTACATGCTGATGCTCTCCTTTAACAATTCTCTAGATGTGGCAGCACATCTCCCCTACCTCTTTCATGTGGTTACTTTATTGGTGGCTACTGGTCCCCTTTCTCTCAGAGCTTCCACTCATGGTCTCGTCATCAACATCATTCATTCTCTTTGCACTTGTTCACAGCTTCACTTTAGTGGTAAGGTTTTTTTTCAGATTTTCAATTAAGCTGATTGCTCCTTAGTTTGTTTAAGAAATATTTGAGTTGTCTTTCTTCAAACTGTTCTGAGAGTTTGAAAATACTGTGTTGTAATTCAGCTTGCATACAAATGGGAATGAGAATATGATCTACAACAAATGAGCATGGAATTAAGAAATCACTATCTGGTTTAGAGCAGGAGCATAATGTAAATTGTTTGTATAACAGGTTTTAGAAAAAGAGAAGAAAGTACCAGTAAGTTCCTGTAATGCAGAGAAAGGAGAAAGTACGTCTGTGCTAAAACTGGCTGATGTGCATCTTTTGAACGGTTGCATAATGTGGTAACAAAAATATCAATTACATAAGGGAATTGTGAAACTATACTGTTAAAACAGGTATTTTGCATACTGCTGTATTTTAGCAGTCCTAAAATAATTGGTATTAGCAAATATGTAGCTGTCACTTGTTACCACAGAAGTACAGTATAAAACCAGGCTAGATTTTATGCAGAAAAAAATTAAAAGTTTATATAATCTTGTCCTTTTTTTTAAGTATCTGAAAGCTCGTTTTATATCTATCTATATCGACAGAGCGAATGTGTGAATACACACACAGATACATATATATGTATAAAGAAAAGCTTTGCTTCGACGCACAGAGAGAAAGGCAAGCCTTCCTGTTTAAACAATGAATTTAAAGTACACTGAAATGAAATGAAAGTTCAGAATTGTAAAAATATTCAGTGCTAGTAGCAGGGCTGTCATTTTCTTCTGATTTAAGTGGCTTTCTTCATTTTAGTGCCAGAGCCAAAAGCAGAATTTGATTGCAGTTTGAACTTACAGTGCTGTTGGTATTTCAAAGCAGGAACTCTGCAGGTTTCCATTTTCTGAACCCATGTGAGGAAAAGTCTCACAGAACGACATCTTTAAACAAATTACTTTCTACCTGTTTTTAGAATACATCTTCCTGGTGACTGGTTTCAACAGTCTGTGCAACAGACCACAGTTCTTGTGGCATACTCTGGGAGAAGTAGCAAAGAAAACAGTACTGCAATGTGCAAAGTGACATATAGGATGATTATCTCCTTTTGTATTCATGGGAGGGTGAGCCTAAGAGTGTTGAAAAGATGGAGTGGATTTCAGTGGTTTAAATTTAATATGTAAAAATTTTTCAACAGAGGAGACCAAGCAAGTCTTAAGGCTGAGCTTGACTGAGTTCTCTCTGCCCAAATTTTATTTGCTGTTTGGAATCAGCAAAGTGAAATCAGCCGCAGTCATAGCATTCCGATCCAGCTATCGAGACAGGTCGTTTTCACCTGGTTCCTATGAAAGGGAGACTTTCGCACTGACTTCGTTGGAAACTGTTACTGAAGCTTTGCTGGAGATCATGGAGGTATGTGCTTCAAAACAAATTATCCCAAAGGGAAAACGGCACTGCTTACACTTTCTGCAGGCAAGCAGTGTAGTGAGATGTACCTCCCATGATGTGGTAATAAACAGTTAAGCAGCTGACTTCTGAGAACTAAAATAACTGCGCATTCTGAATTTTAAAAATACATTCTCTTAATGTTACATGTATTCAAACAATATAATTTTTTTTAGGCTTGTATGAGGGATATTCCAACGTGCAAGTGGCTGGACCAGTGGACTGAACTAGCTCAAAAGTATGTTATAGATCTCAAAACATAACCCCTGCCTGCCTGTGTAGTATATTGAGAATTCTCAGCTTCTCATTATACAGCCTATTTGTTGTATATTTGTTTAACATAGTGTACTCTGTTTCTTCACAGGTTTGCATTCCAATATAACCCATCCCTGCAGCCAAGAGCACTTGTTGTCTTTGGCTGTATAAGTAAACGTGTGTCTCATGGACAAATAAAACAAATAATCCGAATTCTTAGCAAGGTAATAGACCCATATACCTTAAATCGATTTGGTGGCAGTAAGTTTCATCAGTGCTGCGACTTCTAGAGTAACAATAGTTTTCAGTATTGAGTTTAAAATTTGAGACACTGAGATTGATCCAGAGGTCAGTATTTAAATAAAGGCGAAATTTTCTGTTAAGGCATTTAGCTGCCTGCACATGATTCACAACTTCCTTTTTTTTTAAAGGAAGTTAATAATCTAATGTGTTAGAAGTAGATACAATAAAGAGCAGGGCATTCGTATAAGAAAACTTTGAAACAGACTGCCTAGCTTGGTAACGACGTTCCTTATCTTCTAAAGAAGGTTGTGTTCCATAGCAAGTAAACAGTGGACTAAATGTTTCCTTTAAGCTTTTTATTAGAGTTCTATGGACATAAACTTCACTTGAACACCATCTGAATTGTAAAAGATTCTCTAATTCTTGCACCCTGTCCTCCACCCTTACTTTTTTAATACGCATTGCGCAATTGCTTTCAGCAATACATATATCACTTCTGTGTAAATCTCCATTTGTAAAAGTCCTCAAGAATTGGTTTAAAATGAGTTCAAGCTTTGTAAACTAACTGAGAGCAACAATTATTGTTTAGAGCTTTGATCTTCTTTTTACAAAGCAAAATCTAATTACGGTTGGTTTTTAATTACTCTCTTTTTCCTACAAACAGGGACTTGAGAGCTGTTTAAAAGGCCCTGATAATTACAATAGCCAAGTTCTAATCGAAGCTACAGTTATAGCACTCACCAAGCTGCAGCCTCTTCTTAATAAGGTAGACAACTGGATTTTTAGAGTAAACAGAGAACATATTTTGTAAATGAAAGTTGTAGTTATGGGTATAATCTCAAAAATATGACTAAGTGTTGTGGTATCTGAAGTTCACTCTTCACTGCTGTGACTCATGCTCGAAAGTACTGCATATGGGAAATATGTCACAGATGTTTGTATGTGGGACCTGTGCAAAGGCTTTAAAAACACTTTAGAATGTACTGTTCTGCTTCATCAAACTGGGCCGTAGCAATAAGGTAAACACCGTGCTACAGGCTGTCTTAATTCTTTCCAAAAGATTTTCAGTCTTGGCTTTTGAATGTTTGATTGCTAATTCGTGCTTTTCAGATCACGGCTTGTAATAAATGCCAGCCTCGTCTGATTTGGTATGAAGGTAGCCATCTGTATGTTACTTCCATGTTCGTTATTTGATCAGCATACCAATGGGGATTCTGTTAATGAAGAGCATTACTGTTAGTAAATAAAACTTGTTCCTAGAAAAATCTGCTGCTTAAGAGACTCAGAGTCTATTGAATGCGAATTCTTCATGCGTGCTTTTTTGATTTGGAGAAGAAATTGCCCGGCCAGTTCTGTGTACAGAATTGCAATCCACTTTCCACGTGAGCTCTCAAATTGATAACAAAAGACACGTTTCTATTCAGTCTGGTGTGGGGCAATATGTGTCTGACATTTTTGTGAGCAAGGGAAGGAATATAAGAGAGAAGGAATGGCTTCGGGGCGGTGAAAGGCTTGAAATTCATTTGCTTTCTACTGTTCGCCTGTGAATTGCATTAAGACTGCAGGTTCCTAGGTACATCTGTATTGATGGAATGGATGTGGTTGAGGACAGCATCTGCTGCAGGAAGGACAGTGATGCATCTACAAAACCTCATGTCAGTCTGATTTGGCTTTGACTTACAAAAACTGACTTGAAAGTGAAATCGTGGCTTTTTCTTTTTCCTTCTAGGACTCTCCTATGCACAAGGCCCTCTTTTGGGTAGCTATGGCAGTACTGCAGCTAGATGAAGTGAACTTGTACTCAGCAGGTACAGCACTACTTGAACAGAATCTGCATACCTTGGATAGCCTTCGAGTATTCAATGATAAGGTAAGCTCTTAGCAATCAGCTGTGACTAACCCTTAGTTTATGTAAGCAGTTAGATCTGTTAAAAAAGAAAAAAAATTTCTTTGTATTCATGGACAGTAGTTAAGCAACTAAAACTGAAATCTGCATTAGAAATTGTTTCACTTGCGTAATGTCAACAGTAAAACTAAGATGTAGACATGAAGCTCTTATTATTCTGTTCTAAGCTGGAACAGAAATGTATAGATGTGTTCCAACGAAGACTATGTTTTCTATTGTCACGTAAGCTCTTAAAATTACTGTTTTGTCACTTCTTAAAAAAACCAACAACTTGTGATATGATGAGTAACTTTTGATGAGGTGCTCCTGTATTTTATTTTTGCTGGGTCAGAGCCCAGAAGAGGTGTTCATGGAGATCAGGAGGCCACTCGAATGGCACTGCAAGCAGATGGATCATTTTGTTGGGCTAAATTTCAACTCCAACTTTAACTTCGCACTAGTGGGACACCTCCTGAAAGGTAAGAATAGATATTGCTGTTCATTTTAGATGAACACTCTTAATTCAGAAATAAAAACAACTCCAAAGATAAAGGGGAAAAAATGGGTGGTGGATTTTAAGTGACTTGGATCACAGAATAGATATAGAATTAAACGTTCTTTGACTAAAGGACTTTTCCAGGTTTCCCATAGACATGTTCTTTAATACTTCCTCCAAGAATGCTGTCTTTCTCTGTGTGTTTGCCTGTCCTCAGGCTCACTGTTTCTTTTAGAAGATTGATTTGTGAGATAATAGATATAATATATGCACAGACATTTGAAATGATGTGATTTTGGGGGGGAGGGACAGAAAAAAATTAGTCTTGAGCGTGCAATTTCTGTTAGCATTGTGTTTCCTTACGCTTTACACGAAGTCTCCTGAGAACGTGCTGAAAAATATTTATAAATATTTTCAAAATATTAATGCTTCATAAATATGCATTAAAATTAAAGACAGTATTTGGTTTCTTAACCTCATTTCTTAGGGTACAGGCATCCTTCTCCTACCACTGTAGCAAGAACAGTAAGGATTTTACATACACTACTAGCTCTGGTTAACAAACATAGGAACTGTGACAAGTTTGAGGTGAACACGCAGAGTGTGGCTTACCTAGCAGGTAAAATTAAACAAACAAGCATTCTTTTAAATTTGTGCTAACTGAAAAGGAATGGATTATTGTGGGAATTCTTGTGGGTTTAGGTTGATAAAATTGTACCAATGTAAAGGAAACTTGTAACTGGAGATGGACAAGAGTCTGGGCTAGGCTGGGGTACATCAATTAAAGCTTTCTGTGGACTGAAGGCTTGCCAGCATGGGGCCTACCGTGCAACTTTGAAAATACTTCAGGGAGGCTGAAGGTTTCTTGGTTTAAGTGCGTGCCTTAGAACATTCAAACTTCTGGTGGTCTAGAAATAGAAATTGTGACCACATGAGGGCAGATGTTTAAATCATGTAATTGTTAACTGGATGGGGAATATAATTCTTTTTAAATGACCTACTTTTAATCTGTACATTTCAGTAAGGTGTAATTACATCGTAATGGTCTTCTTTATGCTAAGTAAAAAAAAAAAAATAAATTGATGGAATATTGCTTACAATCTTCACTGTGTTCCTACTGTGGAAAACTTATGTTAGCTTTCTTTGAATTTTTAGCTTTGCTGACAGTATCTGAGGAAGTTCGAAGTCGCTGCAGCCTAAAACATAGGAAGTCTCTCTTGTTGACAGACGTTTCAATGGAAAATGTTCCTATGGATACATATCCCATACATCACAGTGACACTAGCTATAGGTTGGTTGTCTAACTTTTAGATAAGTTATCCAAATTTTGATGTCTGTTTACTTTAGTAGTTATCTAAAGGTAACCTGTGGTATATTGAAAACTGAAACACACATTCATGAAGCTAAGTTAATGTTCTGTTATTGGTTCCAGACCAATATGCTACTTATACTGTGATACTGTGATCAAGAGTCACAGGGAAATTTGGGTATCAAATTCCTATACATTTAATTTTGAGATCCGTAAAGCTATTTCAGAGCTTAACTGCTTTGGAGGTTCTTAAACTCTTTGCTAACCTCTTTCTACAAGACCTAATTTCACCTCATTTTTCATTTACATTTTAGAAGAAAGTTTAGTTTGTTCTTTTAAGAGCTTCAAGGCACTTACTAAGTAATCACTTGGTCCTTGTCATTGAAAAATCTTGACACCTTATAGCCTGTCTATAAGCAGCCACAGAGATAAGCTAAGAAATCAACCTAAAGTGACACGGGGAGCCAGTTTCTCTCAATGGGGAGCCCTTCACTCAGTATCTCTCTTTTTAGCATCCAGTATGTAGTAGCTGATTATTAAATATCTTTCATCTTGCCTCATAGGCTGATTTGCTTGTGTTCTTTTCATTGCTTTATTTTTTATCTCTTGATCATTACCTTCATATCAGATTGTTAGTTATCACTAGCTCAGACATTTTTGCAAGCAAAGTAATTACTATTTCTTAATATGTATTTTTGGGAAATTAACCTCTTAGGAAAGATGGGTTTAATAAAGGATAGTTTGGCTAGTTGAAAAAATTATGCCTAAATGTGCACAGTTTTAAAGATTTTTTTAAAGATTTTCTTAATTTAATTTCTCTGCACTTTCAGGACACTAAAGGAAAATCAACCATGGTCATCACCAAAGGGGTCAGACAGACATCTGGCTGCCAGTTACCCGACAGTGGGACAGATAAGCCCTCGAACACGAAAATCCATGAGTTTGGATATGGGGCAGCCTTCACAAGCGAACACTAAAAAGCTTCTAGGTTATTAAGATAACTAATTTACTAATTTGTCTACAGAATACCTCAGGAAGTGTTACTGGACAAAAACTATTCTTGTATTTATTCTGACTCTAAGTGCTTATTCCTGATTCAGAGGAATATATGCAGTTTCTACAAAATACACATTAGAGAACGCTGTACAGTTAAAGAGAACTCAGTTCTTTTGATCACGAAGGGGGGGAAGCAAGAAGGACACTCAAAATGTGCATGTTGAAGTGGAGAGAAAAGAAAAAAAAGGGGGGGGGGAGGAACAAAGATATTCTACATAAGGAGTCATAGTGCCAATTTTCTGCCACCAGCCCTCTTTCAACAAAACCAAGAAGCTGAATACCTTAGCTTAGCTAGTATATTGATTACTCTTCTCTTATGCTAGAAGAGATGGTCCCAAAACATTTTAAATGTTTTGGAAGCAATCTGATTTTTATTCATGGCTTCTCAGTGCATCATGTTTACAAGCAAAGTCTTAATATCAGAGAAACAAGATGAGTTGCTTTGCATAACTTGTGGTTACCCTTTTACGTTATACGGTATACATGGAAGGAGAGGGGCATTTCTTTCATTACAATCCTATTACTGCTTCCTTTTCAGTAATCACATTTTGGCATGTTTATTCGATGTGACATGTTGACCAGGAAACCATAGCATGCCCACAGCTTACATATTTGAGTAAATTGCATGCTTTCCTCATATGTATTGTGAAGCATTTTGGAAACTGTGATGGAGAGCGGCATGGTGTGATCGTATTTTCTCTACCATCCCTGAAAATGGTGAAAATGTCCCCAGATTCCTATCAATACATTGTAGATAGGAGAGTAGCTTGGCCAGAAAATCAGAAATAGTTAGAATATGGATTTAGGTTTAATGTTTTTAATTGCCTGATAAATTGTTTTTAGGTACAAGGAAAAGTTTTGACCATTTGATATCGGACACAAAGGCTCCTAAAAGGCAAGACATGGAATCTGGAATCACAACGCCTCCCAAAATGAGGAGAGTAGCCGAAAATGATTATGAAATGGGTGAGAAACAGGACTAACATTTTAAGAATAATACTAATTATAAATGCTTTGTATATATATACAAAGGATTATTTCTAAATTCAATGTTTATTTGCCTAGGTTACTACAAGGTAAGGGAGAAATATCTTTCTTAACAGTGGCTTCTGGAGAGTACAGCCTTCCATATCACTGGCAACTGAGGTTTGAATCAGAGTTGCTCAGTTTGCAGATGCAGAATAAGGGGCAGCTATAAAGTACTGCATACAGGAGTGAAATGAAATAAATTTTGGCTTGTTATAAGTCAATAAGTCCTAGCTGCAAATTTCTGCAGGAGATGGAACATGACCTAATGCCTAGAATGCCTCTCTTCATCTTCTCCCACATCTGCTTCCTGTGCCCCCATCCCCAATTGCAATGCAAGACCAGGGTTCTTCTGTTGTATCTGATGTCAGTCTGCTGCCTGACCCTGAATATGGTACTTACCACCCCTGGGCCTGTATTTCACCGAATAGGAAATTGGGGTTATTGTTTGCCATTTGATAATACATCCCATGTAATGGTCTAGCGCTGCTAAGTATTACAGCGTAGCTGTTGCTTTTATACTTTATGAAAAGGCTGGTGAACTCTGAAGTTTGCGTACGACTGAATTTGTTGTGCAAGAGCTAATTCTGTTTTGGTTTGGGTTTATCTTGCTTTGGATGAGTTGCTCTTTTTTACCCGGCAGAAACCCAGAGAATATCACCGCAGCAACACCCACATCTTCGAAAAGTTTCTGTTTCTGAGTCAAATGTCCTCCTGGATGAAGAAGTTCTGACTGACCCAAAAATTCAAGCACTGCTGCTTACAGTTCTTGTAAGCCTTCTTTCTGTGTATTGTCTGTTATTTTCTGATACTCTTTCATCTTCCAAAGAAGCATACGTGTTCCTTTCAGTGTTTCTAAATTCATATGGATCAGAATCACTGTGATGTGCAAGTCTATTCTTTTGTTGCCATTCTTCAAACTTTCTAGGAATCACTTTTAGAAAAGTATTTCTTTGAGAGCAAATACTGAATTTTCATTATCCTGTATTGTTTTGTAGAACATGTCCAACAATTGTCCCTTTTTCCTAGCAGATTTTTATCACAAACTAATTTTATGTAATAAAAGGATATTAATATACTATACCTAAAAAGTTAAGAAGTGAAAATTGTTGGAATCCCAGCATAATTCATTTTAAAAATTATTAACTGGTAATATAGGTACAGTATGATAATGCTTTCTTCAGATGTACCAATACAGTTACCATTCCTGATACAATTCAGAAAGACACAGTTGCCCACTTTTGTCAAAAACTGCCTAGCTAAATTTTTTGCCAAAATAGAAGCTATTGCCAACTGGGTTTAGTGCTTCCCACATACACATAAAATAACTTGATTCCCTGTCCAGAGAGAACATAAATTAATCTTCTGTAATGCTGCTTTCTGCTATTCAGAAATCTTAGAACCTTAAAACTACAACAACAACAAAAGCCCGTAACTACTCAAATTAAATTAGAAGCATGCTAATTTAATCCTTTTCGTTATGACAGGCAACATTAGTGAAGTACACTACTGATGAGTTTGACCAGCGGATTCTGTATGAGTACTTAGCAGAAGCCAGTGTTGTCTTCCCAAAGGTCTTTCCTGTTGTGTAAGTATCGAAAACTCGGTGTATGACGACTCTGTCCTTTAAAAGGTCTCTGGACCAGGGCAAGCACGTGTGAGATACTTACCCATTGGTAGGTGACTAGGTGCAATCTGTCCATGGCCTGTTGAGACAAATGGCCATAGCAATTTGAGAATCCTGCTTTTTCCCCTACGTTAGATGAATATAATGTTCTTACTAGGATAGGCATCCTCAGATACCGCTGCTGCAGATGGTCCTCAAAAGCACTCTTCAGCGTCAGCTTTTCAGGCGGGTTGGCAGAGCGTGGGAGAGCTCTGTGTCGCCGTTGCTAGGGAGCCTGTCTGTGCAGCCATCAGCTTCTTCCAGAAGCTTTCAGCATCCATGCTGTCCAGTGACTTAGCATGGCTTCATCGCTTATTTGATACGGCAGAGAACCAAATTACGTTTCAGTATGTTCATGTAGCTTTCTATACGAGTCAATATCTGCTGTCTCTTAAGTATTATTTTCACCCCAGTCAGACTCAGGTTTTTTAATTAGTACCCCAAGTGCACATCTAAACTGATTTAAAGCATAGTTCAAGATACTTTTTTGGATGTATTTCTTTAAATGTCATTTAAAAATAGCATTTGCTGGAGTCAATATATGTAAGGGAAACCCAGCTATCAGAAGTTAACGTGAGCAGACTTTCAAAACTGACCTGTGCGTGATTCAGAAATAATGCTACCTTTTTCTGGCTTTATAAAGCAGTGGTCAAAGTACGGACAAGTTCTGTGAGCTATTGAAACCACAATTGTAAGTAACTGGCATTTGTATTAAAGTAAAGCCACGGATGAGTTCTGCAAGGGAGTTCATATGAGACAGTACCCCCACAAGTTTAAAAGACTGCTTTGAAATTCCAGCTCTGACATGTACACAAATCCAATGAATAATTTTTTGGTTGAAAAGAACTAAAATATTTGCAATTTAAAGTGCTGGGTAGATGCTTTAATGGTCTGTATTGTTAGTACAATTTTTTGAAAGTGTTACACATCGTAAGAGTCCTCACTGAACATATATAGGAACTGAGATTTTGAAAATCCCACCTTAACTGCTGTTTGCTAAAGTCAGCTGGGAACCGCAGATCTATTTTATTTAATGAACAAAAAATAAGCCACTTCTCTTTTCTTCAGGCATAATTTATTGGATTCCAAGATCAATACCCTTTTATCGCTGTGCCAGGATCCAAATTTGTTGAATCCAATTCATGGGATTGTTCAGAGTGTTGTCTACCATGAAGAGTCTCCACCCCAATACCAAACTTCTTACCTACAGAGTAAATATTTTTCCATTTTTTTTAAAAACTGCTCTATTTTAAGTTAGATTTACTACTGAAAATGTTTCAGAATTAGTGCAACCCTAATAGAATAGTATGTCAGTCCTGTGTGGCATCTCTCCAACTTCATATATCCTAGTAAAAATAAGAGTTTGCATATAAAAAAAAACAAACCAACCCTGACGACATTAATATTAAAACTTCTTGCTGCAGTTGCGCACCAGATATTAAAAGTATTACACCATCTACATGAGTAAAAAGAAGTTGAAATTCAGTATTCTGTTTCCACTAACCAATTTAAAGAAATACAAAGCATGAATGTTGGTGATAAATGATGAGGTTTAAGTTAACCTTGTAAGTTAGGGGTTGATTTAATTATGTAATAATTAATGTTTGTTTTTCAGTGCCCAAGCTCACTTTCATGTCACACTTGAACACTTAAAACCTAAATATTTTTTTTATGGTCCTTAATCAAAAACTTTCCAGGAAGATCCATAAGAAGCAGACAACAGTTGAGAAAAACTTAAATGTTGACATAATTTTTTAAATTAGATGGGTAGTTACCTGCTAAATTTATCTTTTAAAGTGCCATTAAGAATTTCTTGCATGACAGTTCTGAGACTTTGAGGTTTTTACAGCTGATATATTTCATATACAAATTAAAATGCCATAATTTTATCTTATACATGGTTTGGACAACATGTAGTATTGCATCTCCAAATCGAAATATTTCAGTTCTATGCCTAAGTAAATCCAAGTGATGTACTATGTGTACTTTCTAGTTGTTTTCTATCAATCCAGAACTGTGTTTTTGTGGTAACATTCAATTTGTTGTTGTAGGTTTTGGATTTAATGGGTTATGGAGGTTTGCTGGCCCATTTTCTAAGGTAAGAGCAGTACGCTATCTGTAAGTTCATGAGTGTTTTGCCTTCATTTTCTGTGTAAAGCACGTTGGTGCTCCAGGAAAGATGCAGGTAAATGACAAGTTACAGAATTTGTATGAGCAGGTTAGTAATACAAGGCTCACTTCTATAGCTAAAACAGTTTTTGAGCCTGCGTCGGATATTTTGACAGACTCAGTAAGGTCAAATTACCAAAGTTGGGTAAAAGCAGTCAGGTGTGTAAATGCACCTTTTTACTGCTCCCAGGTTCACTAAGAGGCCTCGGACATGCAGTATCGTTCAGAAAGACTTTAGTTTATTACGTGTGTCTTACAGTGTAAGGGATTAATTTGATAAGAATGATAATTCCATGAGGATAAATTTTATGTTACAACAGAACAAATACATCGAGCACTGACCATCTGTACTGCCATTTGTTCCCTCTAGTCATCGTAGCAAGAACTAGATGAGCAGAGTAGGCAGCGTTCTGGGTGTTGGGCTCTGGGGGCAGAGGCAGTGCTTTTAACAACACGTTAGGTTCGGCTATCTGTGGCAGTTCCCCTTGTGAATGAAACCGCCCCTCTTTTCTGACTTGGTGCTTCCACGCACTACTGAAATTATACCTACAAGTGTCTTTAATGTGTGCATTTAGATTAATCTGGAAAAGACCACAAATTAGTTTTTACAGATACTCACATCAAATGCATTTTAAAATTTTCAGGCAAAACCAGAGTGAGTTCTGGGGCAAAGCTCATATTGACAGAAAAGTAAGAAGAAAAGAACCAATCCTTTTTTTTTCCCCCCCATCACCCACAGCAAACACAAATCCCAGACTATGCTGAGCTCATAGTGAAGTTTCTTGATGCCTTGATTGACACGTATTTGCCTGGAATTGATGAGGAAACCAGTGAAGAATCTCTGCTGACACCCACGTCTCCATATCCTCCCGCAGTGCAGAGCCAGCTTAGCATTACTGCTAACCTTAACCTTTCCAATTCCATGACCTCGCTCGCAACTTCCCAGCACTCCCCAGGTCAGTAGCTGTTCTGGTACTACATAGGTAAGGGAAATTTATTGAATTTACTGGTTTTGTAGCTAAGCACTCCATCTCGTTGTCTCTTCGGATGTTTTTATGCATCAAATATCATTGCATTCTTGAGTCAAATGAATATTAAACTGTTTACTAAGCTATTACACTGGTATTTCAGATGTTGGATTTTGTCCAGCACAAAAGCTGTCTTCCAAGCCATTATACACGAAGAAAATAGCATTAAGTACATCAGAACAAATAACCGCTGCATCTTAATATGGAATATATGCAGCAGTGGAGCCTTGAAAACTAATAAATATAAGTATATAATCATGATAATTTGCAAGGAGAATAATACCTGTCTGGGCAATACGAGGTAGCACATACTAGGAAAAATAATCCAGAACTGTGCCACGGAGAAGTGCGTCTGGGCTGACTCAGTTTCAATTGACGGCATGATTTAAGGGCAGTGCTCATACAGGCAGCATCGTACCGAGGTCATGCTCTCCTTTGAAGAAAAAAAAGTATTCACGGAGATACGTATGGAATACTGGGTCAGTTCAGACTGTTGTATTGCCAGAAATATGCTGATGGTAAACTGAAGGCATTCCAGAAAAGAACAGTCATGAAAGGTGTTAAATGGATAAAAACACTGAAATCCGTCTGGCTTGGGGAGAGGGGAATTACAGAGAGACGCAGAGGTTAAATTTAACAGCATAGGTTTTCAGGGCGAAAAATGAAAAAAGAGAGTAAAAATTATTCAGTACAGCAGATGAAGCATAAGCTAGAGGAAATTAAATATAGGAAGAAAATGGAATTTATGTCAAAGAAATCTGCATGAAGACTCTTCCTGAAGTGATTTTGGATTAGTGTCTCGTATATTGAGGAAATTCTTTACTCTTCTTTGTCATAAAAGTTATACTGTGTGATATTTCTTAAATGTTGATTTAACTATTGCAGTTCTGAACACTGAAGTCAATCAACCTTTTATTTCTGCTTTGTTTCTAACCTTGATGGAAGGCTAGAAACTACTTGAATTTAGGTGTAATATTTACAGAGGTGGTTTGGGTTTTGTGTTGGTTTTTGTTTTTTTTTTTTTTACTCTCCTGTTGTTTACTGGTTTCTGCTAGCCCTGAAATAAGCTGTACTTAGTTGTACTTAGCTCTATGCAAGAAATCTGGTCTTCCAGGTTATCAGTTTGCTCACAGATGCTATGCATGTTTTTTGTTGACTATGACAAGTATTGCAGAGGTGAGGCATGTGCAGAGGTGCAGCAGAGGTAAGACAGTGCTCTGTGTTTGAATAATTTGGGAATAGTGATTTTTTTTTTTATTTCATGCAGTGAAAAGTGATTACAACTTGCTTTTTGCCAGTATGAGAAGCCAACTTGAATTGTTTACATTTGGGGAGATCACCTTCTTGATATACTGATGCTGTGTTGTAGAATTAATATTTTAAGATGCCTGTCAGTCTAAATAGCCTCAAAACAGGATTTGCTTTCCAGTTTCCTGCCAATTCAAAATGACTTATTACATTAAATAATGTTATCCCAAGTGAGGAGAGAAAGTGTGAAGCATATTTTCCCCAGTTGTTACCTCTTTCTCTGCCACTTCGTTAATAGCACGACTTAGCCTGCAGGAGACAGTTGCTGCTGTTGTTCCCTTGTTCTGTATTCCTGCCCCGGCCTGGAAGGGACTCACTGGTGCCACCCTGGAATCCCATTTGATTTGAGTAATAAGAATGGGTAAAAGTTGAGTTTGAGGAAGTTTTAGAGACTGCTGTTTTACTTAACGTCTTACAATGTCCATTATGCGGTGTGAATATATAATGCAGCCACTGCACTATACTGTCATGCAGTTCATCCTGTGTATGGAAATACTGCCGTATAAAAATTCCTAATAGAGTGCAGGTACAGATAACAACCAAGATTATGGAAAAGGAAAGTGGTTCCACAGAAACTTTCTTATTTAACATAAAGCTAAGAATGACCTGTAATGTTAGAACAGGGAGAAGGATAAAATTAAAGGGGTAAAAAAAGGAGACCTTGCTGTCAGTGTGAAAATAAATACGTTAAGGGCAGCATCTTTCCATTTAGAATGTAGAATTGGTAGCAACTCCAGCAGTTCTTTTTGCAAGGATGAAGTGATGATGCAGGATTAGGCCCTCTACTAGTGAAAAAAGCATTTTGCTGTGTAAACATCTTCCTTCCTTATGCCTCACTTTCTATTCCTTGTTCCTTTCTTGGCTAAGAGGAAGGAATTAATCCAGCTCTTCAAAAGTTTCTTTCAAGTGTTCTGCAAACAGATGGCTTTTATCAGACGCTGGTTGAGAGCCCATCCCCACAAATGGAGTTAGGAACTAGTGAGCTGGGTACATGATTGAGGATACTAGTGAGCCTGTAATCATGCATTTATGACACTCTGCGTGGTTTGCTTGGAAATTAAATTTTAAAAGACCGATAGGAAGGCCAGGAGATTACTAATGGTTCCCTTTTTGTGTAACCAGGCTGAAGGCATCTTTATAAAGAATCGGCCTTTAGAGGTGTTTCCAGCTTTATTCTAGCAATTTGAATACAAAGACTTGGGGTTTGATCAGGGCATCTCCAGCTTTCTCAAACTGTGGGCCAGGTCACTTCATTTTGCTCCTTCATCGCACGTTTATTACATTGCTCCACTTTAATCAACATACAATTTCACTAGTTTAAACTGGTGTGTTAACCAGTGCAACTTTGCATAAAGCATGCTTTGCTTTTTAAGCTGTTTAATTGTATTAAAAATGTAATTGGTCTTGTGGCACCTTATCCAGCTCCCTAGCTGCATACATGGATTTTGCATTCTCCTTAGCCGTGCCTGGAGGTGTGTGATGGCGTTGTCATTGCTGTGCACGTTTACGCTGTAGAGACAAGAGCGAGGGAGCAAGCAGTGAAAGACCTGATATCTGCCAAGATAAAAATCATTGGTGAAAGAATTGTAGAATATGGAGGTGGGCCACAGGATTTCATGAAACAGCAAGGCAACTATGGGACGAACAGGGGATGCAGATCTGTCGTCCACTTACTCTGATTTGAGAACTACTGAACAAGAAAATCAAGTATTTAGCAGTGCTGAGTTACTTCTTCACACTGAGTTGAAGAAACCGTTTCAGCCAAGTCAGTTGTTTATTATGGTTACAAATATATTAAGTTGCAGATACGTGAAAAACTATTTTCTTGCCTCTGGAAACAACTAGGCGAGATCATTGTTTATTAATGTTTTGTCTGTCATCATCTCCTCTCCTTTCCCTTCCCTTCCCCTTGTCATGGACATTATTCACTTATGTTTTTTCTTTCATTCTGTGTCTGTGAAGCTTCTCTGCCTTGCTCTAAATCTGCAGTTTTCATGCAGCTTCCTCATCAAGGTACATTCTACTTTCATCGTATTTGCACGAAATGCTGCTTGGTCTGCTTTAGGGTTGGGCTTGGGGCATGAGAAGTGGTTTACTGATCCTTTTGACACGGGAATGGCTTCAGTGTAAGTGCTAAGCTGTTGCTTTTCTTGCGTGATGCTAATAATATCTGATGATAGAGCAGGCAAAGAGAGTCAATCGCATCCTTAAGATAAATTTGGTAATAGAGAAGCGGATGCTTGGTATGTGAAATTACTCTGCTCACGTATTAAGCTAAAATGAAGAACCGTTTCATGTGAGCTCTTCAGATTCATGGGAAGTCAGCTTTAACTTGAATTACACACCACCGGGAAACAGGCACGAGTTCTTTGGACTAAATTGCAGCAGACAGAAGCTCAGTAAAATGGGTACTCAACACCATTTCATTTCTGCTTCTATATGGAGAAATAAGAAGAAGCTGCAGAAGAGGTATTTTGCTCACACCCGTGGGTTGCCTCCTATTCTTATCGTAGTTTGTGGGTTTTGTGAGCTCGCACCCACACAAGGAGAGGAAGGATGATGTAGCCTGCAGCCAGCTTTGGCTGGAGTTTGGAAGTTGTGCCTATACATGTGTGAAATGCGGAGCGTATCCTTTATTCCTGCTAATGCCAATGAGAATCAATTTCTTATAGGAATGAGACATAACTGTGGGAGATGTCATTTACAGTAATAGGATTTTGTTCTAACCTTTTTATTCACTGTCAGACATCCTGCTTTTTGCTGCTGATTGTACTTGTAGCTTCTTGCATAAAAACACCCTTCCTGCTAGTCATTCCAATGCTGCTCGTGTGCTGTAAGTGTCGAGAGTGTTGCTAAACACACGTCAAACACGCTCAGTTTGTTGCAGAAATACTGTGACAGCTACACTAAGATATTGCTACAGGAATGATTAACTCATAGTAGCATCAGCATAAAAGTAATAATTGATTGGAAGCATGTCTGCATTAAAAGAAGTCTCAGCTTTTATATCTTCAAGTTACTGACGGTGTCCAAAGCTGTTAGAGGAACGGCTCATAACCCAAGGCTTTCATGTGCTGCCATCGTGTCAGCATGACGTTTACACTAAAGCAGTTCATTTTTGAGGTTTGTTTGATGTTATTCTTTTAGCAAAACGTAACAGAGTTACCTTGTCCTGCAGAGAACATCCAAAGCTGCTCAGAAAAGCGTATGCACTTGGGTATAAAGCCTGTCTGGCTGCATCCTGTCTTGCGCTCCATCGGCCTCCTCCTGCCTTCAGTGGAGCTGAGCTTTACACAACAGCAGTTCTTGTAAAGGTTTCCAGGCTCACCTGTTCTGTGTCTCCTGTTAATACCCTGCTTAGAAAACAGTTTCTTTAGTTCTCCTTGTTAAAAGTTAATTGTTGATGTGGTTTGGGTTTTTTTTCACTCTCGATTTGCCAGGGTTTAAATCGTTACAATTGCTGTCTACACTTTGACACTGAACTCTTCAAGTGAATACCTGCATCGGTTCTCTTTCTGCTGTATGCAGAATAAGCCACTAAGCCTTTCATTCCTCCTGGCAGTGAGACAGAGTCCTCCAGACATTGATTTGTACGTTATGGATTTTTACTGATCTTTATTTGTGAGCCAAGATTCAGTGTTGAGGGGAATTCTAGGGACTTGAATACACACGAATCTTCTCTGGTAGCAAGAACCAGCCTCTGCCATTGCCGCAGAATCTGCAGGTGCAGAAATGAACCTTCCTCGCTCCGCCGTTCCCCTGTGTAATAGCGGTCATTGATTTTTGGCTGGAAGAAGCCCACAGATTTGACAGGCTGTCGGTTCTTCCTCCTGGAGAATGCAAAGGCCAGAAGAGACTTGAGTCAAACTCTTTCATTTGCTCAGTCTTCTCAAAACGAGAGCCAGAACGGGCTTTGTGGCCTGGAAGACTTCAGTGTTTTCGGGGGTACAGGTGCTGGTACGAATGCTTTGAGGATGTAGGGAAACCCTTCATCTGCCGGGTGAACGTTTTTGTATGCTACTTCCCATGCTAAATAAAATTCCTATTTCTGTTTCAACAGCTCACTAGGTGAACTCGGTGAACAGTTCATACCCGTCTGTTTTCATGTTGTAGGAAAGTAGCACGGATTGAAACAGATCAGCCAGTGCCCATCGGCCAACGTATTTGGTCTTTTATTGTTGGAGGCAGATTAAAGGAACAGCAAATCCAATCTGCAGATGTCGGGGGGGGGGGGGGGCAGATTATCTGAATGAGGCACGTTGAAATGCAATAAGCTGTGCGTAGGTGAGTGCCTAGGTCGGTGTGAGCAGGCATCACACTTTAGCACGTGGAGGTGTTTGATCTGGTGGGAGTCCGGGCTCTCGCTGAACACGGGGTCATACGTTGGATCCTGAAAAAATTATTTTTCATACTACTGTACTGCAGTGAAATAGCTGTATCCAATTTGTCGTTTGTGAGACACCGCCGGCAGTAAGACTGTGTTCCACCCGGCTAAAACACTGTCCTGGGCCTGGCTGGGGTGGAGCTGGTTTTCTTTGTAGCAGCTGGCGTGGGGCCGTGGTTTGGATTTGTGACCAAACGGTGCTGAGCCACATTTGCGCGGGCAGGGCCTGCGCTGATCCTCGCTCGGACCCCGGTGAAGAGCCGGGGGTGGGCGGTGGGCTGGGGGCCGGGGGCACCCGGGCGGCCCCAGCGCCCCGAAGGGGCTTTTGTCCCGTGCCGGGCAGCGCTGGGGAGGTGAGCCGGAGCTGGGCGCTGGCGCTGCGAGGTGAGCCGGCCTGCCTGGGGCCTGGCTGGGCACTGCTCTGCGACGCAGAGGCAATCGCTCAGTTTGTTTTGCTTGCTTCCTTCTTCCACAAACCCCTCGCTTCACTGAACTTTGTATTTTCATCAGGACACCCAAGTTTCCTTGCTTCTGCTCTTCCTTTCCTCCGCCCATCCCACTGGGGTGGAGGGGAATGAGCCAGCGGCTGCGTGCTGCCTACCCGGGGTTAAGCCACCACAAAGAATAATATTTCATCCTTTTTTTATAACACATCACGACCGGGTTTGCAGCACTCTCCCAGGCAGGCGACCCCGCTGCTGGTCTGTGTTGCCAAACGCTGTTTTGAATGAACCGCCGCTGGCCAGCATGGCAGAATCCGGCGGGATTTGGAGCGGGGCCGACCCCTCTTCCTCCAGGCTCTCGACCCCAGCCCGGGCGGGGGTCCCCTGCGGCTCGCCCGGCCCCAGGGCCCGGCCCATCGCCCCCGGCCGCTCGCCCCCGGCCCCTCCGCCCTCGCCCTCGCCCCCGGTCCCGGTCCCGGTCCCGGTCCCGGTCCCGGTCCCGTCCCGGAGCCGCGCTGGGGCCCGGCGCTGCCGGAGGGCGCCCCCTGGCGGTCGGCGGGCGCGGCGCTCCCCGCGCCCGGCCGCACCGGTTGCCCGGCGGTCGGTGAAGCGGCGGGCGCGGCGGCGAGGTTAACCTCGGCCCTTGTGTTTCCCCAGGGATCGACAAGGAGAACGTGGAGCTCTCGCCCACCGCCGGACACTCCAACAGCGGGAGGATGCGCCACGGCTCCGCCAGCCAAGTGCAGAAGCAGCGAAGCGCTGGCAGTTTCAAACGTCACAGCATCAAAAAGATTGTGTGACTATTTCCTTCTAATTCCTTGTTCTTTTTTCTTTTTTTCTTTTTTTTTTTTTTTTTGGAAACTGACTGACACCCGCGGGCCTCTCGCGAAGGGCCCTCCACCGGTTGCGATGCTGCACTTAACTTTTAAAGCTCCCATCCTGTCAGCCGTGTTGCCAGATGATCAACTCTTGAAACATTGCCTGACTTTTAATGCCTTCATTTCTTTCCTTCTGTTTTTGATTTAAGCCAGTGTTTCAGAACCGCTCATATAGATCCTGACGGACTTTGTAGCCGAAGGAGGCGTGGAGTTCTCTAACACTGCGGAACCGTCTCTTGTCCAAACACGAAAGCCATTTCCCACAGACAGCCCTGCCTTGCTTCTGTCGCCGGCCTCAGTTCCTTCTTCTCCAAAGGAAAGTGTTCGTCCGTAATCCCGTTTGCACACTTTTCAGGGTGGTGGCTCTACGAGCCAGGGGAAGTTACTGTAATCCTGGTGTTAGTTCAAACCTGTAAGATTTTTAGCTGTGGACTTTTTTTTACCATACTTAAAAGAAACTTACGATAGCCGCAGTACAGTGAGCTTAACCAGAAGTGGTGGATTAGATTAGATTTCTAGTAATTAGCAATAAATTTGAGAGGACAAGGGGGCTGCAGGAGTCTCTCGCTCCCCAGACCATAGCTTCACATACTTGGACTGTATGCGGACCAGACTGGACAAACTGGCTTTTTTCCAAAGCAAATTTTTTTTTTTGCTGTACTTTAACTGCACTAAAAAGGTTGTATAGTGGAAGGAAAATCATCGAGAACTGACTATTATGCTGTCGTCGTAGCAGTGTTGACAATTTATTGCTTCTTTCTTCCATTTAGCGTATGCTTTAGTTTTGCCCTTCCCAACGATACGCACCTTCGAGAAATTCCTGGCAGAACAACCAGTGGGGTATGGAGGGGAAGATCTCATGAATTAACTTCCCGCTCTGGGAGACGGCGCTTGGCAAAGCTGCTTTTGTGCTGCCCAAGCAGTGATATAAACACAGCAATGTTTGCTGAAGGTACATGAATTTAAAAATAACTGACACTGTGTCAAATCCAGGTTACGTCCGAACGTTTGCGGTGCAATTCCTGGGATCAGTACAGCCGTCTGCAGTCAAACCTGTCTTGCAGAACTTCCAGGGGGTCTGAGTTTGTAAGGGTTCGTGCTTGGGGGTTACACAAAACTGAAACTGCTGTCACTGTGAAAGACTTGTCAGCTACAGTCGTGTATCCGCGACGGACGGCTGTGAGGACATGCTGCTATGTCGATGACGTGTAAAGGCGCGGCGCTGGGTGCTGCGGGCGCTGCCCGGCATCGTGCAGAGCGTTCGATGCGGGAGGCGAGCGGAGGTTGTGAGAGAAGGGCCGGGCGCCTGGGTGCTGCTGGAGGGCCGAGCGCGTCTCCTGCTGAAGAAGAGTTAAACTTCCCGGTTTCAGATCCCTGGTGTATGTTAGAAATTAACAAGCTAGAAGTGGCTTTAAAGGAAAAAAAAGTATATCCACTATATAAAGTAAAACCCTCTAGTGCAATTTTGTTAGTGGCTTTCAGTAAATCAAACTCCACAGCTAAATTATTAGAGAATGGTACAATTAAGTGTTCAGATTTTATCGATATAGCTCATAATTCACATGTATCCACGCAGTAACAATGTAACATTTATGTAAATAAAAATACCTTTATTGTATTGATTCATAAAATAACAATTTAATTTCTTTGATTTGTTTACAGTCCTGGAAAAACTATGAACACAAACTTAATATGCAAATAGTTTGCCAAAACAAGAGGAAAACGTAAAATTAGCAGTCTTGAAATAGGTTGGAAAATACGGAGACTTGTGCAATTACCCAGATTTGTTTATTCTTGGCTGCGTAGGAGCCGCAGCAGAACTGCGGTTACGGCAGCGGTGCAGAGCTAGGGGAGGGATCGCGAGGCCGGAGCCGGGCGCAGGAACAGAGCAGTGGCTCGCGCCGGGGCCGGAGCTGCTTTGCGCGTCAGACTTGGGGAGGCGCGGGGTTAAAAACCGTTCTCATCTCATAGTACATCAGATTGCTGAGAGCCACCTTCAGCATCGCTGCCAGCTGGCGCTTGGTTCCGCTGAATCAAGCTGATTCCAGCCCCTTCCGTGCTGCTGAGGACAACGACTTAGATTTGTAGGTAGGAGGAAAAAAAGAGTCTCTTGCAAAGGTAATTTGCTGTTAGAAAAAGACAGCTTTCGGTTGTTTCTCTTACGAGCAGGTTGTCTTTAAACAGAAACAGTCATTCCAAAATCACTACTCAAGCTACCAAATCAGTTTTGTTTGGACTGGGTGCATTTGAGAGCAACTCTTTCAATATTTTGCATTGCCTACAGAAAGAAAAGCGTCCCTAAATTAGAATTAATGCAGTCTTTGAAATCCATATAATCTGAAATCCAAATGGACAGTGATTAAAATTACCGTTCACGTGAGAACTAGAACTACTCCAGGCTCTCCGTCCCAGCTGAAAAAAATTGATATTGTCATTAAGTAAGGCGACAGAACTTAATTTATTCTGTCTCCTGGAAGGAGGGGGAGTCATTTCATGTTTTCACTGCATGGTTCAGCGAGAGGACCTGAACTTTTCGAGAGCAGGGGTGTCAAACACGTCAGGTAATGGGGGCTGAGCTTGGGTTGGTTACAGTCGATGGCCAGGGTGTAATTCAGGATCCCGTGCGCGCCGATACGCAGGGAGGGGATCTCCCGGTACCAGTGCTTGGATCAAGCGGAAAACATGGCCTTTCTTTAATGGTTACACTTCTATCAGTCATTAGTTGTTCAGTGCCTTACTGTCACAGTCATCACTTAGCCTGCTCCCCGTAACAGCCACGGCTGTTGTTTCGCCTTTTTGTTTTCTTTCTCACACCCTCCTCAATTTGGTCTCTTCTCCCGTTTTGAATATTCTCCATCCTGCTCTGTTCCGTTCCTGTGCGCACCGCTCTCCGTTCCCAGTCCGGCCCGCTTCCGTTCTCTCCCCGTCCCGTCGCTCCCTTCATGCTCGTAGCGATCAGCAGGTAGGTGCTGGTGGGGATGTGGGCTCGACACCTGGTCTCGCGAGCGGGAGGCAGATCTCGGAGGTCCGACCTGGAGTCGCTGTGTCAGGCAGCCTGCAGGCTACCGGGCAGCCGCTGCTGCGTGGGCCGCTGCGGCCGTGGAGTCTGTGTACTTTGACGTGGAAACTTAGATTCAGAAAAATCTGATTTTAACACGCGGACCATCTAACTGCATCACGGGGACTGTATGTTTGACACCCCTGGTTTAGAACACCTTATCCATTACGCACTAACTACAGTTAAGTACTGTAAAGACGATTAACATTTTGTTTGTGTTTGTATTTTCCCTGACTTAAAGATAACTCCGTAGTATTTGAATAGTGCATAACCTTCCTGTTAATTATGCCAATGTTTCTGCTTTAATGTGCATGAGGTTTCCAAGACCAGGAAACGTTTCAAATAAGTATTGTGGACTGAGCACCTGGGAGCGTTCCAGTGCTCTATTCCTAACTGGGTTGTAGGTTTTAGGGCTTCTTCTGTTTCATTCTAAGGTTAATTTTTTTTTTTTTCAAATGTAATGAAGCACGTCTTATTGTTATGCAACGAACTTACCACAGAAAGTCACTTTTAGTGTTGGTCCCACGATTTTTTTTTAATGCAGTATATTCACCTGTAAATAGTTTTTGTGTAAAATTTGACAGAAAAGTATATTTACTACACTGTAAATACATGTGACAATATATTGTATTATTTTGCTTTTTTTGTAAAGCAGTTAGTTGCTGTATATGTATAACATACAAATTTGATTATTCTAGTGTTAGTAACCGTTAACTACTACTACTCCTTCCTGCTGTTGCGTTACGTCATTTAAAAAAAAAACGCTGTGTACTATAACCTTACACTGTGTATGATATCTTACTATTTCCATTCGGGCCTCAACTTTGAAAATGTTTCCTTGCTCCACAATCCTGTTCATCTTGTAAGCAAGCGTGCGACAGCTGGCAAGAGCCCCGCTGACTCAAACGCGGTTGGTAACTGTAGGTAACATGGTAGAAACCCGGTTTCAGATCATTGTTGCTCACCCCCTGCCCCCCTCATGTATGTACTTTCCCTTTTTTTTGAAGTAAAATGTAAATTCAACCTGCTTCAAGTTGTTGGGAGGTCATTCGCTTGTGCGGCGGGGCGCAGCCGGTGGGTGCGTCCTGAAACCCTTCTTCCGTTTCGTCTGGCAGCCAGGTTCGGAGGCGTCCTCTGGGTCTGACCGAGGGCCCCGCTGCAGCGGGCGCTGGATCCAGCCCAGGCCCCACACCCAAAACCCCCCTTTCTCTGGGGAAAATCAGAGTCAGGTTGAAGTCCAGTGTCTCGGGTTTGTCCTTCCAGCACAGCACTTCCCTGCGTGCGTGGTCTTGCACACTTCTAAGGGCAAAACTGACGGCCTGTGGATAACTGAGGCCAGAATTCGGACAGAATAAAGCCCGTTGTCGTGAATTTTGTGTCACTTCAATGAGATTATCACAACCGAATAATAAACCCGAATATTTCTTTTTAAAATGTAAATTTAATATTTTAATAAAACAGCTGCTTGGTCTTTGAAGAAAGTTCAGTATAATTTGTCTATTTGAGCTTTTCTAGCTTAGAAGCTTGAAGTTTCAACTGTCAGGCAACTTTCATGACAAATGATTAATCAAATCTATTTTTCTTTTAGGGGAATATATTACTTTCCTATTAAAAACGTGTAAGTACTTCTATTCTGGCTTTGGGAATCGTAAAAGGATGTAAAAGCACATTAAAGCGTGACTGCATTGACTTCTGAGACATCTTATTGTTCCTGCATATGAACGTATCATTAGGCCTGCTCAGTTGAAGACAGACAGACAGACAGACAGACAGCCGTGCGGGTGTAGGGAGCAGGTGACTCACTGCAGAGCTCCTGGTGCCAGCAGGGATTGCATGGCTGGAAGAGCCGCAGTGTCCGAATTTAAATTTCAGGAGCGCGGTTTCTTGGCCTTAGAGGAACTGTTCGTTACTGCTGCGTCGGGAGCGGCCGCACTGGCGAGCGGGGAGCCACGCAGGGGACGTTCCCTCAACGCCACCTGCTAAACCACTGCTGCGAAAAACAGCTTTCAAGTTCTTCTTTCGGACAGTTGAGCGCCTCTGCTACTTGAGCTCACAAAACAGACTGTAGCCACAGGGAGAGAATGAAAGGAGAAGGAATTTTAGTTATGTCTTTATGCAGTTGGAAAAACTATATTTAGGGGGAAAATTGCACCCTTGGAGCAAGCAGTTCTGTCTTAGGAAATAGCTTCCAAGTCCCTGCCCAGCTGATGCTGGTGCTGCTAGAATAGTTTACAGAGGAGAAAAAAATAAGCAAAGTAAAAATTCAGAACGTTCTTGATGCAGGGGTATAAATTCTGTTCTAGAGTTAAGTAGGGCACAACAGTCAAGGAGGAAGAGAAAGGAAGTCGTTACTCACGGCAACACAAGTGACCCATGATGCGAGCGGCTAATCCCGAAATATTAAGCTGTCTCTCTGACTGGCATAAATATTCCCCAATACTTCTCACTTGGAATAACAAGTCTTCACAATATTCATATTTTAGATAGCCCAAAAGTTTCATACTAAACTTGCAATTCCCTTAAGAGCAGACTTTCTTAAGCATGCTGAAAAACTAACCCCCACAAACACTACAATTAAAGCCCTTTCCCAGGGCTGGTGGGACGCTGCCCCGGGGAAGCCCTGGCATCAGTCTCGCCATGATGCGATACCTCTGAACCTCAGCATCGCTGCCGGGAGCAGCCTCCTCTCGGCTGCCTCGCAGCGCCGGGCAGCTTCAGCAACCGAAGGGACGTAGCTGCCGCGTCTGCCGCAGCGAGCTGCCGCGAGGGTGGGGCGAGGGCCGCGCGTCCCGCGCGCTGCTGCAGCTGCCGGACCCCGGAATGGCTTGGAGCCGCCTGTGCAGGTGACCAAGCGCTGCCAGGGGTTCGCTGCTGCTACGGCTACGCAAACCCCGCGCGTGAGGCGGGGCGAGATCTGGTCCCTGACGTCCTACCACAGGATTGAATTCTACAGCAAGTTTGTCACTTCGGTGAGTGTCGGATGCTTTTTATTTTTCTGTCCTCCCCTTAGGCCCATCAGTACAGGAAAGGTGGACAGAGAACACGTGAACCAAAATAGATATAATGTGATTGGTCGCTCGGCGTCACAGAACTAAAAACTAAAGCCAACCTCTTGTAGCGTTGAAGAGCGCTACTGACCTTTCCACCACTAAAGTTCACGATTTATAGGTGCGAATCCTTCGTGTCTTGGAACGCTGGTTTCTTCAGCTGACTGCTGCTATGTTTAACAAGCTCTCAAATGAAAATAAATCCCAGGGTTGTGTGGGTGGAGAATGTAGAATAACATCTCCCGTGATGTGACTTGTTAAAACAAGTACGGGTTTGTTCTTCAAAGCAGCAATGAAAAAAAGTCTGATGACTGCATCTTTAGGGATATTCAAACGATAGTGCTATAAATAGCGATGAGTAACTAACTATATGATGTTCAAGAAAATCCCCCTGAACTATTAAATTGTATTTTAATTTTTTTTTTCCTCCTAGCATTCTGTCCTCCAGAAAAACTAGAAATAGCTGTTCTGTGAAGACACAGGGAAATGAAACGGCCGGGTCCGGAAGAGGTGGATCGGGGACCAGCCTGACTGGGAGCGAGCTTTCCAAGCTCTAGGTTATCAACTCTGCTTCCTGAGGCTGCTTCTGTTTAAGATACAAGATGCCGGGCCGGGGGCAGAGGGTGCCTCTGCCTCACCTGCTCGGGGCTCCACTCCCTTCCCCCGATCTGCTTTCTGTGGAGTTCCTCCACTTGCTGGCTGTGCTCCCCAGCTCCTCCCAGTATCAGCCACAGGTTTTTTTTTCCCCTTCTTGGGGATTCCCTTTCCCTTTACTAACTGCCCCCTACCCCTCCTTGAGCTCGCTGCGAGGCAGCCGTTCTCATTTCTGCGAGGTCTGGGGCGCATTTAGTGCCGATTCAGGCAAGTAGAAGAGGAGGCTTTCGGCTCTCCTCGCAGTGGTAGCACATGCAGAGAGGGTGCAATGAAAAGTTCTGCATAGTGCGAGAGAGACCCGCCCAACTGTCTGTACACAGGCATGACCGAGCACGGGCCAGAGACAGCCCAGAAACAGCGGCTCTGAGCCAAAGAGGCTGGTTCAGAGCAAGGCAAAACATAAAAAGGCTTAAAGGCCCCACAGTACAAGCACAAGTGAGGCCACTGGGGCGGCTGAGGCAGCACAACAAATCAAGGGAAGGAATTTCTGCATTTACCCAAACCGCTTAGCATCTAAGTCTCCGTGCAGTAGGGATCAAAGAGCAAAGGCTGCCTCCGTGCTGCTGAATCCCGCTGCATGCCGAATTCCTCACGTGAAGCGATGCTCACGGAAAGGGGAGAAGAGGCCACCACCACTGTGTACTCTGTCCTTCTGAAGGCTGCGCTGGATCTTGTTCTCCAGGGCTGATTCTCCTCTGCCAGGCCCGTCCTTGTTTTTAACTCCTGGTCACATGCAGTTCCTGAAAGAGGGAAAAATTACTGCTGCTCCCTCCATCAGCTGCAGTGCAGCCAGAGCCGCGCTGCTCTGAGGAAGCCCTGCAGAGAGGCAGGTATGGCTCTCGGCAGCTCCCTACCTGCTGTTGGGAGAGGAGGGCTCTCCCGCGGCTGCGGAGCGGGACGCCAGCAGCACCGTAGCGTTTGGCACGACGACGCGCCCCTTGCTGCTGACAAAAGCAAGAGAAGAGAGCAGTTACAGAGGGATGAAACCAGGCTCGCGCCGAGCGCAAGGAGCCTGCTGTAGCACCGAGGACTGGATCAAACACCCTGCAAAGCAAGTCAGCCAGTACACCTCTGCTGGCCTTAATTTCCCAGTTCTGTTTGAGATGTTAATGGGTATGCCTGTAATTTACAACAAAGGCACAGATTAAAAAAAGGCAAGAATAAATTGGCCTCAAGGATCCTGACATACCTTACCTGTTCTTTTCTTGTTTTCAGTAATCCTTTTACTTTCATAGAATCACAGAATCGTTAAGGTTGGAAAAGACCCTTAAGATCATCGAGTCCAACCGTTAACCCAGCACTGCCAAGGCCACCACTAAACCACGTCCTCGAGCACCACAACTCCCTGTCTTTTAAATCCCTCCAGGGATGGGGACTCAGCCCCTGCCCTGGGCAGCCTGGGCCAGGGCCTGACAGCCCTTTGGGGGAAGAAGTTTTTCCTCATATCCAACCTAACCCTGCCCTGGCGCAGCTTGAGGCCGTTCCCTCTCGTCCCATCGCTTGTTCCTGGGGAGAAGAGACCGACCCCCCCGGCTCCAGCCTCCTTTCAGGCAGCTGCAGAGAGCGATGAGGGCTCCCCTCAGCCTCCTCTTCTCCAGGCTGAGCACCCCCAGCTCCCCCAGCCGCTCCTCCCCACGCCTGCAGCGGTGCCTGGGGTTGTTGTGACCCAAGTGCAGGACCCGGCCCTGAGCCGTGTTGAACCTCATGCAGCTGGCCTCAGCCCATCGCCCCAGCCTGGCCAGGGCCCTCTGCAGGGCCTTCCTGCCCTCCAGCAGATCAACGCTCCCGCCCGGCTTGGTGTCATCTGCAAACTGACTGAGGGTGCACGCGATCCCCTTGTCCAGATCATCAATGAAGATGTTGAACAGGAATTCGTATGGTGCAATTTTTTTTTGCTGGGAACATTTATTTGTTTTTTTAAATCATGAAAATTGAACTAGCAGGACAGAAAACTGTTTCCCACTCATGAAAAATTCAGAGACACGAACTGTTTCCGTAAGAAGAACATGCCTTGTCAGACACGGAAGCAGTTGCTCGCTCTGTTAGCAGTGTTTGTTTTATTTGACATCAGTATAATTTTATTATTGCTTGACAGAATGTATTTTTCTTTTCACTATAGTAAAGCTTATGGACTTTGATTGCTGTAAGAGCTCAGCTACGCTCTGCGCACTGAGCAAGATACTGGTTTCGTCCAGAGAGCTTGAAGTGTTTATAGTCACCATGTGCCTGAGACAGGCTGCCTTTGTGACCTTGGACAAATCTCTTAGCGTCTTACGATCAGGCATTGTAAACGCCTGAATTGCCCAACTGTAGCAGCCGAGGGCAGCCGCCAGTTGGCGGAATTCTTAACGGACAAACTTCTGGGGTCTTCAGATTAAAGACATTAAAAGGGCGAAGTCTTAGCATTGTTGTATGTTTTCCACTTCACATGTGGTGCAATTTGTAGCCTTTAAGCAGATATTTATTATTAACTCCTGACTGCGCTAAACAAAAATAATGAGGCAAATCAGGAAATTTTCACAGAAAAACACTTTCACAAATTAGTACTTTAGGAAGGAGAATCCCGCTCAAACACGATTCTGTGATTTTTCTAAGTTACTCATTTACACTCTCTAATGTACTAACTGCTTGCTGCATACATGTGTAAATAAACAACCGAGCAGGTTTAACTCCAGCCAGCCTGGTTAGTTAGGCCAATAAAACTACGCTGGTGTCCTGCTCTTAAGGTGTTTACAACAGAGGGTTTCCTGCATCATTACAGAGCGTGGAGCATGCTGTTTACAGCCAGGCACGCTCACAGGAACGGACAAGGCTCTGCAGAATGAAAGACTTGGTTACTGGAAAAAGGAAGGAGACTAATTTTGGAGTAATCTATTGCTTCTAGATGAAAAGGAAGATCAGGCTTTCACAGGTGCGCAGGCTGCAAGGAGACGGATGCTTTCCTACACTGCTGCAGCTCCCACTGGTTACCACCAGGAATTTCTCTGTTTATAGTCTCACTTCTCCTTGCTCTGCTGTTCCCGGCCACCTCTTCTTGCCCCAAAGCACGCCTGCATGAGCCATCTCTCCCTGCCCTATTTCTTCCCTCTGACTTGGCCTCTGAGTTTCCAAATGATAAAAAAGGAGCCTAAGTTGTTCTGTTGGGAAATCCAGAGCCGTCGCTGTTACCACAAAGACGGGCCCAGTGACAAACCAAGAAGAGTTTCCTCTCCATTGCACGCAACGCAGAACCAAATCCTGAAAAAACCTGCAGGTACAGCAGTGTCCCGGGGGCCACCGCAGTGCCCAGATGCAGCAGGTACCCTCTGATTTGCAGCAGAAGTGAATACAGCGCCAGGCTGCATGGCAAGAAGCACCCAGAAAAAGCTGACTCCTGTGACTCCGTGCCTTTGCACGCAACGTGCTGGATTATCTGGAGAGGGAATACGCAACTCCCAAACTGCTCTTCCCACACAGACCCAGCGCGGAGGCCAAACCCCTCCCTCCCGGGTGTTACAGTGTCATTAACACAGACGTTAACAATGATCCCCCATAAAGGTCAGCGCAGAACTTTTCCCAAGGCATGGCTGCTCCTCAGATTGCTCCCCACACCCCATATCCTTTTCCTCTTTCATACCAGGCTGCTGTGCAAACTCCCAAGCTCCTTAGAATAACTACGACTATTTCCCACAGTCTCCTCCAAGTGACTTGCCCAGAGCTGTCCTGAAAACTACCGTCGAACAAGCCCCCATGTCCCAAAGAGCGCTCCAGCAAGGACAAGCCCTGCTTGTCTACTGCGTATCCCCCCCACAAAGCCTCAGCGATTCCTTGCGACACAGAAATCACTTACACACCTTATTTTCTTTAAGGATGAATAAAAGCTCTGGGGAGAAATGTCGCAAGTATTTAACAATAAAACGAAAACAAAAGTCTCCGTTAATTCCACCTTCGTGCTACTGCAGCTAAGCAGTAACCTTGCCTGAACAGATTTTCATTTCTCATTCTGGTTCGGCCTTGGCAGATGGCAGCTCCAATCCCGCGCTGCTGTGGCTGCTAGCTAATACGTTTGCTTACCGCCTAACATTTCATCACCAGCTACGCGTTTGCAGCATCTTGTCTAGAACTTTGTCTAAAGCACAGATTCACCTGTGTTTACTTGTTTGAACAGCACGGGGGAAGCCAGCAGTGTCTGGCTGTGTTAGGAGACAAGCTTTGGCTCCGGGGCCGAGGTGAGCCTCACGATCCCAGCAGAGAACAGGCCGAGCAGTCGGAGCGGACGAGGGTGCTCAGATGCAGCCTTTGGGAACTATGAGAGGAAAGAGGCGCAGGGAGCCTTTCCGAGCCCTTTGAAGAGGTGAATCAGGCACCCAAGGACTGGCCGAAGCAGAAGACGCAGCAGGTCGGGCCGGTAAGAGCAGGCCGCCCGCCACCAGGCAGGAGCCGCGGGGCAAAGCGCCGGGCCGCGCCGGGGCGGGCGGCTGCGGGAGGGCAGGGAGCGCTCGCCGGGCCGGAGGGGGACCCGCGGGGCCGCGCCAGGCCAGCAAGTGGGAAACCCTCCATTACAGCAGCTGCCGGGCTGCCGGCAGAGGCCCGGCCCGCCGCCTGGGGATGAGGGGCACCACGGGAGCCGGCCCAGCCGCCGCCAGGGCTGAGGGGCTCTCGGCGGCACCTCTCTGCGCTAAACCCCCGCGAGTACCGGGCGTGGAAGGGGCGAGAATTCCGAACTCGCTCCCTCAGCCACGACAACGGGTGCAAACACAAACGCCGCCGCGCCGCGCCGCTGCCCTGAGGTAACGGCGGCGGGGGCAGACGGGCGGGCGCGCAGGCGCGGCGGCGGGGGGGGGGGGGGCGGGTCTCGCGGGACGCGGCGCTCTCGCGAGAGGGGCGTGGCGGGCGGGCGTGGCGGCGGGAGCCGCTGCAAGTCCCAGCCCGGCGGCCCGGCCGGGCTGCACGTGGGCTCGGCGCGGCCGCGGCGGGCGGCAGCGGGACCGGCACCGGGACCTGCTCCTGCTGCGGGCAGCGGCGCCGCGCCGCGCCATCCGTAAGTACCGCCGCGGGCCGTCGTCCGACCCCTCGGGGAGCGGCGGGGCCCCGCTGCTCTGGGCTGTCAGCCGGCCGGCTCCCCGCAGCGCAGCGCCGCGGGGCCGCCGCTCCCGGCCGGGGCGGGGGGTGCTGCCCCCCGCGCCGTCCTCCCCGCCGGCTGCCGCTCGTTAGGCCGTGGCACGGTCCCGCACAGCCCTGCTGCGCCCAAGGTCGGCGCCGCCGCGCTCGGACCCCGGCCCGGCCCGGCCCGGAGGTCACCCCCGGCGGGGCGGAGCGGAGGGTGCGGGGCCGCCCCCGCCCGGGCTGCCCGCAGGCACGGCGGGGGCTCCGCCGGCAGCGCCGCTCCGGGCCCGAGTGCGCCGTGCCGTGCCGTGCCGGCGGGCAGCGGGGCGGGCAGGCTCTGTCAGCCAAGCAAGCGGCGGCTCCCGGTCTTTTCCGCGTTTGCATGTGTGTTTTACCCCTTGTTTCCCCCTCGACGGTAGCGAAGGCGATTAGTGCAGCTGGGCAGGCCCAAGCAGCCGTGCGAGGTGGCATTAAACGTGATTCACACCGTGCTGCAAACCGTGCTGTAGCTGCTTAGAAATGAAAGGGAGAGATGACATAAGTGTTGCGGACTGGGTAGTAAAGATTAAGGATGCCGTGTGTTGTCTCTTGTATGTCTGGTATGGCAAGGCTTGCTTGTGTTATGGTAATAGCCGATAAAAACTGTTATTAGCAAACTCTTCAGGTATTGCAGTGACTTCTGTTTGTTTGTAAGCCAGCACGGAATATAGTCAGGAGCAAAGGAATTAAATTATATTGCTACTGAGGAAGTAATGTTTCTGTAGCCTTGCTTTCCTGAAAGAGTCCTTGTTGTTTGACTTTTTTCTTCTTTTGTGTTGGTTTGTTTTTTCTTCTTTCCCCTCCTTGAAGCAAGGAAGATCTAAGTTACTCGCGTCGCAGAACTGGGCAACTTGATCTCTGCCTGGCCACGTTCTTTATCGCAGCCTAGTAAGTTATACCACGAAGCAGGGAGCACAAAATGAACAGGCACCTCAGTAAGGGCATCCTTTTCATGAAAGCTACCTGTAATAGTAGGAACCGGCACCAAAAGCTGCATTTGACCGCGGTCCGTCTGTTGTGGAGAAGTAAGGGGCTGCGGGGCGGCAGTAACCGTGCCGTTCTGTGTTTCCAGGCCGGTGTGCTGCCTCGGGCAGGTCGCACTTGTGCTGGCACACGCTGGCTGTTATCAGAGCCCCTGTGGACTTTGTCTCAGGTGAAAGGAAATGGCTCGTTGCTGTGGAAGGTAGTAGCAGGAGATTTTCTCCTGTTTGCTTTGTGCCTGTGAATGATCTACCGAGTTACGGCACCGTGTGTGCGCGGTACGGCCGAGGAAGAGCACGTGGCGTGCTAGAGCGCGGCACAACTGCTCGCAAGGGAGGAATGGCTTTTGGTAATGCGTGGACCAGAGCTGTGGGAGCAACTGAGCCGAGCTTGCTCCTCTGCCGGGGGTCACTGTGTGACCCAGTTCAAGTCACTGAGCCTCGTCTTTAATGAGCTTCCTGCGTAAAGGGTAAAATACTGGGCAGGCGTCTGCTGAGCTACTGTACCTGTCATCTAGTAATCTCGGTGTACCTGTGACTCTGAAAAAGGATAGTAGGGCTTTGCTGTGTGTATCTTGATGGCACAGTTTAGTTCTTGATTAATTGGTTTGCTTGCATGTGCTGCCTAGAGCGCTGAAGGAAATGACAGCCTTTGAGTAAGTTAAAAAGAGCAAGAAGCCTGTAGAACTTGAGCTGTGCTTGAAGCTTGCAAGAATCCACCTTATTGCATCGCGTGCTGTCCTGGTAGCACTCATCTGACAGTCCCTCAGCTTCTGTTCCAGCGTTTGAGCTCTTGAAGGACTTTTAAAAGCTCTCATGGGACACCTGTGCTGGGGGATTTAGGCAGGTGAATCTCGCCATGATTGTAATGCTGTCCTGTACAACAGGGCTACAGGCTGTTTGCTCTCGGACACGAAACAAATGATATCGTTAGGCTTGGAGGGTCTGCATGGACGGTGCTGCAGGAACCCGGTTGTCGTGTGTTCTGGTAGCCGCCTCTCACTTAGGTGTGCTCTCCTTAGCTGCACCGAGTTTGAATACCCGTCCTAGGAACCAGATTCCTCCTTAAAGATCTCTGGAGATGCTTTGAGACACTAACACTGAAAATCATCGACTGCCTAGAAAGCCTTGGCTTTACCCTAGGCATTCCACAGTGCCTGAAATTAGACAACAGGAATTTCCCTCGCCACCCAGGGTGTGAGATGAAGGTACCTGCAGTTCAGATCCACCACGGTACGTCGGTTCCCAGTTCTGGCAGGTTCTCTTGAGAGTTATACTGTGACAGGAGTTGGTTGGTTTGAGGATTGCAGCCAGAGCTGTTCAGAGCCAGCAGCAGTTGATTTGCTACTCTGAGACTTGTGTTCATTTTGAAAACATTGCAGGCTGACTTCAGGGGTGTTTGAGAGCAAGTGTACTTTTGCAGTAGTAGAGTTATCTGAAGAGCATAAAGCAACATATCCCACTTATCTAAGGCTCTCATCTTTCACGTGCACTTAAATGGTGTGAAAAAACTATTCAAGGTATTTCTAGTGTCCAGGGAGACTGTAATAAGATCAGGGCTGGTATCCTAGGTGCCCTTAGCAACATCTAGAAGTAATGAAGAACATCAGTTAAAACATTAATTACTTTTAATTGTTTAATGTTTCAGATCTAATGACTAGCCTTTTTTTAAATCCTGATTTCTAACTACAGTGCTTCTGTGGAACTCTTAATGCAAATGGCTGTTAAACTTCGTGAAGTGATGATTAACTTTGGGCAGCCACTTTCAGATACTTGGAAGAAGCCATTTTATTCAGCAGGTGCTTAATATTTCCTAGAAATTAAGGCTGTTGAGTTTGCTTCTCATGGGGATGGCTGAAGGTGATATGTTTGCATGTCACTCGCTGCTTTTGCAAATGAGCTGTCTTCAGCTGGTTTACTGTGGCTTTTTTTTATTGTCCACTAAAAGCATTCTGTTTAACTTTGCTGCTTCTGCATTTTTTACCCTGGCTGGAAGCTGACTCCGAATATATGGGCCCTGCACGTTGCTATTAGCAGAGTTGAATATTTCATAAAAGATCATTTAAAACCATTCTTCAGCAAACAAATCACTGCTTGCAGACCTGAAGAGGTCCCATTGCCTTTGACCTCTGCTGCCACCTGGCAATGAGGATGAGAAAGTTACCATGTGCTATAGCTGGGTTTGACTCCCTGCGTATAAATAGCAGCAGTTCCTGGCAAAAGCTCATGATCTGCGTGTGCCTCTTGTGTCGGGGACATTCGCTTTGCATAAGGATAAATCTCTGAATTGGGAACTTGAAGCCTCTGGAACAAGGATTGGAGCGTGTGTCCCATAAACCTTAGGGCTGTGACCCTGCAGTTGCCCCTTCCTTAAAGAGTTGCTTCTTTTGTTATCAGCTGGGACTTGTATGCTATTTCTTCTCAAAGTGCAAGGTTAGGAAGATTTTTTTGTTGGTGTTCAGGAGTGCAGGAAATAATTTAGCACATCACTTCCCTAAAATATTTCAAGTTGAATGGAGTGTAGTGTTCTGTTTGCTGCCTGGTTAGGAGAATGGGCTCCCGCCCCTCGTGCTGGAGTGCCTATTTTCTGTTCCCTGTGTTTCCGCCAACTCAGTGTGACTGTGGGAAGGTCACTTAATCTGCGTCTTGGCTTTGCTTTTGAAAAAAAAAGCCTGCCAAAGCTGAGGAAAGGATGCGGCCTGCAATCTTTGGGGAAGCCTTTCTGCGTAGGAGAACAGCCCCTAGCGTAATTTGGGCAAGGGCTTGTAGGTGCTACTGTGCTGCAGATCAAAGCGAAGCATGTCTCTCTGATTAGGGCTCAAGTATCTTGTGTAACTTCTCGTAGCAAGCTTGTTAATGCGGACACGTTCTCTCCCTGCTTGCTCAGTCTAAATGACTCTTAGTGAAACTTTTGCCGTTCCTTCCTAGCGCAGATGAATATAGAGTGCCTTTTTCACAAATGTTTGATATTCTTCCTCTCTATGTGCTTCTGCAACTTATTCTCAGCAAGGCAAGCCCTGGGCATAAGGCATAACACCACTGCTTTTTGCTTTTCTGTTTAAGTCTAGTCCAGCTTTTGTTTTGAGAAGCTGTTTATCAAGGTCTCGTTGCTGTGCGTGGTAAACCTCCGAAGTGAGCCGGTCTTGATGCTGTTCTCCAGATGCGTGTTTGGTCTCAGTGCTGCCTCTCTTCTCGCTGTCTCTTGCAGCGGTATCAGTGTGTTGTGATGTAAACCTCACCGTTCGGTCTCCTTGAAAATTCAAGCCTGTTATTTGTCTTGTGTGCAGAGTACGTTGGAAGCCTTTGGTTAGTTTAGCTCCTGAGTGTTGTGCATGCCTGTTTTGTGGAAGCTGATACAGATGCCAGGCATCTGACTTAGCTGGTTGCTTTTAAATTTTAATCTATAAGCTGTACCTGTAGTGGACACTACACTGTGTTGCCCACAGCAAGGGCTGCGTTAGCCTCGTTGGCGTAGAAGCAAACAGAAAATGCTAAGTAGTGGATGTACTTTTTCTGAAATTCTGGAAAATAATTTGTTCTGTTCTCCAGCCTGAGTGAAAATGCAGGAAGAATGAAGGATGATAAAATCTGGATTTGGCAAAAAGTTTTGTAATGTGTTGGTAGATTAAAAGGTAATAAAAGCTGCTTTGTCTGTACCACGGAGGACTGATTCTCTTCTGTGAAAAACGCTTTTAAAAGAGTTGAACCTGGACTGGTAGGGGTGCCGAGGAGGTAGCTGTTCGGAAAGAATCCCAACAACTGATGTCTTAGCCTCTTGGCTGTAAAAGTGGTGTTCACTCCCCGGTCAGGGGTACCTGTACACAGGGTGGGTTAGTCTGAATCGGAGGACTTTCTCTGCCGTTTAAAGCCGGGTGATAACAGAAAGGTCGTGTGGCCTCTGCCTTATGTGCTAAACTCTCTTGGCCAGCTTGAAGAAGCAGAACGTTTGGTCTGGCTCTGTTTCTGGAGGGGACTCCAAAACTGGCCAAAAAAAGCCTCCACCAAATTTTGAGGAATAGCCAAGAAAGATAAAGATGGTGTTGGTAAACTGGTGCCTGAAGTTTGCTTCTGTGGCTGAGATACCTTTCTGGCAAAGCAGTGAAAAAGTGATCCTGCCTTCCTCTGTAATAGAGGATTCACAGGGAGATGCTAGCTTGGTTGAGAAAATGATAAATAATGAAATGATTGGAGCAGGAAGGTAATAAGATACAAAGAGCAGTAAGGAGCTTGATAGTCTGATAGGGTTAATGTTAATTACAAAGTGTAACCGGTGGCTCATTGCATAGCAGGAGCGATCAGCTCGGGGCCTTGCATTAAGCCATTAGGCGGTGCAGGTGGTGAGGGTTGCTGGTGGTCGGTGCTTGTGTACGTGTGAGCTTCTTGGTGGTTTCCAAAACATTTGTAAAAACACCCTGCAGTTTGGCTGGGCCCATACTTTTATTGTAAACCTCCGCTTTTGAGTGCGTAAATAGAAACTGTTCAGAGTCCTGCTTTTGCCTAGAAGTGATACTGCTGGAGCTGTGCTGGGACGCTATTTGGCTCCCGAGTGGGAGAAAATACACAGAAGCGGCGGCTGTAAAATTAAATATTAATAAAGCCCAGGCCGTCAGTGTAGCAGCTTCAGCTGCGAAGGAGGGGAGTGAGCTAGTGAAGGAACATCAGTGAAGCTGATTATGCTGAAAGCGGTTTTTATCTTAGCGATAGGACAGCCTGGTGTTGGTGGTGTTTCTTGTTCCAGAGCTCTAGTTTAGCTCTACAACAACCAACTTTTTCAGCCTTTTACTTATATCGTAATTTATCCCTCTGCAAATAGGACTGTTGGTTCTTAAATATTTTAAGGCTGTGGAGGGGCTTCATGAGTAGTTCTCATTCACAGAGGAGCCTGTTTCTCGAGCTCTGTAGCTCATGTTAACTGGGCTGTGAAAAGGTGGTATTGCTTAAGGGCTATCTCTTGCTGTTCTTGTCTTTCAGACTGGTGTTTGAAGCAGAAATTGCTGCAGAACCTATACTTACTTAAGTATAGAGAAACTTATTATTCACTTCCTTTTACAGTAAGTGCCATCCAGTTTGAGATCTTGCTTGCCTGGCTCCTACCTGTCTTTGGATGTTTGTAGCTACCGAGTCGTGTCTTCCGAGCTCTCACCGCTGGGTGATGTTGGGTTTGATGGCAGCACACCAGGCCGGCCTGGGAGAAGAGTGTGGAAAGGCCGCAAAGTCCTGCGGCTGATTGACCCCCTGGTGATCAGGAGTGTGCGATGCCAGGGCACGCAGATCTGTCCTGTAGGGTCAGCCTCTGTGCTGCTGACCCCTGTGAGCAGAAAACCTCTTTGCTTTCCAGTTTGAACCCCTTTCCAGCAGGACCTGGAAGAAGCAGGCGATCCCTCCGTTGTGGACTGTCTGCCTCCTTTACCTTCGTGTGCAAAACAAAGAAGCTGCAGTTTAGATATTGCAATGCCACATGCCAGTTCAGCTTTGATGCAAATACTTAGGCCAAGTGTAGGTCAAGTTAGTCTTTCTATGTATGTTTCTGGGCAGTAATTTCTCTTACTTTAATCTTAATGGTGGGGCCTCCAGTTCTTTAGGTTTTTGTCAACTCCTGTTCTTATGCCTCCTGTAAGGTAGAGCATGTGCTACTGGTTATTTTTAGCATGGAAAATTTTAAGAGCCCACGTGGTCCCATGTAGTTTTAACTGTGCCAGCCTCGTCCAGTTCTCTGTCACCCAGATAGTATTTATTTCCCGAGTGCTGTATCGCTAACGATAGGGTTTGTAGGGAGGCCTCCTGGCCTTGCTGTTGAAGCTACATTTCCAGTTGAGCTGCCTGCTTGTTTCCTCTGTGATCCTTCAGGACGGTCTTTAATTCCAGCCTTGATTTCCACTGCTTTTGGGGTCTGGAAGTGTAACCTCTCAAGCGCTGGGGCAGGAGGGAAGCGGAGGAGGCAGGGACCGGCAGCGCTGTAGGGTACGTCCCTGCGAAGCATGGGGGCTCAGTCACTTGGGATTTGTCCTTGTCTCTCTTCTGGTAGAGACTTGAAGCAGCTTGCCCCCAGAACAGACCTGCTTCTGCGTAGGAAGCCCTGAAGATCTGGAGCGAGTGCTTGCTGAACTTCCCTCTTGGACCTTGAGAATGAATTATCTGGCTCCTCTGTGAACCTCGTGCTGCAAGCATTTCTAACCTTATAAGGATGTGTACGCTGAAGGGTTGTTTGTCCTGGCTAGGGAGAAGCAAGGTGGCTTAAAACTGCTCCAGGACTCTAATGCAAACAAGTAGAATAAGTTGACTGTCCTTGGCTTTTTTTTTTTTAAGGTAGGTGAGTGTGTGCGGTCATTCTTGTCCTCATCTCCCTGATCTTTACCAGGAGCTTTCCATAAATCAAGTCAGGATACAGATTTGGAGAGCCGCCTGACCCCTGCTCTCCCCTTGGTGTCTTAATCCCATCCTGACCTACTGTGGGTATTATTTAGCAAGTTGGAAAAGTCTCGTGTCCTAGCTGCAGCTCTCCGGCCATGCCTTGATACAAGGTGTGACATTTAGACCGGATTCCTGACGTGCCAGAAGGAACTGGAAGTGGCTGGTCGCGCGGGGCGAGCGCGTACGGTGTGTGAGCTCTGCGCTAGCTTAGCTCTGTTTTTGGCACGCGGCCGCATGCGGCCCTGCATGTTGGGAAACGGCACTGGGGCATCCAGCACTTCATACTGGTTCTGGCTTCTGCAAGCTGATCATCTCCGGTCCGAAGCCTCTGGAGCTGCTGCGCTTCCCCAGCTGGCTCCTCCTGCCTGGAGAGTGCAGGGGCTGTTGGGCCGGGCTCCCGCCAGTTTGGCAGTGTTTAAGGCCATGTGATTTGACAAGTTGCCATTTTCTGCTCTGCTGCTGGCAGGAAAATCCCAGGCTTTCTTCCCCCTCTGTGTTTAAATGATCCCATTGCCCCTGCAGTCTTGAACTGGCTGTCAAATTGGCAATAGAGAGAGGGTTTTGTCGCTCCTAAACGTGTTGGAAAACGCACGTGGGCTTTAGGAGCAGTCCTGTGGAAGAAATGAAAGAGAAGGGAGTGCTGCATCTTGCAACTGTTCAGTTGAGCAGGTTAAAAATCAGCCATCTTCTAGGCATCACATAAAAAGCGACGTTGTGACCAGCATAGCAAAATCAGGCCACCAAAGTCTTCCTGTCCTGTGTGTGTAGGGAGACGTTTGTTGGCGTTGGCTGTGCCCTAGCCAGCCCAGTGCTTTAGGATGTCTGCGGGCATCTTGTGCGGAGCCACTGCCTCTTATCCCTTCCTAGTTGATGGAAGGATGTGGAATTCCCACGTAACACGATCACTGATAGCAGAATGCAGCTCGTGCTAAAACCAGTGAAAAACATGAAACTAAAGGAGCTTCACAAGGAGCAGTAGGCTAATCTACCAGTCCCCGCTCGTCTAAATATCACATCTTTATCCTAAATGATATTGATGTTTAAAATGACTCTTGGAACTGTTTTGTCTGCCAGGCTTCGGGACGGGCCTGTCCTTTGTGGGGCACCCTGCCGCTGTCTTCCTGCGCTGCAGAATTGTGTGGGACTATTGTTTGTACGGTGGGCGCAGCTTAATAGGGAATCCGATAATAATAGGGCTGTCTGTTTAATCAGGAAAGCTTGCTGGGGATGGACTTATGTGAGCTACTTTAATTTGAGTTTGCGGTAGGCCTGTGAGACAGCTTGTAGGGTGGTTCTGCCTTCATTATAACAACTTAAGTGGACAGCAGATGAGCGCTCACAGTGTGCCATTGTGCTGCAGGGCATAAATGTGAACCTTTTGTCTTAGGAAGGTACAGACTTCACCCTTTCCATTCACCAAGTTCCAAAAACCAAGCATCCAAATTATTGCATAGGTTTGGGTTTTTAATTCCAAATCTCAGATGTTGCCATTAACTGAAAGTGCATCCTCAGCAGTGAGCCCTGCTATCTGACTGTATAAAGCCGGCTGGGAGTAACTTGGATTTAGAAGTTATCAGATATGAATGTCCAGTGAACACAGACTCAAGTTGCCTGTGAAGAACAACATAAATACCTCATTTGTGTTGTACTGGAGATGTTACTGGATTTCTTAAATCGTGTCTGCAGCTGACCTTTGATCTGGCGTTGAGCAAGAAATTTTCTAGTCCCTATTTTTGCCATTCATTTATTTGCTTGCCTCAGTCATTAGGACTCTGCGGTAAACAGTACGGAAGCAAGGCTGGCGTCTGAGCTAGCTTGGATAAAGTTGTCTGTCTGCTCCTGTGGGATGGGAGGGTGTGGCTGGAGGAGGTGAGAAATCTGGAGTGAATATTAAATTATCTGAGGCTCGGATGCTGGGTTTGAGCCTGAGGGAGGCATGTTTTTGTCCCCCAGCTAGAATGTAATCGTGAAAATTGGGGCCCCGAAGGAGAGTTGTATTTGGAAGCCGTGGTCAGAATGCTTGTTCTGATAACAAAAGTTTTGGTTTTTTTTTTTTTTCCCCGGTTGAGACAGACTAAGCATTGTCGACAAACGGACTTGGTTGTCTTCTCTTGTCTAAGAAATATTGTGCTTCTAAAGAGGAACTAGATAATACTCTTTTCCAGTGGGTGGTTCCCATTTCTAGGACTTTGCTGTCTCCTGAAAACAACCTTTATTTTTGTTGCTCATTGGCAAAAGTCTTGGGTCCCGTTTGAAGAAGTCTGTTGTGTGTAAGCATTGTCAGATGTGGAGTTTTGCTTTAATTCCTGCTCAGTGAAAATATAAACTGTAAGTGCTTTGCAGCAAGGCTGATCTGGGGACGCAGGTAACAGTTTAGCTTTGTGTTCCAGCTGTAGACTTCTCTGAAGGAAAAGGACAGGCATGTCAGCCCTGCCTGGTGTAACCAGGTGAGGGCTGTAACTGGAGGGGCATGACTGGGACGGGAGCCTCAGCGGTGTCCAGGCGGGGAAGGGTTCACACGCTTCAGGAGTAAAAGAGACAGGTTTCAGCTCTCAAAAGTCAGAGGAGTAGCAGCTGTCAATGCAGTAAATTCAGATGTAGAACAAACTTTGGAGCTGGCTCGCTAAGTAGTAGTGTCTCTGTCCAGGCTGCTTTTGCTAGACAAATACTGCTTTTATAAGGGCATTATAGCATATTTCCCATCTTCACTGCTGCAAAATCTTGTAGAGGGACTTCTGTTTATTGGGAGACGCTCACTTCATCAGGCTGTAGTTGCCCTTTGTTTAACAATTCCTACACTGCGCATGCAAAAGTCAACGGAGTAGCTGCGTGTTGCTGTTCAGCTCCTACTTAACTGCAGACTTCAGCCGTGTGCCTGCACACCAGCCCCTTGCAATGCTGCGGGTGAGAACGTTTGCAAAGCCTTTGCCTTCAGTGAGTTGTTCGTTTTAGAGAAGTGTGCGGTGTCAGCCTATGAAACTCTGGAGAATGTGATGCTGCCTTTCACGCGGAGAGCTGGGGAGACCTGCAGCGTATCACGTCTGTGACTTGGATTGCTTGTGGTACGGCCGCGCTGTGAACCCAGCCTGATGCTGGAGACGCTCGCAGTGCTGGATGCTGTCCTTGTGTGCAGGACTGACCTGCGAAGGTGAGACAGGAGAAAGAAGGTGAAATAGTTTTAAGTGTAAAGGTGAGGGAAGGTGAAACGGATGAGTATGATGGTGAGAAATGTGCAGATAACCCTAGTCTGAGGTAAGGATCTTGTTCTGTGGTCTGCCGGTGGAGCAGAGACGGGAATTTAAAGGGCGGCTGGCAAACAAGCCTGTTCACGCTAATAGAAATACCTCAAGGCATTTATGAAACTTTAGCCTTCCCGTTACCTTCCCTATGGCTATTTTAACAAGGTTTCTGTTTCTCCTTGTAGATATAATTGCTGAGGCCCTGTAAAATGGCTTTACGCTTCCGCAATGTCATCCCATATGCCATACCTGGAGTGCTGGCGCTTCTTGGCTGCTGGTGGATCTATTCCCATAGAAAAAAGCATGCAAGCTATCACAACAAACAAGCAATAGCCGTTGAAGAAGAGCAGCAGGAAGAAGTGCCGGAGGATGATTCATCACCCAAAACAGAAGCACGTGTTCCTCGAAGACTGCCTCTCTCCTCGGTAGAGAAACGCTCAGAGAATGAAACCTCGACCTCGCTGCTGTCAGCAGGGTCGACGACGCCCTCTCTTCTGTGTCAAACTCCTGAGAGGCCAGATCTCTCACAGGACCTTCCAGACCTGTCAGTAACGACAGTTCAGCCCAGCACCCTTGAGGACGACAGTGAAAAACTAGAAACAACAGGATCTCAAGACGAAAGCAGCGTCCCTGCTTGTGTTTCTCCCCCTCTGATCTCAAAGAGCGCAGAGTGTCGCAGCAGTGCTGCAGTGAGCCTTATACAGGATTCAGGCTCTGGTGCAAGCCAAGATCAGCGGCCATCGGCATCGGTGACACTGACGCAAAAGTCTTTGGGAATCACGGAGATTAGCAATGCAGAGCAGTCAGATGATTCTTCATTTAAGCCCCCTAAGGAAAGCCAGATGCCAGAAATTGTGCTATCGGATACTGGCTCTGTGACAGCCCTTTGCTTGGGATTGGAGAAGGAAGCCAATACCCCACGAGCCTTTCTCAATAACGAAGTTGAAGTTGTATCAAGTCACAAAGATTCTGCAGTGAGCGTGTTACCGGATAGTTTGGAGTGTGCCTGTTTGGAGCAGTCCAGGGAAGAAGAGATGTCCGAGTCAATAGCCAGTACTGTACCTGTGTGTCAGGAGGAGGACGCACAGCCAAAAGGAGATGAATTGGAAAGAGAGAAGATTGGAGGAGTGAGTTTGGACAAGGAAGAAGTTGAGAAAATTGAGCAAGTAGCAATACAGATCATTTCCAAGGTCATTTTGGCAGCAACTGAGGAAGTGCTGTCTGGTGCTGCAGGTGATGTGTCCGCTCAGATCTGCCAGGCTGCTGCCGGCCGAGGTGACAGACCTCTGGAGATGGCAAGCGTTGTTTCCCCTGCTTGGGTGCTTGCGGAGGAAGCTACGGTAGCCGATGAGAACACTGCTGTGAAGGGCGATGCTGCGGTACAGACGTCCCCGCAGACAGAGGAACAGGATCAAAGTGTGGCAGATTCCAGCCGTTTAACACACGGCCGTTTATCCGGCCCTGTTCAGGGAGACACAAAAGACTGTCGGATGAAGAACCGTGCGTGCAGTGAGTCCCAAGGAGTTGATCGGACTCCTGTGGAAAAGCATGGAGGGTCACTGGAAAAGTGGCCTTTGGTTATGGAGGACTCTGGGTGCAGCACATACATGTCCGAAGGTGGGACAAGTGTGGAGGACTCGTTGCAGAACACAATGCTGTCTGTCGCGTCAGGCCAGCATTCGGACTCACTGAGCATATCTGCAACCCAAGACACATCTGCTGAGCAGAGCTCAGTACCAAGTGAAAAACCTCCTACTTTGAAGCTACCTGGAGACAGCGAAGTGCCATACAGTAATGGGATACTGAAGGAGGATGGTCCAGACTTGCGTCATGAGTGTGGCAGGGCAGCAGGGATGGATGGAGATCCCTCAGGAGGTAAGGGATTTGAAAATCATCCTACAAAAATGTGGTGAACAGGCATTTTATGTGCTTCAGAACATGTTCAGGTAAATCCCCTTCATGTTTAACTTCCCCAGTAGATGAATATTTAGCCCTCACGTGCAGGTGGGTACGCATTTGCTCTCAGCATTCCCATCTCTGTAGGATCCCGTGTTAGCTGGGTGATCTTCAGGGTATGCTGCAAAGGGATGAAGAGGCTGGGCCCCTTTCAGCACAAAGCTTATTGTGCTTGTGCTTGAGTAGCCCAGTGATATGGACCATGTCTGGATGTAGGCCAGGCTGTTGAACATCTTGCTGGTTTGAGACCTGTTGATACAAATGGCTTCTGCTTCAGTTCAGGCAGCCTCTAGTAAGCACTAGGTTCTTATCTGTGTTTAGGGGCTGCTGCTGAAAGGAAGCTGTAAGGCAGGTTTCTGAAGTGCTGCTGGATGAACCAGGGGAGTTCTGATGAATTGTGATAAAATCAGTTGGTTGCAGACCAATTACCCTGAAGCCTTTTTGCTTGGAAGGGTAGGTGCACGCCAAGAAATCCCAACAGGGAGCAATGTTCAAGGAGTTCCTCCATCTGTCTCTGTGTTGCTTTTGCCTTCTAGATCCTGGATGGTGTGTGCCTGGCAGAATACAAAGCTGTCTGAGCAAATGTTAACCTGTGTGACCTTGGGGATGGATGTTAAAATCCTTTATAAGACCCTGTGGTGCCAACAGCCCTTAATGACAGGATGTCTTTTGTAATTGCTACAAAGCAGTGGGAACGCTGCTTGTTGCAAGACGTGGGGATTGAGTTTGCCAACAACTCAGGATTAAACCCACAAAACATTGTCACTAGTGAGAGTAACCATAGGAAGAAAATGGGTTTGCCTTCTTGTGAACGGTGGTGTGACAAGAAGGTACGAGAGTGTGTTGTGGAGCCTGGTGATGACAAGGGCTGAAAGCTCTGCGCTGAGAGAGCTGGAGGGTAGGGAGAGGGGATATGGCAGGTAAAGCTGATAATGTGGCTGTGTTGGCTAAGAGGTCCTACAGCTGACCTTCACACCCAGGCTGTGAGACTTAAATCCTCATCCTTGTCTAGGAAGTCTATGGCAAACAGCTGCACTGTTTGCTTTTGACTTTCTAGGCATCTGTGCTGTGTTACTAGTTAAGATGTGGCAAATGTGAAGCAGATGTTGGGTTTCTCTGGTCTTGGACTAGATGGTCTGAATGCTTGCGAACAAGTGAGGATCTTCATGCAGAAGCTTGTTAATCTGGAGGAAGGATCAACCTTGTGTTACACTGACTGTATGTGGGATCTGACCAGAAGGAAGCTGTTTGAGTTTGTCCCCTTCCCAAGGAGAAGTGTTCCTGGTATTGGCTGATGGCTTGGGAACAAAACATAGCTCTAGGATCTTGTTTCTTCAAGCATATGACAAACTTGGGCAAGAGGCAATCCCCTACCAGTGGGCACACCTGGCACTCAGGTCACTGTGCAGCCCCACTTGGGGTGGGAATGTAATGTCAGTGCAAAGAGCAGAAGAACAGGTTGCATGTCCCTTCCTGCATGCCGAACTCCCTGTGAAGAGCCCTGTTTAAGCCATGGGGAAAATGCGGAATACCTTGCGGCAGGAGCAGCTCAGTGTTGATGCTCGCATAGCTCTCATTCAGCTGGTATCTTCAACTCAGTGTCTTGTCTCTGCTGCTGTGTAAGGTGTCACCGTATTTGAAGGACACGTGCTGAACTCGGGCCTCCTTCTGTTGCATTCCCAGAGGTGTGCAGGTTTTTCTTCCGGAATAAAAGGAAACTTCCAGTAGGTTATGTGTGATGGGACTTTACCCTTTCTGAAATGCTGGAGAACCTGATACAGGAACATCCCAACTGCACGCACAGGAAGAGCTCAGTGTAACCTCTCTATGAAATGGTGTATTTTCATGGCCTTGTGTCTGGTAGCTGGATTGTGTGGTTTGTCTGAATGCTGACACGTGTGCATGTCTCGTAGGTTCGGATGTAAATAGCGTGGATTTCGTGGACAGTGGCTGTGCCATGAGGAAGACAGTGACTCGCCAGAACTCTAAGCTAGGAGGAGAATCCAGCAAATCCGACTTCATTATCTGGGAAATAGAGGTCCCAAAGGTAACCAGCCGCTGGCCTGCTCGCGCATCCTGCCCTGCCCTACATAGCCATCTTCTGGTCCTTCCAGTCTGGCACTGGCTGAATGCCGTCCCAGGGAGATCAACAACAAATCAAGGAGGATTTAAGCATTTACCTCCCATTAGGACTCAAGAGGAGTGAAGAGCCAGTACACAAGTGTAAACGAGAGGCATGTCAGGGCTACGCCCAGGGTAATGCTGGTTGTTGGACTCATTATTCCCCATTATCTTCCACCCCAATCTGTTAGTCTGATGCTTTGAAAGCATTCAGAAGGCTTTGAGGGTACACAGTTATTAAGAGCAGGTGATGAATTTTTTTCCTTTCCACTGTGTAGGAGGATTATGTTTCAACTGCCTGTCCAAACCCTTCCTCACAAGCTGAATGCTCATCTGAGCTCTTTTGTGGAGCTGCTGTGTCTCTGTCTTTATAGTGAGCTTTCTTTTGGGTTGAGAGATTGTGTTTTTTAGGACTATGTTCATACCTTCTTCCCTGCTTTGTACATGCAAAATCACCTGTGGCTCTCCTGCACGGCATTGCTCTTGCAGTTGTGCTTCTTGGCAGACCTGAATGCTGAGGGCCAGTAGAGAGCAGCTCCCGGCAGGATAAGCACGCCGCCTTGAGTGCTTGGATGCTGTGGGCCCAGTGAAGACATGTAACACGCATTTTAATGGATCAGTAAAATGCAGGCTAAGGAAGCAGTTCTGCAGCAAAAAAATACGTTTCAGTGGTTAGTGAAGACAGGCTGTCACTTTTCTTAAAGCAGCTAACTTTACATTGTATAGGATTATCCATACTGAGTTGGGCCCAACACGTCTGGTCCCTGACAGCGAGTGGTGGCAGATGTCAATGGAAGAGTAGAAGCGACAGGGCTTGCACAGACATCTCTTCATCACCTCGCGCTGCTCCCCAAGGACTCTGTAGTCTAATGGGCGTCACAGCCTGGTTTACTCTCCTGTGAATTTGTCTACTCCCTTTCTAATCTAATTAGCTTGTTTAAAAATTGCTAAAACTTAGTATTTCGTATCTGAATGAAAAACGCATGTAGCATGCTTTTTTTTTTAAAAAAAAAAAAGTGGTGGGGGATTGGGAGAGGATACGACTTTACTTGACTGTAGGAAGACAGTAGCCTTTACCAGGCCTGGTTTTGTCCCATCGTGACTTTGTGTCGTTCTTTGAGACATGAAGGTGGATCTATCAAATGAGCTGTATCTGCCTTGACTTATCAGAGACCAGCTGAACTCAGCGCTGCTCCAGCATTGCCTTGTATTTATCCTCCTTGGCCCTGTGCTACAAGAACTAGGAATGCGGGTGAAATAAGCCACAGAAAACAGGCTTGTTTGATCTAAGTTTCTCTTCCTGACTGTTGCTTTCTTGTCGCTTTCATAAAGGAATTAGTCGGCCGCTTGATTGGCAAACAAGGAAGATATATGAGCTTCTTGAGGCAAGCGTCTGGTGCCAAAATTTATGTCTCAACGCTACCTTATTTCCGTGACTCCCAAGTCTGTCACATTGAAGGTAAGTGGAATGTCTCTTTATTCATGGTCTAATATGTAGCTTGGGGGTCTTAATTAGATGGGCAAAAAATCTAAACAGATTTAGCGGCTTTGTGAGTCCAGTGCTTTACAAAACTTTTCTGCTCAGTGCTGTTACAGTAGAGGTGTATGCCAAGTCGCCTGTGCCTTGGCATGCAAACCCTCTATCCTAGAGGTGAGAATGCATTTTAACATCTCTGGCTGCTGTGGTTTAACCAACACCTTTTGCAGGATCACTTCAGGCTTGAAGGAGGAGCTACAGGATGTGTATCAGCAAACGCAGTCTTGACTGTGAAGGATGTTAGACTAATTGTGGCTGAAAAATATCTGCCAGTGAATTGGGTTCATACTGGAGGCTAAAGCTCTTGAAACTGGGGCCTGGCAGTCTGAGTTGCTCATGTTGGTCTGATACCAGGTTACAAGGACAATCTATTAAAACTTAAGTTGTTGATGTAGCACAGAAGGCTTCTGGTCGCTGTATTGCGTCACAGGGTGGGGATGTCCTCAGCGTATCTGTGCTACAGACTTTCTGTGGGATTTTTGTCTTCCAGGCTCCCCGCATCAAGTAGAAACAGTACTGAGCCTGATTGGCAAGAAGTTCAAAGAGCTGTGTCTCACCAACATCTACGCTCTACCTCCACCAACACCGTTGACGCTTCATTCCCTCCTTATGACTGCCTGGGTAAGTCCCAGCTTGCTGGCTGTGCTGATGACAGGGTGGAAGGCTGTTGTTGGTCACTGCTGTCATAGTAGGCTATATCCATGTGGCTGGTTCACAGATGCCTTCAAAAGCCATCTGGTTTTGTGTGGCTATCTGTTGTCCAGCTTGTGTAACTGTTACAGATCAGGTTTATCGACCTGTTCTTCCACTACTGTTTCCATTCTGCTTGAGCTGAGAAATGTAGAATCATAGAATCATTTAGGTTGGAAAAGACCTTTAAGATCATCAGGTCCAACTGTTAACCCAGCACTGCCAAGCCCACCACTAAACCATGGCCCTAAGCACCACATCTACACGTCTTTTACATACCCCCAGGGATGGGGACTCAACCACTGCCCTGGGCAGTCTGTGCCAGTGCTTGGCAACCCTTTTGGTGAAGAAATTTTTCCTAATATCCAATCTAAACCTCCCCTGGCGCAACTCGAGGCTGTTTCCTCTCATTAAGGACCTGCCCTTCATAAACCCACTCTGACTGGACCTGATCCCCTGGTTGTCCTGTACGTGCTGTGTGATGGCACTCAAGATGATCTCCTCCATAACCTTCCCTGGCACCGAGGTCGGGCTGAGAGGCCTGTAGTTCCCTGGATCCTCCTTTTGGCCCTTCTTGTAGATGGGCATCACATTTGCCAGCCTCCAGTCAACTGGGACCTCCCCTGTTAGCCAGGACTGCTGACAGATGATGGAAAGTGGCTTGGTGAGCACCTCCGCCAGCTCCCTCAGTCCCCTTGGGCGGATCCCATCTGGCCCCATAGACTTGGGTGTGTCTAGGTGGTGCAGCAGGTCGCTGACCATTTCCCCTTGGATTATGGGGGCTTCATCCTGCTCCCCGTCCCTGCCTTCCAGCTCAGGGGGCTGGGTGCCCCCAGAACAACTGCTCTGACTCTTAAAGACTGAGGCAAAGAAGGCATTAAGTAAGCCCAACACAATGGTTGTCTAGCAGCCAGGGCAAATCACTTTGAAAATGAGACCTCTGTGCCAAATCTTGGACAATCCTTGCGAAGATTGCCTTGGTGTTTAAAACAAGGGAATCCTTGCAAGTTGCACTGTGTTGATAGTGCAGCATGACCTGACCTGCGTCGTTTCTGACTCTGCTCACTGATCTCTTGGGTAAATAAGTCTGACAGCTGCTCTGTGCTGATAGTCTGTTTGTGTACAAGGTGGGCCCCACCCCACGTCTGATTTCCTTTAGAACAGCGTGGAGTAACAGTGAATAGCTTTCTGCTCCTGATCCAAAGCAGCCTGTGGAAGTGGAATACCAGAGTGCCAGGGCTTTTCCACCCATGGCTCTAAGCCTCAGGAGTTGCTGGTGGAACATGAAGCTGCTGTGAATGAAGCTTGTGTTGCAATGAACACTGAGAATTTCTTTCCTCCACATGACAGCTGTTCCTCCCAGATGGAGTCACCGTAGAGGTGGTCGTGGCAAACCAAGTCGATGCAGGGCACATGTTTCTACAGCAGCATACACACCCCACCTTCCATGTCCTGCGTAGCCTGGACCAGCAGATGTACGCCTGCTATTCTCAACCTGAAATTCCAACCCTGCCAACTCCGGTAGAAGGCAAGTAACTTGGTTGCTCACAAATTGTTCAGTTGAGAAACTTCTTCTAGGGTCATGCAAAAGCCTGAGGCCCCTGAGTTAGGCTTGGGAAGTTTCCCAGTGGATGAGAATGTGAGAGTTCACTTGTCACTTCATCTTTTTTTTTTAAGCTGCTGCCAGAGTACAGATGTTGCTCTACTCCTCTTTACACCAGTCATCCCTGGAGTACCTCCCCAGCCACTTAGTTGCATGTTGAAATTCAGGATGAGATAAAGTCTGTTTCAGATTATTTCCGATCAACTTGACATCTGGTGTATTTTTGCTGACAAAGTGTGGAACTACTCCCAGATCTTGATAGCGTCGCTGTCTGCACGTGGTGTAAAGTGGAGGGTGCACCACATGTGGAAGGGTTAGCGCTTACTTTCCTTGTTGGAGACAGACCTCACTGTTAGTGACCAAAGGCTGCGAGAGAACTGGATACCTGGGTAGAACAGCGTGGTAGTGGCAGACAGACTTGGGAGTAAAACCCACTGCTCCTGCATCCCAGCTGCAGGCCCTGTCTGATGGGGTATGGGTGGTGTTGAAAGAAGATGGAAGCAGCATGAGAAATGCTGTTGATTCTCAGAAGATAACACTGCAGCCCTGCTAATGCCTGAAGTGCTGATTTCTGGAAATCCACTTATACTGAGCCTTTTTTCTCTGTACTCTTATGTTTTGCAGTTGGTATTATATGCGCGGCTCCAGGCCTGGATGGGGCATGGTTACGGGCTCAAGTTATTAGCTACTTCGAAGAGACTGGTGAAGTGGAGCTCAGATACGTGGACTATGGAGGATATGACAAAGTGAAGATTGACACACTCAGACAAATCAGGTCTCTAGTTCCTCTTCCATATCTGGCTTGAGTCTTCATCAGGGGCATCCATATCATTTGAATTGCTTATAGGTTTTTCCACAGCTGAAGTGGGAAATGGTAGAAAGGTTTGTCTCAGCAGCGGGTGTGGATTCCTTGGGAGCACAGCAAGCTCTTGCAAGGCTTTTTTGAAGGGGAGAGGAGAGGAAATTGCCACTTCTGCCACTTTAGTGTGGAGGCTGAGCAAAAGGATGCCTTCAGGAGGCCCCAAAGTGTAGTTAATTGACGAGCTAGGAATAAGATTCAGATTCTCTATGTCCCAGCCCCATTGGGTGGGAGAGCCGTGTGGGATGAGGGCTGTCTCACACAAGCCCATTAAATACTTGATTGTGCCCCAGAGGTGGGAGAGAAGCAGTACAGCCTCCCTTGTGGAGGTGCTTTTTGCTGGGAGCCCAATCCAACTTGGCATGCTAATCAGACAATTTATTGCTGCTGCTTAGATTGCTAAGAGAATAGTCTGATTTTTTTTTTGACTGTCATCAATTTTAAACTGAATTCCTATTAGAGCAATTGATTAATCAATGTCACCTTAAAGAATACAAGAGTAACTTAAAGCCGTGTTCTTATTCTGACTGATTCCCTTTTCTTTAAGGTCTGACTTTTTATCACTACCTTTCCAAGGAGCAGAAGTTTTACTAGACAACGTGGTGCCACTTCCAGGTAATGGAGCTCTCAAGATGTACCGCTGCTGCTCCTCCTGCGGGTTTAAATGGATGCCAGCTGTGTACAAGCGATGATTCTGTCTAAAGTTTCTCCCCGCTATTGCAAGCTCAGCCTCTGATGTGACTAGGGCAAGGATTGGAAAAATTGTATTTTATTCTTCTAAATGTGCCAGCATAGCATAACCTGTCAGACTCCAGGGGAAAGATGATAAATGTCCAGGCTTTTTCCTGCATGGAGGAGAGAATGAATTACTTTGCTAAACAGCAATTTGGCAGGACTGGCAGGGTATAGGTGAAGTAGCTGTAACTCCCCTGCCGCCTTCTGTCATAGGGTAGCTGTAAATGCAAATTCAGTTTTTAATCTTCTAGACAAATACCTGACACTTTCCTACTAAAATGACTGATGTGTAGTTTTGTGTTCAAGACCACCCTCCAAGCACTGGAAAAATGTCAGTCACTGCCTAGAAATGCTTTGTTTTGCTTTTTTTCTTTTTTTCCCCCCCTTTTCTAGTGGTGTTAGAGATACATGCTGTACTGGTGTCTAAAAAGCTGCCCTTCTGGGTGCGGAAGGGGTGGCTGTAGGGGCCGGGGGTCAGGCCAGGTTTCACCCCTGGGGTTTGTGGCTGGTAGGACGCCAGGAGGTAGAGGCCCTGCCGAGGCTGTGGATGGATGGCAAGGTTTAAGCTGCTTCTAGCAGAAGTCAGTGACTTGCATGTTCCCTGAGGCAATCGACCTCCTTCGGTATTCGTGGGGTTGCAAGGAGTTTGCTTGCTGCTGGAGATCAGGGTGGGGAGCACGAAAAACTATTTTGCAGCAGTTTGGTAGGAAATAAGCAACTTTCCTCCAAAATGAAAACACTAATGTCTGGCCTACAGTGTAGGTTGTAACTGTATTGCCTGGGACGCAGGGATTTCTGCTGCGTTACAGGTGCGCAGTTAGCAACAGCACCCACGTAAGCTGTGCGGGCTGAGAGACTTGAGCGGCCAGTGCTTGCAAAGAGCGTGTTCGGCACTGTTCAGGTGCCAGCCAGCCGGTGGTCCAAAGGCCATCAGCTACTTATGTTCACGTTAACTTAGCTAGTGGCTTTAGAAAGCACTTCATCCTTCCCTTCAGCAACACAGCAGGCATAATACTTGTATGATCTCCAGCTTAATAGACTGGTTTCAGCAAATGCCTACAGCAACAGTAGGTGAGGATTCTCTGGCCTACGTTGTGTAGGAGGTCAGACAAGATTAGCTTAATAGTCCCTTCTGGCCTTTAAAGCCTGTGAATATCTCATTTGTTTTCTCTTGTTCTTTTCTTTCCGAAGACGAGGATCACTTTTCATCTGAAGCTGACGCTGCCGTTAGCGAGATGACCAGAGGCGCGGTCCTAGTGGCACAGGTACAGGAGAGCTGTCTGGAAAAGTCTCGTTGCCGATTTGGCTGCTGCTGTTATCCTCTCTGTCCCCTAGCACGCTGTGTGTGTTAAAATCAAAACCAAAGCCAGAGCCTGTAAGCCTGGCTGCTGGGCAGGGTTCTTGTTGAGAAATCTTGGCGCTGAGAACTTCCTTGTGTAGCATCAGCACCGCTCAGGGCTGTGTGGCTGGGAAGGGATGCACATTCCCTCGTTACCCATGCGGGCAGGGAGGAAGGGCACCGGAATGGGTTTACAGCGCACGAAGTGGCCCGTTGTCCAGCAGATGAAGCATTCATCTGGGCCTGCGCTGCTTTGCCAGTCTCGGCTGTCTTTGCAACGCTGACATCTGGGATCTGGCCTCTGGCTGGCCAGCAGGAGGAGTAAGGCTTCTGGCAGCATCCCAAAAGCTTCTGCGTGCAGTGCCTGATCTCGACGAAGAGGCGCTTACCTCTTCTGAAGTGCCTCTAACAGTGGCTGTAGCTATCCGCGTAAGTTAATTGGGGCGAGTGGGAAGCTGATAGCATTTGTGACGCTCAGTCTCGTAGCTTCCTTTGGTTTAATGCAGTGCTCAAATGCATCACTAATTCTGGCAAGGATTTGAGTGCCTGGAGCGAACTTGCCAGCGGGGCGTCCCAGCTGCCTGGTGGCAGTCGCTGCGTTTCCTCCCGCCTGCACAGGAGTTTGAGTACCTGCGCTGCAGTGAATGCTGCTGGCCTTGCATCCTCCGTGGCTCAGACCAGAATTGCTGCGCACTGATGTTTTTCTATGTTTCCAGGTGACAAATTATGACAGTGCCACAGGTCTGCCGCTGATACAGCTGTGGAACTTGATGGGAGAGGAGGTGCGTATGTTGACATAACTATTTGTTCAACACTGTTAGAGTTTACAAAGACTTTTTATTGTTGATTAGGAACTTGTTGATGTATCTTGCTACTGGTTTGTTCACCTTTCTACTGTTTTTTTATCTGCCTTTAGGTGGTGTCGATAAACAGAACTCTGGTGGAAAGAGGATTTGCTCAGTGGCTTGACTACTAGCAACGTCCTAGATGCCTCGACAACTCTTTCTGCAGAGAAAAACAAAAGAAGAAATCTTGTTTTGCACTTGTTACAATTTGGTTTGGCAACCACTCATAAGAAGATATGTTTACACCTGTGTGCGGAGTTTTGTGGTCCATTGAAACTGGTTTTGCTCAACTGTTACCATTTCACTAGAAACACATACCTCATCTAAGTGAAAGGCGGGGTGTTAAAAGCCATAATGACAGGTACTGTAGCTTTAAAGCGAAAAATCCTCCCTGGCCTCTACTCAAAAGTTGAATGGAAAAAACCTTAAAACCTTTGGGCTTGCTTGAAGCTAGCAAATGCCCCTGACACGTTAACTGTGGTTGCATTTTTGTTCAAGATGCATAATGCCCCATGAACTTGGTGTCTGTTTTTCCTAAAAGTTGCATCGGTTGTCCTTTTTTAACAGGCTCTGCCTATGAAATTGATGAATGTTATTAAGGAATTTCATGTTTGGTTATGGATTTTTCTATATCGTGCCACTAACCTGCACAAACAACATTCATCTTGTGTCTTCCTTAAGCGAGAAGGTAGACGGATTGCATTCGTTGCACTTACCGTGGCACATGTCTCACTGCAGTCGTGGTTTTTAGGCTTGATACGCTTAAGGAAGAAAGCTGCTCTGTGCGGATGCTTGAAGTGCAGGATATGTTACCACTACAATTTTTGCTCTGAAATGTCATGTATTTAAAGAAAAGAACTGATTGCCAAGCCCAATTGTAGTTTATATTTTTCTAGCTGTGCAAGTCTGTAAATATATATAAAAAGAATTGTAATATTTTGTACAAGAAAAACACTGGAAACAAAGGGAACTTTACAGAAACTTTTTCACACCAAAATGTCCTATGTAGGTAGAACTGGTTTGGAGTGCGTTAGGGTAGCCGACATATTTGGAGCATCTGAATGCTGGGAGTGTTTCAGCTCTGCTGTATACAGGATTAGTATTCCCTTAGATTGCTGTCTGGTTTGAATTGTGATCACTGCATTCTTTGCTATGTTGCTGTACAGATCTGTTTAAAAAAAAAAAAGTAACAACTTGGCATTAATATTGCAGTGGTGTTCTCAATTTTTTTTTGCTCCTTTTTAGATTTCTATTACATGTTTAAAATTTTGCTCAAAAGTAATTGAAGCTGACTTAATACTCTTAAACACATGCCCTCTAATGTATATCATTTTAGATATGTATTGAGCTGGGATTTATCGCTGGCAGAGAAGCTACTTGCCAGGAAAATGTTGATGTAGTCAGTCCTGGGAAGTTTTTTCAGGTGGATTCAAGGATGTCCTTACATCCCGTGAGCTAACACGTCAGTGCATCACACATTTGGATAGTTGCCTACAAAAGCATTTGGTCCAATCTCTTCTGATATGGTATGGTTATATCCTTTTTTTTTTTTCTGAGTTCTCTCCGATTTGGCACTTATGATTTAATGTTCATGTTTGCAATAACATCCAATGAAAACTAAATTTGGTAACTCAGTTAAATCTATAAAACATATATCCTCTTGGAATGTTTCTTTCCATTTCAATTAAAGCTCAAATTTTAAGCCGTCCTAATCAAACTGTGATGACTAAGAGCCTTCATTTCCTGACCTCTTGCGATGTAGGGTTGGGAAGGGGGCTCCATGGGATAAGCAGGTGAGAACAGATCCTGATGGCTGTTCAACAGATGCAGAAAGGTGAAGCTTCAAATTTCCTGGGGTTCCTTTTCCTTCCAGCTGAAAACTGGGTTTATTTTTATGATTAATTACTTACTAGAAAGCCTTAGTCTGAGCACTGGTACTCAAGGCTGTTAAAACTGTTAGGTATTTGTGGAATTAATTTACTCAGGACGTCCCTTTTGTCACACTTGTGTGTCGAAAAGTGAAACTTGGGAGTCTGTTTCTATTGTGCAGGCTATAAAATCCCCTCTTGAAAATGTCGACGGGTTTCTTGTTCAAGCCAAGCAGCGCGAGGGTGTGAATTGGTGTCCCAGTGACCAGTTTCTCCTTACCCCCCGGCACTGCAGCACCTTGCAACTGGGAAAGTCTGTTCTTGCAGTAGGATGCGTTCACACTCGGCATGGAAAAGAAGCGCAGGCATGGGCTGGACTGACTAAGCTAGGGCTGCAGGGAGCAAAGCGTGTTAAACTGCAGGTACTGCCTTTGTGGTCTGTAGATGTGTACATGCGCACACAGTTGTCCGGGGTTCCAGATATCGGTCTTCCTGATCTCGGGGATTAAAACCCATCCGTTGGGTTCATTGCGGAATATACACGCAACCTGTAGATGCTCTGGGCTGCAACTCAGTGCTGCTTAGGCAAGTGATAGGTGAAGAATAAAACATTGGGATTTTTGGTGGAGGAGTAGTGGGGTTGGAAGTTAGCAAAGTTCAACAATGTCCTTGCTTCTCACCCTGGGATGAGGGCTTCACTTCACAGGGTTTCTCAATCCTTGCTAGCCTTGAGTATGTGCTGAGGGATGGCTTTCACCATCAGGCAGGTAGAAAATGTGGTAGCTGGCTTCTTGCACTGTGGATGGTTAACACGTGGATGGTTAACACGTTAGCGATACCCTGAGCACGGTGCGTGGCGTGCTGAGCTGTGCGTGCCCAGCAGCTCTGCCGCTGTTGCAGGCAGTCTCTGTGAACTTGCTGTTTCAAATCGCCTGCCGGTTGTCTCTCTCCCTGGACAGTTTCTGGCTAAGGGGAGGCAAAAGCTGCCATCTAGCTGTGAAGGAGGTTGTCTGTCCTTCAGCTCGGTAACTTGGGTGCTTCAGCAGCTCAGCAATGCCTTCCTGGGTACCTTCCCTGCTAGGTAAGGCCTCCCCTCACAAACCAGTTCTGTTGGGCAGGAGCCAGCCTCTTGTGGAGGGTTTGTGTTGCAGCCATAAGGCGGTGACCTTAGAGCTCCGTCCCGCCGGTGTCTGGCGTGGCGGGCGGGCTGGCGATGAAAGGTCAAGAGAGACTGAAGAACCCTGCGCTCCGGTGTCTGCCTGACGCAGGCGCGTGCAGTGCCCAGGGGAGCTTGCCTGCATTTCTTCTGAATTTGTCTCCAGGGCTTTTTCTTTGCACAGGGAAGCTTTATCCCCCGGGGCTAGATTCACGCTGGGACAGAGAACTACAAACTGTTGGTGGTTGTGCGGGGAGGAGAGAATTGTTGCTGCTTTAGCTGCAGCCTTGCCAGAACATGGGAGTGTAAAACAATAAAAGTGTGGAAGCGCCCGGGCTGGGGCTTTGCTTGCTGTGGTGAGCCGCCTCCAGAGAAGGCGCAGCTCCGCGGAGGCGGATAACGCAGCCCTCCCTCTTGGGAAGGTGGGAGTCCCTCACGGGCATGGTGCTGTGCAGGATCTGCCTGAACCGGGCTCCACCTCGCACCAGTGCTCGTCTGACTCATTGCATGCAGACTTTTTTTGCTCTGAAGCTGGTCCCAATGCTGGAGTCTTGCTGAACAGGTGAAATGGAGCTGTTCTCTCTGTGGGATGTAGGAGCAGGGTGGCTGCGATGCAGGAGGCTCGCTTACCAAGTGTCGAAGCAGAAGAGGAAGAATATAATGCAGGCTGACAGTCCTGAGGTGGTAGCACCATCCCAAGGGAACGCAGACGCTGCAATTTTAGGGTTTGGGAGCAAATGGGCCTCCCTCCACTCTATTCCCATTTCCCAGAGAGCTTTCCAAGATCCAGTCCATAGTCATCAAACGAGTGCATGTTAGTTTGGAAGTGGTGGGTTTTTTTTTCCTTAGGAGCTTTGAGTAGCCCTGGCCGCCTTAGTCTGTGTCCGTGGGGATGAATGTGTTCTTGTTCATGACAAAGTTTAACTCGCCTTACTGCTGGTGTTTTCCCTCGCTTTGTGGGGTGTCCAAGTCAGGAATCTGCAGCCACTGCTGGCAGCCGGTGTGGGGAGCTCCCCCGGTGTCTGCTACGGAAAAACGCTGTTCCCTATTTGTGTTGTAAGCTGCCTGGTTTTTTAAGCCGTAGTAAATAGAACATTGTAGGGGGAGATTAATCAAAATAAGAAGGTGCTGGCAAGTAACAAATAGGCATCCCTTCTTTTTTTAAGATAAAAAGTCTAGGCCTGTAGAAATACATTAATAGCTTCAGTAGTACCCCAGGGGCGTGGGGTTTTTTGGTTTTGTTTTTTGTGTTTGGGTTTTTTTGGGGTTTGTGGTTTTGGTTGTTTGGTTTTTTTGGTTGGTTTTTTTTTTTTTTTTTTTACATTATGGACAAGGGTGAATGGCTTCCCTGAGATGGGGGAGGTAAATATGGACTGCTTGGAAAAGAGCAGGGGAAAAGGCACAGGTCAAAAAAGGAGCAGGGGAGGATGAAACAGGTTAGTTGTATTTGCATCTTCCTTTCTGAGACGCGGTGGGGGTGCTTTGTGCCCCATCAGGCCTCGGGAGCGTAGCTGGGGTGGGTTTTGGAGGCCTCACGCTGCTCGTAATACCCTCTGCGTCCCCAACGCGACTGTGTAAGTCTTGGCTGAAAACCTGCGGTTGAGCATACGTGCATCTGAGCGAAGCTGTCCCACGGGGTTAGTTTGACTGGAACCGTGCAAAGGGGTTTTCCCCTTTGAAAAGTGGTAATTTTATTACGGGTAACATGAATGAGGTCTCCGGAGATGCCTAATTTATAACTTCTGCCTGGAGAGCTTCCCGCTGGCCGCCAGGCACGCTCCGGCGATCCCCTGGAAGCCCAGAGCTCCCCTCTTCGGGCCCTTTCCTAGGACGAGGGGTGCTTCCTATGAGGCCTCCTCACCTCGCAGCCTCTGCCCCCATCCTCCTGCCCTGGGGCAAGCGGCACCTTCCCGCCAGACCCTCGAGCACCGGGGCTGGTCCGTAGGCAAAGCCCTGAGATGATTTTCCTTTGGCACATCGACTCAAAGGCTCCTCAGTGAGGGAGGAGGGGAGGAGCGAAGGGAGTGGGTTTGGAGCAGATGGAGAATAATGGTGCCCCTGTCTGCCACCGGCACATGAACCGCCGACACAAGGCGCAGTTCAGCTCCTTGCCTCACAGCCACGTATGCAGCCTGCTCGCGGCACGACAGGGAACCTGGCTCTACGATTCCATGGTGGAAACTTCATTGGCAGTGGGTTTTTCCTTTTAAAAAAAAAAAAATCAGCTGCAAACTTTATTTTTACTTTCATTTTACTGTATCGCACAAATCCATCAGGTCCTGTCTCGGTGCTGTCCCTAAGAAGCCTGTGTGGAGAAGGCTGCTGAGCTAAAATTAAAGAACATGTGTCTTGCATTGAGTTTCTCGCCTCGGGGGCTGTGTCTGGGCTTCGGTCACCTCTGCTTCCTCTCCCCCTCCTTCCCCACCCCCTTCAAAAGAAAAACCAGCAAAGCAAGAGGGAAAAAAATTCTGGCTGCATTGGGCAACAAGGGGGATGATGGCACTGGGGGGAGAGCCTCAGGGCTCCAGCTTTTTGCCAGGGAAAAGATGAATGGTTCTTGTAGGACAGAAGTGCTGGGTGATGGGGCTGTGTGAGACCGCTCATCGCAGCTGATCGGACCGAAGGTCCGCCTGGCCCGTACCCACTCTGGCAGCCCAGGTGTTTTGGGCAAAAGGTACAAAAGATGGATCCCCTACAGAGCAGTTTTGCCCCAACGTGCTCCCAGTTTCCAGCTATGAGCAATGCGGGGACTTCTGAGGCAAATGTTGCACGCAGCATTGCACTTAATAGACACGTATAAACTACCTCTGGTGAACTGGTGTAATGGTGTTTTGAGTCCATTTGTCCTTCTGACCTTCACGACGCCCTGTGGCAATATGCCCCACAACTTAATTGTGTGCGAGTGAAAAAAGGGCTTCCTGTTTGTTTTCTAAATTGCCTGAAAGCATCCCTGGCTAATCCATCATCCTGATACGGCAGAAAGGTGAGTAATGGCCCCTGCTTTGGCTTGTCTATACTGCCTGTGAGTTTATAGACTTCTCTTCTGTCACCTCTCTCTGTTCCAGGCTGAAGCATCCGAGGTCTATTTAGCCCCTTAGGTGGGAGCTGGTGGGTGCCACACCTCCTCCCCCACACCCAGCCCTGGACCTCTCGCCTTTTCTGAGGTGAATGCGTGCCAGAAGCTTTCCTCCTTTTGCTGAATCAAAAACGTAGAAGAGCTGCTGCAGATTGCCAGGTGTGTGTTTTGGTGTCTAAAACCAGGGGCGGATGTTTATGGCGGTATTTTCCATCCTCGTGCAGAGCAGGAGGTGACAGGAGTTGTCCTGTAGCCATGACTGCACTGAGGTTTCAACCTTCCCCTGGGAGAGGGGAGATGGGATCAAAGGGACTCACTGGTTTGCGCAGTTGATGTCCCGGCTTCAAAACTCTGTCTGTTGTGCGTGTGATGTTCTTTTTCTGTACCTGAACTCCGCAGTCTGGATTCAAGAACGCTGATGAGATGTTTCATGCTGTTTCAAAGTGAGGTGCCCTCATTTCTGGGAAACAGCACTTTCAAAGTAATTTGTGGATCTGGGTTTCTCTCCGCTATGTTGTCTGGGTCTAGAGTGTCTGCGTCTCTCTCCGAGTGCACCTAAACCACTTTTCTGGCCCTCTCAAGAAATGCTCTTTCATTTGTAGCGCAGACAGCAACAAAAGGATCTCTTGATTATATCACGTTCCCCTGCTAAGCTCTGCATCGGACTGCTGGAGCAGCTGACCCTAAGGTTTGCTACAGGCATCTAGCTACTTGCTGGAAGCTAGTGCCCAGAGAAGATGACAAAATCCCATTAGGAAATGTGTCAGATCTTTCCCCCGTTTCCCGCACGCTCGCGCTGCCTGGGAGCAGGTCCCCACACACAGGCGTGTGGCCGAGGAGCCGGGCTGAGCTCAGGCCAGCTGGCTCGCGCGCTTGGGCTCTGCCCTCCTGCCCAGACCCCCCTCCAGGAGCCGGTTTGCTCTCTGCCTGCTGCCTTTCCTTCGCTTAACAATGCCATGTTGTCCTCACCAGACAGCACAGGGTCTGACGGCATCCGGAGCTCTGCAGGCTTACAGCCTCTGCGGGTGACCCACGTGCTGCTCCCCTTTCCCTGTCATAAGGCAGCACGTGGAGCGAAACGCTGGGTGGGTAACAGGGACGTTACATTCGCGGGAGAGCAGACGGGGTCCCTCAGCTGCCCCTCTATCACCCAAGGTTGCCTGAGCACCAAGCCGGTGCTCCCCGCTGCCTCCAGCCCGCGATCCAGCCTCCCCTCCTTCCTCAGCTGTCCTGTCCCCGGTGCGGAGGGGACGCTCAGGAGGGACGTGGGGGAACCCAGCCCTTCCTCAAGAGACACATGTGCTCCACTGGAAGGGCTGTGTTGTCAGAGCAGGGAAGAAATGTTTGGCTGCCTCATCAGGTCCATAGCTCTAATTCTTCTACTATGTTTCTAGATGATAAAGTAGGATCACTCGCCTACCAGGGCAGGCAACGCGGCACAAACCAGTGTGTCGTATGCAGGTACGTGGTGAGGAACGGCAGTATGAAGCGCTGCAGGTGTCCAGTCCTGCCCCCAGATGCTTTCTGAGGCCAGAAAAACAACCACAAATGGGTGAGGAAAGAGTCATAGTGGAGAAAAGTTGGTTTGGGTTGGTTTTTGGTTTTTGGTTTTTTTTTTTTTTCTTTTTGACCTGCCCTGTCCCCTTTACTCATCCCCCAGGTCCCGTTCCTACCCCAGGAGACCACCAGCGTTTGGTGCTGATACACACGTGCAAACAGGGACGGCTCAGCTCCCACCCGCGCAGAGCTGGCGTGAGCGAAGCGTGTCGCTCGGCGCCCGTCACATCTTCGAGGTGCTGGGAGCAAGGGGAGAGCAGCAGATGGCACTCCAGCATAAGCTCAGCATCGCACCGCCCAACCCGGGCAGCAAGTCTGAATTATTCTTGCCTGCATAGTGCAAAAGAAGCATAGCTATTCAGGCTCTCAGTCCTTGAAGGAAGACGTATAATCTTGAGCCATAAGATGCGTCTATAGGCCCTTGATTTACATGCTTTGGATGTTCCTCTCCGCTCGTAGGTCCAGATTGTATCTCTGCTTGTGCAGATTTGTCCTTACACAGTGTCTGGACTTGAGATGATAAAGAAAAAGTGTTACTTTTCACTTGCAGAGACTGACCCCTAATTTGCTTGGATTTTTTTTCCCTGTGATTGTGGCGTGCCTTTCCGCACAGAACTACCCCAGTGCACAGAAGCAAGATTTTTTTTTTTTTCCCAAATCAGATTTTTTTTTTCCCCTTAGCCAAAATGAAGTGACCTCATTGTGCTTGCACTGAAAAATGGACTGGTAGATGTAGATACTGAAAAACACAGTTCCGTGTGCCTTTTACAAAGAGGCAACAGCCGGACAAGTACGAATGAGTCAGGAAAAAATGTTCCTGTTGAGATTCTGCAAATATAGTGCATGAAGGTGTTTTTATTTTGTCTAATTAGCAATAAATTCAAACCTTATTTTCATATTTCCAAGCCCATTTGTATTTTAGAGACAGATCACAACCTGAACGTACATCATTACTCTGGCACAGACAAAACCGGCTCTTTCAGCAGCCTTTTTGTAGGCGAATGATGCCATATATCATGACTGTATTCTTACTTTGTTTTTTTAAGACCCAACAAAAATAATCCAAACCTGTTCTCATCACCGAGGGGAAGGATGTAGGGACTCGCAGGAGCCAAGTTCTGCCTCTCCCGGTTTTCCTGAGGAACGCTGTGCTCCGCGAGCTGGGCAGGGCTGCTGCATGCCACAGGCAATGCTGCCTGCAAGTCGAGCAGCACGGTGCTGCCCCAGGTAAGCAGAGGGAAAGTTGTCCTTAGAGACCCGTCGTACAAACGAAGGCTCAGACATTGCTGGTATAAAGTCACGTGGAGGAAATGAAGCCAGCGGTGCTGTGCTGGCTTGTCCCGGCTGCTGCCTCAGCCCAGGATTTTAAATGCCTGTTGCATATTGACTGTAACTGTGGTCATTTTTGTATTTGGAAGTGTATCTTGGCACCTGATAAAAGCAGTGCGATCCCAGGGCCCTCTCCTTTTCCTTTTCTTCCTCCTCCCGAAGGCAGCGAGTGCCGTGTACATCTGCCCGCACAGACCTTGTGAGTTTGTGTTAACAGGCGCAGAATCTGGCAAACTGGCGGATAAATCGTCTTCCAAAATACGAAGTCTGGCCCTTGCTCAGATCTGAGTCAGAACGTGGGAACCTGTGGTGATGTTCGTGCAGACACACGTATTTGAGGGCTCTTTTTGCCTCCTGTAGTGCTCCCCGTGAGTTTCTAGCTTTCCTCCCTTAGTTGCCTTTGCTTAATGTAAACGTGTATTCCCAGTGATGCTCTTGAAGCCTCTGGGATGGGGGCTTACGGTGTGTGCTGGGCATGCCCAGAGGTCCACTGGGCTGAAGAGCTTTGGTTCCTCTCAGTCTCGCAGGGGACGGTCCCCTCGGTGTCCCAGTGCTGTTGCTGCCACTTGCACGGCTGTCACTACGCTGCAGGGCTGGCAGTTTGCAAGGACAGCTGAGCTTTCAGGCACACAAGCCCCGACCCCAGATTCAGACCACGCTCATCCTCCTCTGGACCCTTGGGGGACTTGCCAGCGGCAGCTGAGATGGGACACGACCCCCCAAGGTGCACGGGGCCCCGGAGGCCACAGTCTATTCCTGGCTCTGCTGCTTGATGGGGTTTTGACCTTGAGCAGGACACCTGGGATGGGTTTGCCCGGGAATGGTGAAGAAGTGCTTGCCCCCTTGTCCGCTGAACGTCCCAGCCTCAGGCTGTACGTGCCTGGACTCCCCCCTCATTGAAAATGGGGAGAAAAACCTACTTCTGAGCCCCAGCTCTATGGAAGGTGTAGCAAGGTGAGGGTCGGTCTCTTCCCCCCTGTAACAAGCGATAGGACGAGAGGGAATGGCCTCAAGCTGCGCCAGGGGAGGTTTAGGTTGGATATTAGGGAAAACTTCTTTACCGAAAGGGCTGTCAGGCCCTGGCCCAGGCTGCCCAGGGCAGGGGTTGAGTCCCCATCCCTGGGGGTATTTAAAAGACGGGTAGACGTGGTGCTCGAGGACGTGGTTTAGTGGTGGGCTTGGCAGTGATAGGTTAGCAGTTGGACTCGATGATCTTAAGGGTCTTTTCCAACCTTAACGATTCTATGATTCTATGTGAGAGACCCATATAAACACATGGATTTTTGTTAGCAGCTTGACGTCTTGGGCAGTGTTCCTGCTCTGCAGTGAAGAGGGGCCCTCAATCTTCCACTTGTCTGACTCCTGTGTAATAGAAGGGCTAAATGCTCATTACTTTTTTGTAGCCTTTTCCAGTTGCCAATCAAACATGTCTGGTTTGGGGGTTTGTTTTGTTTCTTCGTTGCTGTGACTATGCAGGATGTTCTATCTCGCTGTAATTACTGTTCCATCATTGTCTTGGCATGAAAACATCTGCTGTCTCCCCGCGATCTCCACTTCTCCCATTTCTTTTGAGAATTTCATGGATCACGATGACCTTCTATTTTCCATAACATCTCATGCATCTCAGTGTACACAGCTGTTTCTCTTGCATTCCCCTGTCTCTCCATCTACTTCTTTTTTTCCTATCAGCATCTCCAATGCATTCAGAATTTCAGCTCATCTGCTTATCAAATCGATATCGCACTTGCCATCTCCTCTGCGTCGCAACCGCTGTAAACACGGCACCTTTGCACCTAACCGCCCGGGCTGTTTTCTCCTCTGAGCACAATTTGTCTTCCAGCTTGTGTCTCAAGTCTTTGTTCTTCTCAGTTAACATTTTAAAGTTCATTTTCTCAGCCCCTTTATTTTGATTACACTGTACTCCCTGGCTGTCTGGGTTCGAGGTCCATCCGTGCCGCCGCTCCTCTCGAGCGGGCGGGCAGCGAGGTGCCGCAGGGTGGTTTTGTGTGACCTTGTTTAAAGAGCATGGGGTCCATGAGTATGATGAACAGAGATACTTCAGGTTTTATTCCATTGCAGCACCTTTTATTACTAGGACTTTACCGGTATGCCTATTCTCTTAAAAAATATTAATAAAAAAATCAGTCCTATAGCTGCTGCAGATGGACTAATAAAACTCTCGAGTGTGACAGGACCTTAAATCTCTCTGCTTTGTTCCCCGTCTGTAAAACGTGCATCCCAGTTCTCCGCCTCCCGCTCCCGTCTCTCACCTGCCTCCCTGCCGTGCTCCCGACGGCAGGACCCCCATCCCGCTGCTCCTCCGGACCGCTGCCGGCACGGCAGCCACCCAGCCTGGCCCAGGGCGCTGGATGATGCTGTAGCAAAACTAACCGTGATAATATTAAAATTTTTTAAAAATTTTATTCACCCTCAACCCACGGTCTTTGTACATCTGAGCTAGGAATTTCCTGTTCTTGAAAGGCTTTGTAGAAGTTTGGCACCTGGAAGGTGTGACTGAGAAATGGCTCTTTATATGTTGACAGAGAAGAGGGGTGTTGGTAGAGAGTAGAAAGCAGGGTGGAGATTAGTGAATCGTGCACTAACTTCTTAGATGGACGGAAATAACACTGTGCATATATCATAGTCTTTTCCTCTTTCAGGAGTACAGCTGTTTATGCAGAGGTGGCTTGCATACATTTTTTATACAGATCTGCATTATATGTGGATACTTGTATATAAGTAAGGCTATAAAATCATAGATGAAGGGATCTGTTAATGCAAAAAGAGTTATGTGGCTGTCAGAGTGCATAATGAGTACCTGATTCGGAGGAAAAACGCTCCTATGAAGATGCAAAGCAACGCGTTTGGTAAGGATTCAGCACGCCGCGTCCTTGCCCAGGCAAAGCGGCCAGAGCGTTACTGATGGTCTTGGAAAGTCCTGGCAAAACGGACCGGCTGCTCGTGGGAAGGTGCGTAATGGGAACAGTTATATGCTCTGAGGGAGGGATTTGGGTGACCAACCCAAATGCTGAGAGGGCAGTTTAACCAACTGTCCCACGTCCTGCAGCGTCTGCAGGAGCCTTTGCTCCTTCCTCTGATGCCAGACGCTGGGTTAGGCACACTGCAGTAGGCACACGTAGAACAAGCCCTAGAAACCCAAAATTCAACTGGGAGCCAGGTTGCCTGGGCACTATATCCAATGCTTCATCCTACCTTTGGTTTTGCTCTCTAACCAGCTAAACGGCTCCCGTGCAAGCGGATGCCTGCGCTTGCACGGCCCCAGCTGGAATTACCTGCAAGCAGACAGAGCTGGAACCGCCTCTGCATGGAGGGATGCTGCAGCACGGGTGGCACCTCCGGTCCTTCGGAGGCCCCTCAGGAGGTTAACGCCAGCCAGCGTGTAACACGGGACGCTGGTTGGGGTCGGCTTGCTGGCAAAACCAGGTATCTTCCACAAAGAAACTGCTGGAGCTGGTTTCTGTCCTCACCTCCCTCCATGGGTGTGCTACTTGTTTCTTAAGCAAATTGCTTAACCACTCTGCTGTGCTTCTGTTAAATGGGTGCAAGGCTAGCGGGCACCTTTTGCTGGTGCTTTTGTCTCTTTAAAGGAAAAAATTTTGCAGAAAAGCACAGCAGCAGCCTAGCTCCAAAACGGGGGCTCAGGTGTTGGGCCAAGTGTTGGTCTGGCATGGGCCAAACCAGAGCAAAACAAATGCAAATCGAATAGGGAATAAACATTATAGGAAATAATCTCCGTCACTTAATGTACTCCTATGACTTTGAAATAATGGCTAGTTCCTGGGCATATCCAGATGAGCTAAACGGTGTTCTCCCCGTTCCCTTTTGTATATTTGGGATCTTTCAGAGACCTGATTGTCCACTTCTCCCTCCCTCTTTACCTCTTGGGTCCCCCCTCCCTCAGATTTCTACTGGAGTTTGTATTTTTTCCCCCAACAATGTCTCAGAAGAACCACAAATGTGTAATATGTGTCCCAACGCTTGTATTTTAATAGTGTGAAGCAAACCACATCAGCACAGGCAATTTCACATTCAACACATTATTGCTATTTAAAGCGCAGAGGTATAAAAATGATTGGCAATCCAGCTCTCCCAGAACTCGCAGGCTGCTGCTGGCTGCCAGATTGTGATTTTTTAATATTGGCTGCTCTGTGCAGTCATTCCCTCACCTTTGACTTGCAGATTTCCCGACGTTGAAATAGCAAAATCATTTTCGGTTGTAACAGGCACATTGCTTGCTGCTGAAAAAGAAGTAATTCTCATTAAATGTATACGTGTGTGTATATACGCAGCCACATCCACGCACGCAGTGCCGAGTGGCTGGTCAGCCTTTCCAGCGGAGCAACCTCTTGCGCTTCCCCAGCTTTGCAAATAGGTTTTACCTGAGCTGCTGGGGTTTGGAGGGGCGCGGGGGGCCGACGGGCAGGTGAGAGATGGTTTTGTCTCTCTCTTAGGGCTATGGAAGAGGGAGGGCAAGCGGGCTTCGTCCCGGAGATGGTGATATGTGAGGGCTCCTGATTTTCCTTTTCTCAGGGCTGTAATAGAGATCTCTCACTGAGCCGAAAGGTGTTAGTTGTGTCAGCGCTGTTTACATAAATATGTTGCTCTGAGTTAATGTACAGTGTGATTAAAGATTAGACCTTTATGAATTTCTGTTTAGGGCAACCTTACCCTGGTTACTGTAAGTATGAAGTGACAAAAAAATAGCCATTCTTACATGAAAATAAGACTTTGTACTGGAAATAATGGCCCCAGAGGTTTTTTGATATATGCCATATAAAATCTAGTGAATACAACACAGGTGGGTAGTTTTTTTCCTGATGTTGCTTTCTGAGGTCTCTACTCCATGCCCTGCCGCAGGGTGTCCTGCAGCTGGTTGGATGGAGGAAGGCAGGAACACCCTCATCCTCACCGCTGCTCATGGAGCCTTGCAGGGAGAGGGAGCCGCTGCGGTCTGCTGGGGCAGACAGCGGAGCTCTCGAGGCACACCTCATCCTTTCACGGTGCTGCCTTCCCTGCGCAGACCGATGGTAACGTGGGGGAAGAGCCGGTGACGGTGGTGTGGTCCAGGCTGGGATGAGGGCAATGCCGTGGGGAAGGCGGCAGCGTGCCTCTGGCAGGGACGGGTCTGCCAGGTCAGCTTTGCTGGGGGTCGACAACGTGGTGCAGGAACAACAGGGCTTCTGCCTCCCTTTCCATCGCAAGCAGGATGGAACCTCTGCTCTTCACTGGGAAGATTTGCCCGGAGTGGTGTTGCTCCAGTCCCGGTGACTTTCCCAGGGTGCCTGAGGAGGGGAGGCCCTGCCTCCCATGAGCAGTTTGCTCGCAGCAGCCGCGCTTGCTGCCCGGCGGGGATGTCTGCTGGTGGCAGAGCTGCAATGGCGCTAACTCACTTAGCACAGTGACATTAAACAGTGGCCTTTCTCTCTTCTAAAAATACCTTTTCCCTTTTGTTCCCCACAAGCAGCGGAGGAGACAGCATGCTGAATCTGCTGGCTCTGGTGGGGATTTACTCACCCGCTGCCAAAGCCCCATCCCTGCCCGCGGCTCTCAGTTCCCAAGCACCTCGCCGTCCCTCTCTGCGCTGGGCCACGCCTGCTGGAGCCATTTGTGCCGCGGTTATTGGCTTTGGGACACACAAGTGGCTCCAACCCCGCACTCCTCACCCCAAGCTGCCTTTTCGGGGCTGGGCGAGCTCTTCCCCCCTTGCTGCTGGCCCCAGCACCTCTGCACATTGCTGCGCCGGTTGCTGTCTTAATGCTAGTTATGCTGGTCTTGTTAAACCAGTTAATTGTTGGTGTGACCAGAGCTGTTGTGTGTGCACTCTGACCTGCCGGTTGTGCTCGGGGCTTGTCTGCCGGTGGTGGTGAAGCAAGCAGGGTGTGCGGTTGGGGCTCACCATCGAGGGCTGCGCCGGGGCTGCGGGGAGAGCTGCAAGCTCCGATCGGCTTCTGGGCCAGGAAAGGGGAATCTTTTGGGTGATCTTGGAGAAATCTTGGTATCTTGCAACGATGCGGACCATGCAAAGCCCTGGCAAAAGGCTGCCTTCAGAGCCGGGGAGCCGGTGGCAGCACTTTGTCACCGTATTTACACTTCTACTGGCCCAACGTGAAGCATTTGGCTCTCCTCCGCTTGCGGAAGGGATTAGCTACTTCATAACATCCAGACAAGATAATCTCTCCAATTTTGCCTGGAAGAAGTCCCTGACAAAGAGCAGCAAAGCTGCAATAATGCCAGATGAAACAGTAATTGAGTTTGCCTTCTTATTACTTTCTCAGCTAAGTTTGTGTTGGTTTTAATTTTATTTTTTTGTTGTTGTTGATACGGAACAGCTAAATACTGTCCCTATATTGATTCAAACCAGCAGCATTATATCTGTGGTAAACTGCGGCAATACAAGGAGGTGAGCAAAAAGGGTAGGAAGGAATTACTGTAAAAAGTTTTTAAGACTTCCATGCATTTTAAAAAAAGAAAAGACTTTAAAAGAGATAAAGCTTTGATAATTGTTACTGCCCATCACCTGCTCCTTTGAGTGACTTGTATTAACAGTGGGATTGTAATACTTGTACCAAGCAGATGCGCAGGGCTGCCGAAGAGGGAAGGGACGCACCGTGGTCCCGGTGCCGGCGCAGAAGCACTTTGCTGCCCAGAGCCCTCGGCTGCGTGGTGAGGGGCAGCCCCGCTGCGGGAAACCGGAGGAATAACGCGCGAGGTGGGAAGGGAGGGCCTCAGCAAGGTAAAACCTGACTTCCCTGATGTCTCTCAGCATTTAAAAGGCAGCACCTGAAACAGAATTGAGGACTTCAGCCTCTAGACTACGGTTCCTCTCCTTCAGGTGGTATTTCCAGGACTTTTTCTCCAGCCCTGATGTGACAATACAGTAAATCTGGATGGAAAGTGCTCAGATATAAACTCATCATCCTGACCCACCATGTATTCAAACTATTTTGAAGGGCTCATTTTCTATCAGATGGCTTTCTGTTTTATGTCAGGCTGGGTCTCATCCATCCCTGTGCCACCAACTATGTGTGCGGTGTGCTCTGACCACGGGAAAATCGATGCGAAGAGAAATGGATTGGCACAGACATGCCAAAATCCTTACTCTTTTTCAGTCTCCAGTAACTCCCTGTGCTGGGCTGGAAATTCAGAGGAGGATGAGAAACTCTCAGGGGAAACATGGGATGTTTGGGCATTTTCCTCATCTGCGGTGGCAGTGCCTGCATTTCCCTCTGGTCCATCTCCCACCGCCTGCAATGGGTCTTCGAGATGCACTGTACTAGAATGAAAGCAAAATGGATTACAAATCAAAGAACTCGGGGAAACAACTCTCTCTCTGGCTTTTGGAGACATTTAGTCTTGCTGTATTTATCCCTCTGGCCACGAAGGAGGTGACTCAAATGCAGTAAGCCACCCCTCGCTTTCATGGCAAAACGCTTTGTGCGCTTTGCTGATCTGATAGCTACACCGACGAGCGATGCACACCGCAGGAGGAGTGCGTTTGAAGGGAACGGTTCAGAAATTTGTCTCCAAAACAGTGTGATGGGCTGCTGTGACTAAACTTTCAAGTCAGATTTCTTCATCAGATTATATTTAAGATGCTGAGTAGCTTTGTTGTTCCCTGTTTACCTGGATGATGGTTTTATGAGAAATCCCATGGAAGCATGCGGAGAGCCCTCGGTGGCTGCAATGCTTCCTCCGCACAGGCGAGGAAGATGTTTTTAGCCAGACAAACTCATGCTGGGGTTTGCTCCCAAAGAGAGCCCAGCAGCAGGAATGGGGTCTGTCCTGTGCAGTGTGTGTTTATTTGGTGCCTTTCAAAGCAGATGCACGACAGAGAGCAGGACTGCGGGACTGTCCCTGGACCAGCCCCACCACTGCTCGGTGCGAGCTCCAGCGACGTCTCTGCGCTGGGGGAAGAGGGGAGAGGAGCAAAGCCCTGGCAAGGGAGGAGGCATTGGGGTGATGCTCACCCTTCCCGTCTGCAGTGCCTGGGCTCTCCTGCCTGTGCTGCCTGCTTAGGGCTGCTCCGGGGGTGAGGGGGTTTCAGGCTGGGCAGGTGCCGTCAGTGGCTGGTGGGGAGCTCCCACCTCGGGGCAGACCTGCTGATGTGGGAGAGGTGAAACTCAGCTATGACACTGGTCTCTCCCGTTCCTCTATCCTATACGCACGGGCAGTCATGAGCTTAAATATCCCACTGTATCTGAGCTCAGGTTGCTGGGTTATTCCAGATAACGATGTTGGGAATCTTGAGCGAAAGCCTGCTGGCTTAAACATGGAAACTGAGGCACACAGGCTCAGCTGATGCAAACCGAACTCCTCCTCAGTCCTTTGTGCGCAGCGTTTCCCACCAGCTAAGTACCACCGAGGGCTTTGAGATGGTCTGTGGGAAACACGGCACAAGGAGTTTGGTGTCTGGGTGCAATCTGGGTATAAGTTAACCCTAGGCTTGTCAGTTTTTCTAAATCTTGGCTTCAACCGACTTTTGGCAGCTGGGGAGGTGTGAGGAGGTTTGTGGGGCTGCAGTCCCTGCAATACTTGTTCCTTGGATAAATTGCAGATATAACTCATCTGTGCTGCCAGCATACTCAGTGTAAAATGTGAAGAAACCCTAGGGGATTTCCACTGGCTTCAGTTTGTTCTTAAAATTGTTTTCACCTTTTAAGTAGCATGACACGTTAAAGCCTGTGGGGTATTCTCCAGGAATGGCAGCTGTTCTCCGGAGACCTGAAAACAGCACCGCTGGTCCCAGCTGGGTACCCAAAAGGAAATAAAACCGAGTTTCAACATCAACAGTGCAAGTTTCCAAAAGTTTTTGAAAATAATAAATTAAAAGGTACTGGCTGTCCTGAACATGTTCTTGCTGGTGGACGTTCGGGTGGTGAGAGGCTAACGTTATGTGACGAATAATGCACCGCTGGAGCAATGCTGCTCTGATGATGCATTACACTAATACATCATGAGAGCGACAGGGCTTTAATGATGTATTACTCCAAAATGGCCTCAGTCAGGAAGAACAAGTCCAGGAGACTCTGTCCACCCCAGCTAAGTACTGCACAAATTTTCCAAGTTTTTTCTTTTCCTTGAAAGAGCATCCTGATAAGAAATAGCGTGAAGAGTAGCCGCTGAGGATCCTGGTGGGCCTCCAGGCGTGGTTCCCAAATGATGCTGAGATTTTGATTTGGAAAGGTGAAGCTGAAATGCTCTCAAGTGCCAGCTAAGCAAATGTCACCTTCTGGAGTGCCGCCGCGCGTTTAGCCTCAGCCTCCTCAAGCAACCTTGCACCAGCTCTGCTGGAAACGCCGACGCCTCGGGTCCATGCACGGCTGGCGGCTCAGCCCAGCGAGCCCCAAACCCAGGCAGCACCTGGTCCTGCAAAATCGAGCAAGCAATGTCACATACAGAAGGTGTTTGCCCGTACCATGTTATCCCACCAATATTTAAGGATAACACACGAGCTTGCCATCAGTCTTGGTTTCCAAGCAAAACATGTCATCCTCATTTCCTTTCTCTGCTTGCTAAGTAATAGCCATGTATATTTTTAAAGGGATTGTCCTTTGCATTCTTTTTATTTGCCATCTAGTATCGAAGCTCTAAAGGTCACATTTTTCAAGTTCTTCCCTTGGAGGTTCGAAGACTATACATTTACGTTAAAGAAAAAGAAAAAAACCCCAGCAATTTTAGAAAACCACTCCACACCCAGGGACTCGGGAAAGCTCTAAATATCACAGCCAAAGCTCAATGCTCCCAGCTCAGCTTACGAGCAGCTTGATTTTGCTCAGCTATAACCAGCTCATAAGTGTATTTACACTTCCAAGTTGCACATTTGTAGTTGTGCCTGTTAAAAAACAAGTTACCAAAACCAAGTGTTAAAGCCCTAGTTCTTATTTCAGCTAGTTAAATGTACAACTAACCCTGTGCCAGCCAGGTTTAAACTAATTCAGAAAAGCTTGCACAGAAGCTCCCACGGCTGACCTAGGTTTGAATCGCTTTTGCTTCAGTAAGTGCAGCTCTGCAGACCTGGCCTGAAGCTGATTCTCCAGCTCCGTGCGCGGGGTCTGCTGGGCTGGCGGACGGGATGGACACGATCTGCATCGGGGTAAATACACGGTCCTGTTTCTCTTGAATTACTTAGGGTGTGTGTTAGTTGTGCCCAGGCTGTGGAAAAAAAAGGTTGCACCCAATCTGGCACAACGTCTGCCGAGGCACAGTCACGCGCACACAGTGCTTTGAACTAACTTTAACTGGGCAGAGTGGATTTTGTACTGGTTTGTTTTTTGAGGCACGGGGCTGTAGCGTTTCTCATCCAACACTGGGAGCTCTCAACCTGGCTCCCACGATTGTAGCTGAACTGATTTAAGATAGGTTTTAAAAATCTCCCTTTCCTGGGGCGCAGCAGCCGGGGTCCCGGCTCGCCCCATCTCCAGGCTCTGCACCCTGCATCGCCACGCCGTACCACAGACTGCTGCGGGTGGGACGGAGGGATGCAACCTCAGGGCTGCCGCGGTCAGCCAGAACACACGGCAGGGCATCTATGCCAGTTTAACCTGGCTGCGTGCCACATCCAGGAGGACATGCCATACCGAATCTGGCATTAAGTTAGATGGGAGACAGACGATGCCCGATCCAGCCGAGAGCCCTCAGTATGAAATTAACCCATCAAAGCGATTTGAATAAGTACGAAGTGGCAGAGTGACTTTATTGCAGGCTGGTGGTCCACATGTGATCACAGCATTTCCTGATTTGGGATCTGGAGTCTGAAAACCGGGTTTGCTGTGTTGTCAGCTGTGGCTTGCGCAGGCTTTTATACGTGTTTAAGTGTGAATGTTAAGCTGCCGTGTGGCAGGTGGATGATGCAGGAAGAGAAATGAAGGACCCAAAGATCTGGATCTGGCTCAGAAGGACCGAGGGGAACGTTGTTATAGATCTTGTCACCCCAAATCTCTTTTGGACCTTACTTTCCTGATGAAGCCTGTTCAAATTATTTGCATAGTTTGACCTTAACATTGATGAAAACTCCAGTTGAACTTTGGCCAAGAAGGGACAGGTATGTCAGGACCAGTTGCTTAATTATGTTTACATCTAAATTGCTGCAGTAGATCTTCACTTACTCGGAAGTGATTTTCCTCTGCTCTTTAATTTCATAGAGCAATATGAAAGACATGAATCTTCATGAAATTACTCTCCTAATGCAGCAGAGGCTCCACAGTATTTGCAGCCTTTGCTTTTTATCACGAGAAGTCCCGGGGGGAGTTCAAGGTAGGATCCTTGCCATCTCGGCTCAGCAATCGCAGAAAGCCAAATAAATACAGCAGGAAGTCGGCAAAGCCCTGATTCAGCAAAGGCACAAGCACAAGTTCAGCATTAACCTCTGCTTAAGATGATTTGGAACAAAAGAATTAATCTCATGGCTGCCCAAAAGTCAGACCAGGAATCCAGGACCTTGACAGTCAGTGCATCAGTGTTTTAAATCTAAGGGGAGAGGATGCTTAAGGATGAGGATTTTCTTAAATATGGGAAAAGAATGCTCCCTGGTATGAGGACGTTTCTCGGTAATAACTCAAAGATTTTTTGGTCCATGGCCAGACGTGGTGGTCTGGCGTGATTTTGGCCAAGATACTGATGCCCTGAGGGAGGATGACATTCGGGTGGCAGCGTCTGTGGGTGGACGAGGCTGCCGCGGGGGCCCAGCGACTCCTCCTCCCTCGCAGCCCCTCGCCAGGCTCCGGGCTGGGATGCTGGAGACCCCTGGGCAGCACGGTGAAGGGCTGGAGAGCGTGGTGGGGTGTCGGGGCAGCAGCTCAGCGATGGGCTGCCAGTGCTCCCCCTGCTCAGCAAGCACTGCCGCCACCCACCCCCGGCACGAATGCGCTGACGAAGCCTCTCGGATGTGAGAAGGACTGCATATGATTGGTAATGGTCAATGTGGATCAAAATACCCTTCCAGGCGAGAGGTGCAGAGATCTGCCTGTTTGGGGCGCAGCGGTTTCACTGGATGGCAGGTCGGAGCAGAGGAAGGGAGCGGAGGGTGCCTTCTGCAGAGGTGGGTTTGCAGTTTAAATGTGTGCGACATCCCACGAGGAGGAAGCGTGATGCTCTCCAAGCCCGAAATCTGCTCGATCTCACGGGTGCGGCAGTGTGCAGGGCTGGGCCGGGTGTCGGCGGGGCATGGCTCCCGCGAGCCCAGCACAGCAGGCGAACACCGGCTTCGTCTCTCCTGAGCTCTTCGTGCTTATCTGATCTGTGCCTCTGTAATGATGTGGTTAGAATTAAATTATGGTGTTTTAATGTAGTTACAGCTACATTTACCAGGCACATTTCTTCCTGACGTACAATGCTGGAATTTAAGATATGGCCAGAGGCTGCATATGACTTCTTGTCTCCCAGGCTTGTTGCAGCTTTCCCACGTGCTACACCGGGCCCTGGCCAGAAAGGCAAACTTAGGAGTCCAATTCACATCTGCTGCTGGAAAGCCACTGAATTATGTCAGAGGTAAATCCAGGATGGGGGGACCAAGGAGCCTTGGTAATAGCCACTGCGTTCAGTGAGTGAGGCTCCTGCCTGCACACCGCCGTACCGTGACGGTGTAACAGGGCCAAGTGTAGCTGAGAATACAGCCCCTTGCATGGACAGGTTCGCACAGTTGGGTCTGGGGTCTTTTAATCCTTGCTTTTCAGCTGCAGGTAAATACCTTCAAAGGTACATGCATGAGGGGTTGATCTTTCACCAATACGCATTGCTAGTGTAACTATGACAATTTTATACCCATTGAAGATCTGTGCTGAGATAGTCTAAAGCTTCATGGAAACTTTCTTGCCTGTGTCTCCTTTGATGTGAACTTACTGGTAATGGAATTTGCTGTATCAGCAATAAGAATGATTTGATTAACTGGAGAGAAGTAAATAAACTAGTTAACTCTCTGAAGGGTTCTCTGGAACACCAGATATTGGTGGTTTTGCCATTTCCAGTGTGCCAGAGATGCAGGAATGCCAAAACTTCAAACTGTGACCGCTGGCCAGAGAAGCGTATGGCTCAGACAGCTAAAGAGACAAAATATTCCAGACGGAGAGTAGTGGCCACCGCGGTGCCTCTCCTCTGGGCGAGGGGACGTGGTGGGACGTGTCCTCCTCGCACTCCCGACAGCCAGGCAAATCTGAAAAATTCTTTGTTCTCACCATTAGAGCAGCCACTGAACGCAGATGCTTTGGGACATAACTGTGCAACAGAGATGATCTGCAGAGCAATTAACCCTGCAGAATGAACGGTTCCCTTTGCCTTCTCCTTGGGCCTCATCACAGCTGGTCTCCCATCCTCGAGCCTCGCCAGGTTGCATGGCGTGTCCAGATCTCGTAACGGGCTCCCCCAGATCATCCCTGTTAGTGGATGTAAACTCACGTAATTGCAAGGATCCCCACCATCTACAGAGAGCTGGTTTTGCTTATCAACCTTTCAGGGTGTTTTCATCAGTTTTGATCTGCCTGTTGGAAATTTATAGCGATGATGCCCTCTAGGGAGTGACTTGTTTTTCCTACCCCCGATTCAGCTTCAGACTCGTGAATTTTAAGTGCATGTGCATACATAACTGTGTGTCTGTATTTATACAGATACTGCCTGTGCACGTTTTGCAGTAATTCTCCTTGGATGCTCTTGCTTTCTCCTGCAGTCAATTTTTTTGAATGACATGGAACTGATAATGAATGTGGTTTCAGTACCGAATGATTGGGCTGGCTCGTCTCATTCCACCTCTCCTGGTTTTGAGCAAGAATGTGAGGACTTGCTGTGTCTATTTTAGATTCCATCATGAAAGGAATAATTGAGATTGAGATTCGTAGTCACTCAATGCAGAAGGTCAGGGAATTAATGCTGTGTTACATCCAGACCATTCATTTACTGTGCCTCCTTTTTTTTTTTTCCTTAACTGTCTGTAGGGGAAAACAAATGTGCCACAGGGAAGGTAACACATCTTCAATGCTGCGCACATCCCCAGCCTCTGATAATACACACTGTTTATCTTTATTTTGGGTGTGTTCCAGGGCAGTTTTATCATCATAATTGATTAGTGGCGACAGGGAAAAAAAATCCAGGAGTAACAGGAAGAAATGATTCCAGTGAATCCATTGACTCAGTTGTAGCATTGATCTACTTCTGGGAATTATTTATAGGAGAAGATTCATAATTAATAATATTAGTTTGGACTTTGGGAACAGTTTATCAGAGGATCTTAAAAGCCTTTGGTTACAATTTATCAGGCAGAAAAATAAGGTAGACAGCCTTGGTTTGGTAGAGGGAAGGAAATGGTATTCCTGGCATAACTCTAGCCATGAGTACTTGTGGCCCACAAAGTATGTTTCCCCACGGTGCAACACCGGCACGAGGCGGTGGCATTGCCCGGGCTCTTAGGTGCTTCCTTGGACCGGGGCGATGGAAGCAGCACAGGGATGTCCTGCTGCTGCCTGGACTTGCACCGGGGCACGGTGCTGGCTGAATGCTGGCAGCGGCGCTGGAGCCCCCGTCCCGCTGCTGCTGCTGCTCGTGGCCTCTGCCCCAGCGCAGCCGCGTACGGCAGAGCAAAGCGAGCGCAAGTCTGCTGGAAACTGCTGCCAAACTCTCCCGCAGTGAGAGGCAACGCAAGGGATAACTCAGGTTGCTCAAATATTTCTAAGCACAGAAATAGGTGCCTGGATTTCCAACTGCTGTCAACTAGCATAGTTAAGGAAAGTTCCTTGAAAAAAATCCGCGCTAAACCCCTCCTTAAGGTGAAGTAAAGGTGTCTGTGAGATGGGCACCGGAGCCAGATCAAGCAGGGAGAGCTGCACAGGGACAAAACAAAACCTCTTCTTCCCCTGCCTCTCCTCCCCGTTTTGTTTTTGTTTTTCACTTAACTGATCTGTATCCTGCAATCCTACCCGCAGGAGAAATGACACATCTGAAAAAAGCAGGAGGATTTGTTTAAAGTGGTCTGGTTGGGTTTTTTGGTGTATATATATATAGAATTGCCTGGAAGTAGTAAATAGAATTAAACACTGTAGTTCTGAAAAACAAAATTCTCAGGGCTGTCTGTTGATTTCAAAGCTGATGAAAACAAAGCAGGCTTTGAAATCTTTCCTCACAGAGCTTCCCCCCCTCCCTTATCATCTAAAAGATGGGCTTGATAATATTTGGGTTTTATTCTTCTTTTGAAACAGTTGAGAAATGCTGTTTTCTCAACTAAGATGAAAATCCCGATGTTTTTAATAAGGTCAGTGTAATGTCTTCATTAGCAAGATGCTGAAATAACTCGATGCAGATCTGGAACTTCCACCGGGAAAAACTTCAGTGTCTACCCAAAAAAGTCTAGAGCCACTTTATACTAGGTGTGAACCAGTACTGCTTCCCTAAAATTACTGGTTCTGGGATAACCTATTTCAGTTTAGGGACTGGCCACTGTGTTTTTAAATAACTCTCGTATGTGCAGCCAAACTCAAGTGGCTTTTCTTAGTTTTTCCCTGGCAAGCTGCTGGAGACGGGGCAGCGCCCGGTCTCGGGTACCTGCAAATCCCGCGGACGGGCAGCGTTGGGTGTTGTGTTTTGTGGTTTCATTTCATGTGATTCAGCAGTTGGTAACAAAAAGAAGGACTGGTGACCTGGGAAGATGTGTAGAGCTCACCGCTAGGAAATGCAGGTGGATATTAAGGGATGGACAGCCTAAAAAAAAACACAATAAAAAATATCCAAGCCACTAAGTCTGCACTCTCTTAAAATTTTGCCTACGAGTGTCACAACAAAGCTGCTGGGTGCTGTGCATTTGAAAGCCTGTCCTCCGTTAGGAACGCCAGGGACATGTAGAAAGTCTTCTCCCAGCTCTTCGGAGATGTGGCCGGCCTCTGGCCAACTCTCCCTGACCCCCACGACTGGTCTGAAACCACAGCCCCCGAAGACGTCGCTTCCTTCCTCCGTGCCGTATCTCCTCTGAGAAGGGTTGGCAAAGCTCATCTCCCAGCGTGTTTCTGTAGCTTGCTGTAGACACTGGGGGTAACGCCAAAGGCAGAGATGCATCAACAAGACCAATTGTTTGCAATGACATATTCTGCATTTTAAATGATCTTTGATCTCCTGGCAGCTCCCCAGTGCATCGCCCGTCCGTAACGCTGTCTAAATAACGTTTGTCAGGTGAAGCCACGTCTGGCTAACAGGCAGGCCAGTCCGCAGCGCACTGTTAGTCATTGGTGATTTCCGAAACCCACCGGCCGATCAATCTCAAATGATAGATGGAACATAATATAGGTCATTATTTCTTCCCTATGCATGAAAATGAATTATTCAGTAAAGATTTAGACCCTTTTTATTATGACACTGAATTTATAGAGCATACAAAACATAAATGCAGATTTCTCCTGCACCAGATAGATGAACTCATTCTCCAGGCATCGTGAGTTAGATGCAGCCACTCAGCATCACCACATGGTATAGACAAGATGTCCAAACGGCTAGGGCACACAACTGCGACGTGGGCGATTAGGACCTACACCTAGCTTGGCTGCCAGCTTCTGTACTTGCCACAGTATTCTCAAAAGCTCCTAGCTGGTTTAGGAGCCCAGGATTGGAAATCAGGCTCTCGGTACCCATGCATCTTCAATGAGATTTGGAGTCTCATGTTACCTAGGCCTTATCAATGTTAATCTTAACAAACTCAGCATCTCAGTCTCTGATCTGTGAAACAGAGTTGCTGTATATCAGAAGGAAATCAGTAAGGCTTAAAATGAGAATGAGAAGTAGGAGCTATATGAGTACACGGACAGATGTGGTCTTCCTGAATTCTGTCTACAGAGCTACCGTCTAGAATTTGGGTTGGTTTGTATCAATAGCAGTAACTTTCCTTGCCATTGGAATAAATGCTCCAATTTTTAATTGTGCAGCTAGGGAGAATGTTACCACTGACCAGCAGTTACAGATGTCAGCTTCGCAGTTCATTAGCTACTTCCAAAAGTCCGCTGGGAGTTCAGATTTTTAGTATGAACATTAAAGCTCAGAGAGGAGGAGAGCAAAGGCCAAGCCTGCAAATTCTCCCTGGTTTGGAGAAAAGGCTGGGGACTGGGCCTGGAACAGCACCTTTGGAGACGGGTGCTGTCTGCTGCCTGCTACAAGGAGCAGGGCAGCAGGTCCTGGTTTGTCACCCATGGGCTTCAGGCGCTGCCTGCACCCCCAGAGCATCCCTGGTGAGGTGGTCACGGCTTTTGTTCACAGGAACAGGGGGCAGTGAAGCGGTCAGTCCCTTTTGTAGGGCTATGCTGACTGCAGAGGGTTTGGGGACAGAAACACAGCAGTGCTGACCCCTCTTCTGAGCCTTTCCTCTCTCGCTGCGTCAGCATCCAGGGCAGCAAAGTGGGGTACCTGGGTCCTCTGTACTCGGACCAGGCAGCAGGAAAACTCGTTCCCTCTGGACATAGCCCAAACATTTACTAATTTCACTAGCTCCCTGGGCCAAATTCTGCCCTAGGTAATGTTAGAATAATTTGCTTCTCAGAAAGCTGGGGTGTAATTACCTGTCATGTGTGCGTGTTGACCGGGACGTAAGAGGAGGTGGCAGGCAGGGTAAATGGGCTCACTGGTTTTTGGTGACATTACGGAGGATCGCAGGCAGCTGGACTGGGCGTGCTCTGCAGGTGCAACTGGGCAGCGGTTTGCACTGGGCTGTTTTCTAATGCTGCAGCGTCTACCGCTTGCCTTGGGCACACCGTGTCCTCGGGGAGCGGGCTCTGCTCTGGGGGCAGCGGAACCGCTTTCTGGGCGTGCGGAGAGGTGCGAGGGGAGCCTCAAAGAGAGGGGAAAGCCCTGCACCCGCTTTCTGGGCTGTGCTGTCCTGGGCTCTCTCAAAATCAGTCATTAGTGGGCTTTTCCTCCTGCAAGCGCCATCAAATGGCCATTGCCAAAATGCCCGGAGTAAGGACCCGGAGGGGCTCCAGCTTAATGTACATACATTAACTGCTCAGGTTTGTAAACCTCACCGAGGGCAAAAACAAACACAGTAATGGAAGGCTGGCTGAAAATGAGCTGAATTTGTAAATCTCAGCAGCGTCTGCAGGAGAAATAGCAAAAATGACTGAATAGATTGAAAGTGGTCACCTGCCTGAACCCGGCCACAGCTCTGGGAAAGGCGGAAAAGAGAAAGTACTGATAAAGTCTTTCAAAAGCCATTTGACCTGTAATTTTCACTGATGTAAGGGATAACAGTGGAGATTTCATTTTAATATATAGAAATCCTTTTTTTTTTTTTTCCCCTGAGCTGTAATCAGCTCCACTGAAGTTCCCTCTGTCCATCAACAAAATCTGTCTTGTGCTTGTTCTTTCTGGAACCCCTTTAAAATTCTGCACCACGGTCAGAGAGATTAAAGGGGTAATATAACCCCAGGAACCACACTCTTGACGAGTAATTTCCCGGTGATTATTACAAGAAATAGCTAAGATGTAAAGCAGGCTCAGAGATGGGAGAAAAAGTCCGTTCTTTAATCCCCCCCCATCCGTTTACTTTGCACACTGGTGCCGTCAGCCCCTTTCCCAGCCGGAGCAGCTGGGATCTTCCCTGCCTGCTGGTGCAGCCCCTCTGAGGAGGAGCACAGAGACCCGCGCGGGCGCTTGCCATGCTGCTGAACCAGAATTCAGTGCTTTGTGACTAAACAAACCCAGTAAAGGGAATTTTATCAGATTTTTACAGTGGTCTGCATCCAAACATGAAGATGACTCTTTCCCTAGTAGGCCTGACCTACCAGACCTCTGCACGTCCTCTAATTTACGCCTTGTTCATTAGTCACTTCTGGGAAGTACATTTACACACTGCCTCTACCCCCCCGATAAAAAAAATTATAATCCCTGAGCTTGAAATAATTGGCGACCCCAAAATAGCTCTTGCAGGCATGGCTGCCGAGCTGGGAGGGCTTCAGTTAGGAGGCACTCGGTCTCGGGCAAGCTGAGGTACTCAAAATCAATGGATGTTTCGGAAAATGTAGGGCAATGTGGCTCAGTCCCGTTGGGCGAGCGGCCTGCGCTCCCACTCAGCGCTTCTTAATTTAGGTGAAACTGATTGCTTTCACCTTATATAATTACGACAATACTTGGCAGCCCCATTGCTGCTTCTGTCTGACGCTGCAAAGCGCTGTTCAAACACCGAGTGTAAAATGTAGGCGCTGAGGGTAAACGCTGTCACTTGCACTGGGCAGTGCCCTTCTGGGGCCGAAGGCTGCAGCGGTGCTGCCGGAGCCCCGGGATGCAGGAGCCCTGGGACGTGGGGGCACCGGGATGCAGGAGCCCTGGGATGTGGGAGCACCAGGACACAGGAGCCCTGGGATGCGGGAGTCTCAGGACACAGGGGCACTGGGACGCAGGAGCTCCAGGACGCGGGGGCACTGGGATGCAGGAGCCCCGGGATGCAGGAGCCTCTGGGATGCAGGAACCCTGGGACATGGGGGTACCTGGTTGCAGGAGCCCCAGGATGCAGGAGCCCTGGGATGCAGGAGCCCTGGGACGTAGGGGTACCGGGACGCAGTGGCACCGGGATGCAGGAGTCGTGGGACATGGGGGCACCAGGATGCAGGAGTCCTGGGACACGGGGGCACCGGGATGCAAGAGCCCTGGGACGCGGGGGCAGCAGGCACCAGCCGCTCTCTTTGAGCAGCCCTAGAAAGCTGTAGGTTAAACCCAGGAGCGTCTGCAGAGCCCGGGCTGCGCGCGGCGCCCAGGCGAAGGGCAGAGCGGGTGCCGGTGCCCAGGCCGGGTGACGGGATGGGTGACACCTCGCAGCCATGCCCGAGTTGCTCACTGTCCCCAGCCACGGGCTGTCCTCGCCGCCGCCCGCCCGCCTTCCCTTTCCAACAGCCCCGGGAACTGTTTATTCGGCCCCAGCTTGGCTGTGCCCAGCGGGAAGCAGCGCAGGGGTGATGGCGGGGAAGCCCACGTCCCGTGCCGCCAACAGACACCCCCACGCACCTCGGGGCGGGGGGTGTGTGTGCTTTGCCCACGGACACGCGTGGGCGCCCAACGCAGGCCTGCAGCGGGGGAGCCGCTATCAGCCGAGCCGATACCGGTTCCCGTGCTCGGCGCTGCTCGCCCCCGGGGCGGGAGGGGTGGGGGGGGGCGGTGCTGCCGTGGCGCGCGCGGTGACGTCACGGCAGGGCCACGCGACGGCGGCGGGCCCCGCCCCGTGCCGCGGGGGAGGGAGGGAGGGAGGGAGGGAGGGGGGCGGCGCGGGATGGAGGGAGGAGAGGATGGCGGCGGGGGGAGGGAGGGACGGCGCGGCGCGGCGCTGAGCTAAGCCGATCCCACGTGTGACGGATCTGGCTGCTTCCCCAGCGCCTCTCCAGTGAGATCCTCCGGTAGCGGAGGGAGGAGGAGGAGGAGGAGGAGGAGGGGGGAAGGGAAGGGAAGGGAAGGGGAAAAGCAACCGGAGCGAACCGAGCCGGAGCCGGAGGAGCCGGGCCGGGGGGGGGGCGGGTTGGGCGGGCTGGGGGGGTCCTCTCAGGGGCTCTCGCTCGGCGCGGCGCGGATCGCTGCGGGCTCCGCGCGGCCATGGAGGCGGACGGGAGCCAGGCTACCTCGGGGAGCCCCGGCGAGGCGCAGCACGACCCCGGGTAAGTCGGCGGGCGGCGGAGCGGCGAGGAGCGGGGCGGCGAGGAGCGGCCGACCGGCCGCTCCTCGCCGCCCCGCTCCCCCCCGCCCCGCTCCGCGCCCCTCCGCGCCGCCGTGAGGTGCCCCGTCAAAATGGCCGATCCCGCACCGGCGTTCAACTCCGCTCTCTTCTCTCCCTCCAGCAAGATGTTCATCGGCGGCCTCAGCTGGCAAACCTCACCAGGTAAGGACCGCCGCCCCCCCACCCCTCCCCGCCGCGGCTCCCACCCCCCCCACGCGTCCCGCCCCGCGTGGGCCGCGTCCCGCCGCGCCGGGGCCTGCCCGCACCCCCCCCCCCCCCCCTTCCCTCCTCTGCCTCTCTGCTTCTCTCTCTCTCCGCAGACAGCCTTAGAGACTATTTTAGCAAATTCGGAGAAATTAGAGAGTGTATGGTCATGCGGGACCCCACCACCAAGCGCTCCAGGTAAAACCGCCGCCCACCCGAGTCGGGTTGACAAACTTCGCGAGTTGCCGCCGGGGCGGGTGGACCCGCCATCCCACCCCATCCCACGCGTGGCCGGTGGGGCTCTTCGGGAGGTTTCTCTGCGCCGCATCCCTCCAACCGGGAGGAGGAAACAAAGCGGCCGGTGGAGGCGGAGAGGTGCAGGGGCGGCCGGGTCGGGGCTGCCCGCCCTCCCTCAGAACCGGAGGCTTTGGGGAAGGGGGGGAAACAGCGATTTATTTTTATGACTTCTCTCCTTGTCTTTAGTTCTCATCATTCCCCCCCCTCCCTTCTCCCCATCCCCTCGCTCTTTGTCTCTCGCAGAGGCTTCGGGTTCGTTACGTTCGCGGATCCGGCGAGTGTAGACAAAGTCCTGGCTCAGCCCCACCACGAACTGGACTCCAAGACGGTAGGTCCTGCGTGGGGCTGCCCGGCTGCCCTTCGTCCGCTGTGGCAGCGCGGCGGTGACAGGCGACGTTCCAGGGACCGTGCCCTCGCCCCGCACTCGGCCGCGGCTGCGACTTCGGCTCAGTTTTTGCGGGGCGGTGTCAAGCTGTCATTGAACCGGGACTTTGCATGGTTGTGTTTTTCCTTTTTTTTCCCTAGAGTCTGCCTTTAACTTATGAAAAGCGGTAACTTTCCTTTTTTTAAATCCGAATTTCCCGATACCGACCGATGGCTCCTCCCCCAGCCTTGTATTTTGTCGAGCGGTGACATTGAAAAAATTGTAGAGTAAAATCCAACTTTTTTTGGTGTTCTGCTGCAGAATGCTTTCTGCAGGGAACTTTCTGCTTCTTTTGATTGATTATTTATTTATTGCTGCGTGCGTTTCAAGGTGGGAGTGACTTACTGTCAAATTGTAAAAGCTGCTTTTAGTGTCATTTCCCAAAGTCATTTTTTGGAGAGATCCCCTTCACCTGTGATGTCAGGGCCCTTATGAAACGTACGCATTAATTTATGGAAAGCTATACGAGAGCTCGAGAGTAGATGTGGTAGAGAAGCACGAGTCCTAATTTGTTGTTGTTTCTCCAGAGCTTTTTGCTACTCTCAGTCTCCAGTGGATAACATAAGGAAAATGCTCATGAGATTCAGCTGGTCTATTTTTTCTTTTGATAAATGTTACATTTGCCCTTTTTTTTTTTTTTTTTTTTTTTTTTTTTTTTTTTTTTAAAAAGCCCCATGTGTAAGTTTACCTCTTGACCTGATACGACGTTTTCAGTACTGGGTCAAACAAAAGGTATCAAGCCTGTGTAGCTTTAGGCCCTGTTTTTTCTCCCTGCCATCAAGGCCATGCAAAAAGATGAAGTTTTTGTGCCTCTTACTTTGTTACGATTTTAAGCCTCAGCAAAGCTGGAAGGGGAGGGGGAAGGACACTGGTAGAGGTCATTATTGCTTTGGTACCGATCGCTCTGAAGGGGGTCGTGTTTTGGGAAGGGAAGGATCGTGTTGGTCTAACTGTCTGGCAGAGACTCTCTGCTGAACGTATCGAACGTGTTTGTTGCTGTAACTGTCTTTTATAGTATGTATTCTGGGTCTTAAAGGTTTTATTTTCACATGAGCGTGGTGTTAGAAGGAATTCTGTCTCGGTACTGGAACATCTTGTGTGTGCCTGTGTGTATGAGATTATAGTTAAATGAAGAATAGAAGAAGCAGGGAGCAAACACGAGTGTATGATTTTTAAAAAAATGTAATTTATATGAAAACAAAAAGCCCATAGCTCTGGTAGAAGCAGGTGGAATCTAGCGTTTTAATTCGACCTACAAATTCTGCTGGGCTTGTCTGAACACGTAGCCCGTGCTTTCACGTGCCTTAATAATTTGATTTTAGGTTTAATCAGATATGGTAAGATAACTGATTCAACTGTGTTCCTGAGATTAAACTCACCAGACTTTTCATGTACAGCTATATTCTCTATGTGTTTTTAAAGATAAATTTAGATAAGGAGAACAAAGGCAAACAGTATCTTGAATGAGGGTTTAAAAAAAAATAAATCATGGGAGGACACCCTGTCATATTTCTGACTATAATTAGGTCCTCCCCCAGCTTTTTTCCTGTATCACAGTCTAGTCCCTGCAATGTATTAATTTGCTCTTCTCTGGGGGAGGGGTGAAAAGCTTGACCAGGACAAATTTGCCTCAGTTTTGATTGTGTGATAATGATTGAATCAATCTAAACAAGAAATCGACCTTAGAATCAGTAAGGCAGCTTAAAAGTAAAACATAAAACTAGCCAGGTTCCCTTTCAGCCATTTATTTGTAGACGTATTGTAGTAACTGTTCTTTAGTATAACATAGCATTTGACTCTGTTTCAACGTTCAGCGCAGGAGGCAGATCGGTTGGGTATTGGCATGGAAACGTCGCTCTTGTTTACAGTTACGTTAAAAGCTTTGTTTAGGTAATGGCCATTCATATCAGAAATAGTATTATAGTCATTTCCTAGAGGACTTGTAGATACAGTAAGTAGAATTGTACCTAACTAACTAATTTTTTTTTGGTAGATTTTTTTTTTGTTGTTGTTGTTTAAATAGTTGACAGGGATATGCAAAAGGTATGGATTTGCCATGTTGGTTGCTAATGTTCATCTTCAAATGCTGATGGTGTTTATCCAAAAGGTTTTGTAAAGGAAAATTAGGTTATTTAAGAAGGGCTGTTGCTGTGGTGCAAGGAACTCCATGCTCTTTGAACTGACCTTCAAAAATGAATGTGTTGCTTTAGAGTTTAATGGCTCTTCCAACTTTTTACCAGCGTGACTTTGCAGTGATGTCTTTCTGGTGGGACTGGTGGTGTTTATTGAGAAAACTTTTCACTTTTGAAGCAAATATAGAAATGTGCATATTTGCCTCCACCTTTGGGTATTGCTATGGAAAATCCGTACCTGTTGTATTTCCCCAGTAGACAAATGCCTAGTCAGTGCTGAATATATTCGTAGATAATGTTAATCTCTATGAAAAGGTTAGCTTTCTAGATAAAGAATTTTACTTTTTATGCTTTTTGAACAAAAGTGTCATGTAATCGCTCATTTCTCAGGTATGTCGTAAAAAAGATAGTACATTTGTATCCAATGTGGACAAATCAGTTTATCGGTCGCACATCAAATGTTTGTGCTATTTCCAATTTTGACAAATTAATTGAGTAAAACTGCTTTTTAGGAGAGGCCCATGGTTTTTTTTTATCAGTGACAGGACTATTTATCACCACAGGAATAACAATACCAAATGGAAACATCTCCTTTTCCTAATCTGGGTTAGCTTGAGGGGGGAAAAAACCCAACAAAAAACAAACCCAAACTATTAAATAAAACCTCTACTTCTCAATATGCCTTAACACGATCAGGATTAGTTTCATCCGTTTGTTATATAGTCAAAGATGACACTGAAAGCAGTCACAAGTTGCACAGTTAAGGTAGGATTTAGTCCTTTAAAAAATCCTTTTCCAGACTCTTTATTTAGAACATGTCTGCATGCAGATGCTGCTAAAAAACAGAGGTGAAATCAGCAGCATGTAGACATTTTATTGCAATCATTTTTAAAGATGACAATTTAAGATGGGCAGTTGTTTAAAAGGTGTGATTTTTCTTTACATCCAGCCATGCATCTGCGGTGGTGTCCTTTTGTTTTTAAGTGTTTTTTGAATGGTAGAGTGGCTTTTTAAAGATGACCCATGTGGAAGTTGTATTTAAAATTGCAGAATTAGCATTTTGGAATTGCAGAGTGGACACGCTTTCTAATTTATGCAGTGTGATGAGAGTCAATGCTGCATCTTAAAACAAGGGAGCATGGGGTAAAACAAAGGTTTTGTTGGTTTTTTTTTTTTTCTTCCTTTTTGTCTCTGTGGTGGTGTGCTTCATGCAAGAATACTATAGGTAACTCCTTCATGGAAAATCTTTTTTTAAGAACTTGGTTTCTTCTGGTTTAAAATGCCTGTATGTTGCGTTTGTGTCTTGCTCTCCCCTCTTCCCCCCCTTTCCATAAATGCCCCTTTGTGGTCTTTCATTGCTCACGTGCATTCTTTGAGGGTAAGCAAACCAGATCAATTTGGCATATTGTTATGAAGGATAATCTTGTAGTCCTTCTAATGTTTTAGTTTTAATAATTAAAATGTAAATAATTTGACTTTGTGTTTTGCATTTCTTTTTTGTGTTGTGCTGCTAGTCAGTTGACAAAACAAAGCAGGAAACTAAAAGAAAAACAAAGTAACCCAAAACCCAACTGAAGGAAGGTGCAGGTGTCAAAAACAACAGGTTAAGATCTTGATCAGGAATGCTGGCCATCTTTCTGTGCAACCTCCAGTGTATACAGATAATGTTTAACGTGCAGTTTTGGTTGTAGAGGCAGCACCCAGAGACTAATACAGAGCTCCCTGAGCCCCCGCGGAGATGGTTGCCCAGAAGATGATGTAGGAGGTGTACAGAAGAGGTGTTTTCTTCTTTTCTTCCCATCTCCCTCCCCCTGCCAAGAAAACCCCATACAAACACAGACTGATCCATCAGTTCCAGAGTAGTTCTAGATGACCCGATGTGCTGAATTATAAGCCTGAGAAATGAGGGATTAATAATTCAGTGATTAAAAAAAAAAAAGTATGTAAATTGACAACAAAAGCTATCTTGTTGATTTCCCCTTTCTTTTTCCTCAGATTGACCCTAAAGTTGCATTTCCCCGACGAGCACAGCCTAAGGTAAGTAGGAGGATCGATAATAGGATTTTAGGCACACAGAGAATCATTGTTGCCAGGCAGTTCAGGTTTCAAACAGGGAATTGGCAATGAAAGCTTTTAAAGCCAGAGTGCATGGCGTCTTAAGGGTATCAGCGTATGGCTGTGAAACTACAGGAGAGCTGCTTTGTGCGATATTACGTGTCTCCAGTTTAACTGTCTCCTTGCAGAGTCCCGGTCAGTTGTGGCTGGCTGAAAAGCAAAGACTTCTCTAGTGCTAGCGGGAGATTGTTGCTGCATTACTTGCGTTTGTTACGCTATTTTACGCAATGTGTTTTGCATGGTGTTTATGAAGAGCATTTGGATTAAGTGCAGACTTCGGGCTTGTTTTGAGATGAGCTTTCAGTTCTGTGGTTGTCATGGATGGGAATATATCTCTGCCTTCATTGTTTGCAAATGTTCTTTTGTATAACTTCAGAGATGTGTTTGGAGACTAATAAGCACTGGATAGCAAGTTTCTGATGAAGCTCTGAACTCTTCAGGCCACAGGGTATTCTTTTGCAAGAACAGTGAAACAATGAGCTTTAAGTCTCTTAGCCGATGAAGCTGGCTGGAGCAGTGACCTTCTTCTTCCAGGGCACTCTTGCTGTAGTGTGGCCGGCTTCTACGTTGGGACAAAGACGCTGTAGCCATGTGCAGAGGAACTTCTGTCTGCATGCTTGCTCTGAAATATCGCTGGGTGCCATTTCTTCTGGAGGAGTTGCTGATGGAATAGAAGTGGTTGTTGCTCTTTAGGCTGTGCCTAACGAAAACAACAGATCAGTTTCAAATCCAAATGTGCAGTCAGTTGTATTTGAATTTTGAAAGCCAGAGGCTGAAAGAAAACTTGTAATTGACTTTTTTTTTAATTTGTTTTTGAGAATCTATTGGAAGAACTTAATTTAGCTGGTGTGTGCCGCTTGTATACACTCTTAATCATCTTGGGTTACTTCAGCGTTCTGTTAAAAAAGGATGGAAAGACGAGGCTGCAAAGTTGTGGATGCAAGTCAATAAGGAAAAGCGGTTTAAAGTTGGTGGCAGGAGACTACCTGAACAAGTTCAAGTTCAGCCTAACAATTTTATTGCATGTAGCTCCTCGTGAAAGCAAGCAGTTTAATAGCGTGTGGAACCGTAATGTTAAATATTGTACAAAACATGCATCTAGGAAAAATTATATGTAATTTAAAGACCCTAGGCCTATAGCAGGAGAGGTGCTAGTGATTTCTTTAAAAGAAAAAAAAAAAAAAAAAGAGAACAAAACCCGGCCACGTACTTGCAGAATTAAACTGAACTAATGTAGTCAAATATTTAAGAGGTTCTTTTCTTCATAGGACATATCTAATAACCAATTAGTTAATAATGGTGTGCCTGGCTTGCTTCTGCGCTAAGCAAAGAGTTTATAGTTTGCAGGGCTTGGGGCTTCTGGATTATGTTGTTGGATTAATGCTGTCTTTAAGATACAATTTAAAGTTACCAGAATTTTGAAGGGTTTCATAATTAAAGTATGAAGATGATCTTGCACTGTGACTGATGTTCCATTCTCCCTTCCCAATACTTTTTAAAGGCTTATTTACATTTTAAACTGTTTTCAATTACAAACAACACTGTAGAAACAGATAACTGGTAAAAGTTTATAACGCTTACAACAGAGCTGTTAAGCTGTCCCATGTGATTTCTTCTATAACAATTAAAAAAACCAGGGCATGTCTTATGCCGAGGATATTAGTGAGTTAAATTTTTGTGTTAAAGAATGCAAAATCAGGTCATTTTTACAAAGGGAATTTTGTTGTTCTCCACGTAGTGTTTTGGTTGTGGGTTTTGTTTTTGTTTTTGGTAACAGATACCTTTCAAGTGTGGGGCAAATCCTGGAACGTACGCTGGATTCCACTCTTAGCAGGAACTTGCTCTCTCTGGAGAGGTCAGCAGTGTCTGTTTCTGCTTTTTACACACTTGTCCTTTCTAAAGTGTTGGGATTTCTACAGGGCACTTGAAAAAAAAATCTTAAGGTTGAAAGGAGCCTTATCAGGAAATTGGAAAAAATCAGATGCAATAAAGAACAGATTTTTACATCAATTATGACGTATTATTCTGGACTGCATTTCATAATCTGAATTTTTTGTTTTCTGTTTTATAATTAAATACTGAATTAAGGTTTTGGACTTCAGTTGTTCATTTATCCCAGTTGAATACTGAATGCTCAGTGTTAAAATGTGACTGTACTTTAGTCTAATTAACTAGCTAATGCTTGGGTCTGTGGAGATTAATGGCATTTAATGAAATGTCTCTGTCTCTCTCTAGGTTGGAGGGGAGATTTTTTTGTTTCCCGAGTAGTCTTCCTTCCTGGTGCGTTTAGCAAAATGCAGATTGGGCTTTTTTCAGTGGTCTTGGTGGCCTTCCACCCTGACAGCGATTGGGTGCTGAGGTGGAAGCAAGGCTGCAGGCGCGTTCCCCCTTCTTGTGCAGGCAGACCTTCTGGCAGCGCTCCCTCCATCCGTCCCCTTCCTTCGGGAGCCCTTTTGACCTGCCTCGGCACGATTAACTCTTCAGTGGGCAGCGGCTGCATTGGTTCTCCGGCTGCATTCGCCTCCCTTGCCAGATCACATGCTAGCTGTGGTCTGCGGGGTCGCACTCGCCTGTTTGTGCATGCATGATAATTTGTGCTCATTCCTTCCCCCCTTCTGATTCACTTTAATTGGCTAGTTTTCCCCTTTGAAACCATAGGCCAGTAAAGTGCTTTCTTTGGGGCTTTTTTAACTGCATCTCCATGATTTGACACCTCTCTGGTGATGCAAATTGGTTACTGAGCCAGAAGTGGCAGGTTGTAACAGCAGAGCATTCTTCCCTGTTTTTTTTAGAATGACCCTCGCGGAAAATCCTTGGTGACTGCCTCCAGTGGATTACAGCATGATGTGTAATCCTGCTCTCCTTGTGAAGTCCAGGACAACTTGGAGGCATTGTTTTAGGAAATTTGCTGCAGGGGTTTAACTTGTGGAGGGTCTGGTATATGGCAAACAGCGAGATGAAAAGAATATACGTATGCTTTCTCGTGGCTGCTGTTCCTTGATAAAAATCTGTCTTGCTTCCAAGTGCTGGAAGGCGCTCTGTAACAGTTGATCATTTATAACTCTGCTGACTTGAAAATCCTTAAAAAGCAGCAGTGATGGGGGGGCGTAGTAGTTTTGTACCCCCTTTTGAATACTGAAGACTACAATAATTTCACTTTTTAATATACATAGCCTGTCAGTTCTGACATTACCTACTATATTAGGTTGGAGAAGCCTTATCAAATTTAGCATGTTCATTAGACAATTTCAAATGTAAGCAATTTCCACCCTCACCCTCCCACCTTGGGGATTTATTTAAAAAAAACAAAACAATCCTGAAGAGCAAAAGGACAGCAGCCTCAGTCCATAAAGAAGCTCCTTGGCCATGAAAATTTCTTTGTGTGACTTGCTGCTATAGAAATTTGGATGCTTTGTCGTGCAAAGCCATGTATGAAACAGAGGCAGATAATACTTCAGTCAAAGTTTACAGTTAGTGAGGCTACCCACTGAGTTGTATTTTGTGCTCAGGTTCCTCCAGCATGGGACCGAGGTGCCTGTTTTTCCCGGCACTTACTACAGGAGCGTAATGCCTATGGTTGGGAATTGTTCCGGCAAGTCAACAAGCTGGGACTACTTGTAGTAGCATTCAGCAGCGTTCATTAGCATTGTGTATGTGACCCACTGCCTATAGTCTCTATGCATCCTCTTCAGCAGCTGTTGAATAAAAAGGGCAAGCCAACTACTGCTGCTAGCTCCTGGAGCTGCTCCTGTAGCTCGCTGGCGTGGGCTGTGTGCTGGGTGTCCGGTGTCCTGTCTGCTGATGACCCAGAGTAGAGGGGGTCGTTGTCAAGATTGCATATTTTAATTTGGGATCTAATCTGTGTGGGCTGGGTACAATATTCTGTGACCATTCGGTCACAAAATAGCAAAAGGTCTTCATTTGGTGAGGGAAGCCTTTTGTTTGATAGTCAGATGGTGATGCTGAATACTGGTGCTTTCATTAGACGTGTTTTAATCTAACAGAGGATGGTGCAGGACCGATAACTGGTTCTGCCATCTCTGTGCTCCTGTCAGTCAATGTATCTGCAAACTGCGTGCCTTGTCTGTGGACTAGCTGGTTTCCTGCCTGGCCAGGCACATGGACTGTAAGAGGTGCAGTTGTGCACATCTGTTCCTCCTTCTTTGGTAAAAAAAGTGTGTCAACAACTCTCCTTTCATTTGAGTCACCCCTGGTTAAACCCACGTGAAGCTGGCTGTTCCAGGGTGGCAAATGGAGGGCATGCCCTTTTGGAATAACACCCAGGCTAACCTGGGATATTTTTTTTTAAAGCTAACCAGTGGATTTGGATGTCTGATTCCAATTAAGTTAACTGTGGGTGGGGTGTCTGTGTCCCTTGGCTGCCTGATAAGCGTGAGCCAGAGTAGCAGAGATTTTATTCCAAAGCAAATGATGGACCTTGAAAATCAAGAGTTCTGTTGTTTGTTTCCTCCCCTGCTTCTGCCTGTAAACTCCTCCAGGTTAGTCCCACTACTTCCCATCTTATTTTAAGTACTGGGTAGACTTTGAAGTCTTTTTCAAAAGAATGTGAACCGAACACACTAGCAGAACTCGGGATTCTTCCTTTCCTGCCACCCTTCCTTCCCCGCCAGGCTGTAAAGAGCAGCAAGGTCAGACATTTTCCCTATGTTTTTTCTTTTTCTTCTTCTTTTTTAAAATTCCCCTGCAGGTCTGGGCGGAGTAAGAGAGGAAGTATTTCCTGCTCTTAGCATTGGGCATAGATGTGTACCTTAATAATATTGCTGTATCTTCTACATATAGAGTAATATGAAGTCCTTACCAGACGATAGGAGGGATTTCTTTTTGTGGTTGATGGCCAGTGTTCAGGTATCTTGTTCAACCAACCTTGATGTAGATCTGTCGTCCAGGGTGAACCGCTCCTAGAATTTGTCTCCCTCTGGCATTGGATGATCAGATGGAAAAGTTGATGAGTCTGAGTCTCAGCTAATCAACCCAGGTCTTCTCAGGTAGTGGAGGATCAGGGTTTTGAAACCCATTATTCTTGGGCTCAGATTCTTGCTCTCTGCGATCTGTTTGAGGCAGAGCATAATCTCTGTTCTTGGATGCTGGCAGCCAGGGTAAAAAGTGGCTGTGCAAGGCGTTCTGTGGAGCGCAGTGACTTTTGTCAGAAGGAAGAGCTGAGCTGGATTTTTGTAATGTTATTGTTTTTTGAGATGTAAACTTTTATTTCTTCTCCCCAACCACTCAGGTAGATTGCTCGCATTGTCCTTAATCCCCACAGACTGTCTTGTACTTGTGTAAGATGTATGTATTTCCATTATCATTGCCTAAGGACGTCTTTCATGTTAAGAATAGCCCTAATGTACTTTCCTTCCCTTTGACTTACTGCTAACTAAAAATTAAAATTGAACATCATCTAACTTGGGATTTTTTTTTTTAAAGGGGATTCTACATCCCCCCTGCTTTTCTGTATTGTTGGATTATTTTTAATGGTGTTTACCAGGTAACTTTTCTGCACCGAGACCTTGCTGCTTGCGTATGCCAGAAAAGGGTCCGAAATGAGGGAGGTCAGGGAAATGGAAGAAGAGCAGCAAGCTAGCACCCTTGTGCATTCCTCTCTGCTTCCAGATTGAGTACATCTCGTCTGCAAAGTGCTGAGCCTTTATCAGCCTGGGGGTAGGTCTACTAATGACTGATCTAAAACCATCAAATTCATTTATTTGTCACTGCCAGTGACAGGCCAGTTAATGCTAATGGATTCTTTTTTTAGCCTGTTGACTCTGGTGATAGTCTCATAAATGTTGTGAAATCCAAAGCATTAAGGGAACTTGTAACTTACTTTTAGAGGAGAGCATTGAAACAGGGTAATGTGGTGTGTGTAAATCAAGGTATACGTTATGTTGAGAAGGAAAAAGAGCAACTCCTCCATTTCATTAAGCCATGCATAGATGTCTTTGCTGTTCCTAATAGTTATTTGACTTTTCAATTGTATTTTAGTGTTCTCTTTAAACACATTTTGGGTCATGCTATAAAGGGAGGAGAAGCTGTAAATAGAGCCAGTCATCTTAGGAAAAAATGGCTTGTTTCAGAAAATGGTTCATCTGCAGGGCCTGAATCTTCTCTGTCCCTATTGTGCGAAAGCACTTAAGCATATACTTAAGTTGGCATAAGCATGTGGGTAAGTGCTTTGCTGAATCAGGATGGACTAAAACCATATTATTAAATGCTTTGTTGAACTGTGGAGTCTGTAGCAGAAAAAGATTAAAAGATTACTTTGTGTATTTGACAGGACTTTGTGTATGGTCAGTCCCATCACTACTTTTTCAGACATAGCCAGTTTCATCTCCCTCATTTTCCCCCCTCCACCAGAGGATCTCACTCACAAGAAAATATTAATCTGCTGTTTCCTCAAAAAAGTGATTGCAAGGTCAGTGTAGCATCAGACTTTCAAAAAAAAAAAAAAAAAAAAGAAATCATTGTCTAAGCTTAATTTAGTCTCTAGCCCTGCAATCACACATTCTATTTGCCTTAGTCACTGGAATAATTCTGTAAACTATGTGAGTAGTGTTCAACGTGGCTTAGGTTTCTAAGATATTATGGCTGTAGAAATTGTGGTTTGCTGAGTAATTTGAAAGTTAATGTGAATCTCTGTAGTCGGATGAGCATGCGGTATTAATAAGTTACTGCTAAACTGTGGCATTTTGCTGCTCTCCTGTTGAAAATATTTCCTTTATTTTTTGAGCGCAGAGAAAATCTGAAGAATGTTAGGAAGTTTATCTCCCCTGCTCAGTCGTTCCTCGTGCTGGGACATCTGCAGCTGGGTGTATTGTTGTGACTGAGTAAGCTTAAATTAAGTATTAAGATTGCACTTCGGGAACTTTGTGTTATAAAGAAGGACCCTACCCTACTAAGACTTAGGCAATACTACACAGGAGGAATAGTTCCAGAGACCTCAGTGAGCACAGTTAAATGTGGACAAGGCTTCTTAGTATGTTGGTGAAGTGTACGTGGCAAGAAGGGTGAAGGAAAAGAAGTATTGACAGCAGCAGAAAGTGTCGTTCCCTCTGCCCTTCCCTTCCCCCAGCAAAGACTTGCATTAATTTCCCATTGACTCTGATGTACAATAGGGAAGAGGTTTCAAGCTGACTGAAGGGGCAAAGGTCCAAGAAAACTACTGTAGCAAGAACTGATGCAGAGTGACAGTAATGAGGTGGCCTGGCAGGTGGGAGGGAAAATGATGGGGTGGGGGAAAGAAACTAATATCTAGTGAATTAAGTAGTTCCCAGGGTTTGAAGTTAAGTCCTGTTGGTTTTATTTTCCTCTGTATGTGCCATACAAGATATGGCTGGAGCAAGGCCTCCTTGGCTGAGAATGTGGGCAGGGTCCTGGTGCAGCTCCAGTCCTCGTGGTTCAGGGCTGGGTTGCTGGGAGTGCTGGTGTTGCCCAGAGGATACAAAATTCTTCTGCGGTGTCCCCAAACCTGCGCTGTGCTGTTCTAATTTGTGTTTTGGTATCCCTGGCTCTGAGCTTATCTTTATGTTGTTCTGTGGGTCAATTTTGCATCAAAGAGAAGGTGAGGAGCACAGGGTGAAGAAGCGTTTTGAAAATTTGATTTATTTAAAATAGGGATTGTGAAGTGCTGGCAAGACTCTCAGCTTCCTGAATGCTGGTGGAAACAGAATGCCTGCTAGATAGGGAGTCGGTAGAGGGTTTTATAACAATTGCTGAATAAACATTGTTCACAAATCTTCCCGAAGGGTGATTTGATGAGGTGTGTAAAGAGGTTGCAAGGAGCTGAGGATTTGTCCCAAGTGTTCGTAAATCCCGCTGGACTGAGAGGTATCAGCCGAGTTGGAGGCTTGGTTTGTGGCAAAAGCTTGTCTGCTGCGAACCGTCAGCACTGGCAGCAGGTTTGCTGTTCGTTGCACTGCTGGAAAAAGGTATTGCTGAAGGGGACGTTGCTAGTGATTTTTCTGCAGTGCTTGCTGAAAGAGTGAGACTTCTGTACAGTTTTCCACTCGGCCATGTTATCAATCATTTATGTTCAGAGATGTGTTGGTGCTATTCCCTGCTCTGAGCCCGAGCTGTGCATAGAGCCTGATACATACATAGTGCATTTATCCTTTTGCCAAAGGTTTGCAAAATGTTGTAAATAAGTATAAAGATGTTCATTTGCTGGTGAAATTTGCCTACTTCTGGTGTTGTATTTGGCCGACCTACAAAGCCTATAGCAGCGCTGTGTGCTCGGTGAATTGTGGAAGGGAACAGAAAACATGGAAAAGAAATCTGAAGTTAATGCTGAGATGTGAAATATGATAGGAATTTTCTGAGGACACGGGGGTATTGCCCCACCTTTTGGTGTGGGGCTGCTACCGACCATCGTGTTGGATGGTGTCAGGCCATTGCTCTCTGCCATGTCCTGAGGATCCCTGGGAGGTTTCTCATGTGCGACTCGACCGAGCCCCACTGAGCCAACTATGGCGAAAGATGTTGGCTTCTTGCACTTGGGGCTCGCTCTCCTCAAAAAGTCTCTAGTATAAGGTGTCTTGGGGTTTTTTTTGATTGATGTATTTATACTAGACACCTCGTCTTCCTCCCCAGTTGCTTTCTGTAGGTCGACTCTGTAACTCCAGCCCTGGATGGGTGGCCTGCTGAATACGCAGCATACCGAACATTTGAACCCTACCCTGTTCAAATAGTACTTGGTGCAAAATCCCCTTGTAAAACCTGCTGTGATAATGTCCCAGGACCACCGTTAGCTGGGTTTGACCACTGAGGAAGCACAGCATCGCCATCAGTAAGAATTTGGTCTTTCTTGATGTAGCGTGCGGGAACCCAAACAAGGCCCTGATGGGCTTGGTACTGCCGTTGAGCCTGGAGAGGCAAGGGTCGGAGGAAAAAGGGGCAACGGGGCATTATCCAAAGTATCTCAGCGTGGCAGAGAACACAGCCGTTTCCTGACGCCCAGGTTGGGTACCACATGGTAAACGGCTGCCTCTGTCTGAAAGAGATGTTGGCAGCGTCCCTGGACGTTGGGAAGGAAGTGTGTGAAGCGAAGCAGTATCGTACGCTGCTGGCTCTTTATGTGACTTGTCTTTGAGGGGTTAAACTGAGGTTTTTTTGTTTTTTAACGACTTTTGATTGGAAAATTTATAAGGGAGGCCCTGACTGGAGTGCCAGTGCTTTGGTTTGTGGTGGAGGTTGTAACTGCTGAGTCCTGAGGTTCCTGCCGTACACTGGGGTTTCCGAACAGCGGCGGCGAGGCGAGACTTCGGGGAGGGGGAAGCGAGATAAGGGCGCTAGGCCGCAGCATGTGAAAGGTAGTTTATGGTATGAATTATGGCTAATGCCGGTCACATGGTGGTTACAAACCAACGTGGGGGCTGGGGCGCAGTGCTTGTGCGCTGGGAGGCAAGGGGGGAGACTGGCAGTGGATTTAAATGGGCTCAGTGGTGTGTTGCAATGCAGGGTCGATCCTGGTGCCCTCAGTAACGAGAGGAGAGGAGGAAGCATGCTAAGCTGCAGGTGTCCTGGAGTCCCTCTGCCTCCAGATAAGCGTTGGCTCCTCTCTTCCCGGCAGAGCTGGGCGCTCAGCCATGCCGGACGCTCCTCCGCCCCCGTGGTCCAGCTCCTGGAAGCTGGCTTTCTCCTTTGTGCTGCAGGACTGTACCCGTTTCTCTCTGTGTGGCCTGTCGTTCCTCCCTGTTGGGGCTTGGAGGGATGGCTGCGGTGGTTCCTCCTCCTTACGCAGATGAGGAGTGTGTCCTGACGTGCTTCCAGTGCGAAGCGCAGCGCCGGAGACAGGCTGCACTGTAATTGCGTGCCTCTGTTCCCCCTCTGCCTGCCGAGCGGGGATTTCCTGCCCTAGCCGGCCTGGGATCCCAGGGGTGGGTGGATGGCGGTGAAAAGCACCTGGAGAGAGTCGCCTGCCACAGTACCTTTGTGCTTTAAATTCCTGTGATCAAAGCAGCAGGTTATGCATGCGGTGTGCCTGGCAATTTATGTATGAAGAGGGAGTTGTGATCATCTTGTGTGATTTTAATTTTTTTTTCCTGTGTTTTTTGTCTGGTCACATCCTCTATGTCATTAATCTTCCAGATCAAATAAAATGATAGTTGAAAGTCCTCCATAGTTATGATTCCCCCGAAGTTTTGTGAGCATGGCTTTGATTTTGTTGTAGTTATTAGAAGTCAGTTTAGATTTCTGGACCTCTGTTTTGTAGGTATCTCCAGTGGATATTTTAGTAGGGGCATTTCTCTTCTCTCTCAATCAACTATGTGTATGCAATAGGAAAAGAACAAAATATAGAATAGAAAAAAAATTAAAGCAATTTAGTTACCAGTCCGAAGGCTTTAATGCTAAAGAGCCATGAAGAAACTTTATTGGAACTATAATTGCAGACATAAGCAGTGATTATCTGTCTTCATGCTTTTATAGTCCCCATCACTGTCATCTGAACACATGAAGCTGATGAGAGTGTGTGCAGAATGTTATTCCGCTGATGCTGTGTAATCCTGATCTCTTGCAATATGTGGAAAGTAAAATAAAATGCCAATTCATTTGAAAATGATGGGGAAAGAAAAAGGTGGGAGAGGACAAGTACCCTCACAGAAAACATAACCTTGTTTCATCCAGCTTGCAGCTGAAGGAATGCAGTTGACAGGGTAAGCATCTTACGTGGATGTGGTCAAAAGAAATTTTGCTGTTTCTTAATGTTCTTAGAGGTCTTCGGCAGGTGCAGCCCTTCATCTTTGGAGGGTGCCTCCCTTTTTTTCCTTGAAATGTTCTGGATTTCCTGCAGCTGAGAGAAGGACAACAGCACCTGTTTGTCTGTGTGGCCGAGAGCTGGAGATCGTTGGATCAAGGCAGACAAATGGATGCTGCCACGCGCTTCTTGAGGTGGAACAGAGATCAGAGAGCAAGTCCTGAATTGCTCGGCCTGATTATTGGTGCTGGTTATGCAGGTGAAAATGTGCTCTGGGCTGTAAAGAGGCAGAGGGAGGAAGATGTAATTTGGTGGCTGTATGCAAGATTCTTTTCCTGCTGCTTGGCAGGCCTAAAGATCTGAAGTCCTCAGTATTAACTACCTAGTAGTTTCTGGTGAACTTGCTGGGCGCTTTGGAGGACCGCGCACATGACGTGGTGCTGCTCTGCAGAAGGGGAGCTTGCACTGCTGGTACAATCCAGTGACTAAATCTGACGTGGCATTCCTGAACCGTAGTCTGGTGCCCATTTTGTAAAGAGGCTTTTATGTCTCCGCTGCCCTAAGAAATTTTGAGTGAGAGACTTTCTGCTGCTTGGCAGCCAGAGTGGTAGAAGGAGCAGTATATGCAGAGCTCTGGCATTTTGCAGTGAGGTTAGTAATCCCAAGACAGGCACAGGCTTAGATGGTTTAAGTTTACTTGGTCCAGGCCAGTGTTACTAGGGTTTGCTTGCTGTCTTTCCTGCTCCTTGCTCTCCCGCTCTTCGTGGTTTTGAGGCAGGTGTGTGCACTGCCTGAAGGCAATTTCTAATTCTCGTCATTTCCATTGCAGTCACCTGCTCAGGGTTACGGGGATCAGTGGGAGAAATGAGATAGGAGCCAGAAGTCCTGTGATCTCTTACTGAGCAGCACGTGACTAGTCCAGGGCTAAGGCTGGGCCTTAAGAAGGTAACTGGTTTGTGGGTGATTTTTGGGTAGGGGAGGCTCTTGTTGGACAGGAAACTGTTTATACTTTTTTTTTCCCTTTTTCTGAAATTTGGAGGCAAAAAACAGTTGTTTTGAAGGAGGAAAATAGATGCAGAGGAATCCAAAACTTCTAAATCTGTTTTTGTTTGCTCTAGCACTGAAGTAGGACCAGGTAAAAACTACAACTGACCATGTATGTTTTTGGTGGACTTTTCTGAATTTCTCAGTGATGATTGTCTTTGCTTTCATGTGAAGTTAGCAGGGGTTAACCACTAACTTCTGTTAGAGCAGGTCAAAGCAAAGCTCCTAAATTGCCTAATACAGTCAAGGCCATTTCAAAAACCAAACCGGAAAACTACTAGTGAAGTGCCTAGCTATGCAAAGAAGTAGGCAATGGAGTTTTTGGAGATGTGTGCCTGCCTGTCCTTTATTTGAAATCAAAATGAGATAGTGATGTTTTGAAAGTTTCTAGCCTTCATTTTAGTGAGCTGCCGATGAAAAACTGGCTCTGGGAAAAGTTTTATCCAAAATGTATGTCCCACAGACTTTCAATTACATTCCTGGAGACATCAGCATCCTACTTTCACGAAAGACTTATGTGCTGAAATGACTTAAGCTAGTTTAAATCTGACCCTTATTCTTATCATATGGAGATGAGGGAAGAGATTGTCATCACCCTTGTTTTATGAATGTGGAAAACAGAAGTGCTGCTCTTGTGTTCTGCAATACTCGAAACAGTGGGAATTGCTGGTGCCTCGGAGAGGGTGATTCTGAACTTGCTGTCCCGCGTGTTTCCAGGTGTTGGTGAAGAGAGGAGACGCAGGGTTTGAGAAGCTGACATCCCGGCTGTGCCATGGCCGGTGCTGTGTGAGTAACTCTGCATTTTCTTCAGTCCCCACAAGGTGACGAAGCTATGTGCGAAGATTGCCTTAGTGTTGCATCATTGGAGACGGGTGTGAGTCAGTCATGAAAACCCTCTGTAAAGGGCTTTTGTAGCTAATACTGGCTTATTAGAAACAGTTGTTCGTAATAGGCCTGGTTTCACTGGGCATTTGAAGCATCTTAAGAATGATGCTAGTGGTGCTCAAAGTCTGAGGGGCGCAGAAGCAGATGCGGAGGTAGGCTATAAAAGGTTTAAGATGGAGGGGTGAGTGCCCAGAAGAACAGACTGAATGCAGCATGCCCATCCGACATCTGACTGATGCTTCAAAACCTGTAGTCAGCTACTGTAGTATGGGGCAAGAAGGGGAAGGAATGAATATAGAACTGCTCTCTGCTAGGGTTTGATTAATTTCTGGGGGAGGCTCTCCGTGTTTGTGGGTATGTAGCAGCACAAAGCAGTGCTGAAACCCAGGGCTCTGTGCGTGAAGGTGTGCTGGTGAACTTGGGTGCTTGCCTTCCGTGTGGTAAGGGGAGGCAGCTGGAGCTGGCAAGTCAGCACTCCATGCTTGTTTCTGAGCAGCGCTTAACCTCTGCGTCTGCTTCCATCGCTGTGAAATGCTGCTTTTACAGCCACCACTGCTGCTGTAGCTCTGAGCACCCTGCATGCACTCAGCAGCCCTCTGCCCGTGAAACGGTGCTGCCCTTCTGCAAGCAGAGGACTTGCCTGTACAGCACGTCTGTAGAGGAGGAAAGATTGCAGCCCGGGCTGCTGGGTCCTGAGCAGAATACCCTGAAGACCGTGCTGTCCTCCCTCACTGCTGCAGGCTCCTCTGCCAGGCGTGCTGGAAGCTTTAATTCATGTGCTTTGGGATCCTCTGGCAGGCAGCGCTGTAGAAATGAGGAGTATCATTGTGTTTTATTGTGGCTTCTAAGAACGCAGTGTGTTTGTGCTTCGGGGAGCCCCAGGGGCTTTGTTTTTCACCAGGCCTGAGCTATTCTTCAGTAGAGTCTTCCCGGAGCGTGATCTAGTTCTGCCCATTAGGAGTGAGAGACGGGCCTGACTGATTTCTGCTCCCTGCTGCATAATAAATCTGATACTAAAATTAGTGCTGGTCTCCCTAGGCCATAATTCTTGCTGAGATTATAGAGAATTGCGTGTGTGCAGAGAGGAATTGTGGTTGTGTGTGTGTGTGTGCGTTAGGGGTTTTTTATAACCTTGAGTGTCCAATTTCCAGGTTTTTTACTTAACCCCCCCCCATCTTTTTCCCCTTTTCCTCTCTTTTGGGAAGTGCTTAGCCTTTCTGTGTATTTTGGCTATTTAAGCCTCTGTCACTGCAGGCAGATGAGTTCCTTGGGAGCTCTTCTGAAGGTTTTGTAATTGAGTCTTTTACCACGGCGACAGGATATTATTAACCTTCAGTAAAGCAATTTATTTCATACTCCTTTGTGGGGATAAGCCTTTTTTCCCCCAGGAAAATATGTATGTGGAAAGGGTTTTACGTACAGGGGTAGCTGGACTTGCAGCAGTGATTATGATTTAAAAAAAAAAAAATTATATGAAAAACAGGCAGTTCTGTTTTGTGTCAGTTTAAAAGAAACCTTTGGTCCTGAATGACTCCCACCCTTGCCCTGGTGTTTTATTTTAAAGAACATACTTTTTGCCCATCAGTGGCTTTGAAAGGACATTGTATTTCATTTTAGAACTCTAGATATTTAGCCCCTGTGAACACTAAAACATTTTGTTTTCATCTTTGAGACGGCCTTAAAAACGAACTGAGAGCTGGAGGAAGGAGTTCCTTGCGGGGTCTCCCTCTTGGCTTGGCCTTTGCCCTGAAATCAGATGCAGACTAGTCCAGAAGTCGTTAAAGATTGGATAGCTCCTAGAATAGCAATTTCCAGCGAACAAGCGGGAATGCTGGATAAGTGGCCAGCCTGGCTGAATAACTTGTATTTTCTATTGAGCGCGGTGACAAAGGCACCGGTTTGGGATTCAGGGGCTCTGGGCTGGTCTGTTACAGGCTGTTGTATCATTGCATCTCCCTGCACCTAAATTTTTATTTTAAAAAGAGGATGAAAATATTTCTTTTCCCATGTCTAGTTAGACTTTGCTTTTTACTTTCGTAGACTGTTAAACTTTAAAAAAATAATTAACGACATGCTTGTCTTGGTTTGTGTCTTACTTGAAAACTTTGTGCTGTCACAGAGCCTGCTTTCTAAGGAGTTCACCACACCTTGCAGCATGAATATGTTCTTTCAGCAATTATATTAGATAAAGAGGTGGTATTATTGCCACATTATACAAGAGAGCTTGGATGGGAGTTGCAGTGCTTTGTCAGGAGCTTTACATTTGTTAACACACTTGGATCTCTTGGCGCCGTTTGTAGGCTTTAATTGCAGAGTCATCCGTTTTTCTACACTATGCCTCTTTAGCACGCTAAACTGCTTCTGCCTTGCTATTGAAACGGGCATCCTAGAGAAAGTGTTTTGGTCTGCGAGGCTTTTAGTGACCTTTGTTAGGGCTCTCCTCCAGAACCACCGTTTCCCAAGCTGATCTTCCTGCATTCTACCACTTTCTGATTTTCCGGATGTGTTCAGCTATTTTTATCCAGGCTTTCTAGCGCCTCTTCAGTGGTTCCATCCCTTTTACATTAGACGGGCTTTTCCTGAGGAGCACTCACCAGCCCTTGCTTTGAGTGCGGGCTCCTCGTGGCAGGGCTGCAGGTTTGCTCTGCAAAGAGAGCACCGCCTGCTCGGTGGCCTGGGCTTCTAGCAGCGGTGGTGTGTGTCTGGCACGCGTCTTGCTGCCAGGAGGGAGGAAGGGCTGCTGGCCCGTCACAGTGCCCGTGCTAGCCCTGCCATCTCCAGGGGCCGTGTGGCAGGAGGGCACCGGGCTCTGCCGGTGCCGGTGTCCCCAGCTCACATGGGCTGAGGTTATGCACCATGGGGAGAGTTCAGAGAGTGGGGTGGTTGCAGAAAGAATGGGTCCGAGCCTAGGGACGGCGGGCATACTGCTTTCTATAGGATGTCCTGCTGGGAGAAGATACCGATGCTAAATGTGTTTTGTGGGGAAAAACTGAAAGCACTTTGTGCATGCTCTCCTTCAGCGGTGGTATGAGCAGGTTTGCAGAATGGACTTGCCCCTTCCTTTGAGGTTATGGGCATCTCTGTGTTTTGTTGGTAGCAGTGAACTGAGGTTTTTAAAAACAGAGATAAATGCCGTGACTTTGCCTTTATACTGTAGTCTTCAAATGCCATCAGTTCAATGTGCTGCTGTATCTTCTGACTTGCCAAGTGCAGTGCTTCAGGGGAACCAAGGGGCTTCTCCAGAACCTGCCCTCCTGTTGATGCCTCTCTCGTGCCTGGCCTGTGCTCAGCTCCCTTGGGAAAGGGCGCTTTCCTGTGCGGTCCTTCAACCTCTGCTAAAATTCGAGAGACATGCAACAGAACATTTTTGTTATTGAAAGACTTTTTGGCCCCTCCACGTGCTGGTTTCGTAAAACTTTGCAGCTGGTAGATTTATTCTTACATCTCCAACTAGAGCTTCTTTCTATTTTGAAAATGCCTAAAGTACCTTTTTTCCCCCCTTTTTACTAGAACTATTGTTGTAAATGAGCCCCACAATCTGCAAAAAAATTTTTTTTTCTTTAAAGCTTCCCCACCAGAGATTTAATTAAAATATTGTGAAAGGCAGTCATTGAAAATGAGAAACCTTTTGAGTGGAAGGCACCCTGATTTCCCTCCGCGGAGCTTTTTGTCACCATAGAGATGAAAAGAGAAGCTCAAAATTGCACTTTCCCCTTGTGCGTTGCTACCGAGGGGACGTGGCGGCAGGTAGCAGCTGTGCTAAAATCAGTGGGGCCCGGGGCCAAGGAGGACTGGGGAGGCATGGCTGGGGCTGCAGGCTTTAACTCTTTGCAGGGCATGAGCACTGGATCGGGATTTTCTTCCCCAGTGGAAGCGTTTCTTCTTAGTTTATTATTCTGTTTTAATTTCCTGTACTTCAGGGCTGGAATTTATCTGGGCTTGCGAAGGGGAAGAACGAAGGCGCCTGTCCTTTTGTCTCGATAAAAGCATAACTAAGCAACTTTCTGCGCAGCGTGGCCTGTTGGGTCTGCACCGGAGCTGTTTGGATCGGTCTGTAAATCGCTGCATTGTTCTTGAGGTGTTTATGCAGAAAGCCGATTAAGTAACGGTGTTGAAATCTGACTCGGCCTTTTTAATTTTATCATGTTAGTGTATAAATCAAAACTTCTCTTGCTGCTCTGCAGCAGGGTTCAAGCCTGCCTGATTCTTACTTAAAATATCTAAATGTTGCAGCTTTTTTAATTTGTTTTTATTTTAAAATAAATGGGCTAAAGTTCTTTTTCCTTTTCTTCCAGTAACCCCTCTGGAAGTGTAGGGATTAATAAACCAAAAATACACGCTGTGAGTGATAAAACTGCTCTGATACAGTTTCAAAGACAGTCACACAAATTGAAGATTATTGGAGGGTACATGACACTGGGCAGTGTTATGCCTTTAATCATTTTAAAAACAAATTTTTCTCCCTAATTGAGTGAAGAGCAGGCTCAAGTGGATTCTTGGCACAAACATCTCAGGCAAATGAAAGTAAAATGTATACTCAAGCTGTCTGCTGTGTATATTTTACACCATACCTGTCTTTGTGCCTGATCTCAAATGGATGTAATGGTTTAATTTTAAGCTGTTTGAGCGAGACCTGTTGTGTTTAAACTTCCAGATAGAAAGTGAACATAACCCATGTAATGGCATTATTAATAGGGAGTATTACTAAATTGTAATTTGCAAATTAATGGTTTAACTCTGAGATTAAATATACAGCTGTGTTCTTGTGTAATGTTACAAGACAAAATTACATCAAGTATTTAAAAACAGAAGGGCCTCATCCAAAGCCGGTGGGTGTCTTCCCAGGGACTTCACTAAGCTTCGTGTTCGGCCTTTTCCACCCCGCAGTGAGGGTGTGGACCTGTAACACCAGCAAAGTTACTTAAATGTGCACATGCTCTCAGGAGTGGGCTGTTAACATCTTGACTACCCAAGATACCGATGTATTTGGAGCAAAGTAATAAAATTACTTGTTTCCATGGTGGTAGTGACTAGTGACTAGGGCCACCTATCTGATGGTTAGGTTCAGCTTGTACCTGGCAGGCTGATCTAAGCAATGCTGTTGTGCATATGTATCTGAGTCCTTGCGAAGTTATATATTAATTTTTAAACGAGACAGTATTTGGGAGCTGGGCTTGGCTCTGATGCAATTTGCCCTTGTGCTTTCCTTGACTATTGCTAATAAGAAGTGCTGGCCTAAATCAGTGTCTTGGAGAATCATCGATTCGCTAATTGCAGATAATCAAGTCCCTGCTCCCTGCTCACGCTGAGACCACTTTTGTTTTCTGCCGTTCCGCCAGGATTCGGGCAGCGTCTTCCAGCCTTTGACGTAACCAATAAAGTGGGTTTTGAGCTCTCGTGTTGTTAATTCTCGGAGGTGACAAAGTTATTGGTATTCAGGCTTGATAAACGAGGAGCTATTATATCACTGACCTTTCCCGCCAGAACGAGACGCGAAGGTCAAGGCTTGCCGGTTGGTTTGGGGGGGAGAGGGGGTGCTTGGAGAGCTGCGGCGGCACAGACTTTCGCAGCACTTGCCCCAAGTTAGTGCAGTCCTAAGCAGTTGTCTGGCTGCACCAGCCTGCAGAAATTATTCTGAACACATGTAGTAGCTGCTTCTTATTTTAATTTTTAAGATGTGCTTCTTTCCACTACTGGGTTCAGTTAGGGAGGGTGTTTCTGTGTGTTGTAGATTTTGCAGGTTATCTTTAAAATGAAGCAGGGGCTGATGAAAATGTCTGCGTCCTGCAGTTAGCTCAGTCAAGAGAGGCGAGGAGAGGAGGCTGCTGCTCTGTAGTGACTTCTCCTAAGTGTCCTGTCCCATCGGCACGGCGGGTTGCGTATGGACGCTCTGCTCTGTGTGTCCACTAAAGGAAACCACCCAGTGTGCAGCAGGCCTTTCTTCATTCCCTAGCTGGATTGAGTCTCACCAAAGGATGTGGGAAGAGGGGTAAGAGGTGATAATGGCTGGCAGGCTTTTCTAATGACTTTATGTAGAACAGCAGTTGATCCCAGACCGTGAAAAAACAGGAGGAAATAGGAGCCTTTCTGAGGAAGACCCCATTAGCTAGTGGGCATGCCTTCTTTTTGTAGGTGTTGGTCTTCTGGGTCAGGGAGAGCAGGGCAAATCCTCTTAAACTCCCCTTGCTTTGCGTTGCAGGTGGAGAAGCCGAGCATATTGCCTTGGCTGAAGCATTTTGCAAAAATAATGAGGGTTTTTCATTTTGTCCGTCTGGATGGGAGCTGATGCTGTGTGCAGGGCAGTGCATGCCTCAGAGATGGAGAAACAGGTTCGCTTTTTCCAGTGCTTACTGCAGGGATTTACAAGCAGGATATAGCCTTTAAATGGCAGAGCAGAACCAACTTCAGCCCTGCACGTGTGCTCTTTGGTCACTCGCTGCGGGAAACGTGTGTTAGCAGATCTTGCAGCGGAGAAGGGAATAATGCAGCGTGTGTTCCTGATGCACAAAGAGGACGACAGTTGCGTGAGTCTCGGGAGTGCACAGGATGCGGAGTGAGTGGTCCCCAGCCCGGGTCCCTGCTGGAGCCGGTCGCCAGCCACGCTGCTGCTTTAACGCCAAACCAGGGGAACAGATGATCACTGGGCAGCTTAGGTTACATAATCTCTTTTGGGTTTAATGTCAGGCCTCCCGGAGCCCCATCCAGTGCCAGCTTCCAATCTGGCTCGTAATACTCATGAATGTCCTTTTAATTTTTCTCTTTATTAATAGTTCTCTTACTGTAGTGTGCTCTCTCCCTGGCTTTGTGTGGTATGCGTGCCTCCGAGTTCATTCCTCTGCTCTCTGAGGTCTCCGCCGCCTGTGCTTCCTGCTCCTCCACCAGCCCGGAGCTTTTCACGTGTGTTTTCTTTGCTAGTTCCAGAGACGTTTTTGAAAAAATGTTGTGGGGAGGGAAGCGGGAGGGCTGACCAGGACGGAGCTTGCCTGATGAGTTGGCTGTTTTCATTCATGAATGAAGCTCGTGAGGCCGTGTGGGGAAGGGAGGCCCGGTTAGAGAAGGCCAGCGCAGTGGTGGGAAAGTGATGAAGCTGGTGGTGAAGGTGCGGTAGGAGAGACCACAGCTGGCTGGCTCTGGCTCCACCTGGATGGAGTCCTGCTCTTTGCAACCACAGATCTATCAGCTGGACTAAAGTTTTTTTGAAATTTAGCTTGCTCATTTCTGAAAGGGCTGTTTTGTTTCTGTATTGAGTTTTGCATTTTTGTAAGTAAAGTTCAGGCTTTTCACTGTTTTTTCTCTGATCGCTGGATGCAGCAAAGACCAGCAATTCTGTGGAGACAGAGCAGCAGTGGTTTTGCATGCCAAAGGGTTGCGTGATTCAGGATGCCAGTACTTTTTCCCTCATCCCTTACTCCATAAGTAGGTGCCTTTGCAGTTGTTCTCCACTCCGGCTAGGATTGTCACTGATTTCTTGTATGTGTCCTGATGGCATTTTTCTGAAGGCCATAGCACCTATTATGTCAATGTCAGCCATTATTTTTATTTAAAAGAATAACATAATTAAAAAATACATGCATACATTACAGAAGGGAGGAGGAACTGAGATGTTTCAGATCCAAGTCTAGGAATCAAATAGAAACTGCAAAATATGTGTGTTTAGAGCAGACTTGTGATTTAGCAGCAACCTCAAGCACTCAGAATACTTTTGCATTCACCGAGACAGCTTCTCTTACATTAGCTGTTGCATAACATTCTCGTATCAGTTAAAGCAGTTGAAAAATATTGCAGGGAAAGTATTTAATGCATTGTGAACATCAGTGCATTATAGCAGCTGTTTAAAAAATAATAATCAAAACATGAAGAGCAGAGAACAGTACAGAGAGACTGCTTTCTGCAAACACGTTGGTAGCATGCTGAACGAAGGTAGAGGATTCTGTGCTCTTGGGTGTTTTTCAGTCTCCTGGGTCCTTGATTTGGTTTTGCTACTTTAAATGATGGCTTAGCTAGGAGGAAGGCAGGAGGTGGGTGAGGGGAAAAAAGGTAGGGAGGCGGACAGGACGGATACGTTTAGTTTCTTTTGCAAACATAAGCAAGTATTGCCCTTGCTGCCTTGTATGCCAGTAGCTACTACTTCCTAAACTCTGATTGTGAGTAAATTACGAAGCAAAGCTGCTAATACCATCACGATCTTGACTGTGAGCCAAATTGTGCAAAATCCGGTAGTATGTCTGTGTGTCTAAAAAAACCAAAAGAAATCGCCAAGTGCTGGTAATACAGTCAGCTGCTGCTATTTGCTAAAGTGGTGGATTGCAGTCTATGGTCCCTAGGTGAGTCAGTCTCTAAATTGTGTTCAGAGATGGTACATGGCATAGCTGGAGTACTACAGCGTTCCTTCACGGCATAACATGAAGGAGAAAGAATCCAAAACTGTTGTTTTATTTTGCTTGTTTTAATTTTTTTTTTTTTTTTTTAATTTATGGGCTTAACATTTTGGGCTGTGTCATTTTGCTACTACATATGTACAAATAGAAGTCAAGACCAAGATGTGTGGGGAACATTTATTTTTTTTATATATATATGTATGAACACACACACATAATGGATGCCAGAATCTCTTACATATTCGTGTTTGTTGAAGTGTACAAGAAATGAGACTGACACCACTGGAAAAGGGAGAGGGGAAAGCGAAATGACTTATAGCTTTTGGTCCCTAAACTGCTATTTCTTACTGTATCCTGGAAGAGCCTTTGTACTAACGATGCTGAGCAATAAATAACACAGGGAAAATTAATAGCCGCCTATGGTAGCAAATTATAGTTGATTTATTGCACATAATATATACAGGTGCAGCTAATTTAATTAAACACAAGACCTTTTTAATGCTGTAAAGACATCCCTCTCTAAAAGCGAAACAGCACTGTGGTACTGTAATAAGGCTTTAAGTGAAATAAGCAGCATTACAAGCAGGGCTCTAGTTGGTCTGATCAGCCTTTCATGTATTTGGGGGAGGGAGTATTTTTCCATAACCATTAATGCCACTTTAAGACAACTTATGCTGTAACAAAGTCCAATTTAATATACTGATGCAAGTTATCCCATCTCTGCTTCATCACGTAACAGCAGCTTCCATAAAACAGCATATGTAGCTTGTTATTTTCTTGGCTAACTTAACGGGGCTGTGCAGGGGATGGCTTGACTTGCAGGGGAGGAGGGTTGGAGCTCTGATGGTGTGGGATCTCACCCTGGGGATGTGAACAAATAACAAACAAGAAGTCATAGTTCCCTGGAGCCTCTCCACTTGCTCGTGGGTTGTCTTCTATTCATCCCTCATCCGAGGCTGAAAAAGGGGACTGCATTAGAAGAAACTGTCTTGTAGAAGAGCCTGTGCATAGGTGCACGCAGGCAATGCTCTGGGTTAGCTTGTCTGCATGTTTGCTTTTTCTGTTTGTTTGGTTTTGGTTTTTGTTTTTTTTTTTGTTTTAAATCCCCTTCTGCTCCTTTTTTTTTTTTTTCAAATTAAAAAAGTAGAAAAGTTGAAGTGGGTACCTGTGTGTGCGTACGCATAAAAATACAATTTTAGCCTGGCTTTAAGCTGTTCCCTCTGTTCCCCGCTGTTATGATTTTCACAGGAGCAGGGAGGGGACGGGGAGCTTGCCCTGCAACGCAACCTTTTGCAGCTCATCATGATGCGGAGTTGAATACTTTTCCCTGCATATAATGGGGAAGATGCTCTATGATACTTTGCCACCATTACTTGATTATTTGTGAAAGCGTAAAAGGCTCAAGTAGCTGATTGATTAATTTTTCTCTAAGTTCTTCCCTCTGTTGCCTTCATTTGGAATATGTAATCAGTGAAGGAAAATGTATTAGGAATAGATGGGTATGCATATGAATGCTTAATTTTTTCTAATTCAGGCATTCATGTGGGCACATGTATCCTGATGCACGCTGTGCTAAACAAATCTCTTCCAGCGCTTGCTGGAGACAGATGAGTGAGTTTGGTGTGTTTTTCTTCTTCAATACTGTAGTTCCTCTGTTCTGAAGCAGTTGCTGTTCAAGCTACTCGGGGAGTATGAGTGTCCACGGGCACGACTGGAGGGGGGGGCGTGCAAAGTGTGGTATGTCCTAGCACAAATCAAATATCTACTTGACCTTTTTATCCCTCACCACTGGGAAGAAGTCCAGCAACTCTTTGTCATAAATCTTTCCAGTCCGTTTGCTTTGGTCCAGCACTTCAGTTAGTCACAGTTAAGGCTTCCGGTTTTAGGTTTAAACAGATATTTGTTGTCAGAAGCTGGTGGGGGAAGCGTGGCGAGATGCAGGATCACCAACGCGCGTGCTGGGGTTGAGAGAGGAACGGGACGTGGTTCCACGTACCCCGGAGTACCTGCAGCCGCCTGGTAGGGAGGAGCAGCGGCAGCGCTCGGTGGTGGTAGACAGCGAGTTACGCGTGGCTGTGCTTCCAGGGGCAAGTAGTGGAAGCGACCCAGGTAGCGTGAATTCAGGTGTAGGAGGAAGAAGAGCCCCAGGAATACCTGTTTTGAAAACTGGCAAAGTGTGCTATTTTAAATACTTTTCCAAAATAGAGTTCCTAAGCGAAAGGAACAAAAAACTATCTGCTGTGTGTTTCCCAGGACGTGTCACAGAAAATTCCCCTAGTCTTGTGTCTCTGTTGGTACTTGCATAGCGCTTGCATGGGGAGAGATGTATAAATGCAAACGGATTTTTTATTTTAAAAGGCTAGAAATTATGTGTTTTCCCATGTCAAAACTATACCGTCAGCTGATGGCAAGTACCAAGCCCAATGGCTTGGCTGTATGAAAGCAACTGCTTTCTTGGTTGATGTGGTGGTTCCATTGGAAAGAAAATTTCTGATTTCTTTTTTTTTTTTCCTTTTTTAAAAATTCTTTTTCAGTGTCATCCTGTCTTTCTGTGTGCTTTCTGGATGAGGATCTCCATGCCTCAGTTTCTTATCTGTTTAATGGAGAGAGTAACAATTAATCGCACTTCTCGAGGATTCTGTTGTGAAGTGCTTTTGAGAAATCTGGGCTGAAATGTCACATTTGATAAGGCTGCTTGAGAGCTTCCATTAAAACTACTTTTAATCCAAATTATGTTTGATGATAAAATATTGCAAAACGTATTGCTTCCCTCTGTCTTTTGCTCTTCTCTGTGCTCACTTTTTGTGTTAGGATGTGGAAGGGAGAACTTGGAGCCAAAACTGGAGCGCTTTTTTATTTTTTTGAAACCTGTACAGTTACTTTTATGGTGTGGGCAGAGGGGGGAGAATGGTCTGAAGATTTCCCTGAGAGTGAAAATACTAACTTCATGTTTTAATTTCCCATGGAAAAATTAACACTCTGTTCTAACTAGGTCCAGTATTTGCCCTTCTGTGCTGTGCTAATTCTTCTTGTACTTGTAGTTCTGATTATGTTCCCTCAGCTGGTGCTTCAGGAAGCGTGTTCGTCTTTGAGCATGTCTGGTGACTCAGAGACGCGTCTCCTTAGCATCTGGTGAGCGTAATTGTCATTATTAATCTGCCCCATGCCAATCTGTCTTGAGGATAGCGGTGGGAGGAAGGGAAGGTGTTGCATGACTGGGTGTACATCCCCGTGCCTTGTTCTACAGAGAGACGTGACTCTTGAGAAAAGGTTAGCGAGAAGCCTGGGCTTGGCTGGTGGTCTTTCACTTCCCATCACTGCCTCCAGTACCATCAGAAATAAGCGGTCAGTGCTTGATGGACGTTGTTGATTTGATGTTTTTAAATTGCATTTAGGGCATGACTGTATGCAGAGTAATTGAAATAAGAATCTGAAGGGAAGCAGCTCCATGTGGATGAAATATTGTCAGAGTTTTTAATGTACACTGCTACTCTTGCTGATTTGGACTGCGATGGGAAAATTTTGGTGTGAGCAGTTGCACATGCACACTGTCTCTTCAGAAACTGTGGTTGAGGCTTACTAGATCCCACTGGGTTTTTCTAAAAGCTGCTTAGTTTTCGCATAAGCCTGTCAGTCTCTCTGACAAAGCCACTGCATGCTGGTAAATGCACATATCCATGAGTGGCTCTGCTCAGCTACAAGCCAGCTTTCGTGGCTCTAAAGGAAGAGTTAATTGCTGAAGTGGCTGGAAGCAGTGTCCTGCCTGCATTCGGACATCGTTAGCCAGTGCGACCATGTTCTAATTATGTAACGCTTCTATTTTCGATGTTGTGGGCGAGTGTGTTGTAAGTTAATACCTTGCTTTAGAGTTCAGAGTTAGAGATTCATTGGAACCAGATACAACTTGGCATTATCTCCAGAGCTTTGTGCATTTTCATTTTTAAACACAGTTGAATGAAGTCTCCCACAATAAAGTCCGTTCTCCCCTCTCTGGTTCATGTAAGGGTTCTGCTTTCCCATGCTCTAACCACAAGGTGGGCGATACATTAGTTTTAAAATTATCTTTTTCCCTAAGCCCAGAGTCTCTCTTACAATGCCTGTTCTTATGGGAAGGCTTTAAACACTTTTTCTGCTAGCTATCTTTAGTGCTGTAACTCTCGCTTCCCAGTTCACGTAATTGCAGGCTTTTCCTTCGTTCTTCTTGTTCATCAAACTTGACTGCCTGCTTAATGTCTTTTTTCTTTTTTTTTTTTTTTTTTTTTTTTTTTCTGACCTGGTGATTTTTCTCACTGCTTCCGTAACAGAAATTTGTTGCCTTTGGCTTCATAATAAATTGGGAAATTTAATAGCGCATGATTGAGAGCATATACTTTAAAATAAGTTGAACTAGAAATAGATATTTTTTATTACTATTAAAAATATCTTTTTTGTCAGTCCTTTTGTTTTGAGCAAAGGGCACATTCTGCTTTAACAATTTTATCATATGTGTGCTATTGTAATTTACATAAATGAATTTTAAATACAGTTATAAGCTGTGGGAAGATGTTATTGTCTCTGCACAATGAATGTGGAGATTTATGCTGTGCATACATCTTGTGTTAGATTAACATTTGTTCCCTTGTCTCTGTTGGGTAGTGTCGTGATGGAGTCTTGAAATCTTTACATAGGTACTTCTCAAGCTGATTTAAAATAGCATTTGAATTATTCTTCTTTCAGTCCATTCATTTCATGTAAATACGCCTTTTGGATATTTGACTCAATTCTGATGACATTGACAGAAATAAGAAAATGTCTGTTAGAAGTGAGATGGGAGCTGCTGTTAATACCCTCCCATCTCCCAGATATAAAACAATTCCCAGTTTTGCCAAGGTTTGTGTGTGCGGAAGTCAAGTGCTTGAGCTGTTCCAGTGAATTCGGGCCAACCATGTGCTTAAACTTCTGTTGCTTTGATGGATTGGGACCTTCGTCACAGAAATTTTCTGCTGTTTTGTCGTTTGTCCAAAGCCATCAGTGACAGAAGTTGGTTCAATTCCTGCCAGGATTATTACAGTCCTCGGCTATGCTGCTTGTGACCTGAAATTGAAGAGGGTTTCCGCGTGGTGAGGTGGAAGCCTTACCCTGGAAGGTGCTAGGTGTGCACACCCCGCTTCGGGATGAAACCTCAAGTGCAATACGGTGTGCGGTGTACGTGCCAGGAGGAGGGGATGGCAGAGTTTTAAGCTGAATTATAGCAATTTGGAATGAGGATCTGCTCTCTTCCCACCCTTTCCAATTCTTGCTTTTCCTCCAAAGGGAAAACAACCTGCAAAATAGTTGTTTGCAAATTCTGCAAATTCTTTTTCAAGATGATGTGATGATGAAGTTATGGTAGTGAAGCATACCATTAAAGGGAGGACTTCTTTTTGCTGAAGATCTGGGTTTGGACAGGATGGCCACATGCACCAAAATGAGTAAGAGAACCTTTCCAAACACGTCTGGAGAGGAAAGTTAATGAACTGTAGCAAGGCTGCTTGCTGACTTGCCAAATACAAGCCTCTGGTAAATGCTCTTGTGGGGGCACTTAGCATGCATGTTGTGGGGGAGGAGAATAACAATTTGACTTGGGGCTGGTGATTATTCTGTTGCAGTGGTTGAATTTCTTTCAACTGTAGTGGTGTTTTGAGTTCTGGGGACAATTACCAGCTCTTTTAGATGTCTCTATTTCCGCAGCTTAAAAATGGCCACTTGGGGCAGATCCACCTGAGCAACGTGGCTTTCTTTCAAGGCTACCTATTGAGTCCAGACTAGCAAGAATTGGATTTCAATGCTTCCCTGTCAAGTAAGGGCCTGTTGCTGAGATGTTAGGAAGCGGGCTGCGAGTGTGTGTACAGACAGGCAGGAGGGGTGCGAAGGCAAGGTGTGCACACATTTGCTGTGCTCACCGCCGAGGGATAGATTATTATTCTTAATTTATCATCTGCACAAGTTTCCATCTGGGTTATTTAAAGCAGACTTTCTTGGACAGCTGTTCAATTAATCTTAGTTTGTGACAGAGCGTCGTCTAGAGAAGGGGTGGCTTTTCAGCTGCGAGCAGCGCAGGTGGGTGAACCCGTGCGATGTTGTTTCATGTGCATGGTGGTGACCAGGCGGCTTGCCCGGTGGTGGATAGACCTGGTCTGCAGAGGTGCTGAGGTCCTGGTGCACAGCCGCACGTACCCGCGGAGAGTGGAGGCGTGGGGGCTCTCGCTGTGCTCGCGTGCCACTGGAGGCTGTCCTGTACTGCCTGTTCCGCCTCTCCGCGGGCGAGGGTATGGAAAGCGAAGTGGCTCTCCCAAGGCTGCTGTAGCTCATCAGCTGAGGGAGGGATCCCGGGTCCTGGTCAAATGTTCTCATCCCCTAGCCCGTGATGTGGGTGTACTTAGCTGCCAAAACTAGTGGCAGTGGTGTTTTTTAACGTCACAGCTCTTGGTTTCCTGCCAGCCGGAGTCTTTTCCCATTGTGATTGAGAGCAATATACTTACCATAAATGTTTCCTCTTAAAATAAAAATTAAAACAAGAAAAGCAAAAAAGCACAGGGTTGTGCCGGAGGGCTCCGTGGAGCTGGCTGGCAGCTGGCTCCGTGCCGGTCACCTCCCTGGAGCCTTTCCGCTGGGAGCAGAGAGCCCGCGGTCTCCTGAGTGGGTTTGGGCAGCCTCCCTGACGCTGGCCGCGCTCCCTGGGCAGTCACCGGTGGGGTGGGCAGGCTGGGCTGGCGGGGAGCGGCAGGCGGAGAGCCCGATCCGGCCCTGCCGCCGGGGCCAGCCGGCTCCCGCGTACAGATCACGCCGGACTCAGTGGGCACCGTGTCGCTTGCTCGCGCCAGCGCTGCTGTCATGGCTGGTGACGTAGGGACGGCTGGCTGCCGAAGCGGGTGGGGGCTTTTCCTTTGTGCGTGCTTTGAGGTTTTGTTTTTTCGGAGGGCGTGTGGCAGGGAGACGCAGTGAACAGTGGTCCGTTCTTTGCAACGTGAATTCTCATTGCAAGCTCCGGAGGGAAGCGCTGCCAGCTCTGCTTAGTGAGGGAGCAGTGTTATGCAGAGCCATGATTTTAGTCAGCCAATTTTTTTGGCTGATTTGGAAGGATAGAGGACAAGAGAGAGGAAGACTATAGTTGAAAAAGGGAGAAAACTATATTAAATAATACACATTTTTTGTTCTCGATGTTTTTCTGTTTAAAAAAGAGTTTACTTGTTACAGGTCTGAGTAATGACTGATCATCTGCAAAGTAAAATTTCTTTTAGGCGATCTTGGAAATAGAAAAGGTTTGGTCTCATGGGGTCGTGTGTTTTGCATTTTTTTTTTTTTTTAATCTTTACTTGACTGAACCAAGTCTGCTTCTAAAAATGTATTTGAATGTTTCAATGAGGTTTTTTTTTTTATTATTATTATCCAGTTGCTACAGTGAGAGTTTTGCGTGCTTTAAGCTTGCACTCTTGCTCTGTCTTTCCGCTCCTGCTCTCGGTGTTGCCTTTCGTGTCTGAGGAATGCTGTAGTCTTACTTTCTCGTCTTTGGGCTGTTACTAGCTTTCGTGGGAAAGGCACGGATAACACTTTTATTGTTAGGGAGCTAAAGATGCTGTGTGGGTTTTCCTAGCAACATGCTCACCTGGAGGTGGTTTCAGACCTCTCTAAGGAGTCACCTGGGGGATTTGGTAAATTAATCTATTGGGAGATGTCCTGCTAGGCAAATGTGGTTGGGTTCTTCTGGCGTCCCTGTAGCCTGCCTGAAGTCACCTCAGTCGGGGGAAATAATTAATTGGCAGTGCATGAGCATATTTGTTTTAACTTCAGGTAGCTGTTACAGTCTCAGAGGTTGGTGCTCCATAATGCAGGGTGTCTGCTGCAACTTTTTATCTAGATAAGCCATTTGCTCATTGAGGGCTGTGAAGGAAGGCAGCTTTGACAAGAAGTTGCTAGGCCAGAGTTGCAGCCATTTACATGTGACAGTGTTGATTAAGCTGTTGAAGAATAAGTGCCCTGGAACACAGGGTTGTTGGTACACTGATGGTCCCTGCCTTGCCCTCCTGTAGTCATTACAAAAGCATGAGGAAAAAAAAAATGTTTGGAGTCAGAAGCTTTATCTTATGAGACAGCGATTGTGCCTGCCTTGCCACAGAGGTACAGCATAGATTGGAAAGTCAGAGTTGTGACTGTTGCTGGGGCGGACGCTGTGTGCAGGGATGCTGTGAAGACTAGAATGATCAGAGGGGGGATTAAAAGATGGAGAGCGCACATTTAGCGTCTTGAATTTCCAAAGCAACATGCAATCGTTTATTCCTCCATTGGGAAATATCACTACCTATTCCACAGATGTAGAAAACGAAGGCACGGAAGCTGATAGACGGGTGACAGAGCCTGATGGTCGGTGCTGGAGCCATGTTTAAATTAATGCCTGGTCTTGAAACCCAAGTTATGTTGACTAGACTTCATTGTGATTACTGACTTGAGCTAATCAAAACTATGGTAGGCCTACTGAAAACTACTCAGGGGTCTCTTGTTTCCTTTTCAGATCTGTAACTGAATATGGCAGCAGGAAAATACTTTGAAGTTCAAGAATAGTCAAATTGAAACCAAAGACCTGCCTTCTGCTCAGAGAGGGACGGGCTGGAAGTTATTGCTGCGGGAGCTTGAGACCAGTGCTGTGGCCGAGTTCAAACAAACCACCTTCTCTCCCTCCCCATCACGTATAAATTCATGTTCCATAACATTATTTTCTAAAAATCCAACATGGATAATTGAAACTGAAACGTATTAATCCACAGCAGAAACCTGGAAGAGTTTCTTGCAGAAATGGATCAATGGGCACTGTATAGGTGCATAATGTGAACCTTTAGTTGCCTTTTTTGAAGTAGTGAATTTTTGGTCAGAGCTGAAGGCAAAAAAGTAAGAGGTAGATAATTCAGATGTCTTACTATGCTAATTAAGCATGCTATAGCCCTCTTCCCATTGTCTCCTCTCGGAGAACTGCAGGAATGGCATGCTTCCCCAGCACCTGATATTTCAGTTCTCTTTTTCTTCTCTTTTTCCATGTTCCTTTTCATGCTTTCATTGGGTCAGAAGACACTGAAATCCTTTGTGCCCGGGAAGCGGTGTAATATTGGTCATGGAAACGAATGCTGAGCGCGCTGGTTGGTAGGGTGGAAATCTGAAGGAAGCTCTATCTCATTTATTTGTACTGCAGTAGCGGCAAGGAGCTGCTGTTACGGATGCAGCACTAGGCAAGGAATGCACATAAAACTGAAAGGTGGTCTCCCTTTCCAAAGACCTTTTATTTTATTGACAGGATGGGGATAAATTGGGCGTCCCCAGTTTGACCTTACTTTTCTGGCTGCTTGATAGCTGAGGGAATGGCTGAGCCTTGAAGTTGATGCAGCAGTTTTGTTTTGCAGACTATTTTGTCTTTGGTGTCTTTGAAGGTTCTAGCTGGTGTTTCTGGCCGGCCTCACCCATCCCTTGGGAGAAAACATTAGCTCATTTAGACTCCATTTGCAAGGGCACTGAGCGGGGTAGAAGGCAGCAGTTATTTTAAGCTTCTACTGACCAAAGCGGGATTTTAGACAATAAAAAATACTTGTGTTCTGCTGCCCGTTACATTCAGTTGTCCAGATTCAAGATTTTATATCCTCTGTATGCAAGTTACCATGCTCGAGGAAAAAATTGGACATGGGAGTATGTTTGTGCAATGTGTATTTTTGGTAGGTATTTTTAAATGCCTGGGAAAACCTGGCTGTGACGGCCGCGTGAGGTAATGCAGTATATTGGCATGCTTCGGGTTGTGCTGAAACTTTCTGATAGTGAAAGAAACACGTGGCGTGCTCTCCCTCTCACGCTGAATAGCTGCTGTAGGTTTTTGTACGTATTAATAGTCACGTCTTTTCACTTTTGAGTTTTTCCTTTCCTGTGTGCAGCACCTTGGATTCTGGGGATTTCAGACTACTTTGCAAAGAAGACTCAACTATCAAAGATGAGTTTAAACAGTAAAAAGCAGCGAGGGTCAGTGGTCAGCCTGCTGTACTGGGTATCTAACCTGTGCTTAACTCCTTCCTTCGCACGAGTTAGGGCTTGCCATGTGCCCTCTTGGTGCCTCCAGTTCTGTCCCGTCTCTGTCTCGTCTGCTCTCCTCGGGAGCTTTCTGGAGCAGGGAGTCTTGCTCTGCCTACATGCAGTGCCTTAATGGGGTAGGGCCCTGATGTCCTCGGGACCTCTGTGGGTGCTGGCATAACACGAAGAGAATAACAGTGATGACGAAAGTGTCCTTAAATGCCTTTTGACACGCACGCAACTCAAATTCCACTTATGCCGAAGGAAAATATTGTAGGCAATTTAATCCATAATGCAGGGAAATGGCAGGGAGTTTTAAAAATATTGCGATAAAGAGCTACTGTTTCCAGATGTATGGAAATATTGGGGTTGAGAGAAGTTGTATGTAGTTTGATTCGCATCTTTTTTGTTTGTTTGTTTCTGGGGTTTTGTTTAGGTCACCTGCTGATGCCATTTCAGGTCTTGTTGATCCAGGAGAGGAAGTTAAGGGTAGAGAAGGGAATGTTTGCAATTAGCTACTTACATGATAAACATATATATCATAGTGACTGATCTATCTATCATAATACGATTTCCATCACTTTGATATATTTGAGTGATATTGAGGGGAGAGGAAGCTTTCTTTCCCTGAAAAATGAATCTGAAGCGCATGTTAATGTTGTTTTCTGTCCTTCCAGTCTCCTCCCCAACAGAATTTAAAGTTTGTGGGGCAAAGTAGCTTTAATGCCACCACTGTCATTCCTTCGCATCTTGAAATGTTGCTTGCAGCTGCCATCCTACAGATAAAAACTTGTTTCCTGAGCCAGCAGGACTGCTGTTGGAAAATATGATGCGTTCCCTTTTCCAGGCGCTGAGAGTTCCTCTTTCCCTGTGGGTGAGGTCCAAGGACCTTTTGGGTACCCTGCGAGGAGGCGATTGTGGAGATGGGGCTTGTTCTGCTTGCATTTGTGTGGTGCTCTTGACATGGCAAAGTTTTCATCTAAGAGTCGTGTCTTGGGAAGAGTAAGGGCAAGTGCTTTCAGAGACTTGCGGGCAGATTTTTTTCAAGTGGCTGTAATTTTGGAAGCTCAACCTGTGAAATTTCAAATGTGCCCTGATGTTTAGAAAGTTCAGAGATTCTGTTGTGCAACAGTCTGAACCCGAAGACAGAATTTCAGGTTTGGAGCATACGGAAAAAAAAAAGGAAGCAACTCCCAGACGTGCGAACTTAGCTCGGCGGTGCTGGAGGGTGAGCTCTCTGGAGAAGGAAGGTCTGCATTGATGCTGAGATTTGCTGTTTTGTATGTATGATGTTAAGCAAATAACTTCTCTTCTGCTTGCTGTTTTTTGTGGCTTTTTCCTTGTTTAAGAACTTGAACTAAATGTTTACTGAAATCCTGCTTTGGTGGGAGATCTGAATATTTGCCAAAATAGAAACATGACTGACCTTGGGATTTGGAGCCCTTATTCAAGGAGCCAGGAAGGACAAGGTCTCTGCTGAGACGTTGGCTGTGACTGTGTATAGCAAGGTGTGCAGGAGGCAGGCGCTGTCAGAGCTCTTTGTAGCATGAGTTTTAGGATCCTGCCTAACTTTTTTAAGGTCGTTCCTTGATGCACAAGCTGTGTAGTCCAAAAGAGGCAAAGTTTGCTTCCTGGGTGAGGAGGGGAATATTGTTTAACAGGTTGCAGCATAAAGGGCGTCTGTTATTAATGAGATTTGAAGGGAAGTTCTCACTGAAAGGAATCTCTTGAGCTTCTTTTAATGAAATGTGAGGAGCAACTTTAGGGCTTTCTTTAGGCTAGCTAGTGAACATGCAAGAGCCTGGTGGCAGGGCCAGTGAGAACTTATTTTAAGTGCAAAGAGTCTCCTCTCTCTTGTTCCTTCCCATCTTCAGCCACCTTAATAGTGTGTGTTGTACTCTTTTTGCTCCGGCTTTGCACAGCACTGAAGTCTCAGTGACGGAGATCATGCTCTGCCAGAATATGGCTTACTGCACGCATTCGTTACCGAAGTGGAGATCCAAGTCTAACCAGTGTGAAATGGAAGAGATTTAAGCAAATATTCCTACCTACCCCATAAAACTAATATTTTCTTTTCTATCCTGAAAACTTGGATGATGTTTCTCTTCTGTTGACTTTTATAAATTATGTCTCCATAAGCAGCAGTCTCCTCCTCTTCCATAGATAAGCCTTTGATCGTTGCTTCTGCTTTGGAGCAAAGCACCTCCAGTGCAGCAGGAGGGCAGCCGGCATGAAGAACTGATCGATACTGACTTTTTTTTTTAAGCATTTCTAGTTTCAAAGATTAAATAGTGTACTAGACTTTATGATCTGAGGTCATTTTAACCTCCTACCTCTGGGCTAAGACAGCTCATCTGCCTCTCATTTTTCAGGCTTTGTTACATGTGTATTTGAAGCCATATGCAGAATAGTAAAAGCTTGTAGCTCTCTTATGGTAGCAGTTAAAAAAGGGGGGGAGCAATGTAAGTGCCGTGGGCTGTTTGACAGCTAATACTCCCCTAGCTTCTGATCGGAATTCAAAGTAGGTTTACACCATTTGCTTTCCATCTTACTTTACCGCATTAGTGGTTAACCTCAACAGGACACTCCCATATTATTATTATTTTCTTTCAGGAAAATTGCCCGAAGAAAATTAAGTTCAAGTTGTATCAGGCAGTTGGTTTTTTTTTTTTTAAGCCCATGAGGGGAATTCCTTCTGAACGGGGCACTTGTGGGGAAGAAGGAGAGGCATAAGCCTTATGTAAGAGAGAAATAAATCAGGAGAGCTGTCTCTTCCCACAGCCGACCGAGCCTGGGAAGTGTGATGGTGAAAGAGGCTGATATTTGCCCTCCTCTTCCTTTTGCACATCTTCTGATGACATGAGCCAGAGGAGATAAGTGAAGAATATTAATTCTGGCGCTGCTGAAGCGCGAGGTTGAGATGTAAGCTACCAGCCGCCGAGGGTTCTCTGGCACTTAAAATCCAGGCCTTCTTTCATTTTACTTCTTCAATAAAATAATCTGCCTACCTGAAATTCCTCTTCATTGTCTTTTCCTTCTTTGTTTCTGGGTCTTTGGTTTATCATTAAAGCAGTGGTTGTATTTTGCTCTGGAGATGATAGTGTAGATCTGATCATGCTGCAGCCGATAAGTTTATTCACTTTGGACAGCAACCGGGATCCTTTAGGATTTAAAGTCTGCATGAATGAATGGGATTTTCTGGTTTTGTGCATGTGTGTATACTTCGTGTGTGTAAGTCTGTGTATTTTTGTACTTTTTTTTAAATGAATGCATTACGTGATTGTTTCAAGGCTTTTTAAGGGGTGTTTTACAGAATGAGGTTGGTGTTGGGAGTGTGATGGTGGTATGCCTGCCCGCTTTCTTCTCTGAGTGGTTTTTAGCATTCAAGTAGCAAGCTGTTGTGGATGAGTGTTACTAGCCAAACCTGGAATGCTGCACAGAGGTGCAGGTGGTTTGTATCGATACATATTTCCATTACTCTTCAACTGCATTCTGATTTCAGTGGTCAGGTTTCCATGTCCTGAATTGGTTTTGGTGATAGGAAACACTTACTAGAAAACCTGATTTGCTGTGCATTTTTCTTCCCCCTAAGGGAACCTTGTCAAGAATTGCAGGAGAAGATTAAACACTTAGTCTTGCTCTCCTAATCTGAATTGTTCTGTGAAAGTTTAATTTTAAAGAGTATGCTCCTGAACCAAATTTGCTGTTCCCCACTGGCAGTCAGTTTTGAAAGCGTATCTATAACATACACACAGGATGGTGAGGGGGAGTCATTTTAACCTCTGCCAAGAGGAAAACACAACAGTTGGGAGAGGCACAATGTAATGATAAATATTTTATTGACATGTTCCAAACATATTGGATGCAAATTTACACACTATCTGAGATTTGTTAAGTTTCCTTGTGAATTTTTATGTTCCTGTAAATCCTGGTTCATTAATTGGCTGTAAAGTAACGAACATCTGAGCCAATCCCTCGCCAGCAAGGAAACCTCTGTTAGCTGTGATCGGCGATAGTAACCCCCTGCGAAGGCAAACCCCAGGCACCCTCTGAGCAGCCCCGCTGGGTGCTCAGCTCACCCTTCTGCACGCCGGGGGAGGCTCTGGCACGCGGGGAGGGAGTGCACGAAAGCCCTGGTGGCTTGGTTCCTCTCCAAAATGCAGGGGAGATAAAATCCACGTGTGTGTAAATGAATGAAGGATGGGTCAGTAGGTGTAGAGAATTATGTTCTGTCCCCTAAAGAGGGTAGCAGGGGTCTCCAAAGAAATTGAAAGTCAGTTTTCCTGTGTAAACTTAATTTGAAAGATAATGAAACCTTTTAAACTAGTATCTTTAGGCACTGCCACCATCTTGTTTCCATTACCAGTTAGCCCTGATGTGGTTCCTGTTCAATCATCTGCGAGAGGAACGGCTCTGGGTTTGGGGCAAGGCTCAGTTCTTCGGTAGCTGTGGAGAAACAAAACAGCCCACAGCAGACTTGGATCCCACTGCTCCGTGTCCCCAGGAACATGGGATTCTCATCGCCTGTGTTTCCCTCCCTAGGGCAAGAGCAGAATACTTGGGGGCAGGAGGAGTTTAGAAGAACTCCCAAGGGGTGTCTGGATGGCAAGGTGACCTTGGCTGGGCAGTTGGCTGGTAGAGCAGTTTCTGGGAAATCTCACCCTCCGACTGCCAAGCTCTTGATAAAGACTGGAGACAGACTTGTCCCTCTGTGGCTCTAGAACCCAAGTGTTTGTCCAAAGAGCGAAGAGTAGGAAAATTTTGATCACGTCTGCAGCTGTCTGTGAGTGTTGCACCTAAATGGGTTTTACAGAGATGCATCCTTCTGTCAGCATCCTCATAATTTGAAGGTTTTCCATTAGATGTGCAATAAGAGTTTTTATTCTTGCAACATTCTGAAGGTGTTTTCTGCTTCCTGCCCGTGGATGTTGGCTTTTTAATTGGTGATCATTAAAAAGAAAAAAAAAAAAAAATCCAGTTTTGGATATACAATTTGGGTGCAAAAGGTTACACAGCATTTATTTCACTGCAGTTGTAAAATTTCTTCGCTGGAGTGTTCTGAGGTTTTTGTGATTTTTAGTCAATCTAATTAGATTTGGGGCTCGGAGGACTTGGCTAGCTCTGCCAGTTGGGCTCTGTCAGAGCGGAGTCTTTGATGCCATGAGGAATCCAGAGACAATAATGATGTCTGTATTTCAGTAGTTAACTGCAGGGGGTTGTGAGAACAAGTGATCCAGAAGCTGTGGCTTTCCATCCAAAGGTGGCCAGATTGTAGCTGTTGCTCTCCTAAGTTGGTTGTAACATTGGGGTGGTGGTGTGTGTGGTTGTGCATGCGTTCGTTTCATAGACTTTCCAGGAGTCAAATCTTCCATTCAAATCCAAGGTTAAGAAAACAGCTTTTTAGAAATGAACAAAATAGGCTTATCTGCTTTAGTGAATCTCCTCTTTGGAGCCTCAAAAGAACTGAGGCATTGCTAGATCTTTTTGAAAGATGCCTCTTCAGAAATTAAGAGCTTGGGCGTGCGAATCAATTACCGGCAGCAAGGAGGTGCCTCGAACCTGGTGCAGAACATCATCCCTTCTGTGGCGTACATGTGCACGCACATCGCTGCTGCTCTTGCGGGGGCTGTTTTAACTAACCCTGTCTGCAGCCATACCTTCTAAACACCAAACCCACAGACTTCTGTCTCATCACCTCAAGAGAGCACAACGTGAAGGATGAAGACTTCAGTAAGGCTTTCAAGAGGCTGCTTACAGGCTGGAACACCTGGTCCGCTTAAAATTGAGATGCTGATTTGTTAAATGTAAATTTTCTAACGTTTACTGAATTGTCACAGGAGGTAGGCAGGAAATCTGTATAAACCTGTCTCTTACCCTTCATTTAGTAGCATGTCATGCATTATAGGTACCTAGCGATATCCCGTTTGTTCACGTTGTACATAGTTTACTCTGGAGCTTTCCTGAGCAAACGTTTTGGAGACCTCCCCTCTCCTGCCCTCCTCCGGGTGCCTGCAGTGCTTGTACGGCCAACTCGCGCTGCAGGCCCCCGGTGGGACGGTCCTGTGCAAGCGGGTAGAGGTGTCCCGCTGTTGTACTGCCATTTTCTCACTGGCTAAAGTGAAGTTCTAGGTGTGTGAATGTCCATGACAGCAATGAGAGAATAGACAATATTACTTTGGAGGCTGTTCTTTTGCTAGCTAGTAACACTAACAGAAATACTGTCAGAGTCCTATGCTGTTGTCTTTTTACCTGCCTTCGTTTAGTTAATTTTTTTCCATTATCTCTCATTAGCTTGGCGGTTGGATTAGATGTTAGTGATTACAGTCTCCAGCTCTGCCTTTTGGAAAGAGGACCTTCTGGGTAATCACAGAAGAACAAAACAATTAAGCTTGCCAGTAGCCATAGGAAATGTTGCTTGGAGGAAACGGGAAACACGAGGCATCTATTATCATTTTTACCTATAACCTGGATTAGAAATGCTATGCATCATCCGTGTATCTCCTCCGTACCCACCTGGGATCTTATGTAGTCCTGTTGAGGGTATGAGTTCGTATGCTAACACCTAGGAATGTAGTTCACAGCTAGATCTGTAGCTCACCAAAGAAAATGACTTAAAAATTCTGTTGAGGAGGATAAAGGGAAAGATCAAAAGGAGCCAACCTTTTGTCGTCTCCTAACAAGCAAAACACTCTTCTCAAATGTTAGTTATGGAAATACTCCTTTTACAGAAAGATGTCTAGTCCTCCCAGCGTTGTGTGTCTAATCTTCACTTGGCCTGAGCACAGGAAGTCTTTATATGCATGGACTTTTTCTTCTCCTGCATCTGCTTTTATCTTGCCTTAGCTCACCTGGCTTGAGCCTGTCTAGTGGTATGTGCAAATGTGCCAGTGCAGATGTGATAGGACTTGACGAGAGTTGCAAGATTAGCTGAGCAATGCTTTTTCTATTTTGCCATTTTAATCTTGGTTAAACCTCTTAGTCAGAGGGTGATTTCCATTTCATCTTGAGTTACGTTGGGCATCTATGGCTCATTTCAAGCTACAGCTTGCCTCCTTAAACTTCTGATGTAACCCCTATTACCGCATTACCCCGATGGCTGCGAGGAGCCATATCTACTCCTGGGTATGTAAATATTTTCTATTCTTTCCTTTCGTTTGTCAGACATTTGGGTTTGGTATGAGCATGAATGGAAAAGTTTATTCTTGTTTCAGGGGGAAGGCAACAAATGTTTATCTGAATGATCAAAACAGAATTTATGGGGAAATAAAGGAAGCTATTCCTGGCTGTTTAGAAGCTGATGTACAGGAGTAAGCCAAGAAGAACAGAAATGAGTATACTCAGTTCACTTTTTCTTCTTAGAAGAAGAAAGTCAGACTTCTCCTGGGCCTTTCCTGGTCCTGAACTGCAGTGAGTTTCCACTAAGCAAACAGCTTTTTCTTTGCACACGTCTAATATTTACTATGGATTTGTGATGTGCAACAAAGGGTTGTGAAAAGCAATGGCCCTACTTCTTGTGACATGCTACTTCAGTGGAACCAAGGCAAGTGACATTTTTATTCTAAAATATTTTATTGTCTAGTATTGTTTTATTACTTTTTGCTTTCCTCCCTCCCCTCTATCTCCTCTTTACCTGACGTGGCTATGTACCACTGCTGGCTCGAAGCCCTGAGCTCGTGCTCCAGGGTCAGGTGGAAACTTGGCTTTCCTGTGCTCTCTGGGGCAGGCCGTGTCTGGTGGGATGGTTGCTCCACTGCATTCCAGGTTAATGAGCCTAAACTTGTATTCTCAGGCTTTCATTCTGTGCCTTGTCCAAAGCTTGCTCTTCCTCGGATGAGGATCGCATGCCTAGCCCACCTGACCAAGCTGTCGTCATTACAGCCAGGTTGCTTATCTTCTTAAGTTAACTCCAATGAAGTGCGACAGCCTGACGAGTTCAGGCACCGGCCGCTGGAAGGGAGGTGGTTCTGTAGAAAGTAGGGGTTCAATATGTGCATTACATGGCTTTAGCAAATGTATTTCATCATTTTAAATTGTTAAAACCAATCTAACGGACCTGACGTGAAGACAAACTTGACGCGAAGTTGTAGCAAGTCTGCTGGTACGGCAAGCCTGTAACCGAACCTGATTCTTTCCAACAGATGAATTGTACGCTGTTTTTCTCCTCTCGTTGCATCAGGGAAGTCGTAGGGAGCTGGTAAGCTGATTCTGTGCAGCCTCTCAAACAGCAGCAAGGTGGGTTGTAACCCTTTCCAGGCCAGACCTGTTTGGGATGACTTTTCATCTGCAAAGAGTTATCTGTGCAAGGCCTGGTGACCTCGTTCCTTGGCTTTGGCAGTCTGTGGCCTCTTCAGAGGACAGTAATGCCTCTTGATTTCTTGATTGAACTTGCTTATTCCTGAGGAAAACCAAGAGTGTGTTTGTGCAAGGCTCATTTGGTAACAAAAACTGTGAAGTCTTACTGCTGTTTGTTTTACTGTGAATTAGAATCCATTAATCTGAGCCAGCTTTCTTCTGTCTTGTTGATTGTTCGCCTTTTGGGGACAGAGGCATGAGACCCTCTGCCACCACAGACTGGGCTGTAATTTGTTTCACTTACACCGATCTTTGAGTGTGGATATGTCAGCTATATCTGTCTCTGCTTTCTTGAATACTTTTCCTCCAAGTTCTTGAAGAGCTCAATTTTGTTCAACCTGCTGATACTGGATACACCCTTACTTGCCCAAGGCAGGAGCATTTAGGGAATACTTGCTCTTTTATTCCTTGCAATGGCAGCTTCAGGCTATTGCAGGACTGGCAAAGCCCTTCATTCATTCTTTAGACGGAAATCAGTGTAGTTATGTGTCATATGGCTGTCATGCCAGCTAAAGCTGTGCTGTTTTTAGAGGACTGTATGCTGGAAAATTAGAAATTTGTGGAGTTCAAAAGCTTCTATTGCTTTCCTCAAATTCTCTAGCCCCCTCCTTCATGCTGCTGTGTTTAGAGATAGGCCTGTATAGCTGCTGAGATCTTGCAGAACAGCATTCCTGTTGTTGTGGAGCTCGTGTAGGCTATTCCCAGATGGATATAATGCTTACAAGATGCTAAATACATGAAGAGTGTTTTACATAGTGGGAAAAATACTTGGCAGTACCTCATGTTTAATGCTTTCTTTGTCTTTTAATGACAACCGTAGCAGGTGTGTCAATGGGTAGCATCGCCTTTTGGTGCAGAAGGAGGCTGAGCCGGTGACTGAGAATTGGGAGAGGCAAGACCTGCCCTGTTTGCGCCATCTGATTCTGCCCAGCGCTTTGCAGGCCTGCCGGTGCAGCAAGACGCTCCGCCGCCCTCATCATGATCTCTTGAGCACAGCATCATACAGCTGTCCGTTTTAGCCTGCTGAGCCAAAGGTTAGCTTGCAGCCTTTCCAAATCCATGATCGTACCATCTCGTTCCCTCCCACACTTAGCATTTTGAACAGCAGTGTCCAATTATGGCCAGGAGACGCTGCAAGAGCTTCACAGAAGGGTCATTATTTTGTCACCTAGGTGACAGTTTGTTACCCTGCCAGTTGTCTGGAGTGCAGCAAGCCACTTCACATACAGCTGACATGGTTTAGACACTTTTTAGTGAACAAAATGGGTAGCTGTATCTTTAGTCCTTGTCTCTCGGAAAAATCAGTTTCCAACTGTTGCATCTGTAATGAGGTTGCTTTGAATTGGTGAATTTTGCAGCAGTTGTCTGCTTTGTCCCTTTCTGCTCGAGAAGGTGGCATGAAGAGGGTTGTCCTGATTTAGAAGTGCTTTTAGAAACATGAGTCTTCAGAAGGCGCTGGGAGATAGGAAGGTGCTGTTCCTGTTTCTCAGATAGGTATACTGAGATGTGGCACTGTGACTTGTGCAAAACTGCCAGAGGCCATCCAGGGATCGCCTCTTAGACTAAAAACAGGCTTCTGTGTTTATATTAGCATATATTTATAATATCTCCCTTTAAGAGGGTTCTCCAGACTGTCCACTGTGGATTTATACTGCAGGTCATGAATCTGAGCTGGGCGACTCCTCTTTGCAGATGCCAAGTGTAGGTTCAGTTTTTAAATTCTTTTAAGTTACATTACTTTTTTTTTTAATGATGCACCTTGGTAGCTAATGCTGAATTTCTTTGCCAATAGCCGAGTACTAAACAACCGTCCATTGCTATAGGGGAAAGAAACAACATCTCTGCTGTGTGCCTCTTCCTGCTTTTCTTCGGGGTTGGATTATGCACGTAGCATTAAAGTCGTGTTGCACATAACATCTTGTTAAGCATTTAACAGCTCTCGTTGCCACAGGTTGCTTTTTAAAGGAATCCTCTGCTGTCTCCTCACAGGAGGAATGAGATTAAAATTCTCTTCCTTCCATTTTAAGCATGGGCTTAGGCAAGGCTGTGAGACTGGGTAAGACTTCGCCTCGTCTGCTTCTCAAGCAATGCCGCTTGTGCCAGCGCCGAGAAGGTCTCCTAGAGTGCACCCATCCTTGTGCTCGCTGCAGTGCGTGGGGGCAGAGCTCCCACCAAATGAAACCAGTGAAAGAGTAGCCACTGGCAGTAAAGAAAGCTGACAGAACTTGCCAGCTGACTTTTATTAGTGGCCTACCCTCTGCCACCTCTTGAGGAGTTGTTTGTTAACAAAGGTACTCTCAGCTTGGGGAGTGCGCTATAATCCTTACAAGTCATTTAAAGCAGTGTAGGCAGTTAAAGATTAATTTTGCATGCAGTGACCTCTTTATTTTTAACTGCTTTGCCTCCTGCATCTTTAGAAATAACAAACAAATGCTCCAAACATACCAACCCCCTTGGAAGACAATGATTTCATTGTGCCTGTGAACATGACATACATTACATAAATATTGGTGCTTACATGCCTGCTGATTCTTTGTCCTTGGATGCTGAGTCTTCCAGCCCCGCTGGTCGTGTTTCGTAAGAGCTTGGGAAGGAAATACAATCAACAATTTAAGACACTGATGTTACTGATTGATCAAGACTGCTTTTCTAGCTTGGTCTGCTTAGCAAGGCGGATTTTTTTTTTTTTTATTAATGTGATCAGACTGGTTTGTCTGTTACTTCAGTTTAGCAGACGCAGCTGTTGTTGCACTTTTATGCGTTTGTCTTGAGCTTTTAGATGTCTTTATGTTGGTTATTGCAGGATGCAGAAGAGCTTTACAAACCCAGTTCAAGCCTTGTGTCATCTCTGGAAGAAAAGTAACAAAGCCTTATCCTTTTGAAGGCAGGGGGAGGTAGAGGAAGGATGCACGGCGAAATTGTCCTTGTAACACTCTTGGGAAATGTGTTGCATTATGCCCCTTCCTCCCACATGGCTTCTGTACATGGACAGCAGCATACTCCTACAGCGATGTAGTCATGCTGCTCGCTGCTCTTTTAGCTCAAGTGATGGGGGTATTGTGTTAAGGAGCTGCAAGTCCCAGTTTTCAAACCCTGCTGATGACTGGTGCTGGAGGTAGTTTTAATTTCCTGAAGACTACTTATAACTCCAGTGGAGCTAAGAGTTGTTCTCTGCTTGTTTCTGTAGCTAGGCCACACTTCCTTGCAGAGAATGAAATCTAAATCTCTACATGATCTAACAGTTGTTTCCTAAAATATGAACAAATCAAAGAAAGAAGAATGTGTGTTGTTCAGAGCAGCTTGAAAAGCTGAAATATTGACTGAAGTAGCTGAGAGAAAAGAAGGTAGTGGGTTTTTTATGTTTTTTTTCTAGAATATTTAATGTGTTAAATTAATCTTTGCTAGCAAAGCCTTTTAAATGAAGTCAAAGTAATTGTGTGTATATGCTCCTGTAATTGTAAGGTCACTATCCGCATATAGGCACCAGAGAGGATTATTTTTGGTGCAGCGTCTCACTCCTTGGATCAAAGATATTTTATAAAACTGAGATGCATGTCTATGAGATAACTGAAGTGTAACCTGCATGCAGAAACCTGGGGGTGGGAGGAGAGCCTGATAGACTTGTTTAACCTTTGAATGCCTCTTGGCTCAATGGCCCTTGGATACTGCTACTTCATGGAAAAAGTTCTAAATATAGTACTCGTTTGTTGTTGAATAATAACTTTAGAGGGTGGATGCTAGAGTTTCCAGCTCCTTGCAGGGCGTAAGCAGTGCAGGAGCTATATACTGTAAATGAGACCCTTAAAGAGTATTCAGTCCAGTAATATCGCTGAGCACTGACACAATTTACTTGTTGATTTATTTGTAGGATATTCTGTTGAAAGTCTGTATGTCGTAAAAAGCTCCCTAAGATGAAACCTGAGGCTCACTTTTACCCTTAGGAGATACTGCCTTTTCATTCCCTTTTTGCCTGGTATGCGTCAGCTGCCAGGCATGGGACCTTGCTGTCCGTTTGTCGACTTGCGGAGCTGAAAAGGGAGACGTGAAATCTAGGGAAAGGTGAAGAAATTTGCCTGAGATCACCCAGGAGGTCTGTGATGAAGCTGGGGTCTGAAACCCTTGTTTTTCAGAATCCAGTCCTTTAACCAAGATGTCATCCTTTACTGGAAGTTCAGAAACGCTTTTGGTTTTAACCGCCCAGTGAGTGAATCTGCTTCCTTTGTTGCTCTCTTCTCCCGGAGCTTTTACCTTAGAAGACCCTGCCATCTCGAACAATTTCCCTGTATAATGCTTGCTTCATTGCTGTTTCATTTCACTAACTTTCACTTGAAAATCAGATGCTTCCCTATCTTTTCTTTTTACTTCCATATACAGCTTTTCCCTGTTGCTGTTGCTCATTAAATTGTGCAGCTGTGTGTTATTTAACATCATAAAGCGTTTAGAGATATCAGTCATATAAAAGGATACAAAATGAATGTGCATTGTAATTCTAGTCTCGAGATAGCAAACTTCTATGTGGAGTTGTGACTTAACTTTTATGGCTTTGTAAAAGCTTTTACTTATCTCTTTTTATTTAGTGCTTTTCTGAGTCTTAATGATTTGTGTGTAGGTAAATATATTTATAATGCAGTTATTAAGTAATCTGTATAATTATGTACATTAAATTAATATAGGTATGATGTTGTATTGAAAATGTCAATTATTTTTCTTTCCACAAGTTCAGCGGTAGGCAGCGCGCTGAACTGGATTGCTAGGTGCTGGCGTGGTTCCACGCGTGTGCCCTGACCTGTGGTCAGAGGGTTCCTGTTCTGAAAAGCGATGCAAATAAAACCGCGCACCAACCCCGTGCCCTCCGGGGAGGCAGGTGTGCCAGTGCCAAGGGGCCAACCTCGGAGAAAGAGGAGGAGATGGCAAAGCTTTGTTTTTCAGTTATTTGGTAATGAGGCTCTTGCTGGAGTTTGGCAACACGGATTTGAAGCAGCCATGCCAGCTCTTATGTATTGTATTGGGTTTTAATAAGTCATGATTGAAATGCATCTGGCTTCTGCCTCTGCTCCTCTGCTTTTTTTTTTTTTCCTTTTCTTTTTTAAGGCAGGTTACTTTGCATTTGTGTGTCTAGGTTTTCTCTTCTGAGGCATGGAGGTCATGTATTTCCTTTCCAGGAACATGGAGAGACTTGATCGGTGTCAATCACTTCTGAAGCCAGGGATGATATGATATCAGCACTGTCTATATCTGATTTTCCGGATGGGTTTTTGTGTGTGTGGTTTGTTGTTGTGTGGGTTTGTTTGTTTGTTGTTTTATTATTATTATTATTTATTATTATTAAAATAGTCATTTTGGGGCCTAATTGCTATTGTTTCTTTGTGTAGTCTGGATTCGTGTCAAGGAGTTTGCTGGTAGCTCTGCAAAGCCATTTTGGAGAGGGGAGCGCTGGTCTCGCGAGCCCCCGGGGACCAGCAGGGCTAGGGAGGCAGCCAGGGCTGCAGCTTCCCCTCCTTCTGGGGAGCTGCCGCCTTGCTCCGGGCAGGGAGGTGAGCCCTCTGCTGCCCTCGGCGGTGCTCGGCCCCGGGGGTGACGGGTGGACTTGGCCATTTTGCTTGCTTGTAGGTGTGCGCGTACAAGCTTGTGCACATTTTCAAGGGTAGCAGAAACTGTCGATGGAGAAGCGTGTCCCACGGGGCACAGGCACAGTGCTCTGCTCTTCTGGCGCTGTTTTTGAACGTGTGCTTGCTTGTGCTTCCATGAGAGCTGGCTTTGCAGATCTTTTGCCCAACAGTGGAAATGTCTTTAGGTGTGGTGTGTGGGAGATGGCTCTTCTCAACTCTGCTGTGTGCATGTGAAAGCTCTGTTGTCGGCTGTATGTCTTACAGAGTGAAAGCAGGATGCCATTAGGAGCGTCCTTGTGTCTTGCAGAACATCTCAGTAATACCTTTTGAAAGCAGGATGCCTTTAGCAGTGTCCTTGTGTCTTACAGAACATCTCAGTAATACCTTTTCACATACCTCCTTGAATAATCATTAAAAGCATTTTCTCCTCTTTTCTTTTTTTTTTTTTTTTTAAAGTATCCTGGCCAAAGCAAATAGGATAAGGGATTAGAGCAAGCTGAGGCTAGTATAATATACTAAAGCATGACTCTAACAGCAATTAATGCAAAGGAATGAATGTTTTACAGTGCCCTGCAGTTATCCGTAGTTCTCAGTGGTAAACTGAAATAAGCCTGGTATCTATGCACTCACTAGACTAACTGCCATTTTTATTACATTACATGGTTTATTGCTCATTTTTTCTTCCATTTTCAGGCTTCTCTCAGGCTGCTCTCCTTCCCCGTTCATAGTAACCCCCAAAGAATATTATAGTTAGTGCAGCTGATTTTTGACACAGTTGAGTTCTGATACTTGTACACGGTCTGTACAACTTAATGTTTGACTGTATTACCCTGCTGCCAGGACTAGCGGAGGCTAAGAGAGCATGTTCCCTTGGGGGGGAGAAAAAAAGGGAAAAGGTGTGGTTTGCAGAGAATTCACTGACTAAGAGCATGCCTTGCTTTAAGCTCAGGGTAGTTCTACTAACTTTGTTGGAGCTGCTCATGCGCTTGGTCAGGTCTTCATCTCACTATGTCCCAAGTCTCCTTTCAGTGAGGAAGCTGTCCCACTTGATATACTGTACAAATAAATCTGTTTATAGCAGCACACCGTGCCCCATTCAGAAAGATAAGGTAGCTTTATAATATTACCACCTACATGTTCAGGTTTGGACTGGCATAGTAATTTTCAGTAAGAAAGTGGCTTTCTTGGCACTTGTAAGAAGTAAAAGCATTAATGCCAGTTTAGTTTCTTTCCCTTTTAAAAGGTACTGATTGTACCCCATTGCTCTCCCACTCTTTGTCATGGACTCTTTCACTCACAGTAAGTTTGGGGTAGAAACCGTACAAAGAGCAGCAGGCTGGGGAGCTTGTTTTGGTTGTGGCAACCGTGAAACAGATAGGAGCGTAGCTGTTAGTGCTTCCCAAGTCAAGGTTACCATGTTTTGCCCCTAAGCTTTACCACTTGTTTATGTGGAAAGGAGGAGAGGGGAGAGAGCCTGAGCTTTAGCAACTTGCTGCATGTGTGTAATATTGGTGTATGAAGAACATCTGTGTGAAAACTTGAAGAAATATCCTCTTCAGGCAAGAAAAAGAATGTGTAATGTAAGAAAACACTGTTACTTAATACATTTTTTGCTTGGAAGCTATAGTCAACACATGCTGTAATACTTCTCGCTCGTGTGATACAGTAGCAGCATGACACTTCAGATTTATTACTTTTGGTTTCTCTTTAAAGAAATTCCGAATCTGGAATCAGAAGAATGCTTTTTTGTCTTTAAGCTACAGAAGGGAAAAAATTTCAAAATGACATAAATCAAAAATATATTAAAGGCCAACAAAACAGATGAAAACTTTTTTGGAAGATTGTCTATAATGTTTGGCAGAAGAGACTAATGTGCTGTGGTTTTTGGCTGAATTTATAAAATGTGAAATACTCTAGGGTCCGTCTCCTTGAAATGAGCTATTTTTATGTATTTTAGCGATATGAAAAACCCAGCAGAGGGGACTTGTGTGTTTACATAATGTATGTATTAGTGTGTGTGTAATTTACGTTAAGTATATATACTACATTCTATAAATTCTATTACAACTTTGTATAGAATATTCAATTACAAAATTATTTTTGTAGTGCAAGCACTCACTAGATGTGTTGATCTTAGCCAAGAACTTCTGTAGCCTCTTGTTGGGTACAGGGCTGGCAGTACATAATTTCTTGTGTAGATTCATTTCTCTCTGGTACACGCACACACATCTGTAGATAGGCTTTATTACAAGTATGTTACTGTATGTGCGTTACCGTATGTATGTGCTCAGCCTTTTTTTTGGTAAACTGCACCGTCTAATATTTGGAAAGGTGCACGAGGGACTTGTGAGGAAAGCCAGGAGTTTTTGAGGCTTGCTTTGTGTCTCGCGGCAGCCGGATGGAAGTGATCAGGCCAAGTGGATCAGAATGAGTTGGCTTTGTGTGTGTTTGCTCTTCAGTAAACTTTTTTATGACATGTTTCTTCCCCTTTTAATGCATTTTTAAATTTAGTTATGTGGTTGCGTTCTGTGTAACCAAGTCACACCACAAAGGATGTAGTGTGGGATCATCAGTTAAAGCCGCTGCTTCCTCCTCTGATGCTTTGGCCTTCTGCCTTTGATTTCTAGGATGTTTCTGACGTTTTAAGCAAGGGCAGTCACCCACTAGACTGCTCGTGCTAGTTTATGTTTAATCTAGGGAGGTTGTTTCGATTCAAAAGTTTCTATAACTCTTCCTCCTAGGGTGGGAATCCAGTACGATCGCTGCCCCGTGATACATGCTGCACTATGTGTTATACAAAATGGATACCCTTTTTCCCTTTTTCTCCCTAAATGGAGACTGCGAAGTTTTGCAGGGGAAGAGAGTTGAGCTCTCATACCCTGGTCACTTCAGCGACGCCGTCTGGCACAGTTTGCACTCCTAAACTCAACTGCAAACTTAGGGCTCAGGTCATCTTACAGAGATCTACAAATTTCCATTTTTAAAAATACATCTTTCCATATAGAAATGCTTGCATGTCTGTGTATGTAACAGTTTCTAAATTGTTATTGACACTGCTTAAAGTGTTTACAAAGAGAGGGCAACACTTAAAAACTATCAATTAGAAATGACTAGAGCAATGACAAAAGATGTGAAAACAGTTATCGGTTTGGTTTCCAAAATAAATCTTCAGGCTGACCCTCCGGGCATGGCTGTTGGGTTTGGAAGCGACAGCTCTGGAGAAGATGAAGCCTTCCATCTGCTGCCAGCAGAGGCTTTAAGGTATCAGCAGTTCAGTGTGAACTCTGCGGAAGCCAGCGATTGTGATAAACGATCGGACTCCAAAATAGCAGAGACTTATCTTAAAACTTCTGTGGTAGAATGTAAGCAGAGTGGTTAAAACCAGCGAGGCCCGGTGCTGGGGTGAGGAGACGTCGGAGCGACGTGGTTGAGCCTACAGCCTGACCAAAAAGGACTCCCCTTTCTTTCCAGGGCTGTCGGTGCGGCATCTTCCACGATGCTCTGAGTTGTACAAAGCAATGCATTGTAAAGCTGGGCTCCGACTCCTTACGTTTATTTTCTTTTCTGCTTTAAGTCTTTCCCTAGGTGTAGTAATGCTCATAATGCTTCTGAGTTTTGCTGTTTGCAGCAGGGACGTAACACCTAAAAGCAACATGTAAACAGCTTTGTTGGCTACTTTTACTTTCCTTGCTTATATTGTACACCTTAAATGTGTTATTTCTTTTGGCATAATGGCAAAATCGCTGCTTATGGGAACTGCTGTAGATAATACAAAAAGCTCTTTGAAAAGAGCTTTATCAGAGTACAAAGTACTTGGAATTGAAAGCCCCTAGAGGGTTGCTTTATTTTCCCCCTTCATTCAAACTTGTAGTGGTGCAGGATCGAGATACATCATGCCCTATTTTCAGCTGATTTGCATGTTAGAGAGAACGGAGTAATTGGTGTTTAACCAGAACAAAAGAGGATCTGTTTGCTAAAAGAAAAAGAATTCTTGAAGTAGACCCTAATACATATACTGCCTTTGTCTCTTCTCTCATTAAGAATTGAATAGGATGGCCTAGTAATTAGAATGTGGAAGGCATTGCTTTGGTGTTGATGCTTTTTGAGCTAATTGGTTTGAAAATTATATTTGATGTAGCTCTAAGGGATGTTGGCACAACACCTTCTTGGGACATGGACATCCTGTACTCCCATTTAACTGCAGAAATAGGCACTTTGAGGCAGGGATTTATCTTTTGGGTTGTTTTTTTTGTTAAAGCCATATTTACCTTCCCAATTGAATACACAGGATGCATTGCCACATGTAAATAATTCTCTCGCTGGTATGAAAACCTTCAAATGACCTTGGAAAGAGATTAGCCCCTCTTTTCCCAAATAAGTACTTAGTTCAGACCTTAGTGAAGCAGAGATTTGAGCTAAACTGGGTTTGGATTTCTGCCTTTCTGCATTCTTGGAAAGGTTTTGTTGTTGGTTGGTTGGTTTTTTTGTTTTGTTTTTGTTTTGACAAAAAGATTAAAACAAACGTAGTTCTTGAGCAGACTGGAGTAAAAGACAGGTCTGGAAACATGCAGGAGGCTTTCTTTGGTTTGTGCTCATCTTCAGTCCCATCTCTGATGGTGAAGACCTTAGGGAGATGTTGATTGCCTCCATAGATCCTTTCCTTGGATTCTGAAATGGGATCCCTTTAATCTGAAAACTTTGAGGCTTCAGAAGCATTTTTTTGATCTCTTGAATTGCTGAGGCAGTCTTTGCTTTGGACAAGCCCACTGGATGGCCTTTTGATCGGTATCCTGTATGCATACAATGGATTTCGGGTGGGTGGAGGTACGAGGAAATTCAGAGAAGGAAGATGCATTTCTTAGATTACAACAGTAAAGATTCAGCTATAAAGAATTTAAGTGTGTTTTATTTGATAATGCTATTGTTTCGTGGTACGAATTGAAGTCTCAAATCTGTTGTTGGTTCTCTGGAGAGCCCTATACGATCATCTTAATAAAGTATTACAGTGTGGTGGAATTGTTATTTTTATGAGGATGAAGTGAACTTCTAAAATTTTCCCCAAGGTTCCAGTGATAAAAAGAACACTCTTTAAAGTGACTTCAGGTTCTGGGGAGTATGTATTTAGCAGTGTGTTTGTTATTTAAATGGATTCAGTCTTGCAATGAACAAAAATTTGCTTTTCTTTACTTCTCAGGTATGTCTTTTCTCCCTTCTGGTGGTGGGTAGGCATGTGCCTTTTCTCAGTGTTTTTGTTTGGCTGCTTACAAGTGTATGTCAAGTCAATATTAAAGTTGTGATCCTGCTTTAAGATTTGTTTTTGTGTTTATTGTACTACAACTTCAATGCCCTTCAGTGTCTTAAGGCTTTATCTTTAGATACGGTAGGTGTCTAGATGCCTTGGATATCTTTAGGTATCAGTAGGTGACACTAAACTGTGGTGCAAGTCTTAAAATACTGGGTTAGGACTGATGGCCTCTGAGGCCTGCCTGCATCTGTGTCCCAGTGAGGTCCATTGTAAAGCATTGCTCAGAGTAATATTTCACTGGTGTCCCTTGGACCTCTGCTGTTCAGTGCTTCCGTCTGTCTGTGTAGCTAAGCCCTGCTCAGGGATCAGTCGGATGGGAGCTATCTATTAGTATAATTTTCCTAATGCAGACACACGAGTGCTGGCTGCAGGCTGCTTCTGCAGCACCAACCTCTGTTTCCTCCTCCATCTGTGCACATCAGTATGTCAGGCATCTGCCAGCTGGGCAGCAACAGATAGCGAGGCTCGTTTGGGCTGAAGCGCTGTCAGGGTAAGATCCTTCCCAGCTCCATGTCTCCCTTATTGCTTGTTTAGTAAATCATTCCCTTCTGGACTGTCAGCCAGGGGCTTTTCAGGCCGCAGTCGAAGACTGATGGATCTGGAGACGACGCTGCCCGTAGTCGGCTGTAGCGCGCTTTCCGCACTGGGTGCAGGCAGTGGTAGTCCTGGGCATTTGCCCCAGTTGTGTGCCCGAAGTTCAGCATTCAATACTAACCCAAAAAAGATGGAGTATTTTATTTAGCTGGGTTGTACAGAAACACTCTTCTTTTTGCATTTATACGACGCATTAGTGGTTCAGTGTGGTTTGCTGTTTGGGCAAGCCGTTCCTTGGTGGCTGAAGTCTGCACATCCACAGTGGCACCAAAATCCTGCTCCTGGGGACTGGGGCACCCAGCAACACCTGCAAGTGCACCTGGGTGAATTCTTTGCAGAAATAGCATCTCCATAAGATGGAGCTTGGAGAAGAAGGGTAGGAAGAGAAAATTGAAAGACCACACATAAATGGGTGGCCACAATGTTGTTATTTTCTAAAACAAACTTCAATTTTTTTTTTTCTTACAGGTTCTCCTTATTTAAAAGTGGGCCTAAAAGACAAAAGGTTTAAAAAGGGGTTAAATAAACTGAAAAAAAACCCCAGCGTATTTCCGTTCAGAGTTAAAACAAGATGTTGTGGATTGACTCAAAATGAAAAATTTTTTTTTTCCTTTCTTTTAAGTTTTGCCAACAAACTGAAAACATGTTTGTTTAATCATAGGCAAATTTATCCTCCTGTTTTTTTGGGTCTGTTTTGTTTTCAGTTTAGCCAGCAAATTGAAAAATGAAACTATTCTGCCAGTGCTACTTCCAGTTAGGATTGCTCCGAGGAAGCCGTGTGAATCTCCCCCTTTTACACTTTATCTAGGAACCATCAGAATTTGTTTGCCGATTAATACCTTGGAAATTATAAATTAACCATATGGAACTACTTCAGTTTAAGTAACTTGTATGTTCAGATGATAGCTAATCCCCTTAAAACGTGTTTTTAATGACCAGTTTGTTTTCACCTGAGGTCATTAATGCTCTAAAAATGGCTGTTAACTGCACCAAAGACCTTTTTTTTGCCCAAGGAGGAATGCTGCTGTGCACCATATTTAATGGTCTAATACGTTTTATTTCTGCCTTACTTTCCGGATGTACTGGCTTTTTTTTAATGACTGTGTTGGAAAAAACCTGTTTATTTTCTGTCTGCTAATGACTGATCTTCCAGCCAGCTGGAGTGAGCGATGTGAAGCACGCCGTGCACTGAAGCAGCAGTACGAGCGTGTAATGGCTTTGGGCTCGGTGTGTGCGCCCGGCTGCGGAGGGCAGGGGTGCGCAGCCCGCTGCCGGCTTTTGCAGGTCCGCGATACTGTGAATCATAAAGTCGTTAGGAATATTAAAACTTCAGACAGTGGGCTGTGGTAATTCTCCTGCCTCCTTCTGCTTAATTTTTGTGCTAATTTATTGCTCCTCTATGTTCCTACTTCTGTCACCTAAATGCAAATGCACTGGCAGCCTGCTTTATGGATAACACTTAAAAAATAATGGTGCCGTAATGAATGGTGAATTGCAGTGGAGATCTTGCTGAAGTGCTTGCAATATCTGCATTAATTTCAAATGAATTAATTGCAGTTAATACTATTGTATTTAAAACCTGTCAGAAGCCATAACGATGATTAGAGTGTAAGTGTAAAATGTTATTTCAGAGCAGCATCAACATGTTTTAAAATAGCAATATATGGTGTTGAAGTGTATCTGACCTAATGGCCATCAGCAGCAGCTTTTGTGCTAAGCCAGTCTAGAATAGATGAATCAGAAATATCTAACTGAGAAAAAGAGAGGCCATAAACCCATTCATTTTTTTTCCCCTGATCAGAAGGAGGGGTTTTATCCTGCAGGGCTTTGGATCCTATTGATCTCTGGTGCTGGGCTTGCCCATGCTGCTGTTAAACCTCATCTGTCACCAGTGGGTGGTTCCAGCACAGATGCAGGGGAAAGTGGAAACAGACTGCATGTAGCTATGAAAGGAGCATTTCTTTAATATTTATTTCCAGTCCTTCAGAACAAATTGATGCTATGGCAAATATAGTTGTTATTCAGTAGTTAACACTGTAAAGCAAAAACGTCCCAGTGACTTTTGCTCGAGTCCTTGTTGGCGATGCCTTGAGCATCTACAGCAGGTCCGTGAATTTCCCCCTTGGGAATGCCTCTTGGCTGGAGAGGTCCATCGGGTGGCTGGCACCTGGGTAAGCCAAGTCTTCGTGGGCTGAACTGAGGCTGCGCTGACTGGATTTACAAAGCCTGCAGCGCTGCCGGGCTTCTGGGGGGAGTCGCTGAGAATTATTGCAGGCTTATCCCACCACTCCTCGTGTGCCGTGCACGAGGCTGAGATGCTCTTCAGCTCCTGGGAATGAAACAGAAAATTGCCTGTCTTGGTGCAGGCTGGGAGCTGTGCGAAGGTGCTGAAAAGTTAACAGCGCTTGGTGATTCACCCTGCAAAGTGGGTGAAAGCAGGACGTGGGCTCTGGTCTCCGTGCTTCCCGCTGCCCCCCCTCCAGCGAGGCGGCGTGGCCCAGTTTGAGCACCTTGGGAACCGGAGGGAAAGCGCCTTACACGTAAAGAAATCTGCAGTGACGCTGCAGGGAGGATGCGTGGTGAAGGGGCCGCTGCCACTAGATCATCTTCCTGATTACCTTTTTAATAAGTTGTTGACGGCTGCAGCAGAAGTGTGAACCTCCTGCGCGTCAGTTCCTATCTCTGTGCCCCCGGTCCCCGCCGGCATCTGCTCTGCTGGCGTTGGCCCTGTCCGTAAGGCGCTGTTTGTCCAGTTGCATCTTCATTCCTGCTCCCTGCAGTGAAAGTTACAGCTGAAATCCCTCCCCAGGCATTTACTGGGGGGGGATCAGAGGTCCTTGAAGTTGGGCAGTTTGGGCAGCTAAGGTCAAAAAACGAGTCTTTTCTTTTAAGGTGAGGCAAGTGCGAATGGAACTTTATTTAGCACTTCCCCCAGGGTAAGAGCTGTCAAAGGCTAGACCCAAGGCCGTGCTAGCAAAAGACTTCTGCTCTGCTGCAGCTTTGTGAAACCTGGAGAGCGGGACGAGCAGGGAGGCAGAGCCAGCCGCCTCTGATGTTCCACAGCCCTGTTCTGCGCTCCTGCCGTGCCGTCAGAGAGGCTCCCAGATCTTCACACCTGGCTTAGAGAAACAGGCATGTAACGTTTTTCAGTTTAACCACTTGTATTTCTATTTTAGTTCTTGGTGTCTGGCTTTGAAGAGCGCTACACCTGCAGTTTGTCTCCTGATAGTGGAAAGCACAGAATATAATCTCACAGATTAAGACAGCTGCATTTTGTTCATCTCAAGCATGAGTTCTGCTCAATGGTTTGTAGATATAGTTTCTATCTGACACAAAGACAGGGACTAATTCTGGCATGTGTGGGACTGATAAGATTTCAGGCCAGATCTTTCTTTAAAAAAAAGAAAAACCCCTTGATGTGTTACAGAGTTCAGTAATCAGTTTCCAGGTTCTTTAATTAGATCTGTGCTTTAGCTGATTTAGCTGCATGTCTCAATACACAAATGATTTATAAAGGGGGGGGGGAAAGTATGTGTTAATCTCCAGCGAGTGATACCTTGTGCTGAAGTCACTCTGCACTGTTTGTGTTAGATATGCTACAGTATTCAGTCTTCCCTTTTAACAAGGAATTTGACTTCATTTTTCAAAAGGAATGACAGAGCTTTACAGTTGTATTGTTAAAAGGTTTTTATAGATGTAGATCTGTATGTTTACATTTATATGTAAATGTAATTATTTAGTGAAGATTAGCAGTCAATTGAGGCCCTATCTTTCCATTTTGTGTGTTACAAGTCATTTGCAAATTCATTTCAGTGTAGGTCAAAAATTATGGTTACTGTTATATTTAATGCATGAGGTATTCCCGATTCACCATTTCCTTGGACAGCCCTTCTGCTGCAAATTTTATCTGATTTCTTGCAAAAGCAGCGGAGAGTTCATCGTAGTCTCTCCTGTTCTTAATCCATCCCTATATGGTAGTTTGGGAGCCACTGCCTGATGCAGAAATCTGGGCTGTGGAACCTATTGAAACCATAGATAACTCTCCGTTTAATCAATTAGCTGGTACTGGAGACATTTGGAATTACATTAGCGCATCCGGGCTCTGAACACGCGTGTGGCGTTGGGCTGCACTGTGTGGATGTATGGGGTCTGATTGCTGTTGTTGGTGGAGTTTCTTCGTGCTCGAAGAGCACAACTGAGCCTTTCTGTCTGCAGCGCACCTTCAGCGTGGGTCAGTGGCGTTTCCCTTCGCGCCGAGAGGCCGAGGGGCTGCTGGACTTGGTCCATGCGGTGCTCCAGGAATGATCAGAACAATTCTGGTTCCTCCCTTCTCTGTAGTTAGAATAGAATTTGGGGCCTGAGGGTATCCTGGCTCCCTCTTGCAATTGCATCATTCCCACTATTAACTAAAGAGAGCAGATTCTTTTTTTTTAATAAAAGCTTCCTCATAAGCATTCTTGAGTGTTGTTTTAGTTTGCAACTACTCCAATTGGAATGCATCCAGACACCGAGTCCTTATGTTTCCTTCATGTCCCCAAACTCTCTTATGGGTAATTTGCATTTCGGCACTGCTCAGTTGCACTTTGCTCAGTTTAAGGGAGGGAAGGTCCATGTGGCAGCGTATGCTGATTTACATATGTTGCTACTACTAGCTAATTATAATGTGAACGCTTTGCTTCCTTCAGGCAACCAAACCAGGATATTTTTGCTGTAATATCCTGTTGGTTTAAGGTGAGAGGTAAATCGGAGCTTGCTCTGCTTGATTTACAGCTGGAATCTTGGTCTGAGGTTTGGTGGTAAAGATGTGAGATGCTTGGAGGATGCGATCAAAAAATGGTGAGCTGAAGGGTATTACTTTAGGAGTTGTTGCAAAAAGTCAGGAAAATAAACTTTGCGGTTCACTAACTGAAAATAATAAAGGAAGGGAAGAAACACTGCAGGGCACTGCTGAGTAGCAGCATGACGTGTCGTTTGATGTTTCAGCCTTTAGCAAACACTACGACATCTCTAGAACTCTACCGCATGGCAGCCAGCGCCTGCGATAGCCAGCTGTAAAGGTTCGCTATCAGATCCCAGAGGTTTGTTTTGTTGAAAATATACAAGTTTCCAGGTATCAGATCATGCTGATTAGTCTTCCGTGGTTTTTAAGAAAATCAAGATTGGAGGGAGAAAGATATTGGGAGGCGAGAGTAATAAATTCCAGTCTGATGTTTCCCAGCTACTAGTTGGCAGGCAGTGGTCCTGTCTAAACTTGGAGGATTTTTTTTGTCATTTTGCCGTAGAGCCTCATTGATGCGACTGCATCTTGTGGGCCAGCGTGCATAAAAACCGCACACAAGCCGGGGAACCCACCGAGGCAGTGTCAGGCAGTACCAGTATAAAACTTCTTTGCTTTGCACTAGTTTTGTACCTGCTGGACGGTTCTTGGAAGTTGTCGAATCGAGCCCTGCCCGGATGAGCCAGCCCAGGTACGAGGTTTCCACTCCTGACCTGTGGTGGTGTTAGATGCAAATGTTTCTGAAGCCTCCCCTGAAAAAGCGTTCCCTGATTACTTTTTGAATTCAGGCTTTCTTTTCCAGAGCTGGTGGCATATCCTGGTTGCTGTCGTCCATGTGTTTTGTAGCTACAGCATGGCTTGATGACAGAAAAGAACCTCATGCTGGAGGAAAGCAAGCCTCTAAACAATCCTAAAGTGGCTCTGGGTGCTGCCCACAGCATCCTTCCCACGCGCTCTCGGTGGCTTTTACATGGCTGTGTTCTAACTTTAGTAACAGCAAATACTCTGCTTGTGTTTTGAAACACTCTTAATTTGTGCTGTTAGGAAATGGACGTAAAAAGAAAATGGGCCTGCAAAGAGATGTCAGCTTACATTTTGACTGTGCAGCGAGGGCTGCAGATGTTGATGGTGCAGAGCAGCATGTTGGGTCCTTGTAATGCTCCCCTCCCTGAGAGCTCTGGAGCAGTTCCCTTACAAAAATGCTTAGTTTGAATATTATTATTGTTGTTGCTGTTATTGCTGCTGCTGCTGCTGCTATTATTATTATTATTATTATTATTATTATTATTATTATTATTATTATTATTATTATTATTATTATTATTATTATTATTATTATTATTATTATTTGCAGTGCTGGTGAGTGGAAAGTTCCAGACAGGTGCTACACAGAGGCTGAGCTCTGGCTGCTCCCAACGCAAGGAGCAAGTTTCTTGCCCGCAGGCCTTGTTGTACGTGAAAGCGGCAAGTTTGAATGCAAGGCTCCGCGCAGCTATTGCACAGTCAAAACCACTGCTGTGATGTATCCAGAACCCAGCGGCTTGGGTTAGGAGGGTGCTTATGGTGAGGTGAACGTGTGCTTGATAACTGGATTGAGCTTTCCAGCTCGTTTTTGGGTTTGGGTTTTGCATCTGTGTCTTGTATCCTGTGAGTATGGAAAGGCCTTGACCAGGTCTGCGTGCTTGCTTTTAGCAGGGAACGCCTGCCTCCGAGAGGGGGAGAGCAGGCAAATATAGCAAAAAAAGACTGTGCCGTGGGAGCAGTGTATCGCTCATAATTGCCATGTTAGTCTCAACAAACAAACGGGATGCATTGCTGGCTGGATTTAAATACAGGATCCTCATAGCAGCAAAAAGGTTTCTGCGTGCTCTGACTCATGAAGCTGATTTTAAAGAAAATGGGCATTTTTAAAATCCTATTTTCCTTCCATTTTCACCCTCCTTTGATGAAAACACTTGAAACACCTTTTTAACTCCACATTTTAAACGCCTTTTTATAGCCATGAAATATACCCTTGTGTGGTTTTCAGGTCTTTTTAATTTTTAAAAGCCCTCCTTATTGCTGCTGCATAAGGAGAAATTTTTAGATTATGGGGAGAAGGAAATGTGACATTCTGTTCCGTATTAAAAGTTAATTTAGGGCAGAACTGAAGACCAAGAAAAGCGTCTTTTCTTTTCCTATACCTCCTTGTAATGTAATTGACCCCTAATACCGCTGCAAGATCTGGCACTCAGGCAGTGGAAACTAACTGCCCAGGGGCACTGTGCTAACACAGCTGAGGGAATTTGCCCAACTGGAATAAAACTTGCTATACTCGAGGGTTTTAAAGCAGATCTGTTAAAACACGTTCTTGTCTAAAGCAAAGCTTGTTGTACCAGGCTTGGGCAGCAAGTGAAATGCTGCAGGTTACCTGGGAGGGCACGGCAGGAAAGGTGTGCAGGCTGCTTTGCGCCGGTCTAGAGGAGCGAGTTCTGGGCACCAGCCCAGAACCAGATTCAAAGCCCATCCCTGGTTAATCTTGATGTAAATGGGTACCTGGCCATCAGGAATGGAAGAACCTCTAGGCCACTGGGCCTGAATGCAAACCATGTTCTTTGTAACTGGGAGCTATTAAAAACTGCTGTGCCCTGACCATGCCAGTCCCCCTTGGCCACGTGGGATGACGTGTGGTTTGAAAGGCATAACTCGTGCTGGTGCCACGTCTTAGCCCCGAGTTGGTTTGTGTCCTTGTCTTTTACAGCAATACTATGGTCTTGTGCTGACTGGGCGTAGCAGACTATTAAAAATGACAAATTAATTCAGATTGTGGTCATGGAAACAAGGTTTTTGCTAGGATAGCTCTTGTCACTGCTGAGATTGATAAAAGCCTTTGGCACCATGAAGCTGGAGAGAAAAATAGGTTTGTGTAACTATATAGGTAGGAGAGATCCAGGATGGTCTCAGCCTTGTGGAAGAGAAAATACAACTTTGCCGTATTCCTCATGGTTCCCTTCTTCCCTGGTAGCATTACCTGGAACCTCTCTCCAAAGTCTTCTTGCAGGCCCTGGGCCGAAGGAGTCACAGGCATCCTCCATCCCTGCGAGCGGTCCCTCCGAGCTAGAGCTGAGGCTGTAGAGAAGGCAGTCCGGCTGCGTTCCTCAGCACTCAATTAGCTGTGTGGTCTTAATCAGAGGTAGCAACTGGAGGGTTGCTACTGAACTTAATTATGCAATTGTAATTTTCTATAAAATGCATCATAAAACCTATTCATGCCTTATATTGGCTTGAAAGAGTTATTCCAGCCTCTCCAGCTGTAGAATACACACTTTAAGAAATTGCCTAAATCTGTATTTTTCTTGGAGCAGTGCTACTCAGCCCCACAGGTTGCTAATAAATATTTCATAACCTTCTATGAAGGATTACTAAAATAATTTAAATATCTAAATGACTGGCTCTCCTTGGCCTAAGCGAAGCCCAGAAGCAGGCTTTGGTTCATTTCTGTGACCTCTCTTGGCATGCTATTAGAATGCCCTAACTTGTAGACCCTATATAAACACTGACTTGTTCTTATTGGCTTTGAATTTCTTCTGCCATTAAATCTGATTTATTTATTTTTAACACTAGTAGGTAAAATATATTTTTGTACTTCCACAACATTTACAGTGAAGAATTTAAAAATATCTGGCATGCATTAATTTAGCATGAACTCCTTTATCAGTGTTGAGGAAATGCTTTTCCCACTTGAAGTCAGAAGAGTGGGAGGAGAACCCACGTTTCCACCTGCCTCGATTCTTGCGTTGTGTTTTATCTCTCCCACTGATACAACAAATAAGAAATTAGAAGGGGAAGAGAGAGAAGCTGACACAGCAATCATCATAGCTGAGAAAATGGGCAACTATACCATTAATTTCCTACAATTTTAAATTCTTTTTCCCAAAGGGAACCTGCACCAATTAAATACACTTAAATCACCTTTACCTCTTGGCAAGGCAGTGCCCCTGAGGGATGCCTTACATCGCTGGCCCATGGCACGGCTGCCTAGGGTGTCTGTAGGATTGAAACCCCTAGAGCAGAGTAGTTGCAGAAGTCATTTGTTTATTATGGGATTCAAGCACGGATCCAGCAACGAGGGCATTTTGTGATGAGCTGAGCTGTGATGGCTCGGGAGCTCTCGTCATACGTGTTGGGCGAGGTGCGTACTCCGCAGCAAGGGGCTCCTCTTCGTGATGGGGTTACTCACAGCAGCGAGTCGTATGCTTGACGGTATTTGTAGGCTTTTAGGGCTCTTCATTCTGCTAATTTGACATTATTGAAGTTCTATTTCCCAAACTGTGCTGTGGGTTAGAGAGAATGACAGCTTGATCTTTATTTGTGTGTGCAATATTTATGCATGTAAATTACTAGTATGTTTGCCTTTATCTCTAGATATAAATACAGTAGATGTATACAAATATAATGAGGAGGCGCAGGAAGCTCGTTTTGTTTAAGCAAAACGCAGCACATTAAGCCGTCATGCCCTGACACTTGTTCCGCAGTGGAAAACAAAAAGGGAAGCATCTAGCTTTTGTTGGGAGACAGGAAAGTTGTTTGTTCTCTACGTATTGGGTATTATGGCTTTAGCATGCTAGAATCATTGGGGTTTTTATTATTATTATTTTTCCTTTTGGTGAAGCCTGAAAAAAGACAAAGACTAAAAATAAAAACCATAATTTTTGATATAACTGTGGAAACATGGTTAGTTCTAACACAGCAGGTGGCTAAGGGACTCAATCGGCAGAAACCAGCAGTGCTTTCAGTGCAATCAAAGTTAAGTGCAGAAATTTAATTAAATGGTAGCAAGGCTGGCAGAAACTTTGTAAAGCAGCAGTGCATTGTCAAATTCAACAATTATTTCAAGGAACACAATCCACAGATGGCGTCTAATTGATAAATTAAGGTTCTGGTGCCTGATTCCGCTTACATTTAAAGGTTCTCTTTTCTTAAACAAAACCTTAAAATTTTAAGGCTGCGTCACTGTTCTGAAAACATAACAAGCTGCCCTGTGTTTTTTGGATTGAGAAACACACACTTTTCGTGTTAAATGGAGAAGGCATGCGTTTTATATTTTCCTTGTCTGTCTTTCATTCCAGAAAAGACGTGGTATGTTGTTGGTAAGGCATTTAACGGGAATCTCGGGTATTTAGAGCTCAGCTCCTGTGGACCTCCGCCATGGGCTGGGGCAGGTAGTCAAATAATCTCTCTCAGCTTTCAAAAGCTTTTCAGCTTGCCTGACTATACCTTAAAGCTGTCTGTTGACTTTTGGACCTCATTATCAGCAAATGCAAATCCTTCAGAGCTCGATATCCTGCTTTGCAAGTCCTTTCTAGCACTAGGCTGGTCAACCTAGAGGACCAAGCCTGGAAGGACGGTGACTAACATCTCACTGCTGCTGCCACTTGCACGTCACCTGTTTTTGTTTTGGTTTGGGTTTTTTGGTGTTTTTTTAGGGGGTTCTGGGCTGGTTTTATTTTTGCCTCATTGCTTGAGTGTTGCTGAGAGCTCCCCACCTCTTTGTGTTGGTGTGAGGGGACGGAGACCCCATCTTCAGGGGTCCTGCAGCAGACCTGAGAAAAGCTTCGTGTGGTGTTCTGGATGCCTGTAGAGTTTAGTAAAACAAACAAACAAGCAGGCCCTGTTTTCCCCCTTTTTAAACTGAAGATATATCAGGGATATTTTGCTTCTGTGTGTTTTTGATTTCCATGTGTAAATACGGTTCCCTTTCCAAGGTTTAGCATAGTACTTCAGTGGAGGGGGCAGAAAAGATTGAATCCAGCTCTTCAAATACGCTTTGCATGTTGTCCTTTAGTGCTGGAGAGGGTCTTTTCCCTAAGCTAGAGGCACTTTCCCTCTCAAAGTAAGTGTTTTGAAAAAGGATGGCAATTGAGAGAGAAAGAGCATCAGGCTACATACAAGATATATGTAGTATATATGTATATACACACCTGTATATACAATATTCATTTGTCCCTTGCTAAAAAAAGAAGAAAATTTTTGACCTTCCAATTTCATACTTTCTTCTTTATTTAGGCAACGTTAGAAGATGGATGCAAGAGGGAAATGACCATTTCATTGTATATGTTGTGAACCCACAGCGCCGATTCCCTAATTGCTTTTCGGAGTGTTATGCGTCTTTTTTGGCATTGCCCTTGTGGTAGTAAATTCTCCATTAGCTGGATTCTACGTGATAGACCTGAATCTGTTCTGAGTGATGTAGCTGAATCAGTGCTTGTTATTTTTGGTTACTAGCAGTATCCTTGAATTGAGTAACTCGACTGCTCCCTTCCCCCTTTCTCCCCTCCTGTGCCTAAATATATCCAACCAGTCAATCAGCACTGGCAGGCATCAATGCTATGGCTGTCAGGTTGAGTTAGCTGTGGAGAGCCTGAACTACTGGCTTGTTTTCTGGGGGCTTGAAAATGTATTCAAATAGTGGCATCATAATTTGACTTGCAAATAAGTACAGTCTGCTAATGGGGCCCTTGTATGGAAAGAATGATGCAGCACTTTAGACAAATATATGTCTCCTTCCCATGAAGCAGATTAGAAATGATACAATACATGCTGATGTTTATGGCTACATGCTTAGTGAACAGAGACGTTTTTGAATTTTCATTAATGGTGGATTTTGTAGTTTTTAATAGAACAAAGAAAAACCACTGGAAATTAAAGAAATGCTAATGCCTTCCTGGGAAACTTAGAAAACATTTGGTTTAGTGGCAAATCTGCTGTGGTCGTCATTTTCTCTCTTAAATTTTTTTTCCCCTTATCTAGGCTTGTTGGCTGGTTGGTTGGTTAGGAGCAACACTTAAGTGAACACATTATCTTTGTCGCTGCTCCTTCCCAAACTGAAGGAACTGGGCTTTACTGGTGACGGCATAGCTATTTCCACAGCAACCAGGCAGGATGTCACAAATTCAGAAGTGTGATTTTACATGCAGAACAGCAGCAGGAGCAGATGGATATTGGAAACAAAACCCCATCCCCTCCCTTTGCTGCCTTACACTTCTTCCGAAAGAAATAAAAGCGCTTCTCACAACATCTCTCTTTGCAAATCCTCCAGTATGCGGCATAACTCTCATGAATTGGTTCTGCTGTGCAGTTGAAAGGCAGCAAATGCTGGGGTGCAGCGTGGCCACTGTGTTTGTGGCAGCGCTGCCTTGACAACGTCGGGCTGCTGGAACAAGGCACCGAGAGGAAAGCTGGGCCTTTTCGTACCTTCGGGACTGATGTAGAGAAAATGAGTTCGCTTGGGACTCTGGGCTCAGATTTAACCTGGAAGTTGTTTCATTAACTTTGGTAGTGGCCTCATTCTGTTAATCCTGAACTTAACCAAACGAACAAACCAACCCTCGCCTTAGGTATTTAGACACATTTGGTAGCTGTCTTGCATAGAAATTTATCGTAACACCCACCCACCATGTGGGCAAAAGCCTCAGGAACATATGCTCAGTCTGTTTTCTCAAAAAAGATAATATTGGAAACAGACGCAGAAAGGGTTTTGCACTTAATAAAATTTGAGGTCACGGCCTCTGGTTTGAAAAACACGGAATTGGTTCAGCATCCCAGTTGAAGACTCTCCGAGCAGCTTGCAGAAGTCACCGTGGGATGGACACACACCAAATAAAGCTGGGGTGCAGAGAAAACCAAACAAGTCATTCTTTGTGCTCCCTGTTAAGCCTGACAAACACATGAAGCGTGAAGCCAGATGTCCACCGTTTGCTTATCACCAGGGTGTACGAGTCAGGTGGTGAGGAATTGTAATAATGTGTTGGGACATCCTCTGCTGAAAGCCTTGCGAACTGTAAGGGGAGAGCGGTCTGCGTTTTGGGCAGAAGGTTTGGTGTCTCCTGGGGGCGATTGCCCGCACGTGCCCGTGGGCTAGCACTGTGCAGGGGCTCCAACGGGGATGTGCAGCCCGTGGGGACCCGCATCGCACTAACCAGGTTTCTTAAGCCGAAGCCGTGGGTGGTGGGAAGTCACGGCTGGAGCTGTGGAGCACCCGGTGGGTGCACAGCCTTCTCATAGCTCCTGCTGCTGTCTCCCTCATGTTCTGCCTCATTTGGGGCTGGAAGGTTGTTTCAGAAGTCACAGAAAAGGTAAGGTCAGTTATAACAACATCAAACCAATAGGTATTTGTATGGCTTGATCTTGGAGACTTGAAATGGTCTCCCAGTCTCTCCAAGTAATCTTATAATTTAACAAGTTTTCCTTCATATCTAAGTTACATCTGCTGTCCTGCAGGTTCAGCTTATGTCTTTCTATACCCTCAAACCTTGTGAATTTGGCAAATGGTTGGTGCTTGCTTGCTTTGTAAATGTTTCCATACAGACTGGAAGACAGCTGACTTTGTCAAGCTGAAGGCTTTCTCCTTACTGGTGACCACTGGCGAGTTGTGGATAACAGATACCACGTTACCAGCGTCGCTTGGTGCTCAGCGTCTTCCTTCCTGAGTCGACAGCGCTAATGCGTCAGAGAAACACCTGCCTGGTGATGGAGCGAAGGCTGAGCACCAAGGGTGCAGCATCCGTCCTGCGAGCACCAGTCCTTTGTCATGGCCACCTCTGACCTTGCATTTCCTCCTCCTGTTGAAGTAACCTTGTCACTTCTTTATAAGCCTGATTGATCTTGTGGTACGGTATACAAGTCATTGGGTTTCAGCAAGCGTGCCAGACCCTTGCAAATGTCAAAAGGATGGGCCTCTGTGGACTTACCATTAAGGAGGAGAAGACAAGTAAACCTCAGTGATCCTCTGTCTAAGCTGATTCTTGTTTTTGCAAAATCTGGAGCAGGCTCCTCTGTCAGGCTTTCACTTATTAGAAAATATTTTGTGCTTGTGTGTGTTACAGCCGCTTAAATGCTGGTACAAGAAAGAAACAAGGCTGGAGAGTCCTGGAGCCCAGATGACTTGCATAAACCTGGGCATAGGTCCTCGGAGGCTCCTTGTTGTGGTGGGAATCATAGCCGCTGGTGTAGTGGGTTGAGGCACTCTGAAATTCTGCTCAAGTTTAAAGTTTCAAAGGAGTTAGGTGTCAAATTTGCACTGACTTGAATTTCAGTAGGAGCTGGGTGTCTATTTTTGTCTTGTAGCAGTAGGGTTGCAGACCAAGATCCCCTTGTATTTTTATTTTGTTATTTGACTTCGAAAACACCAGCTGTGATCATCTATACTGTTATTGGTATGGATCACATGAAATTTTAATTAGCTTGGGTGAAGGGAAGGGAGGTTCTGGTAATTGATTTAATATACAAATGGCCCTCTGCTTTCTTTGGTTTATGTGCTGGAAAGGTTGTATTAGAAATTTTCTATTACAAGGGAGATTAAAATGCGTTTTTAGGATTTTCTTGAAATCAAAAAGTTAAGTGCCTCTAAACTATTCAGATGAAAAGTACTATTGATACTTCACTATTTCAGATAAAAGGAGAAAACATTATTATTATTATTATTATTATTATTATTATTATTATTATTATTATTATTATTATTATTATCCTCCTCATCTTAATGGAACCAGTCACTGACAGTGGAATTTATGCAGTCGGAGGTGATTCAACAAATCCAAGTGCTCCTTAGTTCAGCCAGTTGCAAAGCACAATCCCCTTGCCCTGAAAGTTAGAGCACACGTTTTATTAGAGAGGGATATAAACTGTTTTCGTCTTCTGCATGCAACAGGAATTCCTGGATGTAGCATCCTGCTCGTGGAACGCAGCCTGACGTTAACGTCGCGTGCGTTCCCCGCGCCTGGGAGCCGAAGCAGGAGCGCAGCTCTCGGGTGGTGCTAGAGAGACTGCTGGGAAGTGAACACAGTAGGTATTAGTGCTGTCAATAATATATCAGCTGAGGTACCGCCGGAATGATCGGCCTGTGCTGGTGTCACCGTGGTCGTATGTTCCTGGGTGGTTTTGCTGGTAGTTAATGTATTTACCAGGTTTTACACTCGGTGTCCCTAGAGGGGCGGTGCACTGGGTATTAAAGTTAGTCTTTGTGGTTTCTTATAAAGTACCTTCACCATCAAATATGGAAACGTTTAAGACTCAAATTGTTGTCAGAGAGCAAAATTGAACTGCTTAGGAACAGACATTTCATAGCTGATATTAAAATGTAATAACCCCCCCACCCCCCCCAATATTTCACATCTTTAAACCAGGAACTACTTTGCATGTGTTGTAAACGGCTACTGTAGCCAACGTACCTCGCTTTTGAAGAGAAATTAGCTTTAACTGTCTCCTTCATCGTTTGGTGAGTTGTCCTCCTTCAGATGGCAGCCAGCGAGATGCTGCTCAGCTGTCATCTGCAGGGAAGATCCCAAAGCTGCCATGTATTTAACCTGCAGCTGGTTGCAGAAGTTAATCATCCTGTTCCCTTTTATCTCCTTCAAAATGCTATGCAATTTTCTTTTATTGTTACTTTCCCACAAAATTTCTTGTAAAGAATGGCATTTTTTCTTGGAAAAAACATCAAAACCTAAAACACCCCAAGCCCACAGGGCTTTGCCAGAAAGAAATTTGACCTGCTCTAGTCCATATCTTTCTATAAAGGGCCATTAATTAAGCTTCTAGTCTTCCAGAGTGCCCAGAAATTCCCTTTTGGGATCGGGAGATGTGTTGTCTTTGATACTTTATGAGGTACAGCACTGGTCCTAGAGAGCTTTTTCACTTGGGTGATGCCCTGACAGATAATGTCAGGAGGGCTTTGCTTTTGCAGGCTGGTGCTGTAGTCAGGGGGCTGCTCTCTTAAATCGGGACCTGTCAGGTAAAGTTTCTATTTTAGGAAATTATCCTTGGCTTCCCTCCTCCCCTTTCCTGGTCCATCTAGTATTCATCTGCAGTCCCACTCCTTTTACTGTCATTTCAGTCTTCCTCCCAGTTAATTGACTTGGGAGATCATGCTAATTTTTTCTTGATTGGGGCTGCCACCTTTGCTTTCTCCTAATCTAGCATGCACATATTCTCTGTTCACCTGTCTGTTCAGTTCTTGAAAGTCTGCAGGCAGATTCCTTGTGCTTCAGAGAGAAAAACCCAGGCACGTGATAGCAGTTTCTGCAACAAGTGGTTGTGTCTCTGTGGACTGACTTTATCCTGAAGGCCAGATTTTCTTTCTCGGTACAGACGTTACTGTCAGCAGTAGGACTTACTCTGCTTACCTATTCAGAGCGTTTGGTCTTTCCTTCTACCTCTGTCCCTCATGCACTTAATTTCTGTTTTTCTTCTCTGCACTCTTTTATTTTGTGCTTCTTAAAAAAAAAAAAAAAACAATGAAAGATTAAAAAACCCCTCCAGACTCTTCAGGTAACTCCATAAGAATTACAGCAACACCGATACTAATACCTATTCTATCTGGGATAGGCTGTTAGTGCTAGAAATGATCTCTATTCTCCCCCAGTATTTTACAGATGAGCACTGAAAAGCGTCTTTATTCAGTTTGACTGTTGCTATTATGTGGTGAGGCATTCAATAAAAGTTGTGATTTATGAGATGTGTGTGGCCGTTGTTGTTTTTTGCTCTGTCATCTATCAGGGAGAGAAAAGCCAGGCCTGATAATTCTTGGCACATAGCTTTTTCAGTTAAGAATGTCAGCTGTCAGGCTGTCAAGAGAAGTTATTTCTCCGGGTTTTTTTTAAATAGGCAGAGATCCTGCTTCTTACTGTGCTACGTTGATAAGGGAGTGCTTTCTGTATTGCTGAAAAAGTGTGTCCCATGGCAAGGCCCTTAGTGTATGCCCACTTAAACTTCCAATGCTTTGTGTTTTCAATGTGTGACAGTACTTGATTGCTTAATATAAAAATGCATTCAGTTGCTTTTTTGCACCTTTTATGTGTGGTTTTTTTCCCCCTTTCTCTCTTACTGAATGGAATGCCTTTTTTTTCCCTTCTCTGTGAGTAGGTATTTTAAAAGTGCTCTTTTGCAAAATATGTGCACATTAGATAATCTGGTGTTGCATAAAATCTCTTTCATATTTTGGGGGCTTCGTGCATGCATAAAGTAGATGTAATTGAAGGCAGAGGCTGTTTGTCACAAATGTGAATATAAGGATGGGGGACGGAGGGGAAGAGTTACGTTAAATGCCAGGGTGATGGTTTTTTCTTTCCTTATTAGTTATTTGCAGAAATGTATCAAAAAGTCATTTTGATGCAGTGTACAATAGTATCACAAACTTGTGCTTTGCATCCTAAGTGCCTGGTTAGAGCACAGTTAGAAGCTGAAATCATTCCTCGATTAGTCCCTGGAGTCCTATATAAGTCTTTAACTCTCAGCATGTGGTCTGTGATTTAACAATGGATGAAGGATTGCTGAACTTGAGCTGAATGTATAACCTGAAATTTTCAACCCTGCAATCCCTTTGCTTTCTCCTCTCCCCTTATTCTTGGCGAAGATCCATCAAAACCTTGCCACAGTTGGCAGCGTATTTGCCTTCAGGGCAGAACTTTGGAGCTGGAAAGACTGGCAGACCGCGGTTCATAAAAATGGATAGCAAATCACTATCAAAAAGAGGCAAAGAAGGTGTCTGGCTGCCATACAGTCCTTGGGCGTTGCATTAGGACTGTAAGTTCTCTTGGAGGACAGGAGGGAATTGGTCCTGACTTACTGCTACCTTCATGTGGCTGTGGGTGCAGCTTGTGATGACCTCCTTATTTTCATAGATTCATAGACTCGTTAAGGTTGGAAAAGACCCTTAAGATCAAGTCCGACCGTTAACCCAGCACTGCCAAGTCCACCACTAAACCATGTCCTTGAGCACCACATCTGCCCTTCTTTTAAATACCTCCAGGGATGGGGACTCAGCCCCTGCCCTGGGCAGCCTGTGCCAGGGCCTGACAGCCCTTTCAGGGGAAGAAGTTTTTCCTAATATCCAACCTAAACTTCCCCTGGCGCAGCTTGAGGCCATAATTGATGGTGATCAATATGGCTATCATTTTGATGATAGCCTTCATGTAAAAAGAAACATTTCCCATGCATTAATTCAGTCTGGACAGCTCATTTTCATACTTGATATCACTTTAAGTTGGAGAGGTGGGATGTAAAACTCTATGAAAGATTTTGTTGTTAGCCTGTATCGACTATTTTGTTGTATGGAGCCATGTGTGTGGTTTATAGATGCTCACATGGTTCATCGGTTATTTCTTACGAACATTGGAGTGGTCTTTAGCCCTGTGCCCAACTGTGCAAGTCGAGGCATGGTGCTTCTAGTCTTACATTAAGATTTCCAGTGTAGTTACAGACCTGGCGATTCTGTGGGAGGAATGAGATCTCCCACCATCCTGCAGATAGCCAGGCAGTGGCGTTCAGTTTGCGTGCAGTTTGGGACTTCAAGCTGAGGTAGGTTTCTCCAGTGTCAACAGCACATCTGCCTCTTGACAGGTGACCTTCTGGCAAGGGTGTTGCTGCTTTCCTCCTGGTACCGTATTCTCTGAATATCTCTTCTCCTGCAACAGAGTTTAAGCTCAAATCGCAGGAGCTAGCTTTAGAGGTCTTCAGCTCAATCCTCATGTATCAGGCAGGAGACAGATGTTAATGGCGTTCAGATTTGGCTTGAGTCAAACTATGCAAGTGGCTGTTCATGGGAAGTTGTCCCAGCTTTTCATGTCATGCCAGACCTGGAAATCCAGTCGTCTCTGTGATTTGGCCTTTTTATGTGAGATTTTTGGCAGTGTTGCAATGATCTAGGTACTTTCAAGTCTGTAAGTGTATTGAGCTGTGGTAGTGTTTTGATACTGGCAGAGTTCTTGTACAGGGAAGGATGGGGAAGGAGTGTATGTCCAGCCAGTTGCTTATTTTCAGTAACATAATTATTATTGGAGACCTGTTGTATTATGGATTGGGTAAGAATGAGTCTCTTCATTGTAGCAGCCGTTGCTCTGGGAGCCAGTAAGCACCTATGCAGCACAGCACTGTGCTTCTGAGCCTTGCTGGGGAAGGAAGAAACCAGCAGCCCCTCTTCTCATCCTTCAGTAGGTAGGAGGCTAAGCTAGTGACCGAAATGCCACAATTCAGTGATTTCTTTGAGCTCTGCAGGTCTTGCAGCCCTAGGGAGAAAAAGAAGCGACAGGACTGTCAACATGACAACAATTTTCTTTTAATCCACTCTCTGTGCCAAATTTTGTGAGTGCTGGAACAAGAGGAGCCTCGTGTTTGAGAACAGAGAGAGGTGCAGTGCAAAAATACCTGTGTTTGATGTCATGATTTGCAGGGAGTTCATTCTTGCTGATCTTACCGGAGAGTGGGCAAGCGTGTCTCTGAAGTGAGACCCCCTGGGGTCAGGCAGGCTCAGAGCTGGAGGTGTTGCCTGGCGAGATGTTGGGATCGCTTGCACGCATGGCCAAGAGGGAGCAGGGTGTCTGTGAGCTCTGGTGTGGTCTGCTGGCTCTCTGCCTCCTGTCCCAGAGCCTCCACTTCTGTGTCATGCATTTCTTTTCCTCAAATCCTCACTTTGGACAGGGACCTGTGACGGGGCCATCCTGAGGATCAGTTATACCATGGTTGCAACCTGGTTAGTAGCACAGAGCTTGGCAGCGTGCCTTGCTGTGTCTGCTGGAGGGCTGAGGTATGCCTGAGCTTAGTTACATGTGCCTAAAGTTGGGCCGGGCTTAGTTCCCTCTTGCTTTTGCAAGTCCCCTGAGCCGCTGTGAGGAGTTGGTGTGCTGTAAATCCAGGCCCGGTGGTGTGCAGTGCTGCTTGTCCCGGCACAACCCCAAGCGGGAGGTGAGATACAAGCATGAGAGTTGGCCTGTTCCGGTGAATAAAAGTCTGCGTGAACCCATCAAGGTCTTGCTTAGAGATGGTCTCGTTAAAGTCTGGGTGCTGAGTCACGCTGTGTGTTCTGCCATCCAAATGCCAATGTATAAACACATCCGTTTTCGCAGAATCTCTTGCCAAGTACTCGGGTTTACAATGTTAACAGCTTTAAATAAATTCTTCCTCGAGATAACTGATTTATTAGGCTCCTACCCTTCTGAAGGCAAAGCTAGTCACAATTAACAAACAAAGCAGCATGAGGCAGTTATCATTCTGGGTAATAAATCTTTCAGCGTTGGGTACCACTTGCTAATGGGCTTTGAAAGTAAAACTATATGTCAGAGTGTGCCTTCAGCCTGGGCAGGCAGCATGTGCGCGGAGGATGCGTGTGCGTGTAATGTAATAGCTATTAATGTGGCGCACTAATGATTTCCATTTGCGTACCCAGGCATGTGTTGGAGGTGGATGATGGGTTTGTGTTCGGCAAGAGGCAGCTGTGCCGTACAAGCCCTCGCAGCCATGCTGAAGTCTTCTTTGCTCCGGTGCTGCCTTCGCGGGTGCGCTGGCGGCGCGTTGGGCTGTGCCGCACAGAGGAGCGGTTTCACGTTGTGTCTGCACGCCTTGGTCTCGGCAGGACTCACGGGTGTAAAACCAGGGATCGGTTTGCTTTAGTGGTGATAGTAGTAGAAGGGCAGTGGGTCGTTGGTTTCCTTACTCTAATGAAGGGAAGAAGTATGTTAGCTCCAGGGTTCAATGTGCTGTGGATAAATGAGCCATTTTGATTCTGCTGCTGTCATACAACAACGGCTACATAAAGTTTGAGGCAGACCAAGCTGTCCCTCATTTTTCTTTGATTTTCCTTGGCAGCAGCTGGAGTTGGATCTACTTCTGTACTCCTGTAAAAGGACTACTTTTTGCATCTAGTTCTTTAGAGGCTTTGGGGCGTGCTGGCTGTGGGGTCCCTCTGTGTGGAGGAGGTCTGGGTCCTGCTGAGGGGGAGCAGGAGGAGCCACTGAACCTACAGGAATGAAAGCCCTTTGCAGGCAGAGTTTGCTTTGGTGCCAGATGAGGCTGTTTAAGCACACTGGTGATACTGTGTTTGCCACCAGATGAGGTGTGGTTGGCACCTGAAAGCGTTAGGAGCATTGCAGGGTGGTCTTAGGAAAGTGTGTCTGGCTGGTGCTGCAAGAGCTGGAGCCTCGCTTGTACTCGTGGGTACTTCACACCACTGGCACTGGGGCTCCCAGTGCTGCGCGGGGCGGTGGTCATGGCCTGCCTCGGAAGAGGAGCCCTCGCAGAAAACGAGGTGGTTGCATCTGTTTGGTCTCCTGTCAGCTAGGGAAGGGCTGCTCAGCGCTGCTCTCGAGGGACTCGGAGCCTGAAAATGGAAACAGCTGTACACTGTGAGTGGAGGCAGGGGATAACTCTGCCTGCAGATACGTGCTCTTTCTCCTGTGCTCTCAGGGGCGTAGCAATTGCCCTCAGTCCTTAGTGCTTTCATTTTGTTTTTACTGGTAATCCACCCCTTCTCCTTTGCTACTTTCTCACACTTGCCCCCTTTCCTGACGCTGTGTCTTAATGCTAGCTCCTCTTCCAGCCCGGCATCCTTCTCTGGCTCTCGTCTTGATGGTACAAGGCTGAGAAATGAGCCCTCCAAGTTTTTGTTGGTAGTTATTGTTGTTCCCTGATGGCATCTTTGTTTGAATAAACAATTGGTCCAAGACCTGTTAGCATGGTTTCCAGCGTCGGGGAGATATTTCTTGCTGGGTTTGTAAAAATGATCTAAATGGATCCGACATCCTGGCTATAAAACATCTGTAACATTACATGTTTAGTTATGTTACTAGAGACTTGAGTTCATTTTGATGGGTAGTATTTTATCTGCTACTTTTCCCCTTCTGAAAGCAAAGCTTTCTGTAGTGGAGGATTTATAGAAATATATTTCCAGCACAAAAAAGTCATGCACATTAAGATGTTGGAGTAAAGGAGAAATAATGTCTTTTTTTGGAGACCTTGGCTGATTTATCTCTTGCTTGGTAGTTTGGTATGACCTTCCTAGCTAGGAATAATATTTTTTTATTCTTCCTTTAATAACAATAATGTCAGTAACAATGTCTTGTGCTATTCCAGCATCTTCAAATCAGACTTTCAGTGGGTTAGGCATTTAATGAGTGAAGCCTCACAGGCTCCAATGAGCTGTGGGGATATATTTTTGTTCTTCTTTTCGTGGAAATCAAGGCACATAGCACTCAATTGTGCAACGTACTCAACCTAATGAGGCTTCCACAAGCGCTGCAAGTTAAAATGTATGCTTAAATGCTGAGCCCTGCAGACTCCAGCTGAGTTTCTCCCAAGACTCTTTGATACATCAGCCCTATGGAGACTAAAATGACTTGCCCCGTGGTCAATAAGTGAGTAAACATCACACAAGGGAGACAAGCTCTTGTAGCTGCGAGGTGCTGCCTTCCTTTGGAAAAAGTATGAATGTTTTCTCTTGTCTTGCTTCCACTCTTCATTCTCGATGCTGCTCCTCAGGGGCCCTTTTATTCCTAGTCAAGGGTTATTTGATCCGCTTTAGAGCGACGACGATGTTGCTTTCATAATGGCTGGTGGGTTCCCTCCCTGGCAAGGGAAACGTCTTTCTTTTGTGAGATGAAGGTGGGAGTACTGTAATTCTTGCAATTCACCAACCCATTTGGGGGGGGGGGGGGGAAGAGGATAAAAGAAAATGCGGCATTTCATAAAATTGTGAAAGTATTTCAACAGCGGTAATAAGCAAATCTGGACATTTTGCAAGATTTCACTGGTCTCGCATCAGAAGAAAAGATCACCCTTATGAAAAAGCCAAGCAGCGTGTTGCATAGACATTAGCTTGACTCAGCAGATGAAGTAAAACTTGCTCATCAGTAACTGATTGCCATGTGCATCTATATTATGTAGATGAAATTAATCAAGGCTAAGGGTTAAAGTTTTCCATTTGTTCTTTTCAGAGAAATCATCTGGAGTATGTTGGGAGGGAGGTAAATTGCTTTACACATTTCTTTTCCCTTCCTGTGAATTTTTCTTGTTTTAGCAGAACATTATCTAGAATCGTAACAGAGAGCTCTCATCACTGATTTGACAGGGTTATTGTGAAAAATTAGTTGATACTAACTTAGAAGTATTTAAATTATGCCTGCTTTCTGCACTGTAGAGGCCATAAACTTTTTTTTGGACTGACCTCAGTGTTTGGAGCTGGAGGAATTTATAAACTCTTACAGAATATGCACTTCTCTTCATCTCAGAATTGGTCTGTGCTATTGGTTTTTGTTAAACGCTGTGTTAAACCTCCAATTACATTTCTTCCTTCTCCTTTTTGTAAGTGCATGCTTAAAGAAAGGTTCATTGACAGCACCATAAAAGCCATTCTGGCTGCAGAACCACGTGCTTTGGGGCATATTGACAGAGCAAGCTCCTTGCATGCTAAAAGGTATGGCTGGCTGAGCAGCGTAACTGCCTGTGCGTGCTCTCTTAACTTCAGAGGTAAGTGTGGAGCACTCAAAGAACGAAAAGCTTTTGCCTGTAGGATAAGAGCATGTCCCCTGCAAGTCACCTTGCCCTATGACAGCTTGCCCAGCAGCAATGCCTACTGGTGGAAGAGGCCTGTGCAGGATCCCTGTTTTGGCTCCTAGCTGACAGCCGTGATGTGGCAATGTGACTTCACGGGCTTGGGCAGCCCACCTGGTTAGCAGGCAGCAGCTCTTGGTTGAACATGGCTCTGCCTGAGCTTCCACGAGTTGTTTGGCACTGTCCCTCAGGAGGCGCTTGAGGTTGGCCAGTGGGAACGTCTGCCCTTGTGCCTGCAGCGCCCGGGAGCTGGCGACGCTTCGGGCGGCAACTGCAGCTGCATGCAAATATAGCAACAATAGAAGGTACTCTACTCAATTTTGCCTACCGCTTTTGCTCTGATGGATTTATAGATTTTAATTGGGTTGATATGACTTCATGGAAGTTGATTGGGACTTCATGGAAGCTCACGGAGTGGCCAGCAGGACTAGGGAAGTGATCGTTCCCCTGTGCTGGGCACTGGGGAGGCCGCACCTCAAATCCTGTGTTCAGCGTTGGGCCCGTCACCCCAAGAAGGCCATGGAGGGGCTGGAGCGTGGCCAGAGCAGGGCAGCGAGGCTGGGGCAGGGGCTGGAGCACAAGGCTGGCGAGGAGCGGCTGGGGGAGCTGGGGGTGCTCAGCCTGGAGGAGGCTGAGGGGAGCCCTCATCGCTCTCTGCAACTGCCTGAAAGGAGGCTGGAGCCAGGGGGGGATCGGTCTCTTCTCCCAAGGAACAAGCGATGGGACGAGAGGGAACGGCCTCAAGCTGCGCCAGGGCAGGTTTAGGTTGCATATGAGGAAGAATTTCTTCCCCCAAAGGGCTGTCAGGCCCTGGCCCAGGCTGCCCAGGGCAGGGGCTGAGTTCCCATCCCTGGGGATATTTAAAAGACATGTAGATGTGGTGCTTAGGGACATGGTTTAGTGGTGGCCTTGGCAGTGCTGGGTTACAGTTGGACTTGGTGATCTTAAAGGTCTTTCCCAACCTAAATGATTCTATGATTCTGTGACTCAGATCACAAAAACATTGTGAGGACTCTTGGATGAGAGTTTTCAGTCAATGGGAGCTGCAGGACCTGGAAAAAACAGGCCACTTAAGTGCTTCAGTATGGATTTTGGCATCCAACTCCAGGCACACAGCTTTTGCAGTTGTTGGCCTTTGTGGTCAGCTGTCCTCTGGGGCAGGCCCTCAGCCACTCTTAATTGTGGAAGCCCCACACAAATCTCTGCTTTCACCAGATCTGCAACGGTGCAGCCTGTACGGGGCAGGCGGCCCACTCTTCGGCAGAAGACGATGCCACTCGCTGCTATATCCAGCCTGCATGCAGTGTCTGCCTTGCTGCATGCCCCTCCCGGGTTTGGGAAAGCAGGGACGGCTGGTTGCCTTCTCCTTGTATTGTTCCAGATTAAAAAATGAGGATTTGGATATGTTTTGGGAAGCTGCTTAGTTTGATTTCCCACTTTGACTTACTTTAGTCGACCCTGCTTCACCTGTAGAGCCTTACTCCAAACTGACCTTGAACATGCCCTTGTAAATGTGTTCTTTCACAATCGTGTGTCCTGTTGGAGGACACAGGTTTTCTGGCTGTATTTTGGATATGGCACAAGATGTTTCTTTCCAGAAGACAGTATAATATAAATAGAGGAATTGATGAACGTTGTAATAGTTAATGCAGTGTTCCCATCAAATATTGCTCCCATGTCTTTGAACGTGAGGTCCCTGGGCAGAACGCCATCTCTCTCTGTCTCTCTCTGTACAAGGTGAAGTTCTGCCAGTAGCCCGTAGATTTAGGAGCAGTGTCTTAATTGCTTCCCGTTGGGACCTTTGTCCCTGTGTTATATGGGCATTGCAAAAATCCCGCCCCTAGTACACAGTCACGTTGGGTAGTGATCTCTCTTTGTGGTCCTGAGATGTATTCCTTTAAAAAGAATTATCTTTATTTAAACTTATTAATGCAGTTTTTTAAGCACTGCTGAACAGTAATCAGGCAGGCATGTTAGGTACGTTGGCTGCACTTGGTGAATATTTAGTTACCTTCCTTACCGTACCGTGCATGAGAAGCTAAAGCAACCAGGGGGATTTAAATAGATTTTTCTCTCTGCTCCCCTCTTGCTGCCTCTGTACCTTGCTTCTGTAACCCATAAAAGAGTTAACTAGAGCACAGTAGAAGGGAGCAGTCCTAGGGGATATGATATAACTGGTTATAGCGAGGCTGTGGGGCTATGATCTATTCCTGTGCTCTGGAGGGTGTGAAGTCTGGTTCTGGTGAATTTTACTGTATCTTTTGATATGGAGCTTGAAGCCAGATTTTGCTTAAAAAAAAAAAATGCTGAGCTCTCACAGCTGGGGCTAATTTTCAGGAGATTGGATCTCCCATGAAGGGAGCTCTTCGTGGTGGCACACATAAACGCGTTGCTGTGCCTGGAGAGCGGGGAGGGGGTTGCAGGGTGCTTAGGGGAGGGTGCGGGATGCTCCTGCCCGGACGGCAAGCTCTTCTTCTGGGGAGGGCCTCTCCCTGGGGGAACGGCTGTGGCCCCTGACGGGGCTGCCATTGCTGAACTGTACCTGCGAGTGAATAAGGGGCCGGGCCTCCCAGGGGGAAAACAAGAGAGTTAAATTTGGTTGTAGTCAGGAAGATGACCAGGAAGGGCTCTGCTGGAGCCGGGCCAGATTTGCTTGTGAAACTCCAAGGATGGCTTTGGTGATGCTGCCAATTCAATCTGTCATATAAAAATCACTTTGTGTGTTCTGCCTCCTGCTGATACCATAGCCATCGAGGGAGAAAAATAAAACACTAGGCAAAACCTGACCCTCCCAAAGTTAACAGCAAAACCAGAGACAGCCAAAACCTAGGAATACAGCAGGGACTAAGTTAAGTTTCATTTATTAATGGATTGGGAGAATACAACCCATCTGTATTTTCCACAGAAATCAAGGGAACTGATTTACCCTGCTGGGAATCTGTGCTGCTTGTTTGGATTAAAGAGCTCCTTCATTCCTGCATACCTTTCTATAGCTTGAGTCGGTTCTCCCAGGATGACATTAGCTTACACAGGGGTCAGGCACAAGGTATTTGCACTATTTAAGTCTTGCTGAAATCCTACTTTGAATACTTAAGCGTGTTGTACGTGGCACGTAAAGCTGTGCTGCCTTTGCACAGGATTGAGCTCCTCTTGCTGTTGTGGAGCTCGAGAGCCTAATATTGGCTAACCGATGGTACGCAGTGCTCAACGAAACGTGTCCATCGTTTGTCAACCATGCAGTAATGCTGGGGAAGGGGATGGTTCCCGGGGTGGTCTCTTACTTGGTGAATGGAGGAAGGTTGGCAGCTTTCAGTAAACGTTGCCTTTTTCATCGTGGGCTTTGCATCATGTTTCAGTTTGTTTTTTTAAGAGCTTTTTGGAACTTGCTGTGAGGATCCCGGAGGCAAAAAAAAACCTGGAGAATTCTTGCTTATGGTTTGTGCTCTGCCAAAGAAGCCTAGCAATTTAGTTAACAAGATCACTTCCCCTATTACATGAGTTATTGTTGTTTTTAATTAGAGGTAATGCTGTAGTTTGAATGTACAACACAATGGGGTATAAAATGCAGTTCAGCATATATACCAAAGATGATTTTTCCAATTATAAGCCTATTTAGAAGGCGGATACATTAGAAATGATGAAATGTCAAACTGCAGATTAGGTGAGCAAGCTGGAGTATGCATGCACCCACGCATATACACTATCGTAGAAGAAAGAGGAAAGTGCTCTGGAAAACAGTTATATATGCATAATTAGTTTAATCTGAAATTAATGCTAATTTCAGCAATTTGCGATGCAGATTCTCTATTAGTACTCTAGTCCACTTCCACCGTATCGTGAAGTTGAGGATGCAAAGCCTTAATGAATTCCACACAGGCGTGCGCCAGAGCTGAGTTCGTGCACCCGTTTCCAGGGTGTTCTTCGAGCCTCCTGTGGGCTGCTTTGCTTCAGCGCCGGTCTCTGCCTCTTGCTTTTGGAGAGCGGCTGCTCATTTAGAAAGTAGTCCTGTTTCAAGCCAAAGCTGTGAGGGCACGCAGGATGGCCCAGCATTTCTGACTCTGCCGCCATCTGCATTTGCCCAGCTCGCTTTTAACTGCACCTTTGGATAACCCAGTGCCAAAGCACTTTGCAATGAGACCTGCCAGTGACACTCTCGGTCTCCTCTCTGTGGTAGTTGGATGTAAGCGCTCATCCTTTCCAACCTCATCATCCATGCCTCCTAAGCAAGGAGCTTTTCACTAAAACTGGCAGGGGTGGGGGGAACAACAGCAAAAAAAAAAAAAAAAAAAAAAAAAAAAAAAAGGCTGCGTAAAGCACGGTAGGGAAATGACACTTAAAACCATTACCCTGAAGTCAAATATGTAAGTCCTGTGTTAAACATAAACTAGGCCTTGGCTCATCTGAAAAGAGTAGTGGATACTTGTTGCTTGAGATTTTGAAATTCTAGGAATTCCGTAAAATATTTCATGAGCTTAAAATCCCCTTTATTCATTTTTAATAGTCATGATAGTAAGACACTTTCAGTGGGGGGAAAAAAACCCCGCCGTGAAAACAAGAACAGAGTTGGTACCCGAGTATGCAAGGATATTAACGGACACTGAACTGGAGGCTCTGACTTTGCAAAACTGCAGTTCCTTTGTTTTACCCGAGTCGGTTGGTTTTAGTTCACGTAGCGTATTGACGTGTTCGAGTGGGACAGGACTTCTGTTTCCAGAAATGGCCTCTTCAGCCTGTTGTTTAGAGAAGATGTACCTGATATGCCCCAAACCGATCCAGTTACAACCTTAACCTGGCAAAAAAACAGCATAAAAAGAGAAGACTTGTCTTGCTAAAGCACGGTGGTTTTTTCCTGCTTCTCCACTACCTGAAGTGTTTGCTCAGTTTCAGAGCACAAAGGCGAATGTATTTTTCAAACGCCAAGCCAATGAAGAGATTGTAACCTTGAATGACTCTTCGCAGTAGTAGTCACATGTGTTTTGATTAACTGCGACGCTAACACAGTGTACAAACAAAGCAATTTTGCAGGTACTTACAATTAACGGACTTTATAACCAGCGTTAGATCTGACTCCCCTGTCGATTCCTTCTGCAGTGAGAGAGAGACACCTTCAGTGTACAAAAACATTTAGTATCTACAGTTTGCAGAGCCCTGCAATAGTGAATGATAGCTATATTATGCTGCAAATTAAAAACAAAGACATGAAGCTGGAAGTATTGTGGTTTCTGAGTGACCTAGACCTTTTGGAGTCATTCATAAAACATGGCTTTGTGATTGATTCGCACAAATCACTTCCTATTACCCAAACACTGCCATTCCCACCCCAGGCAGAGAGCAGATGGAGCTGCTGTCTGAGGGACCGAACCCAAAATCCCTACAGGCGACTCCCTTTTGCCCGTTGTGGGAGTGCCTCCATTGTAAGCAACCTCCAGAAAGCAGATGCTAAATTTACTCGCAGGAAAAGATAAAGATCCTCGGTGACTTTCATTGGAGGGACTTCAGGCTGGGCACTCTCAGGTTTTGAGCTTTTTGTTATAATAATAATAAAAAAAAAAGTACTGAGTGGTTTTCCTAGATCTATACATAAATGTTTTTATAAAACTGTAGGGTTTTTTGGTTAAAGATATGCTGATTGATTTACTGAGCCAAATGAGAAATTTTGATTTAAAAAAAAACTTTATTTTTTAGACGAGAAGCTCTTCAGTTGGCTCAGTTCCTTGTGCCTCTGATCATTTGTCATCTTTAATGTTTACTAAACAGCACTAAGTGTACTTCATTAACTGCTTTTTAACCCTTTGTTTTTCCTCCCTGAAAGAAGCACCGATCTGGGGAGGTGATGGTGGAGAATACCATAGCAGATAGCAAGACCATCGCTCGCTGGGGTGAACCAGAGCCCGTCGGTGTCGGTGCCCTGTCTGCTGCTGAGGGTACTTAGTGAGAAACAGGGTGATCTGGTCCTGTGCCCTCACAGCCATTGGCAATGAGAGGTTTGGGGGCTTTCTAGTTATTGTCCGTTTTCTCAACTCGTGTGTGAATGTGCCTGGTCCTGGCAATTTGATGTGCTTTCAAATCTTTTTTTATTGGTGATTCAGTAGCTGATCTGCACAGAAGGTATCCCTGGTGTAGTAGAATCCCTAAGTTAGTGAATATTTTTTTTTTTTAATGGCTGTTGCATGCTCCGTCATGTTTGGCTAACACGTTTGCAAACCTTTTGGCTGTTAGCTATTAGGCTAACAGTCTGCGCTCTGAGTCTCCGGGCTGTGAGTCCGGTGCAAAGCTCTGCTCTGCTCCTCAGGAGCCCTGTGCAGAGCAGGACCACAGCGCTCTGCGGTTTTTACCCTGACGAAGCCTTGCCTCATAACTCGTCTGCTTGGCGACGAGAGAGGATTTGCAGGTTAGAGCAGGAGTTGGAGGCTTTGTTTCCAGTTGGTCCGAGTCCTGCCGCAGTTATCTAATAATTGAAAATTAGCGAGGCTGTACCAGCACAGACAAGTCAACTGCGTACAGCAGTTACCTGGCATTAATATTTGAGTAAGAAATGGGTGCTTCCAGTGCAAGCAGCAGCTCTTCTCATCTGCTGGGGCTCTCCTAGGTGCTCCAGGCTAAATCCGAGCCAAGTGCAGTGCTGGCCTCGTCGCCGGCTGCGGGAGCCCGTCGTGACACCACGGTGAGCGGGCTTCACTCGTTCACCTCCGCTGCGCACATCCAGATCCTTATGGGGAAAAGGCTGGTTTCCAAACCTGCACCTCTGTCGTGACCACGTCTCCTGGGCTGCTGGTGGTCGTTGGGTCGTGGGAGATGGGGGTGGGAAAGTGACTGCTGGCTGAGCCCGCGCCGAGCCCGGGGGCACGCTGGCACCTCGTGCCACGGGTGAAAGGAAGGCAACGAGATCGCCTGTTGAGGCACGTCGGGATAGGAGGAATTGCTAAGGCTGCACGTTACTTCTGTTCTTTTGCTGAGGGGAATATGTACAACAAAGCAATTGAACCGTCTCTTCAGGAAAACATAGATTGTAAAAGCAGACTTAATTTTGTGCTTCACGTTTGTACCAAAGAGCTGATTTCTGAAACCATTTCCCAGCTCGAACCCATCTCTAGGCATTATAATGTTGTGAATTTGCTTGTCATTACCAATATTTTCTTTGACTGAAGCTATTGAAACAAAGTAGTCTTTTTTTTTTCTTCTTTAACCTTCAATCTTGCTTCTAAAAGAAGTAGCTCTTTTTCTTTCTTTCTTTTTTGGTCAAATATAAAAATGATGATAATTTCAAATATTGCTTTAGAATAATTGCTTTCTCCGTCTTTTGTATGACAACAGAAGCTTGGCCTGATCTTAAATCAGATGCTGGCAGGCAGAGGGCTCTTGACAGCCCTGCAAAATCCTTTAGTTACAAGTCGGCTTTAGCCAATTCTTTATTTGTAAATGACAATTTTCTACAGAAAAATATATGCTTGGGCTTCAATTTTGGAGCCCTAGATTGCAGCCAGGAAAAAATAATTGAATTTTTACACTGGTTTTTTCCTCTCTTTTCTTCCTAACTTAAAAAAAAAATAAAGTAAAGCTCTGTAGAGCATGGTTAGGGGCTGATTGAGGGAAATATCTACCCTGGTTAATTTGAATGGCAGCGGAGACGGGAGTGATGTTTAATTTGTTCTGCACCGAGAGAATTTGGGGCTACTCCAAGCTTTTTGTTCGGTGTCTCAGTTCTGCGAAGGCTTTGCCCGCAGCCGCACAGCACGGCTTGTCGCCGCGGCTCCACTGGTGTAGCAAAGCCCAGCTGGGCCGGCGCCAGTTTGGGGAGCACCGCTGCTCCCGGTGGGTCTGATGTGCGGGATGGGGTCTCGTGGCGTGGGGGCAGAGCCACGGGGGAGGCCCTGGTGTGATGGGGCGGCCGTGCTGCTGCGGGAGCGTGGTGACCCTCAGGGCAGCCCCCAGCACCTTGGTGTACAGAAGGTGCTGGGCTGCACCTTGCAACCTTCAGTAGCTATCATAAAATGCATCTTGTCTTCCGTGAAAAAATCAAAAAGTGAGAAAAATCCAGGCTGTGCACTGAGCAGCTGCAGCAGTTGCGTCTCCGGCCGACTGCCCAGTGTTGTTCCTTTTGCATTGCTTCAGTATTTGCTGGCTGTTGTTTAACCAAGCAAGTCCTGGTTCTGGAGTTACAGGGTGAATTTTCCCTTCAGCTGTTGTAAGTTGGCCGCTTCGTCCAGTTTCTGTCATACAGAAAACAAACTCAAGCGTCTTAATGCATTAATTTCTTATTGACATGCGTGTTGGTTTCTTGAGTTAACATGCAATGGTGACTTTACAACATCTCTGTATGGTGGGGTAGGCTGCTAATTAGTTGTCTCCAGTGGTAAGGGAATTGCCTGCTGTAAGCTGGGACGTTTCCCCTCTGTCCAAGCATACAGGGATGATGCCTGCCCCTTCGGAGCATGCTGGCAACGTTGTCCTGGATCAGCCTTGATTTAAGGTGGCCCACAAGGCTCAAGTGGTTTGGGATCAGCCCACCAAAGACACCTGCCACCGTTGGGCTTTGGGTCCCTGGGCTGGATCTTGCCTGTCTTAAAGGGTTACGGGTTATGGATAACGGGTTATCTGATAGTACGTTCTCCGTAGAGAGTCCAGCGTCATCCTGTCACCTTGGATGGACCAAACCTGGGGGGCATGTGGGTCAGGAAGAAGAGCTGGGTGCTCAGTTGGGGTCTTGGGGAACACGAAGAGGTTTCTGAAGGGCCTGATCCAGCCCCTGATGGAGGGAATACTGTGAGCATTTCAGCCGAGATGTGGTTTGTGGCAGCTAGAGGACTGCATCGGTAGCTCTTGCTGTCTTTTGTCATTTGATTATTTTTAAAGTAACTCTGCAAGTTCCTTTTAAACTGACCCATGGAAACTTAATAACGCATCACTTCGATTCAATGTAATTACCTTTTGTCTGGCAAAGAGCATGCACTCTGTCTTTAGGAAAAAAAGGGGGGAAAATGGCACATCTTTTTGAGACAGTAGCTATGAGGATATGACACTTGGACTCCTCTTTCACTTATATTTGCATTGAGAAGCACAATAAAAATCATTTATTAAAAAAAAATATCCGGGGGCTAGAGTTGTTATTGAGTGCCTTTACTCAGCCATTTCTCAAATAACAACAAAACAAGACAAAGAAAAAAAAAAGTATCTAATCAAATAGAATCTGAATTGCTTTTCTAAAGAAATATTCTCATTAACTGGGTTAGGGATGGCATCTGAAGAGTATTTCTTTTTTCCACATATTGTTTGAAATAATCTGGTTAAACCGTGTGCTTGTCTTGTAATTTCTTACAGATGGTCACAAGAACAAAGAAAATATTTGTAGGTGGATTATCGGCTAATACAGTAGTGGAAGATGTAAAGCAATACTTTGAACAGTTTGGCAAGGTAAGTTCCTGCCCAAGTGAGCACTACATGGTTTGAATTCTTATATTTTTTTTCCCTTCCTTTTTAAAGTGTGTTTTGAAAAACAAAAGTGCAATGAGGCCTATGCTCAAAGGAGGGCCACATTTTTTGCCTTTCAGTGTAATTTCTTGAAGCCTCTGGAATCGCTTCTGGAATTCCTTTTCTGTTTGTTGCATGTGTATTTGTACAACATTGCCAACACTGTTTACCTTCATTAGAGAAAAAAGAATCATTGAGAGGTGAATTTGTGTATGTTCAGGAAGAATTTGACCCTTAGCTGAATGATTACACAGTTATCTTCTCCATAAAATCAGCCTTCTGTTTACCCCTGATTCCAGTGGCAAAAGGAGCAGATAGACACATTTGAGAGAGCTCATTAAATTGTGAAAATGCCTGAAGGAACCACGTGAATAGCATGAGTAATATGGAAGTCACTAGAATATCCATTTAATTTCTTATTAAAAAAATCCTTATGCAAGATCTTGTGGAAATACATGTAGAATCCTGACTTTTTTTTAAAAAAAGCTTACGCAAGGAAGGAAACCTTGCCAGAATACTCTTTATGGCGATGGGACAGCTCAGACCCCGCAATCCAGGCTCTATCTAGCTGGAGCTTCGTGCCACCGACTTCCCTGGAGCTTTCTGGATCTCCAAGGCTTCTGGATGCTTGGTCAGGAATCCAGCGAGGTGTAGAGCTTGCAGAGCCATCCGCTTTGAAAGCAGTTCGTGGTACCACCTTCCACGGAGACTCCTGTCAGCTCCCCTGTCCACGGGGCTCCGTACAGCTCGATTCCTCGTAGTTAGTTTATGTTTCTTTTATCTGCCCTGGAAAGCCTCGGCCAGGCGGTATTTTGTTGAGGGCTGAGGAGGGGAGTTTATAAATTGTTCCTGTGCTGGATTGATAGTTGTTTTGCAAACCATTCATTTTATTTTCAATAATAATCTTCGATTCCGGCAGGATGTTTACAGCCTGCTGAGCCTTTTATTAAAGGATTACATGAGCTTTTGGATGTTTCTTCTGTAGTTACTCCTAATTGCAGAACTCCTCTAACCTGTATTTTTGAAGTTAATAATAGTTTCAATATAAGTGCTTTGCATATTGTCTGGATGCTGTCTTAATATAGTCTTTTTAATTTCACCATCTGGTAGTTTCATGCTTGCAATTTTACAGTCCCTGAGAATGCAGACAACTAGGCTGCGTTTTTCAGTAGCGACTAGTGATTCGGGACGCTTCAGTTCTGCTTTTGTGCTCTGCCTTTCTTGAGATAGCTTAAAAGAGGTCTGGCTTTCCAAAGGCAATACTTTTGGAAAATCAAATTTTTTTTTTTCAAGTGTCTTAATTTGAAGGCTAAGAAATTAAGGCGCTGAAAATAATCGCACAAGTTGCAATCAAGGCTGGAATCCATTACTCTGGCAGTAGAGCTGGGGTATGTCCTGCTGAGGCCGCGTGGTCCAGTCGTTAGAGCTCAGCTCCTGTAGGACTCAGGCTCACTCGGTCCCTGTGCTACCAGGTGACCTTTTCCAGTTGCATCCCTGTTTCACGCTTCCCTATTCTGGCTTGTGAAAAGGAGATGAGTTTGGTGAAGTTGGTGGCGTTTTGGAGGAGAGGCTTCTTGGCTGTGTCACCATGACTCGACCTTGCGTGCAGGCACTCAAGTTCTCTCTACTGCACTTCGCTGTTCATCAGCTGAGACAGTTTGGTTTGTGGGGTGTTTTGAGGTGATGCTCCCCAAGGCTCTGGTTATTAGAAGAAGCAGAGCTAGTTAATGACTCTAGGAAATGAGGACTTGTGGTCCAGCTAAATTAGAAGACTCGTTAATACGCTGCAGTGGGTGGGATGCTGCGTTCAGATATAATGACCCAGGACTGTAGGAGCTGCTCCCTTCTCTGCGTCCATTCCACTTCCCCACCTTTCCTTGACTTGCTTGCTCAGAGTGCAGGTTCTTCGTGGCAGGGACTGGTGATACGTCTGTGCGCTGCTTAGCACACAAGCCTCGCTCTCCAGTCAAGCCATTACAATGCAAACAATGCATCTTGAACGATTGGCAAGGTTTGCATTTGCTTAGCGCTTTCTTAAAATAAAGAAAATTGCACTACATAATTAATGTGTAGAGGAGCCGCCCATAGTTGATAAGAGCATCTCAGGTGACTTGCTCTTTGAAATGGTGAGCGTATTTATTGGTGTGGAAGAAATTGCTTACCTACTGCTGTGATTCCTGAAATCCCATTTGTACTTGCTGCAGAGAAGAGCTTTGCAACCAGGGGAAGTTGTTTTGGTAACTGGAGGTAGCTCTCAAAATACACGATGTGGTTAGAACAGCTACCAGCTTTGGGGCCAGGCGGACTCGCTCGTTTAACTGGAGTTGGCAAGAAAGGGCCTAAAGTGTTGAATTTGAAACTGCAGCTTTTTGAAAAGTAAATGCCAGAACCTTTTTCTCCAATAAGAAGAAAACTGCTTTAATAAACCCTCTTCCCTGACTTCACCAGTGAAAATGCCTGCCTGTTAGAGCACCAAAATACGTGATAATGATAATTCCCGAGACTTTGATCATGAAATTTCTGATAGTGATTATTTTTTCTTTCTGTAAAGCCCAGGATCTGTAGGAGTCCCAGCTTTCATTTTGTGAAGATGGGCATCCCTAGCTGCTGCTGTAAGCTGCAGAGGAAGACTGGGGAAAATTACCTGAGTGAAGCCAAAAGGCTTAACAGAACGAGCACGAAGCAGCGTAACTTACAGCCTCGTGATTGCTGAATGCTTAGAGCTGGCGATCCTGAACCTGTGCACAAACAGTTATTGTGAGGGCTTCCCAGCGAGGGCAGGGGGTCTGGGTGCCGAGGAGGGGGCTGGCTGCGGGGCCCGTAGGACCTGGTGGGACACGGCACGGCTCGTGGCGCAGACGGGCAGGGAGCGCGTCCCAGCCCAGCGCCTCCGATAAGGGCGGCGCGGGCCCAAGGCCGGCAGCCGGTGGGAGGCGTATCTGGGCAAGACTTTGGGGTTGAGTCTTCTCCTTCCAGTGGTTTCAGGGAGCAGGATCCACAGGAGGACTTGGGGAGGCTAAGCCAGGAAAACAAAACTCCAAACTAAGCCATAACCGTTTACAATCTGAAGGGAAAAAAAAAAAATCCATTGTCTTACTACCTAATCCGGATAGTCTAATGCAGTTGTTTCTGTGATCCTCTGTTATTTCAGTCGAAGATGTTTCAAACATTCTTGCAAACAAAATAAATTCACCGGCCATGTTAACCCATCCAGGGTCTGCAGCATTGCCCTTGTGCTGACATGTGAAAAGCTGGCTGTTAAGACCGAGGTTTAAAAGAATTTCAATGAGAAAGCGTTGGAAGTGAAGAGATCCAACGGGAAGCACGGTGGGGCTGCGCTAGCCTCTGGAGAGGCCACAGGTGCCCTGAGCCATCAGCAGGGCTGTGGCTGCGGGTATACCTGTTTTATGGCTTTCTGAAAGGGTAAGCAAAATGGTGCTCTCCAAGATCAGGACGTGTTGGAGCGTTTAAGGCTTCTGGTATCATTTAAAAAAGGAAAAAAAGCAACAGCCTCTTATAAGCCTCACCCGGAGGACTGCGACCTGCAGAAGAAAGCCCCCAAACGCTAATGAATTGCACTTCTCTCAAGACGTGCATGTTCTGCACCTTTTAAGCTGCAAGCAACTGATGATAAGGGACTTCTTAGGGCTCGTTTTTTACTAGGTAATGCTCCCTTTATAGAGCTCCAGTGAAAGTAGTGTAGTCCTTATTTTGCGACTTGCAATTATACTTCACATGGTGAACTGTGTAATTAGTTTGGAAGACTTATGCCTAGTCATTGGTTTATCCTAATCGGCTTTGGCTTTTCCCAACAACAAAGTGAGCTTATTTTCCTAAGCTGAAACAACTCTGCTCCCTTTGTTCCTCTCTTTTATTGTCTCATTCCTTTCATTCTGTTTTACTGCCAAAGTTTTGTTTCATTAGGCCTACAAGTCATTTCCAATCCAGTGGGCTGCTACAATAAGGCCTTTATAACTCAGCTGCCCTGGTTCCCATGTCCCTTCTGGTCTGGAGCCAGGACTTGCTATTTGACATGGGATTTTAACCCTTTCGGTGCCCCAGCTGTGAGTCCCCCCTTTTGCGTTGAGGCCGCCTTGGTGCGGTGCGAGCCAGGCTGGAGATGTGGGCTGGAGGGACTGTCTGATGAGCTTACAAATGCTGAACGGTTGTGTGTGGTCATTAATTGGTACGTTAATGTGGTTGGGCTCCAGGCATGCTTTTTGACCCAATTATCGAAACAGAATTCTGAGTAAAAATCTTACTGAAAATACCGTAATCAGTCTTGGTGGGAACAGTCCTTTGAATGAAAAGGCTGCTGTGTCCTTCCAGGCCCTGTTTCCAGCACCCTGGGAACAGAGTTATGTTAAAGGTACGTTTCAGTTGTCTTGAGCTCTTAGATCAGCCCGTCTATGACTGTTCTTGTGGAAAAATCATGTTTTCTTGTGTGGGAGAGAATACATTTAAATTTATACTTTTTTGAAAAAGAATGGTGATTTTTAAAGGAGATGCGTGAAATAGGTTTGTGGGCAAACACTATTTTTATATATTGTTATTTCAAACTGCTAGAAAAGCAGCGCTGGTGTTGGTGGCCCCGGCTGTTTGCTACTTCTAAAAATCTTGAAGCAGGAGCATTGGCTCTACATTTTTTTTTTTTTTCTTTCTTCTTTCACAGCAATCTAAAATTACTTTTGGGGAAGGGGGCTATGGCATTTGCTTTTTATTTTAAGTTTTCAGATGAAATTGGAACGGACCAAAATGCATTAATTTTGTTTTCTGTTCTGGCTTGCCACGAGGTCCCTCAGACAAATCGTAGGCATGTTTCAACTTCACTTGGAATATGTTGTTTCCTCAAGAATGGCTTTTAAGATTTGGAAATTTTGCAACAAGACGGGATTTCTGAATTATCTCTCTGGATCTGAAATGTTTTGTACTGTCACTTGTTATTTCCTGAGATGCAAAGCAGACTAGTGGAATAATATCTAGCTTCCGATGTTGGGTTTTTTCTGTGAACCTGTTGAGCTTTTGAACGCTTGTAGTTTTCTCATCTCTCCCTTCTGTAGCCATGACTTACCGTCTAGTGGCAGTTCAGCAAGTGAGAGGAGAGTAACTTCTCCAACCCCGTCTCTACTCCGGGTGCACCTTAGCAGGGCCACAGTGCTGTCTGGCAAGAAAACTAAAGCTGATAGCAGCGAGGCTGCGGACAGCAAAACGTGAGAATGAGAATTTCCTTCTTTGGTTGCACAATGTCATGCATTAGAACACGGACAGCAATGCAAATAATGACCAGCTTAACCTTTGAAAAAATAATCTTTTCTAATAAAGTCCCTCCGCTTTCTCTGCGTAAGCGTGCCGGGAGAGGGAAGGAGGTGTAATCCGCACCGAGGATTTCAGCCTGATCGGGTGGTTTACATAACTTGCTTCCTACATGCTTTCCTCTCTGACAGCTGTGAAAATATAAATCAAGAAAACATGAGAGAAAACCCCACCTTGTTTGGCAAGGCTGTCTGGGTGTGAACCAGTTAATGCGCTGTTGTATTATTAAGCACTCCAGTGGTTTACTTTTCCCTGAGACCTTGAGTATGGTCTCTGAAGATGTTATTACAATAGAGTTGTTAGCATGAGAAAAGGTGGTTTTCTTGCCATGGGTTCATTTTGGGGGGATTTGGAAGTCTGTGTAGAGCTGGGGCTAAGGCCAGAGTCAGGAGGTGCAAGGAATTTTGCTTGTATGAAAGTGAAAGCTTAGTTAATTTAGACTTGGCATACAGTTTGAATTGTATTGTTACATCTGTTGGACATTGATATGTAGATTTAATGGTCAATAGGATACACGGATGGTCTATTCTTAAAGTATTTGCTTTGCAGAAAAGTAATTTTTTGGTTTGACAGGTTGTTAGCCTTTCACATTTTTCAGCACTGTATTTCCAGATTCAATATTTGTGAATTGGTTACATTTTATGAAATGAAGGGACAGATTTGGACTCTTATTTACATTCTAGTCTGTAATAGCCGGAGTTCCCAAAGCATTTGTAATATGCAGTAAAATAGAGAATGTGTTGGCATTTTTTTAGCTGCTGCTAACCTCACTGTTCCCTTCCAAAGCAATGCTGAGCTCTAGCCCTGGTGTGAAAGAGCTTGTAGCTCATTACATTCTTCGTTCAAAGTTACCTGGGTGTACCTTGGGAGAAGTTGCTTAACTTGAATCATTGCACCTCCTTAAAACAGAAAGAGCAATAGATAAATGCGTCATTGTTTGAGCTTCTGGTAAGTTTTGGACAATGAAAAACACAATTTGCGGGGGCTACTCTGTTGCAGTAGCACGGAACAGCATTCAGCCTTGTTCACGCTGCTGCTTCTGCCCTTTGCTTGTGCTTTAAAGGTCCAGTATTTCTGGAATTCCTTATTTGAATGTTATGTCTCCGATATTCCAAAGGATGATGAATATTCCTTTAAATTTTTGCTTTGGCATGTGACAAAGGGATCTGGGATATAGTGGTCCCTCATGGCCTAAAGCACTTTTTATTATTTCTTCTCCCTCCCACGTGTGCTCTTTTCTTTCTTTTTTTTTAAAAAAAAAAAAAAAAAAACAAACTGAGAAACTCGATCGTTGCTTAAAAAGAAGCCAGTGTTTTCATTCTGTCCATGAAAAGTCGTACACAGGAAGCCAGTTTTTAAGTGGTCTGTAATAAGACACATGCTTCGTGAAAGTGGTTTTGTTATAAATTAGATGTTGGTTTCTACCTGGATTTTATGAAAAGAGGAAATGTTGAGGCAGGATTTGTGGGCAAGAAGGCTGTATCAGAACTCAGCAGAAGTTTGAAGTACAATTTTATTTCCTTTTCTACTCTGGTTAAATGAAATGGCAAGGAAGCTTTTGCGCTGTAGCGCCGTAACGCGTGTGAGATTAGGTAATTGTGGCGGAGAGTCGGGCCCCCAGCATCTGTCTTCTGTTTCCCACTGTGCCACCCACTTGCCGTCTGACTTTGGGCAAGCTGTTTTATCTCGCCTTACATTTCCTTGCCTTTCTTACTTCGTAAGCTCTGAAGGGCATGGGAAATGTAAATATGCCAACACTCACGTCGCTCGCAGCTTTCGCTGGTGAGGACTCGATGCCGACGGAAGAAATCGCCCTGGTAGCAGTGTAAGTGGGCCGAGGCTGAGCTCGTGCTAGCGGCACCTGAGCCGGCTCAGGGGTCTGTGCTTGGCGGCTGCCGCGGAGCCGGCGGTGCAGCTGTGCTGTAGGTACAGCTTAAGCACCCCCAGCTCCTAGGAGCCATAAGGGCAGGGCCTCCATCCTTTGTTTAAAATGTATTTATTTTAAACTCTGCTATATCCTTTGATTTTTTTATTTTTTTTTTTTTGGCATAAAGTTATGGCTGGTGCCCTATATTCTGTCTCGCATGCTTTAGTAACGGGAGCGGTGTGGATCCTGAGCTTGCAGAGCATGATACACCCTTGGCGACCCAGAAGCATACCAAGAGCGCAGATGAAATCGGTGATTATCAGAGGCTGTCTTTGGGGAAGTTGTAAGAAAACATTCCTGTTTCCTCCTCCAACATGTGTGCGAATGTTTGCTTGTGGTGTCTTTGTATCGGTTCTGCAACTGAGCCAAACTGGTGAAAATGACCTGTGTCTTTTCTGAGACCCCAAGAAAGTCAATTGTGTTTTTCACCCCACTTTTATTTTATACAAACCCAGCAGGCTATATGAAATACCTAACAAAATTAGCTAATAATGTTTGGTAACATCTTTAAATCATTCCTGGAATGGTCTTGGATTCAGCCCCAGGGTGGATGAGTGGGGTTGAAGATGAAGAACTTCTCTGGAAGGAAACGCTTTGGTTTTGCTGGGCTGTGGTAGCAGCTGGGAGCCCCTGTTTTGGAGCAGGGCCCACGGGGTTGGCTGCTATGCAGAAAGGCATCAGCAAGACGAACTCTGCCCCAGCAAGCTGCATCGAAAGCAAAAGATAGTGGTGTTGAACGACAGCAATAGGAGCGAGGTAAAATTTTCTGATAGATATTTCCGATATATGCTGCGAAATTGCATCAGATTCCACTTTGGCACTTGTCTTGAAGTGCAGCCTCCTGGACTCTCTGGGAAGTTACTTATAAATGTCGGCACTGCTCCTGACATCCATTGAAGTGATATAACCTGTGTCCAGAACGTTACTTCTGTTCTTCGAGTAGCTACAACTGAGGGTGCCAAAGCTTCGCCTTGGGAAAACTCGTGTTTTAACACTGGTTCTCTAATGAAAAAAATAGCAGCAGTTATTGAAAACTTTGTATGGTGTAACTGAAGCTTGCACAATACTGCTCGCAAATTTGGGGTAGGCTCATCAGCTAAAGCGAGCTAGTTAAAACATAATTGATTGGAGAGTAAGCGTTTAATCACTGTCATCATACTACATAATAAATACGCTAGTACCGAGTGATAGGATGTGAAATGTGAGGATTTTTTAAATGCAGCTCTGAGTCTGGGCCCTTAAGAAAAGGGCTTTTAAAAGTATCCATGAGGAACTTCCTATAAATTGTGGAAAAAGAGCACGCATTACAGGAAGGAGGTGTAATAGTTTTTTCCCCCGTGGAAACGAATGGCCATACTTGGTCGCTCATAGCCCGTTCAGCTGGCACGGGGCAGGGCACGGCGCTGGTGAGCAGAGGGGTGCCGGGTGCTCCCTCCCCTCCGTCCCCAGGCGTCGGCGACCCCGTGCCCAGCCCGCGGCTGCGGAGCTCGCCGGACTCCCGGGAATAAAGCCGTGCACTCATCAGCCCACCTTCGAGCACTTGTTCCAGCCGCGTCTGCCTTTCACCCTGCTGTGCAGTGTTAAGGAAAAGCATGGCTTGATCTGCAGCTTGATTTTTGAAAACTTACATTTTTCTGATGGAAAGTTTGTTTTTAAAGTGGAGGGTTCTGTGCAGCACCTGGTAGTTCTTGTTTTGTTTGTGTGCTGCTTCTTTTTTACTTATTTCTGTGGTTTTCCATTGGGTGCTAAAAATCAACAAGATGATTTTCTGTCAGTCCTAGAGGTGAAATAACCAAGCTTCGTTCACACATGCAATATTGAGGTGCGACCAGTTTAATTAAACTTATGCTAATTCTGCACAGGTAGAATATGAAATTCATTTGACATCCATTTTACACGTGTCTATCTCTGTTAGGAGAAGTTAGTATTTTTATTTTCTGGGGAAAAAATGTGCCTGCTCATATTTTTGGTAGAAGCGGAGCGGTAGCTGAGCATGGCAGGTTGGGCAACGTCAGTCCTATCAATAATGATCCAGTACTGGGGAGTACGTGGAGTCCTGAGAGGGAGAGACGTGTTTAGCTGTACTCTGTGTGTGGTACAGTATATATATTCATAAATATAACTTCAGAAATGGGGACAAGGGCAAAGTAGCTCAAATGAAGAGCCAATTAAGATAATCTAAGCAGAATGAGGATTAACTGCCTCTTAATCTGGAGGACACCTAAAATGCATGTGGCCAGTTTAGATCAAACAAATGTTGTCTCTGTCAGGGACATTTGTGAGAAGTTTGGGGTGAACAGGAATTAATAGTGGTGTTTTCAACTTCTTATCCAGGGCAAAATGTTGTTGAAATAGTGATCCGGACTCTGATGGGTCCTGCTGGCAGAATATATCACAGAATGTATTTCTTTGCTGTTTGAAGAAGTAAGAGTATTGGCTATATGGTAAAGAAATGATTGCTCATGTAACAGGAGTTCACATTTTGCAGTTTTTCTTTTCACAGAAAGTTGAAAACACTAGCAAGTCTGTCAGAGAAGAAGCTGCTATGTGTTTTCTTTTTTCAAATGAGTTGCAGTGCCCATCGTGACCTTTAGTGCGGCTCCTAATACTGAGAGAGGCTGGTCTGAAATGAACTGGTAAAGGCACGTTCACGTACCACCGGCTGGTAGTGAAGAGAGATTACATTTGCACCCCTGTTCCAGGACATTGATGTGAAATCTGAGCAAATACGAGTGTGTGCAGGGTTCCACTTTGAGCATCTATTTATTTTAACGCTGGCATTACAGAGTGTTTTGGGTCTGCGTTGCCTGAAGGTGCTGGGCTGTAAGCTGCTTCTAGTGGTGTTTATTGGAAAAGAGGGTGTGCAGCAGATCCCGCTGTGGCGATGCTCCGTTTCTGGGGAAGTTGCTGTGCGAGCGGTGACTTTTGGGGAGAAGGTCCCTCTGTTGACTCTATTACTCTGATGAGTGGTTTAGCGAGTTCAGATTGGTGCCATGTTAATTGTCAGGACTGGGAGGGTGGGAGCAGATTTCACCGGGGGCAATGGAAGAGATCCAATGAATTTCCACTCTGTTTCCCTGCTTGGCAAACCAGCACTTACTGTCACTTTGCATAAATAGGTTTATTTCAGAGGGTGAGCCATCACCACTCCCCCTCTTCCCCTCCCGGCCCACCCTCCCCTGAAGGATAGGAGGCCGACGAGCATTTAATTTCCCCAACAGCAGGTGCTTGTCATCCATCTGAAGATAGCTGCCAACATCTGGTGCAATTGCCTCAGCAAACGCAGTAACAAGGCGGCCTGCAGTTCAAACGCAGAGAGAGCATTGCCTCTTTAATGATAACAAGCTGTTGGCTTCCCCTCTGAGATGAATTCATCTCACAGATGTTTGTCTAGTTTTGGCAATCTTATCACTATAGCTTTGGTGATTATGCTCAACTGGAGACTATTACTATAAAAGAAGTTTGAACTTGTTCCATTTTTGCATTATTTATTTATTTATCCATTTATTTCTTTGCTTTCTGGATATAATTTGTATCAACAACTGTAATGTTGGTCCCATTACCCAAGTACCCTTACGTTTTTTTTATTGCATCTGCTGAACAGTAGCTCACTACTTGACATTCACCACTGGCGAATGTCTTTCAGCCACGCTGACATTTTTAACATTCCCCATCAACAGCTTTGTGGTTTGAACCCTCTATTTAACACTACATTTTCTGGGATTACTTGGCGCTCACTCTGTCTGTTCTCTCTAATAACGGCAATATACTTACTGTTTCTGCAAAGTGTGAGTTGCCAAGAATATTCTGGATGCTTCCTTTTGGACGGTAGCACTCTGATGACCTTGGCAGGGGTTTGTAATGACAACCTGCGACCATCTTCATAGTTATATCTTAAACGTTTCCAGCCTCAGCGTGATCGTACGAAACAGGGAGACCTGCAGGCTGAAGACTTCAGTGCTTGTTTGCTATTGTTTGGTTTTCTAACATGCCTTTTTTTCCTGTTGTTTTGTTTTTAAGGACACATTTTCTCCTGAGCGTGTGGAATTTAATTCTGGTAAATAGGATTTATTTTTGGAAACATGCTTGTGAATAGGTGACTCATGCCTGAATGAAGATGTGTCACTGTTGGTGGGGACACCACGTATATAATTTCTTAGGCTATAAATAGATGTCAGTCCAAGTATTGGTGACATGGTGATGCTTTGCACTGACTCGTTAGCTGCAGAGTGGCTTCTGAGGAAAGTGTTTAGAGCGTCAGTCTCTCCTGCTGGACCAATAATTTCTGCTGATGCTTAAGGAATGGACTTCAATAGCTTTGTAAAATAGCGGGGGTACTTTAATTGGCACAATGGACATCAGAATTCAGACACGTTCCCATGCCGCTGTTGTGGGGTATATTCGTATTGCTTCTCTCCGTTGCAGAGGTGGAGAAACTGAGCTGGGGAGTTTGGACTCTTGTCAAAGGCCAAGGGTATCACCTGCAGGGTCCTGAAATTCAGAAACTCACATTTGGGCATTTCATGCATACGCTACTTTCTGTTACCGACGGAGATTTTAAGCTAAATGTTCAGGATTGGAGAGCGCTGTGATTTTCAAATACTGGACGTAACAGTTCCTTCTTCCCGTCACTGATGCTAAACTGGTTACGTGTGGTTGATGTTTGCTCAACACCATTTACCCACCAACATAGCACATATGGTTTAATGTCCATCTTTTTTTCTGCTTCTGCTGTAGTTACAGTATTATTAAAAATCCATTAAATTTTAATGTACATCATAAAGTATGTGCTCCTGTGAATGCGAGCACAGATAATTATTTCTGATGAATAAACCAAAAGGACAAGTATGCAAGAAGTTCATCCTGCAGCTTTCAATTTTCATTATATACATCTCCTGCAGGGGCAATCGTTGTGATGTTGCAGCTGGTTATTTCTGTGGCCTGGCTCTCCCTAGAGATGGATGATGACAATGCAGACTTGAACTAGCAGAAGTGCCAATGTTTTTGCAGGCATATTTGTAGATAAATGGTTTACCAGGGGAGGTAACCCTCTGGAAGGTAGAGGATGTGAAGAGCACTGCAACACAGCAGCAACTTTCTCAGAGTTTTTGTTCGGTGCGTATCAGCTTTGTGGAATCTTGGAAAGTAACCCAATTATTTCTCATTAAAATAACCCAGAAATCTAGCAACAAGCAAGGTGTCATTGCTGAAACACCACCAGGAAGCTAGGCAAGCTGCTCTTGGTTTCCAGGGCCTGAAGTAGGCAAGGGAATCATTAAAAATAATGCATTACAGTGTCCATAAAGTTTCATGCAGTATATAATGGTCCATAGGGGCCTCACCTAGTTTTCCATATATGATACATACATAATGGTTACAGCTTCTCATTAACTTTCCCATAACACTGAATATACTTCTCTTTAACACCCCCTTCAGGCTTCATGTTATTTGCCAAGCGTTTCCTAATAAGCAGGAACTTAAATATTTATCATGCTTGCCTCCTGTCCCCACCAGGCTAAAGAAATTGTTGGCCTCTCTCCTGTCTGTTTAATTTCCTATTCCTGAATGCTCTGGACAAAACCCAGCTCTGGCAGAGTCCAGTCCTCTTGCTGAGAGGACTTTCCTGGGGTTCTCCTACTCCGGTTTTAAGAGTCCGCCCCAATATTTCTTGTGTTTAAGAGCATGTCTACATCCAGAGAATTAGCCGTGGTATAGCACATCAGCTCTTGCAGGGACCTTGGTCTTAGCAGCAGCACATAGCCCTTAGCTATCCCAAATAAGAAAGCCACGTTATCCCAAGAAGTCCGAGAGATCCCACCAAATCCTTTGTACATATGGTTTCTTTGCACTTGGGTGTTAGTGCTAAAACTGCTCGGGACTTGATGGATCCTCCATGGTGACTTGGTTGCTTTTTGCCCTGGAAAGACATCTTTCAGGGCTTTGCACTGCTGACAGTGAGAGTTTTAGCTGAGTTTATATAAGTTAGTACCGAGGAAAGACGATGTTTTGAGCTGGCGTAGTCTGCCAGATGGGTCCAGGAGCAAAGAGGAGAAAGACAGAGCTATGGCTGTGCTGGGACCATGGTTTAGGAACTTAGCTTTGCAGACGTGGCACTGATGTGCTGTGTTATTTTGGTCTCGTTCACGTCCCCACCCGAAATCTGGGACTGATAGCGTGGCTTTCCTATTGCTGCCGTAACTGCAGGCTCTTCTGAGGGGGAGCGAGCGTTTCTGTGTGCAGCACCTTGCCGTGACCTTGATCAAAGTCACAGTGCTGCTGTGATACCAAATGATGACAAATAAATTCACCTTCATATGGTTTAGTCTAGCTGGCTTTGCTCCTTCATCCCTGATCCTCCCTGCGAAGGATTTTGTTTACTTTTCCTGAAATGGAAGAGGCCCTGTTACATAGTCCTCTTTCAAAAATAAACCTCTGAAAAGGAAAACAAAAGAGAAGGACCAAAAATCAGACGTTGTCTGATAATACAGAGCAGATACTGATCTTGAGTTCAAGGCAACTTGAACCAGAGGTTTGTTTAAGGGTAACACAAATTCTACCATTTTTGGACTGTTTGAAACTTTCCTCCTCTCCCTCCTGTACTTTTGGAAAACAATCAAAAAAGAGAACTGCAGTAAAACTCTAGAAGTAGCATCTATTAAATTTTTTTTTTTTGTGCGTGTGTGTCCGTCCCCCGTCCCCCCACCCATTTTCTTCAGTTAGATTTATGTTCCGAAGTTCACAAAGTCACTTAGGTGCTATGGAAAAGCTGTATTTCATGTGACCTTCTGACTGTATTTTGACTTTAAGAAAGTAAAAATGTCTGGTAAAGACCAGGTCGTGTCACTTCCAAGCCCAGCAACAGGTTCTCGAACTGGGAGAACAAAAAGGAGTGAGGAAGAGACAAAACCTTTGCCTGCTGTCGAAGGGATCCTAGAGGCGTGGTGGCCCACCCCGTGGGGCTGGGGCTGCCCTGCATGCCACACTTACGCCCCTGCCGGCTCCACATGCCGCACTTTGGGTGTGCTGCTAAGTTCATTGAGCTTTTGTTCTATTTATTTACTTACTGGCCACTTGAAATATCTTATTCTTGTTTGGAGCTTGGAAAGCCCGCCTGTCAAAATGGAAGTGAGCTCTCAGTAGTCGGTGATGTGGGAATGAGCTGTGCTAGCTGTTTAGGAAATCTGGATCCATTTACTTGATGGACTCTTCAGGCTGTGATGACTCCAGAGGAGCCCATTGTGTCAAAAGAAAAGAGCTGCAGAGATTAAATACCCAGCGATCGCGAAAGCAAGTGAATCAACATAAACATCGTTCCATCTTTGCGCTCTGCCTCCCTGGAATGTGACCTTGTCTGTTGATGCTGCGGGGTCCCCGGTGCCAGCCGCGGCGGGTGCGCAGGGAAGAGCGTCCCACTGCTGCCGTGACCTTGTGTCACCGCTCGCCGCAAGCTGCCTGTCCTGGGGCCGGGGGTCTGCGTCTGCAGGAGGAACCTTCTGGGGCGAGAGAAGGGGGCTCAAGTATTTCTTTTAGTGAAGAGTTCAGCTGCTTTTTTCTGCAGATTGACTAAGGATGTGTGTTGGATTTTTAGTAGTAAAGCATAAATCAGCAATTAGAATCACACCTGAAGGAAAGATGTCCGCTCCTTTGCTGCTGTTTGATGTTTCAGAGCACACCACGAAGCATCTTTTACTTTCCTTTTGGTGAATCGAGGAGGCCAACATTGCCTCACGAGGCTTCCTGGTGCCAGCGGCCAGAGCATTTAATATTATAACCTCAACATTTTCCTTTGCTGAAAATGGAACTCAAGAATATGCATGTGAGCGGCTGCGACACTGCTGACTAACTGGGTCGTACGTGGGAGCGCTCAGAACGCGGGAGTCAGTTTGGGTGGCTTCAGGCTCTCTTCTTCTGACACCGCAGCTGCTGGCAGCTGGCCGATACAAGGCGTGAGGCTTCGTGGCTTGGGTTAGCTGGCAAACCAGCCTCTTGAATGCCACTGGCTGAAATACCTTCGTGGCATCAGCAGATGCATCTTTAGCAGTTTGCAGTGGCATTTCTGAAGTAAATAAGTAGTAAATGTTGGCTGTTCCCCACCCCCAAAACAGCTGAGGAGGATAAATGAAAACCTCTGTAATGCCAGAACTGCACCTTGTTCATCAGTAATTAGGATACGGGTTCCTGGTGAAATGTAAGCTTTGTGCTTGCTTGACTCATAGGGCATATTTTCCATTCCTGCTTTTCTGTTTAAGTGGATAGGTTTATATACTATTCCTTGACCTAAAAATCTGCTCCATAAAAGGTACAGAAGGTGCAGCCTGAGATAATGCATCTTTTGGGACTGGAGGCTTGCTTTTGACCTCTATTTATGTGATGTAAATCAAACTGGAGTAGGGTTGTGGAAATAGGACAGGCCAGCTCTTGCGTCAGGGGCTGTTCAGCCTTACCACGGTAACAATGCTGTGTAAAAACGCTAATACGTAGTACGGTTTTGCCATGGCCTTTGGTGATCAGGGAGGTGCTCTAAAAATAAAACAATTAGAAGTAATTGATGATTTCAGCCAGATTGTTTGTGGATGTGAACTGGCAAAACTCCTCAAGATGAGAGGAGCTGTGCTGATTTACACCCACAGGGCGTGAATGAATGTGATCCAGACGTCAGCAGCCCCGTGGGCTGCACTGGTTTACACAAGCTGCGAATTGGAGGCTTTATTTTGAACAGTATATGTTTGGAAAAAACGTTCCCGTTGAATGAAGGATCAGCCTGCACTCTTCCACGTCTCCTCCTTCTCTCTGCTCTCGTGGCCTCAACAAGCAGGAGTTTGCAGTGAAGCATCGGTGTCGGCACGCAGACGTGGCAGCGGCCACGCGTGGTGCCTCCCGAGCACGGGTGCTTGTTTGCTTACAGCCCGGGAAGAAATCCGTTCATTTGCTTATAGTGCTACTGAAATATTAACGCGGAACAAATTATCCGGTTTAAAACGAACATCAGACCGAGGAGAGAGAAATGGTGTGTGATGCTCTCTGTGGTTTGTAAGGGAAAATGTGCCTCCGCTGCGACTGAATCCTCCTGGCAGAGCGCCCTGGGTCGGGTGGGCAGAGGGATCTTTAGTAGCCAGGGCATGTAAGTGGTGAGAATTTCGGTCTTGAACCCTTCCCCGAGTTCCTACGAGCTAACGTGGAATGGGAAAAGGAGCTTCACTATTTTACATCATCTGTGGCTGATTGGGAGGGTATTTGGAAAATGTTAACTGCTCTTGGGACTTTTTCAAGCAGACTGTTTAAAGTAGTTGTTTCTCCCAGATGGTAAATATAGGAGACATCTTCAGCAGCCTGCTAGTAATAATAATACTTACATGGCACTTTACATTTTCAAAGTGCTGTCCAAGTAGCTGATCTGTCTTGTCTTTTGCAGCGATGTGTAGTTAAACTTGAATGATATTGGCCTGAATTTGTAGCAGTTTATCAGCCACGTCTGTGGGTGAGTTTGCTTTTCTGCTGTTTTGTACTATGAGAGCAAACTGATTTCTCCTGTGTATGTTGACATTGATTCCAGTCTTTCATCTTGGTAGTGAAGAAGATGATCTTTAAGCAGAATGGAGGAGAGAGATGTCTTTCTGCCTATTGCGCTACAAAAAAGATGAGCACGGCTTTACAGAAAAAGGGTGTTCTTTTTTCAGCCTATATAACATATGAATGAACTTAGACCTTCTTAAAAGGAGCGTGCTTTTTTCCTGTGGAATAACCTCGCTAACTTTTAGCCACGGGCCGGCTCAACGTGTGCTTCGTGTGCTCGGGTGCAGCTAACGGCAGTGACGGTGTTTGGTGTTTCCCTCTAGCTGGGGTGAAACGCCCCTTGTTCTGCCCGCTGGAGCTGGGGGATGGTTGGATTTCTTAAACCTGGGCACTATCAGCAAAGCTGTTTTCTGTGTTAGTTTGGGGACCGGGACAGGCAGCACGCGTCAGTTCTTGCAGCAGTGGGGGCAGAGGCGTTCACTGCAACTGGCGGCCTGCGCCTGGGCGGTGCGGGGACGGAGTGGGTCAGAAGAGGGTCCTCTCGGCCCCCGGCCACTGTCGTGCCGTGCCCTGGTCGCCCGTCTCTGTGTGGCACATGGACAGGCACTGCCACTCTGCCACACGCCTCTTAGGTAATCTCTCCAAGGGTTTTCTTTTCTTTAAAGGTATTTCCAAAGAGCATTAGGTGCAGGCAGAGGGAATAGGTTTGCACACCTGCCTGCAATTAAGTAGTTTGTTTTTATGCTCCTTAATCTTTTATGACAGTCGCAAGGACAGTCTGTGTAATGCGAAATTGTCATTAAGCCAAGAGCATAATGCTCATGAATGAAATGCTCCACACCCAGCCATTTGCTTGGTGTCTCCTGTGCTCCTGCTTCTCTTGCAGGTACGAGCCCAAGAGGTCAAAACCGAGCGGTGCCAAGGGCTGGCACGGGCAAGAAATGGAGCGTGGAGACACGGTGCTAGGCGATGGCTTGTGGGAAGGGTGAAGGAAGGAAGAAAACATCCTTAATGAAAGGGGCCTGGGGAGAGACAGACGCGTTCCTAGAAAGAGGACCTTGCAAGGAATGTGCAGATGACATGAAAAAGTAATTAAAAGGAAAGCCCTAATGGGACGTTAGGGGGAGATGCAGCTGGAACTTGAATAAGCAAATGTAAAGAGGGAATTAAGTTTGTAAGCTTTCCTCTAAGGAACTGATGGGGAAAATATGGCAACAGCTTCTGTTGATGTAAATCAGCATCGAGCCCATTGCTGAAGAGCTCTAGCTTGGGAGTCTGGTTCATTTTATATTTGCCGGTCCTAAACCTTGAAAATGCACAGGGAAAGAGGATGTGGCGTTCTGCAGAGGTGACGTGAAGGACACTTCATTCCAAAGCAAAGGACATTGACTTCAAAAACGAAGTAAAACTGTTGGTAGTGTAGTTTGCCTGGGGCAAATTGGTAGTTTGCTATAAGTAATATTAATTTAAGTGTATAATGCTTTAAATTATCTGGATAATTTAATCTATGTGATTTTTAAAGAAATAATTTGAATAAAAATAAAACAAATGAAACAAAAACCTTCAATTAATATTAGCACTTCTCTTTTACTCTGGAGAGTAATATACAGCAGAGACATTTATTTTTAGCTATGAAGAATTTGCATGTGTGTTTCCAGATGTATTCTTAGACTTTGTACTGCTTAAAATTCAGCTACCACAGTATGTAGATCCGAATTTTCTTTTCTGTAGCGTTTTGTCTCTGCTGCTGCGGATAGCTTTTTTTTTTTCCCCCTTCTTCTTTTTTCTCTTTTTTCCCAGCAGAGGTGGTGGAGGGGGGTGTGATGATTAAGGCAGCCGGTAAGTCTCTTAGCTTCCTCTGAACTTTCCTCCCTCTGCGAGGAGTGACCTATTTAGATTAGGGCCTTTGATGCAGTTGGGGAGGTCAGGTGAGGTCGGAGCACTGGCCGTGCCAGAAATCCCACAGATGCAGGAAGCGAGGGACTTCTGGAGGATGCGGGTTGAACAGGCAGTTATTTCAGTATGTTCTTTCTCTGTGTGTGCATTTGTTCTTTTACTAAATTCCTGAAACAGAGAGGGACGGATCCTCTGCAGTGCAGAGAACAGCCGTAATGCCTCTGCATTTTGCAGGCGGGTGAAGAGTCCCCACGGACAGCGGTCAGAGGACGGAAAGGGCAGGGGGTGAGGACACGGCGGCAGACAGCAGTGCCGGAGCTAGATTCTCTCTGGCTCTGATACCCTGTTCGGTGGATGGCTCGACGCTTACGCAGATGCATACAAATTGCAACCCTGCCTCCCCAGCTCCTCCTTCCCAGACCCATCGGGTCCATCTCCTTCCTTATAGCTTGTTTTCTGAAGAACGGGGCTACGCAGATGTGTTAAATCCTCCAGCCTGTTTAATTTTTCTAATTGCCATGTGAAAGAAAGGGAAGGAGGAAGAATGCTCCTCGCAGCTTGGATGTCCCAAAGTAAAGTCCCAGCTGAGCAGCTTAAAATAGATGGTCAGCTGGTTGTGAGGGCTGGAACTAGCCTGGAGAGCATGGCATCTGTCTCCCAGGAATGCTGCCTGGTCATCAGGCCGGATAAATTAGGACTAGTACTGATCTGTGCGTGTGTGCGCAAGAGACAGGCTGTACTGAGGATGGGGAGCTGCCCGAAATGTCAGTGAGGCTGGCTTGCTCCAGTCCTCTTAACATCTGTCTGGGAATCGATAATTCACTGATCACGGACATCGCAGGTCTAAAACATTGATGTGCTAACGCTGTGGAGGTGCTGCTGCCTGCACCGTTGCCCTAGCAGCGCTTCCTCCTCTTTGGTCTGCCCCAGGAGTCTCTGACTCTGAAGCTACTTTTAATGGTAGATCTAATAACTGATCCAGCTTAAAAAGTGTGTGTGGGGGGAAGATTATGCCTATGATATCAGCACAATGACCAAGTTTGTATTTTACCTTCTGTGCCTTTCCTCCGCACGCTGCCGCCTCCCTCCCTCGGAGGCCGGGGGCTGGGTCCAATGACAGCGCTGCTTTTCCTCAGATGCAGCACAAAACAGATTTTTCTAGTGGCTGAATTTAATCACTTAGATGCAGAACACTGATAGACTGAATCAATTTAATTCCTATTGCTCATGACTGGGAGGGGAGAGAAGGGAGGAGGAAGGTCATAACAATTTAGCAAGCAACAACTTGGCTTAAAAACGTAAACAATAGGTCAGTCTTTGAGGTTTTTTTTAAACCTGCCCAGGCCAAGAAATATGGCAACCTTAGGAAGTGGGAAACATTAGAATCATAGGATCATTTAGGTTGGAAAAGACCTTTAAGATCGTCAAGTCCAACCGTTAACCCAGCACTGCCAAGTCCACCTCTAAACCACGTCCCTACGCACCACATCCATCCGGCTTTTAAATACCTCCAGGGATGGGGACTCAGCCCCTGCCCTGGGCAGCCTGGGCCAATGCTCGACAAGCCTTTCGGTGAAGAAATTTTTCCTAACATCCAATCTAAACCTCCCCTGGCGCAACTTCAGGCCATTTCCTCTCGTTCTGTCGCTTGTTACTTGATGCTACTCCCTCTTTTTTTGAGGGAGCTACTGGAATAGGTGTCTTATCAGGAATAGCTGTCTTATCAGTGGGCCATAAACGTCTGAAATGGTGCGCGCTATCTGAGCGTCTCGGTGTCGTGTGTGTTTGCCTCAGAGCATCTCTGCCGAGGCGGCGAGTGCGGAGCTGCGGGGTTCTCGGATGGTGCCAGATCTCTTTGGGAGACTTCAGTTACCTGCTGCGGCACAGTCTTGCTCAAAGAATAGAAGGATTTAATTGGAAATGGAGCGGTCTGAGTCTTCTTTCAAAATAAGGCCCTGCTTTTCCTGCTGTCTGTTGCAGTTATAGTGTACCCGTTTCATACAAAGTCCAAAGCTAAGGGTTTGTTGGCAGCAGTCTTGTAGTGCCTTTTCCAAGGGTGGAGGCTCTTTGGAGCACGGGCTGTGTGGGTGTCTGTCCAGCCCCACACCTGGGATATGGCCTTTTCTGTGCCTGGTGCTTTCGGTCACTCTTGCAGTTTCAGTGATCCCAGGAGATGAAACTCCTGTGAAGAAGAGGTCCCCAGGATTCACCCAGGTAAGCTGTTGATGTTGGATTCATTTTTTACAAGCATCCAGTCCTCCCAAGAGAAACCTTAGGTGTCCCAGCCTGAGTGCCAGCCCCAGGTGGCATTTCAGAAGGATCTTTTAACAATTTCTCGCACAGCTCTTACCCAGGTGGGTGCTGCGGGGCGTGGGTGGGTCTGTCACTTTTTCAGCGGTGATTAATAACTCAGCAGTGATGCTGCGCCGTCCTTTGCAGGGAAACCGCCTCCCTCCCAGGGCCTCCCGAGGCGCCATCCAGCTGGACCGGGCAAAGCAGCACAGCCCTCCATCCAACTGCTGCGATCGCCCAGGGCCTGGCATTAGGAGTAGTCGTTGTTCTTAAGCGAGACACACAGTAGTAGTGAGGTAATAAAAGCAAACTTGGCCAGCTTGACGGCAAACTTGGTAGGCTGCCACAGCCATCAGCCCATATGCACAATGGTAAATAAAAGCTGTAGTTGAATTTCTTTCAAGTTTTATATAATATTTGTTACAATATGGAACGGAGGGGGGAATCCCTCTTATGAGTAGTTCTACCAAAAAATAAATCTGAACCTCTCTTTTGTTAAGTAGGTGCGCAGCAGGGCAGCGATGCTGTTGGAGAGGAGGGAGCTCTGCTGTTGGAGAGGAGGGAGCTCTCGTGCTCGTTGCAGCCTCTCCGCTGCTGTGCAAGGTTGTGGTACCTCCAGAAACAGGGCCAGCACTGCCCTGTCCTGGGGCTTTTGCAGGCTGGTGTTCAGTGAAAAGCTTGCGGCTGAGGGGAGCTGCACAAGGATGCAGCGTTAGTTACCAAAGGCAAAGCAAACTCGAGATCTAGACAGTTAACGCAGAGGCGTTTGCCTGCCTGGGCTGCTCCGGTCCTGGAGCCTGGTACTGCGTGCACAGCTGAGCAAGGACGTAGACCATAGCAATGACAGTGGGAGCAGAAGGGGAGGAAGTTTGACTGTGCTAAGTGATGGTCAACTTAAAAATAGACCCGTCTATTTATAGCATTGGCAGCACAATGCTGCCCCCCCAGTGAGTGGTACAGCCTGCCTGCAATTGCACCTTATATATATATATATACACACACACGCACGTTTGTGGGTGAAGGCTGGGCAGAGAAGATGATGTGTGTGCTTAAACACACTCCTTTGCTGCAGGGGAGGCTGCACTCCCTGCGGGACGGTGGTGCCAGAGCAGTGTGATGCTGGGGCTGTTGCTCCATTGCTCTTCTTCCATCCCCTCGCTTGTTCCTCTCGCGCATGAGCTCTTCTTAGTGACTTCTGCCTTGTCCAGGAGCCTCACCAGCTGGTGCATCGTGCCTGTGGCTACTGGCACGACCCTCCCACCTGCCCTGGGGCCAGCGCAGGGCCGCTGCAGTGCCTGCGTGCCCGGGGCATGCTGCAGAGCACCTGGAACCCGAGGACGGAGGCTGCAGCTGGTGGCACGGAGGTTAGCAGCACCACCTCCCTAGTGCAAGCAATTTGGGTGTCTTTTTTTCTTTATGCTGGTGTTGTGAAATGCCCAGCTAACGTGTGGGTGGCCTCATGCTCTCTTGCTGCTGGCTAGGAAGGAGGTGTAATATAAACACCCATTTAATTGCCGCATGTCGATCGCAGGCGAGTCTCCCAGTTTATAGACGGAGGCCGCACCAGAGACCAGCGTTGGTTCAGTCACAATTAACCAGCCTCGGAGACAAAGGACAGCAGGAACGGGGATTACATGCTACGCTGAGAGGCCACACAAATTACCACTCATGCCCTCGTGGCTGCATTTCTTTCCAATGGGGCAGAGCCATGTCTCTCCCTGAACTCCAGTTGTTTCCTCGTGGCCAGGAGGTGTTTGGCCTAGCAGCAGACCGGGATGGGGAAAAATTCAATGCAATGGCTTGCTGTGCCAAAGCTGGGCAGGCTGCTTGCCCCCCTGCTCCCCCAGCGCTGCCTCCGTGCCCCCAGCCCCGGCACTGTGAACCAGTGTTATTTGTGTTCCTAATTCATCCCTCCCTTTTGTTCCTGCACAGGTATTTTTGTTGTTATTGCTGTTTTCTGAACTGACTTTGGTTTTTTTGAATGTAAGTGGAAAATTGAGACATTTTTGACCTAGCTGAGGAGAGCAAAGATGGCGGCTGAGTGGAGAGAGGCCCTTAAGATGTCTCGTGCTGGCAGGCGAAGTGGGAAACCCATGGCTCGGGATCGGAGGGAGCGTCTGCTTTGCCTTTAGAGCGCACTGTTGACTTGCATGTTTTGCCATCTGTTTTCCTGCCCTGCTGTTGCCTGTCCCAGTGGCACGGGGACTCCTCGGTGCGAGGGCTGGCGGGGCCGGGGAGCCGCGTGGATGTCTCCAGCCGGATTCGCTGCTTTGCTGCTGGGACGATACCGCACTCTTTCCCTGGGTCCGGTGAGTCGCTGGACCCTGGGGAGCCGCTCGTTTTGCTGCACGCTTGGACGAGCGCGATGGGACAGAGAGAATAGCCCCAGTGAGGAGGCTGGTGCCCTTGGTGAGCTTCCCTGCTTCGGAGAGCAAATAAAAGCCGTCCGCAATGGGTGACCAGGTTGTCAGCGCGGGCGCCCGTGTTAACGTGCTGGTAATTGCTAACTGCACTCGTTTGCTGTAACAAAACTATGTTTCTCCTGTCCTTTTCTTTGGTAGGGAAGCCAGATTGCCTCTTCCGCTAGCACGGATACAGACCAGGGCAGAGACGTCGATTCATTTCACGCATAGTCTGTTGTTAATCGTGAGGGGTTTTTTCATCCTATTTATTTTCAGCTTCCCACTCCAAATTAGAGGGTATTTGAGAGAGTTTATTCTCATGAGCTTTTGCATTCCTAAAAGGAAACCTGTGCCACTGCTTCCAATACAAACCCCTGCTTATGAAAATATCTGCTCCTAGTTGAAATTTAATCTAATTAAATCTTAATTATATGGGGCCCCAGGACAAGGTTGTGATTTTTTTATATACATTTAAAAAAAAGAAAAAGGAAAAAAGTGTGTCCAGGGACCGTTTCCTTTGAGATTGTCTGTCCAGCACTGAGGAATATTCTGTTCATTATCTGGATGTTTATAATCAGTTTAATTCTAGGACCTATCAGGCAGGGGTGATGTTTTTGGTTTTTATTTGTACAGTCACTTGCATATTTAGTTCTGACCTGTAACTGGTACTCCTGTAATGGAAATAATCAGCAGAATAGTGTAAGCTTTTGATAGATGGCACTTCTAGTCATAAAAGCTAGCACCTATGAGAATAAAAGTGGTTTTTAGGAGGGATTTGAATAGAGAGGATGATCCAGTGCCTGGGCTAAGCTGGAGTTTTCCTGTTGCAAAGCGGACAGGACGGGAGATCATGGACAGAGAGGGCAGGGGAAGCTGTGTTCCTCCTGCATCAGAGGGTGAACTCCTGTCGCTTCTGTGGGACTGGTGTGTTTGGACCCGTGCAGTCGCAGAGTACAGGTTTGCTTGCAAAATGGTAGCACGCTAGCCTTTCCAGCAAATGTTGACTCTCTGCCTAAATATATTTTTACCTAGAGGACCCTTTACCTAAATTAGACGTGAAGTTTCAGTAACGTTTTGTGAGGGAGCGTTTTGTCCTTGATATGAGACCAACTGGTTTTACTCCAAAGAGCATATTGAGGGGAGATTAATGTCTTTCCATACGCCATTCATATAAGGGCAGTTGTGCGTTCTTTTTGTTTTGGGTTTTTTTTTTTTTTTTTAATGGCAGAGTGATTTTATATTAATGTTTCAACTTTGGACTGCCAGTTCAGGTTTGAAAGTTGGGGCTGCTGTTTCACTCACTAGTATACACTTAAGGGTAGAATTTCTGCTTTAGTTTTCAATCTCTTGAGCTTTTGTCATTTTTTAATCACAACCCTATGTGTTATTTAAACACTTTTTTATTTAATCAGTTATTCTTTTAAGTGGGCTTAATTGTATAAAGATTATCATGCATAAGAGACGTCTATAATTAGAAGGGGGGATTGGTGCTATTAGACAGTGTTTTAGTGAAGAAAATTATAGCGTTCATAAACTGTTTGGAGAATGGAGGCAGCATATATTAACATTCAACAAGTTTTATGTAATCTTAACAGAGGATTGACTCTTGCTCACTTGGATGAGTTTGGGCTGCTCCAGTACTTCTTCTACGAGCTTGATAGAAGCTTCTCTTCCTCTGCTTTTCCTCCTGGCACGGAAGGGGAAGCACGCCTGTCTGCTTTATTGCAACGCCGTGGGGCTGACTTGGAGACCTGAGTGCTGCGGAAGGTTTAGTCCATTAAATTAAATAGCAGGTGTGGTGCAATGCCGAATGCTCTGGAGCTCCGCTCCTCATCCGTGAAAAGCTTCCAAAACTCCTGCTCTCGCTGCGTTTTTGAAACCGACTGAAAGATGCGAGCTCTGGTTTGGACTTCTCTTTTATGGAGATAGTCAACAAAAAATCAGTTTTCACTTTTCTTTGAAAGCAGGAATTACTTATATGGCAAACGTTAATTGGCAATTTTATATCGGTTGGGCTTTAAAAGCCTGCGAAAAGATTTGACTTTGGCTGCTCCACTGCCTTGTGCTCTCCTGCTCCTCTTGCCAGCGCCGGGTGGCTGGTGGGGGGACCTGCCGTCATTCAGATGGACATGTCCTTAGGACAGTCCAGATGATTTCCAGCTCGAAGGATTTGGCAGTGGGATGAACACAAGGTGCTTTAAAGCCTCCTGGGCTCTTTCCAGACCGAATTCTGGGCCAGCTCTCTTGAAAGGAAAATGTCACCACTGGTCTTTCTTTCACTGGAGGAGTCCTGTTAACAGTGTGCACGTGCAAAAGTACAAATAAACATACAAAGCTATTGTTATATTCCATATGCAGGTAGGTAATTTATCGGGAACAATTACTCTGCACATCATTTGTGAGCTGAAACGAGCAGGAGAAGGTGGTGTGCGCCGCGGCTTGGCAGCCTGCCTGCAGTCGCTGTATTGTTAGAATTTCTTCTCCCTCCATCTCCTCCCCTGCCCCATCGAAATGACATGACACCGGGGGACCATTGATTTCTGCTCTCCGCGTTGTTAATGAAAAATTCCTTGTTGGCTCCTAGTTCTCTAAATCCTGTGAGACAGCTGCAACAGTTTAGATACTTCAGGAGCAAACATGCCAGCCTGGGTGATGTATGACTTTGTGAACTTTCAAGGGACAAAAGGGTAGGCTTTTGTTGGCCATAAAACCGAGAGAGGCTCTTATCTATGTAATTATTACATTTTCTGTAGCCAGTTTGCTGAACATGTTTTGATAACTCAGTACACAGTTTCCATCTCAGATGGCATACGAGATTTATCATGTTTCTTAATGCTTAATAATTTTATTTTGAAGTTTAGATCCAGCCAAATAAGAGCCGTGAGTCTTGATGATGCTAAATAAAGCCTTCTCATACGTTTCCCAGGACTCCAAATGCAGTCCTCATTTTCTTCTCTGCTGTGTATCTCTTTGCCAAGTTAAAGCCATTAATTTTGAGAGAAGGGAAGTATTATTTTAGATCACCTTGTAATGCTTTGTTGCCACATTTTATGTTCCTGGACAGCATGGTAGTGGAACGCTCTCCATTTATGAAGTGCAGGGTACAGATGGCAACTCATTAAAACTTTAGTGATAATCACCCTTCCTATGGAATTACCACTTAAATCTGGTTAGTGGAAGAGGAGGAGTAGTGTCACAGAAACATGCTTCTTCTGGGTGATTTAAAAGCATATGGGATTGAGTGTTTTATGTGTGCCCCCTTGTCAGGAGTCCTCAGAGCAGATTGTCAGAATTGTTGAGCAGTTAGAGTTTAATGGAGGTACAGGAGCTTTTGCTCTTGATCCCTTTGACAGTTAAGCTGTCGTCTTCAAGTGCATTTTTTAAAAAAAAGTCTTTTAAATACAGCTGTTTTTGCAGAATAAATGGAGGCAAGAACAAGTATGTGAGGCAGCTGGTAAGGAGCTTTTTGGTCATTTCAAGGCTGGGAAGCGTTCTTTGGGGAGTAATGCATCATTGTGAGATGGCCTCAAAGCAAAAAAGGTACTTGCTTGTTTGTCCTCACTTGTGCAGATGGTAAGAGGAATGGTCCCAAGGGCTTGTTGAGAGCTTTCAAGTGCCTGGGAGTTGGAAAAAATATTTGGATTCAGGTCTCGGCACTGTTACAGATTTTCTTTGGGACTTTGAGCAAGTCACTTATTTCTTCTCTGCCTCGGTTTCCCATCTGTAAAATCTGGTTGAAGTGTCACTGCCTTTATTGTAGCAAAGTATTGGAGGTACATGCATTAGGGATTATGAAGTATTTAGGTACGAGCAGGACTGAATGTTAACTATGGGTAGACAGGGTCTTGCAATGTACTTTGAGACTTCGAGGTAGTGAGTGTAACTGGTGAAGCGCCGATTCCCAGAGGTGGGCGGTGCTGTCTCCTCTTCAGACAGCTGCGTTCAGGTCCCGCTACAGAGGGTACCGAGTAGCATCTTGAATATACCAACAAATTTCAGCCTGGAGGTGTCGGAAAAGCTCCCCAAATAAATTGCTTTTGTTAAAAATGTCACTGTTTTCCTGTAAAATATTGTTTTAAAATGGATCTCAAGGGTTTGGGATTTGCAAGCCTGGAACAGGCATTCCGGATTCCTAGGCAGTGACATCCTCGGCCTTTTCCTGGGTAGGGTTTTTCTTTCTGTCACCTGAGCATCCTTTGTTATTTGCTGAGAAGAGGGCTTTCCATCTTGCACTAAACTGCTTGGAGTTGGCAGAGGGGATGAGTGATGCTTTCTGGCTTTCCCTGTTCTTTCCTGTCCTCTTTTTTAATAAGCGCAGTACCTTCAAAGGTGACTTCTGCTCAGAAAAGCAGGGCTGAGAAGGCTGGGTGAGGTCAGCACACCTTTGCACAGTGCTATCCCCTTACAGCACGGTTAGCAATTTGGCCCAACTTGAAGCAGACCAGTAAATTATCCCTTATAATAACCTAAATGATCTGCCTTGCCTGGGTAATGCAGGTACGTGAAGGGCGTGGACCTTTTTTTTTCCTGTTCAAGGACTTGTGCTGAAATGTCCCCGTGTCCCCTGTCTGCCCGGCTCCGCAAAGCTGTCTTTTCATGAATTTCACTGGAGGGCAGCCAGCGGCTGGGCGGGCTGCGCTCCCTGCTCACTGCTCCTGCTGTTGGCTGCAGGTTTGCTGGCGTGTGTGGGGTGAGCCACCAGCCAAAATTTGGCTACTGTTTCCTCTGAGTCACATCTGTCTAGTCTTCCTAAAGCAAACAGAAAAGCTTTCCTGCTTTTAGCGCTGCAGAGCCAAGAGCTGTGTTCAAGTCTGCTCCCTGCTTCGCTCTAGCTGCTATGATCAGACCTGTGCCTGGTAGCAGCGCTAGCCAAGAGCTTAAATTTTGTCTGCCAGGTAAGTGGTGGATGCTTGGGAGAAAAAAATAAATGTTTCAAACAGTATCCTGCCTTCAGTCAATTTTTATGTGGGAAAACCAGGATGCAGGGTGGGACGCAGCAAGATCTCTTAAATATGAACCTTCCTCCTCATTATAGCTATATTTGAAATGATAATTGTCTATTTAGCGTACTTAAATGAATTCCTCATTCTGTCCTTGCATCTAGCGGTCTGATTGCGGTTCAGTCTCTGCCCTGTACTCCACTGTCACTCAGCCCCTTGCTGGAGACTGGATTTAAGTGCCTTTAGGTGCTTTTTGCTTATCTTGTAGCTTGCGTTTTGCCTCATTCGTCAGCAGTCAGAGCTTCGCTGCAGCCTGAGCCCTTTCTCTGACAGCACTGACGTGACTGAGAGACAGCAGAGGTGACCAGGGCCGTACGCACTCCCTCTGGTATCACTGCTGTAACGTAGCCAGGGTTTGGAGAGGAGCTTGGGCCCTGTTGGGACCTTTCTCTGGCTGCTGCGGCGAGGGGCGAGTGCAGGACGTGGAACACTTGGGTCAGTGCTGGCTGCTGTGTGCGGTGGAGGTGCTCCCATTGCTGCTCTGGGATCAGCCTCATTTCCTTTAAGTTTAAACTTCAGCCTATCTGCTTTGGATTGTACAGCTTCATTTTCAAAAAGAGACTAATACTTTTTTTTTATTTCCCTCTTTCATCTCCTCTTTAACAGCCCGTTGAGGTGTGGGTGACACTGAGTACATGTTTACTGGTAACTGTGGAGTCTGCAGCAATCTCTGGCCTCTTGGGCAGCACCACTAAACCTGTGTCCCTCTGCAAATTGTGGAAGTGTTACGGTCTCGGGGGCAGTGCGGGATGTGAAGTTGCGTACAGGTAGTTTGGTCTTTACCCAAGGCTTTTTTCCAGCACATGGTGTCACTGGGGTTGCACCTGGTGATCTCTAAAGATTTGAGTTCACAGTTGGACTTGCAGCAGACCCTTGGGTTAGGTTTGCTGGGCTGGTCAGCCTTGTGCCACAGGGCTGCACGCGTGCTGCCGTCTGCTCTCCCTGCCTGGGGTGTTTTACATTTGTGGTCTCAGTGTCTCTAAGAGAAATCCCTTTCTCCTGCAACTGCAATCCATCAGCTCAACCTGTGCAGAAGAAGCAACATTGGTCCACTTGGATGGTTCCTGGGGAATGGTAATGTTTCCAGACCAGTGACGTCCTGTGGTGACAAAGACTGCAAAAGGGGCAGAGTATTCCCAGCAGCTGCTCTGTGGCCAGGTGGTTTCCACGCCAGGGAAGGAGAGGTATCTCTGTAAGAAGTCAAGGAATGGGCCAGTGATCCAGGTGACAGGTTGTGTTTTGTCTTAGGGGAATGGCAAGAGCTGGAGATTTCTCTCAACAGCCACAAACTTGCACCCAAAGAAGTTGTGGGCTGAGCAGAGAGGGAATAACTGAGGGCCCTTTGCCACACCTGGATAGAAAAAAGGGATACTAGTGGAGAAGAAAGTGGCTAAGAGTGATCAGAAGGGTTTCTACGGGACACCCGCAATTTCTCGTAACTATGGGAGATAAAGAAAAGTAGCCAATATTTTTTTGGAAGTGCTTGAAAATAACTGACCAATTCTGTTTCAACAAAATAATTTTTTCTGACCGTAGCTTCGCCTCAGCTCCCCTCCGCCCCCCATACCTCATACAACCTCGCTCTTATGTTCAGCACCCTAAAATTTAAATGCACATCATATATCTGGAAGTTCTGGAGAGACCCCAGGACCGTAAGTAGCACTGATGTATGTTGTGTGCTCAGCATCGTATGAACTGTGATTCAAACCTAACTTCTGGTGGGGACCTGACAGACGGGCTCACCCGTTGCCTCAGAGGAGTATGGAGGTACAGAGGAGACCCGGGCGCTCACCCGGGGAGCAGGGCCGGCCGGCCCGCGCCAGCTACCAGCAGCTGTCGGCTTGTTGGGAGGATCTGAAACCGCAGCCCAGGAGTTGCGGGGCGCTTCGAAGATGCACGTACGCTCCCCGCGGTGGTTGTGAGAAACCCCGGCAAAGCAGATGAATGCGGGTTTTTTTCTGCCTTGTGTATTTGTATGCAGGACAGTGAAGAATAGAAGAATCCACCCTCGTGGAAGGATATCATCTTTTAAACAAGGCATATTTGAAAAAATACAATAAAATTTGCGTACATTTGTTCCAGTATAAACACACATGCTCATCAGTGGCAGATGTGGAGGCTGTGGCTCTGAAGCAACACGCACGTGTGCAGCTAGGGCAGCGTGATGGACTGAGCAGAGCTGCTGCTCTCTGCGCATGTTGGAAATACTTAGTTCTGCTTTATTACCTCCGCTACCCCGCCTCCCGCCCAAAAAAAAGAAAAAGAAAAGAACATCTGCTAATGCATAGCTGAAAAAAAAAAAAGCTGCAAAGGAAAGCCCACTCGCTTCACTGCAGCTGAACTCAGTGAAGAGTTCACAAAAGGGCATCCGAGCTGCGCTGCGGTCAGGCTTTTGAGAGCGGTCTTGGTCACACCCTGATGTGTGTTTGTGGCACTGCATGTTTGGGTTTATATGCAGTTATAAATGGTATGTCATAATAGCAAATGCATATTAATTTTTAATAGAAATCTGTAACAGCTCATGATGCTGAAATATGGTGTCTCTGTTGACAATTGCTATTTTTGGTGGAAACAAACCCTAAGGCCTTTGCAGTGCTTCTGTCTGTTTATAAACACTGCTGTCTGCAAAAGAGGAAATGTGTTTTTCAGCATCTCAATGCAGTAATTTTTCTCTCTGATTTAGTGGAAAACTTCAAAGTCGATTGTTTGGACTCCTGATTGTAGCAGTTGTCTATTAAGTCCCCTTTTGATCTTCTCATCTTTTAAATGCGTTTAACTACTAAGTGCACAGATACCAGGGAGCGGGAGTAATTTAAACAGAGAACCCCCCTGCTTTTTGTCTGCTTGCTCCAGCAAAAGTTTTGCTGTGAAATAATGGTCTCGGAATGTATCCAGGAATGCGCTCGGTATTGTCAGTACAGTGTTTTGTTCGGTCTGTCGGAAGGAAGTCTAATTTACCTTTAATTGTTTTGTGCATATTTCCAACAGATGCCGTTTATTTTCTTGTCGGCCGCTGCCCGTGCGGGGGAGCGGCGCAGGCAGCGAGGAATGCGGCAGGCTGTTTGCTTACGTGTCCTAAGTCGGAGCGAGAGCTGCCTGCCTTCTCCCGACGCTTTCCCACATGGTTGGTCCCCAGCGCTACCTTGCTTAATACTTGGCTGTTAATTGCTTTAGAAATCATCACTTTCAAGCTCTTGGTGGGGGATTTTGGTTGGGTTTTGTTTTGGTTTTTTTTTTAATGTGGCTTGTTTGTGGATAGCAAGAAACTTTCATGTAATTGGAGTGCTTTGGTGCCAGGTGCTGGGCATTGCTTAGTGCTCCTGTTTGGTCTCAGGTGCCTATAGCTGCCTGTTTTAATCACCTCCAGCGTTTGTAGCATCTTTCGCAGTGGTCTTCGCCGATTGAAAGGCATTTTTACCTCTCCCAGGAGCATGAAGAATCCTCATGGCTGTTGCTGTGGGCCTGAGGATGTATATCTCACGCTTTTTCTGGTTACAGTAGTTTCAGCCGGGAGCTGGTGAGGCCTGATGTGTGCTGGTGGGGACGTTCTGTGGGTGCAGCTGTTGGAGGAGGAGAGGGGTGAGATGCTCTCAGCCACTGCGAGTGTATTGACCAAAACCTAATAATGAAATAGATCTTTTTTTAGACCAAATAATTTTTACTCGGCTTGGTACCCAGCACCCCTTGGCGGGGCTGGGAGTGTTGGACTGGTGGGGGTGACGATGGTGGGACACGGTGAGGATGGTGGGACACAGTGGGGAAGGGAACCTCTCTGTCAGACTCAGCAGCAAGGTGAACAGTTTAAAGTGGCACCTTAAAACCCAGTGACTCCTCCGTAAGGCATCTAAGCCCTCAGTGCCTGCAACAGAAGGCTCTTCTGATATAAAAGGAAAATGCGTATAAATCTTTTTTTGAGCGTAGGTGAGCATTGGTGGTGGTGGCTGGCGTTAGGCTGGCAGGCAGAGAAAGGGCTTCTGACCTGGCTGGCCAGGGCTGGGTCGGAGCAGTCGCCATCAAGGCTTCTGACGTCGCTGTTCCCTTGTCCCCAGGCAACCACGGTAACTAGACGCACAGCACGTTATTTATGCATTTGATAATTACCTGTTCTTTTGCCCCTCCGTCTTCTGGCTTTTACTTTGTGTCAATGATTTGTTCCCTTTGCCTGGAGATGAGAGTTCCTCTTAGTTGTTTTTCTAGGAATTGTTTTCTCCCTCTTCCTGAAAGTCAATCCAGAAACTTCTGGAGACGGATACCTCTAGAGAACTTGTGACTGTTCACCAGACACTTCAATCACTACAGCAGTTGTTGCAGGGAGTTCTTCAGTTTCGGCTGGGTCATCTGCCCAGGCCTGGCTTTCACTTTTACCCTGCCGGAATTCTGCAACGTTCTCCCCCAGCGCTGGGAGCAGAGGCCAGTAGCCACGACGCTGCTGCGCTTCCCTGTGGAAGGGTTTGGATCTGGGTGCCGCTGACTCCTCGCTTCTGCTCCAGCTTTATTGGAGAGGAGGGCTAGCATGTGAATACTGAATTTTTCATGGTGAAGGTGAAGTTCGCAAGTACCCCATATGCATGTAGCTGCGGCTGTCGTTTATTAGACTATCAAGAGGGTTTGTTTTCCCAAATAACCCTCTGAATTATTCTGTGTAATTAACTCATGAACTTATTTAAAATGATAACGGGGTAGGGAGGAGGAGAGGAACCATTGTGGAGCTTAGTAAACCGATAGTATTGCATCACTTTTCCCCACTGATCACAAGGTCGTCTCCAACAGCTGTTCAGGCGTAATTAGCCAACCCAGACTTCACGGTTTGAACAATTGAAAAATTACAGGGGTCAATGACTCGGTGTCTTAAATTTTAATAAGTACATAAAAACAAAGTGCTGAGTTATTAAAAATTAATCCTGCTAAGCGGTTGTTTAGGCTTTTTGGAGCTGGAAAGCCGGAGCGTGTCCACTTGTCCACTGGGGTTGGAGAAGTGTGGGTGGTTATCTCTCTGGCCTGCGCTGCTCTCCGGCAACAGTTTAATGGGAATGTTAAGTTTGATTATTAATTTAATCAAGGTCATACTTTGTTTATGCAGAAGTAGAATGAACTGTGGCCCTCAGTAATCCTTTCTCTCCTCGCTAGCTCAGCCTTTGTAATTCCTATAAGCCGCTCATACGAGCGGAGTTGGGATATTCACACAGTCAAGTGGATATTGTGCAAGTGTTGATTATAGTGTGCGGCTCTGTCTCGTCCTAAGTACAGAGATGTTCTATTAACATGGAAGGTAAATCTGTCAGCATTAACATTCTAAGCCTAATTTTTTTTTTCCCCCTTTTGGGGCTTTGGATCCTGGTTATAAAACGTGGCTCAGAGCTTAAAGCATGGCGAGTGCGCTTTCTTCTCTCCGTGCATTCTTCAAAAAGCATTCAACCGTGGCGTTTATACAAGACAAATTTGGGAACTTCTGGCTGCTCTGATTTTACAGCTTTGTGCGTGTGTGCCGTTCTGTGAAGCCATGAGAACTTGCTACAAAAGCAGGCGAACCTCTTCTGACCCACCTGGCATTGTTTTTGGAGGCAATTAAATATAAACAGCATGCAAAGTAGGGAGGATAGGTTGAGCCTGGGGGTGGGTTTTGGAATGAGACTTTTATTTCCTTAAGCTGTGTGCAGGAATTTGTAAAGGAATCCAATAAGAATATTTGCTTTTATTTAAATATAAAAGTATTGGGAAGATGCATGCTATCGGATTGCCCCAGGCATAGCTAGAAAAATCATGAGGTACATTAGACATATAATCTGAATTTTCAGATAACTGGAGATAGGATATTAGACCTTCTTCCTTCATCCTGAGCACAAGCCTTTGAGTTAGCCAAGGTCATTGCTGACCAGCTTTCCAGCCTGCATAACGTGACTTTTTTTATATCGCAGTTCTTAAACTTCCCTAAACAACAATCCCAGGGAAAACTTTGGGGACCTTTTGGCCGAACTCCCTCTCAGAGGAGGAGAGGGCTGGCGAGAGGGACGTCCTGTGGCTGGGAGCTGCGGTTCATGGTCCTGGTCTGCTCCCTCCCAGCGTGACCTTGAGCCGCTGAAGTGCTGAAATCTGCAGCCAGGAGTATTAAGATTAAACTGATGCTGATTTTCGTTTTCTGTAATTCACTGGGCTGTAATTTATGGCTGTAACTTGCAGGTGAGTGGTAGCCACATAAGTGTGCTGGCAGCCGAATGTGGGGGACGGCAGGGGTGAGACGGGGGCTCGCAGCCAGCCCCGAGGAGCCGCCGTGCTCCCCAGGGCCAGAGCCCCCAGCCACCCTGCGTCACCTGTCCTCCTCTGCTAAACGTGTCCCACCTCACAGCAGGGTCACGGGCTCAAGTGCCGCAAAGGCTGCAGGGTTCATAGGCGCTCTGCGTTCAGGCTGGTTGATAAATAAGGCGTATAACCCACCGGCATCGTGGTGCCTCCCAGTGCAAGGGACCTGCAGATAAAACTGTTCCTACTTTTGGGCAATACAGGGTGACGGTGGGGACGAGAGGTGGGTGCCTCTCCAGACGTCTTTTTCCACACCGCAAAGAAACGGTGGGTTGTTTTTTTCCCCAACCCTTTAGTGAGGACTAGAGAGTAGGAGACCGTGGGAGGCAGGGCTGCGTGGGGAGGGCTGTGGACCTTTCCCTCGTCTGGCTGTCGGTAGCATGTGGTCCTACGGGGTGATGCTGAGGGGAGATCGCGTCCCTTCGGAGCTGGCCGGCGTGGACCATCACCACCTCCCCAGCATTACTGCTCCCCTCAGCCACCCGCGCTGAGCTGCCTTTAACTGTCTCCCCTTTTGTAAGCAGTGAGGTGAAAGAATAGCAAGAGCCTTATTAAGATGTTTTTAGATAACGTTTGCTCATCTGCGAGCCAGCAAAAGATTTTTCAGAGTCTATTAGGCAGCTAGTGCTATTGAATCGTAAGGTTGATTTGAAAAATTGGCACCTAATGGTTTACAACTGGAATAAATTTCCGGAAATTGGACCGCGGAGAGAAACTTCTTTCTGTGTGTGTGTGCAGCGTGCTGGTGAGCCCGCGCCCCTGCGAGGGGCCGCTTCTCGCTTCAATCACCGCCCGGGATTTTTCCCTTCTAATTAAGGAACGCGAGGAGTTCAGATCAGCTTCTATTCATTTCTCTGTTTTGACAAAGCTGTTTGATGGGGAGAGGATTGCTGGGGGGAGACTCTCCTCCTGGCTGGAGTCTCTTTCTCCCCTTCCCTCCTCCTGCTGCGTTTTGTAAAGGCCAAAGCCTGAGAATTCCTGAAAAATTAATGGGGCCTCAATAGGTGCTTTGCGTCCGCTGCTCCCCCCTCTCCCGCACCCACCGCGGGTCACTGCTGAAAAGTTCGCCGCATAATAGCTGCACAGCAGCTGCTCTTTTGTATGTAAATATGACCTGAAGCGGTGCGGGGAGCCCCTTGGCCACTGTCACCCTGACGTGGCTTCAGACCGGCGTGCTTCGGGTCCCTGAGACACTCCACCGAGAAGTCGCAAATGTCACCGACAGCTGTATCCCCATCCCGCTCGGTGGGTGCCACCATCTCCTCCAGCGCCAAACGTAATCACCACGCTGCTAAATAATTTAAAGAGCCGCCTCAGAGGAGTTAGGGGTAGGGGAAAGGTCTCTGCCTTCAGAAAAACATAAAGTCTCTCATTTTAGTGTGTGAAATATTCAGAAGCATCCTAGAGGGCTCTGAACTCATAAGTGTCTGCCTTTTTTCCATTATAGAGAAGTCCTGCGTGGTTTTCATTACTGTTATTATTATGCTATTTCCAGTTAGCTGGTGCTTGTTTTCCAGCCTGGCTTTGAAATGAAAGGTGCTGGGAAGGCTTCATTTCGAAGTTGGACCTGACTGTGGGAGTCTTCCTACTCTGCCTCCTAAGGTTTCCGTCTGTACCTCTTCCACCAGGACAGAGAGGCACTTGCTTCCCTGTCCAGGTTTGGTGCTTGGTTGAGAGTGCTTAAGTTAAATCTCTCTCTTTTCTTTTCCTTGAAAACTTAAAAAGTTTCCAGTTTGCTGTAATGATTACTTGCTTCACCCAAAAGAACGCCCCCGAACAACAAAAGCCCAAGCCTGGGTGCCGAGCCATGTTTATCATCTTGTGCCTTGCGCGTCTGGGATGGGCCTGTGTGGGCTACGGTCCTGCATCTCCTGGGCTTCCCAACCCTTGACCTTCTGGATTAACAGTGAAGGTCAAAGGCCTTCCTTTTTCCCTAAGTAGGTTGGGGTTTGTTTTTATTCCTTTTGTTAATATAACAGCCCCCCCAAAGGAAAAAACAAAATAAAGTGAGAAGTCTTCTCAATTTGGCAGTGTGTAAAGGCTTTTTAAAGCTAAACAAGAAAACCAATTATTTTTCTAACTGCTTTACTCCTTCAAATCTTTCACTGTAATGGAGATTTAGAATCCATCACTGTTTAGCTATTATTTCTGTGTAAACAGAGTCATGCCCTATTGCACCAAGCAAACAGTCAATTTTTTCCATTATACTTAGCTGCAAGTAACAAGGGTACAGAATAGATGACCCGTTTTGGAGCATATTTTTCTCCGTGCGGCGCTCTGTGTGCCCGTGTCCCCCGAGGAGGGCGAGGAAGGGTTAAGGCGTTGCCTGGGCTTTGCACGGCCCTGCTCCTCCTCGCTCTCCCTGGCTTGCGCCCGGTGGAAGGGGCTGCAGGGAGGGTGAGGGTGGTCCCCAGGGTGCTGCTGGCCTGCAGCTGGGGTGGCAGATCCTCCATGGCCACGCAGGGCTGTTCTGCTGCCTGTGGTCAGGCAGGAGCAGCCGCCTGCAGCCCGCAGGTCCAGATCCTTTTGAACCCTTCTGTGAAGGCAAACTTGGGGAGTTAACAGCGGTGCAGTAATTGCACCCACAGCCCTGAGCCCAAAGACGGCTTGTAGCGAAGAGCTGGACATCCACGGGGAGCCGTCACCACGGCTGGTTGTCTTCTGCCGTTGTCTCCGGGGGGTGGGAGCTGCCGCAGGCAGGGGCTGCTGCCCGCATGCTCGGCGCTGGTCCGGGGTCAGAGCGCGTTCTAGAGGCGGCGCGGGCAGGGGTGAGCAGGGCCTGCAAGGTGCAGGCGTCCCTCGGGAAGATTTTCCCGGCTGGGTGGGGAGCAGCTAGGGCTGGGGAAGGTGGTTTTTCATTCTCGTGATAGTTGGCCGCGTCTGATTTTTATTTAAATGCAGGAGACTCTTGCAGGCGATGCGTGTGTTGTGTGAAAGCGGAGCGTGCAAATATGTAGCCAGCAGCTGTTTTTTAAAATTAAACAGACACTTGAGGTTAAAATTCCACAAGTTCAACGTTCACTTCCTTCTGTGCTATTAAGTTTGGATTGCATCCAAAAACTTGATAATTTTATTTTATGTCGTTGAGTCTGTTTGTTTACATTTTGCAGTTCATTCACATGTTAGATTTTGCTTTCCAGCTCAGGCTTCGCTACTGGGGAGCGGTGTTTGCTTTATGAGCTTTCTAAGGGGGGGCAGTCCAAATCGAAAAACTTACCTTTATTTTATGATTTTTTTTTTTTTTTTAAATCCATTTTAATGAAAGCAATATTTTTGGCAGCTCTGCGAGGCTGGACAGTAGCCGTCTGTGTCTGTGGTGTTCACTGTGTGCCGGTGGGGCACTTGCTGGGCCATCGGCACGGTACTGGTGCCTCGAAGCTGCAGAGCATCCTCGTTGCAGAGGAGGATCCAACTGTCTCACGGGACCAGCTAGAAATGACAGTGAAGACTGAATGGTAAAGTGTGATAAATTAGTGGAATGAAACACCGTAAGGGACTTAATAAAAAAAATAGCTTTAGGAGAAGCAAGTGAGGAGGGCTGAGTATGAAGGGGAGCCGGCTCTGCCAAGTGCCCAGGTATTTCTGGTAAAGAAAGGAGAGTGCTGATGCCTTTACACAAGACCTCAGCTTGATCACCCGTCATTAAGAGAAATGAATCCTAATTGGGAAGTTTCAGCAACGGGCTATTAAGATGATGGAGGAAAAAGGGAGGAAGCTGGAATTGTTTAGTCTGGCAAACCAGAGGGGGGGTGATGCCTCTGCCTGGGTGTACCAGGGGTTAAGCACCCTGCAGAGGATTATTTGACCGAGGAGCAGAGTCAACAAGAGAACCAAAGGAAGTAAGATTAATAGGTTTAGCCTGGAGGTCGAAATTAAGTTTCAAACTATCAGTAAGTGAAAGGAATAACATATACTGTTGCTTAAGACAGTGAAGGACTGTAAGGTACAGGATGTCCCTTCCAGTGCGGAGTTCCCGTGACTTTCGCACTCACATTTCATTCCTCTTTTACAGTGTTTGACTTGCATGACTAAGAAAGGACTCTTTCCTTTCTTTTAAAAATATTTTTTATATAGCCTGTTCCCAATTGAGGCTTTTATTTGAGAAACAAATGCTTCTGGTTAGCTTCTGTATGGAATATGTCCAGCTTTAAACCATTGCCATGAGCAAAATTCATGGACAGCAAAAAAAAAAATAAAAACAAACATTCCCTGAGATGGGGCACTTTTGTCTGTGAGCCGGTGGGAGTTACTTTGGTTAAAGGAAAATAATATTTATATATTTATATATACACATAGTAGATGTATGTATACAGGCATGCAGAGACACTCAGACACAGCCCCTGGGCTTGCCCTGAGCCGGTGGGCAGCCGAGGCTCGGAGCCGAGCCGCTGTTGCAGGCGCAGAGCCGTGCCCTGGGCACACGCATGGGGCCGTGGCTGCGCGGCCGCGTGTGCCGGGCACTGACGTGGGGAGGCTGTGGAAAGCCCAGCTGGCTGCAGGGAACTGGGGAGGTACCTTTGTTTGGAAACGGGGAAATATGGGTTTGGTAGCTGTGGTTTGCAGTTAGGGAAGGGGAGGGGTGCGCCTCTTTTGATAGCCGGCTGTGAGCTGCTGTGACTGCACCGAGGGCCTTGCCAGTCCTGTTTCTGCCAGTGCGGTATGGTTTGATCAGGGATGCTGCAGAGCAGGCCGAGCTTCGAGGGACTGAACGGTTCGGGGAGGCGTTTGGTTTTTTTTTTTTTTTAGTTTTTGGGTGATGTGGGCTGATGAGGTTTTTTTGTTTTTCTTCAACTGTCTGAGCTCAAGGGAGCACAGATCAAACTGGAATCTCATAGGTAGTTGCGTCCTTCTCACGCAAACCTGTTTTCTGCTTTTTTTTCCTCCCTTTGGGCATGGGAAAAGCTCACTCCAGTTTCCTTTTCGCGCTCCCCTCTCAGCATAACCAGGCAGCGCCTGCAATCATTGCTTTTGCTAACAGCACCTTGTACCAGAGAAGGGGGAAGAACTGAAGAAGTCCTTATTTAATCTACCAGATGTTGGTTTCTGCTCTCGCTGATCTTGAACAAAGCTGGCTGCTCCAGGAGAAGAGACCAGCGCAAATCCGTCCCCTTGCAGCACCGCAGACAGTGTGATGGCCCTGGAGAGAGGATGCCACGGCCGGGCACGGAGCGGTAGCCTCCAGGGAGAGGAGGTGATCCTGCAGGCAGGAGCGGGGTGTCCGAGGGGTGACAAGAAGTAAGGGAAGGCAGAGGAGCATCTCCTCTGGTTTTGAATTGCAGATCTGCCAAAACCCCAGTGCTGGACAGCTTCTCTCTGCTGCTTCTCTTCTCGCCCCCCCCGCCCCCTCCCGCCTTTTTTTTTTTTTAATTCTAGAACAACATATTGAAGGTTTTGATTTGGTTTTGTTCTTGCTTTTGTTTTTCCAACAGCCGTGAACATGTTTTAGACAAACATAATGAAACAATTTAAAAAAATAAAAGGAATGGAAATAACCCCATATGAAGTGGCAGAAAAAAACCACCATCAGCATCATTAGCTGTGCTCATGACAAGGCGTACGCTGTGTCAGTGCGTCAAAGACGCTTAAATTCGCTTCGTCTGAGAACCCCTGTGTGGAGGCAGGGCTGCAATGCATCCGCTTCTGGTGTTGCACAGAGAGACTGGGGCGATCTGGGTCTTGGGTTGTGTTTTTGGTTTGGTTTGTTTTCTTCCAGGGTGGTTCTGCTTATGATTTTATGATTGTTTCAAATCTGCCGAGCTTTTGATACAGCATCTTAAACAGAGTTGTGTAAAAAGGACTAATAATTGAAAACCCAAACCCCACACAAACCTCCCACCTCACTTCTGGTAGGCTTTTTCCTTCACTAAATGGTTGGAAGAATTGGGCTGCGTAGGTTGCTTTGTGTTGCTTTGATTTCCACTATATTAGCACCTCGCCTGGTAGCGATGCTGTTTTTGGAAAACCTTGTCTGTTAGGAGATGTTTCCAGGGTGGATTTTGGGCCCTTGAAAGGAGGATCATTTTCTGAACTGCCTAGAGAAGCAACTGTCTTTTATCGTGGTTATTGTTTGAGAGTATTAATGAACAATGAAAATGATTAATGAAAAAACATCCTGTCAGAAGAATCCTCAGCAAGATGTTTATATTTTTTTAAAATAGGGAAGCAAAATTGTTTCTTCCCTTTTTTATTAAACAATAGTGTAGGTTCAGACTCTGTTCTGGTGGTTCTTTAATTGGCACAAAAGGGCAGTTTAGCTTCATCTTAAGGAAGAGTTGTCAAACAAGCTGGAATTGTTTGCCACTCAGAAACATATAGAGCTATATACTGTGATTTGCATCTTCTTTTCAGCCATTACATAGTGCAGCAAGTTACTTCATTGGCATGAAAAGAGCATCTAATGAGGACACTTCTCCATCTCTGATGCTATCGCTGCAAGAAAGAGAGTTCTTAACAGAAATCTGATTTCTGGGCTGGAGATGGCAGATTTAATACCCCGTGCATTGTGTCTGCGTTTAGGTGCCAGGTGAAGTACCTGACTTTGGCAGGTAGGCGCTCCGTGGAGGAAGGACGTAACGAGCCAGACCGTAACATGCTCCGTACGAAATACAGCCTGGGCCTGTGGCGCGTCGTTCCCTTTCCCCAACTCCTGCATCTCTGAAGATTATAAACCCCTAGATCTTGTTTTGATCAACACGTGGATGTTCTGGAGCATCTTGAATTGAATCAAAGCAGCAAGAAATTGCTTTTTTGCAAAGAAGCTTCTTAAATGAAAGAATTCCATTATGCATTTTTTTTTTTTTAAAATACATGCAGTAATTCACAGTAATTCCTTTAAATTCTGCTGTGTAGCTCTTGTATAACATAGTGTTTTGGACTATTACTGGAGTATATTTCATTAAAATCGTTTTCTACTTCTGGAGTGTTTTCTGGGGTTCTTTCCCCTGGCTGGAAAGCCGGTACCGTCCCAGGCTGCAGAGACTCGCATGGTTCAGCGGATGTTCAGGAAGGGTAAGCATGGTGTTTGCGTGGTAAAGGATGCACGCAGGCAGCCCTCGATTTACCGGAGGTGTGGAACTTCTTCCAGATGCTACTGCCTGCTAGTGGCTGCAGAGCCCGGCGGGTCCGTGGATGCGCTGCAGAGAGCTGCTGCTCTGCAAGCCTGGACACTGCTGGTCAGAAACGGGTCGTCTTTTAATGTGTGGTTTGCTTTTTGCCTCTGCTTTGAAAGTAGGCTGTGATCAAATACACAAGTAATTAAACGAGAAACCCTTTTTAAAACTCTGTTTGTTAAGAAAAAAGGACACTAATAAGAGGCCTTGTGCTGCAGCAATAGGAGGTTTCACCTCCAGGAACGGACTAAGCTCTCGGAGGGGCAGAAGGAAGCCGTGAAATGGGCTGTCCTGTCCTGTCCTCCTTCCCAAAGAGAAGAGAGTGTACTGGGGAAGCTGTGCAGGCTGAACAGCGCTGTCATGGGCGATAGTGCAGATACCAGCCCTGGCCTGTGGGTGATTGCACAAGTCTTGCTCAGCCTGAAGTGTTCAGTGTAAATGCTGGCTAAAACCCATCAGAAACGGAGGCGGTCTTCTCCGCCAAGTTGTTAATTTAACCTTTTGTTCTAATCCCTTTTGTTGCACTGATGATTTAGTAAAAGCCCAAGAAGAGAGAGGAGCACTGTTATTCTTTACAGATCAGGACCAGCATCGCTACTGTTGCGTGGGAGGTAAAAGCCGAGGATGCTGGAGAGGAAAGGCAGCGTGCGCTGGTGGCAGAGTCGAGTGGGGACACGGCACATCTGCAGAGGCGAGCGCTGGGGAGGTGAAGAGGGGCTGTGGTTAAGTGGCCACTCCGTGGCAGTCTGCTTTCCTCCACGTTGAATGTACACGCCAGTACTTGTCAGAATAATGGCTGAGACTTCTCCGTTTTCCTGGGGATTTCTTTTCCGTTTTGGCTGGTGGAACGCAGGGTGTGCTGCAGGCCAGGCTACAGGAGCCTAATTAGAGCGATGCTGCCAGCACGGGTCTGCGTTTGGTAATTGGCACCGCGCGGTTCTCGTGGGCAGCCCCTTCTGCAGCCTGCCTGGCCTTTTGCAAGCGTTGCGTGTTTCATTTGCAGTACGGCACTAGCCACCCCGTGTCCCTGCGTGTGTCCTCCAGTGCGGAGCGAAGCAGAGCGAAGGCTGGCAATTAGCAGCTTCTGGAAGAAGTTATAAAACCTGAACAGTTGGCCATTTACTGCAAACAATGCACCAGCATGTCTTAACCTTTAGGTTAGCCGGTAACAGCAGAGATCTGTCCTTTTGGTTTCATTGAAGTGCGCAGCAACCTTTTAACAGCAGAGGAGCTGCAGCGACTCGTCCAGAGCTGGTGTCTGACGCTGCTTATTGATTCGGGGGGAAGGGGGCACCCACTGTGAGTTCAGCTTCTGCTGCTTTATAGCACGGAATTAAAACTTCCTGGCAGAATAATGAAGGGTTCGACCTAGGCCCTCTCCACTGCCATGCTCGTGGCTTGAGCGTGTGTGTCCCCAGGCGTTGCTCTCCTCCCGGGACGTCCCCGTGCCGGTGGGTGCTCTGCGGGCTGCGGGGCAGGGTCGTGGGGAAGGCTTGGCAGGGGAGCAGCACCCGAATCCTGACCGCTGAGCCACTGCGCTTTCTGCTCCCGCGGTCTCCTGGTGAAAGCTGTATTAAACACTCACTGAAGTCATCAGCAAAAAATACTCCTCTTTAAAGAGGCAGGTGTTATAATACCAGTGGTTGAGAACTTTGCTTGAAAAACCTGAAGGGAAGTGATTTTGTGAAGGGTCTCTGGTTGTGTTAAGGTGGCGATGCTTGGTGGGCTCCAGGCTTGTCGACGTGGGGCTCCTCTGGGTGATGCACCGTCGGCGTGTCCCGTGCTGAGGGCAAACCGTTAATTCAGATTTAAGCTAAACAGTGGGAGTGGGTAACATCTGTTATTCCTACATTATTTTCTTAGAAAAATAATTAAGCTAAGATCCATTTTATTTTATGGTCTTGGGAAGAAGACCTTTCCTAACGGAACTGCTTTTGTCCTGAGTACCCATGGACCTTTCTGGGCAATGGTTAATGGCAGGGGATCGAGGGGCTGGTAGAGTTGGGCTTGGGGGTAGGGGGACCACTGAGCGTTTTAGCGCTGGTCTCCCAGGCGTAGAACATCAAGGCGAGCTGCCAACATTGCAGGAGCATGGGGTAATGTGATTAATGTTCGTGAAGTGCTCAGAAGTGTCTGTGGTGAATGCTCTGGTCCCATTACACCACTGAATTCCTTCGACTATTTTTTTGCCGGCAGTGGGGCGTCTCTGACAGCCTGAGCCCTGCTTCCCGATGTCAGCAGGAGCGCTGTGATGCCCGCCGCAAGGAGCTTTATTTGGATGGAGACAGCTTTTAGGTCTTGAGTTTCATTTTGTTGTTATTGTTGTTTTCCAAATTCCCTTCCAATCCATCTGCTCTCCTGACATCCTTTTTATGTTCGGAAGATGGGGAAGCGGTTGCATTGTGAGTGTGGTCAGGTCAAACTCCTCACTTTTATCTTTGCTCTCTTGTAGGTGATGGGTATTTGGGGAATAAAACGCTAAGAGCAGGCTTTAACAGGCCTTTGTTTGCTATTGTCCAGCTGTGCTTGAGACAGCAACAGAGATGGGGAACAATAAACAGGGAAAGGAAGTAGAAATTTTAAACAGAACTGTTTCTTTTCTTCCTATTCCGGTGTTCCTGGAATCTGATGCATTTTGCTTTTTAGTCCCAGCTATATTAGTAAAAATAAGAAGGCAAGGTGTATTCAGTACAGCTCAGAGCAGTTGTGATTTTGGCTGTTGCTTAATTTTTTTAAGCATACGTCTCCCTCTATGTGTATGTGTGTTTATGGGGGGGTGTCTGTATGTTCTGAAGGTGCTGAAAAAGTAGTAATTATATTTAATGACTAACTCTGCTCACGTCGATGTATTTACCACATAATCCCCCGTGGTCCCTTGGGCCACAGTGGTTTAGCCAGGGCTTTTGGGGCACCGTGTTGGAAGCGGCTTCAGAGTTAAGTTTCTTGCCATCTTGGGCAGCCTCATCGTGCAGCCTTTGCAAAGGTGTTGCCTTTTCTTACCCTCTCTAGTACTGCTGAGAGCTTGTTTGACACCTTGCTGCTATGATGGCTAGAAGCTCACCGAATTTATCACCTACATTTATTCGTGGCTGGTTTATACCCACTTTGTTTGCTTGCAGCTCTGTAGGAAGCTGGACACCTTTCTGTCTGAGGCTGCTTTGAAAATCCTATCTCCAAGTCGTGGAGCAAATGCCACGTCTTCGCTTTTTTCTGTTTGCTGCTAGTTAAGCCTGTGTTCAGACCCTGATGTGAAAGGTTTGCATGTCAGTTTAATGTTATTTGTAAGGGTGTCTGCAAGAAGACTTTGTGGTCTCAGGTGACCATTTTGAATTCCCCCCCCCTAGTTTTTATCATTTGATTTCTCGTATTTTTGTGGGCTGTTTTTTCAGTCTTTGCTCCCATCCCTTTCTTTTCCCTGTGGCAGGGTGACTAATTTACACTGTTGATCAGAAAATGAAGGAACCTGGCAGAGAGCAGCATTGTTTGGCCAGTTTTGTTATATGAGCCAGCTTTTAGTCTTTTATATATTGCACACTGAGGTAAACCTTTCTTAAACCTTTCTTCATGTGAGCTTTAGTCTCTTGCTTTGCTCTGCCGAGCGCTCGTGAGCATCCCCAGGTGCGAGGCAGCCGAGGGAGGCCGGGGATTGCAGCTGCTGGTTCTTGCCCTGTTTGCTCTATCTCACATTAAAAAGCCCAGGGCTCCTGTGTAATAAAAGAAAATTTCCTCACTGTTTTTGTTTCAGATCATAAATACCAAGTAAGTAATACTGTGCTATCCCTTTCTTTCATCTTTTTTTAAAATTGAATCTCCAAATGATTTGCCTCTTAGAAGCCTGCGGACCCGCGGGAGATGGTGTTTATGCGCGGGTTCGTGGCGGGTTGTGCCGGCACCCAGCCCCGCCGGCCGTGCCGTAGGGGAGGGCCCTGCTTTGGCCGCGCTGTGCTGTTGGGTACCGGGCACTTAGGATGAGTTTTCAGGAGGTGCAGGTGAGGCCAGGCTCTGAGGCAGGTGTGTTCGGCTCCCCTCGTCCTTCTCGGGGCTTCATACCCACCCCTCCTCGTGGGGAGTTAGCTGAGTCTCCCTTTGAAAATCTCCACCTCCTTCAGAAACACTGTTTTTAATAGCTGCACTGTTCTTAATTTTTAAACCCCGAGAGCAGCTCTCCGGTAGGAATAGAAACTGAAAAACAAAGCAATCAAAGGAAAGCTGTCCTACTCTCTGGGCATGTTTGGTTAGCAGCATCTCAGGGGGATGCTGAATCTAGTTCTTTAAACCGATGCCTCTCCGCAGTGTGAAAGGCTGGAAAGTTGCAGCCCACAGCATCTCTCAAACTCATCTGTGGCTTGTAATGTCCATCGAATGGAGATATCCGTTCTGCTGAAGAGCATATAACAAAAGTAATCTAACCTATTCCACCCAAATAAATAAGTCTGAAAATAAATCTCTCATCGTAGTGTCTTTATAAATACCTTTTAAATTGAGTATGAGTGACAAGATGTGGTTGAGTCACTAGAAGAGCATCTCTGATAGTGTTGGAGAAGCCTTTTCAGATATATTTTATACCCCAATTGTCATTGCAGCCGTACGTACCCTAGCCGCCTGCGTTGCCCTTCACTGGCTGCAGGTTTTAAAATGACAATTGGTAGATTGAAGACGGAGATACTTCTGAATGCTGCTCGGTGCTTCCTTGATTGGGCCTGAATAGCTGGGAAGGGAAAAACATCTCCCTGCGAGGGAGGGGAAGGGGTGCCGGCTGCGCTCCTCGGAGGCCACCTCCCCGTGCCCCTCTTCCAGGGGACCGGAGGGGACCGAGCCACGGCGAACACGGGAACGGGCAAATCAGGCTGCACGTCCCTCGCCCTGGAGCGGGGAGTCTGTATGTGCTTATTAGATTTTCAAATGTTATTTAGCTTGATTGCAGCCTTTTTATAAAAGGAGTTAAGACGTGGATATAAAAGATAATAGAACTATAAATTGCAAGACAGGTTCTTATGAAATCAGTAAATTATTCATTTAACAGTTCTGTGCGTGCTAATTTCATGTTGCTATGGTATCTCAAAATGGAGGAGGGAGGTCAGTCTGCAAAACACAGGGCTCGCACAAAATGCGCGGATCTTTGTGGAAGACAGATAACGCATTGCACACAACCTTCAGCTGAATGATAAATTGCCTCTTTATCTAGCGTTGTCCAGGGAGATCCAAGGCAGACAACTGAAAGAGATGTTTCACACTAGCTAATGTTTTTTGGAATTAGACCAAAAATCGCACATTTCAGTCTTGCAATCTGTTTAAGTATGCATTGTCTTAGTGGCATCTCTTCTCGGTCTGTCTCTGGAGATAGACAAATCACAACAGTCTGAAAGCTAACTTTTGGGGCTGCTTCCATGCTTGTGTGTTACTGCTCTCTGCTAGTTCTGGTGGCCAGCAAAAGCTACTGGTGGAAAAGAGATTTTCTTCCAACTACTGCTTTCAAGAAGGGGGCATTGTTTTCTCTTGGGTTTGGGGGTGTTTTGGAATAATTTATTAATGGACAGGAAAAATGCTGTGTTCCTGCTGATCCTTAGATGTTTGCCTATGTTGCTTTATTACCCTCATTGTATATGGCAGCGCTGGTGGCAATGGCTTGCTCGTTCGGAGGGCGGGATGGATGCTCAAGTGTCGGATACAAATTTTAGCCTTTCAAGCATGTTAAACTTGCAGGCAAAACAGCAGGACTGGTGGGGTTTTGTAAGGTGGTAGTAGGAAGGGACCTCTTCTAATGTTGATTGTATCTTTTGTGTTTGACAGCTGTTACTGGGGGCATTTGCCACAGGAAGATGCCCCTGCGGTCAGGGGATGGCTCTTGTGTCTGTTTGCTTTTTGCAAAGCTGCAAGGCTCTGTTCTCAGGGTCCTCTGTTTGATTCTTGCGTTGTTGGACACTTGCATCTTCACTCCTAGGGCATTTTCGAGGCGCTCAGGCTGATCGAGCCTTTGTCCAGTGGAGGGTAATGGTGTGCTGGGGCAGCCGGGCCGCCCCGGGAGAGGGCTGGCACCCTGAGCGGGTGGGTGGAAAGGGCCGGTACAAAACCGGTCTGTCATGTTTGCGAGGGCAAAGAAAAATACTTCAAAATGTGACTGTCTCTCCGTTTCCTTGCAAAACCAGTGTTTTTTGGAAAATGTGAGTCTTTCGAGCCATCTTGGGTACAGCAGCCAGGCAAGATGAGTTTTATAGTGTGATTGTGTCTTAACAAAAATACTGAGTGTTTCCTAGACAAACGGGACGTAGGACAGAGTGAATCCACCAGGGTCATAAAATCCAGTTATATTCAGTCAGAGAGGGAGGACTCCAGGCTGGCACCTTCCCTTTCCCTGCTGCCTCCGCACACCGTACAAGTTCCCAGCCATCTCTAAGCGTGCTCTCTGGGAGACTTCGGTACAAATGACCAGAAGCCTGTAAGGCTGCCTTACCCAGAGGGAAACAACAACTGTTCCACCACAGTGGCATCTTTTCCGCTGTGCTTGGTTAATTGAGCCCACTGTGAATGTTCGGGAGCATGGGTAGCTAATTTTTTTTCCCCGAGACACCAAATGCAGAGAATATCTGTGTGCATATGGGGAAGTATTTGTGGTCTTTTGCACTGAATAGTCTTAAGTCTTCCTGCTGGCACACGTGCTAACTGCTGCTGCACTTCAGGTAAGAAGATAATGATCACATCATTAAGACACTACTAAAGCTGGCATTACTTGTTAGGTCAACATATCGATCTTGACATTACGCTGCAAGATTTTTTTTTTAGATAATGCCTGTCCTCCTGCCTCTTGCTCGAGGAGGAAAGAAGAGGGAGAGAGGTTATGCAAAACTAAAAGCAACTTGATACAGATCTTTTCCCCAAAATAAAAGCACTTTACTTCTTAAAAGATTTGTTCTGCTGCAAAGGCTCCTGCCTTGTTGCTTCTGATTGGCTTACTGGCAGATTTCCTTTAAGTCGATAGAAATCCCAGGGGAGTCGCTGGGCTCGTGGTCGGATAATTTGGTCATTCTAAAAAAAGACTCTCCTTTAGCCTTTTGTGGTTTTGGGTGCACGGTGCCTTCCCAGAGACAGATGGGGCCCCTCTAGCCCGCGGGTTGGAGGGAGGCTGTGCTGAGCTTGCCCTGGGGTTTGGGCCCTGGTCCCGTTGGAGCCCCTGCGCTGCTGCCTGACCACGGCCCCACGGGTGTGAACTGGGGCTTAGAGCTCCCGTGGTTTAATAGCATCAGTTGGCTGGCGTTTGTGGAGTGGTGCTGGTTTACACCCACTGCAGATCACGCCCAAAGAGCTGAGAGCGAGTGCGGCAGCTTGGCTGGTATCCTTTCGTCTGAAGCCCTGCGAGCCCCGCTGTGCTCTGAGGTGCTGCTGGACTTGGGACATCCCGCATGGAGGTCAGGTCTGCCATCACGTCGGGCTTTGCTGCCGGTGCGTGAGTGCTGCAGGCGCTCCGTGTCACGGGTGCCGCTCCCAGGCAGGGGCCGCGCTTGCCGCGGGCACCTATAGCACCTACAGGTTATTGACCATCCGTGAGTAAATGATCCATCCGTTAGCTCCCTGAATAACCGGCCTGTAACTGTACAGCTTTCTTTTGAAGCTTGGTATACGTTTGCATTGTACCGATATTCTGAGCATATTGGAAATCTTGGAAAGACCCTTCCTATCTTGCTGCAGAAAAAAACACCTCTCGCTTTTTAATAAATTCCTGCTTGTCTTGTTATCTCTTCTGTATTGAAGCTGTCCAAGTCAGTTTTTCTCATTTCACTGGGCTCTTTTTATAGCATGCTACTTAAAGGCATTTTGTAAAAGAAGCAGTAATTTTACTTTTTATATATATATATGTGTGTGTGTGTGTTTTATATCACTAAAGCTTTATTTGGTATTTTAATCTGAGCTTACTGACTGCACTTTAAAGGACTTTTAAATCAAAAGTGATAGTTCAAAAATGCATGATGTTTTTTAGTCTCTGACTCCAGAGAAGCAGTGCTTACACCAGCACTGAGCTAGTTTAGTATCCCTCTCTAAATATATTTCATTAAGAATGGTCCATATGGTGTGTCAGGGAGAAGGGGAATGCAGAGCAGAACCTGTGTCTGCCAGAGAAAACTGTTTTGATCTAATGTTCAGCATAGTACAACTTGGGGGGAAAAAAAATAAACATTGTCAGATGGGTGCTGCCAAATTTCACAATTTATCAAGAATTTCAGGCTGTTCAGTGATTTTTTTTTTTTTTCTTTTTTTTTTTCTTCTCTTCTGAATACTCCAGTTTCTGGAGTCTTGTGATTTACACAAGACTGTTCATTTTCATTTTTAAAACATGTTGTAGAAAACAGCCTCAATATATGGAACCAGGAAGCTCTAGTGTCAGCAGGCTAATAAAATCCTCAACTGTATTACTATTTAAAATCTGGTGGCTTTTTAAGAGCATCTCCTGATTTGGAGATGGTGGGCTGTGGAACATCAGAGTCCGTGTGAAACAGGCACCGGGAGGAAGGTAGCTTCTCAGGGGTATTAGCTATATTTTTTTATTTTTATCATTTCCAAGGTAAATCCGTCTAACTTGTTCTCCCGTTCTCTTTGAGCTTCGCTGCTTTCGCATGCTGCTTCTGATTTCCCAATAAAACCAGTTAATGAGCTGTGCGGGCGCTGGCGGCAGGGACACACGGGGACGTCTGTGCCCGTAGGTGTGCGCTGGTGCTCCCCCAAAGGTCCCGTGGAAATACAGGAGGAGAGTTGGTGTTTTTCTCAGTTACTTTTGGCCGAACAAAACCAAGCTGCTGCATCTCTGCAGCCCTTTGTGTCTGCGTTGGGGCTCTGGACAGCTAAAAGCTCGCTGTTGTCCTCAAAGAGCCTCAGTCCCATCTCTGTACTTCCCATCGGTCTTCAGTGCTCATTTCTTTTAAGGTGGGACAAATTAAAATGCCAGAATTTGAGAAATGAGCCGTTTTCCCATCCGCACCGGGCCCTGCCTGAGCCCCAGCCCTTACTTGACCCTTCCCTGCTCAGTGGTGGTGGATGCTGCATCTTCAGGAGTAAACCCAAAATTTTCTCACGGTTTCCTTTAGTCTCATTTGAACTCAGCTTTATTTTTTTAACATATCCAGTAAGGTTTTCCAAGTTTGTCTAAGGTTAATTCGCACCAATAAACAGAACCTCCTGTCACTAAAACCTACAGCATTTTATACCTTTTGGGCTTACTCCGGGAGACGTTTGGAAGATGCCACCTAATTAGAGTCTGGGGAGCTGAAGGAGCTGTTTTTGAATTTCTGACACTCGAGACAGATGTGGTTTTGATCCTTATGATCTCCCGGGGGGCCCAATGTGTAAATCTAGAAAGTCTGCAAATCCCATATCAAACAGGAGGAGGTCAGTGCCAAACGGGAGGTGGGAGGGTGCCCGCAGAGAGGGGTGCGGGTGAGAAAGCTTTGCTTCTGCTTTACTGAGGAGAAAGGTCTTGGAGAGCCGGCTGCCGAAAGAGTTGATCAGTCATTCAGTAATTTTAAACTCTGACCCTCCTGGTTTAATTTGACCTTCAGGGCGGTGAAATGGGACTCTTTAAAACAAGCTGCTGTGTCTAGTTACTGGGGAGTGCCAGCACCAAACCTGAAAAGATGGAGTCATTCCTAATAACTCTATCCATCGGTCCCTGAAATCAGCTTTTTTTCCCAATAATGTGCTGGAGAGACAGTCAATCCAGAGTAACTTAAAAAATAATGTTTCCATGGATTTCAGCGATGCCAAGTTGAGAAAAGCTGAAAGGGCTGTACCCTGATGGACAGCAGCTTGGGTTACTTTAACACGGCGTTTTGCAGAGCTCCTCATGCGGAGAAGTGTCGAATCTCACGCAGGTTGTCGGTAAGCTTAATGTAAAATACGGGCTCCATTTTTATGACGTTACAAAATGACCCTTTATGGCAGTTAAGTGTTATAAGGCAGTAACAAGTAAATAAGGTATAATATTTATTTCCATTACCCATATTCTCCTGGCATTAAAGTGCTGGGAAAGCCCTTGGGGGGCGACGGTGAGCGCACAGGAGGGAAAACCGTCATGTTTCCTTGAGTTTTGGTAGCGTTTTGGCTAATCATTACAGAAGTTCCTCTGCAGAGTCTCCCAGGCTCTCACTGAACAGGGCTGGAGGAAGGGAGTGCCAAGGGGAGGTTTTGCTGAGTGTTACAGAAGAGGCCGAAGCAACGGGCACCTTGGGAGGAGGTAACGCGGGGTCCTGCGCGCCGTCTGCGCGTCGGGTCCAGTTTTACTCCTGGCCCGGGTTTGTCTTCTGACCTGGAACAAGCCACTGCTTGCGCTTTCCTCCTCCCTACTTTTTTTAGTCCTATCCATTTTTTTTTTCTTGTTGGGTTCGCTTTGAATGTACTGTATTGAAGCAGATTTTACAGGTATAAAACAGGGAAGATGGCAGTCGAAAACGAGCAGAGTATGACAACAAGGCGGAGCTGAAAGGGCCCGTGTCCTACAGCTGAACAGCAAGGTTAAAACCTGGCCACGTTAGCCCGCTGCCGATTTAGTTGCGAGATCAGCACTGTAACCTTACTTATGGAAGGGGTATAAATCTCATTTCTCAAGGCACTTAAAACTGGGTTGGCAAAAGCACAAGCAAAACACAGTAGAGAACACTTTTGCCTCAGCCTTGTGGGGGTGGGACAGATCCTTCCACTTTTTCTTAAAAACATTTCCCAGCTTGCAGCCGGCACTTGAAAATGCACTGTTCTAAATTTGTGAATCTTTTCATTGCTTGTTTCCAGGTTATTTTTCTTTCTTTCCTTGTCTCTTCCTTTTTTTTTTCTTTCTTTTCCTTGTCTTTTCCTTTTTTTTTTTTTTGCTTTGCCTATTTTAAGCGTTGGCTACAAAATGAATGCTCTGCTTACTACACTCCTTTATCATGCAGTGTTTTCAGCAGACACTCAAGAATTAAATATGTACAATTTCCATAATACTGATTATCCCTGTTTAAGTGCTATTTTAGAGGGTATTAATTTCTGTTGCAGTAACAGCCGCAGTGCTTAGCACACCAGCCCACTTTTCCCTCTGTGCCCGAGACGCGGGCTTGCCGTGAGCCAGGATTTGGCCTGAATTGGCCACCGCCGCTTGCAGCCCCGCTGCTCTGCATGGCAACGCATCGCTGTGCCGCAGCCAGCCAGAGCCGTCCAGGGCGAGGAGCTGGTGCTTGGTCTGAAGAAGGCTGCCTCTGTCACTTTTGATATCTTCTGGTTTTTGCATGCAGAAACACAAAGCACAATTAGAATACAGTTATATATCCTCATAGTTATTAAAGCTTGGATTAACATGACATAAAGTTTTGTCTGGGGAGCCTTTTGCTATGGCTCAGGGAGCATTTTTGTGTGACAGTAATAGGCTACAGTTAATATACTTGAATGATACCAGAATCTGTGTAATAAGACAGAACAAAGGGGGTTTATTTGAAGCTGAATTACAAAGGTGGAATTATCATTGTGAACAATCCACCGAGATCGCAGCTTAATTATTGTATCTTGCATTATTTCGGCATAATAAAGTGTAGTCAGTGAAGCAAAGTTAAAAAAAATACATAGACACATCTCAGAAGGACATCTTGTCAGTCATGCGGGATTGATGTGTGGACCTGTCACCTTATTCTTAACACCAAAATCCTCTTTGCCCGTTTTTGCTGTTTGTTTGATTTACCGAGCCTGTTTGCCATGATTCAAGAGTCTCTTGTAACGTTTCTAGGAGAGATTCATTACTGGGACATAATCCATTCAAATAGCTTTTGGGCAAGAAATACAACGTGTTTGAAGCCAAGAGGTTTCAAATGAAACGTTCAAAGGCGGCTGTTGGGCCCCGTAGAGGAAGAGAAGGGAGGCTTTATTGTTCTCCAGGGCTTAGGGGAGAAAAGGAGTGAAAAGGTGGGAGCGTCCTTTTGAATCCTGATTTCCCGGCCGTGGGTGAGTGCGCGCAGGTCTCCGCAGCGAGGTGGGACGCGCGCCCTCCGCTCCCCGGCCCTTCCCTGGGGAACGGCGTGCTGGGGGGCCCTGGGGACGTGGGGAGAACGGGCAAATGTACCCGTGCACACGTGTGTGCACGTGCGCCTGTGCCCACGCGCAGGGACCAGGCGGGTGGACATGGCAGCTTTGGGAAATGCTTGCAAACACACGTTGTTTTGGAAAACTCTTGCAAATACGTGTTGTTTTGGTCAACAGCAAAAATAAGCCATCCTTTTAAAAAAAATAAATCGGACCAAAGTAACGTGGGTTTTGCATTAAACCCATGTGTCATACTGTTTCAGTGAAAAGGGTGCCCAGTTTTGTGGGTAGAATAGGGGGGTTTGGTTAAGGTGTTTGGGTTATTTTTCTGGTTTTGCCCCTGGTCAGTGTGACAGGTTGAGGCAGCTTCACCTGAAGGTGGTCAGTCTCCCCGTGCCCAGGAAAGATGGAGTGCGTGAAGGAGGGGACTGCAGAGCACCCCGATGTCCCCTGGGAAAACATGCCACGAAAGCGCACCTTATTGCAACGATTACATCAGGTTTTGATGAGAGAGGATGGTGTCTGTGGCCAGATGCTGTTTTAATGGCTGAAATTGCCTTTCCCTAACGATGGGGTGCTCCTGCTCAGCTTCTGCCTGCCTCTGCCTGGTCCTGACCCTGAAACCTTTACTCGGTGGCTTTTGGGCCATTTTCCCATGTAGGGCATTATTCAACCATCTTGTGTTTGCACTGAAAGTTAACCCTCTGCCTGTGTCTTGAATCCCCATTATATGGATAATAAGAGTGGGGGAGCACCCTTTTTTAATTTTCATTTATAAACTGAGGAAAATAATTTCTTTTCCACAGAAATCGTTTTGATGATTCAAGTAGCTGCGGGAGGTTGAATGGCTTCAACATCGTTTTAAACAAACAAACAAAAAAAACCCTCACGACAGAAAACATTGTTTTTTCTGCAATAGGCTTTAAAAGAGTAGTAACATAGTTCCAGAAATCCGGGTACGGTGATTATGCCGTAATCCCCATGCTGTCCAGGGGTAATTAAAAACTGCAGCTGAACCTTGGTTTTAAATGACTGGGTGAGGCTCTGTCAAACTGATGAGAGCTTGCATTGTTGACATGTGTAAAACTCAATTTACCCACCAATAACCGCAGTTCGTGGGCATTAAATCTCTCTCCGAACAATATGACACTGGGGCACAGCGGGACACGCTCGCGTTCGAGGGGCTCGGAGAGGGGCTGAGGTGTGAGAGGAGCTGTGCCGAGCCGCAGCCAGTGCCGCTAATTGCTTTCTTTTTAATATTGTATTCAGCCTTAATAGCCTGTTCTCCTGGTGGATTGCCTTTCCCAGCATTTATTACAGCATGCTTAGGAGCCTGACTGGAGAGTGGGAAGGGGTGGAGCTGAAGGGAATAAAATCAAGGTGGTACTTTAAAAATCCATCCCAACAGCCCAAACTAATGTTCCAGTCTGAGCTCCCTGATTGAGCTCAAATTAAAGGGGGCCAGGCTGCAGCCAGCGTCCCGAGGTCTTGAGTGATCAAAATGGCATTTCATGCCCAGTGCTTCTCATTTTGTAAAACACTTGGGACAGCAAGCGGGCTGGGTGGCGGGTTATTGATGGGCGATTGGCGGCCGTGATTACTGCCAAAGGTTACTGGTAACGATGCTTTTCTGCGGTGAACAGACTTAAAAGACACATTCCCACAAATGGCATTGGGCTTCTGTCTTATCATCAAGACTTGCTGGCATATTTTAAAAGAGGTAAAGGACAAGTCTAAACCCCCCGAACGACAGAAATCAGAGGTAGCGCTTCGTTTGTGGTTTTTCTCCTCTCCTGAAGGTGGACGACGTGCCGTGCCGTAGCGCGAATGACGCAGGGGTGCGAGCGGGGCTGTAAGTCCAGGGAAACCTGTGCTCCCGGCTCTGGCTGTTTCAGTGCCGGGGCAGAGCTCTCGTCTTTTCAAGCGGATTGTGAAAGCAAATCCAGGGACTTGTCTTCTCCCGTTTTTATCACTGATTTGTGACAACGGGAAAGTCACTTTTGCTTTCTGTGCATCGGTGCTGCGGGCTGTTGGAGCAGGCAGCCCGTCTCTGTGCGTGTGCGAGGAGCAGTGGGGCTCTGACCCAAGGCACAGCCTTAAAAAAAGAAGTCATAAATCATCAGTGCATTGAGTTTGCTCTGAGTACAGTTCTCTGGATCCCCACCTTGTCAGCAGCCTGCGCAGGAGTCAAGGACTCGGGAGCGAGCAGCGCTGGCCCAGCTCGCCCAGCTGCCTTCCTCTGTCTGCTGGGGAGCCCGCGGGCAGAGCGTGGGCTTGGACCCCCGAGCCACCAATTCGGCACCTTTCTTCGGTGCAGCAACGTGCAGCACTTGTTACAGCAAGGGTCTGGGTTGCGTTTTTTCCAGAAATTAAAAAAATCTCAAAGCGTAGAGATAGAAACTATGTTTGATTTGGGGTTGAAGGACAAGGGAGGAGAGAGTTCTGCTTAGAAGAAGTAGCCCTGGAAAAATATTCTTTAATATGCAAGTCGGTATGTGAAAAGAACAATAAAAGGAAAAAGGATCTAGCAGGAAATAAAACGAAACTTTTTTTCATTACAGTCAAGGGAAACTTAGATGAGTTTTTCTTCGCTAATAAACTACACTGTTTCATTTTGCAGCTGAGCCTTTTGCTGAAGCTGACTGTGGCAATTGTTCATACTTTTTTTTTTAAAAAAAAACTCTGGGCAATAAAAAAGCCCTTCATGCATCAGGAAACATAGTAATGCAATACTTGTCTTATCTTCACACTTATTCAGCAGGTATTTACAGGAGGGCAGCAGGAAGCTCTTTAAACTCGATCCTGTTACTTTGCTCAGGATGTCTCTTAATCAGAGCTGTTTACCTGTGTCTGCCCTGCCTTGGGATCGTACTGCAAAGGCAGCTGTAAAAAGAAAAAACCCTGGTTCCTTGCGAATAGAGTTTTTTCTCAACGTGCTCTATAACAGACAAGGCTCTGAGCTAGTTTTTACTGTATGGCTTAAGGGCACTGACTGAAAACCCGTAGGTTATTATGGCCCCTTTAGTGGGTAAGACAGACCTATGCTTTAATGCTATGTCTTTGTACTCTGCAATGGGATAGAGAGGGGTGTGGTTAGGTTATTTCTCTGTCGGTTTTGTCCCTGGATGAACAGGAACTTGTTCTTTCCTGCTCAGAGTAACGTGATGACGCAGGGATGCAGCGAATCGTGGTGTGCTGACCAGTGGGTCCCTTGGGTCTTGATTCCAGAAAGTTCTTAAAAGGAAAAGTGCAAATGCCATTGTTGCCTTCAGAAACGACGTCTTGGAAGGACTGAATTGGACTTACCCATGTGCTTGAAATCGAGCCACACTTAACAGTGGTTTCCATTTATTAGGGGTTGTTCCCGAAATGGTCAACGTGCGATTCGGAGTCCGATGTCTTGTACTTTGGTGTTCAGAAAGGTGGTTTCTGATGCTCTTTCTGGCATGTGGCTTTTAATGGTCTCTCCGCATCTCGTTATTCGGCACGTTTGTTTGTGGTAAACAAACCGGCTGCTTGCGTTTTCGTGTTGCGTCAATGGGGAAAATGCTGGGTTTGGAAAGAAGAGACTTCACCCTGTATGTAGCACACTTCATCCGAGGACCTGCAAGTGCTCCACAAATATTTGAAGCTCCTTCTCCGCTGAGAGGGGTTGTAGCCGTATTTGTTCTGAATGTTGCTGGGTCCAGCTCCCATGTGGAGCCCCAGAGGAGGCTGGACCCTGCCCGCAGCCCGACGGCTGGTGGGGGAGCTGGAGGCAGCAGCCGCTGGCTGGAGCCCCCTCTCTCGCTCGCGTAAGCTCGTTATCACGTGCCACAGGCGAGAGCAGCTCCGACAGGGGCCACCAGCCTAAATGCGCAGTGTCACGCGCCGAGAGTGCGACCCGAGCTCCCAGGCTTCAGGGGGAGCAGGTAAAGGCTTCTGTCTGGGGGTATTTGCTGAGTGGTTTGTTGGTGGCCCAAAACAGTCCCTTGCATAATTTTGATGGGTTGTCACTGTGCACTTTAATATCTTCCCCCCCGCCCCCCCCCAGGAAAAGCACTAATTCGGACATCCTTTGCCTGCCTGTGTGGAGCGTCATGGCAGGGTGGACAGGGGGGCTGCTGGGGCTTGAGCAGGAGGGTGGCACTCTCGGAGGGGTCCAGGTCCAAGCCAATTTGGGCTTTAAGTGGCTCCACAGCTCTAAAACCTGAGCTTCTTGTATGGAAAATGCCTTGTGCCCTCCTGGCCTGGGAGCCGCTCCCTGTGGCTGCAGCACAGCAAGCAGAGATAGGCAGAGTTTGAACTGATGCTGTAATTAAATTAAATGGCGATGTCCCTGTTGCTCCAGCCCAGAAAGGAAGACAGATGTTTAAATGTGTTGGCTTTTCAGGTAGTGGTATTGCCCAGTATGGCTAAAACCCATCAGGAGAAAAAGGGGGATACGCGTGATGGCTGCCCACGGGTGCTCACGCACATTCACCAGGAGCTGCCTCTCCTCTGGCCGGAGTTGTAAGTGTTTTGTGGTTTCCAAAATCTGTGCCAGCCAGGCCTAATGGGCAGCACCTCTTAAGTATTGTTTGGAAAAGAAAACAGATTGCAACTTTGCAGTGCTAATATGCAAACGAGCACTGTGAAGGGAGGAAGAATTATTTCTGCTGACGGCAGCTAATGTTCCGTGAAAGTAAAATCACAAACCGCCTTGCACCTGGCTTGCTGAAATGCTGAAGGAGCAATGTTCCTCCAGTGCCCCCGTGGTGGCATCGCCTCTGCGCTGGCAGGCGGAGAACGGCCCTTTCCCTGCCCTGCGGCGCCTTTCGGGGCGTTTAGCTGGATGGGAAGGCTTGGCCTGAGAGCACCTGATGGAGTAAAGGAGCTGAGATGAACTTCAGTGTTGTCAGCTCCTGTGGTTGTGCTGTGACTCCTGTGATATTTGATATATTTAAGCTTTGTTTCGAGTGATGTGGTTACGTGGAGCTGTCAGCATTTGCTTTCAAAAGAGCCAAAGTTTCCTGCATTTCAGCGGCAGAAGTTTAAACATGTGGACCCTAATGGCTCCCTTGTGGGTGCAAAAAGAATATTTTAAAATTATTGTGCCTGCATTTAAAAAGTACAGTTTGTGTGTGTTTGTCTTATGTTATCTGGTGATAACTCCTTCAGGCAGCTAGTGAGGTGACAGGGCTGGAGCGGGACAGATGGAGCTCAGGTTCTTCATTTGTTTGTGGATCTTGCAAGAACATGGGGAAAACGCTTGTGAAAAGCTTCTCGGTTGTTTGGGAAATTTGTAGAAAATAATGCACGATACGTGCATATGCATGTGCACGTATACAGGGAGCCAGGATGTCTTGAATAAGTAGGTAGACAAGGATGCATGTGGGGAGATATCTCCTGATGCCGGCAGGGAACCAACGGCAAAGATTTCCAGGATCGTGGTTGGCTCTGAGGCCACGTACGGGTCACTTAAAACGCCCGTAGCTTAATTTCCCTTCTAGTCCTACCCTCTTCCTTGTCTATTAGATGGGTAAAATACAAAGATGTTTTGAGGCAGGGTGAATTAAATGTTTGTAAGAGAGTTTGGAGGCTCTCCAGCAGATGTTTTGAACTAGATTCTGTTCTTGCCTCTCTGGCGAAGGGCGGCAGCGGGAGCTGCATGATTTAACACTGGCTTCAGATTGAATGAGATCGAAATATGCTCCTTCGCTTGCTTTTTAACGCATACTGAAGTGTTTTTAGCTGTTGACATATATTTTAAAGTTATCAATCGCTCCCTGTCTCATACTGTAACAGGGACCAGCTTTGATCACAGAAGAAATTTCTGTGGCACCGATTTCTGGCAGAAATGTAGATTGGAGTTTTGTTATAGCGGTGATGGAGGCGCTGCTCTAATTCACAAATACATTGTGTTAACCAAATGCTACAGCTTCGTGTAAACATGTGTATCGTGTGGCATTAGATCAGTCTGCTTCCAGAAACAAGTATGGATGTCTGCTTTCTGTCCTTTGTTAGGTTAGCTTGCGCCTTTTTTAAAGAAAGCAGCTTGTCTAGGATGGGGGATGTGGTTGTGTGTGGTGGCAGACATCCAAAATGCCGGAAAGAGGGGAGCAGCTCTGCCACAAGAGACGTGCCCCCAGGAGCGTGGGGTCCTCCCACTGCTGTCCCCCACGTCCCCGTCCTCTGCAGCAGCTCTCCGGGGATGCCCTGGGCTGCAGAGCTGCCCTTACCTCGAATCCCATCTGTGGGCAAAACCCCACCAGTGTGGGACTGGTTTTAGCTGGTGTGGCACATTCACTGGGCCAAACATGGGTAATGGCCTCTATCAGCACAGAGCAGCTGTTCTCGGTGGTGCCGGCCACCGCGGGAGCTGCTTGGCTGCCGGTGATTTAGTGGAGCAGCAAAGATGTGTTTGTCTCCCTGTCCAACAGTGGAGGTGGTGGTGTGTCCCTGCCTCGCTGGGGTGTCCTGGGGATAATTAACATAAAAATGCCGTGGTGCTCAGATACCGCTGTTTGTGGCCAGGTCAGTGTGTGTGTTATGCTGGTGGATACAAAAAGGGTCATCGTGGCAGCTCTCGTTTTACTTACATGGCATGTCATCTCTGTTGCCATCCAGAGATACTTCAGGTACGTAGGAGGTCCTGAACGGTGGCATTCTGGGACCTGTGGCTGTCCCCAGAGACCACCGAGGCCGTGAGCGTTTGGGCACTGGGCAGTGCCACGTCTCTGCCCATTCTCAGCAAAAGACACTGCTCTTTTGCGGTGAAATTTTAAGTTTGCTGCTGCAAATCTCCATCGATGCAGGTCTGTAAGTAGCACTGCATCTAGCGAGTTTTTCTTAGCCTGTACTTCGGGGTTTGTGTGTGTTGGAGTCGAGTCTCAGGTTCTTGCTGCAGGATGATCGTGTGTACCCTCTGTACCCTTTTCCATCGGGATCTCAGAGCACTGAACTGCAGCTGGATCTTTATTAGCTGCAGCGCTGCTGGCCTGGGAGAAGGGCAGGAGGATGGGGGATGTCTTGCTGGCTCCTGCGAGCTCTCCGAGACGCGGTCTCGGTGTCAGCTCCTCTGACTCTCTTATTCCATTTCAGAAATGCAGCGCTGGAACCTATTTTCCTGTCAAGCTAAGGAGACCCAGGGGAGAGCTGCCTGTGTGCTGGCGGGCATAAATTGTTCTGGGCAATTAGACCTGGCTGCAGGACTTGATTGCGGAGATCGGACCCAGCCCAAGGCTTGCTTTGCTCTGATGGAGACAGGCTATTCCATCTCCGTAAAAGCACAGCAAACATATACATGCCCTGCGGCGAAGGAGAGGGTAGCACTGTGATGGTCTTGCTTGGCGCTCTGCATCGCTATTGTCTTCAGCTTGGTTCCCGTTGTGGAAGGCGTCCCTGAAGCACCCGGTGTTACAGGTGACTGGGAGATGAGGGCCACCTCGTCAGGAGAGAGTAGCTGCCAGTGCCTGGATGAATGATAAGTTGTTGATGCTGCCGCCTCGAGCGGTTTGTTCTGCATCCCTTTTTCTTGCGGGGACCCCTGTGCCTCTCTCTGGTGGTGGTCCTGGCTGCATAGGTATATTGTACCTTTTGGAGAAATGTCCCTGGGAGTTTATACAATGCCAGCCATTCTGCTGGGTAGAGGACGTTAGCAACCCAAGCTGACGTTACACCGCCTTACTGGCACTGGCCTTGCTTCTTTTCCTTCCTGTTTTCACTGCCCTCTCTGCTGCTGCTCCTGTAGTGGCACAGCAGCCCCGGATGCCGAAGAAAGAGCTGTCTTTATGTTTCTGAGTTTGTTGGTTGGTTGAGGGTTTTTTTTTTGCAAGAACCTTGTCTTCCCACTCGGTGGTGTTAGCTAATGTGTGCTGGAAATCTGGTGGGGACAAGGGAAGTTCTCAGCCAAGACAGCAGGTCAAAGGAAAACTCCAAGAGTCCTCATATAGTTTATAACTTGATCTAAGCATGGCAAAGAGCCTTGCTTTCATCAATACTTCATATTATTAATGCCAGAGAAGGGATTCATGAGAAATTGTCTATGGAGTCATCTTTAATTTGTCCTGCTGTGGAAAGCTGTTTTTTTCTGGAGAGCATTAGTCATTCCTATATCCCCCTTGGTAGAGTAAGCGTTGAGTAACATGTTGGTGTTTTGCAGGAGCATTTTGAAGTCCAAGAGTAGCCACTGTGCTGTTTGGCAAGCATCTGGGATGCTCTTTGCCATGTCACGGCTGGTGAGCAAGCCCTGAGATTAGCGTGATTGAATGACTGTTTTAATTTCAGCCCTGATGGAGCAAAATTAGTTACAATGATATGTGTGTGTTGAATAAAATTGTAGTTTTATTAGCTATAATTGCTGAAGAAGACTTTTTAAAGACTTGACTGCTGGGGGGAAAAATTGCTAGCACTGGAATTTGTTCTTGCACAGTATGGCATTGATTATTATCATGGTGCATAATATGTCAGTCCTCGGTTGGTAAGTCGTCACTGCGAAACACTGGGAAGCGCTCAGCGAGGGACCTCACCGTGTGTCCTCAGGCCCCCGGGGAGCACTGCACAAATCGTGCCTGATCCGCAGAGGATGCGAGTCTCTCAGCACGCAGCCAGGAGCCGGGGCTACCTGGTGAAGCTGTAGCGGTTCGTGCTTTCAGCCCTGGAGGTCTCCGGTTTGCTCCCTGGTGCGTTGGCCAAGACAGTAGCCATCAGGGTGCGCGCAAGAGTGGAGCCCTTGAGCGAGGTGGGGTGGTGCAATGGGGACCAGCCATGCTCTGGGTCTGGAGCCTGTGGTCCAGGGTGGTCATCTGTGCTGGGACACGGTGCTGCAAACGCCGCTGGCTGGGGTGGGGAGGGACCCAGCCTCACAGCAAAGGTGCCTGGGCAATGAGCAAGGGTGCTTCGGGTGCCTCCGGACAGGGGAAGGAGCTGTGCTGGGATAAAAGGGGGGCACGCTTGACAGAAAAAGGGGAAAAGGTTAAAGTATTTGTTTCTTTGTTTAATTCCATTCTAATCAAACCCAGAGGCCTGGTGTGGGGGAACCATTTTTTCTAACTGTCTGGCATGCGATATGCATTTGTCTTAATTTATGTGGGGTGAGGCTGTAAATCTGCAGAAGCACGTTGCTGGTGCTTAGATTTCACATGCGTATTTAAAATAATAGCACCTGACAGTTTACTAGCAGCTAAGAGGTTTTTCTGCTTCAGAACGCAAAATATTGGAGGAGTTGTGCAGTGTGTATAAATAATTTGAGGAATTAGACCAGAATATCCAGCACACTTTTCTTGGGAGAGCAGCAGAAGTGATAGACCTGTAAAGTTTATGAGTCAGGGGATGGAGGGGGTAGAAACACAACCCAGCTGTGGGTAGCTGAATGTCATCCTTCTGTAATTTCTTTTCTCCCAGGATCCAATCTGAATTGCCACAGTGTTCGATTACAGCGCGTTATTTCATTTGTCTGCCCTAATTCTTCTTTACCTTGAAGGGATGGAGAACGTAGCACCAAATCTGCTCGGGAGTGTTAGAAACAAACAGCCCTGCCGTCCCTGGGGGGGACGCTTGGGGGAAACGCGGGGACATCTCGACCTGCTCTGGACACGTTGGAAACTCAGGTTTTGGAGTGGGAAAAACTTTCCTGGGCTGGATGAGGGGGAGCGTGAGGCATAAAGACAGCTGTGTGTCCGTTCAGTATAGTTATGGAAGTCGGTAGTTTCCCCATGGAGGTTTTGCTCAATAAGTGAACTTGATTCAAATGGAAAAAAAAAAAAAAAACCAAACTTGGAGATGTGAAATAGTGGCTGTTGTTACTCCTGTGTGCGTGCAGGCACCTTGTAAATGAATGTTGGCTTTACAAGCTGCGTGTACGTGGACCACCTCCTGGGTTTGCCGGTCCATGGAGACATCGCGCGGTTGTAGAAATACAAGATGAGGCATGAAGTTTTCCAGAAAACATCCTGGTTTGGTCATCTCAGCCTTTGGTGGCAGCACCGTGCTCCCATTTCTGGAGCACTGTCCTCCAGCAGCTCGCTGAGTCGCTGCCGGTCTTTGCAGAGGATTCAGCCTGTTCATTAAGGTGTGAGCGGCGATGGGCTGGCGCCAGGTTTGATCATCTCTGCTCAGGACTGCCCCGCGAAAATCCTGAAGAGGAAAGCGGGAGGAATGAATGGAGAACATTGTGTGTTCGTGTGCCGGGCTAGATCAGTTGCATTAAATTCAGAGCCTTTCTGAGTACAATTAATAGTCATTTTATTTAGGTCACCCTGGTTTTGTTGCTTTAAATGTATGCCTCCATTAAAGTAGAAGAAAATCAAATACATTTATCTCTGTGGAGCCTTTTGTGAACTGGTTGGGCATATTTTAAATAAGCCTGGGAATTGTTAGGATTATTAAAGCCTTTGGCTCCTCCAGTTTTTTTTCTTTCCTCCTATTCTCCCCTATTCCTTCTTCCAGGCAGTGATTAAAGAAGTGGTATAGCCCTTCCTTTTCTCAGAGCCCCAAGTGGCTTGGGGAAAAAAAAAAAAGTTAAATAAACTAAAGCCCATTAGTTAGGCTTTATATAAGAAACTGGGTCTAAATTGGATGTATGTATGGGGTATGCTGGGACAGAGGAGAAGCCTGTTGGGCTTAAGTGTCCATTTGTAACTGGTATTAGCTGGCAAGTCTCTTTTTTTTTTTTCCTTTATTTACCTTAAGTGCTAAGACTGTGTTCATTTTGTAATACGCTCTCATTTGGTGCCGATAATTAGTTCAAATTAATCAGCTCCTTTAAGCCTCCATATTGAGCCATTCTACATCCGAAAAGAGAGAGAAGTTTTGATTGCCAGCTGCTTTCTGAGTGCGCTGGGTGGGACGTGGCTCTCTGCTTGGTGGCTCAGCGTCTGACACCTATACTGGTGAAATTCAGCTCTTTACTGGTGTGGTGTTTGTCGCCGTGCCCAGAGAAGATGCTTGCAGGAGGCCCCTTTTGTAGCTGATGACAGGGTTCAGCTGACGGCGCGTGGTGGGTGATCAGCCCTGGGCGTACCCCAGCCAAGTCTTGGAGGTGGTGGTTGCATCTTGCGGTTCTGTGTCTAACCCTGGAGAAAATTGTCTTCTCTTTTTTAAGCAAGGTGCTAGTTGCATGTTTTGAGTTGAGACCTGGAAAACATGCTGTTCGAGCGTCTTTAAAATATTGGGCGAGCAAGGGAGCCTCGCACTGGAGGAGGGGGTTAACTTTTGGACGGTCACAGCTCCTGAATCTACTTGAGTCTGTGGGTTGGTTTTGGTTTTTTTTTCCCTTCCCGTGAAATAGGGATCAATTTGCTTACTACAGGGTTTACTGCCGGTTACCTTGACTGTGTCCCTTATTTCTCCTTGATGAAAACTTGAACAAGCCGCTTGTGTTTGATTCACAGAGAACCGTGAGAAACGGGCTGTGTGTGTGAGGCAGTGTGGTTTTCTCATTCTATTCAGCCCTTTGTATATTCAAATTCTTCTAGTTTCAGTTCTTGCTGTTCTGCCAGATTTCCATACCATTGATGGGCTTTCTGAATTAATAAGTTTCTTTCTCCCCCTCCCTCCCATACCCTCGCCACCTTTTTGCAACTGGTGAAAAGTTTTTCTAAGCGCGCTGCCCTCTCCATATTGATTTTCTTCTCTTGCTTGTCTAACCAGCTCTTAGATGTTTTATTTTGCAAAGCATTAATAGAATTTTCCTTTTGCCATTGCACTTTATCTATTCAGGAGGTTTCAAGAAGTCTCATTGTGTCACCGGACTATGGAGGAAAGAGGCTATTCTTCTGTTACAATGGCTGCCCTGAAAAATAACGCAGGGTGGGGTAAACTCAGAAAGGGCAGAGACGGAGATAAAATGTTCTGACCTTAGGAAACAGAAAAGATAACCAATTAGACATTGTTGAAAGGGCACCAGCTGGCTTAAAGAACACCCCACTGATTATTTTTTCTTAAAGGCATGCTTGGTCCACATCTGAAACTCAGCTGCTTGCCCCCTTGCAGGGTTTCAGATCTGAACTGGCGGGGCTGACCCTGTTGTAGGTAGCTGCGCGCCCAGTTCCGATCCCAGAAGTAGGTACTGCTGCTTGGGGGGATGAAGCGCCCACCTCCAGGGTATCCGCGCTCTTCGGGGTCCCAGCCAGCACGATGGAAATCTCCTGGATTAGCCCATGCAGGCTGCGTTTGTTACTGCTAATAAGGATTTATTTGCATAAAAAAGATCTCTGCCAAGATCATCATTCCAGTGAAGCGGGGCCTTAGTACACATGGCACAAAACGTTGTTTGCCCAGAGGACGTGTATCTGGTGGGTGAGACGACGTGTCACGTTGTACGGGTGGGAGAGGCAAACAAAACTGCAGATCCCCAGTATGACCAGGAACCGGACCCAGAGCCCCCTCACCCCCTCCGGTGCCTGGTCCCATGCCAGGACCTGTCTCTTCTCTGTCACAGCAGCACTTGGAGGAGCAGGATGAGACTGCACAAGAGGTTCAGACCCATGGTGGTGCTGCTGCGGGCCACAGCTGAGCCCAGAGAGGGTTTTGCACCCTGTAGCTCAGGCTTCAGCCTACTGGGAGACTTCGGGTTGAGACATGAGGTTAGAATCTTGTTGTGCCTCATCTTATGTCTCTTCTTCACCTAACAGCAATACAAGCAGCCTTTTTAAAGTCCCCGGTAATGTCCTTGCAGGAGGAGGTGTCATTTTGAAATGTGCAGATCCAGCCAGGAGAGCCTGCGCACAGCAGCAGCCTCCGGGTCGGGGGACGGAGGACCTCCCTGGGCTGGTGGGATCTGTGCTGCAGTGCGTCTAAGACCTCTCTGGGCTCTGGTATGGGATTTGAGGCAGAAAGGTTACGCTGGAAGAGTTGCACGTTAAAACTTCTGCAACAGCAGTTGGCGTGGGGACAAAAGGGTGGTCAGCACACTCGTGTGGACCGAGGCCGAGGAAGCCGCGATGCTCTAGGAAACAGCATTAGGTGCAACATGTAATTTTTGGTTCCAGTGAGGCCAAGACATGTGAGAATGAAAAATAAAGATTGCTGTGCAAACGTAACCCTGGAGCAGAGATAAGCGGTGGTGGTAGGGTGAAGGGCAGTTCTGCCCTTATTTGCCTCCTGGTATTGCTTGTACCTGTGAGTTTTCTTCCTTGACATGAAGAAAGACAGCAGGACAAATGGCTCTGTGCTTAATGTGGTTTGGATTTGTCAGTGCATCAGCATCTTTAGGTCTCATTCAAGACGGGTATCAAGGAGGCATGCTGTTCTCCTCTATCTCAGGACATTTCTAACACATTTTGCAAACGACTTTGACTGAAAAAGTTGAGGACAAGTTAACCAGAAACAGGTTTTTAGATGAGCTTAGGTATCATGTAAGGTTTTGCTGCACTGTTTTTTTGTTTTTTTTTGTTTTTGGTTTGGTTTTTTTTTACTATCTCCTGGAACATATTTCAGTCCTGAAGTTAAGAGAGGTTCAAGCTGTGTTTTTACCACCTTCCCAAAATATGTCTCTGCCCAGCCAAGACTGAGATTGTAATTCTGCACAGAAGTAGGCTGGATGTGTGTTCCCCTGCATAAGAGGACTACAGTCCAACTATACTCCCTGAACCGTGAATTTTATCCAGGCGGGAGCTTTCAAATCCTGCTGTAATTCCAGGACCAGGTTAAAGCAGCAGAAGCTGGCACAGCTACCGAAAGTGGTCCCACCTTCCCGTGAGGTGCTGCTTCTCTGCCCTCTGCAGCAGCCGATCCCTTGCGTCAGCACAAGCCTTGGTTCGGCCCTGCTGGGGAACTGATCTGACGTAAAACTAACCTGGAAGAGAAAGTGCCGTTCATTTTAACCTGGAGCGGTTCCCCGGCTTGACCCGATGCGCAGGCGCGTTGGCGGAAAGGAAGGGGTCAGCACGAAGAGGGCAGGGGCAGCTGGGGTGGAAGGCAGAGCCTTTGGTGGCACTGTGTAAGGTGGAGAGAGCATGTAAATCCATTGTAAGTCACTTTTCTGAAATAAATGATTTATGGAAAGCCAGAATATAAGAACAGGGAAGTATCATAAAAATTACTGGGGAAAAAAAAACTGAAAAAAAAAAAACCCAAACAAGCCAACCCACCCCCACAGATAACCAGTAGAGTCCTTTAAAGAATAAAACCTTTTCTTTAAAGATCTTCTCCCTTCCCCCAATGCCTTCTGCAATTTAGCGGTGACACAGGTTTTCATCAGCCTCTCGTTTAAAACAGGCAATAACAAGTCTGTAATTTCTTTACAGAAAGATTGCCCAGGACTTTTCCTGCAGCGCGCAGGACCGGCCCGCCCCAGCTCCTGCAGCCTCTGAGCAACAGTTTAAAATGCGATAATGCTGGAAAATAAACCCCAGCGCAGCATCCTTCTAAAATAAGTGTAAAATTTTAGGTGTGGCTGCACAGATTAAATGGAGGTGGAATAAATCATGCAAATAGTAATGAAAGTTGAAAGCAATTTGGTTGCACTTCAATACGTTTCATCAGTCATCTCTCTTCTGAAGTGGAAATGCCAAGCCTGATGCGAATTAAACTTTCTCCCTCCTCCCTCTCCCCTCTTTCCTCTAGCTTTTCAAAAGGCCTTTTGAAAACCTCTGAATACCTTTCTTGGCTGACCAGATTTTACCCTGCTCATGCTTCTTGAAACCTCCTAATTCTCAGCCCAGACAGTGACTCCAATTTGGAGAAGTCATGGGCTTGATTTGCATCCACGTTTCCTCTCTTGGCCCTTCCTTGTCTCCCTGCAAAAGGGAAAAAGGCTGAGATGAGGCACAGACAGGGACTGACAAGAGATAGAAGAGCTCCTTAGATATTTGGCTTTTTAGGGCAACAACTTTTAACGTTCACTTTTCCGCTTTAGGATCAAATGTCAGCTAGGACGGGGGTTGAAAGCAGCAGATTTCCAAAAGGAAGAGCTGACTTTCAGCAAAAGCAAGGAAATCTGATGCATCATTTGTACCCGAGTTGAGGCTGCTCCTGCCTTTGTCTCCCCTTCCCAGTTTGTCTGTTGTGTTTTTGCGAGCCGTGCAGCCGCTGTGTTAAAGCACGCATCTCCCCTCTTCTGTCTTGCAGGTAGAGGACGCCATGCTTATGTTTGACAAGACGACCAACAGGCATAGAGGTAAGAGAGAACGGGAGCTCAGACATCACGTTTTGTGACAGCTTCTGCATGGTGAGCTCAGCCAAAAATCAGTGTCAACATGATGACCCGGTGGCTAAATCCAGTGGTGCTAAATCAGCAGAGCCGTTTGTGTTTGAGACGGCTCCCTCTGTCCTGCAGGTGTTGCAGAGGAAGGGCTGTTTGGCATGTAAGGCCACGTCACGTGGATTTTCTTATTAGAGATGATTTTTCTGGTCAGTCTAATGACTTATCTTTGGGAGGACCATTGTCAGGCTCCGTGGCATCCCTGGAGATAGTAAAGCCCAAGGAGCTGTGTGCGGTGAGGCTGCAGGGAAGCAGAGGGTTTTGCACCAAGGTGGCTAGCATTAGGTTAAGCTGGGCATAAGGCCAGTTAAGCTGAGATACAGGGAAATGAAGGTGCTAAACCCCTCCGCTGGGGTTTCAAGCATGCTGGAGTTTTGAAGCTGAGGAGTGCTCGTCGTCCGGTGATGGTAGCTCAGAATAAGCAGGATCTCCAGAAGAGGAATTTCCCTCCACATATTTCACAAAGAGAGACAAGGTTTCATCATTGCTTGTACAGTTCTGTGAAAATGAGCTGAGGATTATTTTCAGTGTTATGGCCATTCCTTTCAGTGGAAATAAATGATGCTCCTCTGTCTCTCGGTGAGTGGTTCACATTATCGCTGCAGCAGAGACGCCGAGCTCCAGGCAGAGAGCAGCCTGGCAGCCGCTCCGTTCAGGTGGCTGGGGGTAAAATGTACCTGGGCTCTCACAGGGGCACCAGAAACTGCACTGGGGGCAGGCTCCGAGACCAGCTTCCCTCCTCTCCGAACGAGACTGATTTTATGCCCCCAGTCTCCTGCTTTAACACGGTGTGTGTTTGGAGGCAGTGGGGGAAGCCAGCGCAGCTTGTGGCTTCTGCCCCCGTGCGTCGGCGTGGACATGTAGCCCCAGACACTTAAGTTTACTCTTTGTGGGGGCTCACTTCATTAATACGGTTATTGTCTCAGCCTCGAGTGTGTCAGCTACTCGGAGTGGTGTACGTAGCCCATTTGTTTAGGGAGGCTGCCAGAGGGTGTAAAGGAGCCCGTGCCCGGCCAGGCAGCGATGGGAGCCCTGGGAACGGGAGAGGGGAGCAGCCCAGAGTGCCCGGCTGCTGCCGCCTCGTCTACATCTCCATGGCAGGGTCAGAAGACCTGACCTCCCAGTGCTGTCGGAATTACTCACTGTTCTGATATTTGCCTTAACAAGCAACTTCATGCATGCGGATGGCTGGGTGAGTCAGGCGAACCTCCAGGATAGCATTCCCTCCCTCCAGCAGTTCCCTCCCAGGCGCTGATCCCTCTCTGAAGTCAGGGATCGTAGTACCCTGGAAAATTCAGCAGCAGCGAGCAAAAGACTTGCTTGGAAAGATAAGCTCTTTGGAGCCAAGGAAGGCATGTGAACAGCCAGTGCCCATCAGTTTTGTAACAGGAACCAAGTGTTTAAAACTCTTATATAGTTCGGAAAGTTCAACCCCTGACAGGGTCCTTTTTTTATCCAGGGAATTTTCCACCCTTCTCTTTGCAACCACCCTTAAACGGGCCATAAATACCCTTCTCCGAATCTTGGCACACTGTTTGTTGCGTTTAAGAGCTGCGTTATGTGGTGCTTTTGTGCCGGCCACAAAGGCCCCGCGTCCCTGCCCTGACGTGGTCTGCTGGCAGCTGGGCTCAAGGAGTACCGGGGGGCTCTGGTCCCAGTAAGGCACGTACTCAGCAGATTTGCCCCCTGTGGATGTGTTTCAGCGAGTCTTCTGCCTGTTTTTGTTTGTATTCCTCGTTTTCTGCTCTTAAACTGTTCTCTTAATCTGGCAAGTTTACGCAGCGTGCATCAGATAGGCTGGCAATGCATCCTGGCATCCATCTCCGTGCCCTGTCCGTTTGAGGCTTTTGCAGCCTGATTTGCAAGTCCCTGACCTGCAGTTTCTTGTCTCTGCCTCTGTCACCCCGCAGAGCAGGTCTCCGTCCCTCTCCAAGGGTGCAAGGGGCTCCACGTGGACAGCCTGTCCTGGGGGACGTCAGCCTGTCCTGCAGCACAACTGCAGCCCATCGGCAGGGCTGGGTGGCCCCAGCAGCTGCCTTGTCCCCAGACAGGGGCTCTGGTCCAGAGACAGGGGGAGAAAGTCTCCATTTGCTGAAATGTCCCAAATCCTGGAATTTTGTTCCCACTGAGGCTGTGCCTGCAGTGAGCTCTGTTCCTGCCCACCAGACTCACTGGCGGTCTCTTCAACAGCTTGTGCCTGCCTTGACTGGGCTCCACTGCTGCGGTAGGCAGGAGACTCTGCAGGGACATTAAAAATAGAGCAATGGTGTGTTAGTCCTTCCTTTGCTTCCTGCAAGCAAGACGCTCGTCTCTTCCCCGCGTGCCTCAAGGTGATCCCCCCTCTGTCCCCCGCCGGTGGCACTGTGCTGCTGTAAGCACTTTCCAAGGTGTGCGGGCACCGGGAAGCGGTGGTGGTTGTGCTCTGCTAGTGCTGAGCTCTGCTCTAACGACTCTGCTTCAGCTTTCCTGTGCTCTTGGGGGAAGCTGGAATAGCACACTGGGGAGCCCTGCTATCAGGTGTGAACCTGAGCGATAAGCCCCAGAGGATGGATTCCTCTTTCCAAAGCATCTTTCCGCTACCTTATCTGGAGAAGAGGTGCATAACTGCTGAAGTTGAGGCCTCCAGATGTAAGGGGGCACCTTAGCTGTCGTGAAACCTTTTGTTTTTTGCACAAAGGGCTTTTTCCCCACAATGTGTATTAAAGATGAGAGGCAGTAGGTCTTCCTTTTTTCCCCCAGGAATTCTGTGATTTATTTCATTGGTTAATTTTTTTTTTATAGCCTGTTTTTCCTACATGCAAGCCATAACATTTCTCTTCGCATTAGCATCCTTGTGTAAGCTCCTAGATGAGATCTAAGGGGGGAGGAACTAAGAGTCCGAAAGGACCAAAAACAAGCTCCAAATGCCGTTAGGTGGAGGTGATGTTACCCACACCTCCCGTATGCTCCACTGGAGTCAGGCTCCGGACCCGGGTCTGTCCCGCTTGCTTGTGCCGTCCTGGGGGCAGGGTGGGCTGGACCCCCCCTGCTCCTGGCAAATAAGGGAGCTCTCTGGCACCGGGAGGGCCAGCTCTGTTTGTGAGGCTGTATCCCAGGGAACAGGCTTACCCTTTTGCTGGGTGAAGGACAATGCTGCTTATTCGCTGGGATTAGCCAAAATTCCTGTGAATTCGGGTGAAGCCTGGCCGGTGCCGAGGGTCTGCGGCTGCAGCAGCTGCCAGAGGGGCATGAAAGTCTGAGCTCTGGGTCTTTACCTCTGCCAAATACAGGTGGAAGGAAGAAACAAGTGTAAAAGGCAGGGTAGAGAGTCATCTTCATCTTCGCGCTTGACTTTATCTAGTCTTTTCAGACATTTTTTCCTTCTCTGTATGGGTAGCTACCACTAATCAGGCTAATAAACTGGCTAGTGGGCTGTTGTGATGAAGTGAGTTCTGCTGCATCGATCGTTTATAAAATCACCCCAGATTTTACAAATTGTGACATTCTGATTGTGTTGGAGACATGTTTAAAATGCGGTAGCGTGCAGCAACAGTGTAAATGGCAATTCTTAAAACCACTTGTGGGTTGCAATCTGTATCTTCAAATTAGCCACGGGACAGAGAAATGGCAGATAAAATATCCATTGTGGTTTACTGTAGTTAGTCTATGCCTAGAATAATCAACGCAGGCAAGGGAAAGGAAAAGTATTAAAATTCACTCCCTACTGCTAGGAGGCGGGATAAATTTCCTTGCAAGCAAATTGAGAATATTTGTTGACATAGTTCTGGCACGTGCGTGTTACTCGTGTGTGTGTATTCTGATAGCGTGTAACTCTCCTGCACGCGCGGCCAACACCGATTAGTTAGTGGGAATGCAGAGATTTAACCAGACGTAGTAAGAGGGATTTTCAAAGCTGCTCATCGTTGAACGGTTTTATTAATACCTTGGGAAGGCTTGAAAACCCCACCCAAAATGAAACTTAATGCCTTGCCAATGGAGCCCATAACTTTTATAACATTAAAAATGTCATCAAGCTAACCACGTTGTTGCCTCTGCTGGTGTCTTGTTCTTTTTTAATGTCCAACTGTTCCTGGATGTTCTCTAAGGAAAATAAGAGTCAGGGCTATTGTATTTTATGCCTGTCTGTCTAGCCGTATTAATGGCAGGCTACAAAATCTGTGAGTATTGAATTGAAGGAGTGGTTAATTTTGGGGGTATTGTAGGTAAAACAATCCCTAGCTTTGCTGGGATGCCGTGTCTTCTTGCAGGGGTTCTCCTTCTAGCTTGGCCACTTAGCTGTGATAGTGGGCACGCAGTGCACTAGCACTTAGAAGGCAAATATCTCTGGGTCGCCTTAGTTAAGATGCTGTTTCTTTTTAGAAAGAAAGTGTTGGTAATCCTCTATTTCTGTACCCTTTACTGTACTTTTGCACTTCTGTACATGGAGCAAAACCACAGACAGAAGTTCTCCAAACGCTCTGGAAGATCACTTCCATCACCTTCTTCACTGCCTAAAATTTCATAGAGCTGAAAATTACTGGGTCAGTCGTGAAAGGATTAGTAATTGGAAAGAAAAAAACCAGGGCGGTGTTATTTTGTTACCCTTGCAATGTGCAGATAAAATCTGGAGTTCAGCATTAGTTATTGATCTTTGGGGTTGGAGGGAGCCTGGCAAGACGATGATGTCCTTCTAACTTCATTACGGAAGGGAGCTCCGGAAAGCATACCAATTTGCCACCGAGCACGTTGAACAGCAGGAGCTGGACGGGGCAGCTGCCTTGCCCTTGCGCTTTGCCCGTGCCGGGCGATCCCCAAACGCCGGCAGCGGGAGGCCTGTTTGTTGTATCCAGCAAAGCTGAGAAAAAACGGCGTACGCGGCGGGCTGCGTAGGAGGAGGGAGGAAGGAAGGGTTAGATGAAAGTGTCTGAACCGAGGGGTGCAGGAGTGGGCTCAGCCCTTCCCAGGCTGTGTATGTCTTGTGGAAAGGAAAGTGCAGTGGAGTGGAGCGTCTCCTGATAAATTTGTTTGGCAGCTCCCCTTTCTCCCCTTTCTTTCTGCAACTGTTAAGCATGAGGGTAGAGGTGAGTCAAGAGAAGGTGGTATCACCTTCATAGTTATCATAAGATCACAGGCTTAGATGCTCTCCACCAGCGTGTACTTGTTTTGTGCTTGCCTGTAGCCATCAGCCGCTCCAGAAGCTGTCCGTGGCGTGCATCGCGACAGTCCCACGTCTTGAACTTGCAAAAAAGACAAAGATTTTGAGTGATTGAATCCCCCAAGCTGTAATTGCTGGTATTGAATGTAATGCTATATGTTTTTCAAAGCCATACAGCCCCCAGAGTTATCTTCATATCAATTAACTCTCACTCACACGGTTAGGAATGGCAGGGGAGAGAGGAGGGAAGTGACAGCATGTGATTTGGACTTCTTTAATCTTAAAATGAAACAAAATTAAAAAAAGGCAAGGCTGTCTGTGGGATACAAACAGTATCTTGTGTGTTAGGGGTTAAAACATCTCCAAAAGACAGGCATTGATTGTGGCAGAGCTTTAAAATTACTTAGATTTTTGCAGTTGTTGCAAACCTCCCGTTGTTTCCCGTGCCTGCGAGGAGGGTGCTCGGGCAGGGCTGGGCTGTCCTGGGCTGGGTGGCACCTCCGTGCCTGTGTGAGGGGCTGCATCGCCGTGAGCATCCCTTCAGCTCGGTGCGTGAAGCAGGGCTGACCCGGCAGCTCCCCCGGCTGCTCTCCAACCAGGCCGTCCCGAGCCCCCGCAGCACCCATGGGCTGCGCACCGTGCCCTCGAGCCGGGCACACGGAGACTCCTGGCACCCGTGCGTGATATCGCAGCAGCCTTCTCGTGGAGACGCAGGAGTTCTGTAGCCACATGGAGACTGGTGTGCCCGAGCTTCGGGTTTGATCTAAATCCGCAGAATTCACATGGAAAGATTTATGCACCTCATACCACCGAGACCACGCGCAGGAGCACGGGTTTGCTACGTCCTTCCCGCGGTCTCCGCTCTCGGGGAGGAACGTGAGGGTCATGCTTCGTGTTTGCACCATCCCCATCTAGCAGATTTCAGTGCATAAAAGTAATTGTCCAGGTGGAAGCAGTTGGCATAATGGTTGTATTTATTGGAAGAGACAGGAGTGATGTTGTTAGTGAGATATCATCTGTGCCTCGGCGAAGGATGATGCTTTTCTTAGGAGAAAAATAGCCTTTCATGTTCTGTCCACGTGCCAAAACCTCAGTTTTGTAGTTGACCTCTGAAGTTATAATTGACATTTTTATAGATGAGATATAAATATAATTAAGAGTCACTGCAATTATTTGTTTATCGCCATCTCCCTCAAGTAAGGCAAGGTCATGTGCATTTAAAAATACATCCCCAGGCAGTTTTGATTAAAGAGTATTTAAAATATATAGAAATAATTGCCTAATTTGGTCATTTTCAGCGTAGCTTTTCGTGGCAGTAGTCTGGCGATAGTACTGAGCGCTTTGAGGACAGCTCGGAGGGAACCTTTCATCTGCTCACATAGTTCTGCCTTTAGAAGGATGGAGCTAAAGGGAGAGCTGCTGTTTGGCCAGGTTTGACCCACAGCGTTTTGCAAAAGCATCCACAAACACGGTGGTGGTATATTTTTTTAGGGCATAAAGTGCTTTAAGGGCTTTGGATGAAAAGTGTGACATAAGATATAAATGGAGGTGGTATTACTGTTATTGCTTTCCTAGATGAGACGGGCTTTTATTCCCTTGTCAGTTGTATCACTTCATAAATGGGACTCCAGAGAGTGCAGTTGTTTTGAGGGAAGCGCTTGCTCGGCTCGGCCTCGCCGCTCCCTAGCTGGTGAAATTCATCCCAGGGACCTGGGCTTTGCAGCGCGGAGAGAGACTTTAACCCTTGATGCGGAGAGACGTGGGGTGTTTGTCTTCTGCCAAAGGCACAGGGGATCGGAGGGAGGAGTAGCTGCAGAGAGGGTTTTTTAGAGTGATTTTTAAGCAAATATTTGCTTCAAAACTTCACGTGAGGGCTGTGAAGATTGATTAGTTAATATTATTTACCGTTTACAGACCTATCAGTGAAAGCGGTGATGGCAGAGCGATAATACCATCAGTCATACCTATCTATTTAGATTGCAGCTATGCCGTGTGCCACGTTAATATTTTATATGTGTATGTTTTTAATATTACATCCTCACTTATAAATATTCATGTCATAAAACACATTAACGGCTGCAACGCTGAAGACCAATATTCACATCTCTCTGCTTCGTGTCGCGAGTTCACCTCCATCCCGGGTGGAACCAGGGTAGGAGTTGGGATGGCTGCGGCTGGTGAGACAGAGCACGGGGAAGGGGCTCGTGGTTTCAGCCCCGCTCTCGGGCCAGGTGGCCACATCCCACCAGTTTCCCATTTGGCATCAATTTCTCCCTCGTAGCCGCTGCATCGGGCGGTGGGGACCGTGAGCGTTATCCCCCCAGGCCAGGGTGACAGCTGCTGCTGGGGTGGTGGCTTTTGCATGGCAGCGTGCCGGTGGCCCCAAGCTCGACGGGCTTGGTGCTGCTCCCTACTTCGGTGTTAATAAACACAAAACAAAAAGGAAAAGCTGCCAATTCTTGGATCCATCTCCCTTGTCTTTTAATTTCCTGGCCAGCACCTATTGCTGCTGCATCAGGGCACCTTACGTGAAGTGTAAAAATAAATGCATTCAAGCCAGTATGAGCCCTGCATCCCAGTAGACTCTGTTTCAGAATAGCAAATAAGGCTCCTGGCCACGCTTTTCAAGGCGATTATTGAACGTCTCGGGTGGTTACAGTCATTCTGCCCCCAGCCTCGTGCTGGATAACGCCACCTGAGGCTTGGAATAATTGCCCAGCTATGTACTGTCTGTCATACCTTATTGCTTAATTTTATACCAGTAATGAAAATTACATCCAGAGGAGGAGAAAGAGCGAACAGCTGCACTGGCCGGGACGCACCGAAGGAATAGATGTGTGCAAATGCTTTCTCTCAAGAACAGGAGAGACTGGGCTTGCCAGAAGCACTTGGGAGATGGCTTGACATTTTTATTTTCTTGTTTAACAAATAAATGCAATAATAATAATAAGAAAAAGAATCTCGCCAACCTCCAGTGAAGGTTGCAAACACAGCCCAGCAATTAGTTTGGAAGTCTCCAGTTACACAATCAGACTTTAAGGTAAATATCAACTTAGAAGTACATTGTAAGGGACAGTAGGTTTGTAAAACTCATTTGTGTCTTGTCTTCATAGCTAACGTGTGTAAACAAATTACGTAGTTCCCCCTCCCCGGAGGGAGAGCCCTACACAGCCAGACCTTTTTGACCTTCTTAATTTATCCAACCTCCTTTCAATTAGCCCTAATACAGGTAGTAACAGGAGCAGACGTTGACTGAAGGGCTCAGTCCTGGGCACTCTCCCTCCGCGCCCTCTCTGGCACGGGAGGCGAGGCGAAGGCAGGCGTCCCCGACGGCCAGCGCTGGGCCACCGGCGGCTCTGCAGAGTGGGTGTCGGGCGCTAACAAAAGCGGGAGGCAGCGTCCTGCTCTCGTTCCCTGATGGAAACAACTGCAGGAAGGGAGGGCCAGAGCTGGAGCGTAAAACTTGCGGGAAGAGGTGTGCAGGAGGAAATATTTAGCGTTTTCTGTGGCACCTGTATACAGAAGATATTAAATAGCTTTTCAAATATCAGTTAATCTTTCTGGGGTGCAATAAATGATGGTTTTGCAGATCGCTAGAGGCCTAGGTATCCAGATGCCTCAGATGGGAAAGCAGAGCCACAGAAAGATGGGAGATGGCAGTGCTGGTCTCAGAGAAGGTATCTGCCTGGCATCCAGGGCTAGATGCAGGCAGGACCGCGAGCAGAAAGCGGGGCATTTCCTTCCCATAGAACTGTGGTTAATGGGCGCTGTCTTAAAAATCTTCCCATTCACTTAGTACTGAACAGTATCAATAACTTAATGCAATTAGACTACAGTCGTGTTGGAGAGTGCGGAGTAAATCAGTGGAGCCTTTCTCATCTCTGAAAAGTTCCTCACAAAACGTAAAGCAAGAGTTGTGCAAATACCTAAGAACTTTTTAAAAATTATGATAATGGTTCAGTTGCACTTGCAGAAAGTCGGTGTGCGTGAGCTCTGCCGGGATGAGTGCTTGTGTCAGAAACGGCCAACGTAATCTTCCCAGCTGAGGCTGTGTTGAGAAGACAGTGAGGTTGTTTTAATACGACTTGAGTTTGCCGTCTTTATTGTCACTGCTGAGCAGCCAGTTTGAGTGACAGGTAAATTAGCAAAAACCCTGATGATCTGTGAATGGAAAGAAACCTAAATGCCGTGAATAAGTTCTTGCTTATGAATCTACTCAGCTGATGAAACCAAAACCCTTTTGCTTCCAAGAATGCAGGAGCAAAGTGATTAGCAGGTAGTGCTCCAAGTCTTGTGGGACTATTTGACAATGTTAATTGAGGAAAGGCCAGAAACAGGAGGAGAACAAAATGCAACATTTACATAGACGGGCAGTCTTAATACAACGAGCAGAATTAAAATCAGCGTGGTGACCTTGAGAAAATAGGCAGCTACTCACAGCATGCCCGTGCCCAAAAATGTGATATGAAAATATTGAGACGCGCTGCACGGCTTTCACTCGCTGGTGTGTTATTTTCTTTTCCCAGTGGATCACTGAAAGCAGACTGGGTGAGTCCTCTCAAATATGCATTGGGGGGGTGTTTTTTATTTTTTTTTTTAATCTGTGCTTTATATCTGCTCGTTTTGATAATAAAGCTTTTAGAGCACTTCTGCTGAGGGTGAGGAGGACGTTCCCAGCAGCCTGGAGAGGCTGAGAGATGGTCAGCCAGAGCCGTTTGGTGTCCCAGAAAAAGGGCTGGTTTCCCTCCCTGTGCCCAGTGCAGTCCTCGGAGTAAATCACCTCCCTCAGCTGCCACCTCGCTCGCACCCAGGACCTGGATGTTGCTGAAGACTTTAATTTTACAAGGTCATTGCCGTATGTAAAGCTTCCTGGTGATCTGTTTAAACAAACACATAACACATCCCCTATCCCCAAAATCTTGAGATTCAGCAGAACTGTGGGTTACACAAATAATGCTGGTAGTATAAGGAGAGGCTTTTACCCCCGAGCCTCCTGTTTGAGCGGGTTCTGCCGCGCCATCCTTCTCTGCCATCCTCGCCATCCCCGGCTGCGAGTCTGGTTTTCTGGGCGTTTACTTTTAAGTGTTGGTAATTCAGGTGGGGGACGCTGGTCCGAGCTGTAGGCTGCATCTGTGCAGGTACATGAACGTGTGCTCCTGCCTTGCTGACCGGGGTGGGTGTGCTCAAGCGAGCGGCTGACCCGGGCCCCCCCCGGGCCCAGGGAGCAGAAATTGCTCCCAGGGTTGTTATTGCGAAGCAAAAGCTTCGAGTGACTCCGCTGCCGAAGGAGGGCTTGGCAATGGGGTGTGTAAATGGAAGCATTTCTACCCTGCAATTAACGGTTTACAGCTCTTGCATGGATACATTCCACCTAATCAATCCTCTTGTATTAGCAAATTAGAAGCTGTTAAAATTACCAGCTTAGATATATAAAATGTGTGCTGCAGTAACACTGTGTCTGGTCTCAAGGCAGGTCCCGCAGAGCCGTCCTCGCCTCCTGCTCCAGCTTTCGCCAGCCACCGTTTTACTCCTCTCCCTCTGCACACCCTCCCCTGCCAGCTGGTTTGTCTGGGCAGGTAAAGGCAGGCGGCTGCCTCTGCCCCTTTGCTGTCTCGCTCCCTAGAGTGTTTGCAGCTTGATCTGCTCCATGTCCACAGTCCTCTTCCGCCTGATTTCGGTGGCCACAGAGCCGGCATCATTGTGGCTCGGCCCCGGGATATCAGTGCCCCCGTGAGCCCGGTGTCCTGCAGAAGGAGCCATCTCACAGGGCTGGTCGGGCCTGCGGGAAGAGGCAGCTGTCGGTGCGGGCAGTGATTTTGCATGGGAAGCTGTTCTGGATTTCACGGATGAAAATATTCTTGGAGAGTGGGCCAAGAACGCCCGTTGCTTTTTTCTGGTTTCCTCTAATACAGCTCTGGTTTTCTGCTGTGCCGCAGCAAGGCTCTGCGGGTGTTTGGTGCGTTGTTTGAGTGGGAGAAGGTACAGGCCGTTGCAGTTCTCTGCAGCCCCAGCGTATCCGCCGGCTCTCCAGCCGGTGGGGACGCCGCATCCCTGCCCTGTGTCACTGTGGTGGTTTGCAGGTGGAGACCGGAGACACACAGAGGGGTTAGGTCCTGCCGCTCCATGCACGGAGCCCTGCAGCAGTCAGCAGCTCTTACCTGAAGGCTCGGCTGCATCCGTGTATTCTGCGTTTCAGGGGCTTTTCCACCAAAGAGACACACAGAAAATTAGAAGCCCTGAACTGCGGTTAGAGCCAAGTTCCTACCCTGGGAATTGAACAGATAGGAGTTGCAAGAGCAAAGTTTGCTGCTGTAAGTCGTTGTGTATCTGTTGGCTTTGATGAGCCCGTGGCAAATGGCTGCAAGCGAAGGACAGAGAGCCCTGGCTCGCGCTGATGGTATGAGGTGACGGCGTTGAGTTCAGCTCCCGCTTTGTTAGCAAGGAAAAGCACTGATCGCTGGGCTGTACCTGAGCTCGGCTCTGCCCTTTGCTTTACTGGCTCCTTCCCACTTCTTGACCAAAAGAGCAAGGATTGATTTCTGTGGCTCTGTCTTCACCTCCCCACCGGCAGCAAGGGGAGAAAAAAATTTCTCTAAGAAGAGTGATTCTTCCAATATTTCTTTCGTCCCTTCAGATGAGAACCTTTGACCTCGCTTCCCCAAATATCTCGAGATCCAGAGTTTGTGGTGGCGGGCGCAGCCTCCCGGGGCACGCGGGCTGTGCAGCGACGCCGGGTGGGTTGTGTTGCACGGAGCTCGCATGGGGTCCGTGCCGTTTCGCATCAGTGTCCTCTTACCCCTGTGCTCGATAGCGGTTTTCCCAAAACGTTAAGTTTTGACTGAAGATTTCTTTAATTAGGTTGATTAATATCTGCTGGCAAGGAGTGATTTTGCTTATTCTGTATGTTTTTGTATATATAAGCTGAAGTAAGAACATCTGGCACTTTTTTTGCTGGATCCGATAGAATAAGTTGAAAAACAGCTTCTTTCAGAAAACTGCGGGTCGGCAGATTTGGGTTGTGGGGTTTTTTTTTGTTTTTAATTTATTGAGTGTTTTCTGGACGACAGAGTACCTTCAACTAACGTAATAATTCGCAGATTGTTCTCCATTTTAAAACACCTATCTATGCTAACAGCTTCATCATTTCTCCACTTTGGAAGAAGACCAGGAGGGAACAGATACAGTGCTACTAACCCTACGTAGCCCTCCCTTGAGTGATTTCAAAGCTCTTTGCAGGCATGTAGCGAATTAAGCCTTGCCACGTCCCAGTGAAGCCGGTAAGGCATGGGGATCAGGGGTGCGGGGCGGTGGACTCGCTCACCCGTGGCTCCCATCAGCGCTGAGCATGGATCCGGCTCCGACCCCGTGGCTTGTGCTTTGACCACGGCACCATCGCTCCGTGTTTACTCTTGGTGGGAACATTGCCAGCCCTGGTGTAAGTCGTTTGAGAGGTGTGTGGCCGACTTCAGTCGCAGCAAGGCTCTGGCGATGGAAACCGTCCTCCTCATCCGTTGCGTGAGTCACACGTGAACACACATGTTCAACAGCGCACTCAAAATTAGGGCAGGATCCGTAGGGAGAAGCCTGGCAAGAGAATATGCTTTAAGCATCGTTGTAGCAACAAATATTCCCCCGTCAGCTCACAGGAAGTTCAGATGAGCTAAAATCGCTCAAAGGTATTGGAGAGGGGTTTGGCTTTTGCCGATTTCTGTTTCTGCAAGCCCGTTTCCCTCTGTTTAGATCTCTGCTCTCAATGCCAGCCTGGCCCTGGAGCGGAGGGCTTGCTTCCCTCCTGCTGGCAAGCTCTGTCCTGCAGGCCCAAAGAAGTAAAAACATTTGTTTTCCTCCGGTCTCTGGAAGTTCCCTGCAATTACAGGAAAACAGAAAAAAAATCAGATGACAAAAGTGTGGGATTTGTTTTCTTGCAAATGAGCAGCCCAGTCCCCCGCTCCCGGCGGTGCCGCACAGGTTTTCTCCTGGCCGTTTGGCTCGACTGCGCTTTGTCCCTCGCAGGGCAGGAGCACAAAGTGCTGGTTCGGTACCCGGCCCTGGGGTTCGGGAGGGTTCAGAAGCAGCACGTGGACGGTGGGAGATGGAGGTGGGCTAATAACCTGCCTGGCTGCTCGGGGAAGGAGCAGCTGTGGAGAGAAGATGGGAGCAGCTGCGGGTATGAAATTAGTCATTCTATGAAGAAATGGATTTGATAAATAATAAAACAGTGGTATTAACAACAGATGCTTTCCAGGTCAGATGACTTTGATAAAAGCACCCAACAGCCGTGGGTAATGGTATGAAAAATATGTATCTATATTTATAGATCTATCTATATGAAAAGGCATATAAATAAGCACGTGTTTGTGTTTAGATGTGTGTGTGTACGTGCTCACATATAAACGTACCTGGCATTTTATTTCTGTTTTGAAATGACAGTGAAAGCGTCACTGCTCCCGTTCTTCGCAGGCTTTGAGACTTGCCAAGAAAACCTGAAATCTGATCAATGTCTCCCGAATCTGGCGCGCTCCCTCCCCTCCTCTCCTCAGCGCTGGCTCCATTTGTTTTTATATTCATACCTTTTCATTTTGATAACTGTTTTGATTTGTAAAATACCATGCCTTATACAACGTTTCCTTTATGATGATTTAGTATGCTCTTCTTATCTTTCACCTTAAATCTTTGATAAGTGCATTTTAAAAATGAAATTGCTACCTGACACCATTATACACTCCTGGCTGACTGCCAGCGGAGACGGGAGCTGCTGAGGAGGAGAGAGGCTCTGAAAAGCCTTCCCGAGCAGCGTGAAGAGCGCAGGAGCTGGGCTGGCTTGCAGGTGGGATGGAGGAGGCTGAGGAGGGCAAGGAAGCACAGCAGGACTGGCCTCTGCCTTCTGCAGCTGGGGTCCACTCCTCACCCAGCCCGGCCATTGCCTCTGAGCCCCCCTGGCCGCGGCAGCCCCCGCGGCAGGGACCTCCACCGCCCCGTTGCGTTCGTTGTGGCGTGGTGAACGCCGTGCTTTTGCAAGGCTGTATATTTTAGAAGGGGTCGGTACCAGCTCTGTCCTAGCGATGCCAACAGTTGCTGAGCATTTCCCTCTCTTTCCTCCCTGCTAAATTGCTTATTAGTCTAATTGAGTCATCGCCCCACCGCGCTGGAAGCAGAGGGAGGGCGTTGGGGAGAGGCAGGAGGGTGACTCGGCGGTGGGGTCGGTTTGTTTTCCCCTCGAAGCCCTGAAAGCAAACCTTGGGATCGTGGTGTTTTTGTAGGGCGACCCAACGTTGCTTGCAAGTTTCCAGCACGTCCAAGTAATTGAAATGTTTTTGGATAACTGTTGGTTGTGCCTGCTGAATGTGATTTATCAGGGGAAGGCATCAGCGGTGGGAATATCAGTAAATAGAACTGTCTGACATGGCAGGTCATTTTTATTTTAATATAGTAGATTTAATGAACTCTTGTCTTTATAATTCATGGTGCTTGCCGAATGCATCCATTTCCCCTCCGTAATGACGTTAGTTACAGATCTGTCCTTCGTTAGAGGCTTTATTACAGCTGGTGAACTTAACTTTCTCCGAGTTGCACTGATACGTTCCCAAAGTGCAAAGGGTTATCTAATAAATTGTTGCCTTTTACATTCAATACTATTAGTAATAAACGTAGCCAAAAACTTCCCTGAGTAGTTCATGCGTTATTAATTATTATTATTATTCTTGAATCTCTTGAAAGGTCATTTGCAAAGACTTGTGGTATGTGTTTTCCCAGCTTATTGGGGGCACGCTTATCGGCTGTTATTGCCGTGACACCTCTCCGGTAGTTTGTGCGTGTTCGAGTGTGTTTAGGTCAGAGCCGCCAGCAGACCCCAAATCTGCTGTCAAGTGATTTAATAGCATTTGTGTCCAGCCTAACCCAATCTATCTCACCTCGCAGAGAAGGAAAAAAATAATCCTGCATCAAAATTACTGCTTTTGGAACTGTCTTGTCTCTTTTGAGTAGGAACTGGAGACAACTAGACAAGCTTCAATGAAAGCGAATAAAGAAACATTACTTTCTGAACACAATCTTCTGTTACCAGTCACTTTTCAACAGACATTCAATCAAAATGCTAATAGCGAAGGCAACAAGGGAGCGAGGTTATTGTAATACTAATTGATAGGCTGCAGGGATGGGTTTTGATAAGTGCTGTTGGAGATATAGTTTTGAAATATGATTCTCTTTAATTACAATGATACTAATAAAAAATGAACAAATGATATAATGATAGTTTTCTAGGTAGTGGCTTGGAGATTTTTGTTCAAGTTATTTTGTAGGGTTTTTTTTCAACCAGAAATTATGAAAATCACCTTTAAAATAAAGCCATAGGGGAAGGTAGTGACTTTATCTAGACTTGCGTGGCTACTTTGCATCAAAATTAATACTGTCAAATCTGAAGCTCTTGAATAAGAAATCCAGTCATTTATTTTTACAATAGACTTTGCTGAAAGCCCGTAGTTGAAGCCACATTGCATGTAGGAATGCATTTAATATCTAATGCTTATAATAATTAGGATCAATTATGCCAGCAAGGATTTTAAAATACATTTTGAGGGAGGGGAAGAATGGGCTGAGGGGTGTTCGCTAAGGTTTTGAAGTGCATCTGGGGTGCCCGGTTTGATCATATTAGTGGAGATTATTGACAGTCAGTGATGGGAAGCTCCAAACTAAGACCCACTTTCCCAGTGCAGCAGCAGCTGATTTTCCATGTCCTCCGATGGATGGGAGAGCTGTGCCGATGCTCCCGTGGCGCCCGCGGGGGTCCCCAGCCCGCGCCATCCCCATCGGCCTCTCCCGCTCTCCGTGGGGCTGCGTGTGGGCGTCCTGCCTCTGCTGGCCCCTAGGACATGGGAACACAGAGAGGCAGGGCAGAGCAGTCACTAACAGGCAGCCTCTGTTTCAGCTAATTTTTGATGACTTAATTGATAACAAAACAAAGAAGGTTTGGGGGGGGGGGGCGGTGTTTGCTTTTGTTGATGTGGGTGGGATCTCTTTTTGGGGCAGGGAAGGATGAGCTCTCCTGCCTTTCAATTTGTCAAGCTCTCTCTCAAAGATCTGCCAGAGAAGAAAGGGTAATTAATAGGCTTGAAGTCATTTCCGATGTGTCAGTATTTCTGCCTTGCTTCCAAGTGATAATGTTCGCTGGCTCGAGGCCTCCGGGGAGCCTTCCATCTTATTAACTTGTCTAGGAGAAACAGTGAGTGGGGACAGCTTGGGCCAGTGGGTGACATGAAATAAGGATTTGTGGTGTAGTGAGCTGTAAACACGGGGGCTGACTGAGTAAAAAGAGGAAAGGAAAAAAAAAAAGGGGCGGGAGGGAGAAGAATATATTAAAAAGGCCACTGGTCACAAGTATGTATGATGGAGGGCGGATGCACTTTGTTTAGGACAGCCCGTACCTGACCTGTAGAGCCGGACCTGCTGTTGTGCTGTGTCACCCACAGCCAACTTTGGCACATGCCGAAATCAGGTCCCGGTTCTGGCTGCGTCCCTCTGACCGCGGCGTAGGTCACCCACGGTCCAGCACATGCTCCCCCGTGCTGGCATCGGGGAAAGAAGCCAGCAGTCGGGGCCAGTGCTGCCATGGCTGGTTCTGCCGCCGAAAGACCCGTGTGTCGGACAGGCCGCAGCGTTATTTTATTTTAACCAGAGGTAAACACGGAAGTTTGGGGCCGTCTTGTGGTTTTAGTCCCGTCCCACGGAGCTGTCGTCCCTGCTGCTGGCAGTCTGCTGCCTCCGCACCGCGTCGGCTGGCATGGCTGCAGGCGGGGGAACAGCCCTCTAACGCAGGCAGCCACCGCGCTGGCAGCTCCCGCCGCGGAGCAGCTGGCGGCCAAGGGTTTGCAGAAGTCGCGTGTGATTTTTTTTTTTATTTTTTTTTTAGGATGCTCAACTTGAGGCGCTGAAAAGGGACCTGTTTTTCAGCAGGCTGAGGGCTGGGTCCTTCTCTTCATCACTTCGGTCTGTTTGCCAAGTCAGCTGGCAGTTTTCATAGCTTTTCTTAATTGCATTTGAAAACTTAAGTGTTAAACTTAGGACACTTACATGTGAATACACCTTTGTTCTCAGAAGAATCACAAGGATTCAGTAATCCTGCTTCCTGTCCAGAGCCTGAGAGGCTGGGACGTGTACCGAGACTTGCACAACACCAGGATGGAGATGTGCAGCAGTGACAGGGGTGAAATCCCTGCTCCCACCCGGGGTGAGCGTGCAATGCTGTGCCTCGTGGCAAGCTTGCGGAGGGGGGAAAAGACCCTCTTATTCCCTGTGTGTCAAAAACTGCTCCTTGGAGCCGAAGCTCTGCATCCTGGATCTCCGTCCTCCCTGGCGTGTGTTGATATATTCTTTAGCCTGTTGTTCAGCACAGGACCAGCCTCCCACTTCTTTCGCCTTTGTCGCACATCGCCTGCCCCAGCCTGGGAAGGGAACGGGCAACTGCACGGGCTGGGTTTGGAGGGGGCAGAGCCTTGTGCTGCTGAGGTTGTCCTTCGGCAGCTTTGGTCGGCAGAAGCAATGTTAGAGGAGCAGCTGTGTGAGTGTAGTAGGCAAAATAATTTTTGGTTTTTGCCCTAACTCCCCATTGTTATATAGCTTCAAGGTCTTGCTTTGGAAGGGGACGCACAGGAGAGGAGAGATTTCTAGTCACTGCGTGTGTTTGATGACTACACCTGTAATCACAGGACTGTGTCAACACAGGATTTTGTGTAATTGCTTCCCCCCCTCCCCCCGGTCCGGGTGAGATTTTGTTAATTAGAATTAGAACGCTTAAAAATAGAGATTATTTTTAAACTGTTTTCCCCGAGTATCCTGTATGATATAGAAGGGAGGTTGGATGGGATCTCCGTTTTCCCAGGTGCAGTACATGAACGCTCTGCCCGGTGCAGGGCCTGCCTCCCTCCGGGCGGCCCTGCGTCTCCAGCGGGCTCGTCCTTGCATCAGCAGAGGTTCCAGCCCTGTAGGGCAGCAGGCCGAGGGCTCAGCAGTGCCCGAGTCGGGTTCATTCAGGCCTGCAGACTCTGTCAAGGCGAGAAATAAAATGGTTACGGGTGGGTTCTGGTTTTTGGATGTGCTGAGCTGCCCACTTGCCTTTGACTTTACTAACAGCTGCAAAACACCCTGGGAAGGGGGGAGAGGGGGATGAGCGAGTCGTATCCGTAAGTTCATCAGGATAAAACAAGGAGGAGATGTCTTGGAGCGATGTTCTGTGCAGCTGAGCTGATCCGTCTCGCGCAGTGTTGAGCAGCGCTGCTGTTGGAGCTCTGACCTTCGTGACAGATGTGGGCTTACGTAAGGGTGATGCTGTATCTACATATTTAACCTTCCTTGCTTTTCTGCTTTTGTTTTAAATTCTCCTTCAGAGCAAAAGTGCTCGAGCGGTTTTATTAGCTGTAAAAGAAAAACACAATGGAGGCAGTGCTGGTCTCCACCACGTACAAGCTGTTCCTTGGAGATTGTTCCCTTTTTTATTTTTTGAAGTAGCAAACCTTGGCGTTTTGGGTCACTGGGAAGGAACAGGATGTCTTTCACATATTGACAGGTTTTTTTCTTCTCTTTTCTTTTCTGATCTCACTCCTGTTTGTCAAGCTCACTTTTCATTTTCCAGAGAAATGATTATGACTAAACATCTCTGACAACCTCTTTGCAAAGTGTGAGAAGGCTACAATGAAAAAAAAAAAAAGGAGCCACCTCAAAGCTCTTCAATGATTAAGCTACTTAACTGGCAAGTTTTTCTCTTCTACTGCGGAGCATATTTCTGCACAATGGCGTTCCCCTTGCAAGCACTTATTAGGGAGGCACTAGTATAATCTAATTAAAATGTGTTTTAATATTCTGTGAAAATTAAAACTGAATCCTTCCTGTTAGAAAGAATGACCGTGCATGTATTAGTCCTCTACGTTTTGTTGTTGTTGTTAGCTTATGCAAATGTTAACACTGCCCGCATGCTCAAAATGATAGTTTGTGTCCATTAACAGAGCTTAATTCTCAAATTAAATGATGAATGATATATAGGAATAGGTGAAAGTTGGTTGCTGGATTATTATTTTTTTTTTAATGCTAATGTTACTTCCTGGAGGTAAATAAGGGGAGGGGATGCAGTGCAATATTATCACTGTGAAATTAAAATAAAGTCTCATTATTTGAGGATGGAATTTAGTGGCTGAAGGTTTACCCTTTGTCTGGAGCTTCATCCTGAATTCTTCCAGCTAATTGCCTGCTGATTAGTTGAGAGACAGGCATTGCTAATGTTGGCCTTGAGCGTCAAATTATCTCCTGCAAAGTCTTAGACTTGTAGCACCGAGCGGGAGACTTCGGCGGGACACGGGGGGTTGTTGCAAGCGAACAGGAGGACCGGGTTGTCCCTGACCCCATGTTCCCCGCATGGCCGGATCGGGAACCTGGAGGGGATGATAGGGCTGCGGGGACAGGACGGAGCCTCCCGGCAGAGCAAGCCCCTCCATGTGCTGACTTTGCCGCCTGTCTCCTGAGCAGCCGCTGGTCCCAGCCCTGCTCGGCGCTGGCAGGAGCACACGTGCCCGGTTTTGGGAGGCCTGCGTGGTGCGGAGCCCTTCTGCTCGCTGCGAGTAGGTGGCAGCAGCATTTGCACACCCTGGCTGCCTGTTTAGTTCACGTGACATTTTTGCATTCACTTACATTCTTTTTCTCTTTTTTTTTTTTTTCCTGAGAGTTTTAAGGTCTTTCAGGTTAGAGGACCTAGATAGCCAGGGTAGATGTATTTGGTCCACGTGTGGAAATGAAGAAAGTACTGGCCTCTGAATAACAGGTAGCAGCAGCTTCCCTACATTTTCTGGTCAGATTTGATTCTTCTTTGGGGGAAAGTTTTTTGGGGAGGAAAAAAATGCAGAACTTCAAGCTGCAATTTATTAAAAAAAAAAAAAAAACAAAAACCAAAACCTTTTATTCTTGCACTGAAGAGGGAAATATTAGCAACATGCCAGAAAACCTCCAAATATCTGAATGTTTTCCCCTCTTTCCCTATCTGTCTTTCTGAACTTGATTTGAAACATGCTGAAAATATCTCTGTTCCTGATCTATTGAAAGTTTCCATTATTGACTAGCAGAAAGGCTGCTTTTGTGTGTCTCTCGCTTGTGGGCAAAAGATAATTTTAAAAAGCACCGTGTTTATCTGGAGAGAGCAGTGTGGTGAGGCAGGAGCCCCAGGCCAGCCACAATGATGGATCGGAAACTTTCTCTGCACGGGGAGCAAAGACGGGAGGATCTGCTGTGAAACGTGGTACGAAAAACCCCTCAGAGCAGGCGTGGGGCTTGGCCAAGTCCTCAGCTGGTGTTGAAGGCGCTTTCACAACTCAGGCAGGGCAGCAAAAGCCAGCCTCCCCCTCCGGGATCAGCGCTCTCCAGATCCCTGCTCCCTCCTTCTCCCTGGGGAGCCGGGCACTAATGAAGCTGTACCAGGCTGGAGGGACCCGTAAACAGTGCTCGGTAGCGATGGCAACTCGAGAAACAAGAGCTGCACCAAGTATTTGGAAGGAGAGCCCTTGTTATCAAGAGTTTAAAGGGAAGGTGCTTAAAAACACGTCGAGGCTTGGCAGGGTAATTAGACTTGCCGCTCTCAGAGTAAATGTATGGCTTCACGGACTGTTACCGGCGTGTCTGGCCTCTCGCTAAGAAAATGCAGAACCAAGAAAATACAGAACTAGTCAGCAAAAGAGCACATCAGAGCCCGGGCTGGGACGGTGCCGACACCAGTGGGCTTTCTGCCGTGAAGCTCCTGGTTTACGCCCTCACCTTATCAGCCCCCTGCCCCAGTGGTCTGCCCGCTGCTGTCAGCCCGTCTCCTAGCGTGTCTGCAGACACCATCTCTGCTGCTTTGGGGAGGAAATTTTGGTTTTTCTCAGCCAAAGATACGGTACAGATCAAATCCTAAAACTTGCACCCGACTCCGGGGGCAGGGAGCATCGTTATGTACTGGGTCTTGGGCTTCGTTTGCTGGGAGTTTGCTTCTGAGCTCAGCGTTGCTGGTGGTTTCCAAATTTTTTTGTGGCCCACCTGTGCACATTCTGCGAGTTCCTGGTGGCCAAGTTCGGACATGAAGTCAAAATGCAGCCAGGTAACGAGTTACTGTGTGATGGCTTGTGCCAGGTCCCTCATGCCCTCATCCCTGCTGAGCTCCTGCATCCGCCAGCCAAAAGGGAGCTCGCATGAGGGTCTGGCTTCAGCTTTGCTGCTGGTTCGCTCAGTGCCTGTGGCAAACCTCCTCGCAGCTCCGTGCCTCAGTTTGTCCGTCTGTGCTATGTGACTGGTAGCGATGCACTCGCCTTTTGTCAAGCCTGGAGCTCCTTAAAGGGTTTTAACAGTGTGCAGGTGCCAGACTCTGTTAAATGAGGAGAAGCAATGTGATGCTCGGGTGGGAGAGGTGATTTCCATTGAAAGGAAAGGACCATTGGCCTCGGCCTTTCATCTTGCAAAATGATGCAGGAAAATTAGTACCAGTGAAGGATGCTAGACTGACAGCCGAGAGACCAAAGGCCTCTTTTCATCCTCCTTGCAGCCAGGCAGCGAGCCTCCAGCAACGTCCCGCCTGCGCCGCGACCTGCCCTCCCTGCGGAAGAGAGGGTAACTCGGCTGTAAGGAATCCCTGAGCTTTCATTAGACAGCCTTCCTGCCCATTCAGTCTCCAGCTCCTTTCCTCCAGCTTCTGGCGAAGTTGCCAATTACTTCTCTGCCTGTGATGTGTGTGACACCCATTTAAAACCCAGCTTCGCGGCCTGTATTTCACACCAGCTGCCAGCCAGCGTTCGGATGGTAACTGCTTCCGACTGCCATCAGATTCGGCTGGATTCGGGCTAACGATGGCGAAACATTCCCTTTTCTAGTGAGGGAGCGCCGTGGTGAGGGCTGGCGGGGAGTCGGTGCCGCCGGCTGTGCCGGGTCGGTGCGTTCCTGCGGCCTCGCCGGGCGTTTGGATTGACGGGGCTGGGGGCGGCTCATGGGATTAGGTGGTATCTGACAGAACAGAGATAGCGTCAGCTGGGCTCGGTAGATGTTGAAATAGTCAAAACAATCAATAGCTTTTTTTTGTACTGGTTCCCTTGGTCGCGCAGCCCATTGAAGGAGATGATTTTCACAGCTTGCCTTGAGCGTGCCTGGCTGGAGCGGTAGCCGTGCAGAAACCTCCGTGGTGACTGCGTTATTTCCGAGTCCTGCGCTCTGTGCCAAAGGATGAAGTGTGCATCCTCGGATGGATGAAACACGGTGGCAGGCGGATGTCAGTCTTACCAGGCTGAAGCGACAATGGCATCGTGCGGGTCAAAACATTAAGTCTTTAAAACCATATGTTCGATGTGTCATATCACAAGAGCTTTATATTCTTGGTGATAACAATCAGCAATGCGTTATCTGTAGTTTCTCGCTTGTACGTTTCTTACAAGCTGATAAACTTTGAGCTGGATGACAATCAAGCATACCTCGTTGTTAATGTCTTGATCGGGGCTGGAACAGCATGTCTTGGGGGTAGGTACCGGAGGAGACCGGGAACCACTGTTCTGGATGATGCTCAGCACCTCTGGTCCAGGTCCTCCTGCTAGCAGTGGTGGGCTCCAGGTGTTTCGGTGGTCCTGCCAGCCCTGCCCTTACTCCACAGCCAGGTAGCTGGTGTGGCCAACAGAAATAAATAAATAACGGTGAGCATCGGTGTTTCAGAAGAGGGATGCTTCACTTCACTTGGCATTTTAATCTCTTCCAGCCCTAGGTTGGAATAAGCACTTTTTTGGTGTGTGGTGATTTATTTTGTTAAAACCCAAGGCATTATTCATAATTATGCAGTTTTATGAGAGTATACATAGCAGTATTCTTCCCGTGGTAGGCTGTGGGAGCTGGCATAATATTTAAATAAGAGCCCTGGGGAAAGGACGCGCTTGCATTCAGAGCGGGGCTCGGCGCAGTTGCGGGCTCAGCCTATTGAACTAGCGTATAATTACCTCTATTCAGCACTGCCGCTCCAGTTATCTGCCGGCCGTCAGGGGGAAGGCCAGCGTTTTAAAATGACATAGATTGTTAGAGAACATCAAACTTTTTTAATACGGTTAATGATCCTCAGCTATAAATAGTCTGTTCAATTGCCATTGACTGGCAATAAGGCTTTTGTGCTGTGCCTCGCAGAGCTGCAAGGCTTTTCTTAGTTTGTTGGGTTTTCTTTTTTTTCCTCTGTATATACTGTAGGTCCTTTCATCCCGATTGCTTTACAAATAGCACCCCTCCCTTTCTGGGTCGGGAAATGAAGGTCCTGCAGCGCAGGAATTTGCCCAGGGTCGCATGGGGGGTTAGTGGATGGAGAAGGTGGGGGACTGGCAGCTCCGTCCTCTGGTCGTTCAACTCTCGTCCTCCCCCGAGGACCGGGACGGGGCTGGGGATGGGCTCCTCTGGGGCTCCCCACCTCTCCCGTGCCACTGGGTAGTCCCCTGGGAATGGCCAGCCTTTACTTTGTTAGTAAGACAGGCAGCTTTTGTATGTGCTGTGCCCCTAAAGTTTCCTTGTTATCTCTCAGGTTGAAATACGACTGTAGGTTTGTGGAGGAGTGGGGAGTTTGGAGACGGGGCTCTCTGAGCTCGGTGGCCGCGTACTGCTGAGGCAGCAGCAGGAGCTGCGCTTTTCAGCTGCAGTCCAAGAGCTGGAAGTGGCGAGGACTTGGTCTGCAGAGCCCTCGTCCTGGCAGTGCCCTGCTCTGACACAGTGAATCCTTCAGCAAGTGTAAATCTGCAGAGAGGAATTGTCTGCATGAAACCTGGCCGGTGCGTTTCTCTGTGCTTGAGCTGCATCGTGAGCAGTTACTATTGCCTGTGAGCGCACACAGATCCCTGCACCCTGTAGGTTATTTTACCCTTTACAAAATGTGATTTGCACTAGCCAAGAAGTCCAAGAGCAGCACTGAAAAGCTCCAAGTGCCACAAACACTCTGAGCTGGTTGATGGAAACCGTGTGAGACTCGGGCAGGACGTCAGGTCGAGCTGTTGCGATGGGTTTCTGGTCCTCAGCACTGGTTGAATGTCCCAGCAAAACTACGCCAATGGAAAAACCCTCAAACCCTGAACCTCCTCCCCAGCTTCCACAGCAGCGATTAAATGGCCGTGTTTCCCATCGCCCAGAAGCTGCGGTGAGATTCTGCCACAGCTTTGTTCTCGAGTGCCTGCAGACACAATAGGAAAAGGTCATCGCATAAACACCGCTTCTCCAAAGGCAATTTCTTTGTCTGTTTTGAAAGCTAGGAAGCAAAGGGTATTCTAATTTGAACTGCTCTGCCTACGCGACAGTACTGGGAGTGCCTCTCCCCGCACTTTTCTGGTTTCAGGCACATCTTCAGGTCAAGAGCCTTGCCCCGCGCTGGAGAAGCACACTTGATCTGCGTGGTTTTGGCTGCTAATAGGTGGCATGTGTTTGCTCTCGCTGCGGGCGAGAACGGAGTCTGGTGGGCTGGGTACGAGCACCGGTGGGGGAAATGCAGCAGGCGGTAGCTCGAGGTCTGGGCCGGTAGCACCCAGGCTGTGAAAATGCTTCAGGGAACGCTCTGGTGTGTATAATTAGTTCACCTTTTCCTTTGCCTGTGACTGCTGTTCGTGGCACTTTTGTTTTTAAGCATAAAGATTTCAGCGTTTTCCCCAATGGTTTGAACAAAGGTTGAGCGCGTGGGGAAATCCATAAAACAATGTCACCAAAAATGCAAGGAGGAGAAGGCAGCTTTTTAATAAAGCGCTGCTGGGCGTATGCACCTGGGAACTGGGCTTGGATGAATTCAGACAGGAGGGAGGCTGCTGGAGAAGGTCACCTCTGAAGGTAGCAGATGAAAAAGCAGCATGGCCCGCTCTTCTCGGGGGAGCTTTGGCAGAAACCCCTCAGTCTGTAGGTGTGCGGTTGGCCTGTCCTCCGGCATGCGATTCCCCGGCATCCCGGGGCTCGGCAGAGCAGCCGTCCTCAGGAAGGTGCTGGTGCTGGAATCGGGGTGGGGGGAGACGGAGGGGAGCAAACTCAAAGAGAGCCATCCACAGCAGGGAATGACTTGGGTGTAGCTACCCTGAGCAGGCTGTCAGGGGAGGCGAGAAGATGGCATTAAGGCACCCCGTGAACACAAAAACTTGGTTATTTGAGGTCTGATGCTCAGCAAAGAAAGTACCTCTCTTTGGCCTTGTCTGTCAGTGCATGGCCTCGAAAAGCAGCTGCAGAGGACGTAAAGCATCCACCATATCTGAGGAACGTTAGAGAGCATACTGAAATTATAGACGTGGTTATTAGCAAAGGGGTCTGGATTTTGTGCCTGCAATGTGCCTGTCTGAGTCTTGTTTTTCTTTTCCATTACCAGCAGATTGGTTTTATAGAGCTGTTCGGCTCTGTGTGGTCCCTATTAAAAGTTTTCTTTCCCAGGGTGATTCTGCTCCTTTGTTGCATCTGGTTCTTGAACACTTTATACTATCAAACAGCAAAACTGCTTTTATTGATGCAGCAAAGAACAATGGGATCTTTCCCACAGTGCTCCCAAAATACGCTCTTGGCTTTTTTTTGTGCTGGCTTCCAACAGTGGAAAAAATGATTAAGATATGTTAGGTTTACTCTGGTCACTTCAACAGGAGATTGGTAATACCAACAAACGATTCCGGTAAATGGATTAGCTCCTCTTCTCCAGCAAGGCTGAAGTGATGTGTACTTGCCCTGTCCGTGCTCTTTCTGCGAGACAGCTGAAAAAGCAGAAAGCATCCGCAATTTAATAGAGCGCAGATCGGGTTAGGCAAAGATGATGGCATTGGGCTTGTGTCAGGTCACTGGAGTGTGATTGCAAGCTGGTCGGACGTGCGTGGTCGCTGCTCGTACAGTGACTGCTCCCGCCATGGCCTGAAGCCTCACGCTCAGTTCCTCCGAGATGCAATTTCCCGTCTGTGCGGAGACGGGGAGCAGGGAAGACAGAAGAGGATGAGCAGAGACATAAAACCGGTTCTGCTCTGTGCGTCTGAACTGAGTTTTCCTTAGTGCCTCGGTACTGGCTTTGGGTTTTCCATGTGAACAGATGTCAGGGTAAGTGTGTCTGCCGTAAAAAATATATATATATGCCATATTAAAAATTTGTGTATATCTGTTTTTTAATGGCCGCTGTCAGCTTCCAACCCCTGGACACATGTAAAATCTGATGATTCCTGACTATCTGGAACTATTACTGTAAAAACGAAGCTCTGTGCCCTGTTTTAGAAGAGGAGTGTGGAGCTTTGGATGGATGCTGGGGCTGAGAGTGTCCGTGGTGTTAACGAGGAGACGCTGCGACAGCCACCAGCACTACGGGGCTGGGATCCTGTGCCGCGTTAGATGACGCGAATTAAGGGAACCTCCTTGCAAGACATCATATACCCTCCTCCAGCAGCGGGAAGGGCTGAGAGGTGGGTCCGGTGCCTAGAGAGCTTGCAGGAATCCCTGCCAGCCCAGCAGGGAGGCATACGGAGCGCGAGCTCTTCTGGAGACCCCTCTGGGGGTGCGGGAAGGGTCCTGCGAGGCCAGCGGAGGAGCTGGAAGGGCCCCGAGGGCTGCCGGCCTGGGGAGCGGAGTCCCTCGGGGAGGTGGGAACAGGCACTGGCCAAGGCGTCGCATCCCCAAGTTTCGACGATATAAAGAGCCAGGCAGCGCTCTGCGTGCTCTGCCGCTGGTTAGGGGAGCCCGAGAGCAGTCTCAGGCTGTGTGGCAGCAGATGCTTCCAGAAGTATCCTTTGGTTTGTAACATTCTTTAAAAAACCAAGCAAACGAAACCACCAAAACCCCCAAAACATGAGAGCAAAGTTGTGTTTAGGCTGCACTGACTTGGCAGAAGAGTAATGCTTAGCAGCCTCAGGGAATATAGAGGGGTTTAATTCTGTGAGTGCACGTGCTATGTAATATTTTTGTTTATTTGTCAATTCTTTTGGAGGGCCTTATTATGTGGCCTTTGTTTTCCTTCAGATGTAAGGTGCTTGTTACAGCCCTTTGCTCGCCTGCCTTCCACTTCTAAACTGTGCGTTTCCACAGCAGGTTGCATCTGGCTTACCGGGAAAGAAAAGAGTCTATATACAGTGATTGAAGATTTCTTCTTTATATAGTGCCTTTAAAAAAAAAGTGTAGTGCCATTGAAATCAAAGTCTGGCTTCCTGCAATAAAGGGCCCTGCAAATTGACCGCAGGGTCTTTCAGAAAAGTCTGTCTCCTTTTGATACAGACATTGCCAGGGGAAAAGAAAAGGGAAAAATAGGGTTGCCGGTGCTCGGAGGAGTAAACAGGTGAGCATTGTTCATGGGAGTCCTGAGGAGCGGCCCTGCCTGCTCTGCAGACGCTGCTAATGCCGCCGATTCAATCGTATTTACGGGCGTCTCGGCTCTCGACAGATTGTCGCCCCACAGAGATGCCTGTGCTTTCGGCGCAGCGGAGCAGTGACACGTCAGTCGGTGCGCTCGCTGCCAGCCGGGGAGGAAAGCCGCCCTCTGCACCGCCGCCCGGCGCTTCCTCGTACGTTAAAGGTGCCTTTGGGACAAGTCCCTATCAGTTAAATCTACAGGCGATTCTCAAGTTGTCAAGTAAAAGCTGACATGAATTTCTAAATGGCATTAATGTAATTGATGAGGGCTTTTCCCCCATATACGAACTCTAAATATATATGTAAGAAAGTGATTATCTTAATATAATTCATCAGTTGCTTGAAGTGCATGCTAAACCTGAACCTGTTCGCTCTGATAAGCATTTATGTACTGAAGGAATTGATGTTATTTCTCTTGGCCTGTGGTCTTGAATGAAAAAAGCAGACTTGGAGCTTATATTAAAAAGGGCGATTTCCCCCCTCTCCTCTATTTCTGATCGGAGCTTTCCTGGGAACGGCACACCAGAGGGGGATGAACTTTGTTGTTGCTTTTAACCCATGCATACGGGAAAAACTTGGGTATTTGAGAATTTGCTGGGGTGTTTGAGGCTGTATCTTGCACCCCCTCGGCCAGACCGCAGCGTGCTGACCTCTCCTTGGTGGTGGGAGCTGGTTTCCAGGAATAGCTCAGCAAATACTTTGCTCTTTACAAGTGTATCCAGAGGAACAAATGGTGCATATATTCAAAGCATCTGTCATAGCCAGGCACTCTTTCTCACAGTAGTATATGTTGTTTGCTTAGGCAAATACTGATACGGTGCATGAGCAGCAGGGATGGAGTCCTGGCCAAGGATATTAATAATGTCCAAGAATGTTGTGTGCTGCCTGAAGCTATAGCCTGGAGGGGTCACACTGCACAGCTCAAAGGTATTATTTTAACCTGAGGCTAAACTTCTCATTTCTGTTGGTATTTCCCTTCACCCCAGTCTGTATTTATTTCAATTCCTTGAATAGTTTTTTGTTGTTTGGTGCCTAATTCTGTATTCCTTCGCATTATGATATATAGAGTCAGCAGGGCAACGGAGAGTCCACGCTCTCCTTCCCAACCAGGGCTTGCAATGCTTTGGAATGCAACCCAGGGTGGGTAAAACGTCCATGCAGACTGCAGACTTGTAAGAAAGCGGCGCCGTCAAGCATTTCATCGGTTTTTGCATGCAGCAGCATTTGACCTGGAGGTGCAATGCAAATACAGCAGGTAAACCATAGCTGTGAAAAACAGATTGAGGAAGATTGGGGACTTCTTGCAGTGAGGGTCCCTCCGCGGAGGTGCAGCCTGTAGAAACGTGCCCTCGTGTGCTTGTTCCCGTGAGCTTTGTGTTGGCAGTTCCCGTGGTGGTTTGGAGGAGCACCGAGCTGTTACAGGCTGTGGTGTTGGGGCTGTACCAGTCTCACGTTGGCTCTCCTGTCGTCCCCCGCTCCGGTGCAGGACCAGCGGGGAAGGGGACGTCTCTGCTGGAGCACAGCCCTGGCTGGGTGCTCTGCCTGGGGATTGCAGCGACAGCTGCCAGCAGCATCACCACAGCCTGCTTTCGGAGCGCGCCCGTGGTAACGTATGGCCTTTTGCCTTCCCATTTATCTTAGCTGATGCTTGTGTGTTAATGAGAGGAAAGACGCCTGCATGTTCACAGTGAAGCGTCCTTCGCTTCGCACTACGTCCTCTGCAGTTTGGGAGGGAGGACTTTGTAACCTCCGCTGGAAGCGGGGACCGGCTGGCCGTCATGTGAGATGACGGTGTTTTGGGGGGACGCCCGCCCGGCGCGGTGGGTCTGTCCCCCCCCAGCCCCGGGCTGTCGCGATGCTGCTGCAGTAACCAGGTAGGCAGGAGTCACCTTGAGCGCAGCCTCTCAGCTGCTTGAAAAATTTCCCCCTGCGAAGTCAATTCTGTAGACACGTCATTTCTCTCGGGGCGCCTCTGGCAGCTGCTGCACCCCTGAACTCTCCAGCGGTGGTAATTAAATTTCGGAGGCAGGAACAAGGAGACGTTTCTGGGTTTGACTGGTGCATTGGAGAGGAGTAGTGTCGGTGGAGGGTTTTGGCTTCATTCCTTCGCCACAGAGCTGCCTCGCGCTTCTCCTCTGCTTGCTGAAATCAAGCAGAAATCCCTGTCTTTGTAAATCCCTTTTTTTGTCTGGAGGGACTGGTCAGCTCCGAGGGCGCGGGAGCTGAGCAGGGGCTGCCATGCTCAGCAGGCGCTGGCTTACCGGGGCGGTGGGGAACTGTGGCCTCATCACCAAACCCGGGGTGTATCCACACCAGGGGATGCTGGTTTACCGGAGCGTTTTGGTGGCAGGTTATCTGCTGAAAGAGCCTGAAATTGGACCATTGCTGACATGTGGCACAAATGGGCCTTGATGAGGACACGCTGGGGTTCTGTCCCTTCTGGTGTCCCCATGGGGCACTGGCAAATGCCCCCATTACAGGCAGGCACCCCTCGTCCCCCTTCTGCCCGACCCCAGGCAGGGCCCTTCCCACCGTGGCTGGAGCAAGGGCCAGCACAGTGGGAAGGGCTCTCCTCGCTCGGGGCCACCCCGGGTACATCTCCTCGGTCCACCCAGCTGGGGCACGGCTGGGAGGAAGAAGAGGAGCTGCTGTGCACACTTTCGGGTGCTGCAGGACATGTGGAGGCACGTGGCTCCTGCACGCTGTTGAGGACGGTCGGCCTCGGTGCTGCACGGAGCCCAGCCGAAGGGTCTCGGTGGGGGACACAGGGGTGGGAGGGCTCCATCTGCACAAGCTCTGCCTTCAGCTCTGTTTCTCAGGGGTGAGGAGGGGGATGATAGCATCTTCCTCCCTCGAAGGCACACTGAGGGTGGTGGGGCTCTGGTGTGTCCCGCTGGGTATGCGGATGGCTGGAGGTGCAAAGCCCTTCGCAAGGTCGCAGCAAGCGTGCAGCGCTGTGGATGCTCTGGTTTTCTCTTCTTTCACCACAAGCAGAACCACTGCTGTACTGATGTAGAAACCGTCCCATTCCTCGTGCCGTTACCCGTCTCTGTTTTCGCTGTATTTGCTAATTACATCCTCAAAATACAAAGGCACTTCACAGTTTTCTGCTCTGCTTTTGCAAAGTCGATAAATACTAAAAACTTCTGCTCCCGTGGTCAATCACAGTGATTTTTTTGGAAGGGAGTGAGCTTTTCTGGGCTCTTTGTTGCAGAAGAAACAACTCTGGGAAAGCGCACTTCCATTTTTTTAAAAATCTATTTCTATAATTGAAGGATTTCAGATTTCTTTTGTAAGAGCAAGTGCCTGCTTAAACATGGAGACAAATACAACCAATAATATGTACTTGAAATTTAATGCAAGCTAATTCATTTTGGCACAGTCCCAGATATGCTGATTAAATGGCCTGTGAAGTGCTACAATATCTTGATAATGTACATTCTACATTTGATTATATAATCAATTATGTTGCACCTAATAAAATTTAAAATTAGTGAAAAAGCTGTGAGCAGATTGTATCAGGTGCAGAGCGGGTCTTGGGCAGCTTTAAAGAAACTTCTGCAAGCGTACACATTGAAAGAGCGTGCGGGTGCACGTATGTATCTTCAAAATACCGGTCTTTAGTAAACCAGAGGCTCGGTAAAATGTTCCTGTTAATTTATTGACTTCATTTAAAATAAATTGTCTACAGCTCTTGCTAGCCTTGCTGAAACTCAGGGGTCTGTGGCCATCCTGAAGAGGTGACCGTGAAGTCGACGTACAGAACAGTCCGTGCACGAGTCTATCAGCCCCCACCTCTCCCCGGCTCCTTTTGCCGGAGCCGGTTTCTCCCCGGCTTCTGGAGAGCAGCAGGCAGGGCTGGGCAGCGTGGAGCCCTCGGGCTGGGCTCCTCCCGCCCAGGGTGCACGTTGCGTGGTGGGGGGGAGAGGAAAGAGGGTGCAAAAGCAGTTTTTATGTAGAGTTTCCCCCATCGCTCCCTTGCTTTGCTGCCGGCACATTTACTAACATTTTCTGTCAAGAGATGACCTTGCATTGCATTTTTAAAACAGCTTAGGTATTCTTGGCAGTAATTCTGTGATGGCTTTAGAAGGGACATTCTCCCCCTTGGGCAGACGCAGAGTTCAGCTCTGCGTATTGGGGTTTTCCTGCACCCATTGGTGGGAGCAACCTGGCAGTGAGAGCAGAGCCACCCTTCACCGGCTCCTCCGAGCGTCCGTCCCAGGGGAGGACGGTGTATCCCAGCCAGCTCGGGCAGCCTGGCCTACTCCATCATCTGCGACACCTTCACTTGCTTCTGATTTCAGCTGCGAGCGCGCTCTGCTCGCAGGGTTAACCCCGGGATGCTGGCTCGCCTGCCCGGGGCGGCTGGTAATGCTCGGCGTGGCGGGGAGCCCTGGGCTGTCACCCCCGACTCGCCCGTGCACCGGGGAGCAGCCATGGTCGTTTGGCAAACGTTTCTCATTCCTTTCCGGGAAAGTTAGCGATTTCTGGGTGACTAGCTACAGCAGGTTAGGGGAATTTGGCCTGGATTTTATGGCCCTCTGGTAAGAGAGGGTTGATGGGAAACAAATGCGTTATGGCCCCAGACAAGCTGTTGCTACATTTTTTGTTTCATTTTAAAGCAGCACTATCAACCAGTTGGAATATAGGCCTGGAGTATCGCGGGGAGTAATCTAATTAGTATGAAGTCAATTCACTAGTTCCTTTTGTATCTCGTGATTAAATAAGTGGGAAAATGGCTTGAAAATTAGGTGCTAGAACGACCCAATTACATTTCTGTAGCTTTTTGTATTCAATTTCATAAACAATTTTGCTCTTCGCTGGTTAATCAGTGAATGCCTTTTTCCAGTTTGAAAAGCACTTTTGAAATTATAATGCAATTAAATTGTGTGTGGATGTTCTGGCATAGCGAGTGTGAAAGCTGGGGGCCTGGCAGCCAGCCATGTTGTACCTTGACAGTAATGAGTTCCTGAGCTGGCAGCTTGCTGGTGTCATTCATAATATTGTCCATGCTGGGTTACTGTAAAATGCAGCCGCCTCAACTCCTTTCCAGCCAGGGTTGCCAGGATCCGGGTGCCGGATCCTCTCCCTCCCTGTGCAGAGACCGCAGAGCTGGGGAGGATTCCTGGGGCAGATCCGTCGCTGCTGCGGGCGGCAGAGATCAGCCTGCGGGACCCTGCTTTGCGCTTGGCGAGCAGATCGCGATGCGTGCAAGCGCGCAGTGGAGTTTTTTGCAAAGTTGTAGACCAGCTGCATGCTAGCTTTGGGGTTTTTTTTCTTTTTTTTCTTTTTTTCCTTATGTGAGCCTCTGTAGGACTGAAGATGGCCAAGGGGGATGGAGGGGATGAAGTATTATTTTCCTGGGGGGTGTAACTGGGGCAAGTAGGAAAACATCTCACCGTCTTGTCCTTCTCAAAGTCAGCAGTAGATCCGCCCCTGGCCTCGCCACAGCCTCGCTGCCTGATAGCTCTCGGCTCGGGGAGGTGGTAGGTCTGAGCAGTGTCCTCTCACCGGGCAGGTTGTCCCCAGGTGAGCTTGCCCCAAGCTCCCACATGGGCTCTGAAACTGCTGTTTTTCTCCCCAGTCCCAAAATCTGTAAGGGCTGGGGTGTTGTTTAAGCTCCTCTTTTCACAGCCAAAATGCCTATGGTCCATGCAGCATGTGAATCACTTTCAGCGCCAAGTGGCATCGCATCGGATGCCAGCTGCAAATGACTTCCAAAGGCCCACTGGCTCTTTGAGGCCACCAGGCTGTGAAGACCACTACCCACTCCGTGCTTCTGCTGTACTGTGGCCTGTCTCCGCAGGCCTTTTCAGGTCGGAGTTTTTCAAGGCATGCTTTTTGTTCTTGTAGGGTACTTGTCTTGTATTCAGCCTGCTCGTGGTGAGCGGGAGCTAAGTTCAGCCTCCTGGGGAAGGGCGACCAAGTCTGCGTGATCGCCGCCTCCCGTGATTTACAGCCAAATACCACAAGGGGAAAGGTAGAAAGCTGTGTTAAGAGAAAAAGAAATAATGTTGGAAATAATGACTTGCTTGGCAGGTTTTAACAAGTTCAGTAATGGTATTAGGTGCCCTTGGCTCAAGATAGTAACCTCCTCTTAAATGATCATTACCTGGCTAATAAAGACCTCAGAGCAGGTCATTACAGCTTAATTTAGACATAGCATCCTGTTTGGTTCGTGCAGCGTTGCCATCTTTCAAGTTGTTGAATCTATTGCCTGAACGCTGTGGTTGGGAGTTGGGGGTTGCTTGGGTTTTTCCTTTCCCAGCAGCTTAATGAGGAACTGAGTGTTTGCTCGATCGCGATGGCCCTTCAGCTCGGCTGCTCGTGGAGGTGGGGACGTGCATGGGCAGGGGAGAGGACGGGGGACTTCTCCAGCTCATCACTTCAGCTCTGCTTACAGCTCGTGGTTTTCACGAGCATTGATTCAAGGAAGAGCAGGAAGAAGTGATGAGGATGGAGGACCCTGTTCAGGAAAGCTCTTAAACGTGTTTAATTTCACATCTTGTTCAAATCAGTGGGGTTTAAAGGAAGGCTGTAGGGCTTTGCCCTGTTGATGTGTTGTTTCAGGGAACCTGTGGCTTTCAAAGTCCTTTAGGTAGCACTCGCCCAGGCGTCTCCTCCATGTGGGCACCCTCCCCTAGCCATCCCAGGACACGCCAGGCGTGCGCACATTTCCCTTCCCACCATCTCCCTCGGGAAGAGGAGCTGGTTTCAGAGATGAGCGACCGCAGCCAGGTGGGAAGGTGTGCCGGAGCGGGGGTCCAGCCTGGTCCCCACCGTGCCGCCCCAGTCTCTGCTTGCTTGCAGATGAGCCGTCATGCTTCCCTAACCCCATTAGCAGCAAGTTTCAAATGCAAGTAATTACAATAACCAACCCCCACCTGTTATTAATATTTTGAAGACATCTCTTTGATAAGCCCATCTTTTCAGCCAATTTCCTATTTCTGCTGAAAGCAAAGCATTTTTCCTCCCAGTATTGTAAATCTGTTGTTAAAATGAAGAAAAGGAAATGGAAAAAAGGATCCCCCCCCAACAACCAAACCGTAACACCAGGCTTGGTGCTGCGCCGCCTTTGTCAGCCCTGGATAGAATTATGCATCATGAATAAAAACTGCTGTCAACATGCATTGGTTTCAAAACATTAGAGCATATGGTATGTGATTATCTGTATTGTCAAATGCAATAAAGTGAATTTGGATATAATAAAAAATGTAATATTTTAGAAATTTGATAATAAACTGTGGAAGAATTGACAGGCAGAGAGTATTTGACGCCTGTAGGCAAACAGATAAAGATGGCAGGACTTTGTGCTCAGCGGGCAATGGCTACTGCAGGCGCGTTAGGAGCAGCTTTCATTTCTGACGGGGGAGCCTAACTGGGTTAGCTGGCACCCAGGGAGCGATGGCCTTCGTCCCTGCCTTCCCACGGCCGCTCGCTGCTGCTCCACTTGTCCCTGTCCTCTGCCACACGGGGCTGGCAGGCAGGGGCAGGGGACTGGGGCCCACGGCTGGCTCCCCGCGGGCAGGTCTGCGCCCTTTGGCTGTAGGAGAGGTGGCGAGCCGAGTCAGTGGTGAGGCAGGTTTTGGCTTGCCTCGTGGCACAGCGAGGGGCCGCAGGGTGCTTGTTTTGGGGATGGAAATTAGCGTTCGGGTTTGTCACTGGCTCTGTGTGCTGCAGGTCTTGCTACCGAACAGACAGAAGCGTTCGCTTGAAGCATGAGGTTCCCACTGTAGACAGATTAATCGGATTTTACAAGCATTTGGGGTTTTCTTTGATAGCAAAAAGAAATCTGTTAGTTTACGCCACGCTTCCTCCGCCCAGCTGCACTCCCGTTGGTTTTGTACCACTGGCTCGTTGGAGAGCTGGGAAATCCGTACCTGAACCGAAAGGAGCAATGGAAAGCTGTGAGGAGCACGGGTGGGTCTGCTCTCAGTGCTAACGGGAGCTGGGGTCAAATACTGATGAAAAAGCAAACGCTGCCTGAGATAACTTCTCCTTCAGTATCTCGTATTTCAGCCCCATGCATTAATTCTCGAGCCGCTGACAACAATGCGCCCGTTGAGACACGATGTCTCCAACAGAGAGAAGCTGAGTTGGGAACAAACTTTGAGGCCTCCTGTGTAGAAAATTCAGATGTAAAAAATGCAGACGTAAGTGTATCACACGTACATGCAATTTTTCTTAGGTCACCGCTAATGCTTCTAAATGATCTGTGAATGCATTAATGGTTTCTGTTAATTAACAATATGATAAAACTGGCATTTAGTAAGTTGCTGTGTAGTGTGCATTTCAGTCATTATGTACTCAGCGCTTTGGTTTGATTTCAGGATGTTAATAGAATAAAATTTTAATGAAGATTTGTTGTTATGAAAAATTTATTACACAAAGTTCAGGTACCGTTTACATTAGCGCGGTCCGTGACGCGCGGTGGGGTTCCCCTTCCACAGCCCGGTGCCGGTGCTCCGGCAACCACGAGGGCTTTGGCCAGAACCGGCATCCTGGCTCCGGCCCTGTCGCCCCTGCAAGGGGAGGCACGCGTGCCCCCCGCCCTGGAAATTTGGTTAAAAGGGGTTTTTTGAGAGAGGGACAAGTCCCTGTACCCTTCATCCTCTCGTCAGGGAAAATTGTTCCCCAAAACCAGTTTGGGTGGATTTTCACTGGTTCGGAGGAGCAGGCTGCTATGTGGCCCAGCGGCTGCTCATCCGAAGGTGCCTGGTTGTTTGGTTTGGTTTTTTTTTTTTGAGCATTCCTTTGCAAATGCCATGCAGTCGTGGGAGGACGGAGCAAGGAGCAGGAGCCTCGCAGCTTTCCAGAACAAAAGCAAAGGCGTATCTTGCTGGTGCCCTTTATCCAGCTGCGCGGCTGACCTCAGCTCTTTGCTCTCCTGCCGCGCTGGTATTGAAATGCTAGCACCTTGTATGGAGGTTTTGATCTAAGGCAGTTGTCTGCTGATTTAATTTTGAGAATTTACTCTCATGTCATGGCGTATATATTGACGCTTTAAACAGCAGTAATACCTGTCTGCGTCTGCCAGGAGAACCTGACTATTTTCCGTACCCAACCCGAGATGCACATAAACACCAAATGGATGTGCAGGCTAATCATCCGTCTTGATGAGCATCATTCACAGAAGCACTACTAGAGAGCACACTTTACAGTTAAATGAGGATGATATTTTCTATCCTAGACCGTAGGTGTTAACCTTCTCTTTCCCCTTCCATCTCCTGGTGCATCCCTCTCCCAGTCTGGTTATCACGAGGGATAGATGACATCTTGTTCTCCAGGAGCAGGAGGTACCTTCAGGTGCGGCCTGAAGGTTGTCGCTCTTCCCGGCAAACCCCTCCTTAGAGGCAAGGAGGTAAAATCCGGGAAGTGTGCCTCTCAGACTAAGGCTGTGTTCTGCCAATCTGGAGAGAGTTACTTCTTCGGAAGCCAGAGCCTCTCCTTTCGTGTGTTTGCAGCAGAGGAAATGGAAATAACAGGAAATAACAAGTTAGAATTGACAGCTTTTATCCGAGACCATTTTGAGCTTTAACGAGCTGAGATGCAGTACGTCAGAAGAAAACTTTGCAGAAGGGACTAGAAAGTGGGAGGGAAGAAACGGGGGACCTGGACCACAAGGAAAGCGACTTCTCCAAAGACGCAATGTAAGAAGGCAGCAGAGTCGGGGCTGAGTTTTTGAGTTGTGGCTGTTGGGTTGTGGTGCTAACGAACAAATGGCTTTTCCCAGAGGCAGGATTAAACCCACATGTCCCCGTTCCCAGACTCTCAGGGTAATGACTTGAATTACCTTCGCAGACAGCAAGAAGTTAGAAACATCCGTAGTTCGCTGTCTGAGCAATTAAAATGTCCCGGCCCCTCCGCTCGGGTCATTCTCTTTGTCTTGTAAAGACGAGATTCGGTGACAGTGATTACAGGACTTGGTTTCGTGTCCCCTTCTCCCCCATCCCCTGCAGGTTTGTTATTATTATTATTTTTATAAGGTGGCTTGGCAGTGTGGGATGCGGTAGCTTACTAAGTAGCTTTTTCCCCTCTGATTACAAGGGATGTGTGAATAAAGTAGAGCGGTATTGATTCACACCAATCTATGCATCGACTGTGTGGGAGCCACTTGCAATTCCCAGCAGCACCAGAAAGCTTTGCAACAGGGAGAAATATGACCAGGCAAGTTGAGAAAATAAATTAAACTAGTGTCAACTTTTCTTGTTTCTTCCCTCATTATTAATGGATGGAACGGGGCTTGTTTATCAAGAAGAGGAAAAATTAATTGACACGGGCTTTAATGTTATTATGCCTGGCTTGTCTGGTCACATTTCTTCATTTTTAATTTTTTTTTACTTTTTGAAAGGCATTTTATTACAGTTTACAGGACCAGCTGCCAAAACTATTGGTATAAACAAGAAAGCAGGTGCATAAATAATGCCACAGCAGGACTGGACCTTTCCCTGTTTCAAAGCTTAAGTAACTTAAATATGGGGAGAAGAGAAGAGCCATGGAGCAAACACAAACGAGCAGATCAGGTACTGAGACCTAACACAAAAGGGGAACGCAGCCTGAACTAATATTTCCTCATTATAATGCTGTGTGCTGCAGCGGGTGTCAGGCTGGCTATTCCCATCCGTCAGCACAGCCGTTTGTCAGGCAGCGCCCGCGCCGAGGGCTGCTGGGACCACAGACCCCCAGGGACCCGGGGCCGTGCTCCGCGCTCACGCTGTGCCGGCTGGGTTGGGTGTCTGGAGCAGGACGGTGCCGCGGGAGCGCCTTACATGTGTAAGAGGAGTCTGATCCTGCATTAACGAGAGCACCAGCAGGCGACTGTCGGGTTATTCTTGCCTAGCAGCAGGAGTGAGATTTAAGCGGAGCCTGCATCGCTTATTGGTATGATGTGGACCATGTAAATCTCTTCCCTTCTCTCCATGCTCTTGTCTCCTGCCCTTGGTCTTTGGGATTATTGTGCAGGCACAAAAGAGCCTTGGTGATTACTTACTTCCCAGAACCCTTGAAGGAGCTCTCTGGTGCTTTGGCATGCTATAAATGCAGTAAGAGGCAGTCCCAGCTGCAAAGACCCTACGGTCTAACCAGACAATACGGACACAGCTTGGGCGAAGAGGAGCGCTGCAGATGCGGATGAGATGAAGTGACTTGCTCCACCTCACCAGGTGACCCCGAGACAGCCTGGGAGTTGAAACAGGCTCCTGCGGCTCTCCTTCCAGTGCCTTCATCCATCAGAGCATCTTTCCTGGTGGCTGAAGAGCCTCTTCACAGAGCAGCGGTGCCCGTGCGGTAGGCGGGGGCATGCATGCCTCCGGTGAAGGCGGTTTTGGCTCAAGTGCTGGGCTGCGAGCTGGTGATGGAGGTGCCGGCACCCATGGCACTGCCCTGGCTGCTGGGTGCAAGGCACCCTGCTGCGGCAGGGGTCTCGGTTTGCCCGTCAGAGCCCTCCGGGGCCTAACCCCAGCACTAGCCTAGGTTTAACCTTTCTGGCACAGGATGCAATCACCTTGTTTTCCTTGTTTTTATGCACGCACGGGCTTGAAAGAGCGAGACCTTTAACCCGGTAAGCTGCTTTCGTGTAATTCTACTGACGAGTGACGTCCTCTGTGTGTGCAAACGCAGCTGCAATATGTGTCGCTGTACACGCAGATAAAACCCTGGCTGTGGAAGAGTTGCTGCCAACTAGCAAGAGTGAGTAGATCGATTTCATAGCAATGGTGTCGTCATCTCGGCTATATTTTACCGAGGTTGACATAAAACCTCTCAAGTGACAACAAAGGTGTGGAATATAGTTGGTTCAAGTGTGAAAAAAACAAAACGCAGAACACGGGAGCACTGACATTTGGTGTCTTCGGTATGACTTCTTAATATTATTTATGGCTTCTACTGATTTTTTTTTAAATTACTTCAATCTTTTTATGGTTTCAGTCACTTTCTCTGAACAGTGTTTCTCTTATTTCTGGAATACCGTGGCAGAAAGTGCTGCAGCTGAGCTCTGCTTTGCTGCATGGAGCTATCCCATCCACCCACGGGCCTGGGCAGCTTTCTTGGCTGAACAAGGCTCTGGATCAAAGGAGGCTTTTCGGTGTAGCAGAGGTGTGTCGGAGGATGTGTCCTGTGCTGTTGGACGGCAAGTGTCTGGGCTGGCATCTGCAGGCTCATTGGAAATGTTTCCAGGAGAACTCAGGGTTATTTGGATACTTGAGGCTGTCTTGCCTCACACTAAGAGGTGTATTCTTCCAGATTTTCCCTCCCCTGTGAATAATACACTTGTATCTGTTTCCTAGTGGAAAAAAATCCCCTTTTCTGAGTCACTGTTAAAAAAGCCCCGTTCTGCCAGCCAGCCATCCTGAACGGGATCTGGTCTGAAGGGGTACTGAGTACCTTCAGCTTCTTTTACTTCAACTGGAGGCAGCTGCGTCCTCTGCTAATTGACCCCCAAACATTTTAGCTTCTAATTAACAGATGCAGAAAGTCCCAGCGAGTAAAATACGTCACCTGAAGAAGTGGACTCCTGTTCAGTGCCCGCCACGTGTTGCTGTAGGCAGGAGCAGCCACACAGCTGGAGCGGGCTGGAGCAGACCGAGTGCCCGCTCGGCCATCAGCGCCGCGGGAGGACCCCACGGGGTGCGGGATGCTGGAAGTGAGCCGTCCTCTTCCCAAAACCTGCTGCCACGGGAAGCAGCAAGGTCAGACCGGAGGGGACCTCTCCAGTGCCCGCCTGGGTGGCACTTCTGCTGTCCTCCTCGAGAGCCTGCGGGCCCCAGCCTTCATCCTCATCCCTCCGAAATGAGGCTTTGGCATCTCCACATCTTCATGGGCAGTATGAACGGAGGCTGCAAAGCTGCTGCAAGCGCAGTTGTGGAGATCAAACAGGATGGTTTGCTAGATGTCCTGAGTGTCTCCATGTTGATGTGCACTTGGGGAGGTAGGAAGGATGGTGATTTGGGGGTGATGGGATGAGAAATCTTCAACCACTTGGGTGAAATTGCAGGCCCAAGAGAAAAGCCCGGCCCCTCGTCGGACACGGGAGGGCTGGCGGGCTGGGGGGGAGTGGATCAACTGGGCAAAGAGCAGAGCTGCCACCCTGGGAGGTGCAGCCCCCGAGACCACTGGGCATCTGGAGGCAGAGAGACCCCGAGCAGAGGTAGCACTCGCCGCCCCGTGCCGACGGGCCACCTGCACGCCAACGGCGAGGACTTGTTCAAGTTGAATTGTTGGGCCTTCTCATACAGTAACTGCAAAGCAGCTTTTCCGCTGGATAGCCCCCTCCGTCTCCTTCCTTTGCCCAGATCATTCCTGGCAATTAGCCGGAGCTCCGCACGCACGCGGACGCCTGCCCTGTCCACGAGCAGAGCTCCCAGCCGCCGGGACTCTGGGAGATCCTCGCGCATCGTTTTGGCGCCTGTCGGTGCCCATTAACCAGCGGATGAATAGAGTGAAATGACTCCTTTTTCTGAGCAGATGCTGAAGGAGGGTTTTTTCACCTGAAGGTCGTGAATACATGTCTCGGCTTCCTTTAGTGATCGCGCTTGGCTCAGAGCCTCTCGTTTGGGGGCATCTGTTTGCCTCTTATTTTATTTTTTCCCTCTTCTTTGCCTTTTCTTTTACAGAAAAGATTATTCAAATGAATATTCAGTTTTATTCATTTGAATAAAAAACCCAACCGTTTGACTCTGTTAAATGCTTATCTCTTAAATAGAGCTTGTTAGCTTCCAATAATAGCTTCATTCAGAAGGATGTGGTATAATTTCATTTTAAAATGTGTGCTCCTTGACAACCGGAATCCTATTTATGTCACCATTTTAAACAGCCTTCTTTGTTTTGTGTTAATCTTTTTCATACACTTTCCGAGCACCATTTTTTTGTTGACTCTTAGTACCTCTCAGAAGAAATAATTGTCTGTTTAGTCCAGGAAGGTTTCTGAGCCTTTTGGTAATTTAAAAATGAGCATGTATTCATTATGCTAACTAATAAGGCATGCATGCAGTAATATTTTTTTGTGTGTGCAATTACTAAAAGTTGGAATCTGATATTCAGAAAGCGAAACAAAAAAAAGGACCCGTTACCCGTCACTTTTATGAAGTTTTTAATTCTGGGGCATATGATCTCTTGAGGATTGTTCGTTTAAGGAGCGGTAGCATCTCTTCAGTAGCATCCTATGGATTTTAAGTGCCTGTATGCGTGCAGATTTAAATCCTCTGGTTGCTTCCCAGTCAGTTAAAGATGTCGGTAGTTGTAAAGGTAAAACATCGTGGGCCTTCAGCTATGGATCGAGTGCCCTGCGTGGGCTCCGGGCCTGAACCTGCGAGCCCCCTGCCCGCTGGAGCTGCCTGCCCTGCCCGTCTGCCCGCTCCAGAGAGGAAGGAATAAAAGATGGTGTTGGGTTTGCTTACAGACCCAAACACGTCTGTTTTTTCTTGCCAAGGCAGCTAGGCTGGCCTGTGGGAAGTGGCATAGATCTTTTAAAAACCTGCAAATGAGTGTTGACATCTATGGATTGTTATTTTATTCTTGTTATAAAATCTGTAAATGCAGAAAGCTGAGTAGCTATCTGATTTAATCAGACAAATAATTTCTTGATAAACCTGTGCTTAAGCCATATGGAGTGGGATGAGAATGGGAAACTTGTTTCCAAGTCCAAATGTGTAATGACTGCAGTGGGCTTTCTTGCGGTGTTATGCATATTAAGGCTAATCTCCTCTAAATTCCCTCTCTCTCCTCCATCCTGGCAGTGAGACCTGACAAAAGTTGAAAGCGAAATCCTCAACTGCAGTACTCGCTAATGAGTTACTAATGATGAAGATGTTGCTGGTGCTCAAACAATTAATGACTTGTAGACCCGGACTGGCCGTCTCATTGCGCTGGGCAGAGCTGGTCCCCGGCGGCACGCTGCTCCCAGCTCCGGTAATTGCCCGACGCAGCGTGCTCCGGGATTCTTGGGATGCCGTATTCAGCCAGTTAACCACAAAAATTTTAGGTTTAACTACAGGTCTGTTTAAGGTAGATTTAAATGGAGTAATTTAGAAGGCAAATGAAAGACTTGAGTTAAGTAAAATACTTCAAGCTGCTACGTGCTTTAAGTGCAAAGTAAAATACTGTTCTGAGCACTGGGTTTGAGTGCGATGTGCTGTCGGATGATGTGTTACGCCTTGGAGGAGATCTAGAAACCATTTCTGGTGTTTTTTCCCCCACGAAGAGGGTCCAAAGAGGAATGGACCATTGCTACGTGTACTGTGCATTCCCAGACAAGCTGTCTGGGAGCTGCTCGGACCTCGGCTCGGCCAGTGCAGGAGCCAGCAAACGCACGTTACAGCTTCAAATATTGTAGCCTGCAAAATGTATCTTGTACCTGTAGGTTGCCAAAACCTGTATAGTTTTAACATCTTCTGCTGTGTCCCATCAAAGCAAACCCAGTGTGTGTTTACAATGATGAAGTATTGCTTTGGGACCCCAGCACAGAACCTGCCTGCTGCTGGGCGCTTGCTGGGAGCACTGGGTTTGGCAGAGGGAGCAGGTTGGGGGTGGCACTTGGGACTGGCCGGACACAGCCACGGCACTCGCCGCTGCTGGAGGGGGAGCAGGGCCAGTACGGGAAGGTGCTAATTGCAGATGGGAAGTGTCAGTAGCAAAATGGGTTTGAGATGAGGCTGCACAGCCGGGGGGTTGGGATGGGCAGCACGGGATGGACGGACACGCGGCCAGCAGCAGACGGGAGCCGGCTCCTTCGAAGTCAGCAAAGACAAAACTGCTCTGCTGCCGTGCACGGCTGAGTGGAGGGATGCTCACTGGGCAAAGCTATTAACAGAAAACAACAGCGGGCAGCATTGGTTTCCCCTCCCTCTTCCTTCCCCCATCGCCCCAGCTGGGGGGCGAAGGCTGCTGCTGGGGATGCCCCAGCTCCGGCTCGCTTGGCTCACAGCCTGGTGCGATGAAGACGTCACGTGCCGTTTCACCAGCGTTGAGTCCGGCAGAGTTTTCAGGGCAGTTTGGGGGATGAAGTTCATCCTCTTGGTACATTTTTAAGATTCCACTAGCTTAATTGGTGTCGATGTTGACTCATCAAGCCTTTGCCAGAAATGTAACACATCAGATTTTTTTTTTTTGTTTATTAGCTTGATTCTATTGGGTTTTTTAAGGAATGAGCAGAGAACACGACTGTGTATAGCTGTGGTGGGCTGCCAGATTTCTTTAGTGCAGCATGCCTGCAGCCGAGTGGCCCCAGCAGAGCAAATACAGCGTACAGCTACAGGCAGGCAGCAGGCATCAAACGACCCTAAACCAGCCCAAATCCACGGCTCCTTTGAAGCAGCAGTGGTGAAGAGGGGAATGATTAGATCAGAGGCCTTAAACATAATGGTTTCTTGGAGGCCTCAGGATGTCCTGATGAGGTATTAGAGGAAGTAATTCAGGAAGAAAGGGACAAATAACCACCTCCGGAGCCCGGCTGACCTGCAGGGCCGGCTGCATCCGCACGGGACGGAGCTGCGGTGGTTGCGCCGCTGGCCCCGGCACGCAGCGGCGGGGACGTTTGGTGTTTGCTCAAAGTGAATGGAACCACAAAGTGCTGCTGCATGTTTGGGGAAGCATTGGTATTTTTTTCCTCGCCAGGGGTAGTGAGGGGTCAATGAGGAATCATCTTCTGTCTTCCTGGATTTTTATTTTTTTGGGTCGTGTAATGAGTCAGCTCTAATGGAGAAGTCCCGTGGAATTAAACAAGAGATAAAATCAATATGATTCCATAGAAATATAATTGGGTTTTGTAGAGATTGCTCTTAAAAACCTATAAGGTGTAAAAGAAAATATGGCCTTATTGTAGTTTCTGAGCCATCATGTAACCAGGGTGTAACTATCCATTAAATTCTGCAGGATGGATCAAAAAATCCATAAGGAGGTTTTAATTCTCCATTAAGTCCTGTGGAAGAGCTGGAACAGAACCTTATTAATTTTCCCTGAGACTATGCTTCTTCCCTCCATTAGTCTATAAGTTCAGCAACAGCTCCATAGACAGCAGGTGCATTTACACGTGCATATTTTTATGAAAGTTTTCCAAAGTCCCAATGGCTTAGTAATGCTTTATTAAAATGAAATCTGTTTAACTTAACTAATATTTTCCTTTCCCCCTCCCCTTTTTGTTTCTTTATTAAACAGGATTTGGCTTCGTAACTTTTGAAAATGAAGACGTGGTGGAAAAAGTCTGTGAAATTCATTTCCACGAAATCAATAATAAAATGGTGAGTTGTTTTTGTTCCGCAGCGCATGCCAGTGGCAGCGAGCTCTCGCCCTTTCTCACAGACACGTGCCATGCCTGGGTGGTGGCCCTTTGGGACAACCTTCTCCGTGAGGTTAATTGGGTGCTGGGCACACCGTGCCTGGCGGAGGTGTCATGGGGACAGGCTGCTGAGCCTTGACTGTGGCTTGCTTGGGCGCTGCTCCTGTCCCCGCGCCAGCAGGATGGGTGTCTGTCCCCGCCACGAGCACAGGCATTGTCTGCGGGCTCAGGCAGCCGCCCCAGAGCAGGTTTTGGTGTGGAAGCCAAAGATGGTGTGAATCAACCTGCTCAGCTTCTTGACCAGCCCTGGAGAAGCCCTCCTTCTCCACCCCTGCTCTTGGGAAGAGCTGTGGCAGGCGCTGAACAGCTGCGTTAGGGGTTTTCAGGAGGGAAGTGGACTGGGGTAGCTGTTACAGACCGTGTGCTCCCAACATAGCTGTTCTGGTCGAGCTCCCAAGTCCTGATGCTGCTCTGACGTTGCTGCTGCCTGCTGGACCGTCTGCCCTGGGAAGTTGTGGCTCTCTGCCATCGAAACGCAGTCACTTTCCACCCAGGCCCAACCCAGGAGCCAGACCTGGGTGAAGTTTCTTCTAAATGACAGTCAGGTCCCAGGTTGCAGGTTGCCCTGTCAGTAAAGCCACTGAGCCAGGTGAAAAAGGGCATTTGTATTTCAACTGATGCAGTAACTTTGATATTTTCAGCTAAAATATTCTTTTTCCCTTTGTCAAAACATCCTTTGCTTCTCAAATGTGTATTCAGATATGCATTGTATATTGGTCTGATATGTGTTCACAGGCTTTAAATTCAATAATAGAGCTTTTAGTGTGGATAAGATCAAAGCAATCTCCTTGGCATATGCTGGAGGCCTGATTCAATATTTGACTTGCTAATTTTTCCCAGGGCACTGAAATAATATTCTTCATATTGTTCCTCACCGCAGTATGCATCTGAAATAAAAGTAAGGGTCCCCTTGGCCAAGCGAGTGGTGGGCTGGGCCGGGCAGGGCTGGGGCAGTTCCCCTTGCCTGGCGGGAAGCCTCTCGCTCCATCTCCGATGGGTGCCGCGGGCTCTGCCTCTGCCCTGTCCAAGCCTCTCGCTGCTTCCCCAGCCTCCTCCTGCTTCTGGGGTTTCCTGCCTGGCACCAGCCATGCCTCGCCTGAGACACGTGGGTTGTGGGGGAGGCTCCTAAACTAAACTAAACACTAAACTCCTAAACTAAACACTGATTAATCTGCCTTAAAACAAAAAGAATGAGCCCCAACCACCCCCACCCCAGCATCCAGACGACAGACCCAGCAACAAATTAGAAATGCTTGGAATATAAATTTAGGTAAGACTTGTCAGTTGGGAGGGAAGAGCTACAGTGCCGCGCTCCAGGATTTTCCTACCGCTTAATCGCGGGTGGGTGCGTGCCATGTCATACTCCATATGTTTAGTTATTTCACACAGTAGTGTTTTCTGTGGAGCAAGGCTCAGCCTTTGCCCGATGCAGATCAGCGCTGCCCGGTGTTGCCCTGGCGAGGTGCTGGATGTTGGCTGGAGGGAGCAGCAGGGTGGTGGTGTGTCCCAGCAAAACCGGCGCCAGCAGCGGGGCAGAGCACATTACTTGACGCTTCCTAGTGGGATCTGCACTCCTGCACTGTAAAAATCTTACCCAGCTGTTTGCAGCCCCCTGCTAGGGGAGGAGCGGTAGGAGAGGTGTTGGGAGGGTTTCTTCGCAGATGAAAGGCTGCACGGGAAGGTAACAGCAGTGCAGGGAACGTGGAGGATGGGACAAGGCGAAAACACTTGAGGAAGATCACAAAGAGCAAAAGAAACAGTGTAGGCTGTTGGTGTTTTGTTGTCGCGGATAATTAAAAGATATTCTCCCCAGCTCTCTGTGCCTGCTTGGTGCACGATCCAGGTGCCACGACGCTTTGAGCGTTCTCTTCTTGTCACTTCTTCTGCAGCACTAATTTTAAAAGCAGCCCACGAGGGAGGAGATGAGACATGATCCTGTCTCGGGACTGACTCATTGCTGATGTGTCTGCAGATTAATTACCAAACCATGCAGGGACAGGAGAGCTTGTGCACGCGTGTGTGACAATGAGCTGGTGCAGATGGCCAGAGGTGACACGCAGCTGGCTGGTGGTCGGAGTTAGGTGCAGACGGACTTTCCGCGGCACCCTCGGAGACTGGCCGCTCCTGCTTCGTTTTTAACATGTCCCCCTCTAGCGCTGAGCTGCCAAGGGGACGGGTTCTCACAGCCCCAGCTCAAGGCGATGGGGTTTGCAGCCGCTTGGTGAGCTGGGACAGGGACGGCCCATCCCCATCCCTGTCCCCATCCCCAGGCTGCTCGGCTGGGCCATCTGCGGCTCGGCGGGCACCGACTCGCCCCGAGATCGCTCTTTCTCATCTCCTGAATGCTGTCATTTCCCAAAACACGGGGGCAAGCAAAGGGTAGCAGGGCTGCTGTTGTTCACAAGCCTATTTCTAGCCTCCCATCTCCCTGGCAGGCTATTTTTAGCCCACCCATTCTGCTTCTGTTGCCATCCATAAAGCTTAGAATGTCAAATGTAATATTAAACGAGCAGTGTGAAAGCGAAAAGAAAATGCCAGTGAGGTATTTAATAAATGAAACTTGGAATTTACGTGGGAGGCCAAAGATGCTCTCCAAACATTGCGGGGGGGGGGAACAAATAAAACCCAAACAAGCTATCCCCAGAATATTCTTCTTCTGACACAAGCAGGCTGCTTTGCAAAGAGAAACCTGGTTTTCCAAGGGGGTGCAAAAGTAGCTGGAAACGAAATGTGATGGGTAATTTATTTTCCCTTAGATCCCACTGTGATAGAGCCGTTCACATCGCAGGGACGGTGGGACAAGCACCAGCGAGCAGCGTGATGAGCCGAGCCTGGCCCGGGTGCTTTGCACTTGAAGTCAGGATCTCAAGTCAGACTCCGGAGCAGCTGAAAAAATGTTAGGCTGCTTTAAGATAGGCTTTGATGCTGCGTAGCACCTGCGGCTGTGTCTCTCTCTCGTGGTGGGATTTTGTGGGGTTTTGGTTGTAGGGTTTTTTAATGTATCAGCACTCTTCAGGCTTCTCCCCCGCCTGGCAGCCTTCGCTGTGCAGTGACGTTTCAGACGTGTATATCACACACCACGTGCCTTTGGGTTTTCATCCAAATGCTTTGTAGTCTAAGGCACCTCCATCCCTGGAAAGACCAAACTGTGCACCATGTGCAGAAGGCAGGAGGGCGCATGAGACCACCAGTGTCCGAGGTCCCTGCAGTAACCGGGAGCAGAAGCAGCACAACATGCAGCCAACAAACCGCCTCCAACCTTGCACAGACATCTTGAGAAGCCACTGGGTCCTTTGCCAGGTGGATGCTACAGAGGTCAACCCCCAGATGTGGTGTTGGGCCTCGTGCATGATCCTGCTGCCTCTCCAGCTGGTGTCTTACTGGTGGCGCTGATGGGTTTGCTGGCTGTGTTGGGAGGGGATACATGGAGCATAGTGCAGGGGTGTTGCATGTTGTGCTGCTCGGCTGTTTACAGGCACTACCCTGGGCTGCAGGCGTTTGGGGTGTTGTAGGTAGCTAGTTCTGGAGCAGATGTCTTCGAGGAGGCTTGACCAAATGACCCTGCCATCTCTGCATACGGAGCATCTGGGTCAGGGAGTGGCTGTAGGGCTGAAAATGAGATGTGGCATTGGCTTGCCCAGAAGGTATGTCAAGGGACAAAGGGGAAAGTTATAGGACATGAGAGATTTTCTTGTGGGCATGTGCTTAATCTGGGCCAGAAATCACTCTTCTCCCTTGTGAGGAAATTGTTTGAGTGCTGTAAGCGTGTTTTGATGCTTTTGTCCCAGATCTGCAAAGCCCACAAGCTCATCACACCTTGGCCCTCCCTCGCCCCTCCCAGCCCTCCATGGGGGCATTAACCCTTGTTTCAAAGCAAGAAGCCAGAGAGTTAAGAAACAGCCTTCAGTGGCCAGAAAGTAAATGAGGCAGCTCCAGTTTGAGGACCCTACTGCAATCCCTGGGAAACTCTTTGGAGTTGGGGTTGTCCCTTCATTTGACACATCCGTAGGACCTACCAAAAGGGAGCTGTCACCATGAACGCCCAGGGAAGTGGTACAACCACGGTCCCTGGAAGTATTCAAAAAACCTGTGGATGTGGTGCTTAGGGTTTAGATGTGGACCAGGCAGTCAGGTTAACAGGCTGGACTCGATGATCTCAGAGGTCCTTTCCAACCTTAACGATTCTGTGATTCTATGGATGGGGCATACGGGCACCGAGGCTAAAAGTGTGCCTGACTCGGGGGAGTCTAGTTGTCAGCAAGTCACAGGAGAGCATCGCTTCTCGTTGTTTCCTACTGTAGGATCACTACCGGCCTGTAGAGCTGACACATGGCTGGTTGTTGTGGGAGAGCGTCTACGGGCACCGCGGTGAACTGTCGTGCGAAGAGGCTGATGGTCATGGCAGCAGGTTCTCTGCAGAGGGCTCGTTGCAGGAGTGAGGGCAATAGGACCCCGTGCAGGGCGGTGCTGGGCAGGTACGCAAGGTGTCACTGACGTTAGCGGTGCTAGGGAGAGGCTGAAGGTGCGGTAGCTTTGGAAAGCCCATCTGTCAGCTGAAGGACACTGCAGACCGCTTGCAGGTTGGATGCATTCCTATAGAGTTGTCTTCACCGTGCTTTAAATTATGTAGCTCATGAGCTGTACAGTGACGCCGCCCTTGCCAGGTTCTCCAAGGGTGGCTGGGTTCTCCAGCCCGCACAGGACAAGGAGCTGCCCGACGCTGGATGTTATCGGGTGTTTTGGGGACAAACTGAATTGATGAATCGCAAGAAACTCTGGCAGGCTCCTCTGCTCTCCCGTAGCTGCCGACTTCTCTTACGGTCTGAGGACACACTGAGCAGCTTCCGTCCCCATTGTCCCCACCTTTGTCAATGATCTAATGGGTTTTTTAAAATATGCTTATAACCTGTCTTCCGTGGCCTGGTGTCGCCCTGCCTTTGCGGCAGGACCGGGTGAATACAGATTCCTCTGTTAGAGGAGCGATAGTTTTGGCTTGCCATGGCATGAATGACATGGCGTCCCCAAGGTAATCGAATCTCAGCTAACTGTGAATTGCACATTGCTGGCAAGACAAAGTTGCCTTGTCTTTGGGTGGTAAAATGTTTTTTTTGTGCATTGTGAGTATGTGCGCATTCTGCTTTCCTCAAAATAGCCCTGGTTTCCCTGGAAAGCTGTTAGCCATGGTTTTTGAGACATCCTGGTGCTGCGAGCTGACAGCCTGTGTTGTTGCACTGGGTATAAGAGGCTTTTCACTCCCCATCTCAGCTCCTGGGTTCTCGTGGCTTCGACTGCTCGGCTTGACCCAAGAGTACTCCAGTGTAATGTTAATTCTCCAAACTAGACTAAACAAAAATAGTGAATTTTAGTTTCCCTGCCTTTCTTTTTTTTTAGCCTTAGAGTTAAAACTTTCTTTGTTAGGCTGCTGAAAGTGAAGCACATCCCTCATACAGGGGAGGTGGAAAAAATCTGGAAATTATTAAGATGTACAGAAATGCTGAACTGAAAGTTTGTGCAAGATCCAAATTTATGTATGAAGTACCCGCATCGGGCGGGCTCTTGGGGGTGATTTGGTACAGAGCTGAGCACTGACTCATAAATCCAGATCCATTGCCTCTTGGAGAAGGCCCGTCGCACGTCCCGCTTTGCCAGCACGCGTGTGACATCCCTGCTGCCTCCAGGGTTTCACCCTCACGGTAACAGTGGCTGCGGGATGGTTATAGGCATCTCCATCCCGTTACCCAGGGGGGAGCAGGACTGGCTTTTTGCAGACAAGCAACCTGGCTCTTTTTTTTCCCCTTTTGCTGCCTGTGTTGATGAAGAGGCACCATCCAAGCCCACCACTGGTCCACTGACATGGTGCTTCACCTCCCATTGCTGCGTTTTCCCCGTTTGCCGATGGGATGGTGCGTGGACAGCTTCTGCAGAGCACCTGAAGGCCTGACGTGGCTGAACGGGGAGTGTAAAAATCCACCCGAGGCGTGCTGCCGGGCCGGGGTCATGCAGCCCCTTCCCGAGGGATGGCAGAGCGGGGCTGGGGCTCCTGGTCCCGTATCTTGCATCTTATCCCTCCCAGGGGGAAGGAGTCTCTGCTGGATAACGGAGAATATTTTTGCCTTCGATATGGGGTATATTTGTTTACAAAGGCTTAGGAATTATTTTTCTTTCCTACTGGTGACTTTTTCTTCCCCTTTAAGTCCCAGTTAAAACTTCTTTGCAGCTCGCTGCCATTCCCTTTATATCCTCGTGTGCTGTGAAAATCATAAATTACGCTAGTCTTTCAGAGAGCAGCGGTAGGCTGTTTTGTGGTTGCAAAAGCTAATTACTGGGATATTGTTTCTAACGGTGCTAATCCAAACTTCATTTTCCTGTTAATTGTCCGTCGAGCCAAGCTAGATTGTTTTTATCATCCTGATTGTTTGCAGCACAAGCGGCTGCGAGGTGTAACCAATGCTGCCGTGACATTTGGAGTGGTGGCGAACCTGAAAAATGTGGTTGCGAAATGAAATGACACACTTCTGGTGCTCACCCCTGGTCATTTGGCTGGAGAAATTAGATTGGCAGACTCCTGTTAAATGCCCCTCTGATTAAAAATAAGCAAAGCACGCTTTGCGAGGATATTGCTGAGCTGCTGTGCTGGCGTGCAGGCTGGCGGGGAGGGAGGCTGGCGTTGGTGCTCGGCGTTTCGAGCTTGCTGTGTCCCTGGGCTCTCCGGGGCGGTTGATGGAGAGGGGAGGTAGCGGCAGGCTGCCGGCTTTGGGCTGTGGGGCTTTCTGGGGCACTGAGGTGTCGGGCGGCACACAGCCGAATTAGGCTGAAACCCACCATCGAGGCTCAGGCTTACACCTCCCTGGGAAGCTCTGAAGGCTTCATCCTGGCGGGCCAGCGATGGGCATATGTATCCTGCACTGTCCTCATCCCCAGCCCCGCTCTGGCAGCAGCACCTCAGCGTGCGAGCGGCTGCACAACGAATTCATTGATACGAAGTTTTCTGTTTCCTTTTCTTTCTCTTTTTTGTCTTAATATCAGGACCTGGGAACCCTGTGGGGCACCGTGGGGCTCTCCATCGTGCGCTCAGTAGTGTGTCTGCACCGTCACGTGCCTGCGGGAGTCTGCGCGTGTGCATGGGAGTGTGGGAGTGGGTGTGTGTGGTTGTGCAGGGGACAGGGGTGTGGAGGTTGGTGGCCCTGGCTGGAGGACGCACCGGTTCTCACCATGGCCCTCACTGGGGTGTTTCTCTCCCAGAGAGAGAAACAGCACTGAGGAGGAGATGGAGGAAATCGCTGGCCCCGTTGTGGCTGCGCCTGAGTTTCGGGATGTCCGGAGAGCGGGTCTCTTCAACACCTCTCTTGCTCTTGCTCCTGCTGGCCCGTTTTCCCTGTTTCCCTTGCGCAGCGGGGTCCGGGCTGTGCACAAGCCTCCCTACTGCAGCCGTCCCTGGTCCCTCTCTGCCCTGCTGCTGCCTCCTGCAAGGACCCAAACACTTCTTGGCAGAAGAGTAGCAAAACATGAACTCCAGAAGGATTTTGCTCCAAACTTCACTGGGTTGGGGCAGCTTGTTTGCAAGAAGTGCGTGTTTTGGCAGCGTTGGCAGTGTCTGAGCATTGTAGCTTCGGGAAGTATTGCAAGCAAGCAAAGTAAATACGGTCTGTGGAGGTTTGCAGCAGAAGGGGGAGGAGTAGGTGGTTTTGTGTAAAATACTCCCATTACAGTCAGTTAACCTTTATGTTACCTAAATGAAAATTGTATAAACCTGAAATTTTCACTGATCGGGTTGCCTAGGAACAGGCGGTTGGTTTTCATAAGACAATGAATACATAGTCACTGATCGGGCTATTAGGCACCGAGATGTTTAGCCGTATTATCCTACATCCCCGGGCTTGCCTGGGGTAGTTACCTGCTTGCGCGCGGGGCGCACACCCACCTTTCTGTGCTTGTGCGAGCGATGGAGGTGACGCGGGAAACATGACCCTGCTCGGAGCCGACCCTCCTAGTCCTCCATGACAAGCAGCCCCGTTCCCGAGCCCCTGCCCGCAGGCTGGCAGCGCCATGTCCGGGAGGGCTGAGGGCAGCGGGGCTGCATGTGCCCGTGCCACCACGTCTGTCGGGAGCACGGTCCCGGCTTGCGGCACCCCTGCTCCCACTCTGGTCTGGTCAGGCAAGGGCCAGGGGGAGCGTAAATGTGCAAAGAGGACGAGGAACTGGTTGAAGAACAAAGTTAGAGGCATAAAGCTCAAACCTCTGGATTCAGCCCGAGACCCTTACCTTTAGACCAGCGATTCTCATCATGCGAACAGTACAGGTAGGGCAGACGGTGGCTTGGGGCTTCCCCGCACCCCATGCAGGGCTGCACTGCACGTCTGCACGTTTTCCTCTTGCTCAGAGCATGGACTAAGGTGTAGAGCCATAGAAATGGGTTGGGATAACTCTGATTAGCTCCAAACCGGCTTACCAGCATGGCTGTAGCACCAGCGCCAAGGGGAGCGCGGGGCCAGTCTGCTGCAGGGGGCGAGTCGGCAGTGCTGGAGCTGGAGAACATGGACAAGTGCTTTATTTCTCCCTTTTCCTATCCAAAAAGCAGCTGAGAACCAGCACCCAGCAGTGCGGCTGGGGGCCCTGGATGTCCTGCTGCCAGCGGGGCTGGGTCCCCGCCTCTCACAAGGTGTTGGCGGAGGCTCGCAATGTGGTTCAGGTGGCACTGAGCAACTTCAAAAGGCAGCAGGAGTAACTGGAAGTGAAAGAATGCAGATTGTTCATTAATAGGTTTACAGAAATTTTCTGCTGGGTAGAAATATTGATTCTTTATTCCTATTTTAAAAGGAGCTTTTTGTAATGATAGCCAAGAGTCATTTTCTGTTATCGATTGCCACAGAGCTGTGCTGGAGACCTCCCTCCATTCATTCCACGCCCGCGAGTATCATTGAGAGTGAACGCAGCACAGGTTTTCCTTTCAGAACACGGCAACTTCTTAAATCAGCGTTTCTGTCATCTTTACAGTGGGGTTTTGCTATGTGTGTTTAAAGAGACGTACACGTTTGCTCTTTTAAATCCGTTTATGCTGTTCTTAAAGTTCACCTTTGAGGGGGAGGCGGTGTGGGGAGGTAAATGCTAAAAATAAAACTCCCCCCTTAAGTAGATCAGTTCTGCATTTGACATTTACATGGAATTCATTTGCATCTCATTTGTACATGTTTCTGCTCAATAGGTAGAATGTAAGAAAGCACAACCTAAAGAAGTGATGTTTCCACCAGGGACGAGAGGAAGGGCACGTGGATTACCGTATACCATGGACGCTTTTATGCTAGGGATGGGAATGTTGGGTAAGTGCCGTAGCCACCACACGTCTCCCGGAGCCAGCGGCTCCCGTGTTGTCTCCCTGATTTCTGAACGCTTAAGGCGTAGGGGTGAGCAAATCCCTGCACCTGCGTGGGTGCCAGTCTAAAACTTCAGCAGGGGTGGAGTGGGGAAAATAATCCTGTCTGTGGTAAATTATTAACTCCCCCCCCCCCCCCTTCCTGGAATATAAAAATTTGCATTTAAATGGATGTTTTAAATAGCCTGTTTTACTCTTACTCGCAAAAATAGAATGATGAAAGACGCAGTGTGTTCATTCTGACTAAAAATGATCTCTCCCCTTTTTTAGAGGAATTGAGTCACACATTATTCCCCTTCTTTTAAAGGTATCTTTGACAGTTCAGCATAGATAATTGAAAATCTTGCTGGTTCTTAAATGGCATGCAAGATGGAGAAAGCAGGGAGATGCGTAACAGTATAGGTCACAACAATAATTACAAGTTTCAAGGAGATGGAACGGTATTTTAGTCCAGAGTATTGTGTCCAGAAAATACTAATTAAATGGGATAAATGATATTTAATGGCAGAATTCTATTTGTGTATGAGGTCTATTTAGTTATAATTGGTTCTCATTTGTTTCTGCCTAGATAGTTCTTCTTTCTATATAATGTGACAACCTCTTGATACTCTGTCCTCAGATTTACTAACCCAAAACGCTGCTAATCCATTGCCAACGTATTTTTTTAAAACCCCATATATTTTCAACTTTCCGCTCCCTTTGTGTCACTGGACTTTCCCTCGGTTGTCACCTGCTGTGTCCGTAAAGCACGCATGATCGAGAGGTGTTCCCAGGCAGAAATCAGCCTTTCCCAGGCTAGCATCCCTGGTACGTGGCCTCTCCGGGATGCTTTGAATTTTCTGTCCTGGGTTTAGATGATCCCAGAAGCTGAGGACAAAAACCAGCCTGGAAAGCTGGTGCTCGGTTGTCCTGAGCTCTGCTGAGCAGGTCCACGGGCTGTCTGAGATGCTGGAGGACCCCCAGGCTCCTGGAGCGGGCGTCAGGTCAGAGGACTGGGTTCCTATGAGTATCAGGCTGTTAGGCTGGGATTTCTGACTTCAGGCACCGCTTGATTTGATAGGGAAAACTTTCCTGCCATGTTTGCTTTATCTCTGAATTAATAGTACTTCTGTTCGTGTGGCTGGAGCGATCCATTTCTGGGATGTGTAATTCGGTTATTTCAGCTGATCATCTATTTTTCTGTCCCCACACTCCACTGCCACCCTGCCCCACAGTGTTTGGAAATTACATTTTACGGTTAAAATATTTATCATCTTCTAGTCAGTCTGTGATTTCGTTACCTGTATGTTCCCAGTGTGCTTGAGCCTATGTACTTTATTTCTGTTGTTTCTCTTTCTTTTCCACTTGTGGTGCCCGAGGTTTGGGGTGGTGGAGGTGGTGCGTGCCGCCTTGCTGGCCAGTCCCGCCTGGCTGCTGGAGGAGAGAGCCCAGGTTGCCCCGGGTAGGCGAAAAGCCCCAGGGCAGCATCCCTCTTCTGCTCACCATGGGCAGAGTAGCCTCAACCCTTCTCGCAGCCAGGCAAGGAGTGAATGGAGCCAGGGTCTACCCCAGTGACCTGAAGGGAAAATTCATTCCCACCGGGGCTGCCTCTCTGGAAAAAGATCGTTTCAAGCCCTAAGAAGTAAGGGAAGAAGCCCTCAGCGAGCGGATCTGCGTCTGCACAGAGCAAGCGATGCGGGTGCCTGTTGGCAAATCCCCGTCCTGCTGCGGTGGGTGGGTCGGGTCACCCCAACCGGCTCTGCTCCGGCCAGTCTCGCAATGTGCTCTTATTAGATTTCAAATCAGGGTGACTTGCTCAGAATTAATGATTGATTTCGTGTTGAAGGCCAGATGCTTCATTAGCTGCTCTAGCTGGTTTTTTCATCTTCCAAGTTCCTGCTTGCTACAGTGGCACCGTGTTAAATAATTAAGTGCTAAACAAGGAAATTGTAACACGCGAGAGCAAGGCTGCCTGGATGGCCGTTATAAATCCCCGTTTTCAAAGGCTGCCTGTAGGAGTTGGCTTCAAGGGCGCTGATGGGCAGCGGCTCAGCGGGGAGCCCGAATCTCTCCTCCCCAGTCCCCAGCAGCTGCGCGGCGATGGGGCCCAGTCCCCGCAGGGAGAGGGGCGTAATTAACCCATCAAACGACGAGGCGCACAAAGTAACGTACCGCCGGAGGCAGCGTCTGCAGTAGCTGAGCATTTTGCTGAGATCCCAGGAGGCTGGTGTCAGCCCTACCCCGTTCCTCCTTTCAGCTGCCTAGCTGGACTGAAACAGAGCGATTGGGGCTGGTCTTGAAGAATTTTTATACCTGTTTCCAGAAGCCCTTGTTCAAGGTCACCTTCTCCAGATGCCGTTCATGGGCAGAGGGAGGGAATCGGAGGAACGAAGGCACGAGACAACCCAAAGGAAAGAGCGGAGAGCTACTCCCTCCAAAGCTATTAAGGAAGTTGGTCTTTTTCATTAATCACAGCCTCCCCAAGGAGCCTGCAGCAGCCGGGGTCTAAAGGTGCGTAGGCAGCCGCTTCTGTGATGATTTGGTTGATTGGAACAAAATTAAAGTGTTCTTCTGAAAGGATTTTTTGACTCCGAGAGCACGGGCAGGCTGAGCCTTTTGCCAGGACTGCTTCTGGGCTCTTGGGCTTGGTCTGCTGGTGGACGTGAGCGGTCTTGGGGGAGATCAGGAACATTAATTAGCCACTCTGCATGAGGAGTGGGCTAGAGAGGTTTCAGTCCCAGTGATCTCTCGCCCTGGCAGCCCACCCGGCAGGAAGAGCTGCTCCCCAGCAGCATCCCGTGGATGCTCCTGAACAGGCACCGTGTCCCCCCGAGCAGGCGATGCACACATCTGCAGCCAAGCGGGAGCAGTTGCGGTGGCCGAGAAGCTTGCCATGCGCCCAGAAGCCTCACCTCTGTCACCTGGTCCTGGTGTGCAAACCAGGAGCCCCGTCACCCAAGGGTGTGTGGGTGTCACTGCATTGCCCCACGGCTTTCTGCCCTCCATTCAGGTCTGTACCTGAAAACTTGAAAAAACCAAGAGAAAAGAAAGCAACTGAGGAGCAACGTTAATAGCAGGTCATCTCCGTCTGCCCTCCCATCTGAAGCAGCTCTGTGCATCTGGGACTTTGCAGCTGCCGTTGCAGTGGTCCCGGCGGTGACGCCCGGCTCTGGAGGTGACTGTCGCACTGCTTGGTCTGAGCTGGGGCCCTGCAGCACTTATTTCTTCTGGCAATGGGCATCTTAGACTTGCTGGTGTTTAATATTAAAGTTGGGCTCTTTTTAACTTACAAACCCCTCCAGAAACAGGAGCGCTCGGCCCATAAAGCTTATAGCCCCAGAGTGCCAAAATGATGTCTGATATGAACACCGGATTTCAGAAAGTCTCTAGCAGGCTGCTTGTGTCGCTGCACAAGGCAGAGCGGGGCTCTGCATTACTGCACACGTTCAATCTAGGTAGGCTGAACTCATGCATAAAAGAAGCTTGTGCCCTTCAAAGAAAGTCATTCCTTTTTTCCGTTAGACTCCGTTTAATAGAGTAGCAGCTGCCTCTGAGGCAGGATTCAGGAAGGGGAGCCCTTTGTTAGCACAGGCTTCCCGGGAGGCTGGCACAACTTACTGGAACCCCCCTGGGCTCCTAGAGCAGCACCCGCTGTAGCCATCACTGGCAAACGTGGCCATGGCCAGCTTTAGCCCAGCTCTTTAATTCCCTTGAAGAAGGAGATAGGTCAACTTTGTTGGACCAAGGGAGAAACTCCTACAGCAGATGTGTTTCTTCTCCATAGCTGCTCCCTAGTGTATGACCACCCCATGTCCGTAGGAGGTGATTTTTGGTTTGCATTCCCTGGTGCCACAGGTGCTTACGTCAAGGTCACAGCACATTTCTTTTGAGAAAGACCCTGAGCATTTTTATTGCAGCGTGGGGCTGTGCTTTGGCAGAAGGACTGTGCCTTTCCTTGCAAAGGAGCTGGCATTCCTTGCTGTGAGCAACATTGGGAAACAATAATTTTCTTGCATTTACTGGAACATTTGAATTAATTTTGAAAGCAGAGGTCCCCAGGCCCCAATGTGCCCAGTGTTCCCACGTAGTAACTATGAGTTTTGTCCATCTTGGATCACCAAATTTAAAAATGAAGAGAGATTTCCGTAGCCTGGTTGAGTGGCTGTGGACACTTCCCCGCTCGGAGCAGAGAAGCCGTTTCTCCTTCTGGGGGTGCTGGTGGGGATGGAGGGGAGTCGGGAGTCCAGCTCACCTCTCCTGCCTTTCCAGTGGCCTTGTGTGTGCGCCGTGGCAAGCTGCTCGGTTTGCAGGGCCACAGTTCCCCTGTGTGGAGTGGAAGGTAGGGCAGTTTGCCCAGATTTTGTAAAACGCCTGCAATGCTTAGGCTTTATCATGGGCCCACCAGCATGGGCTTTAGCACCAGGAATGCTGGGATGCCCTTAGGTACGCTGTAAATAAAAAGGTCAGTGTTACCTGTTTGCAATTGTTTTCATCCTGGAAGCAGAGCCTTTGCTTTCCCCCGGGAGACCGTCTCTGCACCGAGCGGTTGCTCACATGCTGCGGTGGTAACGGACTCCGCGGCCGCATTGCGTGTTGCCTTCACCACGAGTGTGACAGCCGGTTGAGCGTGACCATCGGGTGGTCAGCGTGGTGCTTCCAGCAACCATCGCTCTCGCCTTGCGTGCCAGCGCTGCCTGGGCAGGGCCAGATCTGGGCTGCTGCGAAATGGGGCTCTGCAAGGCTCCCGCAGATGGGCTGGACGTTCAGCCAGCCTGTGGGATGGGTGCCTCGGACCCGCTGTCGTCGATGTCAGACAGGGGCTGGGTGGAAGTGGTGGTGTGAAAGCAGTTTTGGTTGTTGGTTTGAGTTGTGCTTCCATGGACAGGAGGGTCTCACTTCAGAGGAGGCAATCCAGGCAAAACTTGGGTTTTTGGTTTAGCAACAAGGGATAATTAGAGAGATTGATCATTCCCCAGGACTACTGAAGCAAATAAACTGTTTGGTGCCCAATGCAGGATGAGAATGGCATCTAATGGAAATGGTGGTAGGTCAGCATGGCCATAATTTGGCTTGATGAAGCATCCACATGGGCATGGTGTTAATGCGCTATTGATATTCAGCCAGGCAATTTCCCCTGCGCAGATCGGGCTTTGACTCGTTAGAGCAGAGCTTGGGCACTGCAGCAGTAAATGAAGAGGAAAATTGAAGTAATGTTGTATTATAAATTTATGATTTCATCTGCCTGACCTAGAGAGCGTTGAGCACTGGCGATGCAGGCGAGAGCCCCCCAGGCAGCTCCGCCGGTGCCGCTGCCATCAGGCACGGCCGGGTTTGGACGGGGAGAGCCGGGCTGCTGCTGTGTGCTGCCCTGGGTTCGGAGGCAGATGCACCGGCGCAGGAGCATCCCCGGCCCCACAGAGCATTCCAGGGCAGGGCAGCAGAATAGACGGCATCCTGCACTGCGATGCCAGCTCCAAAAACACCACGGGTACGCGGGCAGCTGCCATCCGCTGCCGTGCCGGTCCGGCTGGGGCCATGAGGACCGCACCTGCAGCCCCCGCTCCCCGGGGCACACCTCAGGCGCTGCCCAGCACACCGGTCCCCTGCGGCCCTGACAGTCGCCTGCTGACAGATCTGCTCCAGAGTCGTTCAAATTGGAATAAAACTTGATTTTTTCCAGTTGGCAAGGAGAGGGGCTGCAGTCGGATGCCACAGAGCGATTTTTCATGGTGGAGCTCACAGTGGTGTTAATGGCGCTACTTACTTAGCAAACAATCCATTTATCAATATTGTTGTTTTTTTTAAAAAAAAAAAGGAAAAAAAGGTTTGTAAAGCTTAACTCTGAAAGATCTGATTTAATGACAGAGGTGATTAATTTCTAAGGGAATCCAGCTGTTGAGCTGTGAAATAAATACGCAAGGGCTAAGCGGTGTGTACATATCGCTGAAAGCCACAGCCTGCTGTCCTGGGATTGCAGGGCTGCTTTCCCCTGGCACTGCTTAATCCCGTAATCAAAATTCATCCAAGCATTTTTATCTTCCAGTTTTAGATTATGGTTAATCGTACGTTATATGTATATATAAATCTAATGAGAAATGGAGAGACTTGCTGCGGCAGAAAAATAGCTGTACGATGTACGAGTATATTAAAGAATAAATAAAAGCAGAGAGAGGAGACCCCCAGCAGAACCATTCAGCTGCTAAACCTGTTCTCGGGGTCCAGCCCAGCTGCTGCTGTCGTCACCACCGAGACTTCCACTGACTTCAGATGGAGTGAGAGCAAACTTTTCGTGATGGTTTCTTGGTCTGGAGAGGTCTTTCCTGGAGACTGGAGGAGTCTGGGAGGACTGGCTGACCCCGGCAGTCAGCGGGAGCGTTACGCAGCGTTTATTGCACTGACAATTGCGAAGGGTAGTTCCTGTTGTTAAGAAAACCGAGCAAGCAAATGCTGAGGCTTGGAAGTGAGGTGACAATTTTAGGAAGTCTGCACAGGGCAGCTCGTGATGTCGGCTGTACCGGTTGTAGCAAACAGCCGCGGTGGGACCAGAGGACAGCCGGTTTGCATTACGGCTGGGAAGTTAAAACACAGGGGGGTCTCAGTGTGTGACCCCCTTGGCTGCTGCCAGCCCACGCGCGTTTAGGGACTGGTGTGAGCTCCAGCACATACGCAAACCTTCCTGCTGCCTGCAGAGTGAAACCCCTCGCCCCTGGCCCGCTTGTCAGAGTTCACCACCTGCGATGCTGGCAAGGCACGCGCTGCGTAAGGCGGTGAACCCCGCGGCTGAGCACCCGCGGGGCTGACAGCCAAGTGGTGGTACCTCCGTCCATCAAACACCCGCGGGTGGACTTCCCGCACCCACCGCCCCCGAGGGCTCTGCTCTCCTACCGACACCACCTTTCACTCCCAGCCGCTGTGTTAGAGCAGGCAGAGTTGCCGCTTAATGCATGTGCTTCAGCATCTTTATTAACAAAATGATCCTGAGTGGTATTTTTGTCATAATAAAACTTCAAAAGCTGCCTGAGGTTGGATGCGTTTCTGCACGTATCTCAGAAATTGCTTTAGGAAGCGGTTCTCATACCTGGGTTTTACTTTCCTGAAAAATTAAAAGCTCTTTGACTCTCCGGCTCATTGCTGTTGCTGCCTCTCACTCTTTGATGTGTTAACTGTTGTCCTTCACACTCCAGGTTAAAGAATTACTACTACCTTAATCTCCAACTGTCAATAGCTCTGAAGCAAAGTACATTCATTGTAAGCTCTCCAAATGTCAGAGCAAACCTGTGTTATGTGTTTAGCCTTAGCATTTGGCATTTACTCTTCCAGCTAACAAGTATGCACAGTCCTTGGACTTCAGACACCAAAGTGCATGTTAATTACCTGAGTGACAGGTCTCATGCACAAAGCCAGGCCGGCAAGCTCTAGATGTTTCTATCCAAGATAATAATGAAACCTTTCTGCAGTTCTGCATGAGCAGAATAAATCTTGGTTTCTTAGTACCTTCTGTGAAATCAAGTCTCACCCATCCTCCATGTCGTTTTGCATTGTATTTAAAAACAAAAAGCCTTTATTAATCTTCAAACTTTTCTTTCTCTCTCTCTCTCCTTTTTTTTTTTTTTTTTACATTTCTGTGATCAAGGTTACCCGAATTTTGTTGCAACGTATGGCCGAGGATACCCTGGATTTGCCCCAAGTTACAGCTATCAGTTCCCAGGTACGTACATTTCATTTGCAGATTTACTTTTCCCCCCCCTTTTCCTTCTTTTTTTTTTTTCCCCCTTTTTTTTAAATCCATAGCTGCAAGCTGAGACAGGCAATTCTGCAGGGAGCATCTCACACAACAACAAATTTTTTTACTGTTTTACAATAGATATTTCTATATACAGATTTTAAATACATTTTTGCTAATGTGTAAATTGGTACTGGTTATTTGAAAACAAACTTCTTAAATTAAAACATAAAGCAACAGAGATCATTTAAGAGCTATTGCCCTCCCTTTGATGGGTTTTTTCTTTCATATATATTATAGATATATAGACAGACAGACACACACACGCACACAGAGACTCGCACACACGTTCCCATGCTATCCTGCGGTAAGTGTATACTCATTACGAGTGCAGTCTTGGCGTAAGAAGTCCAGCCTTCCTGCGTTCTGTATCGATATCGCTGGTGTCCTTCAGAGGAATAGTTTCTAGCCGTGTGTTGATGGTTCACTTTGGCTTCGGTTTGGTTTCCCCCCTTTCCTTGGCGCGGCTGCTGCCTGCCGCGGCGGTGGGATGGCGGCGGGGCGGCTGCACCGCGCTGCGGGGCACAGCGGGGATCAGGAGAAGCCCTTTCCCATTCCAGCACGTCCCGTGGGTGGGGCTGAAGCCACACCGGACACGGTTTCCTTTCCTTTCACCTTGGGGTTTCCCGGGCAGCTGGAACAAGCGACGTGACGCTGCTGTGTTTATGGCTTACTAATAGCTGAAGGCCACGCGGACACCGTGGTGAGGAAACCCCAGTGTGCTGTGCATTAAATTCATGAGCGCGCTTGTCGTGGGGGTCACGCACAAGCGGTCCCACCGCCCGCTGCCAGGCTCCGCGGTGGCTTAGAAAGGGAGCGGTGGGAGCACAGCTCTGCTCAGGGTCATTGGGAAAGCGAGTGAGCGGGTGCAGGAGGGGCAGCAGCTCCGCGGGGAGGAAAACCAGGCACCCTCACGGGAAGGTCCCTTAGGATGGGTGAGGATGTGGAGGGATGCTCGGCTTTACCTGCGGCACGCTGGGGCGAAGATACGGCCTTGCGTTGGCATGAGGTCATTAGGATGGAACCTTGCATTGGAAGCATACGTGTTATTAACATCCATAAGACAAATAACGTCCTTGGGACAGTAGTTTCTGTGGAGCTGGTTTCTGCAGGACTAATAGCACCAAGGGAAACAGTGCTGTTAGGGTTTTTTTTCAATTCCTAAACTTCACAAACGCCGGAGCTCTACTTGAAACTCATCTGCCTCTTTCCCACCTGTGCTACCCCCCTCCCAAACCGAGCCAGGTCCGAAACAACCAGGGTGTCAGGGCTGACAGCGGAGCTGCCGGGGCGGCGTGGCAGTGACCAGGCTGCTGGCGGTGACAAGGCAGCTGCCCCTGCGGGTGACACCACCGCTGCCTGCTCCGCTGGAGGCAGCGGGCAGAGGTCCGGGCTGGCAGGGATTGCAGCCATTAGTAGTTGACTATAAGGAGGAGGCTTCGGAAGGCGTTTGTGTGTTGTCTCACGCGTTCTTCCCGGGCCCTCACGACTCCTTGTACCAGCTGATTCGTATGAAGACAGCTAAATGAGAGACACCTTTGATAAGTTAAATGATGAGAATCAGTAGAGCTTAGATGACTTTAATTAGAAACATGTCTAAAATGAACGTGTCTGCCAGCTGACAGCAGAGGTACTGTTTGACTCTAGCCTTCATTATATATATTTTTATTAAGGGCCTGGTTTTTCAAAACAGACCTGCCAGTTATTTGGGGGCTGTTTTCAGTCTCTTGCAGAGATTGAATACGCAGAAGAAAACCGAAGTGGATTGTCACCACTAAAAATCTCATTGCAGGCACCCGTTGTGCCTTCGGGAGCAGGGCAGCGAAGGGGAGCTGCTCAGAGTCCTCCATCACCTTGCTTGGATTTCCCTGCCCTAAAGCTCTGCTGTTGTTTCCTCCACTCCCACTCAGATAATTTATTCCTTAACAGCAATCAGAACCGTTAATAGAGTTGTTAGGTGTTTTTTCTCAGATGACTTGGGACTCTGGTCTCCAGAAACACGACCCGTCCGAGCGGCACGGGGCGCGGGACCCCGCCCGCCGGGAGGCACGGCGCGAGGGGTTTGACACCCATTCGCAGGACGGGGCGTCCCCCTCGCTGGAGCCAGGCGTTTGGAGGGAGCAGTGATGGGGGCCGAGAGCCCTGTACCACGGGAGCAAGGCTCAGGGTGCAAGGGAGCGTTTCGGGAGCGGGTCAGGATTTGAGGACGGGGATGTGCCAGCACCGCTTGCTCCTGCCACGGGAACAGCGGTGGAAGTGCCGCTCCACAGGGTTGTGTCCTGCCGTGTCCCGGGTGCCTGCGTGGCTCTCCCTGCTCTCCTTTCGCGCCTCTCTGCTGGTGGGAGCTGCGTCCTGCGGCACAGGGCTCCTGCAGCCCTCGCTCCCCCTCCTCCAGGCACTGGTGGGAAGGAATCGAGTAGGCAGCCTGACCGACCAGCCATGGGGAAAGGCGTTCAGTGCCACGGGATAAATAGCATAAGCGTGGTTGCAGCACATAGTCCTCCTCAAAAGAGCCCGAACCCCCCAACCCTTCCCTTTGCGTGTTTTGACACTTGCAGAAGTACGCATGGGGCCCATGGTACGACTGTGGCTCAGAGCGTGAGATAGGAGCACGTGCGAACCTGATGGAAAGCAATCTGAAATCTGCTTTTTTAATAAGTTGTCATGCCCAAATGCTCAGTGTCATGATTCAAAAAGAGAAATATTTGGCCGTTTCTGCAGGAGCATCCCAGGCAGCGTGCCTGAGAGCTTCGGCTGCCTCCCGCCTCCGCGGTACCTAAACAGTGGTGGTCTTGCAACCGCACCGACGTATATGTATAAATATACAGATAATACATATAGATATACAGCTGTATTCCGATAGTTCGTTATGGAGGAGACCTGGTAGTGCTTTTTGCTACAGGACAGTTGTGTCGCGAAACCTGTTCTCCTGCACTGGTGCCTGCGCTGCAGTGAATCAGCCTGGCAGGGCGGGCTGCGGCCGGGGTCATCCCCGGGGGCTGTCACTGCAGAGCCGTGCTGTCAGCCGGCACCATCCCGCCGGGCTCTGCGCTGCGGTGCCTCGGCACCTGCCAGCGGGCGTTATTCCCGTTACTCCTCAGGTTATGCTACCTGTTTACTTTTTTAATAAAAAGAAAAAAAATTGAATGCCCATCGGAATTGAACTGTCCTGTTGGTATTTGCTGTTGTCCAAGTGAAACAAGGCTACAAATGTCACGATCCACCAGTTTGCGTTTCTGTTTCTGTACTGGGGAGCACCGGCGGCCGGAGCTGCTGGCAGGGCCCCCGCACGGTCCCTCTCCCGCCTCCTCCGCTGCTCCCTGGCAGCACGGGGACGGCCCCTTGCTCCACGGGCGAGACGCACGCAATCACCTTGGCGACTGCTCTATCTTCTCCCATCATGTTATTTTTTTCCTCTAGGCCTTTATAACTCAGTACATAGCCTTTTTTTTTTTTAATTGCAATCACTCCCTTTCTGTGTCTCTTTTTTTTTTTTTAATTTCTGGGACTTATCTTTTCAGTTTAATCTATTAATTTCTGTTCTTATTTCACTTTGCAGACTATTTGCCGATTTCACAAGACATAATTTTTATCAACTAGTTCTTAAAGATGCATAACAAATTAATCGGGGTTTACTACAGTGCTAATGAGAGAGAGAGAGACAGAAAAAGCCTGGGTGGTCCATGTTTAATATCAATGTCCACTGAAAAATTGCTGCTCTTGCTGGCTGGTTTGATTGACTGGACTTTTTATTTTATTTTTATTTTTTTAAAGGCTCCATATCCTCACTGCTTTGAGTTTGCTTTTTATTTTTTTTTTTTCCTGTGCTTTGTTATGAGTTTTTAATGCCCACTTGGAATGTAACTCACAAGGATTGGGGATAGGGGCGTTACGAAGGCATGACTTCTCACAAACTTTCTAGAAATAATTTTATCAAGGAAGCAAAAATGACGACTGGGTCTCACAAGCGGCCCCAAAGAGAGATACTGGCGCTTTTTAACATAGAGATGTTCAGCGGTAGCACAAATCGAAATTAGGGTGGAGCGAGACTAGCGTCTCCTGTCGCTAGGATCATTACCAACGCAGGGTTTAATTACTCAAAACGAGCGCCCTGCGTCCGCTGGTGTGTGCTGGCGGCTGCGGCGTAGCCAGCCCACGAGTGTGTTTTCTCCTGCCCGTTCGCTTTGGGTTGGTGGCTCTTTCTAGCGCTGCCGTAACCACGCAAGCGCCGTGGCTGGAAGCCACCAAAAAAAGGGCTCAGACGGTTACGGCACCTCCGGCAGCGACCCCTGCCCCCAGCCGCGAACCAGCCCCTCGCCTGGCAGCCGGCGATGCTCTCGCATACGCCGCGCAGTCGCTTCTATTCCAGACTTTGCTTGCAAATCATGGGCAAATGACTTAAATTGTGGCAAGAGGGACGAGCTTTCCCCTGCTAGCTTAAGCTGTATCGCGCCTCTTCATCTCCACCCAAATCACAGAAGAGCTGCAAACCTAGGTGATAATGCCTCCATTCATTGGCTTTATTTTTAACAAGACCAGATTCTGGACTTTTGGGTAGAAAACACGCATCCTATTTAAATTCTGTTTTTCTTTAAGTGTTTCTACCTGTTTTATAAGTTTGTGAGAAGTAAATTGCATGCTTACAGTAGAACTGTAATGCATTTTAATGTTTGTTAATCCACTTGTTTAAAATGTCAGTGTCAAAGGCTCTACAATACACGGCTATGCTGTTCATTTCATTAAAGATGCTTGATGTAATAATTGGTTAGTTTTCTTTTTACTTTTCTGCAGGCAATAGCTTTTTTTAATCTGTATGGCTTCTTATTATTTTGTTTGGGTTTTTTTGCTATGAATTGCTTTGCTTTTGTGAACTTGTCTTAGTGTGCATGATTTGCAAACATTTCGGCTATTGTGAATTTTCTCATTTTTTGTAAATAGTCCATCTGTGCTTTTCTTTTTTTCTTTTTTATGACTTTTTTCCTGTAAGTAACTGAGGTAGAAAATAATAATAAATTGTTTACAACGGATATGCTGTGTTGCTGCTCTCTTAGCTTGCAGTTTTAATATTTTTGTTTGGACGCACCAAATAACCAGTACCAATGACAATTTAATAAAAGAATAAAACAACCATCACTCCAAGCGTGCGACCCAGTGTTTGAAGAATCTGCAGATGAACGGTTACATGCGAGGTGTGTTTCCAGCAAAAATTAAAACCAAAAAAGACGACAAGGCGCTTGTAATTGAGGGGAGAGGAGTGACTCCGCGGTAAAATGGCAGTATTCCCAGCAGTCTGATCTTCCACCGCTGTGGTCAGTGCAGTCCGTGCCAGCGACCGAGGTGGGTCTAAGCGTCAAACCCATGAGCGTATTAGAAACCCTTGTTGCCAGCTCTCCAGCACGAACGTGCAGGAATCTGTTTCTGCTGTTAGGAAGTTGAAAGGGGAATCAGGTAACTCTTGTCGCTGTGAGGCCCGCGGCTGGGATGGCAGCCGGCGTTCTCGGTGCAGACCCCGCGGCGGGCCGGGTACCGCTGGCCGTGCCTGCGGGGCAGGGACATTGCCATCGCCGTGTTTATCTCAGTTATACTTTCTGCCATCATTACCTGGATGGTCGGGGATTGTCAAAGTTATTTAGAAGCCTTCAGCTCAGTAATTTAAATTTTTTTTTTTTTAATTAAGGGTTTGTTTGCTTGTATGTTTGTTAAAGCTTATTAAACCCTTTGTATATGGGGAGAGGTGGGAAAAACAAATATTTTCACAAACTTTTCAGAGCTCGGGGAAATACACTTGCTTATTAATAAGGATACTCCACAGTCCGCGAAGCCCAGCCGCGGGTCACGCTCCTGCAGTGCCTGGTGCTGGGAAAATGCCACACAAGATCGGTTCAGAGTCTAAATTGCTGTTTTTCATTATTATGAGAGCAACTTTCTGTTAATCTGTAGGGCTTAATTTAGTTTCTTTCCTGATACCAGTCACAAACTGTTCACTTGTCGGCCATCAGTGCTGGGCAGGAAGGTATTCTTCTGTAAAAGTTATTTGTGATGCTTGCCTAGTAGGTCTAATAGTTATTTTCTGGGTCAGGAAAAGGAGCTGGTATCAAAGACAAGGGTAATTATTATAATAATGGCATGCTTAAGGCTTCTTTTTCATAGTGTCTGAGAGAAGGAGGTGAGGTAAGGAAGTTCCTATACCTGTTATTTAGGACGCCCAGCGATATTGGGAAGCTGCAAGTTACGTTGCTCCTGCAGGTCCCACTCTTGGTTCCCCACCTCTTCAGGGGAGCGCAGCGGGAATGGGAGGAAAAGAGTGCGTTTGTAGCTTCGCCGTGCCGCCAAGCTGACCGTCTCGTCTGTAGCAAGGCGTGGTGGTACAAAGCAATGGCCATACTCAAGCCGTGCAGCTTTACCGAGCTGAGTGCGGCCTGGCAAGGTTTGGGAGTCGGTACGTTCAGCTCACCAGAAGGAGCATAAACCAAAGCCCTGCAAAGGACTCAGCTGTAATTCTGCCAATTGGTATCAGCCAAGGTCTGGCTCCCAACGTGACGTGCATGGTGCTTCAACGACCCTGAGCCACATTCCCGTGTACGCGAGCACCCAGCTATCTACTCTGGTGATGTAAAGCGCTTTTAAAGTGGAGATGCTGCCTACACATGGCTTCTTTACCGGTAGGGAGTAATGAAGTTAGTATTAATAAGGGTCAGCTCTATAAAACACTCTTTTAAAGCACTGTTACACAAGTCTAAGACTAGTATAACATTTAGTAATGGGAGCAAAGTTTGTCTGGTCGTGATACTTGAATGATCAAACTTAACGTTAAGAAAGAAGAAGTTGCTGGCAGCTGCAAAATAGGAGGAGGAAATACAAAATATATTTTAAATTGTGTATTCAGTGAGTTAAGCCTTGTAACAGTAAGAGATGTGGAACGAAGCTGGAAATGTTTCTTACTCCTTTGTCTAACCCTTTCTTAACTGCTTAAAATCTACTCTAATCATCCCTGCGCTGCATGCTTTTTTTCTTGCCTAAAACACATTACTGCATCTGCATGGCATAAAATGGTTTACAAAGTGCATTTGAAATCTGCTAGAACAACCTTAATTACCACTCTTCAAACCTCTCCGTTTCAGCCTCCATCGGTGAAAACAAAGACTGTAGACTGGACCTGTTTTAAAATTAAGATTTTTGGGTTTCTTTTGCTGGCGGAGGGCAGGCTGAAGAGGGACCATTCACACTGCAGGTGCATCCCTGGAGTGAGGAGCAGCTGGAACTGCAGACAGCAAACTGAGAAATTAATATAGCAAAGCCCATAAATTTCCAGCCAGAAGGTACTCCTTCAAGTTCTGCTTAGATGACAGTAGCTTTTGTTTCGACGCAAAAAAAAAAAAATGGTATCTGGAGCTGTTCCCTGAGTCCGAGCAGAGCTTAAGCAGCTTTGCCTCTTAGGCACAGTTTTTCTGAGAAGAGTTGCATTTTTTTTAATTTTGCAGAGAATTGTGTAAAATTCCTTTTTCACCTCCCATTTCCCCCACCCCTTAAAATAATCTCCTGGATATTAAATGTAAGGTGAGGTTTTCAAGAGATAAGCTGTTGATCCGAGTCGGTGGTCCAGCTTCCACCAATTTCAAGGGCAGCAGAGTGGTCGGTAAAAATGCTGCCTGTCCCCTTTTCCTGCCACGTCACCTCTGCAAACCGCCCGGGTCCTTCATTAGGTTTTGCTCTGCTGCTGCCTTGAATAACGGCTTGAGCAAAAAGAACATCTTGAACATCGAACTTAAATGCTGGTTGTCCTATTCTCGGCGCTCACTGATCCATGCGTGGAGGTTGAGACAGGCTTTAAAACTTCAGGGCCGTTGCCCTGAAAATCAGTGATCGTAAAGGGACAAGGAGGAGAGAAAAGGAAAAAAAACCCAGACCTACCAGTCTCTCGGTTGTTTGCGTTTTGGGGTGATACTGCGGCAACAGAGCTCCTGAGCGACCGCTTCTGCTGCGAACGGGCCACAGCTGCAGCAACTGGGAAATGTAATGAGGATAATTATTCACGAGAGTAAAGAGGCATAACGCAAACACGCATGTATGGAAGAAAACATGGATAACCCTATAGAAAGAAGAACGTGGGCTGGTAATGCCAGTTCTGCTGTAAGGAATTCTACGTGTCCAAGTTAGCCGGAGCACGACGGCTAGCCTGCTTTTATGCCTTATGCCTCTGTAGGTACAATTTTTAACTGTAAAGCTGTTAAAAATTGGGAGCTGGGGGTTGCAAAGAACTTGAAGAGATCAGTCTCCTTAAAGCACAAAAACATTCAGCTGTGAATGTTTTTCAATCACATTTCATAGTAGAATTTCAAGCTGATAACTAAGTAGCTTCCAAGTCCTCCTTTGCCCAGAAGCGGTAATACGTAGTCGCTGCAGTGACGCCCTAAAGGTTTCTGGGCTCAGCATCACGATCCTCTCCTCTGACCCTTTTTATAACGTGGATTATGAAATGCCCAGTGGCAGCTCCCCCAGCAAGGCAGCGGGAAGCTCCCCGTCCGCCAGCGGCGGCCGTTGGGCTCGGTGAGCTGCAGCGTCCCTCTGAGAGGGGCAGGCGCTCGCCACTTCAAAACACCGGGGTTGTGGAGAATTTCCTACCCTCCGATAACCTCGTCCTCTGATTAATTATCTTCTCTTTTACATAGTTGCCTCCTGCCTGCGTTGAATTTTTCCACCTTCAGCCTCCAGACACGACTTGGTTTTATGCCTTTGTTCATCGCCAAGGATCTGTCTTTTAAGAATACTTATCCAGATAGTTTAGATCATTCATAAAAATTTAAGCATGCGGTTTAACCAAATAGCTCATTTTCTGTACCATCGAAGCAACTGAAATGAGGCTTGAAGCAAATCAGTGCCACTTTGCTGAACTTTAAATATATGCGTTAATGCGGTTCCATCTAACCTGCCCTCGTTCATTCAGCAGCAGGTGACCGAAATTCAGAGCTGCTGTGCTGCGTGACAGCTCGGGTGCCGTGAATCCACAGGTATTCCTCCCCCTGCAGTGCTCGTTTCATTTATACTTACCTTGTTTATTAAAAATGGGTAGTAAATGTTTGGCTTTGGGCTTTAAAATGAGAAATGCTTTCATCGGAGCGATCAACTCAGTACTAAAACAGAATTACTTGCTTTTAGGAAGCGATTTGGTTGAGATTCTCTTTCATCCACATCAGCTGCGTTCACTTGAAGCTCATAATTCTCTGTCTTTCACCAGTTACTAAATTAGGGAGAATCCAAATTACATATTGAGTTCGAGTGTTGGATGGTGGGAGGTATAGTTTTCATAGGACACATTTGAGAAGTATAGCGGATGCCTTGAGGCTGCTATAGGATAGGAACAGTTTTTAAGTAGAGTAAATAAACTAAATCAGCTACCAGCTTTTGCTTTTTGGTTTGCGGTTTTTTGAATAAATAGTTTTCTTAGAATCAACTATTTGCCTTTGAGAAGTTTCCCAGTTTTCTGTATGGCGGAATAACTGCAAAAGGGTTATTACACTTGAAACGACACCGAATGATAATTTGGAGACAAACAAGGCTTTGTCTCACTGATGCATAAAGTAATTACTGGGCAAAAGTGCATCATTCTCATTTTAAAAACCGTGGCCTGAGAGTGGTAAACAGCTGAAAAATGGGTCGTTTACTGTACATAAAGTGGAAGTGCCAAATTTTAAATTAACTATACTTGGGCTTTATTGTTTTGTTGAAATTCCAAAGCAAAAATATTTGTTCATAATAACATCCATCTGCAAACAGGCATCCGGTGGGGAGCGCATTACGGGTGTCTGACGTTGAGAACGCTACAGGATCTTGCCACGCACGGTACATTTTAAGCAGCAGATGCCTGTGCCTTGAATAACGCAGTGGGCTGCTTGATGAGGCTTCCGTTACGCATGATGTGCTGTATCTGAAGTTCGCTAATTTTCTGACCTGGTGAAACAGATTTTAATAAGCTTGATGTAACACAGCGTATACAGACAAAGGGAAGCACTTAATGGGGCTGTCACAATAAAGGACTCGGAGCGGGCTTGGAGATGCTAAAAGTGTGACTAGAACTGATCAAAAGCTTAGGAAAGAAATTCTCCGTTTCCGTGGGCGTCTGCCCCGCACCTTGCTTGCTCCCTTCTGTTCGCTGTGGCGTGGACGGCGCTATCCCACTTCTTTAAGACGGACCAGGGGCGCTGGCGGGAAACACGAGGCTTTTCAAGCCTCCGCGTTCGCTTCCTACGGACTTTGGGAGCGCTTCGGTAGAGTCTTCAATCAAATCCCAAAGAGTTCGTGGCTACTAAACCTTGAGAACACGTTGTGAATGGTTTGGTAGAATCCCGATCTTTCATCAATTCTAGATAAAATTTGGTTTCTCTGGGTATATATTCTCTAAATATTGAGCATTTTGTTGTTAATCTAAAGCTTGAAATGGTAGCAGGTTATTTTCTTTCTCATTCTTGTTTCCTTATAGAAAGGGAGGGGGAGTCCGAGACAGAGAGACCTGAAAGATGAAGGTTTTAAACATAAAGGGATTGTTTTGGGATGGAGCTTTCCCTTGTGCGTGCTCACCATTAAAGACTACATTTTTGTCCAGTAAATTGGACCCACGCCTGCCTGCCTTCAAAAAAAAAAAAAAAAAAAAAGCTACCAGGCTCTTCTGCTTCATGGGTTTGAGTCTCTGATACTTTTGAAATGAAGCCTAAAGATCCTGCAAAGAGGATAACACTGCCTAATGGAAAGAATAATGCAAGCGAGAACCCATTTGAAATGACAGCTGTGAGCCTCGCGAAGCTTTTCTGTGCTGATCAAAGCTGCTGGTAACGGTGTTTGAAAAGAGGATATCAGTTTCCCCCTCTCCTTTTCCCACTCAACCTGCAGATGATTTTATATTCCAGACTTTGCACTTTTTTCCTGGGAGATCAAGTGAGCCTCCTAAATGACCGGTGTTCAGATCAGCGCGCTGGGGAGCACCGTCGGGGTAGGAGGCAAAGCGTTTTGGGGGGGTAGAGCCTCAGGGCTGGATCCCCGCTGTGCGTAGGGCCCTCCGAAACGCCCCGCACGCAGACGCGGAGGCTTTGCGCGACTCAGCCGCAGCATTCGGCTCTTCTGCCAATGTGTGCAAATGCTCCAAACAATCTGTAAGCAGGGAGGAAGGATTTTGCTTGCTAGGCACAGTTTTATGGTGGCTTTTGTTTTATTCTCCATGCGTGTCCCGTAATTTCAGTTATTTTCTGAAGTCTGGTGCTGGAGTCAGGTGATGATTTGAGCATCTCGGCTTCCATTTTTGTTCTGGTTTTAAATCCCTGTGCTTATTGCTAAAGTCTAAACATAGGACCTCATGTGCCCCAAGTGCTTTAGCCATTAGAAGCAGAGACAATTCTTTGCATGATATTTTTTGGTGTACGAACTAATTTCATGATCTTTGTGACTTCTTTTTGGTTTGATTCCTACTGTCTGGCTGTTTGTAGAGGACAGGGTCTTGTGTCCTTTGGGGATGCAAGGTATTTGGGGTCTTGAAGGGCTGAAGAGAGCAGAGCAGGTCTGAAGGAGCCAGTGGTTTCTCACAGAGAAAGGCAAGGCTGCACGCGAGGGAGTCCTGGCAGCACGCGTGTAAAACGGGGTGTAAAACAGTTCTTGTGTTTTGCACTCGCTCCTGGTTGCCTTGTAGCCAGCTTCAGGCTGGGGTAAAGGAGAAATTGGAGGTTTGAGAAAGGAACGATCCCACCAGAGTGGGAGGTGGCGCAGGGCAGAGACCTGCGGAGGGAGCGTGCCCTTCTCCGGGAGCCCTTGAGCCCCTCGAGTCCCCCATAAGGACTGGCCTTGCCCAGGCAGCATAGCTCTCACCAGATTTGTTCACAAAGCCCTTGCAAGATCCGCTAAATCCTGGGCTCTCAGCATTCCCTGCTCGGGAATGCCGAGCACGAGACGGCGGGGCTGGGCGCTGCGTGCCCAAATCCAGCCCTGCTGCTCCTGGGCATCTGCCACCCCTTGATCCCCCCCTTCTCCCAGACTTATTTCTGCCTTGGAGAAGGCAGTTGCTTGCAGCCAGCCATTGACTAAATCTGTGACCTTAGGGCAAAGCATTTGAAAACAGATGTGTCCATCTTCCCTCGCACGAGGCTGCTCCAGTATTTAAAGTGAAACTATTGATGCAGGAAGCAGAAAAATTTATCTGTGAAAAATTGAACTCCAAATACTGGCTTTAGCTCGTTCAGAGCAATAAGAGAGCATGAAATTGATGTGAATCCTCAGGGCTTTCCTGGACAGTGTGTGAGCCCGTAGCAAAATGTTTATTGTAAAATATCTTCTAATTGCGATGCCTAAAGTGGGCACTTTTGTCCTTTTGAACAGCTTTGGTATCTTGTTTTCTCTAGGCAATTATAAGCAGCGGATACACAAAGAAGGACAGGGATCGTGTCGGCAGGAATCGGAGCGCCTCAAACAAACGTGATGAATGAATTGATCTCTCCCTCCACCCCTTTTGATTTTCCAGTTGACTTCAGAGAGCAGAGGGCTCGGAGGGAGCTGGGCTGGCGCCATGGGATCGTCGCTGGGGGTGGGATCCAGAGCACGCTGCGGTCGATGCTCCCTTTGGCTTCAAGGTGCTGTGGTCCAGGTGCCCATTCCTGGCACCCCGTTACCTCCAAGCCGCCTGTTAAAAATGAACCGGGAGCGTGCTAGCCCCTTGGCTGCTGGCTACAGGGTGCAAAGCGCCTGCTGATACCCCACAGCCCTCCGTGGTCCCTGGGGTCCCCCCACTCCCGGCAGTCCTGCATCCCCAAAGCCACCGTCTCCCGCAGAAGCCTGCGCTTCCCAGGTGTTGCTAAGGGAAAACGGTGGCGCTGGCACGTCACACGCCGGGCTCTGCTGGCTAACGCTTCTCCCTGCCCCCTGCTCCGGCCCTCGGAGGCGTCCCCAGTGCCCCGTCCCAGGGTCCCCGTCAGTCAGAGCGGGATGGATCGCATCCACCTCTGCCGCTGCCCAGGGAACAGCACCCGGGAGGGTGCCACTGGGACTCGGCAGCTGCATTTCGCTCTGTTTTAAACCCTGATGCCAGGGGAGGGGAACGCATGCAGGCACGCAGCCTCTCCAAAGCATCAGTGTGGCCTGGGAGACCAGCAAGAGGCTCCTTGGACAAGCAGGTTCCTTCTGGGGGCCTGGAAACCAGCAGAAGTGCCTGCTAATGCTTTCCTCTTCACTAAAGAGCTGCAGATACCTCAGCTCTCAAATTTTAATAAAATGGTGTGACAACACAGGCAGAAGGGTGATAGAGGCAGAAGTTTCTTGCAGTACACAAAGCGGGTTCAGTGTTAATTGTGCTGTCGCTGTAGTCCTACTCTTTGAAGTCTTCACTGGTGTAGAAGTTTATAAACAACAGGAGGTGATAATACAGTGTGACCGAAGGGCTTAAATAATGCTACAGGGTTGGTACAAGGGGAATTACGGAGATTAGTGGTGGAGCTTGAGCCCAGAACCTGCGAGAGCCCGGTTGCACCCTTGGCTGTCTGCAAACGTCTTTCTCAAGTCATCCTGCTTCTTTGTGCCTCGTTTTATCCCGTCTGTGACGTGGGGTCAGCGTCAGCTGCCGATCACGGCTGAGAGGTTCGGGAGCAACCCACCACATAAGTGCAAAAGTAAGTTAGCACGGTTGTGAGATGCCGCACAGCATTAATGCGCTCAACAGTGTGATGACGGGGAAATTTGTTTTCAGATGAATGAGCTGATTAATGCAGTGCCTGGCAAATGTCATTTCAGTACGTTGGATTGATTTAGGGATCCTCCAGTGATGGAGCCAGCACGTGAGTCTGTATCGGTAAGCAGGTTTTTGCCAATCTTGATAATCAATCCTTGTTTCCGTCTCCCGCTTCTGCAGCCGTAAGGGCCGCACAGCCGTGCCGCTGCCGCTCCCGGGCAGAGCGCGAGCAGCCGATCACACTTGAGTTGTTTGGAGTGCCATGTCGCGCAGATGCTTTTATCTCAGAACTGGGATAATAGCTTTCTTTGGGGGTGGAGGGATTAATTTTTCACACATCTGTCCACTGGAATGCAATAACAGATCCTTTGTTCAGGCTCCTTCTGTGGAGTGCCTTCTCCACCCTTGTTATTTCATTCTTCTTTTGCATGGCAAAACTTTTTGTCCTGCATTTCAAATAGATACTGAGTGTCCCTGGCAGTTGAACAAGAGAAACAAACTTTCCAGCCCTGGTTTTTATGCTGTTTTCAGGGAGCGCTTGGTGATTTGAAGGGTATTTGATTGGTTTTGGCAGAGGCATTTTATTCCGTGGAAAATCCACAGCTCCTCTGATCCCTTACGGATGGTTTAGGGAGCCCCTGAAGCCTCCAAATGAGAGATTTGCTGGTGGCCAGCTGGTCCTGGACGTGCCATGGGAACGCAGAGGACGCTGCTCTTGGGACGTGCGCCGTGGCGGGCAGGGAGCGGAGGAGGAGAGGCTGTAGGGATGGTGCCAGCTCTGCTGCTGCCTAACCCACAGCGGGAGGGCTCGGGGCTTGGCCTAGGCATGGCTCTGCATGAAAACGAAGCCCCAGAGCCTCAGCCCTTGTCCTGCTGATGCTTTCCCTGCTGTTTGGATATTGCTTTGACTGTAACGCTGAGGTCTTCTCACTCCAGCGTATCGCAGCTCCAGCCTTAAACATACGTCGGGGGGCCCAACCAGGGTCGATGGCTCCATCACCATCAAGAGGGAATTTAGCGCTTGGGTATTTGGTTATAATATCCCCCAGTCTGGATGTGCTTCCTCCTGCATCCCACACCACACAGACTGTAGCAGTTCATCAACATAATAAAAAGAATCAGATTCACATCGGCATTAAGGAACAGGAGTTGCTGTGCGGTGCGTGGGCTCTGCGCGTGGGGAGCAGTAGCAGGCAGCGGCCGCGGGTAGCTGTGCGTACTTTTACCTATACTATTTTTTTTCCCCCAACAGCCCTATTACCATATTTAAATGCAAGTATGTCTTTTTTTAATTGATGTTTTAAGTAGCTTCAAGTCACTCTAGCCTAGTTGATATCTGCTCCTTTCCCCCAGTAGATTACGTGTAGCTGAGACGATAGTGCTAGAGGTAGCGGGCTTGTAGTCTGCTGATTTCTCTGGGTCTCGCTCTCTCCATTCCTCTAGCTCGCTGTTCTTGTTTTCTGTTGCCTCAGTTGTTTTTCTGTGGTTCTTCAGCATTGCAAAGCAGCTGTGATCAAAGTCCTGGAGCCCGCGTCCCGTGGTGGTGGCTGCCCCGGGGTTGTCCTGTCGGGTGCCAGGAGCGGTCGCAGCTCCCCAGAGACCAGGAACCTCCGAGGGTTTTGTTGACTTCGCAGCAAGGGGATTTGGGGTTCCTCCGATTACCTGGACCTTGCCATTGCCCTCTTAAAATACATATATTTAAAGTCAGAGCCTCTGGCAGATCTTTTGAATATTAATTAAGTAAAGAAACTAAATCTGCAATCTTGCTAGCAGCATTTCATTCATCCGTAAGGGCTCGGTCCCCCTGTAGCAGGGTGTATGTCTTAGAGCTCCTTGATCTGCGGCTGGTTTGCTTTCAAGAGATTTTTTTCTTTCTTTCTTTCTTTTTTAAATTACATTTCAGTGAATTTTTTCTGCTTGATCCCAGCAAATCTGTGATCTTGACATGAGGACCTCCTCATATTTCCCATTACTGCTATGTCTGTAGATCAGCACGTTATTATCACTTGCAAATAAGCAAAGAACAGAATTCCCTCGTCGTCTTGCGGAGCGGTCTGACCCTAGCCGTTTGAGAGTACGGAGACGTAAGCTGAGTGCTGCAGCCTCTGCCGCCCGTCTGTCCGCCCCGGCGCCTCGGCTTTCGCGGCATGCCGTGGCCAGGCGCACCATCAGCGGCACGCGCCGCTGCCACGTTCCTCTTCTGCCAAGGGGATTTGGGCCACCTTTGTGCCGGCAGAGACCACTGGCAGCGGGCACATGGCGAGGGCTCGGCTCTTTCTAAAAATGGTGCCTGTTGATGGCACGGAGAGCCGGGACGGCGACCTCTGGAAACGGCGTGCCCTCGGCGCCCACCCTGCGCCCCGCAGAGACTCGCGGTACCCGCTGGCTTCTTTCTTTACCCTTCTCCTTTTCTCCATGGCCAGGTTTTCCGGCAGCGGCTTATGGACCAGTAGCAGCGGCAGCCGTGGCGGCAGCAAGAGGATCAGGTAGGGGGGCCCGTGGAAGAGCAAACCCTCAGAGTGCAGGGTCAGGTAAAAGCTCTGTCGGTATTCTGTGTGGCTGCAGCTCTCCATCATTTCTCTGATTTTCCTCACACTTATCCTGGGGACCTGAAAACAAACAATCAAAAAAGAAATTATATAAAAAATGAATAATCAATCCCAAACCAAACCCAAACTACAAGCAGAGGCCACGCGGCCTGGAGCACCTTGCAGGAGATTGGTGTAAGAACTGCCAAAACCAGGGTAGATATTCTGATTTGTTTCTTTCTTTATTCCTTTATTATGTTGGTTTCTTTGTTTCTTTGGTTTAAATTTGAGGTTATAAAGGACACCCCAAAAAAATTAATTTGTGTTTTTGAAAAAAAAGCTTTCATTTCTCATGGAAAGCTGGCATGGGGGTGAAGTGGCGGCGGTGGTCCCAGGCGCTCCCGCCGTGCCCGGAGCCGCTCTCGCCTCCTCCGCCGCAGCCCGCTGTGAGGGGCGGCCTTTTTGGGGCACCCCCGTGGCGAGGGGCCGTGTCCCCTTGGGGACGGCGTCTTCTGCCTGCGCGGGGCGAACGCCAACACGCGCGCTGTCGGCACTGAAGTGCCGCTGGCGGTTCACCCGCCCTACCCGCTTTGAACCCCGGCTTGCTTTCACGAGGAACGTCAAAGCTTTTCTTCCTGTCCTTCTGAAAACTTTTATTTTTTCCCCTTAAGGGAAATAAATAAATCGTTGCCAATTACCGTTATTGCCTTAGGTTTTAAATTTAGCTAAACACGTGAATTAGTGCTTTGCTCAGGTAATTAAGTGTTCAGTACAGCCATCAGTGAGCTGTTGGCTCGGCAGCGCCCGCCGCCGCCTCCTGGCTCCCTGGTCTGCCCAAATCAAGCCGGGATGGAGCCGCTGCCAGCCCTGCACCTCCTGCACGGCCCCCCGGCTGCCAGCCCCTCGCCGGGCCCGGCTCGCCGGCGTGCACGGCGGAGGCGCCGGAGCAGAGGACGCAGCGGTGGCAGCGGCTTTCCAGCTCACTCATGGCGCAGTCCTGAAACGGGGGTTTCTCGGTGGCTTTTCTGGCAGTCCCGGTGGGTTAACCGGGCTCTTCCCGAAAAGACCCGACTAAACCGCTGCGTGAGGGGTTACGAGGAGGGCGCAGGCCCAGGTGTGTCTCGAGTGCGAGCCTGATGCCATGGAGGCCAAAGAAAGACACCAGGAGAACTCCGTTCCATGCAAACTGGCACTGCTTGCAGGCTACAAAGGATTATCTGTACCAGTTTCATCTTGTGGCATGTAGAGAGCGCCTAAGGGGTGACTTGCCAGACTGGTTGTGGGGATTCCCCATCTCCCGGCTTTTCCTACTTCCCCTTCGTGGAGGGGGAAAAACAAACCCAAAGAGAAAAGAAAAAAAAAAAAAAAAAAGAGAGAATGATTTTGCGTATGATTACAGGAAAACAGACTTCATTGTTTCTGCCTCTTCCTCATGTTTTGCCCTTCAGGCTTTGTTTTATGTGCAAACAGACCTGGTGAGTTGCCCCTTAGCAAGGCACAGAGGGTTTGGCTGGATTAACGTTGCTTCCCTGGTTATTATTTTTTTTTAATCGGAGTGCTTTTGGTGCCCATTACAACTGAACTGAGCATTGATCAATTCTGTGCCTGAAAATCATTTGTCTTTAATTTGAGTGTTTTTCGGTTTTTCTTCTGTTGGGTTTTCTGTTTTGTTTTGGTTTTTTCGTTTTTGTTTTTTATTTGAACTTGCAATACGAAACTAAATCTAACCCTAAATTAACAACACCCTTTCTGGCAAGTTTAAAGAGCAGTATGGTGTTTGGAAATGTCTTTCAAGCCTCAAAATTGCCTGTGTGCACAAAACTGGCAAAACCCCAAAACTGAATCAAAAGAGCCCCCCTCTCCCCAGCCCCGAGATCTCAAGGAGGAAGATGGGTTTGTCACCGGCCTGGCCCGACGGCCGCTCACATTTGCAGCGAAACGTGCTCTGGGAACAGTGGTGTTTTACATAGAGTCATTTCCATCCAAAGACAGTTTTCGGAAGGGACATCCTGGGTTTGCCACTTCCATCAGCAATGGTAGTGAATTGTATTCAGGAGCAGTAGAGTACGATCGATCTTGTGCTACAGTGTATGGGCCCGATTCATTACAAGAAAAATGGTTGGGGTTTTTTTTTCTTCTTTTCTTTTCCGTTGGGTTTTTCTTTTTCCTTTGCAAATTTGCACAGCCCTCCTTCATGCGTGCCTAATCCAAGAGCACGGAGCGCAGCACAGTTGGCCCTTACTGGGCCCTTTCTGCCAGTAAATGGAAAAGAGCTGGAAAACGCCCGGGGGCAGGTGCCTCCCACCACCCCTCCGCTGGCTGGGGAGTGCTTTGCCCAGAGGCTACCGGAGACGTCCCAATCGCTGCTGCCCCTTCTGGCCCCACCAGCTCACTCCAAATTGACCTCTGTTCTCCGGCCCCATCCTGCCGGCTCATCCCTACCTTCCTGGCGTCACTGCCAGCGTGGTGGCTCTGCAGCACCAGAGCTCAGCCCGGGTGCTGGTGCCCGCCGGTGGGGCTGAGCGCCCATGGAGAGCGTCCACCTCCAGGCATGCATCTTGGTCTTCCAAGGAAGCTGCAGCCCTTTCACTCCAACCCCCCAGGCTGCGGTGCGTGGGCACTGACCACCTTGGTTTCTCCCCGGAGTGATGTTCCTCCTCTTAGGAAGCCTGCACGTTTGTTTAACAGCGAAAGGAGCCCGCCCGGGGACAGTTACCCGCACTGGGGCAGCGCCTGGCCCCAGTTCTGCACTGCCTGGTCTTCCCTGCCCTCGCCCCTTCTTTTTCTATTCCAGCGCGTGAGGATGCAGTCACCAGTTCGCCTTGCTAGATAAACAAGTTCTTTTATCTGTCACAGCAGCCCTGTCCTACAGCCAGCAGAAAGGGACGTTTCCCCCTACTCGTGCTCGGTGCCACTCGTAAATTCACGTCTAGCTTAGCCGCTCACGTGCCGGCAGGGTGAAGGCAGCGATGCTTCTCTTTATAAATCACGTGCCCAATCGATGTCCCAGTGATGAGGCGATAGCTGAGGTCCCTCGAGCAGACGAGGGGGGTTTGGCCACGTCCGTTCACGCCGGGTGGGACTGTGCTGCCGAATCCCTCAGCTGGTTTTGACAACCTCATCCATTCTTGTATTTTTTTTAATGAATTGGGACCTGAGCCACGGAAAACGAGCAAACTTAAAAGTCTGAATGCTGCAAACTCCTCCTAGACAACTTCACTATCAATATCATGTTTCTTTTGAATTCACCTGACATATTTTACGTGTAAAACATTTTTGTCGTGTAAATGCTTTTTTTAAAATACAATCATCGGGGGGGGACATATTTATCTTGCATTTGACATGGGAGGGATTCATTTGGCAGGAGAGCGAGACAAGGAAAATTTGGCAGGAGAGGGTTTTCGTTCCTTCCTCTTTGGTTCATTGACAAGTCTGAGATTTTTCCAGTTCCCAACCTGTTGCCACAACTATTCCTCCCTGAGGACTGGAGACAAAACCGATAAGGCCATCCGTAATCCAGCCCGGCCCCCGCTGCTCGGCTCCGGGAGGGGCCGTGCGCGCCTGCCTCGGGTGAGCGGCGCAGGCTCCCACGGGCACGCTTTGCCCGCCGAGACGGCCGGCGGCACGCAGCGCGGTGGGACAGCGCGGTGCCGCAGCGCCAGGAGCTGCTCCCCCCTTCCCTGACCCCCGGCACATCTGGATTTTGGGCACCAGTCCCGGCTTGCCAGTGCTGCCTTTGAGCCCTGCGCCCCAACAACCCCTTACTGTACTTTATACTTGCCAGCTATAACAAATCTCGTAACGTGAGCTACTGACCTTGATGGTGAGTGTGAGCAGTTATGTTTTGTTGTTTTCTCTCTTGCTTGGTTGGGGCTGCTGTGAGAGAGGGTGTCTCTGAGGCATACTTTCCGGCCTCTCTTACACTCGGACGTGCACACCTCCTCTCAAACACTCTTCTGAGCGCTCTCAGCGGGAAGGTTTGTCCACACCTATTAATCCTCTCTCAGTGTCCAGCTTCTTGTTAGTAGCAGCTGGTTGCATGTTTTTTGCTTGTTCGGACGAAACGGTTCAAGAAACGACTCATATCAACTCTTGAGAAATGTCTCTATTTTTTTGTACACTTTCTTTCTTTTGATGTTTTTATTAATTTCCCTTACTTAAAAAACAAAACACCTGTCGTCCCGTAAAACATTTCACATCTCCCCTTGCCTGTTCTTAGAGTGTATGTATCTGTGGGACTGAACTAAATGCATGCACTGTAGTAGTCGTACTGGTAGCAGTAGATGTAGTTGTAGAACATGCATTGTTGAGTTGATATTATAGGTATCATCAACGTGAACTAGCGTGGCAGTTAAAAGCATAGCCTTGGTCTGATTGAAAGCGTAGGGCTATCAATACAGCAGAGAGCTGCTAACGGCTTGGATCCATAGTACCGTATTTGTTAAATCCCATTATCTGGAAGTTTAAATTGAAGCCGGCTGTAGGCAACCTACACCCTCTGTACAAGAACCCGCACATGCTGTTATGCTGATAGTAAATTTGCCTTTTTTTTTTCAAATTAAACCCCCTAGGAATTAAAACGCTGACTATAACTATATTCTCTTATTTTTATTTTGTATTAAAAAGAACTTAAGATATTTTTAAAATCATTTTACAGTCATGGTTTCTTCATCAGCCTGTTACTCGTCCATATTAGCCCATAGAATCATTCGTTGGCAGTCGTAGCCCAGATGTGCCAGACGCAAATCACTCCATTTGGGTATCTGATACCGTGTGTGTGAAGCAGCTTCCCGCAGGCTGTCCTGAGACACGAAGCGATTGTTTTTAGGTCGTAAACCTTAAATCTTGTTACGCAACAGAGACTCGGAGCTAGTGGTGGGTCGCACTCATTGCCATGTCACCCAGCTTAAGGGAACGTTTTTAAATGAAGATTTAACATTTCATAAATACCAGCATGAGGAGTTGGAGGCAGGTTCATCATCTTTGCCATTGAGCCAGCAAGTGCCTTTGCTTCTTGTGCCCGGTGTTTCTGTGCTAAACTTTTAAAATTCTTTCACAGATGAGGCTTGCAGTCAGTAAATTTAACAGATGGTAATTGAGATCCCGAATTAGGCTTTTGTTTATTTGTTTAGTTTGTTGCTTGTCAGAAAACATCCTGCTGGGAGTAGAAAAGATCCTGTATGGCACGGTCACACCTTCCGTCCTCCCCGCGCCCCTCGGCCATCCCCGCAAACCAGATGTGCGGAGTCCCCCGCAAACCAGATGTGCGGAGTCGCAGCATCTCCCTGCTCCCCTGGGGACAGTCCGGGCAGTCTTTAGTGCGCTTATTCCAGCAAGCGCTTTCAAAGGAAATAAAATATCCAGAATGGGCTTTCAAAATGTAATTAAGGATTTGTATCCGCTCCTTACTTCTAACAGAACATAAAGTAAATCAACCAAACAACCGCTTGGATGGGGCTGATGCAACGCAAGCCTGCGCGAGGCAATCTGAGCCACCCCTGTTACTTTCCTTATTGCTAGCAGGGAGCTGAAACACTCGTGCATCAAGAGGGAGAATAATTTCCCCCTTAGATCTCAATCTGCCAGGGAGATGCGGGGACCCACTGTTTAATGCGCCAGGCATATGATGAAGTGAGGAGTGTATCTAAAAGTCAGCAGAGCGACAAATTGCATGGGGTTTAGGAAGCCTTGTCTTACACTTAAAGAAGGTGCTCTAAAAATTGAATCTTGTCATTAGGCGCCCATAGTGTTAGCAAATTACGGCCATAAAAAGTGGGACAACGGTTGGTCTGTGTGTGCGGAGGGAGAGAAGCCGCCACCGGCTCACAGCAATGTCGTAAGGAGGAGCGTTTCAAAGATCCAGCAATGAACCAATTTGGGATTTATGCGGCCTGTTGAGAGGACTCCCTTGTGGCATGGCAGCTCTGATGGAACTGCTCTCCCTCTTTTATTCTACTATATAAAAGTACATAAAGTTTAATCTGAGCTATGTAATCGCAAAAGCCAGAACCTAACAAGTGGACCACTTGGGAGCAGCAAGCAGGCTGAAATTTCTCACTCCGCTGGAACCGCCGGTAATTATGAGACAGCGCCTGGCAGCTGATGCATCAGAAAATTAATGGCTGCATCTGATTTTATCTTTTGCTTATCTTCATAGCAGAGGCGGTCTGCGCTGGAGAGCATTGCAGGCGGCCCGGCAGGCAGGGTGAGGCGGAGGGACCCCGTGCCGCACGGGGCTTCGGTGAGGGGCGGACATGGAGGCAAATCTCCCGGGTCAAAGAGAAATAGCAGCAGGCAGGCTCCGCACGGAGCGCCCGCCGGCGTGGTCAGTACGCCCTGCGCCTCCAGTTAGCGTGGAGCAGCTTTAGGGGCGGCCGCTCTGCATTTCTCTGGGTGGTTTTGGCCTCGTTAGTGGCAATATCCTCTTACTCTTTTGTGAGCACTACACTTACTTTTCTGACTACTACCCCAAATTAAAAAAAAAATTTTGTTTCGGTTCAGAAGTGCTGTGCTGGTCCAGGGTGGGAATCATGCGGGTCCTTTCCAGAACGCAGGCTACACGCAGAAACGGTTTGTCTTATTTTACTGTAGGATGCCACTTCTTTATTTTTTGATCCGCGAGGGACTGAGCTGCCTGCAGTGCCGAGTAGAAAATTCAGTAGATCTAAACCAATTTGGTGCTGCTGCTGTTAGGCCTTGACCACAGTGGCGGTCGTTTTACAGGGCTCCTGGCTGAAGTCTATTGTGGTTAAAATACATCAGCTTTAATCAATAATTTTGTAATAGAAAATCTTGTGCACTTGATAAATCATCTCCAGTGCAATTAGTGACCACCTCTGAAGTGCAGGCTTAAGTACAGTGGAAGTTAATCTTTAATGAATTTAGCAGCTAACTTTTAATAGCCTTTTCAGTCAGGAGAATTATTTTCAATGGGAAAACACTCCTCGGCAGAGCTCATCGCAGCGTCCTGGCTGACACTTTTGACAGGAGGCAAGTGGTGACGGCACGGCCGCTGCCGCTGCCTCGTACCGCGGGCAGGCTGCTTGCCCGCGCAGGGACCGGCTCGCTGGTGCACGGGACCATGCCACCCTCGCCGGGCAGCCGCGCTCCAGCCCTGCGAAGCCCTGCCACAGCCCGGTACCGGTGTTTGGTGTCCTTTCTCCCAGCGGAGGTGGAGGGATGGAGCTCTTGGCAGTTGTAATTAGACTTTGTTCCACGCAAGATGCAGACGAGTCATTGTAAAGTTTGAAATGGGGCCTTCAGCCTGAGCTCTCCAGTGCAATGAGATACTTGAGCACACGAGCACGTCTCGTGCATTTTAATCACTAAACGCATAAAGTATACTCGCTGAGCTGAGGGGTAACTTGCCTCTCTGGCAGCAGTCGCAGGCTGTTACCCATTAGTGGAACAACTACTAAATGGGACACAGCGCACGTTTTACTGACATACTATTGTGAGTATTTTCATGCTGGTTCTCTCCCCAAATGCTTTAAAAGTAAATACATAAGTACAGGGTTTTTTTCCTCTCTCTCCTTTCTGAAATAGAAAACTGAAAAAGAAGCAGTGGAGTTTTTCCTTGCAGCAGATGTTAGCATGCATCTGGGTCTGGCTGAGCTTGAGGAGCGTGGTGGATTAGTAACTGCCAGAGAATGCAAAATTGGTCGGCAGGTATATAAGCTTGAGCTATTTAAAAATAATAAATTCACACAGCTGGGTCTTTTTAAGGGTGTTTCCTGCTAGTTAAAGCAAGAGCCCAGAGCCGTGTGCCGTGAGGACTCTCAGGTGTCTGCGCCCAAATCCTCCCCTGCCAAGGGGCTGGGGTGTTCGCTGCCGACAGCGGAGCTGGTGCCACCAGCTCTCCCCCAGGCATCGCGTGGTGGGCAGCAGCTTCCCTCGGCGTTCCCTCATCGATGAGCTCAGGTTTTCCTTTGGGGGGTGTTATCACCGGCCGTGCTTGCTGTGGGGGACCCCTCGCTCTGCCTGGCTGGGACGCGGCCTCGGCGCCTGGCCGGCCGGGCAGGTCTGCTGAGGGTGCCCAGCACCTCTCTGTGCAGGCGCCTGGTGCAGGCTCTCCCGTAGGAGAGGCTCATGGCACAGAAAGCACCGGGGGTTCGTGAGCTGGATTTCTCTTCTGTTACCTGGATAACCCCCCTGTGCTCCCGAGCATCCATCCAGCCCCTGGGCATCCGTCAAAAGCGGGAAGGTGCCCTCGGGCAATGCCCTCCTGCTACAGCGACTTAAAATATGCAGTGAAACAAAGACCCGGTTTTGTTTTCATTTTCCTCCTGTATTGTCTGTTATTGTACAAAAGGCTTCAATTTAAAATTAACAGGAGTGATAGCCAGTTAATGTGCTACAGTGGGAGGCCAGAGTTTCTGTTGCTATGGCAATGGAGTTCGGCTCATTTGTTTTGTAGATGAGTAATTACTACGCAATTAGAGTAGGCTAAAAATAAAGGGGCCTTTTGTTCCCTGTTACTCATTAATATTAATAAAAGACCTGTCCGGGCTGTGGTAAACAATTAATGCAGATGTGGTTGCCCATGGTAAAAGTAGCAACAGCTTTCGTGTTACCCAGCACGAGGTGACAGCGCCGGCGTCGCCTGGCTCGGCTCTTCCTTCATTTTAAATAGAAAAATTATTAGAGAGAGGTCTGCGTTAGCACAGCATCACGAGCTTTAGCCCTTATTTGCCAGTTGGATGGATGGTAATAAGTGTTAAAGCTTAATGTGCAGACACAGACAGCAGGTACAGCGCTGGGGTCAGATCCTGCGAAACAGCGAGCAGCCGCCCCCCTCCGAGTTGCGTGCACGAGAAGGGCGCTGGCAGCAGTTCCCTGATGCAGAAATCTCTTCATTTATCCCCCCTAGCCCGGCGTTGCCCGAGGGAGGGCGCAGGGCCCTGCCGCTGCCCGTACCTCTCTGGTGAGCAGCACCGGCTGCAGGGCCAGGGCTTGAGCAAAGAGCTTGTCCGAAAACCTGAGCATGTGAAAGTGCGAGCGTGGTGCTGCTGAAATGGCTCTGGTGCGGCACATTACAAACAAGCGCCGAAAAAGAGTGGAAGAATACAGTCCCAAGCATTTGATGCAAAGTCGGTAAACATTAAAGCACACCAGATTTTAAATTAACTGTAAAACCAGTTAAATTGACAGAGAAACCTGTTAGGAAGATGACTAATGGGTCAGAGTTTATTTGCCTCTCTGTTTTATTTGCTTGTCTCAATGCAGCCGGTGAGCATCCCTTGTCAGCAGGGAGGGACAGCGGAGCAGCTCAGAGCCGGGCCGTGGCCGGCCGCGTGGGCACGGGGGGGGCCGTGGGGTGGTTCCCCCGCTCCCCGCGGCCCCGGGGTGCTCGGCACCCCTGGGAAACGCCATCAGTAAGGTGGAACCTCTCCAACGGGCAGCAGAGGCACCCGAGTGCCCCCGGCCCGAAACCCTCGAGTGCTGTGCTGGGGGGGCAGGTTGCAGGCGAGTGGGAACCTCATCCCTCCCAAACTGTTTAACTAATGGAGGGAAACGTAGCACAGCCTCTGTAAGGTCGACATTTGTTTGTTGTTAAGGATCTAATTAGAAACATGAGAGGGAGCTGAATGGCTGCTTGCTCGGCTAATTAGCGACATGCACGAAGACCACTTTGAACTTCAAGGACACAAAGCTATTAGCGCTTACATCAAAAATGGATTAAACTTCTGTGCTTTTATAATGATTAAAGATGAGCTGCTCGAGAGGAAATCCTTTTGTAAGGCTGTGACAAGAGCTGGCTCCCTGATTGCAGCTTCTACAAGCGAAGCTTTGTGTGGCCTCCGTGTAGCACTCGGCCCGGCGCGAGAGTGACACCGCTAACTTGCAATATGGAAAATGTGATTAGGCAATAAATATTGATCGTTCGCAAAAAATTACAGCCAAGCTGGAAAGTGCACTTATTTGTCCTGCTCTGTAGCTGCAGCACTTAGAAAAGCTGGGCTTGAATACATTGAATTTTGTGTCTTTTCTTCTGCAAATTGGTGCACATCAACAGCTTCCAGACGTGGCTGATGCTTCGGATGCGTTAACCGCAGTATTTAGGAGAAGCAGGTGCTGCTCACGTGCCTGCAGCATGCACGAGAGGGACAGTGGTGGGTTTTTAAAACACCTGCACTAGTTGAATTTTTAGCTTGCCCAGGCTTGTGGAAACCACCCAGTTCTTGCTCTCTGCTCACCTAAGGTAGCTTAGCAGTTGCTTTTTGTGTCCGTGCCGCCTGCTCAGCATCCGCACTGGCGCTGGGGCCGCGTCAGGAACAGTTGCCACAAGATCCCAATTGCCATTATCACACCGACATGGCCAGCTCGATTCCTAACAGCTCGGGCTGCTGCGAGGTGGGGGTCCGCGGGGTGTGAAGAATCGTCGGCAGCCCCGCGCCGGGGCTGGGCACCGGCGGCAGCGAGGATGGGGCTGGGCAGCGCTCCCTCCCCGTGCTCCGCTCACTTCCAGCAGTAATTGCTGAGCCGGGAGCCTGCTCACCGCCCACTGCTTTCTGTCGTTATCCCTGCGATATTTTGATGTGTGAAGCCATTTCCGAAGGGGCTGCAGAGGCAGAACAACCTTTTAAAGTGTGACTGCAGATAGAAAATAACGTACAAATAGTACCTTGTTACGGCAGATAGCTGCTCTCGGTGTCTCTTGGCCTCATCACCACTTATTTTACTGATGAGCCCGACAGTTGTTTTATTTTATTTTTTTCCCTGCAGGGCCAATATAGCTGCAGGGGAGGGACAACTGCTGCCACTAACGCGGGGCTGCCCGGCTGCTCCCCCTTACAGAGCCATGTCAGGGGCGACAGGGGAGGCACAAAGCTGGTGGTTTGATTTTCCAGAGTCAGGACCGAACTGGCTGTCATAAGCAAAATATCTACGGCTCTTAACACTTGCAGAGGAGCTCTGTCTGCCACAGGCTTCTTACAGAGAGGTGTTTGCTTTTCAAGTCTACTTGGGAAGTGCCGGCGTGAAGTGCTGCGCCTTGCAGGTCCCCACGAGAGATGTACTAAGTGGCACCTCTAATTGTAACGCTGGGGCTATTTGTTTTTCTGGTGTGTCTCCCACTTTCTGTTGCAGCTTTTTCTGTTTCAGGGAGTAGTTTGTACATTGTTACTCTCCAGAATATCTGTGTGTTTCCAGCTCGTTATTTCTGAGACGTTTTTGAGTTTGAGCATTGATCTGAATTTGAGGTGTGCTGCGTGCTGGCTCAGACATAAAACACCGCTGTATGTAGAAGCGCAGATACAAGAAAGTGATGCTTCTGATAGTTCAGCCTGACCACAAACGAACGTGTTTGTGCCTCTAGCTGGAGCTGTACGCGGTGACTGGTATAGCAAAAAAGAGCCCGAATGTGAGTGTGCAATTCTCAGTGCTGTGCCTGTGCGCTGTTGCAGCCTGAACAAGCAACCGAGAACCAGGAGCGCCAACGTCTTATTTCAGACTGGCATTAATTTATACATCCAGTCTCGGGTAAATCACATCTTGGTTGTTAGCATCTCTGAAAAGCCAGGTACCAGCTCCCATTAACTTCAGCCATGAATGCACAAAGAATTAGCTTTGGCCAAGCTATCTATAACACGGGTGCAGTGCTAGCTAATGATATTTATAAGGCTCTAAGCACTAATGATGCAAGATTTGCATGCAGTGCTGAAGTTTTCCCGCAATCCGTACCGTGGCTGGTTATTTAAAGTATCAGCATCACGCTGTGACTGCTGGTCTGTTCGTCAGGCATGCTACGACGTGGCCATTAGTGCTCATGCTTCAGGACACATGGGATCCCCAAGGAAGGGCGCGATGGTCCCTGCACCAGTCACCATCGTTTTACTGTAATGTCCTCTGCAGCGTTTGTGCTTGGGTTGTTGCAAAGGCGGTACGGCAGGCTTGAGTGCTTGGATAACAGGTGATATTCCTTCTGTGAAAATCTTCTCTTGAAATCCAGCAGAAAATCCCAAGTGATTCAAATTAAATGCCTGCAGACTGTGGTGTCGTTCCCTGTCCCAGCTGGGCTGCTTGGGACCCTGCTTTGCAGCTCTGCTGAACCCGTCGTGGGCAGAGGGACGGGCAGCAGTGCGTGGGGACAAATACCGTCCCCTCGCTGCTGCCGACGGGACTGGGGGACCTGCTCTCCATCGGCTGCCCCCGCCGGGCTGCTGCCAAACGGCACCTCCCTGCCCTGTGCCCCCATCCCCTGCCCATTTCCATCCCTGTCAGCAGCTCTCAATGTTATTATATCATTTAGTCCTTCGAGCTGGAAGATGATGTTTGCAGTATGTTATATGAATTTTTCATAAAGAGAGAAAAACAGCCTAATCTTGTGAGCTTTGAGTCTTGGTAGTGGGTAATGGCTTTTGATTTAAAGCATTTTGTCTTAATGGTAGTTATATTGAAAATTTCCTGCTGCTTTCAAGCACGTGTAGTTATTATCATAAACACTGATGGTAGAAATGCCTGCCAAATTGTGCGTGGCTGTTTATGGTAGATGAGAGAGTCATCCAGAAATTAGAGCATTGGATCAACAAGTTGTCAGGAAGCCCGTTTGTACGGAAAGCCACCCCGGAGCTGGTGGGACAAAGCAGGAGTGAGGAGCACCTTGGAGGAAAGAAGCGCTGGAGGTGACCGGCACCAGGTGTAGAAAATGCTTGGCGTGAGATTAAAAGTGAATTTCTGACGAGAAGGAGCTGCTTTAGAAGAAGTCGCGGTGTACAGAGGGAGGGCAGTCCCTTTCTGGGCAGAGCACTGACTGCTCTTCCCCAGCCCTCGTGCCGGTGGCCATGCAGGGCGAGCCCCTGCTGCCCGCCTGCGCCCTGCCTCTGTCCCGGCGGCCTCTTCCATTTGCTCCGCTTGAAAAAATAAACTGATAACCTGATGCATAAAGCATGCATGTTTACATTTCATTCTTTTCTTTTGCCTTATACATGTTGCTGTGTTCCCCAGAGGCGTTAGACAACAGGATCTGCTTTCTGGGGAGCACCTTCATTGAAAGGCAGCCTGTCTGTGGCTGGCTTCTGCCTCCAGCCCTGCCAGAAGTAACTGCAGAGCCGCTCGCCCGCGTGAATTGTTGCCCAGGGATAAGGAGCCCTCTTCGGGAGGTGCAGGCAGCGATCGAGTGTCGTTGGACTGGTCTCCGGGAGCGTTGGTTTAGTACTGATGGACGCACACCTTGGGGCGGGCGCATGCGGCCGCGGCATCCCAGCTTTACCCGCGGCTGTGTCTCTGCAGGGTGCAGGAGGGGGACGCGGGCGCCTGTGGATGGGGAGAAGCTGGGGCGGCTCCAGCCATCTCTGTTCTGTTCTCAGCTGCTCTCTCAAGTGCAAAATGTATTTCTGGCTGCGATAACACGGCACTATATCTCATCCTGAAGTATCCTGCCTCTTCTCAAAGAGGGAATCCAGTAAATCGTGCGGTGGTTTCTTTCAGACTTGAGGTTTTGCTTGCCTGTGCACCGCGGCTGGGAAGGCAGCCACGACTTTCTCTAACCGCATTTTGTGCTATTCTTCACCTTTCTTTTTTTTTTTTACTTTTGAAATAGTCATATTTGTTATGTGTTAAAAAAAGGCAAAACCACAGTAGTTAACAGTGAAGAGGCTGCAGTAGGAGCCAGTCCTCCCCCTGCAATGGTGTTTAAACCTTTGGGTTTTGGTGCTGTAGGAGAGGGAAGAGTGTTGTCACGGAAGGCTCCACGTGGGCTCTGTGCGGGGGACAGCCGTCCCCGTCCAGTGCCTGTCTTACACCTCTGTATGTATTTCGCCTGGCTTGTTTCCTTTGAAATACAACGTACTTTAGTGGTGCTTAAAAGTGTTGCTTTGTCATCACGTCTAATTTCCTAGGCCCTAAGGGACTGATTGTCAGCCCGGTACCGTGCAAGTTCTCCTTCTAGGACAGTAATGTCAAAATCCTTATGTTTCTTTTCCCTTTCCCTCCTCTTTCCCTTCATCATTCATGGCTGAATTGAGTTTATTTTGGGTGGAATTTCAGCATCCAACTTGTTGTGCTTTACCCAGCTGCCCTCTCGCCGCAGCGAGATGTTTGGATCCTCGTTAGTGTAATACGCCGTTCGCTAAGGCAAATGTCATAATGAATCCTGACTTAGAAATTTCTCAAGAGTTCATCGAAAGAGAGTTTATCTTTCAACGGTGACCTTTCTTGTTGAAGGCGGATTAATGTATGAGCAGGGTCTGTGTTAACATGGCAGTTTGCAGGAGAAGGCACTTGATAAGCGAGCTCCAGCCAGCTCCGTCCCTGCTCCCAGCAGAGCATTTCGAAGCAGCGAGCCTCCTGCCTCTGCGTGAAGCTGGGCTGCCAGGCGCGTGTCAGGCTCCAGCTCTCGGCTCCGCGGCATAAATCATTTGTTGTCTGAACATTGCATCGAGAAGCATCTTACATGCATGTTAAATGTGGATAAAGACAGCTCTGCTAAAGGATGCCAAGATGAGCTAGTAATAAAACAGCCTTGCCCATTGAAGCGCTGTCTTGAGATTATGGATGCATCTTAAAATTCTCTCCATATTTATTTTAGCAGAAAGACTTTCAGTAGATTCTCCTTTGAGGAGACTCAGCTTGGGCAGAGGAGAGGGCTCAGTGAACATGACGTGCATGGTTGCACCAAACACGTCCCTCAGACGAGACCCTGCGTGCGGGCGCGTGCTGCAGCAAAGAAGTGCGGCAAACCCTGGCTTCACCGTGTCCACGCAGGAATAGCAAAACCTGACCGCTGGAAATACTAAACATTGGCAATGGTTTGTGGCAAGGCCACAAGGACCGAGTCTAAGGTCCTTTTATCCGTTTCCAGCCCTGTCAGCAGTGGCATTTCTCTGTCTTCTCCCATCACTTCTGGAAGATGGAGACAGCACTGATGTTTGTCGTGGCTCTCCCAACCACCCCTTCCGACAAGGTCCGGCTCTTGCTGTGCCAGCCGTGCGCAGCAGATCCCAACTCCACCATCACCAACGCTTTGCATTAAAAAAAAAGACTGTTCCGGGGCTGCTTTATGAACCCACGTTTGCTTCAGCATCTCATGCCCCATCTCGCTTTCCCTCATTGCTTTTCAGCACTCTGCAAGCCACCACGGTGCTGGGCAGCGTAGAGCCCGAGGCTTCCCAAAGCCTGTCCCTCTGGCCTGCAGGCAAACCTTCACTTACTGATCAAAATTCACTGGCTCAGAGCCTTTTCCGTAAGAAATAGCACAGCGAATTCAAAGTGAAGCAAACACTATATTAAACTTCCCTGTTCCCATCACTGCCACATCTCTTGGCTGCTGTCTCTTGATCTCCACAGGCATAGGAAGGAGCTCCTGTAACCCAGAGAACAGGGGCTAGTTGGGGCTGAAGAAGATAAAAGTTGGTTAGTTGTGACTTACAGACACATCTAATCTTTTCCACATCTCTTCTGACCTTGATCTATCACAGGCCTTCCCGGTGACACTTGGGATTGTAAATTATGTGCAGAGAAAACCCTTGAGTTGGAGGCACTTAGCCGCAGTCTCAGAGCTGTGAAAACGTCCGGTGCAGGACAGTTTCCTGTGCAATTGGTTGGTAAATTGGACCTGGACCTTTCGGAGCAGGTTGGAAATGGGCGCTTTTGACTACCACCAGGACTTCCTGAGTGCTGGCAGTCCTTGGAATGGGAGGAGATGGCCCTGCCAACCCCCAGGCAACACTGAATCAGTCAGCCAGGTCCTCCTGGCAATTCAAAGTCAGGAGATACTTGGTCAGCTTGGCCAGTATCTCCGCTGGGACCGGGCAAGAGGTTGGGCTTTGCTCCTGGTCTCCATTGACTGACATCAAGACACGGTCCGTGGTTCCCTCCCCTCTCCTGGGACAGCATAATCCCCTGCCAGTTTTCCAGCAACGTGCTTCCGAACTTCTGCCCTTAATTATTTCCCGTTCTGACCGCAGGATGTCAGTGGCCAGGGGAAAGTCTCAGATTCCTTCCAGGCTGCAAGACATTAATCTTAGTGCTCTGCGATTCCTGCAGCTCACAGCAGCCGTGGACAGCTTCTGCTTCCTCCGGCAACTGAGCCGACATCGGGAACTTTGTCATAAAGATATATCTCTCCAAGGAGCCTTAATTTTTCTTTGAGGACTGAAACAGTATCCAGAGTCTGGAGGATTTGGGGAGTTTTTTTCTGCTTCATTTTAACCTCAGATTATTCCAGGTTTGTGTAAAACAAATTTGTTTCCAGCTATTTCTTATCAGAATGCATCGCATTTTGCATGTTGGGAAAGTCGTTCAAGGTCCCTTTGCTGTTGTTCCAACGCGATGGTAAAAGTGCCTCTGGCTCCAGGTGAGCTTATGTGCAGCTATTGTAGGAAGACAAATATTTAGCAACTCACCATGGCTGAGTGAATCATTAAAATACAGCTTTCTGAGGAGTGCTTAGCCTCCTAGTAATTACGAGAGCTTTTCTGTTTCATTGATTGGGTCTGGAGCAAAGTGTCGTCTCTGTAAAAGCTTCCAGCCCTTTCTATCCAGTTCTGCAGGCGGCTGTTCCGCAGGCGGTGCGGAGCGGTGCCGGGGCCTCCCCAGCCTCCACGCAGCAGCTCCCGGGCGATGGAGCGGCGGGCGTGCTTTTGGTGTGCCCGTTTTTCCACAGGCACTCCTGTGAGCAGGGTGGAGTATTCAGCTGATGTTCAGTGGATAGAAAATTACCTTTTTCTTACGGTACATACCCACAATCACATTTGAATAACCAGTTGCCAGCTCTTTCTGCATGTATTAAAGCCAGCGTTTCCAGTGTTCTTAGAGATGTAAATGACAGTGGCCGGGGTGGGATGTTTGGGGGCACGGAGCATCTCTCCGTGGCTCCTCGGTCTCCGTTTGCTGTTCTCTTTGCAAGCTTTCAGGACACGGCAAAGCATGTCCCCTCGCCACCCATGCACGGTTCTGGGTTAATGACACAGAACTCCCTCGGGATGCCACGGTGTATGTCTGTCTGTCCTGTTAGCCACGGCATCGCCACGGCTCAGCAGCATCTGCTGCTCCTCCCGCGGTGGATGCGGTGGTGGGTGGCTCTGGGCATCGCATGGGCAGTTGCTTGGGGCCAAGGCCGGTCCCTGCTCCTGGCCCCGAGGCGGTAGCGGTGCGATGGGCTCCTGGCGCTGCTGCGGAGATTCGCAGGAGTGTTTTACTAACAGGATCCCCCTCGCCTTGCCGTGTCCCTCTGCCAAGCTCCTGCCTTTGCTCAGAGGGGCCAACTGGGTTTTCTGTGTGACTTGGCAGTAAAACTCGCATCCATTTTATTGAACCAGAAGGAAGAAAAGGGGAAAAAAGTGCTAGCTTATAGTAATAAAGGGCTTTTGAACATCTCAGCTGGATATTTTTCTTCATGAGCGAGAAGGCCAAATGTTATCTTGACACTTAATCTTTAATAATAAAAAAGGTGCTTTGTTTGCCAGTGAATTCCAAAATCTGTTTACTCTCTCATGCCTTATTTCTTTTAACTTGCTAGCTTAGATGTCCTACTTACTTTCCCCTGCTACTAGTTCAGAGCTGCATTAAATCATTTATTTTGTAAAATTTACTCTCCTGTCGTTGCAGAGCCGACAGCTGCCGGGTTGACTTTTTTTGACGAGTTAATTAATTCATTTGACAAATGGGGACCTCTTGGGGCAGCGGTGCAGGGGGAAGGGGCCAGGGCAGGAGAGGTGGTGGCCCAGCAGCAAGCCCAGGCTGAGCCCACCGCAGCCCACGGAAGGTGCCACCAAAGCCTTCCCTCGGGCTGCCCTTGTCGGGAGAGCAGGGCTTTCTCCCGGGCTGGTTTCCATCCCCAGTAAAACCCCGCAGTCAGTCAGCGCGGCTCTGACCTGCGGGCTAGCGGCAGAGGGTTATTGCAGGCTATCAAACTTTATAGACCCTTTTTAGTGCTTAATGAAGATACGCGGGAAGTTGCAGCCAGAGGAAAAGGCTGAAGAAATCTTGGCGCAGCCTTGAACGTGGAGGCGATGGGATCTGCCGCGGGTCGGGCACCTGGTTGCACTGCTGCCTGCAGAGCCCGGCCGGGGCTCCTGGCTGGGTGCCTCCCAGGGAAGGCTGCGGTGTTCGTCACCGCCGCTGGACTTGTCCCGTCCCCAGGCGCGTTTGCAAAAGCGCGCTCAGCCTGAGTAACCGGGAGGCTCAAGGCCAGCTGTTAGCCGTTTGCAGTGTGTGTCTCGGCGCTGCCGGTACCTGCACGCGGCGGGGGTGCGGTGAGATGGTAGTTGGGCGTCACGGTGCGGGCAGGCAAGTCTCCGTGCGCTCCTGAAGGACCTTGCAAGTACCGCTCAGGTGTAGCTCCAGCTTCCCGCAAGCCATTTCCATCCAGCTCCTCCTAGTCCGCTAACTTTTCTTTTGCATTGAAACCTCTTACTCATAAATTTTACATCCAAGAGCAACTGTGAGAAATGCCAGAAGCCTGATCATCTAACATGCTTTAATATCTAAATTTATTCTTTAGTACCATTCTTATTTACATTGTTTTTCTGTCTCAAAAACAAAATATAAAGGGAGGAAAAAAATAAAATTTTCTTTTACTTCCACATTAGGAGGTGAGTTGTCATACACCCTCTGGAATTCTTTTTTGCTTTTGATCTTTATTTATTTGTTTAATTTTGGTTGATGTCCCAAGCGTGGTTTTGGAGACGAAGGTAGGTCTTCGCTCTCCAAATCAAAAGGAAAAAAAAATAAATAAAACAACACTCTCCTTGGTCACATTAAAAAAAATTCCATACCATTTAAAGAAAAACAAAATCAACTATTGAACTATTTCTACAGCTTACTAATTTAAAAGGGCGGGTTTTTTTCAAAAGTATCGAATGGATCCAAAAATGATTTTACTAGACGCGATTGAAGTTATTTGCTGTCAACATTTTAATATCAATATTACCACAATGTGTAGTCTCAAACTAGTTCCTTTGTAGTTTGCATGGGATGTGAATGCTGTCTCGGCGTGCCCAGACCTAGAGAACTTGTTACTACTGCATGAGCATCAAGTCAGATGTTGAAAAATATCTATTATATTTTGTGATAATTTGGTGAAAATGAGCACCTCCAGTCTCTGGTTGCAGTAGTGTGTTGAATGATTGTTCTTTTTTTTTTATATATATCCATATCTATATTTTTGGAGCTCTAAGCTTCGTAGTAGTACGGGCTGACTCTTATCCAGTACTTGCTCTCCTATCGCATGGCCTTGGTTAAGTGTTAGAAGTTGGGCCTAGGCTGTTTATTCTGGTGTTTGGCTTTGTAATAACGGTGCATGCCCGGCGTCTGGCCTCATACCCAGCTTTATTCTCTGCACACCAGTCTTGAATAGCTACAGTGCTCAACCGAATTTTGGCGCACCCGCTTCCCCGGCAGGCTCCAACCCAGCCCGACCCGGAGGCTTCCCCGGGGCCAACAGCCCAGGGCCCGTCGCGGACCTCTACGGCACGGCCAGCCAGGACTCCGGCGTGGGTAACTACATAAGCGCCGCCAGCCCGCAGCCGGGCTCCGGCTTCGGCCATGGGATCGCCGTAAGTACCGCGCGCGCTGGCGCCAGAGCCGCCGCCCCTGTTTCTTGGTCGAGGGGGTGGGTTTCATTGTTTAATGACATTGGGGGAGGGTATGTTGGGTTTTTTGTTAATTATGACCTGACGGCAAGCGTAGCGCCTTGCTGCTGTAGCCTGCTAGAGCTATTCCCAACCCACTGGCGCTGCCAACCAGCTGCCTGGCGTGCCGCTCCAGGTGCCAGCTCGGCTGGAAACGCTTGTCTGGTGCCTTCTGTAGTCCAGACTCAACACATTTCAAAAGGAGATATTTAATAATTTAATAATTACGGGCTTTAAAGTTTCTGCTTATGCTATACGGGCTTTGTATCAGCCCAACCACCCATCCCGGCTGATGGGCCCATTTGCAGACAACACAGCAGTCCCTGCTCCTGCCTAAACGAGGAAGAAAGCGGTTCATTAATTCAGCCGGCGGGACCCCAGGGTTGCCCACAGCCACCCCAGCAAGGGGACGGCCATCCCACCGCTGGCCACGGGGCTGTCCCGCTCCCCGCCACCCATCCCTGTAACTGCAGCATCCCTGTGGACGGGGGGTGGACGCCAACCCCCTGGGTCACTTCCAGCTGGGTACGACATCACTAACAGTCCTAAAATCTGCAGGTTACAAGTAAGTCGCTTCTGGTTTGTTGTCAAGTCATTAGAAAAGTAATTCTTTAATGCCGCGTGGGTCTGCAATCTCACTAATTACGGACAACGGAGATTTGCTTAACAAAGCTGCATGCTGGTTTTCAGATCGCGCTGTTTTACCTGTGTGTGTTAGCATGAATGTGGTTGGACCTCTTTGGTGGCTGTCAGTCTCCCAAACAGAAAAACTGCAACTTCTGAAGTTGGTTCCCTTTTTTTCAGCAAAAATATTTGATGTTTTTCCCTCTTTTGTGGTAAAGATGTCAGAGTACAGAGGGCTCCCCCAAGATGCCTCAAACTGAGCGGAGAATTTCACTCTTTGACCAAATCGGATGAGTGGGGGGAGCGGGAGCGTAGTGCAGACAAAAGCTCCTGAAATTGTGTTATTTTTATTGCATAAGCAACCAGTACCCAAAAAGACAAAAAAAACCCCTGCTGCCTCCATTTGTGCCCTCGTGCTCAATTCCCGTCCTGGTCCTGCCCCTCCTGTGGTCACGCCAGCGACTTGACAGTCCCTTCAGATCAATGCTGGTACCAAACACGGGATATTATTGCTCCGCTAAGAGCTACATCAATTTAAACTGCCATCTCTCACCACTATACAACACCTCTTATTTCCATTTTTCACCTAAAGAAAAAGACCTGTTTGTTCTTGAAAACTTGGGCACTTTGGCCTCGGCAACCTCCCGATTTTTCAAGTAAGAGGATATGAGGTGCAAGCCTGGGTATCCGGATTTGTCTGCACTAACACTTCTCCGAAGAACGATTTTGCATTTGACTTGCAGATTGGCAGCCTCTTAATTTCCCCCAATAACTGCAAAGAATCCCGTAGTCTTTTTTACATATATATTTATTTAACCCTGTCCATTTACTAACCCTGGTTTAAAACTAAAGAAGGGAAAATCCAAAGCTTATTTTTGCAACCAGGGGAATGAGATTATGGTCTTGGAAAGGTAACCGTAGGGTTCAGCACACCGAGCCACTGGTGACCAGAACAGCTCTCGGAAATACCTATTCATGCTGGCAGCACAGTCTTTCAAGTCCTTTGATAATTTCTTGCCAAAATTAATAATCATCTGTTCCCATGTATAGAGCACTGATGAACTTAACAATTGTACAATTTTAGGGACCTTTGATTGCAACGGCTTTTACAAATGGATACCATTGAAACGTTACACATGGTTGGTTGCCATCTCACTTGGAGGTATTACCGTATATACCATTTGTACTTTGTGCTAAACTACCATCTCCCCTATATTTACTTTAAGTGAACAATTTTTTATCTTCATTTCGTCTTTCCTTGGCCTTTAATCATTCCTTTCTGTGATTTATATTATTCAAATCAATCTCATGGGTTGGAAACTGGAAGGCAGATCGGGAGCTAAACCCCCAAAAAGTCACGTTTCCATGTTCATGACACTTGGTGCAATAATTTGGAGAGTCAAAAACCCTGCAGAAAACCCAGCGATCCCCGAAACCTGTGGGGAAACGACCAAGCTGGCAGCATCCCGATGGGGAGTATAGATCCACTACCAAGGCACTGGTCTAAAAATAGGCGAGCCCCACTGCTTTATTACAGAGAAGCCATCATTCTTTATTAAGTGCTGTACCAAATATTACAGCTAAAAGATAACATTGTAACTAGTAACCATAGAGCAATTATCAAGATTAAAAAAAAAATTAAACCTAAGCAAATTAAATTAAAGACATTACCTGAGTAATGCATCCTTGGATCGCTGCCAGTTTCCTACCCTTTGAACTAAGCTCAAGTTAATTAAATGTTTAATTTTTTTTTTATTTTTATTTTTTTGGCCTTTGGCATATTCATCTTTGCAAACAAATATTCGTACACCGAGAACAGAGTAGATGAGACAAGTCAGTCAATGAAAACCAGAAGTTACCCCCATTAAGTGGCACAGGTTTACCTCTAGAGCTCTTAGTCCATACAGACAAACGTCATGGACGTGACAGATTTTATTTCTCTGCCTTTTGCCTGGCTCTACCTGATCAATGTCACATGTTTTATGTTCAAAATTGGTGTATGGAATTAGAATTACAGTTAGTCAAGGGGCTGGGAACTGTGGAAAATGTTTGGAGGTTTTAAATTATCTAAAACCAGATTTACACCTAAATACTAGTGGATAAAGGGGTTTTCTGTTTACTCCTCATCTACCCGCATACACCCAAGATTACCTGAAATTGTTCCGTCAATTGATTTGCTCCACCAAGTAGTACTTTTTTATGGGAAAGAAAAAAGTGGCATAAGCACTCTTGCTTTAATCCCCGTTATTATTCGCACGTATCAGTGTATGTTCACAGATCAATTTGTCAGTATCCTTCACGTTTTCTGGGCCGTCAGCCTTTGTCATACCGAGGTGGTACACAACGCCGGCTGGAGACCTAAGCAGAACATCATAATTCACGCTAATAACGCTGCAATGAAGGCAGCGTTCATCAGATTAATGTATTGTAATCATTTTACACTTACCACAACACATCAAACTGTAACCATCATTTACTGGCCAGTATTAAGACTCAAACCATTAATGACTTAAAAACAGAAAGTGCTTTTAATGTTGCTCATTACTAATTAAAATAGATTTTGAGAGGAGGAAATGAGCCTTATTATTAATTCCTCAAGGACCAATGAGTTTGAAATTTTTATTGCGGCGGCGCATCCCGAGGCGCCTGGTCCCTCGCCCGCCCCGGCTGCCCCCGCTCCCCGGGCCAGGACGCGGCGGCAGAGGATGGATTTGGCTGAGCTGCGGCTCCCCGGGGCAGGGACCGGCCGTTCCCACAGACCTGCGGGGCCCTGGTGGGACCTCACCCTGGGCACGGCCGTTTGGGGATGGGTTTTGGAGGTCACCAAAAACGCATGACCGGGATGCATTCCTTGCCGCAGCCAGCCCTGCGAGCGGCTGCCTGCAGAGCCGGTCCCCTAATATTTATTTCCATCTCAACATTGAGCACCAGCAGGAACAGAGCATTAGAAGCTGAAGGCTCTGTTATAAAATAAATCATCACTGCTGCAGTGTGCCCATGTAAAAGTTGTTACCTTTCAAGTACTTTAGCCTTTAGAAAAAACTCATTTTACCGAAGCCTTGTAAATTCCTGGCGTAACAGATGCCTGAGGAACAGTTTTTGTCTTTCCGATATATCAAGTCGCATTTTATTGTTCCTAAACCAGGCTAGCACACAGCTAACCCCAGCCTGCCTGGGAACGCGCTGCCTGCCTGAAGTCCAGGCTTAGCTGGCAGGCTGCTTTCCACCGGGAAGGAGCTGGAAAGTAAGAGCAGTAAATACATGAAATACACTCTCCCACGGCGGCCGTCCCGGGAACGCCTCTGCATTTCAGCCGGGTCGCTCCGGATTCACCCTTGGTGTGGATCAGAGCACGCCGCGGCTTCGCGAAGCGTTTGCAGACACGTGGCGGGTTTTGTTAAAAATCCCACTTGACCTCGTTTAATTCTCACTTTCCGCCGTGTCCTGTTTCTGCCTTCTCCTCCCTGCAGAGTCTCTCTGGATGTCCGGGCAAGACGGGGCGAAGTTTCTGAACGGGCCCACGTTTGGGTGATCTCATCAGACTTTGAGCACTACATCATCACCGATAACGCAAACAAACTGGAGGTGGCACTCGACGGACTTAGGTTGTTTAAAATCTCTCTCATCATCTCATGAATCTGCTGTACTATAAAAACAACAGATTTAAAAGTATGTATATAAAATCCATTTCTTGTTCGTTTTATTTTCTTGATGGGTTCCCCCCCCTCTTTTTAAACCTCTCCAAATCACATTTTTTCGTAGCATTTTGACATAGTCTCGTAGCCACGTAGTTCTAATTCTTTGTGTATGTAGCAAGAGCCTAACCATAGCGTAACTGTTTATATTAAGGGGTTTCTTTCGTTTTTCTTTCCCCCCTCCTCTCCTTCTCCCTTCTGTTTTACGTAGTCGTTGTTGCTTAAAGGATGCTGAGATGGTGACAGGAGTCTCAGCCGCTGGTACCGGCTCTGCAGCCGCCAAGGGTGGCGGGGGGAGCAGAGCCGGCGGCGGGCACGGTTTCGGGGCGGCCTTGCAGGGCGCGGGGGCGCGGGTGAGCAGCAGGTTCTCTAGCCCTTCTTTTCGTTTGTGGCGTCTTCGTTAACCTAATTCTATCTATTTTCGGCAATAAGGCAAGGACTACAAACTTTTTGTGCGTCCTTTTTCTATAAGTGCTTTTTTTTGTTGAAAGAGGTGATATAAGGTTTTTTGAAATTGTGAATTCTGAAGAAAAAAAAAAATACTGTAAATACAATTCCATTAACTACATATAAACTATTAAGAAAGAGAAATACAAACCTATTTTTGTGATGGAGTCAGCCTAAGGCAGTTTCTCTATGAAAATGGACGAAAAAAAAAAAAGAAAGTTTGAGACTTTTTGACCAACTGCCGGAGCTGGCCCGCGGGAGTTAGGTGATGCACACACTGTTCAGCTTGCTCCGTAGGCGTGGTAGACCTTCCAGCTCTCCTAGCGTCATACCAGCATCTTCGCTATCAGACGTGCACAGCTTACAAAGGAACAGTCTAGTGGTATTTTTTTAATTTAAAACCTGCTTTTCCCAAGACTGAAAAAGAAGCTACGATTTTCCTATTTAACGCATTTACGGTTCAAAGCACACCTTTTTTTTTTTTTTTAGTTGTTGTTTTAAACTAGATCAACTTGCTGTCCAGTCATTTCAGCTGCTCTGGGCACCCTGCGCAGCCCGGGCGGAGGCGAGGTCCCTCCTCGGCGCTCGCCTGCTGCAGGCAGAGCGGCTTCCAAGCTTGCATGGTTACCTTTTTTATCCATTACTTTCTGTATTAACAAATTAGGAAAGCAACTTTGGTTTTGTTTTTGGTTGGTTTTGTTTTTTTTTTTGGGAATACCTCAGTGCTACAAGTTTCACCCTAGAAGCAACGGAAGATTTTAATTTATTGTAGTTGTAAACAGAATTTTAAAAAAAAAATAAAGTATAAAACATCATTGCACTGTGACTGGTAGGGGAAAAACTGACAGTTTCCTATTTGCACATGTTTAATATTTGGCTGTTATATATATGGTCCTCTGTTGGGGGAGGAAACTTATGAAGGATATTTTTTAATTTAATTTTTTTAATATTGGTAAATAGGCCTGCAACAGCAAACTAGAAGTACAACATGGTAGGTGGCATTAAGAACATACTGTAGTGTGGATATATTTCTTCTTTTTTTAACGTAATATTGACGAGTTTTATTAATATTTTTTTAAATTGTTACGTTTATAAATTTGGTACTTTAGGTACAGCCAGTATAAGACACTGAATGCGACATTTGTTAAAAAGAGCTGCTGCACTCCTATTTTTGTAAATTTTACTAACAAGTAGACTAATGTAGACATTCAATAGACAAGGTAGAGCAAGGCATCTTTAACAAAAACAAGGCACCATACTGCTAACCGAAAGGAGAAAACCTTGTTTTTCTTGTTTTTAAAAAAGAATCATGCTTTTTATGTAACGTTTTAGGTTTTTTTCTTATTTCAGAACAACCAGGTTTAAGCAAAATGCTGGACGCTTTTTAAATATTGAGACTTGATCAAGTAATAAAATAAATAAAACAATTCTTTAAAAAATAAAAACGAAAAAAAAACAACGAACCAAATTCCCTGGAATTCAATGTACCGTCAGGGAATTTTTTATTGATATTTTGTCAATGTTGATGATGTACTGTACTACCAGTTGGTTTTCCTCTCCATTCCCTGTCACCTCATAGAATATTCTTTGTTGATCATTGTTGTATGTTAATAGTGTATAAAATGGCTATCTTGTAAGAGTGCTGTCCTGATGCTAGTGTAGTGAATTTTTCCCCCCCTCTTTCTCTCTTCCTCTTCTAGTACATATTGGTAGGTGTATCGTAATTAAGGTTAAAAATTTAGATGTAGTTATTCAGATTTAGGACCAGTAAGGATAGAACTTTCTCTTATTTAAGACAAAAATGCTAATAATTTTGGGAAGGTTTTCCTTTTTTTTTTTTCCTTCTTTCCTCCTTTCTTTGTTTTCTTTTTTCTCTTGTTTTGTTTTTTTTCTTTTGCTGATCTGATGCGGTTTCAACTAACCAAAGGTCTCACAACGTTAAAAATGCTGGCAAACTCCTAAGGCATTTGTAGATCCCCACCCTTGACTTTGAAAAGGGGATGTGCCATACTACCTTAAATGCTAATGCTAGATATGCAAAACTGGATTTTTTTAATTTATTTTTTAAAAGAGGGAGGCACGGTATATTAAAACGATTTTACTAAGAGAAAAAAAAAATATTTTTTTAAGAATGCTCAGAAGAAATTGCTAATCTGTGTGAATATGTTTTAGATGTTTATATACCTTTTGAGAAGTCCCAGTGGCCCATAGCACAAATGTCGTGGAATCCAATATGTTTTGATGTGGCTACCTAGACTAAGGTTCACGTTAGTCCCCCACTCATCTAGAAGTCCATTTTGAAGGGTTTTTTTTTACCTTTGTTCGTTCGTTTGGGGGTTTTTTGTAAATTTTTCAGCACAAAGGTTCAGCTCCACCTTTGTTTTAGTCAAGCACAGCGAGTGAAGGATCGTTCCAAGGGATATTGCCCTTTTCTTTCCAAATATCTCATACGGACCCGCTACCCCCGGAGCGACCAAAAAGAGAGAGATTTCCATCTCGTTGTGCGAAATGGGCACCCCAAGCGCCTCCCCAGCGCGGGCAGCAGCGCAGGCAGGTTCATCCCCTGCCCGGAGCGCCTGGCACCGCGCCGACCCTGCCGAGGGACGGGCCGCGTCCCAAACACGAGGGACGTTTTACAAGGAGTCGTAGCAAGCCACAAGAGCTCGGGTACCCTCCCCGCTTCAAAACAAAAAAGTCATTTGTGATTGGCTTGATTAAAATGAAGCCTGATCTGTCCTTTTTTTTTTTTTTTTTGTTCCTTATACTTCATAAATGTTCATTTTAAGTTGAATTTGTAGCTTGGACTTTAAGGTAGCATGGCTCTCTTTGCTGTAAGTTTATTTTTTTTCCATTGTACGGCAGCGTACCGCTGGTGAATGTCACACATCTTGCTAGGCTAGTTAAACCATTGGGTAATTGTTGGTAATAACGACCTGAAAGGTGTTCGGATTTCTTTTCTTCCCTGCTCTGAAGCCTAGGATGCTGTTTTCATCTGTAGTGTGAATGAGGGCTAGCGACTCCAGCCACAGTTACCTTCCTGTTTCGTTTCTGCCATTCACTCAATGCAACATAATCAAGAATAAAGCAATATAGTTTACTACATTTTTACTGAAGGCCAGCCATGGTTATGTATGATATTGCATATGAAACTGTTTACAAAAAAAAAAAAAAAAAAAACCAACACTAACTCATAGCTGTCTTTTATGCTATGGAAATGTCTCTTGGGTGGAATTTTCTGAATTCTTTTTTTTAGTGGTTTGGTTTGTTTTTTTAAGCGAAATAGTTCAAACAGAAAACTGAAGTTAGTGTAAGGTGAAGAGACAGGATGCATCGAAGACACACCGGCAGATCCCGGTCTGCGCACAGACACTGTAGAGTTTCATACGTACAGAATCCAAGTCAAACCCATTGCTGTGTGCGAACACTACGTGAGGAGATTCTGTAAGCTAAGCAATACTTTAATACTGTAATAAAAATTACCAAAAAAAAAAAAAATAAAAAAACAAACCTTAGTTTGAGAAAGTAAATCCTCGTGATCGGTTCTCGGTTCCCAAACAGTCCGACTGTGTTGTCTCGAGAGAGCTCCGTGTCCGAGCAGGGTGAAGCCCCGGCAGCCTGGGGGGAAGCAGGACTCGCCCGCGCGCCCGGCTCTCTGTTCTGTACATACTCGTAACACCACGCGTGGGCTCGTGTGTCGCGTCGACCGTCGTAGGTAGCAAATCCCCGTCATTCTCTGTTGTACGAGGTCTGAACTCCATCAGTACTAGGATGCAAGTCTAAGCATTTCAGGTGGTCATAAATGTACCTAAATAAACTATGGCACAGTGGCAGGCCTAGCCCTTCCTTTTATACTTTAGTATGAACTGATGAGAACTTTGGTAGTGACTTTTTTTTTATATATATACATATATATATGTATCTATATATATCAAGCATCTTTCAGGTCTCTGTGTATGGCTTTCTAAAGCCCTGTTGTAAAATACTATGTGGATGGGGGTCTCTCACATCACAGATGTGGAAAGTATAATTTTATATTTGTATTTTCAAATAAATAAGTTTGTGAAAGGTTTCCATCCTCTACTGTGGTCCAGAAATCAATGTGTTTGTCTGACGAAAAAATACAATAAACTGTTTTGAACAGATTCGTGGAGTCCCTTTCATTCGGGGGGGTGAAATGTTTATTCCTGGGGGGAGGCCAGCGGGCAGCCCTGTCCCCCCTCCTGCTCCTGCTGGGGGGGGCTGGCCCTGGGGAGGGCTGGAGCATCCCCGTCCCCAGCGCTCCAAGTCTAATCCCTTGTGCTGCGCACCGCCGGGCACCTTTTTGGCATCGCATCCCTGCCCCAGGGACCGTGTCCTTGCCTGGAGAAAGTCCGAATTAAGGGGGCCGTGGCAGCACTGCTGTACTGCTGCCGCCGACCTGCCCACCCCTGCAGACCCATCAAATTGGTGTCAAAATAACCCGGCGCAGGAAACATTAGGTAAAGGACATCAGTGGCAAGTGTCACCATTTTTAATGGCTTCCACTCAACCCCACTTTCCTGACGTGTCCGAGTGGTGCTCTGCAAGCCCTGATGGAGGGGAAGATCTGTATGCTGTGGCTTAGAAATATTTCTATCTAGGCATCATATCGGTGCATCTGTTTATCAGTCTCAATGTGTCTTGCAGAGATACTTGGGAGAAAAAAAAATCATACCTGCTTTGTCCTTGCGACCGGCTTACCTTGCCTCGGAGGGGAGGGAGCGGCTGGCTGGGGGACATGGCGCAGCGCGTCTTCGGAGGGGAAAAAAGCATTGAATTTCCCGTAAAGAGCAGGAAACACGGCTGCGTGCAACCCAGAGCAGCCTTTCTGGGGGCGGCCGCAGGAGGAGGGAGATGAGTCCGGACAGTTTGCGTTGGTTTGCTCTGCAGACCCAGTTTGAGGCTGTGCCAGTCGGCAAGACACCGCGGTGAAGGGCAGGAGGGGTTCCCAGCCTGGTTCATCCTCATCCCTCCCTAGATTTAAGGTTTATGAGCAACTTTTACAACCTGGGAAGGCTGGACCCAGCCAACCCCAGGCTGCCCAGCTCGGGGCCCTGCCGAGAGCGGAGAGCAAAAACCTCAGACGGGAGAGAAGGAAAATCAGCCCCAACCTCCCCGTCCCGGGCTGAGCTCCAGGCCCCTGTGACAAAAGGCAGCTGAGCCGGGATGTGAGCTCGTCCTCTCTGTGGCGGCACTAATCCCGTTCCCAGGAAGGGCGGCGGGTGGCAATGTGTTCCCAATCCAGTTGGATAAATTCCTTGGCCCTGCACACATGCTCGCTGTTTATTTTTCTCATTAGGAGCGACACGCATTGTCTGGCTTCGCACCCTCTTCGCAGCTCAGATATTTCACCAGAGGGTGTTTTACTTTGGCACGTGGAGCGGAGCAGAGCCAACTTCCCCCCCTTCCTCCTTTTTATGTCTTAAATATTCACGTTATTTCACCCAGGATGACACAAGTTCCCACAGGCAGGGCCATGGCCAGGATGCGGGTTTGGGCTGGGATGGAGGGGATGGTCCAGCCCCACGAGCACCCACAAACCTCCCTCCAGGTCCGGCCCCGCCGCAGGGTCCCCGGGGGCGGCAGCATGGGGGCTCAGCCGGGATCGTGCCGGTGAAGGTCAGCGCGCAGTGGAACGCAGGACGGGCTCCTCTCTGGAAAGCAGTCAACACATCAAGCCCTTAATGGGATTGATGATTAGTGGAGCACCGAGGGGAAAATTAGATTAGAAAAACAAATGAAAATAATTTCGGAAGTAGTGTTTATTCGGGGTGGAAGGAGCTTCCACTGCGAGGGCTGCAGGAAACGATTTGACTGCAATCCAGAAGAAAAGGACCGCAGGTCTGGAGTACATTAGTGTGGTGGGAGGCCGGGAATAGCAGCCACTTAACCCTGTCATTCAGCAAACATTAGTGAATTATGAGTGTATTATATGTTGGGTTATGTGTTTTGTGAAAAGCCCGGAGGCCTGCTCTATCTGCACTAAAATGTTAGCGGGGGTCTGTGTCAAAATGTAAATTTTTATACCGACTCTGGAATAAAAATAAGAGTTTGTGTTCACCTCCCAGCTACTGAAATCAAATTGCAGCCAAAATCGGAGTTGTAAAATAAGCAAAAATTTCCCTTCCCTGTCAAATTAGTGCCCCGATAAAGAAAACAAGGGATATAAATGTGATTTACTTCCTTTCCCTCCTGTCATAAACATTTATGACCGAGACGTAACAATGGGTTTCAGGAGGCAGCCGGGGCTTTTTGGGGTTTTGCAGCGTAACCCATGCGGCGGGCGTTGGGAAGCCGAGCCCGGGGACCCCCCGCCGCGGCACCCACGGGGGGGCCCATGGCCGCCCGCATCCCTGCGCCCCCATCCCCATCCCCTGCCCCAGGGCCCCCCAACCCTGCACCACGGGGCACGGCCACGCGATACCCCACCACCGAGGAGGCTGTCCCAGCTTTCGGGGGACGCGGGCGATATTTCCCGGGTTCGTTAACCTGCGGCGCAGCCACAAGCACCCTCCGCTGTTTTGGCAGAGCTGTGTATCCCCCATCGGGCATCTCAAGGCTGCAGTTCAGCAGCAGAAACCAAACCAGCATTTATTAATTACGAGCTTAAGCACTTCCTTTCATGGCTATTTACAAGGGCCTCCTCATTATTAATAAAGCATAATAAAAGAGAGGGTTTTTAAAACCCATTTGTTCCGCAGGGTACTGATCCCCGCGGCGGGTGCGAGCCTGGATGCCACCCAGCACGCAGCTTGAGAGCACCCAGGGCTGAAACCCTGCTTACAGTGACAAACCCACCCCCAGAATACACCATTCTGCCTGCAATTATTTTAAATATCCTAAGACAGGAACAGTGACAGCAGGCTCTACATTTCGAGGGTGCATGGCTGCGGTTTTCAGTTGGTCATGAGGTGATGTCAGCTCCCGTGTATAGAGCGATACTTGTAATTCATTAGCTATTTGCAAAGGGCACCGATACTTGACTTCATTTCTGAATCAGTCGAAGGCTGATTTCCCTGCTATTTACCTCCATGGCAGCGGCTGTAATTAGCAGCGGCGCAGGCTCCCACGGGCCGAGCTGGCGTCTGCCGCTTGCATCCGCTGCTTGGTAATTTCTTATCTGCAGGGCGAACAAAGAAAATAAGAGTTTCTTTTTGGTACAAATGAGAGAGCCCTGTCCTTGAAGCGGCTTTATCTCAGGGTGGCAGTGAGCCCAGGTCACCAAACCCTGCACCCAGCTTGACCTTACCAACGTTAATAACTAAGACCGCAACGGGCTGGTGATGCTCGGGCACGTTCCCATCCACTGCTGCAGTTTCTGCGGGAGCAGTCGGCACGGCCCTGCGGCCGCAGTGCCTGGGGACCAGCCGAGGTCCCCGCGCGGGGCCAGTGGCAGCGACGGTGTCCAGCCCGCGCCCCGCCGCTGGGTGCTAATTGCCGTGACATATTGAGTGGCACTCGCCCGGGGAGCGGGCAAGAGGAGCCCACACACCGCTCCCGCTCACTAATAATTACTGATTAAAAACTAGTTAAAAAGGCAATGAAGACTGAAACGTGCATTAACCAAATGACCCCCATCTCGAGCCAGCCGCAGAAAGATGGGCGTGATTATGAAATCATCACTTTCAGTGTCTCCACACACTAACAGCGGCTTGAATTCCCCAGGATTTACAGTGACGCCGGGAGGCTCGGCCACACCATGGCTCTCCCCCCGCCGTGCTCAGCCATGCCGGGGCAGCGCAGTAGGAGCCGGGGCCCCAGAGCCAGGGAGCCCATCCGCTTTTAACCCATGCAATTAAACCTTTCACTTGGTTGTTTTCTAAACAGGCAAGGGCACGGTGAGCGGTATTAACCATTCACCTGGGCAGGAGCAGGCTGCTCGCCCCCTGCCCGCGCTGGGGGTGCGCTCGTTACAGCTCGGGGTTTCCCCGCTGCCTGCCCTGCCCCAAGCCAGGGTGCCTGTGTGGGTACCGCTGGCTGATTCGGGGTGATTACCCCCGCAGCCACTTTGGGGCACATCAGGGCCTTGCTTCCCACCAGCGTTCAGTCTTTTATTTACCGCTAATTTGAAGCACAGCAGTGATTGAGACCTAAAGAGCTCTCCTATGGCAAGCATGCAGTCGGATGGGGTTTAAATAAACCCGGGAGGTGCACGGCCAAAGGAGGGCTCTGGTCCTTGCTGTCCCCTCGGCTCTTCAGGGGATGCGCACGTGGTCCTGCACCCTGCTCTCCAAAAAGAGTCTGAATTAAAATCGTTTTTTCCTTCCCAGTTACTGCACTTGACTTGCAGCTCCTGACAGCTTTGAAAATGGGCTCAGTTGAACTCATCGTTTCATATTGATTTGGGGTTTTTCTTCCCTGCCCTGGCAGTTTTGCACTGAGGGTGTTTGCAAGTGTTGCTGAGAGGAAGGCCACACTTACCCTGCAAAGCCCCGCGGCAAGCTGCTCCGGAGCCCTCCCTCCTCCCCATCTTTCCCGCCTGTCCCAGGAGCCGTGGCGGTGGGATCGGGCTTATCCTACACCTGAGGTCCACCAGCTTTAATTCCTCCTGCAGAAACGCAGCCTGCACGCCCGCTTCACTGGGGCTGCACCACGGGGATGCTCCTCCCTGGGCTCCCCCCCTTTCTTTGCACCCAACTTTTTCAAGCCCATTTGTCACAAAAGCAAAAGTTTTCTGCTTGTGTGTGTTTAAGCAGGTGTCTGTTTGACTGTGCCTTGGAGCAAGCAAGTTTAAATCAAAAATATTTGGCGTGCGTTGCAGGCTGGCTCGCCCGCCTCCCTCCAGAGCCAGGGACAGGGGACGCCCCAGCCCCATCTCGCACCAGCGCCCCTTCCCCAGCCCTAAAGCCCCGTGCTGACCCCGCAGCCCCCTTCACAGCCGGCCTGTGTCACCTCCTGCGTCTAAAGAGCACCTAGCAATTGTGGGCACTGACACAACATAAACATCAGCAAGAATAATAAGCACGAGAAAGTACGTACTTCTGCCTTTTTAAAGCCTGAGGTGCATTTGAGCCACTAATAAAACGGCTTAGGATTTATACAGGGCTTTGCATCTTCAAAGCAAGGCAGTATTTTGCTCCTCCTCAGCCCCTTTCCTCCTCCTCAGCCCCTTTCATCCAAAGATCCAAAGTGCTTCCTACTGTTCTTTCACCACCTTTTGATGGGTGGGGAATTCCTCTCTCTTATCTTGAAAGAGCAAGGCTGAACAGGGCTGCAGGCTCCCAACTCTCCCAACTGCCCGCGGTGGAGCTGGAGCCACATCCCTGTCCCCTCTCCCTCTCCGCCCCAACGGTGGCTGGGTACCACAGCACCCATTCGAAGGACACTGAGCGGAGACGCTAAAGGGAGGTGAGCACCCTGCCGGGATGCAGCACCCAGGGTCGGGGTCAGCATCACTGTCTGGGCAGCGGACTGGAGCCGCCAGCGACCCTCCCGCAGCACCGCAGGGCTTGGGGCATGGGCAGTCGCTGGGGCATTAATAACCCGGCGCTGACAGCACACGCTGCTCCGAAGGACACGCGGCCGAGTTGTCAATATTGATAGTCGTGACACTGTGTAAATGCAACCTCTCCGCTTTTGCCGCGCTGGCCCTATCGATCCGCGCGTGCGGCAGCGCCGGGAACATCCCAGGAGCGGGGACATTAGTAGGTCAGACAGAGGAAGGTCACCGACTCAGCCCAGCCCCGGCGAGAGCCATAACCCTTTGCTGCACCGGCAGCCTGGAGCCCAGCCGCGGTTCCTCCTGGCAGCTCACGGTGAAAAGCCCGCTCTGCACAGCCTCCTGTGCGTTGCAGTTTGCATCAATCAAAATAAAACTAGGTCCCAAATGCAGCCTGGAGCAAACGGGGAGATGAAGGTATTCCACCCCAAGCCTTCGGAGACGGTGCTGAACAATGCTCTGCCATTAGCAATCAGCATATCGGTGCGGCATCGCGGCCCGCTTCATAGAAAATCAAGAGGCAAAATAATTGAGTCAATAGTGATACGAAAGGATTGCTCCTTCAGCCCTATTCTTGTGCTAACAATTCTTCGGCAGGGCTGAAAATTCAAAAGCTCAGGGAATCACAAAAGAATTGATTTGATTCGGAGCTTCAGCCCGGGCTGTATTTAACACATCATTTTTGCTTGCTCTACATATAATAGGAACTGTTTGAAGGCAGAAAGGCTGCCTTCTGTGGCGGAGAGACAGGGAGAGCAGGAAGCACGGGGGCAGGAGAATATTCTCAATTTGTTGCCTTTTGAAGAGACGCTGGACCGATGCCGTCCCCGTGGACCGCTGACAAACCCTGGGGACCCTCCCCACGCAGGGACACCCCCGGGCTCCGAGCCCCCAGAGCATCCCCCTGCCACCGGCATCTGCTGAGTCCGGCTGGGCCGGTGGGTAAAACGAGACCAGAGAAAAATGAAGGGAAGCAACTAGTGATGCGGACCGGTGCTCCGTGTCCTCTCTGCTTCACCGGAGCTGCCGCTGCCTCCATCCATCAGGCTCAAGGGCAGCCGCTGCAGTTTAAGGGCACAGGACGCAGCAGCAGGGACATTTCCCCTTGCGAGAAGGCAGAAGGGGCCTTTTGATCCCTCCCGCATCCAGGTCCTGGCACTGGGTCACAAATACCTTCCTCCCACAATCAAGCAGCAACAAGCAAAAATGCACAACTCCTACCCAAACGGGTGGGGATGGTGTTATTCTCACTGCGGGCACGAGCTGCCGGCAGGTCCGTGGGGGCTGCAGCACCGCGCTGCCGCCCATCTTCTGCTCCACTCCCAAACCACCACCTCCCCTGACGGCAGCAACCATTACCCAGCACCATGAAAAAGTGGCAAGTCCTACACAGGGCCAAACCAGGCTTCATTTAACACGAGAGGAGCAGGCAGGTGCCCCCGCGCCCAGAGGAAGGAGCTGCAAATCACCTCTCTGCCCAGGAGGGACGGGATGGGACGGGCGCTGCCCGCGACCCTGCAGCATCCCCACGGGAGTGCGGCACACCGCTCGTTGCTCCCCAGAAAAACTTTCAGAGTTGACTTCTTTGCACTAGGAAGTATCTCTGACAATTATCTACTTCTCAGCAAACAGCCACATATGTTTTCATGACATCTGAAATCTTTTTTGGAAGCCCCTCTTCCCCTGCTTTTTATCTATTGTCATGGTTTAACCCCAGCCAGTTAAAACCAGCACATTTATGAAAAGGGGCAGAAAACCGCGTCCTGCTCCAGCACCCTACCTCCACCCCAGCTGCAACGAAGATGAACCAGCAAGTGCACAATTGCCCTGGATTCCAGCAAACGGGATGGCAACGACCACGTGGAGAGGTCCAGCGACAAGAACAACCCCTGCAATCCCCTGCCCAAGGCTGTTCCACAAAACATACGCACGTTTCTGGAGAAGGTGTTAAAACATCAGCAACGCCAAAGCAATGCTGAGCATGCAGCCTTAAGCACTTTCAGAAAAATCTAAATTAACTGCAGAATAAAAACCTGTATCAAACACCCTGGGCAGGGAAAGGGGCAAGCACTGAGGCCATCCCAGCAAAGCACATTTCTCTGCTCACTGCATAGCATGTAAAGATCTTTAAATTCTCCATGCAGGAGCCCCTGCACCTCTAAGGCCGTTATACCCCTAATAGAGCCCAGCTGCTGGCTGCTGACACAGCGGGGACACCCAAACCACCACCCAGGCAGCTGATTTGATGTGTTGACGAGCAAGTCATGTTGCTATAATAAGAAGTGTTTATTTGAATAATAAGGTCAGGGAGTTAAGTAGTTGGTATTCCACTCATATGAAGCAGTTTGCACAGTGTCACTAATAATTAAAGGGGTTTTTTGACTAATCTAGTTGCTCTTCCTAAATATACTCTACTCTGTTCAAGAAACTCATCAAAGCAGCAAAGTGATCTTCGAGGTTATTAATCTCCTTTGCTCCACAGCTGGAGCAAATTTATTTGCTTGAATTAGCATGTAATAAACTTATAATAAAGCTGCCATATCCCTCGCTTTAGAGATATAGTTTGTGTAATGGGTAGTTAAATCTAGGTAATGTAGCAATAGTCTTTAGGCTCGGAGATCAGAGGGAAAAAAAAAGAAGTGTATTGCTGTGTTATCTCCAGCGCTGGGGTTGCAATAGGATTTCTTCCAGGTCAGGCTCCCAGGAAAAGTCAGCCTTGTCAGACACCACCGGAGGGAGAAGGGGGGAGTTTTCCTAGTGGGAATTCCTGGCTCTGGCAGCATTGCTCCAGCCCACATCACGGGATGCTCCTGGGCGCCTGCTGGAGCTGCTGGACCCCACCAGCGACCCACAGAGCAACGGAGCTCAGTGACACTGCAAACCCAGCCGGGTGTCCCAGCATCCCGTTTAGTCTCCTCCCAACCAGAAAACCAGGAATATTTGAATAGTAACTCTCAATATTGCAAAGGAAGGATCCCCTGCAGACAGGCAGGTACCTTCCCCAGCCGCAAAAGGAGAATTAGCCCCAAAAGGCAGGCTCAGGGCTGGCAACGAGGGGCAAAGCCCTGGCCACAGCACCCACCAGGCAAAGACCTGATGGAGCGGCAGCGGGTGCTGGGCTGGCACCAGACCCGCCAACGCCAGCAGGACGCGCGGAGATGGAAGGTTTTGAATCGGGCTGAACTTAGCGCAGGGTGTCTAAGTACGAGGAATTAATTTGCTTCAGTTCACTAAGTTGAGCCTTTATAGGTTGCAGTTTCCCTCAAACAATAAATCCTCTCGCTGATTCTTCCTGCGTAACACTTGCTGCACAATCTTTAAATAATAAGAAATGGGCAGATGTAGACTAATGTGGGGAGATATCAAAGTTCAGCTGCACGAGGAAGGCTGGCCCCCACCCTTTCTCCTCAAAGGTTATTATTCACAGAGCCTGGGCAGTAAATAATTTTTCTCTCTCTCCATTTTAGCTCTTTTCCGTTTTTGCTAGAGCTGTTCTGAGCTGAAGAAGGGCCTGGGCATTAGCCAGAGGTGTCAGAGGTGTTAGACAAGGTATTAAGGAGGTGTCAATGGTGAAATAGCTGGGATTACAGTAAAGTCTAAATAAGGTGTAAAATAAAACCAAAGGTGATAAAGTCGTTGATAAGAAAAGCTGGAGAAAAATAGGAGTGCAATTATTTTTCATCCGGGTTGTTCACTCTCACAGTGCATTATCTGTGGCTTTGCAAAGACTTAAGTAAGATTTTTTCCTGGTATATGGTATTCTCTCCCGGCAGCGCTGCAGCTCGCTGGCGCCTGCACGGCAGCAGAGCAGCTGGCACCTCCGCACAAGCCGGCAGGAGCACCGCATCCCAAGGGGATGCTGAAGGGCTGCAGTTTCCCAGTAAGCCATACTGGGGTTTTGGAGGAGTCTGCACAAACTGGGCTTGTCTTTGCTTTCCTACGCAGCTCTCCAGCCAGACAAGCAGGGTCTGACGGTGTATGAAATAAGCACGTGAAATTCCCACATCCACTTCAACAAACCGCGGCTGCCCCATCCACACGTTCATAGATGGTCTCAGGTTTGAAATAAATACTCGTTCCAGGCAGATTTCCCTGCTTTAGGGTCTTAGAAAAGATCCCCTCCAGATCAGCTTGTCGTGGTCCCACAGGGAGCAAAGCCCAGCATCTAGACAGTGATTTCAGGCTATATTTTTGCACTGTTATCATTTATTTTCCTGTACAAGGCTCCTGTGGATGATCAGTTGGAATTGCTGATGTTTCTCCTCACTCCTCCTAATTAACACATTTTAAATTCATAGCTTTTAAAATAATAAGCGCTGGAGCATCTGTTCATGCTATTCTCCAGGACAGATGCCCCTTCCCAAACACCATATGAGTTTCAAGAAGTGCCGAATTCCGCTTTTCCCCCCAAGTACTGGTGTTACCCAGGGGAAGGTCTCCGGCATTACCCTGAGGAGCTTCATGCCTCTTGCCCTTCTCCATAGCTTGATGCTCCCCACCTGCTTCCCCGCTGCAGAAAGCTGGGTTGGCACCCACCCCCCCGCAAGGAGCAGGGCGCTGCCCACCCAAAAATAACGTTTCTGAGCTTCTGCAGAGCTGCCAAGGCCAGGGAGGCACCAGGGCCGCGTGCCTCCTCCTCCCTCCACGCGTCGGGAGGTTTCACCAACCACGTGCCACAGACATCGGATGCGGGTTTCACTCCTCTTTGAAAACCCATGCCAGCCTTCAGCAGGGCTGATGCCCTCCCCAAATCAGCATGTCCCGTTGGAGCGACGGGAGCCCCCGTGCCCAGCCACCCCGGCACCCGGGTGGCTCTGGGGTCCCAGGGAGACCCAGGCGAGGAGTCCCTCCCCGCCAGCGTGCCCACACCCACCCGCACCCCCCTTTCTTCCCACGCAAAGCAGCCTGCGCAGCCACCTCCTCTCCAAGCACACTACCACGTTGCTGAAACACTCAGAAATCTCCCAGGCAGGGAATGCTGAGCATTCAACAGTTGGGAAAAGAACCCCACATATTTATTATTAAAACTACCTCCGGTTGCACATTTGTTTCCCTCTGACACATGCTTTTTTGGCTCCGCTGACACCTTTTTCCACCCAGAACTTAAATATACCTCCAGGATGTTTAAAAGTCTATTTGCAAGACGGCTGCTCGCAGCCCCCAGCCCACAGGCTGGCCCGCAGCCTGACCTGCCCTCCGCTTCCTCACCCCTCAGCATGAAATGGAAACGTTTCAGTGCATCTCAGGAAGGCTCAGCACCTTCACAGAAGTTTATGTTCTTCAGAGAGAGAGGGACCAGGATGCTGAGCCACGTTAAATGCTCACCTTGCCCCAGGGCTCGGCCGTGGGGATGCTGGAAAGGCTTAACTGGTAAAGTAAAGAAAAGCATCTACTATAAATATTGCCACAGCAAAGCTCAGCCTTTGCCCAAGAAGATGCAGGGAAGTCAAACAATCCATCACTGAGGGGTTTTACCTTACCTCTGCCCTCTGAAGGCCAAGTGCAGAGCTGACCGCGCTGCTCCAGCGCTCTCCCGATGTTGAGGACCCCCATCCAGCGACAGCATCGGATCCACAAACCAACCCTGCGGTACAATGCACATTATTGCAGAAGTGGGGGAAACGTCTTAAGGGCCTACATGCTGAGCGACAAAAAATATTCAGTTACTGCATGTCAAAGAGCAATTATTTTATTTCCATGTCAGCTCTGGCATCTGAAGTCCTCTCTTTATTAAGAGCGCTCAGTCCATTGCAGTTTGGCTCCATCAGCTCCTCCCTTTGGGGTGCTTCAGACACCCTCGTTCAAGTGGGCTGAGGTGATGCAGCCCCACTTGCCCTTCCCAAAGTGCCTCCACCAAGGATGGGTCAAGTCCACCCCCAGCCCAGGGACCTGCCCGGCTCCTCGGGGTCCGTGGCTGCGCTCACACCAGCCCTGGATCAAGACACATGTCTTAGGGCACCCCGTGGGTTTCGCATTGTGGTAACAGGGGATCCAGCACTTGGGGCTGAGATCAGAGCTCACCACCCAAGCAGAAGATGCCCAAGCACGGGTTTCACCACACCCTGCCCTCCAATGGCCAGTGAATTTGATTTCGTGGCAGCTGGAAGAGCGAGGACTCACAGCTCTCCCACCTGCCATGGGCTTGTTCTTTGACCTCAGAAGAACCACATCACCTTCGCATCTTCGGTGCCTGAACCAAACCCCTTCATCCTCAACCAGAGGATGGACAGAGGCCTCGCCCCGCAGAGCCACAGTGACCTGCTGCCAGGGGCAATCCCTGACCTTACCGGGGAGCTGCCCACCCTCCAGCTGCCTCCCCGCCAGCCCCCTCTGCCTCCAGTCCTTATCCAGGGATCAAAGGGCCGTGCTGGGGAGGACACCTGGGCTTTGGAGGCTTTTGACCTTTGCAGGACACATGCCGTCATGTGGTGGAGAGCACAGCCCTTGCCACCGGAGCCACAGCCCGGTATTGTACGGGCTGGGAAAATACAGGTATTTGAAGAGGAGGGTTTCGGCGAGGGCCGGTCTCTGCCTGGCTGTCAAACCCAGCTGTCACGGTGAAGGGACTCACCTTCTCCGGCAAGAACAGATCAATCATCCTGACAGCCCTTAATCAGGCAGAAGGAGCTTGCTCAGAGGCTCAGCAGAGGGTGGAGGGCTCACGCTTCCCCCCACCCTCCCCGAAGGCAGGCAGCAAATTGTGTAGGGGGGAAAAAAAATAATGCAAGAAATGATTCCGGATGGCAAATCAACAAATTAGCCTTGATTACTATCCGGGTCTCAAAACCTTCTTTTTCTCATGCTCGTCAGCTGTATCTGTCAAACCATTTTGCTCCTGCAGTGTTTATTCCCGCGCTGGGCGGCTGGAGCTCGGTGCAGGATCCCATGGGGGCACCACCGCCGGGGTCCCAGGCAGGGGGTCCCCATGATGCTCCCGTGGGACCCTCCTCCGGCAGCTGGAGGCTCAGCGGGGCCACCCGCAAGGATGGAGGTGCCTTTTCAGGAACCAAAATGGTGCAGGAGGATGCAGTGGTAGAGCTCTGCCAAGACTCCCCAGCTCTGGGCTTTGACACCAGCAGTCCTTTGTGCAAGATACAAACTGAAATGAGTTTTTTTCCAGTAAAAATCCAGAGGAATAGTTCTGGCAAGGAAAAAAATAAAGTTATTTAAAAACACGTTCATCTGCAATTCTTCCACTGCCTTGAAGTGTTATTAACTGATTGGGTTTCATCACATCTTACTTTGCTGCCGCGGAGGCTGATTGTCCCATATTTGCATTTCTCTTGGACAAGCAGCTCCGCCGAGCTCCCAGCCCTGCCACAGCGGGTACAGGGCCATGCTCCCCAGCCCGAGCCCTGCTCCTGTGCTCGGTGCCCTGGGATGGCAGCGGGAGCCGAGCTCCATCCTACCACCGCTAAGCCTTCAGGAATAGTCTATAGGGATTCCTAGGGTCTGCGGCCCTCGGGGGGTGCCGGCCCCTGGGGCCCCCCCTCACTCACAGCCCAGGAGCTGGGAAGCAGCAGCATTTCAGACGTGAACTTTTTGGAGTTAATTTGTTTTGATTCTTTTAAATGGCACAAAACTCCCAGGCAGGCTGACATCAACAGTGAAGGCATTTTAAAAAATGGATGAATACAACCAATAGATGGATGTGCTGGTCAAGTACAACCCAGGCAAGATCAGGTACGTGAGCTTGGCGTACCTTCCCCAGTTATAGTTTTCATTAATAATGTCTTTACTCTGAAACGATTTCCATCATCGCATCTTTGCAACATACGCCACAACACAGCCCATCGCATTCTGCTGCTATTTCAATCTTCTTACAGAGTAAGCAGCAAAATAAGTGAGATTAAAAACCAACAGAAATGAACAGGCTTCAATTTATTAGGGGGGAGTTATTAAAATATATGTTAAACACTAAGATCCCAGGCAGAGGAGAGGCAGGAGGGGATGTGAGCAGGCTGTGGTGGGAAGACAGCAGAGGCACCACGGGCCCCATGGGCACCCCAGCACCTCCCGGGACCAGCCGGGTCTGGTGGCCTTGTGCGTGGTGGTCGTGAGAGGTGTGACATGAAATAACATGAGCAACCTGAGGCAGGTGCCGGCTGGAGGGGCTGGAGACCCTTCGGTATGATGGGACCATGCCGAGCACAGGGAAGGGCTGCTGGGAGCATCCCGAACCCAAGCCCCACAGTGCTGCACCCCTCGGTCCCAGCAGCTTCTGCAGCAGCCCCAGCCCCGGGTCCGGAGGAAACAAGATCAGACAGGTAATAAATCTGTGCTTCACTCTGCTCCTCCATCAAACTGTGCCCCCTTTTCCATCTCCAGATCTATGGATGGAAAGTGTGCACGGAGAGCACAGGTGCCAGCTGGGGAGGGATGAAGCCCAGCCTCTTCCCAGCATGGTGCACAGCCCCTATTGCCACCCAGGGCCGTCACCACCACCTCTTACCAGGGAAACCTGAGTTTTACAGAGCGAGGGCAGTGGGAAAAGCACCTCCTCTTCCAGGGCAGCAGTGACGTGTCGCAAGTGCTGCTTGTGGCAGGCAGCGCATGCCGAAGGCAGCTCTTCAGCACTTAGGGGTGGCGTAAGCTCATTGAGATGTCACAGCTCCTCTCCCCAGCGTCCCCAGGGATGCGGCTTTCATTACCCAGCACTGGAAGCTGTCTTGGCTTTTCAGACAAGCGCTGCTGGGGAAAAACACAAATTACTATTAAAAAGGCCGATAAAGTGACTTGTTTGGACCGGTTTGCATTAGCCAGGTCTTACATGTGCCGTGTGAACTGCTCCGTCGCGGCACACGTGTCCCCCCACCCCACCAGCCTGGCAGCGTGTGACCCGCCACGGGCTGGGGCTGTCACCCAGCACGTCCCCAGTGCCCCCCACCCTCGCACACACTGCGCGGTGAAGGGAAGCGGCAATATTAAGTGGCTGATTTACATAGTAATCTGCAAGGGGAGAGATGTTCGGGGCCGCAGCTCAGCCTTAATCATAACACTTGTCATATTTGTGCTTCAGTTTGAGGGGGGAGGAGAAGGGGAAATAAGTCCTTGTGTTTTTTTGCACATGCTATTTTGTATGAAAGCAGGGACCTGCTGCAGCAAATCTGACCCAGCATCCCACCAGCACAGACCCCACTGGCCCGCGCCAACAGCCGGATCCCAACAGCCCCCCCCAGCATCGCTGCCGTCCGTGGTATTTGGGGCTGACCCCATGGGGGGAGGGTTCCACCCCCCACCCATCTCTGCAGCGGAGGCCGCATCTCCCACCCCAGGCCAGTGCCCGCAGCCCTCCTGGGCACCCCCAGCCCCACGGGGCAGGGGCAGGCAGCAGAGGGGCAGCGCAGCCCAGCCCGTGGTACATAAGGAGCGAGGGGGCTGCGGGGTTGAGCAGAAAATCACCAGCATTAATGTTTTCAATAAAACAGCTGGTGGCATTGCACGGTCACAGGGCCAGGTGGCTGAGGTCGCACCCATGGGTGCCCCCCGCTCTCCTCACCAGCACCTCACCAATGTTTTTAGCACTGCGTTTCCACTTTTTTTTTTTTTAAATATAAAACCATTCATATTTATGAACAACTCTGTCACTACCATATGTTGTGCTCCTTTTCCATATATGAAACAAGCTGTTTTCAAGCTTTTTAATTATACAAAATTGAGCAAGGTCTTAGTAGAACAATTAGATAAAGGGGAGGAAGGCAAATAATTTCTCCCCATCATATAAGTAATTGCAAGATTTTCCTTCTCCTCGCAAGGACTGCAGAGATGGGTTAAATTTGGGGCCAGATCTGTGGTCGCCTCAAGAGGAAGGGACTAAATCTGCTCACTGCCCACCAGCACTGCTGGCCCCGCACCGAAAGCCTGGAGTCACCCCTGGGCTCTGCGGTGCTGAGCTAAGAAATAATAAATTAGGAGCTGCTGTTTTGCCTTTCTAACTGCGAGCTGCCCAGGTAAGGGCTGCAGAGCCGGCTTGGCCATCACGGGTGAAATTCGAATTTCAGGCGAAGTGCCACGGCTCCAGGAGCTGGTGCCTGCCGCAGAGCCAGCACCCGCATTGCCTGCACTGCCGCTGCCGGCAGAGAGGCAGGCGGCACCGCACAGACCCCTGACTTCCCTTGAGCACTGGTGCAGGGGCAAGCTCTCCTCCCCGGGACCTGGTACCAAACCCGAGGGACCCAGGAGGCGGCGGGCACCTGTGGGTGCAGCCCAGGGACACCAGCAAGGCAGGAGCCACCGCCTCATCCTGCTTCTGGCTCTTCACGATCCGTGCTGTGCAGTTTCTTTTTCTCATTTAAGCCTGAATTGATTTTATGTAGACAAGTGCACGGGGAGCTGTGGCTGCATACACGCCTCTGCACGCTTTGGGTTTCGGTGGAGCCATCCTTTACAGCTCCAGCCCATAAACCAAAAACTCCCCGCACTCAGTCCCATGGCCCAGTTGCTCTCGTGATTGCTGCATTTGCAACCTGACTCAATGCAGATCAGCTATTTCAAACCTGTCAGCTCTTATTAATGTAGCTCGCAGCACGAGCAAACCAAGATAAAACAGCAATTTCATTAGTCTCTATGTGCGTGCGTATTGTGTGCATGCATAATGTCCCACCCCGGCCTCGTTGCGTTGGGAGATTAATAGATCACAGGGAGAATTTGGGGGTGGGAGGAGAGAAACCGGCCCAGTTCCCAAGGGCTGGGACGGCAGCATCCCCCAGCAGGCAAGCGGCACAGCACCAGGGGGGTTCTGCAGAGTACCCGAGCCCGGTGTAGGTCGTGGAGTCTCGCCCAGTTTAAATATTAACTTCCCAAAATAGGCATGCATTGATGCTCGTGCTGCGGGGGCAGGCACGGGGTGCCATCTCACCAGCCTGGAGCACCCTGGCACAGCCAGCACGCACTGGGCTCGCTGGACACTCAGCTTCCCAATAAGTCTTCGGCTCTTGGACCCCAGTAGAAGAGCAAACCCCAAAAGGGAGCCAAGCTGCATCCCTGCCACCGCCAGTACCAGCTGCGTGAGCCCCGTCAGCCCAGCCCGGCACTGAGCAAGCAGACGGGGTGATTAATATTGAACATAAACAAACAAAACAATTGAAAAGTCAACACTTCAGGGGAAGAGAGGGCTGCAGCAGGCCCCGCAGTCCTAAGGATTATTTTAAATGTACAAAATGCCATTTCTCTAAATAATCAAACTCTACTGCCGCGACTCGGAAATTGCCACCTACGGCTAATGCTCCAATTTTAAACGCATCCTCAAGTCAATCTTTGTAAATTCCACATTAAATATTGATCAACCCCAGCGAGGGCTAATACCGCCTGTTTAGCATAGATGTGCCAAATTCAAACAGCAGCGGCTGAGCCTGAACGTTTGCCCGCATCCCATCCCAGGCCACGGTGACCGTCATGGCAATTGCTCCGCACCAGGGAGGTACTGAGCTGGGCAGAGAGGGGTCTCGATGGCACTTGCTGCCCAGTCATGGCACAGGAGGGACCCCAGTCCCAGTCCAGCAGCTCTGCATTTAATCGGTTTTCATAGAAAAATTACAACAATAGCAATAACGACAAGAAAAATACCATATGGGAGATGGAAAAGACAGCGATCATCACAGGCATGTAGCGAAGAAATTACCGACGTGTCCATCACGCTGCCAGACAAGAGCAGAAACCTCTCAGGCCAGCGACCAGGAGCACCCACGGAGCCTGTCCTGATGGGAGGCCACCCTGCCCCACACACAGCCGGGCCTCCAGAGCAAGGTGCTGTAACCGGAGGACAGGACCAGCAGCTTTGACATTGCTCCTGGGTTTTCCTCTTGGAGCCAGGGCTGCCCGGGACCCCCAGGACCCTCCAGGAGGTGTTTGCTATGTGGAGACGAAGCATCCCCTCCTGCCAAACCCCTGCCAGGCACTGGGGTTGTGTCGCATCGTTCCCACGTTCAGGAGCACGCTGGCTCTGTTCTCCCAGACCGCATCCTTAAAGTCAGCCCTGCGTTAGAAGAACAGTGAAGGTTTCAGCCACCTCTGAAGAGGCTTTATTTCCCTTACGTTTTTGAGGATTTCCTTACCTTCTTCATAACCGGCACCTGCAGCCACTGAAAATATCACTGCAATGGAAATACAGATATTAATACATGTGCACACACAGACACTGTGTGCAAACATTAATAACTCAGTGAGCACGGCCATCGAGGCTGTCTTCACGGGCAAACGAGAACGCCAGAAACGCTGCACTGCACCGAACCCACAGCCTGTCTAGTCCAGAAGCGGGACTTACCGAGGACAAGCCAAATTCAGCGAGGGCAATGAAGAGACTTCCGCTGATCCCAGCAGGACAGAGATGATGCCCGCGTAAAATTCCCCATCTCGTCTGAAGCCTCTAGAAAGAGAACCAGCATCATTTTTCCTTTCACTTCTTCAGATACCACCTAGCACCAGTGAATCCCGCTGGCTGGGTTGTTCTGGTGAGTGTTGCTGCAGCCCCGAGCACAGAGCCGGAGTGACAGCAGTGCCACCAAACAGCCCCATTCCCCTGCAGGTTACGTGGGGATGTTGCCATCTCCATGAGGATGGATGACCCTGATGCCACGTCTTGGCGATGCTCCATCCCACCAGGTTCCCAAATCACACCGTAACCAGGGGGGGTTCACAAGGGTGAGGTCTGAGCCGCAAACATTTCCAGTGATCCCATCGAGAAAGGGTTTTAAGGAAAACATGGTTGTTGGGAACCGATCCCTTTTATTTCTGAATCCCCAAACATCGCGCGTGTACATGCCTGGGGTATTATGAAAATTGTACTTGAAACCCAGATTCAAACTCCATTTCCCAACCACTCGTATGAAATTTTCATTACAGATTACTGCCCTGTAGTGGAACAGAGGGCAACTTTATTAGAAGACGCAGCACAGCAGCCTGGCAGCAGGAGAATGAGCCAGTCGACAGCTACAGATATTCCTCTGCGAGATACGGCAGAGTGCTGGAAATGAAACAGATTATATAAAAAAAAGTAATTCAGAGCAATTTCTAGGAAAGAGTCAAAGAACCATATAATTCAACATTTATATAGACAAGGCTTCAAGGGAACTCTTAAAAAAAAAAAGGATTGGAGGTAATGGTAAGAAACTCTGGCTTGATTTTTCCCCTTTTTTTCGTTTCCTGTTTAATCAGCGCTGCCAGTTTGTGCCACCCTCGGCCTCCAGCAGCACCCTGCCGCGAAGGTCCCCGCTCTCGGTGCCTGTTCGACTGCTGCTGCCTCCCTCCTCTTCCTCCCCCCACTCCCTACCTGACACAGGGGCAGCTCCTGCATTTCCTAACGACTTTTGCCAGCCAGGCAGTAATGTCTCTGTGTACAAGCCAGGGATGGGGTATGATCTTCCCCAAATGCGCCCATATGCAATTTTCCTCTTCCTCATCTTCCCTCCCTCATTTATCGTGCTATAAAAAGAACAGAAGAAAAGACAATCCTTTTTCTCCGTGATTAATTAAGGCCGAAGCAGGACCCTGAGGCACAGAGCAGCGGCGATACCTGTATCATTTCCAAGGTGCTGCAGCTGTGACAACGCGCTGCAGCCCCGTGACTTTCCTCCACTGTCGTTTGTCATCGCCTGACACTGATAAAGAGCTTCTCCAGCGCTGTGTCTTTGCAAGGGAACATATCCATATCAAAGCTGCTTGGATCATCCTTTTGCAAACTATCTGCTGCATTTTCTGGCCTAGTTTCCTTTCCGATCTCAAACTCTTGTTCTTTTCCTCCATAAGCCACCACACCGGTGTGCACCACCCCAGCCTGCCCCAGACCTGATGCTCCTCCAACACCCAGGGCTTAAAGGCTCTTGGGGAAATGGTAAGGGGTCGCTCAGCTTCCCCATTGCTCAGCATGACATCTTTACAAACTCAGATTCATGTAGTGCATCAACCACAAACAGGCTCCTGCATTTTACTTGAAGGATGCGGGATGCCTCTGGGGCACCCGAGTGCTCGCTGCCTGCAGTGGGACGCACGCTGCTCTCCGTGCATCACTGCCAGCGGTGGGATGTACTTCGCTCTCCGTAGATCGAGCACAACTTCTACAAGCAGAAGTCCACTGGTGCTGGAGGCTGGCATGAGGACCACTGCCTGTGAGTTTCACCTTCTCGGTGGCAGCAGAGAGAGCAGCAGTTTTACACAGTGGAAAACAAGTGGCCCGAGCAGATCAGCTCTGCCGCCCTACCTTAGTGTTACGGTGGGTAAGACAGGGTGAAACCTCCTCATAGCCCAGGAGAAGATGAGGTCTGCATCCCAGCGTTGGATCCAGGCACAGCACCCACCACGAGTGGCTCGGCTGGCAGCTCAGCAGATCACCGCTTACAGCAATTTGTGTTTCGCAGGTCCAGGCGTCTCCGTCCAGCTCACCTGGTGACATGGGATGCTGAAAGCTCCCGTGATGAGTCAGGAGCCAGCGGGCATTTCTGCTCAGGCAGCAAGGTTACACCACACGATCTGCTGGAAGAGTTACAGATGCTCTCAGGATAATACTAATATTCCATAATTATTATTCATCTGCTTACACCAGGCTCAGACTGCCAAGGGGTCCCTGCCCACTTAACCTTGGGGTGATGGGTGCTCTGCTCTGGTGCCTACACCCCCAGGTGGGTGTCCAGAGATTGGAGCTCTGTTCCCAGGTAGGCACATCCTTCAACTTCATTTGGGCTTCAACACCTCAGTCTTTTCAATGGCATTAATAATGTTTCCATGTGTGATGAAGACTCATTCTTCTCAGGCAGCATCCAACATGGGAGAGAGCTCCCCGGGACATGGGGAGAGAGGTGCTGCAAGCAGGTACGTGGAGCTGCAGCTGCCTGGGGGAGGTGGTCTTGTGAAAACAGCACCTAATTCTCAGTATTCCCCCAAGTCACGGTGTTTGCTTAGTAGAAAAGCAGATACTCACCTCCCCCAAGATGCATCGCAGCAACAGGAGCAAGTTTATGCAGCCAGAACATGAGCAATGTAGTTACCGCCATTAGGAAAATCATCTCCTGGCTTTCAAAAAGAGCAGATTTCCTCTGGAAGACCTGGGAAGAGAATAACAAGGAGTTGCAGCATTTTTTTCTGAGAGATGCTTTTCTTTTTATGATGGCACTTTAACAAGAGCTTAATGAACAGCATTTTCTTGTTTTTGAGAGGCACAGACAGGCCAGATAAAGTTACCAATTCATTAGCATCCCATCATGAATGTAGCCTCTGTATTCCCCAGCCATATGGTCAGCACGATATGCTTCCAAAAAAACGGGGACATCTACAAAGGCTTTATTACCATCAGCCATCATGTTAAAGTAGCCTGTGGTTATACGGAGATGGGAAACATCTTATTTCAGGATCTTTTGGGTGTGAAGGAACATGACATGGACTGGGAGGCAAGGTGACTTTGTAGGACATGAGCATCCCTCTTACTGCAGACAGGATTTTAATCGGGATCACCTCTTGGTCATGAGCAAAACAGTCTCCAGAGTGGATATACATCTCCAGGAGCTAGCTGCCTGGGTGGGAGACACAGCATCTGCTTCTCTCTCTCTCCAGATAAATTCCCCATATGACTAATTAAACCTCCCAGCGGGCTGAACTGTGTGTCCAGCAATTAGCCATATCTGAGCTGAAACCTCAGCCAGCCATGGAAAACCGAGAGGTTCTCCCCATTCCCACTACGTGCGGGCCCAGCAACCACAAGCAGCATCTGTGGATGGCATTAGGTGGCCATAAATAGATGTTATGTGACCATATGCAGCCGCTGAAAGCAGTAATCTGTAAAAGACACTCCTTGCTCTCACCAAGGCAGGCATAGTGCCACGTAAACCCGGGTGAAAAAGCACCCAAAACCAGTGCTGCTAACAGTAGCATCCCGAGACGACAATGGACCATGGAGCTTTTACGGGCTTTCTTGGAGGAGCAAGGGAATTCGCTTTGATGCACATGGACCAGCCCAAAAGGCTGCTGGCCCCTGCAGAGGGGCACGCGGTGGAGCCTGCACCCCACCTCCTTCTGCCCACGCACAGCCTGGGGCCACTTGTCCTCGGAGACCCCAGGCGGCATCTCCCACCCCTCCTGAGACCAAAGCCACCTCCTCTTCTCTCAGCACCACCAAAAGCTGCATCCGGGTCCCCGGAGCCACGAGTGTGTTTTCTAACAAGCAAATAACTTCTTCCTTACTCTGGAGCTCCGTTTGCAATTCAGTGAGACACAGCGGGAGGGTTTGCACTCCTCCTGCATTAGCCAACCTGTGTCAGCATTTTATTCTGCAGCCCTGTAGGTTTTTTAGTTAAAAAAAAAAAATCAGAGGAGTTTTCAAAGTTTTAATGGCTTTGAAAACAACGCAGAGAGTTCTCTTTACTGCAGGAGAGGTTAATGATCTCCCTCTGCTACAGAACTAAACTGGACATCATAATAAATAATCATAATAAGATATAAAGTATCACCTGGAGTCATTCGATACAGAGAACAGGTAGGAGTTATGATGCATTTCCATTTTTCAGAGTAACTGCTAGGTGTGAAATTTTCAAAGTAAAGGTAGTCAATTAAAAAATGAAAAGCAAAAGCCTGCAATTAAACTATTACTTAAACAGAAAGAGATTTTATCTTGTCTTGCCTGGGAAGACTGAATGCCGTGGCTCCTGGCTGGACTGCAGTCCTGAGGCTGCAATGCACAGAGGGCCCCTCTCCTCACCTCTCTCCTTCTCCCTGCAGCCCAAGACAAAACGCCAGCAGCGTGACACCATGCAGCCCTGCCGTCAAAGCCCACGGTGGCCCTGCAGGACCCGTCCGCGAGGCTGCTCTGCATGGCCAAAGCTGAGCATCTCCTCGGTACCAGCCTGAGCTGGCAGCTTCAGGTTGCTCCAAGCCTGCCCTTCGGGCAGAGGAGCAGCGACGCCAGCCCACGGGTGCTCTGACAAAGCACATCAGAGCAGCCCCATCAACCCAGGTCATCACGGAGCTCCCAGCAATGCTGATTTTCCGAGGTGCCTCACCTGACCTCTACCTGAGCACATCTCAGAGGGCCTGATCTGCAGAGGGCAGACAGACACCCACAGACAGGACCTTCAGATGGCTCCTCTCCCAGTGGTCCTTGCTTTAGTACAACTGCTCTTGGAGGTGCAACTACCTTGGCTACTTTTCCACACGCTCTTCCAGGTTTTATTCAGGCACAGCCAAAAAGATATTTGCATTGACTGTCAGCAGGTATGGAAGAGATCTTACAGGAGTATCCCTGTTTGGGTTCATAAAGATCAGAAACACATTGCTCAGGCTCCATGGCCACTCTGCCCCATCCCTATGCTAGATGCGAATGCAGTTTTGCTGTTTGCAAAGCCTGGGGTGACACAATGGGTACCTGGACTCCAGTGAAAAGCAGAATTTGAGCACGGACAATAAAAACTCCATCAGAAACATCAACTGTGGCACTGCAGAGCGACACGACCTTACAAACCTCAGCACAAGTCAGGGGTGACAACCCAGCTGCCACCCCCCTGCCAGCTGCACCTCGCACACGGATCGGGAGGCAGGAGTCAATCCATCACCGGCAGCAGGAGGTGCCCTCAGTGTGGTGTCGGCGAGGGGAGGGGGTCAGAGTTCATATCAAATGGCATTAATCACCTTCCCCGAGGCTCTGCGTGCGCTGGACAGTCCTATTAATCAGAGGCGTATCAGCCCTCCAGCCTGGTCAGGGCCCCTTTGTGTGGGTCCCTTCCCATCACAGACAGATAAGATTATCAGTGACGAGCAAGACACCCATTGAGTAACACCCGACTCGAAGAATGGGATTTTTCTTTTTTTATTTATCCCCCTGTCTCAAAGATGAGCTGTTTCTTGTCTTGTCAAACCACATCCTTTTCTTTAAAGAACCAGCTTTAAGAATCCAATTTGTCAAGCTGGACAATCATTTGAGAATCCATAAAAAGCCTTGGTGACTTTATCAAAAAAAATAAATCAGAAGGTTTTAAATGGTAACTGAAAGGGATTTGAAAATAGGTTGAGTGGCCTACATCAATTAATCTTCAGAGAGCTGGGGCTTTGTGAAGCTGAAGTGGAGAAGTGTCAAAGGCTAGTTACTGGGCTTGAGGAGATAGAAGTTATTGATATTTCTCCTCTCCCTTTTCTCTCTTTTCTTCTGTCTCTTCAGAACATGGTAAAGCCATATCCCCTGCGACGGGACACTGCAAAGCCAGGAAGGGGCAGGTGGTCAAGCCAAGAAGGGTGGAGTGGTCAAGCCAGGAAGGGGGAGGTGGTCAAGCCAAGAAGGGGGAGGTGGTCAAGCCAAGAAAGGTGGAGTGGTCAAGCCAAGAAGGGGGAGATGGTCAAGCCAAGAAGGGGGAGGTGGTCAAGCCAAGAAGGGGGAGGTGGTCAAGCCAAGAAAGGTGGAGTGGTCAAGCCAAGAAGGGGGAGATGGTCAAGCCAAGAAGGGGGAGGTGGTCAAGCCAAGAAGGGGGAGGTAGTCAGGCCCGTTCTTTCCTGGTGGGATTTTTCTGCTGTCATTCCCCATGTCAATGAATGGGGACCAGACCTGCTCTCCCACCGCGGTTTTGGGTCCCTCACCATCACTGCCAGCAGGCACCAGAGCTCTCCTCCGCCACGGCCACAGGGACAACCCTCGGAAGGAGCCGTCAGACACTGCTGACACATGCACTTAAAGGCAGCTGGGGAGTCTCGAGGCGCTTTATGAAACCTGAGGATCCAGCCACCTCCATCACCACCCAGGGCTCAGCTCCATCTGAGGAGGGGGGAGAAAAGGGGAGAAAAAGATAAATAGCTCCAGTTCAAACCTGGGGCCTGAGCAGAGTATTGCAAACCAACAGGAGGACCTCAGGGCTTGCAAAACAAAATGAAGAAGCTGGTAAATGAGGTATTTGGCTGAACAGATACAGTCCCTGGAACAGCAATGGATTTCCCCACACGCCTAATGAAAGCAGACAGCCCCTATTGCTCTTTGCTTTCCAGCTACGCTGCCGCCCCGAGAAACACACGGCCGAGGGACGGGGCAGAAAGATGCTGAGCCCCAAGGAGCACGATCAAGAACTAGAGAGACTTAGGGGACACACGGATTAAAATAATGGACTGGAGAATTTATTAAAAGAAAAAAGAAAAGACCTTGGGAGGAATCAAAATGCTGGCATAGAGAAGGGCCGCGCTGCCACTCTCCAGTACCGAGAGCTGGATGCGAGGAGCTCCAGATGGCTTTTTGCTTTAGTGCAATAAAAAATGTAATCTGACAGGCAAGTGTGGGGCTGGATAATAATAATAACACAAATAATTTCCTTAAAAAATGAAAGGAATTTAACAGCTCAAAGATATCTTCATTTGCTGCAAAGAAAAGAAACTATCTGTTACTGCAGTTGGGAGCATGTTCACGAGCTTTCAAATGGTATTTGTTGCAGAAGTATAATATAAGGACACTTTACTCGCTTTCCAGTCTGGGGAAATAGATCTGACTTGGAAATCGGCCAGAAGGGCTGTAAGTTAGGGCTCTGAAGTGAAGGTGATAACTTTGCCAATTAAATATGGATGTGATTTTTTTTCCCTCTCCTTCCCCTGAATACTTTTGCACTGTCATTAGGTGATGATATAAAGACATAGGCCTCCTGGTGCAGCTTAATTGCTCATATATAGAAAAATGATGAGCTCTGTTGCACTGCACAAGTACTGCCTCGGCTACTTGCCGCCTTATTAATAGGTGATACCAACGTGAGTTCAATTCTTCTGCCCAAGGAAAAACAGAAAGATAGCAAAACCCTCATTCAGCAAAGTACTTCAGCACTTGCTAAACTGGTTTGCTGAACAGCGATGGACTCAAGAGCGAGCTTATATTTAATCATGCAGTTAAAGTGTTTTGCTGAGTTGGTGCTTGGTGCACTGGAAACAGGAGGGACTTCCTATTAAGTGATCTTTTATTTCCATATCCTTATATTTTTCTTTTTTTATTGATATACAGTGCAGATGATCCTGTTTGGCAATCCTGCTGACTGATTTCTAGTCCAGGTTGAAGCCTGGGCAAGCTAAGGACAAAAAAGCCTATTGTTTTAATTAGCACGGACCACAGTGTTTCAGAAGAGGAGAGCCCATGGGGAGGGCCGGGAGCGGGGAAGGCTCTGGGCTGCCTTCCCCTGGGGATGGACGTGCCTCTGGGGAGCACCAGGACCAACCCTCCAGGGCAGAGAAGACCTTCAGCACATGGGGGTGACCAGGGACACCTTGCTCAGAGGAGAGCAGGAGGGAGCGTGCAGGCACAGAACACGGTGAATCGAAAAGGTCAAAGCCTGGATGGCCAAAGGATGTTGCCTCTTATTGTTGTTGTTATTACTATTATTATATTATGTTATGTTATATTATATTATATTATGTTATGTTATATTATATTATGTTATGTTATATTATATTATGTTATGTTATGTTATAATATTCTATGTTAAATTATTATAGTAAATAATTATTGTTATTATTATTGTTGTTGTTATCATTATTATTATTATTATTATTATTATTATTATTATTATTATTATTATTATTAAACCTTTGGGAAAGCAGTGTTACTGCATGTTTTCAGTCTTCACTTCCTCAGCAGCCCATAGGTCACTCCTAAAAAATCCACATTTGTATTTGCTTTGTAACAGTCTCCCTAGGGGAAAGTTTTTAAAGGGATTGACCATCCCTCAAAAAAATGGGGAGAGCCACCCTCCCGTCTGCATGAAAAGCTGACAGGCACAGGTTTGGAAAGCCCGGCTGCAGGGGCAGGGGATTTGCATTTGCATCTGCCAGCGCTCTGAAGGCCGAGCTTCATTCCCAAACAAGCTGCGGTTAGCACGGGAGGGAGCGGAGCAGGGAGGGGAGGCTGCGACTAAATTGATGGCAACAGGAAAAGCATGACGTACAAATGGCTTGAGAAAAGGCGTGATGAGATGTGACTGCCCTGGGTCCTGGGACTGGAAAGAGCAAAATGGGAAAAGACCACCTGGACGAAGAGAAAGTGCTTCTGATTGCTCGGGGAAAACGGAGTTAAAGATCATTGGAACGGACAAGGCAATCTGGCGGCAGCGCGGTGCTTTGATTGCTTCCAGCGCGATGGAGGGGCGCAGGCGGTGGGCCGCATCCCTCCCAAGGGCTGCCTGCTGCGGAGGCGGGATGGAGCCAGTCACCGGCGTGGGGCATCATCACCGGAGGGGGTGACGTGCAGGCGCGAGGCTCCTGCCACACCAATGTTTTGGGAGCGTGCGAGTGCTGGCAGCCCCAGTTTTCCCATCTCCTCTTAGTCCTCCACAAACCAGAAAGCTCAGGCCCAAGTTAAAAGTGCTGCAGGAGAGCCAGGGGCCACCCTGCCCAGCCCCTGGCTCTGCATGGGAAGCAGAAGTGAACCAAATCGTTATGGGGAAGCACCCATTTAGGCATAACTCAAAGCCTGGGTTGGGACAGACCCCCACATCTCCCCTGGTTCAAGGACCTTAACCCCAAGGGATGCTGCCGCACATCCTGGGAGCACGTGTGCTCTGGGCTTCGGATTCACACATCCAAAGATTTTCTAAAGGTTATGCAAAGGTTACCACACAATTAATGTGTTGGATGAGCACGCCAGCTCTGTTTGCCTAATTTCCAAAGTCTGAAGGCTACTGGGCAACTCAACAGCACGGCTTGAAAGGCTCCAGTTCCCCCCATGCATTTGTACTGATGCTTCAGCCCTAAACCGCATTCCAACACACAGGGTGACTGCAGTGATGAAGATAACAAGAAATAATGAGGTATCCATTTCCTCCACCTTGGGCATTTTTAGGTTGTCTCATCTCAGAAATGAACAAATTTGAGCATTTTGCATGGCGACCTGTTGGACTTTCTCTCAGCGACAGGCAGATGGTCGGGTTTGTATTCACACAATACCTCTTATATCGTTAGACAGGCTGGTACCCCAATGACTGCTCTATTTTAAATTCACAGATTGACCCAGCCTTCTCCAGCTAATCTGCCTGAAGCCCTCCAGACTCCTACGTTTCAACAGGGGAGGCAGAGCTCCAGGAAGATGGAGCACTGAGTTTGCTCTGGGTTAGTGAATAAAGCAGCAGCAGATTCAGGAGCCCAGGGTTAACATTATGTGCAGTACCTGCAGAGCTGGACAGTTTCAAAATAGGCATAATATATAACTTTTTCAAATGTTTTTACTCATGTTATTAATTATAAGTCTCGGGTTACTAAACACAAGCAAATTAGGATGATTTCCTTCCCAGCATCACAAGCCTGTGGCTTGCTATTCCCTTTCACTCAGGAGTTTCATTAGCCTTTCTAGCCGATTTCCCTGTCAGGCTTCCCGTGTATCAGCACGGCTTCCCAGCTCCCAGCATTTCAATCCACCCAATCTATTCTCATTGCGACTCAAAGTGCTTCACAAACTCCTTTACTTGTATTGCAATTTCACATGCCTAAATACCGGGTTTAATAGTAGTAGCAGTGCTCCTAACGCTGCTTCAAAATTAAATGAGCCAGAAGAAAAAACATTCTGAAACGTTTTCACTTGGGCGTTTATATTTTGAAGGACATTTAAAAGACGGAGAACATAACCTGGCTCCTGCTGATGTTCATGAGGATTTCATCATTTGCTTGAACGAGGAATAACAAGCAGGTGTTAGGGTGCAGCAAGGAAAGGCAGTGAAGTTTGATACGACATTAAGAAGATGCAACTTACTTTTCCAGTCACCCCAGATGTCCCACGGAGCAGGGTGGGCTGGCGGTCTTGGCTGTACTTTTGGAGGTCCTGTGTTGAGAAAATAAAGAGACGTTAGCAGCAGAAGATGGAGACCAAGTAACCTTGCTTATATCAAGCAATTACAACAGCACATACATTTTTTAAAAGCCGCTGTTTTGGAGGGGCCCACCATAAGGCCACACATGAAGTACCTCGAGAAACAGCTGCAGCACTAAGGAGACATTCCCAAAGCAAGGACCAAAAACGCCACTGGACCCATGGTGGGAAGGACACTGCAGGCACGTGAAGGCAAACTGGATCTCAGCCTGGACACCAAACTTCTCTTCCCTCCCAGGAGGCGACACGGGAGAGTCTGGATTTTCTTTCAGCGAACTTCCAGGGGTTTCACAGGCTGTGGAACATGAACAGAGCGGGACTGTGAGGCAGAAAAAGGAAAAAAGGAGATGCTGAATAAAAGACCTTGCAAACATCCAACGGTCAGCCCAGTATGAAATCCAGGCTGCGACGCGCAGCGGCAGGAGCACCTCCGCCTTCTGCAGCTCACCCAGAGGAATTCATACACATGTGAAGGCACCTCTTTCTTAGATATTACACCTGGTTGATGAAGGTATTAATGTTGGGTAGGTTTGATTTCCTTCCAACACTGCTTGCTAACACCTGAAAACTGGTGGGTGCTGATGGATGCTGGGGGTCCATCCCTGCCCGTGCCCCCCGGGGCCCCCTCGCGTGCCCGCCCTGCCCCGCAGAGCCAGAAAGGAAAACAAACAGCAGTAGAAAGCGGACAACTTTCTGTCTCTCTCCTGTTAATTATGATCATATTTTGCACAGAGAACCTGTCATTCAGCCTCCTGTAATGGATAGTTTCTATTTCAATTCTCCCTCCACCCTATTATCTTTTATAAAATTCAGCTGGGCCGGGTGATGGATTGATAAGGGATGGTCCCGGCGGGAGCTGGCTCGCTCAGAATGGCTTTCACGCGCGCCCAACTTCTGTATCTTTTTAAATATTTCAGTTGGTTGAGATCTTTATTTCACATTTCGATTTCCTGTAGTACAGTAAATTTATCTTAGTCACCCAGTCAAGTTCTCTCCAAGCCCCTTATCTTCTCCTCCTCTGTACAACTGAAAGCACCTACATTATCTGTGCTGCCAATAAAGCCGGCTGTGGCAATCCACAGATCACGCCGATCAGGCAGCACCCCGGCCGAACAGAGACCTTGGAAGCCCCACGTTCTGGGCTGAAGTTTGTCGCTCAGACCCGGCACCGGCTCCTGCCAAGGTGAAAGGCATCTCCTGTTCAGCCAGAGAAGTGCCCTGGGGCTGCTGGCGGACCCGAGGGATGGTGGGGGCAAGGGCAGCTGCTCCCTGGGGCTGCAGTCCGAGGGATGCTGGTCCCCGTCCCAGGCACGGCCGAAGAGGCCGAGCTACGTCCTCCTCCTCCTACTGCTCACCAGCACTGCCACCTCTCCAGCCTCCCCGACCTCTGCTCGGGAATGCCTGCAACGTCTCATTCCTCATCCCGATTATTCTGAAAGCAAATACTGGCCTCTGTTTTGAAGTGTATCATAAACCTGCACAACGACCTCCTGATTTTACTGTCTATTTGCATGACCAGAAAAAACACCAGAGCTTCCCTTGGGCTTGGGAGAACTGGATCAGGCCCTGGGAAAGGCTTCTGGAAGATCCCAGCCAGCCACCAGCTACAGAAACCGGAGCCGGGGCTGACAAGAGCAGTGCAGTGGCTGCGCATGCAGGGCAGACCAAGAGGGTCTGGTTTTGGTGTGCTCAGGGGAGTCCAAGCTCTGAACGCCAGGACGCCCTGGAAGAGCAGCACCACAGCACTGGGGCTGCCCGTGCCGCAGAAAGGGTTGAGGCAGCTTCTCCCGCGGCGCAGGCTGGCAGCTCTGCGGCTGCGCCGGGTGGCAGCCCTGCCAGCATGGAGCACCGCACGGCACGGACAGCTGTGCAGAAGCCTCCACGTCACAGATGACACTTGAGAGTATATAAAAATCCCGAGACATGTGGCTCCTTTGTGCTCCCTCTGCCCAGCCCTCACCTCCCTCCCCTGGCCTGGAAGATCCCACGGGCAGCTCCGTGCAAAGGGACCAAACAAGGAGGGGACAGTGCTGGGGACTCCACGCTGAGCCTTCCCCTCCCTGCTGATGCCCAGAGGCGTTCGGCATCACCTCCATCCCTGCAGCTCCAAGGAAAAGCGCAGCTGGGGCCATTCGGGATGCCCTCAACAGAGCGGCTCCAACTGGGCTGCTCCCAGCAGAGGGGTCTGCGCCAGCCAGCGGCCCTGCCGAGGCCCGGGGCTGGCAGGCAGAGCTCACGAGCACAAGGACGTATTTTCCCCCACTAGACCACAGAAGTTTAAATCTCTTGACAGCAAGGAGGAGAGAGAGCATCCTGCACTGCCGTGGGAAACCCCCTCCTAATAGCATCTTCTTCATCCCCAGGATGGGAGTTGGGAGCGATCAAATAAAAATAATAATAAAAAAACCCAACAAACAGGTAAAGTCCCCTTCTCGCTGTTCCCACTCTGGCACCGGCAGCACCGAGCCGCGATCAGGCAGCACCCCCTGGTGCCACCGCCGCTGCCCGGGGCCGGCTCCACTCGGGCTCTGCCCGTGGGGCACCCCACGCCGCGGGGAGAGGAGCTGGACCAGGCTGGGGTGGGGGACAGCAAACCAGCAAACCGCCCGGCAAAACCTCAGCGAGCCGTAAGAGGAATAAAACCTTCTCTTTTCTTACAAACATATGCCCAGACGAATGCTTCGGAGAGGTGCAAACTGATGGATGTGATGAGGCAGGCAGGCAAATCTTGCCTGCCCAGCTCCGAGCACAAAACACGCTGGTTTGGGACCGTACCCATCCCGACTGCCGGGATCCAGGAGATCTAGGTGGTTTCCTTCCCGGGGAAGAAGGGGGTTACGGCTCCGGTGGTGCAGCTCCCGCCTTGCTGGTTACAGCAAGACAAGGAGCTGGGGTCCTGTCCTCCCTGTGCCACTGCGATCATCAGCAACCCATGCAATAGCACCAGGTCTTTTATCCAGATTAAAAAAAAAAAAAAAAAAAGGGACACTCACCCGTCCTCTTACAGCATCACAGAGCTGCATGGGGCGAGTCTGCAAAGAGGATGCTGGATCCCGACTGTGGTTATAGAAAAAGCTGTCACTGTGTTTGTTGTACAGGGGTTTCTACACACTTCAAGGAGATGTTGGTCACAGCGGGAAGAGGCGATCGAACTTCACTTTCAGTCTGCTAGTGGCTTCCCAGCCCCAACACAGCAGAAATGCGGAGAGAAAAAACGACCTCGTCCTAATCTGCTGCCAACTAATCATTAATAAGGGAAGAAACCTGCCCTGACTCCAAGTGGGGAGCCGTAATCACCAAACCCCCGTCTCTCTGACTTGTTGGTCTCTGCCTTTGGACTCCATAAGAAGGAGCGCTTGGTCTCGTGCCAGCTGGGGCTGCAGCACGCCGAAGCTGCCCCAGGAGAAGGCTAACGAAAGGGCTCCCGCCTCGCTTGCCCGAGGAACTGCAAGTGCTTCTTGATACTCACTTTTGCTAAGAAAAAAGCTTTTTGAAAAATAACACACTAATCTTGCAGGCAATGCAATGCCCAACCTTTAATACTCACAATAAAAGAGAAGCTGAGAGAAAGAGAGGAGACTTTTATCCCAGCCCTGCTCCAGACTTTGTTCGGTGCTCTTGCCTCTCATAAAGGCACCCTTCTGTCCAGCAGCACTCGCTTTGGGGGTGACTCGAGTGAGTCCTCATGGACTCTTGGGAATTCAGGAGCAGGACCAAAAACTCCTTGCACACCAGCCAGCAGCCAAACACAACTTTTAGGCAGGCTACACTCAAACCAGCAGCCTGGAAGCGAGGTGCTCGCTAGCCTCTTAGCAGCTCTTGGAGTGATACCGTCCCCTGGGATCAAACGCAGCAGCAGGGCACCCAATAAATACGTCTGCAGAGGGGTGATTTATCTGTAGGGGAAACCATGGAAATTCCCAAACCCTCTTAAATATCCGCTTCCTGGCTCTAAACAGTCAATAACTTGCCAACTGGGGAATGTATTTGTCCGCTCCCCTCCATATATTTTCTGCTTTTCATTATAATTTGCTAAATAATACATTACAATGAGTTATTTATCACACTCGGCAGCTTCGTGATCCCCCCTCCATCTGGAGGAATTTCACCCATAAATCAGTCGCACAAATATCTGCTGGCACTGCCGCAGCGCCAAGCGCCTTTTCCCCCCGTGCGCCCAGCACCTGCCCCAGCTGGCTCCCAGGCTCGGCTAAGAGCCGTCACCTGAATTAAATGGCATTTCTTTGCCCCAGGATGGCCGTCTCTCTGTTGCTCCTCTCCTTGTGGTCCTCCTCTGGACACCAGTCAAAGGGCAAAGGGGGAACAGAAACAATAAAAACCACAAACCCAGCAGATTAAGAAAGCGGAGGAGGAAGCTTTGCCGGGAGCTCTGTTTCTCCCACTCCTGTTGTTGGGACTATATTGGTAGGAGAAGCAAAAGTGGCACCAAGAGGTAAATGAGAGTAAAATTCATTGAAACAAATAAGTGTTCTGAGGATGTAAAGGGACCCTGGGAGGGAGGCTGGATGTTTCTGGCCCTCGAGCACGGGGCTCCTCCAGGGGCACCCGTGGGGATTCAGCTTTCCCAGCGAGGCCAGGCAAGTTCGGAGCTGCCCTGGCCGAGGCAGCATCGGCAGCATTGATGGCCAGGAGCCACCAGCCTGAGCTGAGCCCTTGGTGAACACGGCACATTTACCTGCGCATCTCATTTAACTTGGGAAGGGCTCAAGGCTGCAACACCTCCATCAGCCTTATCTATGGAGCATGCCCTGAAAAACACGCTCCGTCCCCGCTCTCTGGGATCAGCCATCGGGGAGGTGCTGCACAGGGGCTGCTCCTCCGCCCCTGCACGAACCAGACAGGCAGCCTGCACCAGTGACTCTGGCCATACAGACCTCTGCACCGCAGGACCGCACGGTGACCACCAAGCACATCTCCGCACAAGCCAAAACTTCTGCTCTCTTCCAGGCACCACCCACACCGCATCCGAATCGGTGACCCAGAGGGAACAGTCCCGTCAGACACCTCCTCACCCCACGTGCCGTCAGACCCGACGTGCACCCACCCTTACGCCCCACTTTGCTTCATTTTGCAGATGGCAACTATGGGAAGAGAGAGGCCAGCACTGTGAGTGGGACACGAGCCTAATCGTTCCTGGTCATGCCAGGTAGCTGATAAATGGGCTGAGACCTGATTGTTTCATTGTAGTGCTGCAAAGCTCACAGGCGTTGCCAAAGCAGAAAAATCCTAGACACCTGTAAATATGTAAATACTTTAAACGCTCCTAAAAAGAGAGGAGCAAAGGGGCTGCCAGTCTGCTCTTCTTTGTTTGATTTTCAAGCTCCAGGAGCTCCAGCCTGAGCACCTTGGAAGCACCCACTTCACAGAGCGGAGAAGCCACAAGAGAAAAATAACCTGGGTGCTTTGTGCTGCCCGTCAGGCTCCTGCTGGCATGGCCCTCCCAGCCTTGCCGCCCTCCGAGCGGGGCCGGCCAAAGCTGGTGTCTGCTGGTGCTGCTCCGCACGTGGATGTGTGAAGAAGAGGAGTTGTATTTACCAGGATGCTGCATCCAGAGGAAGCATTCTGCTGGTGCGGGACTGCAGCTCTCCCGCAGCAGGGCGGTACTCCGACAGCTCCCAGCCATGCTTCCAGTGAATCCGATCACGTCCATTAACTCCTTGAGCACTCATCTCTGAACCAGGAGTCCTGGGAACAAGTGAAGGAAACCCGGGATGGAGGATTTGAGCGCACAGCAGTGGATCCAGCCGGCAAGAGGGCTGTGCCAGCACCCAAGCCGGCGCACGAGTAGGTTTGCCCATCCACGGGACAGGCAGCCGGGGTCCAGGAGATGGCTGGCACGATGGCAGGCATGACATGAAGGGACCCAGACCTGACAGAGAGCCAGGAAGAGAGAAATGTGATGCGGGGAACGGGAACTTGGCGCCGAAGCTGAGCTGACGCTGGAAAATTGAAGTGTTTGCAAGTGAGCCGGCTGGCCAGAAGCAGTGCGGTGCTGCCCCAAGAGCCACGCTGGGCCAGGCAAACATGGCCATTTACAGAGCCGGGTACTGTCACCTGCCCTCCTGCGTGCAGGTGTCACCGAGTGACTGTCACCGCAACACGGGATGGTGGGCGAGGATGGCGCCTCGACGGCTTTTCGATGCTCGGCTCCCGCGGCAGGTTGTGTAAGGGTTCCAGAGGGATCCACAGCATGCAGGGAGCTGGTAGTTTTCCACAGTGGGTGGCTGGGGAATTCCAGCCTGAGTCACGCAGCCGGAAAAAGAAATCCGTTTATTCAAATTAACGTTACTCCCTCCCCCAAACTTGTATGAGAGGAGGACTCTTCTTTCTCCCTCTGCCTTGCAAAGCGATGCAGCACCGACCGTCTGCCCAGGTGCCCTCAGGACCCAGCAAAGGATAAGTAAGTGCCCGCACACCATCACCTACAGCAAGGAGAGAAGCGAGCGGATAGGCGCCCCTAATCCCCCCTCCGAACTGACACCCAGCCCAGGGAAAAGGGGAAAACTCTCACAGGCTCCACTTTACTTACCAAGATCTGGTGTTCTTGGGCAACAACAGCGGCACTTGGGTAACGGGACAAGAGGTGCCATCAAAACACCATTTGCATTCTGGTAACGAGCGCAGACCCCGGTTCAGAGCTCAGCCCTGCTGCACGGAGCAGTGTCTAGTCAGCGCCTGGCAGTTCTTGACCCATTATTATTACAAGCTCTTCTGATATAAAAAGGAAATGCAATTTGGGAATGGCAAGAGTGCATCTTCTATAATCAAATTTTTCCAGCTCAGCAGCAGTGGAACTGGCCTGTCAGGCCACATTACCCTCCGCAGCAGCCGGGCTCTGCCCCCACCGCACCCCCAGCCCCCTCCGCAGCCGAGCAAACTGGACTCGGACCCAAACTGTTCAAAACTGCTGCTGCAGAGCACCCACAAACCCAGAGCACCCGCCTTCGCATCCCAACCTCTCACGAACAAGCACCAGAGAAGCACAAGGCTGTCCCCTTGGCATCGCTGCATCCCGCAGCGGCGCAGGGATTTTTATCAGACAAAAGCTGCTCTTGTCTCCCTGCAACCCAGAAAAGGGGAAGAAAGAAGAAACCAAGGTTTTAAATCATATATTCTCACGCCATTTTACCACCCAAGATGCTCAAAATGCTTTGGAAACCTTTTCTTTGAGCCGCTGCCTTCCCACGCTATGCAGATCCCCGCAGAGAGAGCTGCGACCTGCTCTCGCGGAGCAGCGGCCCCGAGCCCGGGCTCTGGCCCCAGGGGTCCCTGCTCGCCCCACAGACGGGCACGGCCCTTTGCAGGAGCCCCATCCCGCTCCCAGTAGCCACCCCATGACACTCAGGCAGCATTGCTGCGGATTATCGCCTCGGTTGGCTCCAGCCCCGAACGAGAGCAAGCCTTGCATGCAGGGGGCTGCACGAACGCCTCGCGAGCAGGGATCCAGCTGGTGGGATGCGCATCCCCCCGCAAGCCTCAGCTTTTGATTATAACTTCCATCACTGAAGGAAAACCTGGTAAGTGGCCGGTGATGCGCATGAGTGACAGCCGGACGCCTTATGAACCTGCAGACCTCCTTCTCCTGGTGAAGGCGAGGTGAAGAGCTTGGCAAACAGCAGGTTTTCATTGCTGGGAAAAGAGAGACAGCCAGCGCTCGGCTTCAGTCCCAGCAGAGACAGCAGGAGGGAAAAGTTATGATTCCTCAGGTTTAACCTTTCTTTTCAAGTCGCTGTACCCTACCTTTGAAGCAAATTGCTTTGCAAATACTGATTAATTTAACTTTACAACATCCATCTTAAATAAACAGTATCTTGGCTTACAGATGGGGAAATCAAGGCATGGAAGGGGAAAAAAAGCAGAACCAGGAACAAAACCCTCTCTCTGTGCTTTAACTACAAAATCATCTTTCCTCATTAGCAGCAAATCAGAACTACCAGAGGGGAAGAGATTACAGACAGGGCGGAGAGGGGAGTAACTGAAAGAAATACAGACATCAAAACAGATTTTCATTTATTTACTCATTTATCACAGTGAGTCACAGGCTTCGAGTTCATTCGAGTCTGCATTAGCCTTGCAGGATTTTGGGATGCTGTCTCCAAAATCTAAAAAGGTAATAGGTCACAGCCACGCACCCTCTCAGGAAGGAGAAAATCTGCAGTTTTGGGTTGGTCTCGGGAAGTCTGATATTGCTTTGCCTGCTAGATTATAAGAAACCACTAATCTTCCCTCGCCAGCCTCCTAATCTTTATGGGAACCCAGATACCTTATCTGACACTTGCTTATTGAAAAGCACCCCAGCTTGCGTGGCAGCAGCTCGGGTGATGGTTTGCAGCCGCTCTCGGACCTGGGGAACGGCAGGCGGGGAGCAGAGGTGGGTTTTGGCACCTGGCTGACCCAGCCGGCTGCCGTGCCGCAGCCGGCGCAGGGTGCCCTGTGCCGTGCCAGCTAGCGGTGCTGCCGGCAGGAGCAAATCCACCGGCATGGGAGCAGTTTGGTGAAGGCCAACACAGATGTCAAACATCAGATGCTTGTTCTTTATCTCAGCTGCATCTGGGCTGAGCAGCTCCAGAATGAGAGGGTCTGGCTGGGCTCGGGGTCCCGGGGCAGAGCCCACGCGTCCCTTCTGCTCCTCTGAACGTCTCTGTGCACACACCTACCCACCTTCGTATATTTAGACACCAAAATAAACCATCAGCAGTTCAGGGGCTTTTTTTCCCACTTTTTGCCCAAAAATTATTTGCAAGCTGCCGAGTGTTTTATTTACTGCAAGCAGACAATGTCTCATCTTCAAACTTCCCTTTCTCTCCTTATTTCATCCTGACTTTCCAGAAGCGAGAAGACAGACAGGGTCCGCGACTTACTCATCTGACCACAACTCACAGCCACCGCGCCGGGCTGGCTCCGAGGTCTCCGGAGGGGACGAGGCTCCGTAACTCGCACCGTCCCCGGGATGCTCAAACGGGTCGCTACCTGCTCGGCGCATTTCCTCCGGCATTTCCAGCCTCGTGCATGAGCCCTCGCTGGGGAATGAGGAACATATTTTTAAATAAGAGGAGGAAATGGTGTCTTTGTGTCAGGCAAGTGGAAGAAATCCAGGACCAAGAGACTGCAGAGCCTTTCCACTTCAGACAGCAGGTGCTCTCCAAGATGTGGTTATGGCAACAAAATAAATGATGGATAATTGCTTTTGTGACAACTTGCCAATTAAATTAGACTCAGCAGAATAACATAATGACAATTTGTTATGCTCTGGTGGGCACTAACACACCAATCATAATTAAATGCTATGACTGAAATAGAATGCTGCTGTACACAGGAATATATAACCCCAATTCCCTCCCAGTGAAACATTATAGGTTCAGACTTGATTTCAATTTCTGAAGGATAATAGCATTAGTGCACATCAGAATGAGCTTGCAATATGCATACAGGCAGCAGCAGCACAGGGAGACAGACAGAGCCAAGGACAGCTGAGCTGCCGGGGCTCCTGGGGGGCCCTCCCGAGCACCGCTGATGCTCAGGGTTTCAAAGCAGTGGGGGCCATCCCAAATCACCGCCATGTCCCAGGAAGACTTCAAATCCCCGGCCTGGGGGAGCAGGCAGGGGAGTGACTGGCCCCGAGGGACCAGCCTTGCTGCCGGCACCGGGGCAAGAGCTCGCCGGGACGGGGCCGCGGGGGTTTCTCACGGCTGCGCCAACACTGCACATAGCGCTCTGCCAGCAAAGCCCTTGTGCTCCTGAGCGGTGCCCTCGCAGCCCGGCCTGAACCATGGGACACCATACAGCCTGCCCTTCCCTGAATGATTATTAAAATGGTCATTAAAATAAAACGTATCTGCAGCGCCCAACAGTGCACTTGCCCCGCAGCCGGGGTCCCTCTGGGGCTCAGCCCATCCAGCTGACCCAGCCACAAGAAGCCGGTTAGCCAAACTGCCGGTGGTTTGCATCAACTGATGGAAAAACTGAACAAGGAGTGGGTCAGGCCCTGCAGGTACTTAAAACTTACTGGTAAAACAGCAGCCAGCTTCTTCGCCCCGAGCCACCACTGAGCTCAACCCGCTGTTCTCGCAGGGATGCTCTGACCCTCGTGCTGTTCCTCCCTCCTGCCCTGCGCAGGGTTGTTGTCCCGCATCTTCTTCATCCTGCAACTGCTGGGCCAGGAATTACTGTGACATGGGCATTTCTGGTGCTGCAGAAGCAAAACACTAAAGAGAGAACCAATCCCCATTGTTAAAAAAAGCTTTCGTTTAAAAACAAAACTAGGCAGATGGCAGGAACCGATGCTGCCGAGGTTTTGCAAACCCCCGCTCCGAAAGCAGCAGCCACCTGTGTGCCATCCCCTCTCCCAGTGTGGAAATTCAACGTGCCGCAACCTGCAGTGCTCCCCGAGCAGGCAGCGCCTTGCTCCGATGCCGCATAGTTTTCCTGACAAACGAGCGTAAAATGCCCGGCGTGTCCGCCTGGCCGCCCCAACAGCCCTAAGGAACGGCAGCCGCAGAGCCCCATCGCGGCAGGCGGCTGCCCAGGAAAGCGGCACCAAGCCCTGCTCCTTTAGGAGAGGCAGGAATTTACCCAAAGAAAAGCTTTCTAAATTCAGGTGATGCAAAGACGACTATTGCCTTGATTCAAGTGCCAAGCAATGAGACTGCCTCGTCCCTGGGCTGCAAAGGCCATCACACTCCTTGACAGATCTCAGCATATCTTTTATCAGGTGTTGTATAATAAGGCAAGTATAAAAACACAATAAATTCAAGCCAAGATCCTCACACATACAGATTTCTGGAATATTCCAAAGCTCAAAATGGGGCAGATCCGAAGACCAAATGCGCATGTGTGTGTGTGAGTGCGTATGCAGGCAAGGGTGGGCAGAGGTAAGTCACAGAAGAATACTACAGCTCGGCAATGCCAACATTTTAATATCTTACTTGCTGCCACGTTTTTAAAACATTAAATGCTTTATTACCTGCCTCGATGAAGCCTGGCACTGGCAACGTCAGATCACCTGGTTTTCCAGCAAAGCTGATGAATTATTTCGGCTGCTCCAGACATAAGACCTGATCCTATTCAATCCCGAGTTCCCCTGCCCTCAACACGCAACAGCGGATCATCTGCCCACGGGTGACCAACGGCGTGGCCAGAGATGTGTTACGGCACAGCAGGTCATGCCCGGCTCTGCCGCGCGGGTGACGGGCTGAAGGGGCTGTGCATCGCTGCCGGGGGGCAGCTGCCTTCGGATTAAAACAGCGCCCAAGCTCAGGACCCGGTCCTACCGCCCTGAGCTGCGGGACCAGAGGCGTTCACCCCAGTGGGACACATCCCACGTACAAGCACCGGTCCCAGTAACGCTATGGCATCCCTAGGAACCTTCTGTCCGATCATTCATTGCACCAATATACCTGCACCATTTGCTGCCTCTTTAGTGATTTACCATCACTGCAGGAGCTGTTTGCAACACCCCACTACACGAGACGCCGTTGCCCGGGGTCAGAAGCAGCCCTGAGTGACAGCCCCCCAAATTTCCGAACAAGGGCAGCGCTTGGACGAACGCTGCGGCTGCAGCACGGCTGCTTTGCGGGGTTTATTGCTAGCGCCCCTGGGGCAAGCTAACCTGGGCATCGGCGCACAAGTGGGCTAATCACAAAAGCAGCAAACTTTGCAGTCAAGACTTCTAAATCCTACAATGACACCCTCTAGAGATGGGGAGAGTTCTTCATCCTCAACATTCAGGCGAGGCCCACAGTTTTAGGAATTGACCTTGGGAAACCTTCAGCCTGACTTTCAGAGCTGTAGAAGGGGTTACCGACCGCCTGCGATTGTCTGGTGTTTTTGATGCCTCAAGGAGCAAGGAACCTTGTAACCGATACTTTGGCATTTATTGTCACTTAAAAATAGCCCGGCTATCAGAGAGAGGAACTGCTACACGCAGCACTCAGCTTGCAGGAGGGAGGGGGTCAGCAATTTAGCCCCGAAAAGGGCACGCGGCTGCTCCGTAACGGGGTGTAGGACTGGGAGACAGCTTCGCTCCAGTCGTTAACAAGCATTACGGCGGCAGAGGACAGGTTTGCCCCGGCAGAAGGAAATTACTCGATGGCACGAGCTGCCCCGCGAAGGCAAAGGGCGAGGGACAAGGTCACGTCCGTGTCCTTCGCCCACAAACCCCAGGAGCAGCCTTCGCCTTGCCCAGCGCGGGCAGGACCGCAGGGCTCCCCCGCCGCCCCGATTCCCTCGCCGCACCTTGCATCCCGATCCGCTCGCTCCCAGGGATAAACCGCGATTTCTTTCCAAATCTTTTGGCGGAAAGCGGGGGGTTCCCCCCGCATCGGCCTGCAGCAGCGCGGCGCGGCCCGGCGTTACCATCCCGTGCCATTTTTCACGTTGGGGGTGAAACCCCCGCCACGACACGGCGGGTCCCCACCCCCGCGCCTCCCTCCCTCCCTCCCTCCCTGCCGGGGCTCGGGGGGAGACCGATCGCCTCCGGGCCGGGCCACCGGGACCCCCCCGCCGCTCGCCACCGCCGGCGGAGCGCGGCTCCCACCTAGCGGGGACCCGGCGGCGGGGCCGGGCCCGTCCCCGCCCGGCTGCGGGCAAAGCCCCCTCCCGCCAAGCCGCTGACCTTTTCCTGGCGGCCGGAGGGCAAACGCTTGATAAATAATAAACGGCTCACCCCAGGCTCTTGCTCCAACCTTTTAATTAAAGTAGTTGAGTTCCTCTAAGGTAGCCGTGATTGGCATTTCAATCCCAGCCCAGCATCCATCAAACAAACACAGAACTCCGGTCTTAATTGTGTTTTCTCCTAATTGCACCAAACGCTTAAGCTCACGTCCTTTACCCAGCAGGTTCCCCGTTGCCCACCGGCCGTGACAAACCCACAGCACAGAAGGACATCTCTAACTGCTTCTCCACCTGCAGCCGCCGGCTGGAAGCCTCCCCACCGCTGTGGCCAGCCGACAGCCCGCCCGGGCTTCCAAGAAATAATTTCCTGATTTACACCATCTGAGGGCTCCTCCACTGAAAGCGTATGCTCCGTTACATATTTCCAGGTTTTCCCCCTAATTCGGCCACATACCTGCTTCAGAATAACAGCACGCGCCCGCGTCAACGAAGCACGCAGCTCAAGTACACCGCTGCTTTATACAGGAGTTTGGCAAAGCGGGGAGCGCAACTACACCCTCCCATCCGACAGCCAGGTTGCACCGCTGCTGCAGGAGTCCAAGTTTCTTTGCACTTTTTAAGTCGCTGTTTGGCTTGCCGGGCACACCGGGTTTGGGCTATGAGCAGAAGGGCAAGTTGCAATAATCCTCTCACATGCGATGATGAAAACGGTTAAGAAGCTGGAGAGTTGCCCTCATTTCAGATGTAGAAGGAGGAGAAAAAAGCCTGAGGGGTCTCTCGCTCCCACCCCCCAGGCCACAGCTGCAGGCGCGGGAGAACCCGACGGCTCCCCAGCCGAGCCCACGGCAGAAGGGCTGGGAGCGCTCTGCGGGGGAGCCGCCCAGTGACTTTTTCCAACGCAAAATAAAAGAGAAAATTAATTCCAACTTTCTTCTCGTCAGCTCTGCACGGGAACTCACTCAGGGCCCGCCGCAAGGCTGCTGCTCTAGTCTGTGCTCTACATTTCATACGTTATTGCTCGATATGCTTCAGATGACTAAAGGAAGACACAGCCAAGCTCAGTAAAGATGCAAGGACGAAGCAGACGAGAGAGGAAAAAGCTCTTTAAGTAATGTTGGCAATTTTTTAGAGAAGTGACAACAAACAGGAGACCACCGAGCCGCAAATGAAGCGAGTGAGAAATCTCTCATGTGTTATTGCATTCAACTTCATAGCACTTCTCCTTCTAAAGTACTTCCATTTGCAATTTTTGGCAAGCTAAGAGCATCATCGACAGTTAAAAATGCAAACCGGGATGCTCAAAATAAAATTCTTACCTCTGTAAAAATCCACGAAAGGCAAAGGCTGGGAGCGTGGGAGACACGGAGCTGCTGGTCTCTCTTCCCTTGGGCTGGGGATAAGCACACGGCCCAAGCAAGAAAAGCCGGGACAAGGAGGGAAATTCCCATCCCAGCTGCCAGAGATTTCCTGAGGAGGGCAGCTCGCCTTGGTGCTCGGCCAAACGGGAGGCGGCTGCCGCTGAGGGAACCCCCATCCAAAGCCGGCTGCCGGCGAGTCGAGGCCTTGCTGGGATTTACTCTCAGCCCGTCTCCTCTCCAGCGCTGCTTCAGCCCGAACCCCGCTTTAATGGATTTTTGTCATCTGTTTACATTTACATCTCCTACCCTTGACCCAGCACAGACTTGGGATACTGGAGGTGGGTGCGGCCACGATAGTCGCCTCTGTAAGGGGCTGCTACGTATGGATTTAGTAATTCCCGCTCCACGTGGAAGAACCTTGCTCAGGAGGCAGGCGTGTGTGGCACCAAGGTCAGCTCTGGAAACAGATCCTCCAGAGCTCACAGCTACGGCGGCGCTAAGACAGAGGGCTTTTTGCTCTTTGTAATGACACCTTGCGCTCCTCTAGAATTACAGAGCGGAATTAGGAATAAAGTTTGACCTTCCCAGGATAACTGAGTAACGCTACTGTCATTACGCCGCTACCAGGAAGCGAATCAAGCCACACAAACCCAAACCACGGGCATTTTTAAATCCTCCTTTTTACTGCCACACAACACAGGTTCCTAAGAGGGTTTTCTTGCATCGCGCGCAGCAGCGGCGTCACAAACTTGCGTTGCGGAGGATGCGTCTGGGAGGTAGGTGTGAAACCAAAAGGAAATCCTCGCCTCGCCCTGGTAGGGGAGAGCAGAGATTTGTTTGGTGTGATTTACACCTGTTGGTTCGGGGAGTTTGGTTTTTTAAAAAGAAAACACAAACAAAAAGGAAAAAAAAAACACACACAAAGGAAAAAACCCACACAAACAAAAAGGAAAGAAAACACACAAAGGAAAAAAAAACACACAAACAAAAAGGAAAAAGCAGTAAGTTTTCCTACAGCCCAACACCCAAATCTTTAATAAAAAATGAGCTAGGCCCTGGAGTTTGCAGGCATGGGAAGAATGAAATTCCAATTGGCTCCAAATCCTAGCAAGATTGATTGTTATTTTCTTACGCTGTTCCATGCCGAAGTTTCCGTGAGCGTTTCCGTAACAGCACTCAGCCTTCTCTTCAGCAAAGAGCTGCAACATTGCACCTCTCACACTTCTGAGGTGACCGATTTCATTAAGAGTCACTAAAAAACTGCAAAGGTCCAAATTACCTGGTACTGTTACACTTACCCTACTCGGAATTTAAGCAAACGATGGAATAGGAAGAGCATATTATTACATTTATATAAATAGCAGCTCTTCCCAATTAGCTATAAAAAGACAACACTTCAGGCGGCTGTTGCAACGCGTCAGGGAAGCGGTATCTGCCATTTCAACAGCAGGACTCTCACAAGGCCTGTACCGTCGAGCGCAAGGAGAAACATCTTTACTACTGGAAATAAAACACCTGCAGAGACACAACTGCCCATTTTTAAAGAAATGGTTTAATTTTCCTCTTTTATACTCGTATTTTCCAACTCACAATTTGAGATAGCATTCCTGAACCTCAAAAAAGGGGATTATCTCCCATTTTACGAATGGGGAGATGGAAGAACAAGAACATGTGGTCACGGAAGGCAGAGGAGCTGGGTAAATGACACATCTTCCCCCTAGGAAAACATCTCCTAACCACAAGATTGAGGCAGAAATGCTGGCTCCTGAGCAGACGACTGCCACAGCCAGGGCACGTCCTGCAGCTGGGCATTACGGGAGAGCAGCGCGGCTGTTAGGAGGGTAAGGGATTTTCCTTCTGTGTTTCCACCAGCTCTGGCGTCTGCTCCTGCTGCTCCTCCTTCTTTCCCTGTATCTCTTCCAACACAGTTTGAAGCTGCAGGTGTAATACAGAATCCCTGGTTTCAACATCCTGATGATCCCGTTGTGCTACCTACAGTTAAAGACAGGCGATCACCAAAAAACAGCCGTCAAAAGTTTCTGTCAAAGCGTGACTGAAGGGAGCAATAGAAAGCAACAGCCCCAGTTTGTACGCCCAAAAAAGGCAGACAGAAACGTTCTAATTCATGCGTAGATTATTTTGAGGGTGCAATTCAGTGTCAAGGTATCACGAGGGCAAGAAATTTAAAATGAGACTGCTGAGCTCAAGCTAAAAGATGAAAGTAAGTTAGTGACTTCATCTTTTCACACGCTTATTGGACAGCGCACTTTAAGCAGAACCAATTTCTGTTCCTCTTCAGCCTCTTTTATTGGGGAAGGCGCTAGGAAGGCTCAGCCCAGAGATCACTGGATAATGAGGAGATGGAGAGCATATTATAAAAGAGAATTATAAATTAATTTAGCTAACAGAGGTTAAAACTGCAGCTTTTATAAGCAGCTCTTCTCCTTGAGGGTGTTCAACTGAAAGGACAGCATTCTCAGAAGAAACGGTAATCAGTTAGTCATGAACAAGGTAAAAGATTTCTAACCATCACAGAGCAGCCACGTTCTAGTCTACCCAACGTGTTGTTCTAGAAGCATCTTCAGTTTGATTTTTCACCCCAGTTTTTAAGAGTTACATGACAATTGCCTGAAGTAACGAGGAAGCAGGTTCCACAGGCCCAGGAGCCATTTCCTCTCACCAGGGAAAAGAAAAAGCAGCGGCAGGACACTTTGGACAGTTGTTTTGGACGCTTATTTTCTTGGCAAAAATATAACGAAACAACCACCAGACTATGAAACTTTATTTCAATACTTAAAAAAAAAAAACCAAAACCACACCTGCAAGATTTATGCAGATATTTTCCAGTTCAGGATCAAGATTAAAGAACAAGAGTGAGAGTGCATTAGACTACTTAACTATTTAAAAGGGACGGAAAAGTGTGTCAGTCATCTTCAAACCAGAAAAGGTTCTCATTTACCCCCTGCTACCTTATAGAGATTACATGTGTATAGTAATACGTATACGTATTTCCAAATAGTTTATATAGACACACTGATGGATGATTTGAAAGCACTGAAGACTTAAACCTTTCATCGCCAAAACAAGCAGATCTCTTTTCTGCCCCACAAGAAGAACCTTAACCTTGGCCAGTCACGTGCACGACTAGGAGAAAAGTTTACTCTGCACAGCAAAGACATTTTATTACGACCATCAGGTGCGTGACTGCCTTGCTGAGAATTTAATTCGGACTAACTCAACGTTAAGGGCCTGGAAGTGAAGTTTTCTGAATCCGCTGGCCAAGTAACTCTGTGAATGCTTAATACTTACTTTATCTGTTCCTCTCCTCTGTAAAATTATCCCACTGGCTAAAAGGGCTTTTCCTGTTTCTTCAAACAATTTTTCCTCTTCAATTTTTCCTTCTTCTTTCAGTTCATTGAATTTCTCAACAAACCTGGATTTCAAGATTGTATTTTTACTCTCACAAATAACGTTTTGGTTCACTGATTTAACAGGAGAGAGAGACAAGTTTCAGAAATATTTCCAGTTTAATTATAAATAAATCTTACCTCTGGCAAGTAGATTTGTAGTTTGATTGAGACAGGTCGAAAGGTCTTGGACCGCTGCCATAAATTCTGTAAAATTTCCTATTCAAAAAATAAAGAGTTTCATTTTTCAAACCATTAAAAAGGGGTATGTCTTGGAGTAAATAAACAATCCCAGAGTCAGTTAACTTAGGCTACAACAAAGAGCATTCATGTAACTATTTCTCCATTAGCTATTGTGTTACAGAGAAATATTCCTTCCCAAATTTTTTTAATTCTTTTAGTAAATTCTAGTTAGCCTTTGCCACCACCGGTGAGTCAGGGGAGCACTGTGACTTCTTCAGGGAGGGTTTAATTAGCCAAACGTGGCTACCCAAGGCAGCTTACAGGACTTGGGCCTTGTACGGGCGTCTGCCTTTGCAAACGAGCCTCCACCTGAAGCGATGCCTTTTGCGCCTCCGCCAGCCATCACAAATAAACACACACACGGGGGACAAGGCGGCGGGACGGCGTCCTGCGGCCTCTCTGCCATCCAGACAGGCGGGGAAAACCCTGCCTGAAGGACGGGCGACAGCGGGGCCGGCGGCGAGGGCCAGGGGAACGGCCCCGGTGAATGGCGGAGCTCCGGCACCCCTCGGCGGCCGTCCCGGGCGGCAAAGCGGTAACTCACGCGCGCACTTCGTCCTCCTGGTAGAAGATGGGCGGGATGACATCCTTCACCTTGCCGTAGCGCGGCCGCGGCAGCCGGTAGACGGGCTCCCTCAGCGGGGGGAAGGCGGCGTAGACGTCGAACCACAGCGGCTTCTCGATCACCCCGATGCGGAGCAGGTTCCGGGTCCTGCCGGGGGAGAGGAGCGGCGGGGGGAAACTCAGGGGACACCCGCACCGCCCCGGCCTTGCGCCTCCCTCCCGGGGGGCCCCGGGCCTCCCCGCTCTCCCCCCAGGGGCCCCCGCGCCCGGCCGGCCGCCCGCCCTCCTCACCGGCTGAACACGCTCCCGATCTTATGCATGCGGTTGCCCGCCATGGCGGCGCCGGCGGCCGGGCCTCCCTTAGCAACACCGCCCCCCTAGCAACGGCCTGCCCTTCCACCCGGAAGCGGAAACGCGCGGCCTCGCCGCCGCCGCCGCCGCCGCCGCCGCCGCCGACCGGGCCCCCGCCAGGGCACGCAGCCAACAGCCGAAGGGCGGCCGAAGGCGGCGCACAGGCAGCGCCAGCCGATGGCCGAGCGGCGGCTCAGGCGGATGGCGTCCCCCCCTCAATTTAAAGGGCCGGGTCCCGCCGCCCCGGCTGAGCAGCGCAGCCCGGCCGTGGCTCCCGGGGAGGCTGAGGGACAGGGGGACGGGAGCCCTTTCCCTGGGGCTGGTCTCCCCTCAGGGGATGGCGGGGCCGGGTCTCTCCGGGCGGGATGGCCGCCCTCAGCCCCATCTCCTCAGGAGGCCTCTGCCGCCAAGTCGTGCACCTGAGGAGACGAAGGCGGCGGCAGCACGGGGACCCCCCAACCCGGGCCTTGCCCCCACCGAGGGCTCGGGCCTGTCCCCAGCTGGGGGCCGTGTCCAGCCCCGCCGTGCCCGTGGCGGCTCCCTCGGGCGGCTGGGGAAGCCGGAGCCCCAGGAGAGCAGGGGCCGGGGAGCGCTGGGCCCGGCTCTGGCAGCCGCCACCAAAACCTTCACCCCCCCGGCCCTCAGAGACGCTCGCACCGCCTGCAGCTCTGAGCATCCATCTTCTGCTTCCAAACAACACCCGCTCCGCCGGGGGCTGGGAGGGGGTGCAGCAGCGGGGTCTGGGGTCGCAGCTCTCCGGGAGGTGCTGTCGACAGGCAAAAAGGAAAGGCCATGTCCAAAAATACCGGGGTCCTCCTTAGCACTGACCCTGGAATAAGATGACACCAGTTGTGCTTCCCTAAAGCCCCCCCGGCCTTAGGGCTGTGAGCGCCGGATGAACCCCGGCCGCAAAGGCAGCAGTTGTCGCCCCGCTGCGCTGGCTGAACACGTGCGGACCCTGGCAGGGCGGCCCGGCTGCCGTCTCTGGTTTCTGACGGAGCCCTTGGGGCTGCCCCGCTGCCAGCCTGGGCTGACGGGGTGGGACAGCTGCCCCGGACAAGGGACACGCTCCCAAGGACAGGAGGAGCTGCTGTCGCCCACGCTGGCCGGTCCCGCCAGGAGGGGGGACATCAGAGATTGCCGTTGCATGCTGCGCCTGCGACTCCTCACTGAAGTCATTTCTCTCCGTGCGGCAGGAATGACGTCCCCGGAGGCCGGGGCTCGTCTTCTCCCCCCGTGGCGCTTTACACTGCCCTGTCTGCTGTCCCCCAAGCTGAACACCGCTATGTCCGCATGGCAGCCAAGGAGCTTGGGGACCGGTGGTGACATTGGGCTGCAAACCACCACCAGCAGTGGGATGCGGGGAGGATCAGTCTCACCCCCGGTTGCCTTTTGGTGTTGAGTCTCAGCCAGACGGAGAGCGAACGGTGGGATTTGCCGCCGTGGTTTGCACGAGCCCTGTCCAGGGGTTGCACCATGGCCTGATCCTGCCCTGGGCAGCCCCAGCACTGCTTGCTGGGCCCAGGAGGTGGCAGCAGATGGTGCCTGGCCAGCGCAGAGCCCCAGTCTGTATTTTTTACCTTGATTTATAAAATCCAGCAGCAACACCCAGGCTATTTGCCCTGTGCAAACAGCCTTTCCCCCAGTCAGCGTTTCCACCAGCCTGACTGGGGAGACGTGCGTGGCAGCGAGCGATGCCTGGTCACTAGGTGCAGCCCTTAGCTTGGGAATGAGCTGACGGGAATAAAAATACATCCCTCCTTCCATCTTCCAGCCTTGGGAAGGAAGGGGGCAGTAAATTTCCACCGCAGACTGACAGCCAGCAGGTACTCGATGCCAGTCTAAAACACCTCTAGCATTCACCGTCATCTGAACACAGTTTTCAGTCCTGGGCTTTTCTTGGCTGCTGGTTTTCTTAAAACCCGGTTTTGAAAGAAAAAAAAACCCTTGCCCCTGTAGAGCAAAAGAATTCAAAAGGGAGTTGCTGGGACCGCTCCAGGGCTGCATCTGAGCTGCTCAAAGGACTGGGCAGGCCCTGGTCTTTTCAGCTCTTTGAAAAAGCCCTGGCTCCCCCGCGGGCTCGCGACAGCTTGCTTGGCTGCCGCAGGAAGGCAACGGCCAGGGTTTCTCCAGCATTTCGATGCTTTTGACATTTAAGGCAAGAACGCCTTGACTTTTTCCAGCATCTTCTTTCACAGGGAAGGTTTCCAAGCCACACGTGAGGCTGGGGAGCTCTAATCCCGCCAGCAACGGAAAGCTGCTCCTGGACAGCTGGTGCAGGGCAAGCAGACTCCGGCCCCGTCCGTTGCGGGCGCACGGCCTCATCCCCGCAAGCGAGGGGGATGCTCCGTGTGCCCCCCAGCCCTGCCGCTGCTGCCTGGGGCTGCCCACGAAGCACCGTGCCCCACAGCCTCTGTGGCTCCCCGCCACTGGGAAATAACCCTCCTCCTCCTCCTCCTGTTGTCGTGGGCTGCCCACGGCAAGGGAAGGTGGATGTATGGAGCAGTCCCCGTGGCTCACAAAGGCTGCCCCGGTGGGTATTTCTCATGGACAGCACAGCCTGGACAGGCCAAAAGTCCTACTCTTTCCCAAAACGAAGGGCTTGAAATCAAGATTTTGGGTGCTGGCTGGGGACACAGGGGGCCAGCTCCTGTAAGTGGGGCTTGATGGGCACCTGCCCTTCCCTGGCAGAGACCCTCCCTCACTTTTGGGTCCATGTGCTGCTTTTTTGAGCCTCCAAGGAGTTTCCCACCAAAAGTTTTCCTCCTCCAGGGAACATGAAAGGAAGGGGAAGCCAAGGCAAGCGCTGAGCAGGCAATTCCCTATGGCAGCGATGCTGGGACCAGCCCCTTCAGGAGCAATTCCACCAATGCCATCCAGCTCCGTGCTCTCCAACTTCGCAGACCCAGCGATCCCGCCAGCTCGGCACAGTGCGGAAACGTGCAGGGCTGGAGAGGAATAACATGTATTTCAGAAATAATTCATTACATTAACGTATTTCCATTCCACCAGGAGAGAACGCGACGGAGCCAGACTGCCTGCTTGACAGACGCGGAGGAGTTGCTGTGCGATAGCTAATGAAACAGTTTAAAGAAAACTCACACACCCTGTCCCCGAGAGGCTTGTTATTTTCAGAATGAAGAGGGTAAGCCACAGCATTTTTCCTTTTCCGTGCTTTCCTGAAAGGCAGGTCCCCACACGCGTAGCTGGCCACGGGAGCTTCCACAGGCACCCATGGGTGCAGCCCCCCCCCCCCTGTGTGGGTTGATGATTCTGCTCCCCAACACGCTCGATGCCAGGATGGTTTCCCCAGTGGAAAAAACGGTTTCCCCATTTTTGTCACCCTCGCAGCCCCAGTGGAGCCCTTGGCGTTGGACCCTGGCCGAAACCCCGGCGTGGGGATAGCAGAGGGGAGCGGTGGGTGCCCCATGAGCGCACCGTGCTTTGGGGTGGCGTTGCTTTGCCTGCCGAGGTGAAGTGGGGAGGAACAGGGACGGGGCATCCCCAAAGCATCCTCGCCTGCGCCAGGGCTTTCCCCGAGTCTTGGCTTCTCGCTGCCGCTTGCTCACCGTGAGCTCCCAGCACTCTTCTTGCGCTCTCCCACAACAGGCACCGGAGGGGACCTGCTCCTGAACCAAACATCCTGGCGGGTGCAAGCAGGAATTGCTCCTGGATGGAGGCAGGAGTTCACCAGCGATGGGTCTCCCACCGCGCTCGCTTCCTGGAGAAAATCATCGGATGCAAATTCTGCACCGACACGAGCAGGGAGGCAACGAGCCAGGGTGGCTTTTGGGCATCTGCAGCCATGAAGGGTACAGCTAGAGCTGGACTAGAGCTGGCATTTCCCTCCCCACCCCGATTTCTTTCTTTTTCCCCCTGTAAAAAAATGGGAGCAAAACAGCAAAATACACCCAAGTGTTAAGAGTACAACAGGACTTTATTATATGAATTACTATTAAACATCTTTCAGAAAAAAATCACTTCTGGAAATAAATTCTAAAATAGCAACACTCACAAACGTCACAGATTTTTTGTTTTGTTCTTTTTAAACCACTTTGTGTAGAAGTGATACAAATGTCACTGAGAATTGTACATTTTTATTTAAGAAATGCATTTTGGCTTCCAAGCCGGTTTTAGTGGCCTTTCTACTCATTAGACCTGATTATTTTTTTTAAAGGACATAAAAATAATCACTGTTCATCCTCCATTAAAATGATGCTTTGTGCCTCCAAGATATTTTGAAATGGCTACAGAGTGACATCACTCAGAGAGGCTTTGCCTAGCCTAGGATATTTAAGGGCAAGTTGTTAGACTGTGTTAGCAAAGACATCCCCAAGCCCCTGCGAAGCGTACGCTGCCAGCCCGCTGCCAAACCTGCATGCTCACGGGTGCGGTGCCCACTTTCAGCGCAGGACCCTTCGCGGTTAGCGCACGTTGCCGGATCCACCCAACAGAAAACCTTTGCTGGCTGGGTAGACGGAGCCAGCGAGGCCGGGGGGTTCGCACCCACCGCCCGCAGCAAGCAGAGGTTGCACAGTGACACCCGTCCCCTCCCCGCGGCCCCCGCGCTCCAGCTCGCAGCCCCCAAGCTGCCCTTCCTCTCCGCGTTTTCTCACGGGACTGCAGCCCTGCTCCCCGGCAGGCAGCCCCGCGCGGGCTCCGTCGGGTCCCGGGTGCCATCGTAGGGAGCAGAGGATGTCGGACGCCTCGGGGCTGTGCTTGGCCAGACCAGCCCCAAGTGACAGCAGAGGCAGCTGCTGCCTCCGGGCTCCTCTCCACCAGCAAACTACGGCTGGGTTGCAAAGACGACTCAGAGGCAACACGTCAACTACCGTGCAGGCTGAGCAGACGGGCAGAGGAGGAACCGCGGCATTTACCACTACACCACTTGCTGCTGTTGAAGCCAGCGGTTCCAGCAGGACTGACCTGTGACGCGATGCGAAACGTGGCTTGCCCAGCGCTAGACTGCCAAAGAGAGCTCAACGCGATCCTCCGCAGCCACAGCACAACGCAGCCCGTCCTCCAGCGAGGACGAGGAGCACAGCAAGCCCTCCAAGGGCTCGGCAGCGGGAAGACCTGCTGCAAGTGCCCGGGCACAAGTACTTTGCTGCCTCTCCTCCCCGCGCACCAGACCAGCCCTCCGGTAACAACCTCCTCGGCTGGGAGAAGCAGAATTTCCTTCCCGCAAGAGCCTGTGCTCCTGCCCGACTGCCTGTCGGTGCTTCCTGCGTTCATGGAAACTTTGCTGAAAGTTAAGCCCTCGGTAGCTAAGAGGCGCTGGAACATTGACAAGCTGATCCAGTTCCAAGCTTGATTTTCTTCCAAATATGCAGAGAGCTGCTTTGGACTGGAAGGGAGTAACGGCAGCCTCCTACGGACCCCAGCGCTAGCGGAGGGGAGGAAAGGAGCCCCTCCTCTCTCCACCAGTCTCAGGCTAGGAATAAAAGTCCCACCCAGGGACTAAAGGACCTTCTGTTCCCAGCGGCAAAGCCCCAGCTTCACACTTAGCCCCTTGCGCCTGCAGACAGGCTTGCGCCCCGAGCCAGGCGGGGACACACGCCCCTCCAGACACCCATCTCACCCCGCACGGCGCAGAGCAGCCCGGTACAAAGCACGCTGTACCTCTGCAGCACCTCCCGACAGCCGGGCACGGGGCAGGGAGCAGGGTGAGCTCAGAGCCTGCGCGCATCGAGGCAAGGCCAGTGTGGCTTGGGATGGCTCTAACGTGTTGGCCAGGTTGCCGCGACTCAAGAGATGCTCCTCTCTCCTTCCTTCAAAAGAAAAGGAGCAGACACCAAAGCTGGGATCAGCTCGGTGGGGTGGGTCTTCTGCCGCTTTGATTTTAGGAACCCAAAGCTTGCGCGCATCCCAGGGTGCTTCCAGCCCAGTGCAAACAGCCTGCCCTCCCCCTTGCCACCCTGGGCTTTGGCCGAGCCCCGGTGCTGCCGGGAGCGCTTCGTTTGTGCCAAGGGGACGCTACCCGCACCCTGCAGCCCCAGGCCCCTCGAAGCAGCCCCTGGCCAGGGACCAGGGAGGGGGTGAAGCGCACGGGTCCCCACCGATCCCCGCCGCGGCTGCGGGGGCGACGGCCGCGGCGCTCAACAGGTGCACCGGCTGCGCCGCTGGCGGGGAAAGAAATCTTGGCGTCCACTTCAAAGGCATGCGGGCTCCGGGCGGGTTTGAAAAGGAGCCTGTCGGGAGCCAGTGCCTGCAATGTGGGCTTTTGTTACCAAACCCCGCCGAGAGGCAGGGAAAACACTTGCGTGTGTGTTTGATGGCTGGGGTTTCTGCGTCTGCCGCCTTCGCAGCTCCAATCTTGCAACATTTGTGCTGGTTCGCAGGAGCCAGAAAGTGAAACAGGCACGTCTATAGCCACCTCCTGCATTTCGCAGTAAACAGATTATGCCGATAAAGGAGCAGAAAATGTGCTGGCGGGAGCGATTTCTGACTTTACGCTCGTCACTCATTACTTACACAGGGAAGGAATTTGTTTACGTAATTATTTTTAGCCTGACAGCATCTCTGAAAGCTGCAGTGATTCAAGCACTGCCTGCCAGCCCCCCCAGCTCTCCACCGTCCTCCCCAGTAAAACGAGCCCCCGGGGCGGGCACGAGGAAGGGTGCTCTGCTCCCGCTACTGGGTCAGCCCCGGCCCTGCCCCAAAGCCGGCAGCGCTTGCAAGCCCTTGTGCAAACTCTCCGTGCCAAAAATACCTCCACCAGCCTCAGCTGCAAAGCCTGAGCTTGGAGGTTTGCATCTTACCTATGGCAGGGGGCATCCCCGGAGCCGCCGAGCGCCCTGCCCGGCAGCTGGCACCACCAGCGGCACGCCGCACCCGGCGGGACGTGTCCTGCTTCGGCAGTGAGGGTTAAACTGATGCGAAATCCAGCCCTTGGTGCTGCCCCGCCGGCGGCACCGGCCGGCCGGGAGGTGAGCCACACCGCGGCCCACAAAGCGTCCGGACTTCAAGGCAGTTTTAGCAATGCCAAAGGCAAAGGTTTAATTCAAAGTGAAACGCCTAGGAAAAGAAGGCCTTTCCTTTTATAAACAATTTATATTATTTGACTATTACCTGATCTGAATCTCTGCTCGTTACTCCTAGCAATAGTAGACAACGGCTGTTAGGTTCTCTTTCTCACGTGGTTTTTTTTTTCCTGTGTGCGCAGAGTAAAGTTACATCAGATCGCTACAGAGAGATGTTCAGGAGTGCTCCGGCCAAGCAGATCCCACATGTGAATGCATCCCCGTTAGTACAACTGATTTTCATTCCTCCTGCAACGCCGCTCGGACCGAGAGAGCAGGCGGGACGCTGCTCCTCCCAAGTCTGAGCTCCACGGGCTCCTCCACAGCAGCTCACATCAGCTGCCGGCTTTTTTTTTTTTTTTTTCCTTTTTTTTTCCTTTTTGGCTGATTTGCTAGATAGGAGAAGTTGCTTTCAAACCGCTGGTAAGAAAACATTGTGCCTCACTTCAATACTTGTACTTCAGAGGAGTACAACAGCAGAGGGGGAACAGCCAAAAAACTGGGTTATTTGTTGGGTGTTTTTTTTTCCTTTTTCAGCCATCTTCTTATGAAGCCTGGTGCACGTTCTGTGCCAGCAATAAACCCCAGCGCTGGGACCTGGAGGGGAGGAGAAGGGAGGGAAGGAGAACGGCACGTGCTCAGCGTCAGTGGCATCGTGGCCAGCACCAGCACCGGCCCATCGCGGCACCCGGGGCTGTGACCAGCTGCAGCACCCACAGCCACCAACGGGGCTCGTCCCCACCCGGACACGCTCTGGACCTGACCCAGAGCACCTGGCTCCCTCCTGCAGCCAGGACGGATGGATGGACAGGGCTGTTTGCATGCTCACCGGGAAGCGTACGTCCCCAGGTGCCTCTTGCCGTTTACTGCCCTTCCTTCGGCGTCTCCTCCTCCTCCTGGAGCTGCTGCCTCCGTGCTTGGAAGTCTTCATCTGAAAGGCAGAGGCAGGCGGGGGCTGGCAGGGGCTGCAGCCGCTTTCACACCGGCCACGGCACCATAGTCCCAGCCCCAGCGGGTGCCCCAGCCAGGAGGCAGCCCGGCCCCTGCCCTGGGGCAGGGATTTCCTCTCCCAGACAGACAGACAATTCCCAGGGACAGGGACACAGGGACTCTCTGCCAGAACATGCCTGAGAACATTGGAAGGAGGTTTTGGCCCACGGGGGCATTTCTGCCACGCAGTTGCACCCTTGGCAGACCCAGGGTGGTCTGGGCTGGCACAAAACCCACTGCCAAGAGCCACCTCTGTGCAAATCTGGCTGATGACAGACTTGCCAGGACTGTGCCCCGACCCCACGCTACGCACCCTGCAGCGCTGCACATCCCGGCTGCAAGCCCCCGAGGCTCCCCAAAAGAGATCCCGTCCCCGGTCACCCCAGCAAGCACATGCTCACAGGAGAGCTGCGTGGGACGAGGGGCGAGCCCGCTTCACGGGTGGCCATGCCCCGGCACGGACCTGATGGGAGCCATCCCCAAGCAGGGCGACAGCGTGGGGCAGGACGGGGCCGGGCACTGCGGGACCTCAGCCAGCCGTGCTGAGCACAGCATGCACGGCACAGCATGGCACGGCATGGCACGGTGTTTCTTACCGCATGAATGTCCTTCGACATCGTCGAGAAGATTTGCTGTGGAAGCTGCCGTCCCCAGCCTGCACCCTCCGCTAAGAAAAACCAGTCATGGGGCCAGGACATGGCCGCAGCACAACAATTGCCCTTCCCAGCCCATGGCCCAGCCGCGAGAGGCAGCCAGGAGGCTCCGGCCAGACCACGGCCTTGGGGAGTCCCCAGCCGCTCCAACAGCCCCGCAGCCCCCCGCAGCTCCCCAGCCCCTTTTAGGATACACCTGGTGCTTCAACAAGTGTTTTCTTTTTGATTTCCTCATCTTCGTCTTCTCGGAGAAGGCTCTGGCGAGTTCAAAAAGCTTCTTGCGCGTGGCTGGAAGGAAGCAGCCAGGTGAGGGTCTCAGCCCAATACCCTTCTCAAAGCTGCCACGGGCGACAGGGAGAAGACAGCCAGGGCCAGCGGTGTGAGAGCCACCCGTGCCCCAACGCCCCACGGTGATACCCCGGGTTTGCCTGGGAACACCAGGGCTGCACAGGGCTGCCAGGCTCGGAGAGCCGGGTCCTGCAACCATCAGGGACACGTTGGTCCCTGGCAGGGGGTGCTGACATTTTTACCCTTTCACTGGGATTTTCATGACCTTCCCTACCCCTGACTGACCCACATATCCCCAGTGTCCCAGCTGGCTGCAGCCCGACTCAAGCTGCCCAAAGACCTTGGTCTATTTTGCGACAGGAGAAGCGGGCTGTGACTTGCTGAAAGGAAAGGATCAGAAAAGGGAGAGTTACAGCAAACCCTCTGCTTGCTTTTCTAGCATTCACACAAACCCTGCTCAGAAATTCCTCTATTCCCCCGCACCACTTGCATCCTCAACTCACACCACAACCGACAAGTGCACCAGGGACGGACGGACAGTGCGGAGCTGGGGCATCAAGACCCAGGTCTCCGTCTCCTGTCCGTCGTGCTGGCTCCCAGACTCGGTGCATGGCCCAGGAGCTCCCTGTCACTGGTGAGGGCCAGGGGGAGGGCACCACAGGGCGGGGATGCACCAGCCCAGGACTGTAAAATGCAGATGGAAACTCAACCCCAAAGCACCGCTGCTGGGGCTGAGCACCGCCTGAGCACAATGTGCCACCGCAGCGTGCAATGGCCTGTACCTTTCCCACCAACGTGCCAGCCCTCTGTGCGGCTCGTGGGGTAATGGGGACGTGTGTGCCCAGCTGCCGAGAGAGGTGACAAGAGACCCCCCACGCACACGTGCTAGCAGACGTGTGTGTGCCAGCTGACGTGCATGCACCGGCACACGCACGCAGAGCGGACATGCTGCACGAACGGGGAGCGCCGCATCGCTTGGGTGAGCGCCAGGCGACGCTGCCGGCTCTTCCCCTGCCTGCCCCGCTCCCACCTCCCCTCCAGCCCTCGCAGGCGTCCCGCTGCCAACACCGAGCCTGCAAACCGACTCACATTTTCCCATGTGTTTCAATTTGTCTCTGAATAAGGCATCGTCAGACACGGCACTGCCGGCCTCGCTGGTTACAGATGGGGCTACGTCACCTGGAAGGCAAACATCTGGTCACCGGGAGTGCGTGCACGGCGAGGGGAGGCTCAAGACAAATAATTTCCATGATCCAATTCCAGCGCTAGCAAAACACAGCGCTGCCATGAGCGGAGCTGAGAAAGCAGGCAGGGAGGGCACTGGCATGCCAGGGCTGGCTCTGGACGAGGACCCTCTGCAGATATCACCCCCCGAGACCGTGGGTGCAGAGACGTCGGCTTGCAGCACACCCTCAGCCCCGCAGGGCTGCTCACCAGTCCCACCACCAGCACCGCTGCAGAGCAGGAGGCCTCCTTCTGTGCTGCTCCCTAAATTACCCCGGGCACTAATTGCACTCTGGGTATTAGATCGTGCCCATGCTCAGTACCCGGGATGGCAGGGCCACTGGATCAGGAGCAGAAAAGTTCAGGCATCCCAGCGAGTCGGTCAGGCGGACCAGAGACCCCAGTAGCCACGTCCTTGTGCCCCCTCCCCTTGGCCCATGCCCCTTCCCGAGGTCTGGGTGCTCTCGAAGCGCCGTGTGCCCAGCTGGAGCTCCGCCATGCCGCCCAGCCACGGCGTCTCACCCGCCCCCGCACGGGGACATCGACAGACACCAGCTCTAATTCTGAACCCGGGCAGCTGCTCCCCTCCCCGAGGTTAATCAGGATTACCCAGGAACAGTCATTATGCCTCGCAGGCACAATCCTCCACTCCGGCCAAGACAAGGGAGGGCTTTGTCTCCACTGGGAACTGGATCCCAGCTCCCACCCACAGGGATGGACGGAGGCAGGACGCAGGAGCACCTCCACGTGGGGAAGGCAGGGAGGGCAGCAGCACCCATCTCCATCACCCACCAGCTCCTCTCCCATGCTGGGAGGGCAGCGGGGAGGGATCAGCCAGGGCTGGGAACATAGGAGCTGCTGAGGTGACGCTCATGTGCATCTTGAAAGTTACCTGATATTACGGAGGAGAAACCAAAGTCGTTGCTGACAGCAACACTGGTCGACTTGGATTTTTTTGACTCATATTTCAATCGATCTGAAAAACAAAAAAAGTCCGGCGCCCTGCTCGATCAGACCTCCAAGGCAGCGCGTGTGGCTCTGCTGCCCTCTTCCCTCACGGCCCCCACGGCTGTGGAGGAAGAGGATGATGGCAAGGGAGGGAGCTCGGGCCTTGCTTCAGCACAGCGACCGCAAGCACTTCGGTGGCAGCCTGCAACAGCAGGCGGGAGCGCTCCCCTCACCGCAGCAGAGGAACCGCCTGCCCGCCACAAGCATGCGGCGAGCACACCAGTGGTTTTCCAGCTACGGCAGCCAGGGACAAGCCTTGCAGTGAAGGTGCTGCCAGGACCCTGCAAACCACCAGCGAGACGTCAGAGGGAGACGGCCCCTCGGCCATGGGGCTCAGAGCCGGTGGCAGCGCAAGGGAGGGGAAGGGCAGCTCTTTGCTCAGCGGCAGCAAAACCACCGGTAACCTCAAGCCCTCCCTGTGCCGCCGGGAGAGCAGCCGGTGACAGGAAGCGTGGTGACAGGGAAGGCGCAGTCATGGCAAAACCGCTCTCCAGTTCAGGCCCTGCCAGCACCTGGGGAGGGCACACAGCCAGGGAGGGTGCGCTGGCCAGGCTGGGCTCGGAGGGCATTTCCAAGGCTCCTTGCTATGGATTTTGCTGGGCTTTGCCGGAGACATTGCAGAGGGGTGGGCAGGGGGAGGAGAGCCTCGTGGCTGGCGGCTGAGCACCAGGAGCAGGAGCCTGGGGAGCGGCCCACTGCCCGGTGTCAGCGGGTCAGACCACCTGCCACCAGCCTGGCCGCATCCTGCGCTGGCTCTGCTTTGGCACAAGCCACGATGCCACGGGCAGGGCAATGGTGCCAGCAGCCAGTGTCACAGGGGAGGCACGCACCCAAAAAGCGGAGGCAGAGGTTTCTGAAGGCGCTTCTCACCTCTCTCCAGGGCGAGGAGGAAATCCCTGTTCCTCTGGAGCTCCTTCATGAACTCTTCGTTCTGCAGGAAGAGCGCGATCCGCTCGTCCTCCAAGTACTGCTTCCACCGCCGCTCCTGCTCCAGGGAGCCCTGGCCCCGCGGGGCAAGCCCCTGCGGCACGGGCTGCCGGCAGCCGTGGGAGCCCTGGGCAGGAGGCAAACACAGCAGAGGTCGGTCAGTGGTCTCGGTGCCTGCACTGGTGCATGCAGGAGGCTCCATCAGCAGCACCTGAGGCTGAGCTTGGCCTTTTGCTCCTCTGTTATGCCACCACACCTCCAGCCCTGACGGCCATTGACTGCTGCTCCCCAGCGGGGTCCCTCCCTCCTACGCCCAGCGCCCGACAGCCCGGGGCACCGTCCCCTCAGCCCAGGCTGTGCTCAGGACGGTGCTGCTGCAAAGGGGACAAAGGGGAACAAGGCACCACCGCCTCGGGGGACGGACATCCCACACCCTCGCGGTCCGGGGTCAGCATGGCACGGGGAGGAACCGGTGCCTCCAGGAGAGCTCCTTTGCAGAGCGCAGACTGGCAAAGATTTTTAACTTTAAACCGTGGGGTTGAGCCAAGACAGAACCTGGTGTGGAGGCAAGGGAGAAGGGTCTCAGCCAGTGCCGCTGCTTTTATTTCCCCCTATCTAAAAAGCAGAGACTGCAATTTCCCGCTGACAAATGTCCCTGCGCAAGGCACCTCATGCTCTCCCCCAGCTCCTGGCGCAGTCGCACCTGGGGAGCAGCAGAGCCGCACTCTACAGCTGCAACCTCATCCTCACCTACAATATTTATCTGATTTGTAGCTGCTCTGAGAGAGCCATAAAAAGCAAAAGCACACAATTACTGGGGAAAGAAAAGGGCAGCTGCTCCTCTCCTCCCCCTGAGCCCAAATGAATTGGCACGTTCCTATTCCCAGAAAGGTAATATAGCCCGCGAAGCTCAACTTGCAGGGCAATCATTTATGAAAACGTGGCAGGCTGCCTTTGGAGCCAAAAAGGGAGGGAGGAGCCGATGCACAGGGAAGGCAGGGTGCCTGCAGCCCCCCCAGCCCCTTGCCATGCCAGGAGGGCGCTGGCCCCATTTGCGGGCTGGCTGCTGTGTTAGCACAGGGGCCGAGGGACGCTCCGGGGATGCGGCGTGCCTGGGGCCGAGCTGGGTGCTCAGCGCAGGCTGCGATGAGGCTTCTTGTTCCCCACAGGGTGCTGCCCGCTGCCTGCCCCGCTGCGGGCAGAAAGGCACCCGCAACCCCAACCCTTGTGGCTCCGAAACCACCATGAAGCACATGGGGACTCCGATTTCCCAGGCGCAAATCCTCTGGTTTGCACTACGTTTTCCATCCAAGTTACGCTGCACCAGCCCCTGAGCACCCTGGCAGTGCCGCTGTCCCCAAGAACGTATGCTGGTCCTGCTGCTCCTCACCAGGGTAGCAGGTAAGATTTTCAAATAATTTAAAATATTAGGTGCTTATTGCAAGTGGCATTTCTGGCACTAACCACTGAGCTAATGGCAGAAAAAACATCAAAGCCTCGCTGGAAGATTCTTGTTTCACACCTCGCTCACTTCAGTCTCACCTTGAACAACAAGAAGCGCTCCAAGACTTTCGGTTTAGTCCACACCTCGTACCCAGATGCTTTCAGAGCGCTGACACTGCAAGCTCAGGGTGGCCGAGGACTGGGTTTGGTGCCCCACACCACACCGTGGAGCTGGGGCACAGGCTGGAAGGGGCGGCAAGCCTCACCTGTGCGCCGGCGGTCTGCTGGGGCAGGATGCGGAGGAAGTCCTCAGGGAGGTTGCCCAGGAGCGGTGGGTTCCAGTTCCTGTAGCGCCCGGGCACTGGGGTGCTGCCAGGCCCCAGCACGTCCGTCCTGCAGGGCAAGCACAGACAGCACCTTTGGTGAGGGAGAAACCCACCGACATCAGCCGCAGTGGCAGGGGCACAGGGTCCAGCATGGCAGCCCCCTGCCCAGCTCCACCGCTGGTCCTGGGAACCAAGAAAGCACAGCACTCCTCCCAGACCCACAGTGTTAGCGTTGAGTGTGAAAGGCTTTCCTAGCGAGTTTGAAGTCTTTGGGAGCTGCTTTTCAAGCCTTGCCCTGCAACTGCACAGGCTGGATTTCCCTTCTCCTCCCTGTTTTGCTCAGACTCCCAGAAAACAGCCCTGTGGGAGCCCTAGCACTGCAGGATCTTGCTTATGAAGCTGATGAACGTCTCTCACCAGATGTCACACGCAGCCCGCACAGCTGGCAGTGCCTTCTTCCGAGGGGGCTGGCACAGAGGCGGCCCGGGCACTGGCGCTCGCTTTCCCACAAGTCCTGAGCCTACAGCCGAGGCGGTGCTGCCGGGGGAGAGCCCACACCTGCAGGGCCAGAGACCCCCGGGGGCTCGGCGACCCGGCGGCAGCAAGTCAAACTGACCCGAGGTCTCTGGTGCCGAGAGCCACGATGTGCTGGGCCCCGGCTGCCCAGCACCTGGTGTTTTCCAGCAGAGGCGAGCGCTCCCCGCCTCCAGTAGCTGATTTTTGCCATTCCATGCACTGCCAGAGCGGCTTTCCGGGCATTTCAGCTGTTCACTTTTTAGGGCCTCACAGGGATTTTTTAGCCAGCTGTGAGCTTCATTCATCTCCCTTGGCTTCGTCTCACCCAGCCCTAACGAACTGATGCCAGATGCCCCTTTGCAAGACCCCCTGGGCACCAGCGCAGGGTGCTTTGCCGGCCACCACGAGCAGAAGGCACGGTGCAGCCGCAGCATGGGGCTGGGGGCTCACCTGGGCGGCGGGGTGGGCGGCGCGCGGGGGCAGTGGCTGCCGAACGCCTGGCTCTCGTAGGCGGGAGGGGAGTAGACAGGAGGGGGCTCCTCGTCTGAGCTGTCTGGCTCCAGGGTCCGCTCCAAGATCTGGGGGGCAAGAGGACAGGGTGAGGGCGAGCTGTGGAAACACTCCCCGCTGGGCCGGGCCCCCACGCGTGGCAGCAAAGCAGGGACGGGACCAGCTGAACGCCGCTGCAGAGAGGATGGGGGCAACCTCCCGGCATCAGTCCCCCTGCACTGGGGGGCTTTTGGTGGGGTTTGGAGGTGCTGCTCTCGAGGGACGAGGCACCGCATTTCGGGTGGGCGGGTAAGCCTGTCCCTGGGTGCACACAGCCCCTGGGGGCCCTCTGACAGCAGCAGAAGGGTCTCTGTTGGGTTTTGGGGTGGAAGGGAGGGAGAAAAGTGCTTTGGCTTGAGCCTCAAGCACTGCCCAAGACAAAACAGCCACGCTGCACGCTCCAGATCAGTCGAATCAGGCACTGACATCTCTGCCCACCCGCAGCAGCCGAGTAGCACCATGCCCAGGCAGAAACAAGGCAGGATGAGACTGAGCTGCCCACTTGCCATGAGCCAGCAGTGGCAGCCAGGAGCCCAGGTATGGGACCCCCACCCATAGCCATGTGCAAGGGACCAGCGGGGGGGGCTACCTCAGGGGGAATGCTGTCCTCGGAGTCCGAGCTGTCGTCACAGCCACTGCTGTCCAGGTTCATCTGCAGGAGCTGGTCAATGGTGGCATCCACGGCACCATTGTTGGCCCTTAAGACGCACTCGATGATGTCGTAGTCCATGTTGGGGAACATGGTCTTGAAGTCCTCCATGGCCTGGTTGAACTCCAGCCGGCGGACCTGCCTGGCGGGGCGGCTGTTGTTGAGCTCCTGGGTGGAGGAGCCGCCGCGCGAGCTGCTGTTGCTGCTGCTCCGACGGAAGAGGCTCGTCATGGCGGGGCGGCTGGCACGGGGGCACAGTGGCTGCGGTCCCGGCCACGGCGAGGCGGGTGCCCGCCGCCGCTCGTCACGGGGCGCTGCCCCGGCAGCCAGCGGGGAGCATGGGCGGGCGGCGGGGATCCTGCTCCCCGTGGCCGGTGGCACCGCGGGTCAGCCCCCGGCACGCTGCAGCATCCTCCCACCTGCAGAGGAAGAGGGGAGAAAGTCACCCGGGGGACAGAGCACCCAGAGGTACCATGAGATCCCTGTCTCGGCGGGGGACATTCGATTCAATTCGACCCATCCAACTGCATCCCCGTGGGACCGGCCCGTCCCCGCAGCGGGGCTGGCACACCAGAGCTCGGATGCGCCGTGCCAGGTGCTGTTCAAACAAAATGCAAGATAAGAAAAATGGCATTACCTCTACCGCAGAGGGCTCCCCAGATTTAACATTTCCAGATTTGACGTGTATTTATAAACACAGTAAAATCGCTCTTTAAAATAAAACATGGAGTGGGTTCAGAGAGTTTCAGAGCAAGGGGCTAAAATACTTTGCAGCACGGCAAATCGACCCTTGGGAAAAGCCACCAAATCCAAGATTAACATTCACTTTAAAACCATAAACAGATTATACAGCTACTGCTTCTCATTTGGAAATGCAGGGCCAAATTCAGTTCTGGATTAACTCCACTGTTGAAACAGAATTACCTCAGGAACACTTTTGATCCATAATATCATTTTCAAAGGTTTTTTCCTAAGCGGCAGGCAAAGAGTTCAAGATAACTGTCCCTAAAATGTATTGAATTCAGAAGAACGTGCCAAGCACGTTTCTTAGCGAAACAGGGTGTAATCAGATTCAAAGCCATTAAGTGGAGCAGTCACCTCTGAAGGTCACCCGGGCTCTCCCCTGCCCATAGCGAGGCCGCGTGTGACAGCCACGTCCCCAGTGCTCGCCCGGCCTCAGCCACCGCACCGGCTCGCAGCTCCGAGCTGCTCCAAGGCGCTTCCAGAGGCTGCCGAGAGCGAAAGCCACTTGCAAAACCTGGCAAGCTTGGCACAAACTCTGGGAGAAGATTTATTTTGGCAATTAACCCCCGTTTTTGTCCCCAGAGACAGCCCTGCTCTGGCTCAGTACCCAGAGGAACTGCTGACGCCTCCGGAGGACAGGGGCATGATTCCTGCTCCGTGGGCGCACTCCGCTCTCCCTCCCTGGCTTTTTTGTATTCCTGGATGCATTTGCATTCAGATGCACTGAGCGTGCCACTGAGCCCCGCGAGCAAGCCCGAACAGCAGCCCCGTGCAAACACCGGCGCCTGGCCAGACCCCGCACCCCGGCTCAGGGCAGCAGCCCCCGGGCTGAACACGGTGCCATGGGGCCCTTCAGCCGATGCTCCCGAGGGACACAGGGTGTCCATGCTGCAAAGAGACCTCTCCATGCAGGAAAGGCAGCTGGAGACCCCAGGCACGCACCGACAGCCCCACAAGGATCCCACCTTCTCCATAGTATTCCCTCACCGTGCAGGACAGGACCCCTGGAAAAGCATCAGGAGGTTCACTGCCAGGCTCGAGGGGCCATTTCCAAACAGCACCGGCTCGCTAACAAAATGCATTTAACGGATCACTCAGCCGAGAACCGTCTCCATCCCCGCAGTCGCTCTCTGTCCCCAGGATCTGCTCCCGCTTGCCAGGAGCCAGGCACGGAGCAGCGTTGTGCGAGCAGAGCAGCGTTGTGTGAGCGGAGCAGGAACAATTCCGACAGCCCTGCCCGGCTCTATTCACTGAGGACAAATAAGTCTGCTGGAGTCAATTAATAAAATACCGCTTCTCGGTTCCTCCTCTGCTATCATGACTCATTCATACCAAAAAGCCGGCATTGTTCGCACCTCTGGTATTATACTTTAATTGCAATATTGCATGGCTGGTTTAGTCACATATTAAATTGAGTTATAACACATTCACAGGGTACACACACTCCTTAAAAGATCTGGCTACTCCAAGTGGATGGGGAAAGAGCCTGGACATCAAGGGGAAAACAGGTTACATAGGATACACTGCAAACACACACGTTATCCAAATATGAAGATGAGAGCTTCTGCAGAGAACCATTACCTCAGCAATGCCATGCTAGCCCATAAACCTCAAACAGTAAAATCAGCCCCTAAAATCAGGAAATGGGCTTGGAAATTCCCAGATCTATTTAAAAATCTTAAGATCTATAAAGTCACAAGAAAAGCCTGTGGTTGGGGGGTCTTTGTCTCCCAGAGTTTGACCTTTAAGTGTATATTTAAGGTCTTCTCTGTAACCACGAAGGCTGGGAAATCCCATTTACCGGAGCCGAAGCCCCCAGCCCACCACGTGCCAGGCGTTGGCAATCCCCCTGCGATCCCTCTGCCCCGCCGAGGAGGGACCGGTTCCTCCTGATGCAAACGTCTCTGTTCTGGGGAGGGCATTAGTCAACGCGACACGAGGGTCTGGGACACCTCATTGAAATCGCAGCCCACGCTGGATAGCGTGACTGAGCGCAGCAACGCGCCAAGTAACTGAAAGCTTCTGGTCAGAAGATGAACTAAATTAGAGACGGGGACAAGATATTTATATGCCAAAAAGGCTCTGCTGCACATCTGGCTTCAAACAACCCTGAGGGATTGCGCTGCTGGGACCTTCCCAGCCCCCGTAATACGGCTGGAGGCTGCGGGGCTTGCAGGAGGCTGCTGCGAAGGGTGCGTTCCCCAAAACCGAGGTGCAGCCAGTGCCCCGGCACAGACCAGGGCCACTCCACATGCCCTCGGGCAAACACCGCTGTGGGCAGAGCTGACAGCAGTGAAACACTGCAAATGCAGGCTTTTAAACCCATTTTTTAAAGTCCTGCTGCTAATCCAGAGAAATGCAAACCACTACACCGGCATGAGTTAAAATCCAGAGAAAAGCAACTCGGGACATCAGCAGGAGTTGATTTAAAAGATAAAGTAGTAGTTGTATTTGCAGGATCCTCCCCAATTCCTGCTTGTCCACATCAGCATCTTCAGGTGAGCAGTGGGGAGGGCAGTGGGACCCCCGCTGCCCGCGTGGGGAAGGGGCTCGGCATATTTCTGGCCCTTGTTTCTGTGATGTCAATGAGGGTCTGAGAAGATGCCAGGAAAAGCAAAATCCTTTGGATTTCCCAAAAAGGCAAGAAGAAAGCTGGTGTCCGACTGCCAGCCCAGGCGTGAGCATGGGCTCGCTCGGGCACGGTGGGCTGCAGGCTGGGCTTCTCTTCGCCTTGTGCCCCCTGTTTGCAGCATTAGGCTGTGATGACTCATTTAGCTGTTGCCTGATCAACTTTATTCCTGCCTTAAAATAGTTCTTGCTCTGCTATCATGCAAAAAGGACCCTGAATGCTGTTATTCATTCATCCAAACCCAGGCACAGGCGTAATCCTTTGCCCTTCTGTTGCACCCATCACAGGAGGAGCTTAAAGGCTCTGCAAGCTCTGGGTGCACGTGTCCCCGTCCCGTGGGTCACGGGGAGCAGCGAGGTGGCAGCAGGGACTCTGGCGGGGCCGGCAATGCCCCCGCACCCCCGCACTAGCCCCGGCAGCACGGGGTAAAACCTCCCGTCCCGGCAGGGTCGGCAGCCGCAGGGTGCGGGCAGTGCCCGGTCCTGGCTTGCCCTGGGGACACGGTGGCAGCTCCCAGCTGAGCCGCCTCCGCGCCCAGGGCAGTGACTGCCCCAGTGCTGACCTGCGCCACGGAGAAAGTGCCAGGTGACATCCCAACGCCAGGCTGGGGGCCAGGCGCAGAGCCAGCACCGGCCCTTCTGCTGTGCTGCTGTACCACCAAACCCCCAGGAAAGGTTTCCACGTTGCCACTTCCACACCAGCTTTCATCCGAGCGGCATTGCACTCCGGGATGGGGGCTAGCACAGAAAATGCCACCACTGCCTAGCCAGGATGGCACGGGATGCTCTCCCGCACACTGCACGCTGCACTCAGGCACCGGCACACCTTTGAGTCCAGCTCCTGCTGTTAGCTCACCACTTAAAAAACATAAAATAAAACCAAACAAAAGCTGACCTTGGGGGAGGGGGCTCACCCCTGCGAGCCCAGGGGTGCATCCTGCCTTTTCTCCCACCCAAGCCACTAGTGACTTGCACAATTCAGATCCACCCTCGCCTGAGCCAGAGCCAAGAACAAGACCCCGGCAGCCGCGGAGAAACCCTTAATTACGCTCACCGGGGAGCAGACAAGGCATGCGCAGCCTGGGGGAGCGCGTCCTCCTGTGCCGGCCAGCATCTCCCCTCTACAGTGCTGGTCCTCACCCAGCCCTGGGAGCGGGGCACTCGACACCTCGCAGAAATGGACTTTTCACATCGAGGGGTGGCCCAAGAGGCTACGGGCGCTTTGGGTCAGCTCCAGCCGGGAGCGAGCACGGTGCAAGGCGCAGAGGAGGCTGCCTGCAGCTCAGCCGTCAGCCATCCGGGAACGGCGCAGACGAGCAGCTGGATAATCCCAAGGGTTGGTTGAACTGGTAATGTCATGCTGGAAACAACAGTTGCTCAGCTTCGTGAGGAACACAGCCCAAACAGAGGAGCGAACAGCTGTAAAAGCACTGGGACTCATCGCTCGCAGCCCTTGCAGCTCAGGGAAGAGCCTTGGCACCAAGTGCAAACGCGAATATTCCCTTCCCCAGTGTCTGCTGCAGCTCAGACAACAGATGGGATTGCTCAAACACCGCTAAACCAGCCCAGCCCTTTTTCCCCTGCTATTGCCACACTGCGTTTGTCGATCATCCCTGCAAACACGCCAGAGCCATGACACCCCATTTGCAGCCAGGATGGGGGTGACACCATCGAGTGCTTGTTCCCCTCAGCCCAAGGCTCCCCCGAGGGCACCCATCGCTCAGCGGCGGCTGCAAGCCCAGGCCTGTAATGACTCGCTGGGGGATGCGGAGCAGAAGCGCAGAAGGCATTTCCATGCACGGGATTATCTAAAGACAAGGGCTGCCAGCGCCCCGGCTTCTCGAGGGAAGACTCTCGGAGGAAGACTCAAAACTAGGGAGGTTAAACCAGAAATAACGGCTTCGGCCAGAGCAGATTTGCTGAGCTCTGCCTGAAGCCTGGCCCCTGCAAAGGGATTGCTCGATACAGGAACGAGAAGTCCAGCAACGTGACTGCTTGGCGGCTGCAGGTGTGACTATAATAGGATTGAAATTGGGATGAAAAGTAAATGATCAGGAACAAAAATTACAGTACTACCTACCAGCAAACTGAAAGGCAGAGCACACACTGAGGATGTGCGGCGTGGAGCCTTATCAGTCTCTTCAAAATCCCCTCCCTCACCTTTCTGTCCACCTCAGGGGATGCGCATGGACACCTCCTGGGCCCGCAGCCTGGGAAAACTGCTTGCAAGCAAATCCTTTTTCACGGAAACAAATACACACTTGAGGATCCCCTTTAATACTTGTTCTACCACATATTAAAATGGCTGGGTTTAAGCCCTTTTCAAAGTAAAAAGCAATCAGGGAGGAGAGTAGAAGTAAGCCCTGTTTGAGAACCTGTGCAGTAACGTACCTCTCTGCAAAACTAAATTCCCCTCTTGGCTCCAAGAGCAGTGTTCAGAGCCAGAGGAGCAGCGAGAGGGGACCAGGGAGAGTCATGGAGCAATTCTGGCCCCGACGCCGACCATCATCAGCGTTACCGCTCAAGCGCTCTCACCTGATGGTTTTATTGAGGAGCCCGTGGCCAGGCCTGCACTCTCAAACGCACAATAACCATGTTTAAGAGAAGAAGCGGCAGCTGCTGCTGCCTCAGAGCACCCATTGCTCGCCCAGCCATGGCCGGCCATGCCATCCTCCTGGACAGATTTATGAGGGCCCTTTGTGAGCCGACCAGATGTCGGCCCTCCACAGCACCCAACCAGCTCACAAACCGACACCACCCAGCTAAATCTTGGGGGGCCACACTCAGCCGGAACAGGAAAACCGGGCAGGGCTCTGCCGGGGATCCCTCACCCCCCCGGAGCAGCACCCGAAGCACCCACCTTCCCTCCGCCAGCGCCGGGATGCAGCGGGATCCGCAGAGCTGCAAGGGGGCTGCCCAGCCCCGGGGGTCCCGGCACTGCCGGCGTGCCGGGATGCCCCCAGCCCGCTCTGCCAAGCGAGGGCAGAGCCACCCCCCTGCCCTTTGGCACTGTGCCGCGCTAATCCCCGGCTTTCACACATTTGCCATGCCAGAATTACAGCCCCCCCCAACCTCCTCCCCAAACTAAGTCTATATTAATGAGGTAGCACTAGATCTTAATCAAAAAGTCGCCTGCCTTGCAAGGCTGCCTTGCACTGGTTTCGTTGAAGGTAATTTGATCTTGGTAGGACGACATTCCTAAAATAGTTGAGGGAATTCAAACATGAAATAAGGTTTCCAGGAAGGGATTAAAAAAAAATGGGTCAAGCAAGTGTGAGCGATTAAAGTAACCCAGCATCCCTTTGTATGGTTTAACTGCATCTCTGTTCAACTCTATCTTGTATCAACGTGTAATAAATTAGATGCATGAGGCTGCCTAAAGCAGAGAGGCCAATATAAAATTATTCCACGAGGTGGCTGAACATCAGCGACCTTTCCTCCTCCGGCTTTCACCGACGACACCAAAACATGCATGTCCCAGCTGAAAAATCAGCTTAGAGCTTGTTTGAAACGGCTACGAGGAGCAAGCGCTGCCCGGTGCAAAGGCTCACGCGACAGCAGCAAGGTGCGGGTGCCAGCACTGCCTCCGTCCCACGGGAAAGCCCTGTGCCCATTGCCGAACTCCCTGCCTCAGTTTACCCATCTGTCTCAAGCCTCGCAGGAGGGAAGGCCAGGCACCTCCGCGCCTGCTCGCATCCCCCCCCCGGCGCCGGCCGCAGCCGTCATGCAAAGCCCTCACGCCATATGTCACACGAACCCATCTTTAACTGCTTATCCCTTCTCCTCCCTTTGTGCTCCTGGCTCAGCACAAAAGCACCAGGAAGCAGCAGGGAGTGAAAGAAAATAAAAATTCCTGCGGAGACAAAGGTGCACGGCTCTCCCTGGGGCCGGACCCAGGTCAGGGTGCGTGGAGTCACCTCCAGGCAATTTTGGGGTTAGATTTGGTCAGCGAGCACCTAATGGGGAGTGGGTGAAAGCAAACACAGGCTTGGGGCAGGGCTGGCTCCACTCCCCAGCTAATTAGCACGGCTGATTCACAAATGCTAATTTGCCATTTTAGGTCAAGGGTCAAAGAAATTAAAGCACAGGAGGGGAAAAACGGAGAAAGAGCCTGAGCAGAGGCAGCCCCTTCCCCTCCAGCTCTTTGCATAGCAGGAACATACTGGGAATGGACTGGGATTAGACTGGGCTGACCCTGCCACAGCCCAGTGGTGCAGAGAATCTCTGCAGGATCTGGCCCTGGGCATCCCACAAAGCGTGGCAGGGACAGGCAGGGACAGGCAGCGTAGACCAGGGCCAACGCAGGCAAAAGGCAGCACCCAGGTGCTGCCCAGCCACCAGCGTCTCCGGCTGCTTCTCTCCTGCCCTCAGGGTTTAAGGGCCATCGCTTAACATGCAAAGTCAAAAAAACCCCTGTACTGGTTTGCCCGAGGCTCCGTGGAACAGTGAGACCGCAGGAGTTTCTGTGGAAACAAAATCAGTCGAGTAAAACTCCCACTGACAGCACGATGAATTATTTACCAGGACAGGCCCTGGGCCATTAGGGTCTGGTTAAAAGATTTAGAGGTGATCGCTGCATGGGTTGCTGGCAACCTCTTCCCTCGGGGCACTAAACCACAGCTGAGGAGGAGGAAAGGAGGAAAGCCCCTGGGTTTCCACGCCATGTGCACGGTGAAACCCACCGGGGATGCTGGGGGGGCCTGCGCGGGAAGGTCCTGCACCTCCATCGCCATGTCGGCAGCTTCAGGTGTCCCTGGGGAGAGGATGAGGGCGGCACGGGGGTATGACAGGGAGACGCAGCAACAGGGAGATTGTGATGAGCAGACAAGAATATCCTGGTGCGAAAGAGGAGAGCTGCAGGCATCCGAAGCCATCGCCTTCCTGTGGTTTTGCTTTTTTACAACAAATTGACCATACCGACGAGAAGGCGTGCGAGTGCAGGGACTCTGCTGGGCTGCTCCTGAGCCAGCTCCTGCCCAGCCCTCCGGGAAGGTAAGCGGGTGCAGGCGCCATGGCAGAGCCTCTCCGGGGAAGCCGAGGGAGCCTTGGGGCTGTCCTGTGGGTACTTTGCATGCAGAGGTAAAGCAGGACACCAGTCTGCCCTCCCAAGCAGGACCCCTCGCTTATTCATCCCCCCCCGGCCCCTTGCTACGTGGCACAGCAGCAACACATGACATAAAGCCAGTGAAAAGGCTCCTGCCCGATGCCCGCCTGCCGCACACCGGCCACCCCGCGCCGTCACCCATCCCTTGGCATCCAGGATGAGCCTGTGCTGCTGCCGCGCCAGCCGCAGCCCCACTCAGCCCGCAGCAGCTCTCAGCACTGCGCTTACAAGTCAGGATCGCTGCGAGCCAAGACCGAGGGGAAGAAAGGGACTAATTAAGTTGCAAATGGAGGAGCTCTTTTTTTTTTTTATGAGTCACTAAGCCATATGGCTGATGCAAGCTATCCCACAAAAGCACCGAGCCGACAATTCGGGCGCTGCCGTATCCTTGTTGTCCTGGGACACGGCGTCACACTGTAATTGCGCCGGTCTTTTGTCCTCCCTCGCGCTCGGTGACATTGCTCAGCAGAGGAGAACCTGCTTGAAACACTATACCTCACCAGGGACAGATATTTAATTAACACCAATACGTCAGGCCCCTCTTGCAGAAGCATTTCCAGCCAGCCCCAGCACAACAGGGATCACGGGGGAGAGAAAAGCCCTCAAAAGCCAATGGATCGAGTTTGCTCCATTCCTTCTGCTCCATCACAGCACATCAGAGTTTTGTACAGAAATTATACGGGATGCTAACCTGGATTTGAAGCCAGGCCAATGCTGAGATAAGCTCTCAGTCTCCTTTCAGGCTCAGCAGCAGGGTCTGCTCCCGTGCCAGCACAGCCCCAGTTCTCGGCGGCGAGGGAAACCCAGAGCCGCCGAGCAGCGGCTCTGCCCACTGCCCCCTTCGCCCGCTCGCTGCTTGCTGTGCCCAGCCACCAAACTAGGTCACGTTCTTCTTCAAAATCCCATTTCACTTCTGTTTCATTATTTTTAAGTTTGCATAATTAATTCATGTACAACCCTATCACTGTCCCGTCCCGGTTGCTCTGCACTGGCCTGACCGTGGCAATTGCCAGCCAGGGAGGTTCAAAGCCACAAGAATCCTATAAGCAACAGTTTAGGCTCCAGGAGCCCGGGAATCCTCCCCGACGGCCGTCCCCCGTTCCCACCACTGCCTTACGGGCCCATCATCTGCTGCCACACAACCCATCTCCATCGGCCGGGGCTCCGGCCACCATTCCCCCCCTGCCCATGCCCAGTCCGGCTCTGCAAAGGCACGAGGGGTGGCAGGGTCCTGCCCGCGAGCTGTGCCCAGGCTCCTGGTCCCCCCATCCCCCTCGCAGATGGCACCTGGAGGTGAAGGCAGGGCTGTGCCCGACGGAGGAGGGTGCCAGTGCAGCCCGCGGTGCCTCCCGGTGTTCCCCAGAGCTCCCCGGCTGCTGCAAAGGTTGCACTCGTGTGCGTTCAACTGCTGCCTGGAAGTGCAGTGGCAAAGAAAAAACCCACCGTTATAATTGACTCCGTAACCAAGGCAAATATTAAAATCAGCTTTGCGCCTGAATGTCCCTGTAACCCATCTAGCAGTGTGCCATGCTCCATTTTCTGGAGACGACCTGCCTGTTTCCCCCCAGCTCAAGCTCTGCTTTCCTCGCCAAGGACGGCGGGAAGGCTCCATCGCCGGCATCCTTGCGTGCCCGGCTGCACGCACCTTCCCTGGGGAAGTGAGCGAGGGCAGGGATCGACAAGCTGTCAGGCAGAAGGAAGAAATACCACTTCCAGGAGTCAGAGCTCATTTCCCAGCAATAAAAGCAGACTGGAGCTAGGGGAAAGCACCACTAATGGGGATGCGCATCCCGCACCACTTCAGCCACAGAGAAGGAAAGGACCTAGGGGCTGCAGCCTGGAAAAATAAAAGCCATCAACAAATGCTTGGTTTTAAGCAGTATAGCCCTAGATTGGGTTCAGATCGGCGCATAAAGATCTGCCCTTCCCAACAAGTGTTACTGCTGTGGACAATGCCCTCCGCATGCCAGCCTTGTCTCCCCAGCTCCTAGCTACAGATCCTCCAGCAGATGGGAAAACGTTATTGCCTCCTCCCAGGGAGGGGAATTGCTCAGATCAGCATCCTCCCTTAGCCTCCCCACTCTCCCCTCCATCCTTTTCAGCCCCATTATCCCCACTCCACCCACACACACACACTCCTCTGGGGACCCAAGGGAGGGCCAGAGTCTCCATTGCTCATAAATGCCACCTAGAAATGAAGACCTGAAGCTTTTGTGCTTCCCAGAGTTATTTGTGGGTGGATTTTATCTCCTTTTCCAGCTATTCTTGGTGCGCTTTGGCGAGGAGGGTCCTTACCGGCGAGCGGGCAGCCTGCCTTCCCTCTGCTGGGCTCACACACCGCAGCTGCAGAGGATGCGAGAAAGACAGTTATCTCCCCAAAACAAACCCCAGAATATACAGGCAGAACCGCCAGCGATGGGGACATGCTGGAGCCCAGCCACGCACAACCGTGGCAGGAGGGGACGGTTCCTGCAAGGCAGTTACTTTGGGTTTTAAGACACTTGTTTGTTTGTTTGTCACTGGGCAACCAAGAAGATGGAAAAAAATATCAATGTCATATTGTCACCTATGAGTCACCGCTCAGCACGGGCCGGGATGCCTCGTTCCTCCCGCCGCCGAGCACGGGGCGGCCAAGGAAGAGCCTGAGGCACCCCAAAAGCAGCTCATCCCGGCTCTTGCTGCCTGCCCAGTCCTGCCCCAATGCCTTCCCCATCCCCGCAGCTGGGGACACCAGTGGCCCGGGGACATCGGTGGCCCAGGGACAACTTTCCGGGCCCTGGAAGGCAGCGCAGGAATTTGCATTTATATTTGCATTTCCTAATTGCGCCTGCAGGTTTCCTGGGGCAGCGGCTGGCTTTGGTTTCCATGGCAGGTTTTGTGCGGACCCCGAGAACCGAGGGAGGCACAAAGGGGCCACAATGGACCTGCCACTCACCCGCATCAAAGGCAGCCGGCGGGGCGGGACGGGGGCACCGCGGATGGGGGCACCACAGCCTGTGCCCCCCCCGGCACTGCCAACACCAGGGTGGATGCGGGGAACCCCTGGGGCAAGGGAGGAGGCCGGCCAGCGGCCAACACTCGCGGGACACCGGTGGTTTCGGCACTGCCGGAGGAGCGGTGGGGACACAACACCAGCACGGCTGCTCGACGGAGGAGCCAAGTCTCAACCGCCATTGCCTGGAGGTGGCAGCTGCCCCGTGCCCGTCGGAAGTGGTGCAAGAGCTGGACCCAGATGTTCCCCCTGTTCTTGTTTCCAGTTATTTTCAGCCGGCTTTCCATCCAGCTGGGGTGGATTTCTTTCCCCTTCCAACTTCCCTATTCCATTTAGGGACTGTCTTGCCGGAAAGGCTCCCTGCCCAGGCTCGCCTCGCACATCACCGTGCCTGCTTGGCTCCTGCGCTAACCCCAGGGAACCGGCAAACCAGCCAAAACCAGGACCGAGGCCTGGGAAAACCTGGTCCCCAAATCACTGCTGCAAGCCCAGTGCCACCAAGCAGAGGCGAGGCTCCAGCCAACGTCCCTCCACGCTCTGGCCATGGTGATGGAGATGCTGCTGCCCTGGCCATGCCCCAAGAAAGGGACCCATTACCACCTCGCACACCTGCGAGGGGCTCCGTGTTATGACTTCAAGCATTTTTCGTATTTTATAGTACACATTTATCATCATCATCATTAACCTGTGCAGCCCAAAAGCTTCCCAGCTCTGACCACGAGCACCCCGCGATGCTGGCCTGGGAGCGCACCCAGAGGGCTACGACAGCAGCCCCCTCCCTGCAGATCCCACCCCAGGATTTACCCTCACGGCACAGACGCCAGGCGCGAGTGACCCTCTGGCTCCTCTCCCAGCTGCTCCCCTCCGAACACCACCGCCCGCAGCGTCCCCCGTTATCTTTGCCCCTGCAGAGGGTGTTTGTGCAGGCAGATAAGTACTGAGCACTCGCTGTTGCACTGGGAAGCCCTGCTCACTCCCCGCGTGCTCTTATCAGCCCGGGGTGGAGGGGGACCACAGTGCCCACACCACCGCGATGGCAAAGCCTGCTCAGCCACACCATGGATCCGGTCAGGGAAAAAGGGTAGGTGTCAGTGCGTAGACGCTGGTTTGTTAGGGTTTTTTTGTCATTTGAAAGCTCTTTTTTAATAAAATGCTGAAAAAGCCAAAACTTTCCTGGGAACTCTGTGGCTGGGAAGAGGATGGGCATCTTTGAAGGAAACACTTTTGGCAATCAGAGGCTCCGGCACCGGTACGCGGCTGCGGGCACCCGGGGATCAGTGTGTAAGGCTCTGCCGGCATCAGGCACATCCTCAGCACAGCGGAGACAGGCACGGCCGGGGTGGTCAGACATCACGGCGGGGAAGGCCACAGGAGCAGCGTGCACAACGACAGGGAACGAGAAAGGCACGGCGAGGCAAGAACGGGCTGGGTCTCCTCTGCCGCAAGGACCGCCAAAAGCTTCCCTTTAGCCCCACCGCCGGCACCGGCCGACCTCCCCTCCCAGAGGTGCACGGCTCCCTTGGGGTCTCGCTGCCCCGGTGCCGGGCTCCAGCCAGGCACTTCCACGGGAAAACCTTTGTGAAAATCACAAAAAGCTTCGCAGTGGAGCAGATGCCACTTCAGCTTGTGTCGTTAGAGATGAACGAGGAGGAGGAGGAGGCGAGGAGAGCCACAGCTTCCCCGGCCATGGGGCAGCCCCGCCAGCAAAGCCCCAGTCGCAGCCTCAGGGGTCAGCCCAGGACGGCGGCTTTCCCGCGCGGATATCCTTACCGCTCCATCCCCCACGTTTGTTGTCAGTGATAGCAGCAGGAGGAGGTGTGAGGAGGAGGTGCGACTCCACTGCTTTTTAAAAAAATAATAAAAAGGAGCCTTTCCAACCCGCCTGACGAGACCAACAGTGCATGAGAACGCTGCTTTGAACGGTGACTTCCACAGGCAAGGCAGCTCCCAAACCCTTCTCCATCACCGTTTGCCCACAACCCATCGGTGGCAATGTCAGCGCTGGCTGGGAACCCCGGGCAAGGAGTAGCCTGGCGGGACGGTGCCCTCCATCCTTACAGGGAGATGTGGCTGGGCACCTGGCCGGGGGTCCCCAAACAACCCCGAGTCCAGGAGGTGACCGCCAACACCTTGGCACGCCGGGGCCCTGCTGCGGTTCCTACGCTAAGCTGTGACCCACCCCGGCGGAGATGTCAGGGGTGCGAAGCGCATCGCTCCGCAAACCAGGCGCAGAGGAAGGGGATGACGTCCTGCAGCGGGAAGCCACCAAACCCCCAACCCTGCCCGCACACTGCGCCGGAGGGGTTAGGCTGGGGGAGCGGCGATGCTCCGGGGGCTGAGGGGGACGCGGGGACCGGCGGCTGCCCGGTCCTGCCCCAGGGCTGGGGTCTGCCGTCCCGCTCCCAGCCCCACGCAGGGATGGGGACGCTTCACCCTGCACACCCACCCACGCCGTGGCAGCGGGCTCAGCTGCACCCACACCTCCCTCAGGGCTCTCCCCACACGGGATGGCCTCTACGGGACCCTCCGGGTGCCCGGCGGGAGCGGGGCCCCGGCACGGCCGAGGGGCTCCGCCGGGAGGTGAGGAGCCGGGAGAAGCGGCGGGGCCAGGCCGCTGGGCTGCGGCCCCGACCGCCCGGCTCCCAGCCCGGCTCCGGAGGGGGCCGCTGGGCAGCCGCAACAGGCGCGGCCCCGCACCGGGCCCGGCCGCAGCCGCCGGGCGCCCCCGGGCCGCCCTGCCCGGGCCCCAGCGGAGGCCGAACCGGCGGCACCTCCCGCCCCGCCGGGGCTCGGGGGCGGCCGCCGGCCCCCGGCTCGGCCGCGCAGTCCCGGGCTCGGCCGGGCGCAGCCCTCGGCTCGGCCGCGCAGCCCCGGGGCCGCCCCCCGCTCCCGGCCCGGCCCCGGCGGGGCCCGCGAGGCTCCGGGCCGCGGCCCGCGCAGGCCGGGAGGCGTCGCCCGCCTGCCCCGGCCCGGCCCGGCCCGGCCCCGCTCGGCCCGGCCCGGCGCACAAAGAGCCCCGTCCCGCCCCCCCTTACCGGCGGTCGGCGCCGCGCTGCGGGGGCGGCGGCGGCAGGCTCCAGTCACGCCGGGAACCATGGAAAGGAGCCGGGACGGGAGACGTACGTGGCGGGCGGGCGGGGGCGGGGGCGGCCGCCGTCCCCGGCAGCTGGGGGCGGCGCGGCGGGGCCGGGGCCGGGGCCGGGGCCGGGGCCGGGCCGGGGCGGCCCGGGGGGGCGCTGGGAGCGGGGCCTAGCGGCGGCCGGGCCGCAATGCAGCGGGGACGGGGGGGGTCGCTTGGGGCACCCCTCGGGGCCTGGGTGAGCCCCCCCCCCGGGTCTGGAGGTGTCGGCCCGGCCGGAGGCGTCGAGGGGCCGGCACCGCCCCGTCCCCTCTGCCCCCGCCGAGGCCTGACCCGCCACCACCCCGGGTCTGCCCGGCCCCGGGGGTGAGACAGCCCCTGGCGGGGGCTCTGGGGGGCTCAGGATCCCCTGCGCTGGACCCCGGCTTCCCCAGCACCCGCGGCTCCGGGGCCGGGCACTCTGGCCCTGGCCAGCCCGGGTGCGACCGGTGCGGAGCAGCATCCCGAGGAGAGCTGCTCTCCGGGGCTGGTTTTTGGTCTCCTCCGCACCTTTTGAGCATCCCAGGCTCTTGGATTTCAGACCACCAGCCCCGTGCACGCATGGGGTAAGGAAGAGGACGCACCACTCCTGCCCCAAGGGCTGAACATGAGAGAAGGATTATAACAAAGCATCACTTCGACCACAGATAGAAAGCAGCCGTCTCCGGTATCCAGCGCTACAGCGTCTGACAGCTTGCAGCCATACCACAAAACAGCTCAGGACGGGAAGTGATCTCCTCTTACAAATTACAGGAGCCAGTTTACACAGGGCAAACACTTCCCGTTTTGCAGAGACCGGAGTGAGACCGCGAACGGCAGCAGGTCAGGGCCTCCGCTTCTCTCGTAGCTCTCTAAACCCTTCCGGACACGCTGCGGGAGGAACACCGCATCTCCGGGCACCCGCGGCCGGCCTCCCACAGCACCCTGCTGCGGCCAGCAAGACCGGCTCGGAAGCACATCTGGGGGTGCCGGACCCTGAGCACGTGTTTGGGATGGTCCAAAGCTCTCGCAGGACAGCCCTCCGTGCAGAGATTTTTTCCCAGTCGGTTGTTTCATCCGTGTCTGGCAGCTAAGCGATCCTTAGCCTGGGTAAAAATCTGTAAGGCTTTGACAAGGAACACAGACATGAGTAAGAGTGAAAACATGAGAGGCAAACCTTCGGCTTTCAGTGCGTACATGTGCCACAACATTCGCTTTCCCGAAGTTAAACGCAGAGCTTCTCTTCTGTGACACAGCGCCTTGCCGTGAGCTTTGTTGACTGCAATCTCTTTTCCTAATCCAGGCTTGTTTCAGGGGAAACGGGTGATTTTATCACATTTCTTTACTGTCCTTTGATATGGGTCTGAGCTGCTAATGACGCTAGGAGGTAAAAAGAAATGGGAATAGAAATACACAACTATGAAGAATTAAAATAGTGAATTTAATTCAGCCAGTTCCGACTAAATTGATAATTCCCTGAAAAACAAACCTTGCACAGAAAACACAGAATACAAATGTTTTGGTCTTGACAGCCGGCAAGAACAGCTAAGTGACAAGGTGAACGGAGTATTTCTGCCTTCTCTGAAAAACAAAAGGTGCCATACATTCTGAAAATGCCCCTTGTTTCTTTACTAAATGGGTTGATTTTGGAGGGAGCTATGGGAAAGGCTTTGCGAGGAAAGCAGAGGTCTGTACTCTGATACAAGCAGTGATTTCAGATGCCCACACTGAAACGTTTTACAAATGTCTGGTTTTCAAAAAGCATCTGTGCTTCCTTAAAGAAAAACCCAGGGCTTTTTAAAATGGCTCAAATTAGCCCAGAAACCCGAAGAATCAAAAAAAAATCTATTATTATTTTTAAAACATCACAAGCCCGGCTTTCCCAGCGGTCTTTACTTGGGAGATGCAACGTACGACGAACGACGGGACGGTAACGCCCTCGCCAGCCCGTGACGAGGGAGCTCGCTGGACAGCCTGGCTCAGTTTCTCTTAGCACTGAAATACTTTTTCCAAACCAATACCAAAAAAGGTTTGTTTCTAGGTCAAGACCTCAGTACTAAATTTTAACCAGGGGCTGACAGTCAACTCCAAGCACAGCTGTAAAATGGATTCGCAGCAGAAGCTCAGGCATTCTTTTTCTAATTAGAAAACAGTCATTGAGCCTTGCGCGTTTAAAGGTGAAAGCTATTTTTGACATAAAAATTAGCACGTAGTTCCTCTGTCATCCTTCAGTTGCTGCTCTGGAAGCTGTGAGCGAATGATCCAAAGATAAGCAAGATGGATAAACACACCGAATTAAATGAATAGGTAGAAGGGGATCAAGTTTTAAGTTTTATTCTGCCTGACAATTAGGAGAGGAAGAGATTTATTTTTACACTTACTATTTATCCTAAAAAGCACCGGTAAAAAGGTCCACTTAAGCGCCGAGACAGACCTCAAAGGCATTTAAAAACTTGGAAGTGCTTTTAATAGCTGCCTTTTGAAAATACTGTTAAATCTGGTTTTGAGACGGATAAACTAAGCCACCAATAAAGCAAGGCAGGAGTTTTCAGAAGGACCCAGCAGTGAAAAACTGTAGTCCACTTCTCAACGACTCAGCTCCCATATAGGGACCCTGAGATAAAAAAAATATCAGAGTACTGGATGCTTTTAAAAACCTGAGCGTTCTTTAAATCTAAATTTTCCTTCCTTCTTTCTTTGGCGGGAATCTAACCCTGACAGCCTTGAAAATTAACACCAAGCAGTTTTCAAAATACGGCTCAGAGTGACTGTTGCTAAAATAAAAGTGAGGGAAGAGCGAGCAGAACCTGGAGGGCTCATCCCCACCAGTAATGCCCCCGCCTAATCCCTCGGCAACCCCGGCCCCTTTATGTAACCTGGGATTGCTGCGGCTCAAACAGCTTATTGGGGTTTGGGTGTTTTTCTTTAAACCTCTCGCGGACAAATGCAAACACATTAAATACTTTTTATTTCTGCCACTCTAAGGAAAAGTTAGTGTAAGAGGGGGAAAAAAAGATCTTTTATTTGTGAACAATGGCAAATAGAACTTCACTCGTACGCCGAGAATAACACGTGGTTCTCTCGCTCATCTGTGGTCTCGACTGAACAGACATCTTCCCCATTTACAACACTCAGGTATAACTCTCCAATGATAAGACATAAAAGGTCGACTCCCAAATTTCTCCTCACCCCAAACACCCTCTGGAAGCGGTGGGGTGTTCCAAATACAGAAAAAAGCGTGCCCAAGGTAAACCGTTTCTACGGTTTCCCGGCAGCGTGGGTGGCTGTGCCGTGATACTTACTTCCCGCGGCCCGCTGCCCCGCCGTGCCTCGCCAGCGCAGAGCCAGGCACCCGGAGGCTCTCCTTGCCCGCAGGACGAGTTTTCGTGCCATTGATCTGACTGTTCTGACTTCCCACAGCACAAATCCTTCCAAGGCAAAATTCAACTTTAAAACTGTTAGTCGGTGCTAAGCCATGAACCTAATGCTGAATGCTTATGGAAACTGAAGAAGAAAAAAATACCCCCCCTATTGAACTGCTTGCAATCGGAGACCTGAATGGGCTCGATATAAAACCCACTCGAATCAACGGCAATAGGCTTCCCTGGATGTTGGACTAGATCCAGCTTCAAAGTTTCCATGAAATAAACTAGGCTAAGCGCATCAGCTGCACAGAAACTAACTTGGTGTAACAGGAGCATCTGTTCTTCACATCCACCATTTTCTTATCGTCTTAACTTCCCAGGGCTGCAGCGACACGAGTTGCCGTACAAATCCCTCATCGCTGTCGTGCGACTACACATCGTCTCCCGACAGCAGCTGGCCTTATTGCCTCGTCATACCAGCGACTGTAAGGTAGCATGCATGCCGTATAAACTACTTGACCAGGTAGCTTTCGTTTGTCAAAAAACAGCTTAATGTATTTTGTATGATGGCATTACAAAGTGAAATTAATGTCCGTATTGAGACAGCTGAGGAGCACACCTCGGAACCATTTATACACAGTACAAAGCAAATGTTTACCCAAGTACAAATGAAACAGGTTGACAATTAGCTAATGTAGCTTTGTGGACATAAACCAGGTACATTCGAGCAGAACCAACATAAAATAAAAAGGAAACAGCCCTTTTCCTATCCCATGCTAAGAGCACCACGGTTAGTGGTTTGGGAAGCCTCTGTCAGATTGAAAAATTTCCTTGCCGGTGTTTAATGTGTTTATTCTACTGCTACTCTGCTGGGATAAAAATAACATCAGCAGGGCAGGCTAGCTGTACAAAGGACCCACTGTCAATACTACAGTAATTGACAACATACAATTAAGTCTCACACCTGTTTATTGTAAGTCATTCATAGATAACCACTTCTAGTACACATTTTCATATTGGCTTTTAATGCTCTTGTTTTTTTAAGCTCAGGGACGCCCAAACTTCATCTAAGGGTCATCTCTGCCATTTACCCAGATCCAGAACGCTACGCCTACCATGGAAAACTGGTGCGAGTTGGTATCATTGCCACGGGTAACGGAGATGGCTCGGAAACTACACATCCCAACATGCAACGCCCCACCGGCGCGGGCTGCTCTACGCTACGGGAGGAAGGAGTTTTGCTGGGGTGCATTCGCCTCACATGCCTCGTTTCGGCCGTATCAGCCTAAGTCATGCAGCTGTCTGCACGCAATGCTCTACAGAGTGCAAAAACGAAGACCTCTACACATCTGGAGTAAGAACAGTGGTAACAAAGTCATAGCTACATATTCTTCTCTACATTTTTGTTTATTGAGACAAACTAATTAAAAGGCACAAACATAGGGCATATGTTTACATGGACATTATAACAAACATATACATTAAAAGTGTAGGAATGTGTTTCCTTTCTGCTAAACAGAAAGTTCCTAAGCTTTTATATATACAAAAGTTGTACAATTTGATGTCCTAAAGTACAAAAGATCATTTATAAAATTATTTTACACTAAGCTCTTTTTTTTTTTTTGTTTTTTTTGTTTTACTATGTAGTCCAAGCCCCTAGAACAGTTTTCACGTAATGATACAGATACCTGTCACCTGAGCCAGCAGCCTGGCAGTCACTGCTTGTACTGACACGGCAGGGTAGAAACGGAAGCAGTCCATTTTGACTAGTCAGTCCTGCTAGCACTCTGTGAAAATGCGCACACGCTAATCTCCATAGCTTTCAACTTCATTAAGATAAAAACATCTCGACTGTAATTTTATTTTATTTTTTTAATGTAGAGTCTTGGGTTTAGGGTGGTGGTTTTTTTTTTTAAACAAAGTTTTAAAAACGTGAATATGTGACATGATAGTCTAAAAAGTATATCTGTTTCCCTAGATTTTGCTTTCTACTTTATGTACAGATAAACAGGTTAAGAAGTAAAAAGCACATGTAGCTTAAACATGTGTGACCATTTGTGGAGAAGTTCTGGGCTGAATAGTTCAAACCATCACCCCAGAACTCCCACAAATTGATAGAAATGTGTTAACACAATAGAAGAATAACGTAAAAATGATGATGTTTGCAAATATTTACAAAGTTGAACAGATTTGCACAACACTTGATTAAGAAATAGGGGAGAAATTAAAAGACGCTCTCTGCTTGTCCTGGAGGGGCATCCTACCTAGTTAGTGGTTAGAATAAAAACTGTATACAATTTAATATAAGACAAAACTTCTAGTGAACAACTAACACGTCTGTCCCCTGCTGTAACACCAGCAGGCTCTGATTGGGAGGCAGAGGGCATAAAAATCATACCCAGTGTCTCCAGAATCTTCCAGCTTAAAGCAATATTTCTTAAGTTTCAAAGCACTCCTTTTGCTCCTAGATAAGAGTCCCATAGGGGTCTGACTGTTCAGAGACCATGTTTACATACATTTCGACTCCTCTTCTGTCAGCCATGGCTGTTTCTCACCAAACAATAACAGTTTTTTTTTTAAAAAATGTTGACTACAATGCTATATTCCCTTAGGGTAATATGTTGGGTAATATTTACATCTCCAAATATCAGGTCACAATCCCTATTATATGTTGAAGTTAGAATGATAAGTTATCATATGCTTTGCATATCAGAGCTGGTATCACCTTTCCCATAGGGAATGCTGCCTGAAATTATCATATTCCCAAAGGTAAAATGCATATTTTCTCCAAAATGCATTTTTTTTTCAATGACAACATTGTAATGCATTTACTCATAAAAAAAAAAAAAAACATCAACACAGACAAAGATTCTACACTAGCTCAGAAACAGTGGACTTAACGACTGGCAAGTTAAAATTAGCCATCCACCCTGTTAAAGAAACAGAGGGGTCTTTGCTAGTGTTTAGATTAAAATAATTTCCTAAGTTATAATTTGAGGGATAAAACATAAAACTGTTTTTTAATGACCTTTTTTTTTTTTAAAAAACTCTGGCAAGTAAGTATCTGCTCTAATTCAGCATCAGTCAGCTAAAAGGTAAAACTTACTTTAAATGAAGTGCTCCAGTGAAACTCAAGTTTGAACCATATGAGCCAAATCAACAGGGGAAGATGCTACTATGGTCTCTGATGGTGCATGTTGCCCCAGTGTCTTAGTCTGAATTTATTATTAACTAAAACAAAACAAAAAAAACAAAACAAAACAAAAAAAAACCAACAAAAAAAACCCCCAACCAAACAAAACCCAAAAAAGAACTGCTGGTAAGGATTCCATTTTAATCCTTTTTAATACTGTTTAGAAATTCTTTACCAGGGAGGAGACGTGGGCAAGGCCTGGGGCAGGAAAGGCATGCTCTCTACTGGTCTCATTGCTATATTTAACGGACCAGCTAACGTCATTGGTGTGGGGAGGTTCATGGGAGATGTTATAGTGACTGGATGCGCTATATTCACTGGAGCGGTTACTGGGGTAGGTAAATTGACTGGTGTGGTGAGCGTTAATGGAGATGTCATGGATAATGGACTTGTTATAGTTACAGGATGCCCTAGGTTCATCGGACTGGATATATTAACTGCACTTGATACATTTACTGGACTTCTCATGCTCATTGCAGCTGCCACTGTGACTGGGTTTGTGATAGTCCCAGAAGCCACAGAGGACGTTATATTGAATGGAGTAGTAAGAGTCACAGGCGTAGTAGCAGCAGTGGAGGTTTGGCACAAGTTAGCAGCTTCTAAAAATGAGACATAAAAAGACAAAAAGTTTTTAACACATAAAAAACCATGGACAAGATTTAAAAAAAAAAAAAAACAAGAACAAAAACCAAACAAGAACAGGTACAAATTCTGGAATAATTTTCTTTAGGAATTATTAGTAAGTTAAAACTGTTAACATTCTATAGCCTACAAGAAATACAAACTCTCATGCAGTTCATTTCAATTCAACATTTTTTTCCTGAGAAGTCAAGCGAGGTTGTCTTATAAAGAGGGTTTCGATGTTCATAAAAACAGTATCTTACAATCAAAAAAATCCTCCCAAGAGGAACATTATAAATAGAGGAGAGAGTGTACATACCGAATGGTACGTACTCTATAGCCTTCTCAAAGGTGAACTGACATTCTGTGAAGGTTTTAAAAAGTCATTATTAGGGACTGATAAGCAAAGCTCGTTTCAATATTTACCTGCTTATTTCAGTCTTAATTATTGCTACTAAATTGTTCCACTGATCACAGCACTTCTACTTAGCAGTTTTCAAGGCTACCCAGTCAGTACATCTTTCAACCCCCATTATCTCCTCAGCTTTCACATAAGCTACAGCTCCACACCAAGTTGGTTTGGTTTGTGGGTTTTTGGGTTGTTTTGGTTTTTGGTTTTTTTTTTTTTTTACTTTGTTTTGCAGTAAGCAGGAATGAAGTGCCGAACAAGGAAGACCCAGGAGGCCAGTGCCCGGCCCTGCTGCCGGTGGGCTCTAGCAGGGCTGGGCACTGGGGGAGCGGGCACCGGTGTCCGGGACGGCGGAGGGATCACTAGGCATCCATCAGCACCACCTGCCGGCTACCCATACTAGAAGGCTCCAAAACCAGAAGCGGGCTGGTGGACGCGGGTAAAGGGAAGGGATGACTGCTAGAGAAACCGACAAAAATATATTCTAGATCAACATTACGGCACTTCTAAGTCGTGTCTTATTCCACATTTGTAGGGTAGGACACCAAGCTCAGTCTACACCCACGTTTCAGGAGGTAAGCCAGGAGCAAAGAGTCCACTCTTGCCACTCGGGCAATACAAATGTACCAAGACAGAGTTAACTTTGAAAGCAACATTAGCCCCATTCAAGGGTTACTGTTGGTTCTTCAAAGTCCATATCTAGGAGGGGTGGAAAGGAAGGGAAAGAGTAAAAAAAAAAAAAAAAACAAAACAAACTGTGAAAATAAATCATATTAGACTAAAAAAAAATCCCATCCAGTGTTGTAAAGCCAACGCAACTGGTGGCACTAGCACAGGAGAACCAGCATGGAAAGAGTAGCACATAGGCATGGCACTGACTGGTCTAGCTTCACCTTCCAAGCACAGTAATACGCAAAGACACATCCCACCCCGTGCCCCTTCCCCAATCAAGTTAAGCTAATATCATCAATCTGACAACACTTCTACCCACCCACCTCCCTCACCCACCATTCTGTCCCGAACCAGTTTCTGTTAAAGCATATTCAATAATCTCAATAAGAAAGGAAGGGAAGAGGGAACAAGACATAGGAAGGAACAAGCAGGACAAAAAAAATTCTCAAGAGATTTTCTAAATCTGACACCCATTTGCTTTATCTGCTTAGCGGTCTGATGATATTTAATGTTTCTGTTATCACTACATTTTAACATGAATAAGCTGTTTCTATACTGTCTGATCACAGAATTCAATTCAACTGGAATAACAATCAAGGCGAAAGGAGCTAGCAGCCTAATATACAAACAAGACCTAGAAAAGAAAAAAAGATTTAAGAAACTGAAAGGAAGTTCAGGAGAAAAGAAAAAAAAATAAGGTGAGTCAAAAACATTTATTACTAAAAACAGCTAGTGAAAAACAGTAAGAGGTCACTAAGAATTTCTCCTAAAACATGTAATCCACGAGAGTCACATGATAGGCATTGGAAATCAAACTGCTGTGAAAAGAATAAGCTAGCAGTAACGGGAGACTTTAAACTGCTATACTCCTAACTAAACTGAAGCAATCTATTCTTTACAAAACTGACACACTGACCAACAATAGGAAGCTATTCCACTTCAATTACAGTAGCATAGGTATATGTAAGCTGTGAGCTAGCAATAATGAAAAACACGATCACTTATTAGTTAATTTCGTAACGAAAAAAAAAACAACAAAGAGATAGAAGAGTTAATTTCTATGAGTTCTAGAAAACTTGATGCAAAGACAGTTACGTGATGATAAAGCGAACGGAATAAATTGGGAGAGGAAAGATGAAAGGGACACAGAAAGCACCCACATGCAAACTGATGATGATGCAACGACAGAGGGGGTTGTATGTGTGTATATATACATATATATATATGCACACAAGTTAACAACTGGTAAATATGCATAAACACAGCTAAAAACCACATGCAAGTCAAAAAAACACACTCTTGCCTTGGAGCAGACACAAACATCCCTTTATAATTGATGACTGCTACATACACATTCAAGCACAGAGACCAAAGGGAAACAAGTAATGAGGAGTTCATTTCCAACAGCGTAATTTTGGTCATGTTATCCTCCTGCTAGTTTTTAGCTATTACTTCTAACATCGAGAATGAAACTTTCATGTAAGACATCCTTTCCTGACATCTTAAACTCCCTAGATAACTGTAAACTCCAGTATCTTATAAAGCCAAGACCATAAGTATTGTTTTGTTTTACCTTTCTTCCGTGCTTTGACGGCCTCTTCCCATAATCTCAGGGTCTCTACCTGCTTTCCGGGCCAACTTGTTACGTGTTGCTGCTGCTGCTGCTGCTGCTGCTGTTGTTGTTGTTGTTGCTGTTGTTGTTGTTGCTGCTGCTGCTGCTGTTGTTGTTGCTGCTGTTGTTGCTGCTGCTGTTGCTGCTTCTGATTGCTGGTCTCTTCACTCATGCATGCTATGCCAATTAAGTAAGAACACAAATTCACCTTGAAAAGTTACTCTGTTTTCTGCTGAGATGACAAAGGCTTCTTCCATAAAGAGTGTGTGGAATCTCGCAGGATTCCAAGAGCAAAAATCACAGAGGTGCTTAAAAACATATAATTAATTCTGTGTTTTATAAAACTACTTTTCCAAGATCTAAGAAACAAACTGTAAGTCAGGAACATCTGCTTTCACTGCCAAAAATGAAATTCCTTTCTGATTATTTTGTTTGTATTTTTAGGAAGAATGAAATAAAAGCCTATAATGAGTCTCTAGAATTCAAGCTGCTTAGCTGATTCCACTTTTTCTAAGCCTCAGCTCCAGTTAAAAAAAAAAAAAAAAAGCCTTTTTACTTTTTATTGCAAGTATGACTTAAAATTTTCAGTTTACCTTTACATCACAGAACAGCATGTTACTGCTCTCTGGCCACATTACAGCTCATCATTTCCACCTCTAACAACTGCTGTAAATGCCCCACGTGAACTGGCTTAGCACCACCGAACTGGCTTTGGAAGCCAGAGCTGTAACCCTATACCTTGAAAAATACTTCACATCCAAATTTCATCTTAAGCTCAACAATCAGGCATTTTAGACATTCCTGGTACCTTCAAATTATCCAGGAGTAACAGGGACTGAAAAGATGTAAATTAATACTGTTTAAAAGGCTTTAAGGACAAAGTTTCCGAAGACATTCCTTACTTCTCCCTCTTGATTCCTCTGAAAACCCACCTTACATCACTAATCACGTAGGCTAACTTAAGTTACAGGTATCTTAATAGGGGAGATTTGAAAGTCAAGTCTTCGTTTGCTTACTGGGCACTCTCAGGTTGGGGCTTCAGCACTTCCACAGAGTTTAAGACTAGAAGGAACTATTACAAACAACTCATTTGAAATCCTGCACACCACCAGTCAAATGCCATTAATGCCCAAAACATATTAGGGCTGGATTTAAATGCTCTTCTTGTCAGCTATTGCCAGAGGGAGGAATCATTGAGCCCCAGGGCCAAAGCTCAGAGAAAGCAGAGAAATCTTTCTCCTAATTTTGACGAGCTTTAAATGAGGCTTCAAACCTGAAACTCAGCAGATCTTAGCAGTTCTTAAATATTCTAAAATCTCCAGAATTATCTCTTGGACTTTTAGGCCTGTACAGTTCAGGAAGTAGCACTGTACTTAGAAGCTGAGAAAAGTTGGGAACTCTTTTCTTCAAGAGATGGGTTGTTCTCACAAACGGCAGGGCATTCCTAAGGGATAAGAGCACAATCTAGCAGCAAACTAATTCCACATATGCCAATTTCTTGAGCTGAAGAAGATCCTGTTATCAAATATCTATTTTTAATAGGTGTGAATACCCAGACTGATGGGTATGTTTTTGCATTTTAACGTAATCAAAGGCAATTCCCTTTGCAAACACATTGTTATTAGAAATGTTTTTAAAACGTTCACCTACTTTTATTGATGCCTTGTTTACAGGTATTACAGTTGATACTTTGGCTCTGCCCGTGTGTCTTTAAGTGGCTGGTGATATATGCTGCACTCAGAAGTTTACCACAGATATTACACGATACCTTTCCTTCATGGCGCACCATGTGTGTCCGCAGTCTGTCTTTGGTGGCAAAGGCAGCAGTGCACGTCTATATGAAGGACAACAGTTACACTTGAAGTGCAGACAGCATCATTACAGTATGAATTACATGCCCACTGTAAGCCTATTTTACCTCGTAGGTGCAAACAGTATCCTAAGGATATTGACAACCTTAAGTTTTACCTGTATTTATAGAGAAACCAAAATCAAACTACTAAACAGAGACTGAAAATAGAAGTTGGCTTCTGAGACAACTAGGACAAAAATCATACTCTGTACTACTTGAACTTTCTTAAAACAGGGAGTTGCATTACCTACCAAAACAAGAGGTAGGTTATAACAAGAACCTAGAACAGGCAAAGTTGTTTTTTAATAACAATTTGACTGCACAAATCTGAACTTGGTATCTGAAGTTGCTCAAGTACTTCTGTTCCCATCCAAATCAGAACAAGGAAACAAAACCTTTTTCTAACGCTGTTTTTTTTTTTTACACAAGACTTCTACTTAATATGATGAGTCACTAAAACACCGGCTGGAACAAGCATGGATATTCCAAGCAAAACAGTTAACTGTTCAAGGGCGGTCACGCTATTTCTCTTATACTCAGTCATCAACTTATGACAACTTGCTTTCACCTTCCAGCGAAATAACGGATCCAGAATCAACTATTCCAATCCATTTTAAATGGATATACTGAGAAACACATTTAACTCAAATATGCTGAGAAACACATTGCACACATTACTCCAGTAATCAGCACTGAGCTGAGGACGCTGTCACAATCCTACTACTAAGTTAAGCATACCGTAAAACAGTGCACCTATGTTGTTCTCCGAGAAAGCAAAAAGCCTCTAATCTTCCTAAAAAAGTAGCCACAGCATCCTTTTAAACTGCCTCTACACTTACATCAGAACTACAGTGCTGGTGGTATGTAAGGCAGATGCAACTTTACTCCTAAACTTGCTTTCCAAAGAGAAATCCAGGAGCAAATACAGTTCGGGAAAGATTATTCACCTGAGATTCTAACGATACAATAACATATTGTTCTTAATAAATCATTTTAGCCCTTACTTGGCATTTGAAGGGTCTCTCTGTTGAGTGAACATGTTTAACGTGACAGCTTAAATGATCAGGCCTGCAAAAAAAAAAGAGAGGAACAGAAAAGAAAATGCATACTGTTACAAATACATAGTAACGACACCTTGGCTAGCGGTGCTGAACACTGCGCTGATGACCCCTCGCAGCCCACATCCCTCTGCACGGCAAGAATAAATACGTTCCCCGTACCTACGCAGTGGCTTTCGGCTAGAGTAACACATAGTTACGCTGAGACCCAACCTGCGGTTTAAAACTTAACCGTGTTCTTCACACACACCTGGAAATGGTACGTTTGGTCGTACCTTGTGTAAAGGTGACAGATCAACAGCTCTAAAGGTTGAAGTTTTCTCTGTTGCAAGCACAGATATAAATACAGCCAGCAGCAATGCAAGCTCCCCCACAATGCTCTGTCAGTACGCCTCAACCTTGCTCCGAGGCAAGGAGACGGTTTGCCTGCCGTGCCCCATTCGGTCATTGACCTCGGCAAAGGCTGGTAAAGGGGCTCTGTGGTCACCACCAGTGACACAGACACGTGTCCTACGGGACCTGGATGAGGTCGCAAAATCATTTCAAAACATTCTCATTAAAGAGCGACCACCACTTTTGGCCACTGCCAATCTGGCTCGGATCGAGACCCACGCCCTAGAGGTAAAAAAAGGCTCTTTATCCCCTCACCAATCTTCTAAGATGTCTGGTTCTCCTAGCCCCTCGCTATGATAGCTTAACCCTTCTTGGTTATGAAAAGCCAATACTTGAGCTCGCCTGGGATTTTCTACATGGTACCTCGAGAAGCCTTTTCCACAAACACCACAGGTGTATGGTTTCGTGATGCCACCTTCGTGAGACCTCACGTGGTAGGTCATGCGATCCTTTCTCTTGAAGCGCTGATTGCAAATTGGACATTCAAAGGGTTTTTCATCTGAGTGGGACAGCTTGTGCCGGTTGAGGTGGTAGACATCCCTGAAGGCCTTTCCGCACATCTCACAAGCGTGGTTCTTCTTAACGGGCTTGCTGGGCTTCTTCACCGTCTGAGTCACTGCCATAGCCGTTGCGCCGGCACTACTGCTGGGGTTGGTGGCTGAGGAAGACGTAGTGACTGTGGACAGGATGCCTGCGATAGTTGAAACCAATGAACTTCGGCTGTTGTCACCAGCGATGGTCGAGATAAGGGGCACCATTGTGGTGGGAGTTTTCTTTGGCCGTGACACTAACTTTATCCCTGTGTGGCAGGACTCGTGACGCCTCAAATGGTAGCTGTCCCTGAAAGCTTTGCTGCAGTAAGTGCACACAAAGGAGGTTTTAGGTTTTTCCTTTTTAATCCCAACAATAGCATCCTTTAATGTTTCTGGTGCAGGCTGAGGTTTCTGCGTTATTGGTAAGGGCAGAATCGGCTTCTGATCGGGTGGCTCAACAGCAGAGCTCAGGAGAGGCAACAAACTGTTCTGTGCTGCCTGCTGTTGGTGATGTGAGGCTTCGTGTGCCTAAAACCAAACATTCACACTTAAATTCTATTGATGGGTGCTCACTCTGACACGGTGAGAACATTTACAAACTACAGGAAAGCACATTCTAGACCAAAAGCCATTGAAGGAACTGGAAAAGGTTACATAATTTTGGTTTTGGACAGGATAAACCGCTCGCGCTTTAAATGCATTCGCTGTGCAGATTCTGTGGTAAGTGTAGGAAGGCACACATCATAACAATCAAATAATTATTAAGTTTCCGGAGGGCAACACTTCTTATGGAAAACAACTAGGTGCTTGTCAGATCTTTTACTCACACAGCGTTTGATCTTTACATAACAGATAACTTGTTTTGCTAACGATCATATCAGATGCCACCTTGGGACTATCTTTGGAGCGTATGAATGTACTGATGGGAGTTGCAAAATAACGCCCCACCTTTGAGCTGAGCTTAGTGCACATTGAGAATTAAACTGCAGCTGCAGAGAGCCAGGATGCGATAAGGCGTCTTATTTAAACAACGTGTTCATACCAGTGTCTTAACACTGAAACCGAAGCAACTTGAATCAAGAGCTGTCTAAAGCCCCATTTCTATATTTAGCAGGTTCCCGCCGCGTTTATACACTGACCACTGTGCTCTTTGTGCCTGGAAACTAATAAGAATAGCGACATGTTATTTTTCTCCTCGTCAGCAGCTACTTTGTGATAGGAAGAGAAGCTAATCGATAAGCACTGATAGACATTTAGAGATGCTGGAGAACACGGTTGGGAAGGGGGTTTGAAAAAAAAAGACCTGAAAGCTCTTTCGAAACAGCCAATACCAACTGGCTGTGAACTGCAGAATCAGTGGGAGAAGCTAAAGGGAAGAGGCAGAGACCCCTCCACAAGCATGCCGCAGCAAGCACCGCTCAGCTGAGCTCAGCCTGCGCCGCTACGGGCTGTTCTACACCGTGCTTGTCTTAGGCGCAGTTTATTCTAAGGCAGAAAACACTGTTGTTAAATCTCATCCAGTCAGACTGGGACAAAACCCTAGCAGATACAATTGTAAAGTGGTTTAGAAACCACACAGACCAATTCAGCCTAATGGAGCATTAAATAAATCACTCTAGCACCTTAAGCCAGTTTAAGCGCATCTGTATTCAAGATGTGCCTCAGTCTGATCAGACCAGTTTTAAATCAGTCTCGTTATTAACGCAGCGTGCCAGGTCTGAAGCTGAGTTTGGGGAAACTTGCATTCCCATTAGATCAGTACTGCAGCCTTCCAGGACTCCTTCCCTACGGTTTCCTTCACAAAATAACACGTACTTCACTTCACGACTCGAGGCTGTGAGAGGTGTATAAAACACTGTGCTGGCTTGCAACCCCCAACTCGTCTACTTTTAGGTTGGCTGAGGATGGACAGCTTTATGAAACGCACTCAGGCTAATATTCTTCCTACGTGAATCCGTTTCAGCGCGTCCTTTGGAGAAGTCAGTATTTCTAGAAGCTCACTTTGGGACTTTTTCCTCAGTTGCATCCAAGCTCCGGCCGCTTTGCCTCTCCCAATCGCAGCAGCGACTACAGCCACCTCGGTGCAACTCTCCCTCGGCTGCAGGGGGGCTCCCGCCTCCCCCTGCCACTGCACAAGCCCTGCATCACTTTAGCCGCCCGTTTTTCAGGAGCGCCATGCCGGTGATCTTTGGATAAAAGCCACCGGTGGACACAAACGCTAACCCACGTGGGTATGAATACGTGCTCCCTAACACTCCAAGCCTATCCGACAGGAAAACAGTTCACGGGAGAAACCCCGGATTCGGTATGCTAACGGGAGACAAAACTTGTGGGAATTGCTAGGAGCCAGGCCAGCCTGTCTGGTTTTCTTTGCATTTTACATCTGTGCCGAAGCTCGGGATGCAACAGGTGAGCTGAACATTGCCGCACCGCGCCTGGCCACAGCGGCCACCTCAAACAACAGCCCAAGGGGCCGGTTTGCAGAAGCGCTTGCTGAAGAGTCGAATGCAGAACTCTCCTGGAGGCTACGCTGCTAAATCAGGGCACGGCACAAGCTCCAGCGTCTCCATTAAACTTCTGCCTGACTTCAGTGACAGTTGCGGATTTTCAAGCATTTATTTTCCGTGTTTTTAAAAAGCGATTGAGACATCTACATTGCATAAAAAGAATGAGTATGTACAATACACATTAAAAGTACAATATTAAGCAAGTTGTGTACTTAAATACAATTTTAATTTAAAAAAATTCTGAAACGTGTTACAGCCAACTTTAAATAAGCATTAAACAATGTTGTTAAACTGCATCAGAAGACACTTAAGAGCACCTAAGGATAGCTCCAGTGATACAGTTTCAAAGGCAGAGCTAGCAGATCGGATAATAGAGAGCCCAAATCCTTTGGACAAGGTTCAAACTTATGCAGTTTATGGATATTTTTAAGCCTTAAAGAATCGTCAGCACTTCGAGGTAATGATGCACTTATTTCCTACGGAACCGACAGAGACGGTGGACATAAAACAATGTATATTCATAAGGCTACAGGCTACGAAGCCGCTGCTTATATAAGTCTGCTTATCTTGGTTCCCAGATAGCCAGCGTTATTAGCAGCGCCGTCTTTCTAACAACCCCTCTTTGCAACAAGCAGTATTCCTCAGTTTCCAAGGGCTGCCTGCATTAAAGCCTTTTAAAAAAGGATCAGGCAGTGGTTTTTTTTTTTTAACTGGCTGTTCGAGAAGGGAAGACAGCACCTGCTGCACGCCTCTCGCAAGTCATTTTTATTCAGGCACAGACCACGCTTTTACTTGACCTAGCATTAATGTCAAGTCAACATTTTTGCGATATTTTGATTGCCTGGGACAGGCTCTCGTGCAAAATACCCTCGCTCTATCACTAATTTTTTCGTTCCGGGGGGGGCAGTAAACAAAAAAAAAAAACACCCTGTAATTCGTGACCCGGAGTGGTAGGATGTGGCATTGTGAACTTCCAATGCCAGAGGCTAAAATATTTTTGCGCTCCAGCCTTAATGTGAGAGCAACAAATTAGCATGAGTCATATCTTGAACACTCTGTTTGATGGATGATTCCTCCTCACATTAACAGATACAACTTTCACTTTCCGAGCAGATACTAAAAGTGGTTTTCAAAATATGCATTTCAGGGACTAATAATATCCAAACAAGAGCTGCTTATTCAGTCTCACAATTGTTTCTTTAAAAAGATACAATTCATCAAAATGCCACCTAAACACAATCAAACAACTTTATTTGGAAAGAGCAATTTACAGTCACATATCCCATTGCCAGCAAGACTAAAATTAAGACATTGCAACCTCCTCTAAAAACATTTTGCTAAAAATGACAACGTCGCACACCGCGTATTAAACCGTCCCTTAGAAATCCTGTCACAGCTGAAACGCACACTTGGTAAAACTCCCTGCGCGAAGAACAAGCGTGTATATTCAGCCACTTGCATTCGTTATTTAACTTAATACCGGGGAGCGGGGCCACGAGGGGCTTTTAAATCCATTTTTTGTTACTAGTTTTAACTAATGGGCTGGATCTTGGCTGACACGCTGTTGGTGAGAACGGGAAGAGGGAAAACTAAAGTCACATCGGGAGTAGCTTAACAGTGCTTTCTGCTGGGTGCATTAGGATGCTCGCACCCTAAATCGGTGGGTTTAACAAAATGACTCAAGAAACAATATTCAGCATTTATTAGGCGGTCTTCAAGCTTTATTATTTGGGGCAAAAAGAAAAAAAAAAAAATCAGAGGAAAATTTCCACGTCACAGTTTTATGAAGATGCTTCCAAGTCGCACATAGCTAAGTACGTTAGGAGAGTGAACTGCTGACTCCTTAATTAAAAGCAGCAAAGCCTACTCCTAAATCAAAGTGTGACATCGCTATTTCAAAATACGGTACCCTTCAAAAAAATAAAGACAAGCAGCAAGAAGCTGGACACGTACTTGGAAGTATTACTTGGCATTTCTTACAGAGGTTGCTGCAATACCACATTGCCAGGCTACGCAGAATTTCCCCTCCAAAACTCTCATCCGTGAGCCTGGGAAGCAGAAAGGCGATAAAACAGCCCCAGCTCGGAGGGAGATGGCCCTAAACTAAGGAGGAGATTAACTTCTTCGCGTGAAGTTTCCTACGTGCGAATCACAACTGCCCACTAGAGTGAGAAATAATTCACAAGACCTCAGCCAAACTCGATGGCATCACCCGCATTAATCACGAAAAGGCGGAAAACCCAGCGCCCAGCTCCCGGTACCGGCTCCCCGGAACATTCCCGGCGTGTTTTCAGAAGCAGAGCACCCGAGCAAGTGACTCATCCCTCGGTACTTGCAAGGGAATAATTTTTCCTCTCTAAAGGAATGGTGCTCGCTCTTGGCGGATTTATTCATTCAACTCAGGTTTTCAAACTCGTGTCACGGGTTGGGTTTGGGTTTAATTCCGAGGAGGACAGTGAGTAAGCGAGTGACCGCCGCTGGGAATGTCCAAAGAGGATTATTTTACCTTGAGAAAGGTGATGTGTGGGGCGCCTTTTTTTTTTTTTTTTTTTTTTTGCTGCTGCTGCAATTACAGATTTTATGTTTTCAAGCTCAAAAAGAGCAGGAGGCATCAGAAAACAATCCGGTGTGAAAGGGCTCGGCTCACAAAAGCCAGGGGAGGATTTTTTTTTTTTAATTTTTTTTTTTTTTTGGTACACTGGATTTTCTTCGGAATTACATAAACAGCGGTGTTTTTAAGTCGGTCTTTCGCAGACAGAAGGGGGGAAAATTGTGACTCAGTTGGCAAAGGGAGGGGTTGCACGCTCCACCGTCCCTATTCCTCCCGATTACCGTTAGCATTTCGCCAGTTTTTACAGAAATCCGGCCCGCTCGCGTCCTATTTTAAAAGAAAACAAGCTCCCTCGTCACCCGGCCCCTGAGTCAGGCTGTTTAAAGAGGGATTAATTTATTCTCCCAGACACGGTGTTTGTTCCATCGGGGTTTTGTTAGAGCCCGGTGGAAGGTTGTTTTTTGGGTTTGGTTTTTTTTTTATTTTTATTTTTGGCGGGGGGAGAGAAAAACAAACAAAAAAAAAAGCCAAAAAAAAAAGAGAAGAAGCGATTTCGGTTTTTTGGGGGGAAAAATTTTTTAAAAAAATTTAAAATATAACCACTGCCCTCTTTCTTAAAAAAAAAAAAAAATGCAAGGAAAAAGGTTGCGGGGCGGCGGCGGCGGAGCGCCGTGCGCGACCAGCGCGGGGGAGGCGGCGGGGAGAAAGTGCAGGAGGGAAAGGAGGGAAAAGCGCTGCCGGCGGCGCGGGGCCGGGGCAGCCGCTGCCCCGGGCGGGCCGGGCCGGGCCGGGCCGCGCCGCCGCCGCGGGCCGGGCCGGGGGAGGCGGGCGGGAGGCCGGGCGGCGGCGCTGACTGACAGCCCCGGCCTAGCGGGGAGCCCGGCGGGCGGCCGCCCGCCCGCGGCCGCTGAGGGGAGGGGGGGCGCGGGCAGCGCCGGCCGCCGCGGGGCCTCACCTGAAAGAGGAACGCGGTCCAGTTGGCCTCCATGGCGGGGGCGTCCCGGCCCTCGGCGGGCGGCGGCGGCGGCTCCGGCGGCGCGGTCCCCCCCTCCCTCCCCCGGGCCCCAGCTACATGGAGCCGACAACAAAGCGGCGGCGGCGGCGGCGGCTCAACATGGCAGCGCCGAGCGGCCGCTTCCGCTAACCTCCGGGCTGCACCACTGCGGCCCAGAGGGGGGAGGCGGCGGCGCGGCGGCCCGGCGGGGCGGCGCGGGCCCGGGCCGCCGCGGCGCCGCCCCCGCCGCCCCCCTCGCCTCGGGGCGGGCGGCGGACCCGGGGCGGCGCGGCGGGGCGGCGGGGCGGGCGGCGGGGCCGGGGCGGCGCGGCGGGCCGGCCGCCCCCCCCGCGGGGCTGGCAATGGGCCGGTCCCGGGCTGGGGAAGCCGAGGCGAGCTGTGGCGAGAGAAGATGGAGGAGCGGGCGAGGTGTCCAGGGCCGCCGCCGCCGCCTCGCCGCGCCCCGGCCCGGCCCGGCCCGCGGGGGCCGCCCGCGCCGCCCGCCCTCCCCTTCTCCCCTCCCCGCCTGCCCGCCCGCCCGCCGCCCCCGCCCGCCGCGCAGGGAGGGAGCCGCGGGGGCGGCGGCGGCGGCGGGGGGCGGCTTCGCCCGCGGGTGCGGGCCGGCGGCGGGCGGAGGCCCCGCACATGCCGCCCCGCCCGCGGCGGCGGCAGCAACAGCAGCAGCGCCGCGACCCGCCGGGCCGCGGGGGCGGAGGGGGGCGGCGGGGGAGCGCGGGGCCGCCCCGGGGGTCGCCCGGCGCCGCGCCGGCCTCGGCCCAGCCGGGCATCGGCTTCGGCCCAGCGGGGCTGCCGCGGCCCCTGCCGCCGGGCTCCCCGGGCCTCGCACCCCGCCGGGCTGCGGTGCCGCGGCTCCTGGGGTGCGGAGCCCTTCATCAGCGCGGCCTGGGGGCAGCGGCAGCCCCGCGGCCCGGCTGCTCAGGCCGGGCTCCCCGCGGGCTGGGACGCGCTCCCGGCCGGGCTGCGCGGCCCCGCTGCTGCACGGCCTCTGGCCCGGCTCCCGGCGATCGGGGCCTCCGCGGCCCCCTCCCCGGCAGGCTTTCCGACACACGTCAAAGCAGCAAACTGACCGGGTTTGCTTGTATCTAAGGCATCTTCAGCGCAGCACCTGAATGCAAATCAAAGCCACAAGCAATTAAGTATATACTTACCGTTAATTACGTGTTTACACACATCAAGCACATCCTTGACAAGCGGTCGGACGGGGCCCCGAGCTCCCGGCGTTCCTCGTGCCTCCCCGGTGCACTCGGGGGACGGGGACGGACGCGGGTGCAGGGGGCCTCTGCGCCGCCGCCTGGGGTGGCCCTGCGAGGGGCGTCTGGCATTTCTCCTGCAAGCACGGGAAAAACACGAGTGCAGCAGGTGAAACTGGGAGAGGATGGATGCTTTAAAACTAGACCTCTGCTCATAGGCAAGGGCCGTCTTCCCCAGGGCTGGGGGGAGATGAGAACAGGCTTACAAGGCTTTATTTTTTTTTTTTTTCCCCTGGCTCCGATCAATCCTCTTTGCCCAGGCCCAGATCCATGCTGAGCCGCACTGCGCGTCCAAGGCCGTGGTGGTACCCGCTTCACCAAAACCACCCAGCAGGTCAGGCGTGTGAAGAAATACAGGCACGTCACTGCGGGCTTCCGTGCAGCTTGACCTCAGTAAGCCGGGCTAAATATGGCTCACGTCGATGAAGTTTCCTATAGTACTTCCTCCCCAATGGGAGAGCCGGGTGGTTTTTCTTGTCTCCTGTTACAGATAACGCAAAGGCCGGTCCCGAAGCCCCGGCTCTGCGTAACGCCGGTGCCGCGCTGCTGCGGCGGGGAGGGGGGACAGTGGGGACCGAGCGGCAGAGGACTCGTCGGGGATCCCAGCCCGCCAGCTCGGCCATCGCTTTGTGCAATCTTGGGCAAGTCACCTGGCTCCTGCGGCGCTGGTCCTCAGCCCTCCCCGAGCGTTTCTTCACTTTGCAGGAGCATTGCAACACAGTAGTTTTTCTGTTCAGAGTGCCGCTTGCGATTGTTTCGCGCCTCTCAGGCTATCTGCTAGCTTTTTTCCTTGAAACCCCTGTGAGTTTGACTAGTCGAGTGATTATGTCAAAATCTGTTTGCATTAAAAAAAAAAAAAAAACTGTTTCTCGGCCTTGTGACCCCAGAGGAAAGTTGGTGGCTATGTGCCCGGGCGGCTCGGCTGCCTGGAGTGGCCCGACCCGCTCAGGGGCACCCGCACGTCCGAGAGTCCGTCTGCCTCGGGGAATTTGGAGCCTGCTTGTTTTTGACCACCCCCGTAGACCACTGTGCTGATGCGTGCGGCGGGCAGCGCTGGAAACGTGCAAAATATCCCCCTTGCTCTGCAGAAGCTCTGACTTAGGAAAAACAAACCAAAAAAAAAAGGAGTGAAAGGGGTTTGCTAGCGCACGTGCAACAGGCGTGCTCAGCCCTGCCGGGACCGCGCCGGCCCGGCTCGCCCGCGGAGCGTTGGTTCTGCTCGGCAGAGATGCTCTCCCCAGCCGCGGCGCAGGGGCAGCCGCAGCGTTGCCCCCCCCCCCCGCGTCCCGCTGCTGGCATAGCACTGAGTCATCGAAGAAATCCTGATGAGCATGTAGGAGGCTAAACTCCACGTTTTTGTTGGTTTTACAACTAAAGAATCAAGAGGGGATACGGGAACAAAACCTAGAAGACTCAAAGCCTTCTTACTAAGTTGGAGGAAAGGGAAACAGAGCTGGAGCCCGCTTTCCTCTCGACGGCGTCGGCCCCTCTCGCACACCCGACACATCCCGCAACGGGGCAGCAACCGCCGAGAGAGAGCTGCGTTGGGAGCAAAGCGATCTGAGGCTCCGCAGATCATCCCCGGGGGGAGAACAAGCTCGCAGGAGCCGTATTTATAAAGGGCAAGTCTATGCCAAACCCAACGAACTTTCCTTTACCCAGAATTATAACTGGAAATATAAAAAGCCACAGTGTTTGAAAACACATATTTACATTATATATGCCCCAAAGCAGAACAAACAAAGGTTAGATTTGTAAACCCTCCATCTTAATTAAAGCAGCACTGCTTTGGACAAACCCACAAAACAGGTGGCTTGAAGTGTTGTGTTATTTAATTTATACCTTCCAGCTCCCTTAGTCATCGAGCTGGGACAGCGATAGCATCAGCAGCCACCCTGCTGCCGCTCCGGTACCCGCGGCAAGCGTGCAAAGGGAATTTCCATGGGCCCATTTACCACCGTCCCGAGGCTGCTCTTTTCTGCCTTTTCAAACAAAAATCTTCCCTCCTTTCTTCCTCAGCACTTCCCAAGCTGTTGGGAAGGTCAGGAACGCTGCCGGGGCTGCCGGGGTGTCCTCCACCTCCAGCGTCTGTGCCGAGCCGGTTGTGGGGAGTCTCCCGGGGACCAGGGCAGCACCGGGGCTGCCCCTCGGTGCCACCGCCACGCTCTGCCCGACGTCGGCACTGCCGAAACCCCCGCACAGCCCTTGGCCGCTCACGTGCCCTCTGGCCACCCCGCACGCGGCTCCCCAGGGACATCCGCCTCCAGAAGCAGCAATACCCACGGGTCATTTGTCAAACCCACCTCGCGGCGCGACTCGGAGAGAGAGGAGCCGTTTCCTCCACCGTGCTCAGCCACGAAACAGTTAATAAAGTGCCTATTCGCACAGGCGCCATTAGCTGTCCTGCCTGCTCGGGGAAGCCGGGCAGGGCAGGGGGATGCAGCTCCCCTCCCCGAACCCGGGAGCCCCAGAAGGACCATCTAAACTCTCCCCATTTTATCCCATTATCCTTGCAGAAGCCCCCTGCGCGTTAGGACCTGTACCGGGACACGAACGATAAAACGATAATTTGCTTTTCTGCTGTCTGCACATCTCCCACGGTCACAGAGCGGGTGAGTTGGGCTGGGCGAGAGCCTGCCCTGCAGCACCCGTGCACCCTCCTCACCCGGCACCTTCAAAGCCGCAGCGCTTTCCCCCAGCCCCTGCCTGCCTGCCGACACGCCGTGCTCTGATTTCGTTCGGCGAGCATGTGCTTGCATTGCTAAGAATAGAAAATGTTGTCAAATATTTCAGCTTTAGAGGAGCCCCTTTCTGTTTGTGCTCTGCTCCCCGAGCGACGCGGCGGGCTTTGAATTTCACAGCTCCATGGGGCTGAAGAGCCCTCAAGTGTGTAAATAAGCTGCAACACGTTACCGAGAATGTGCTCCCCGCAGGCAGTTTCCCTTCAGCTGCTTCCCAACTTTGTGTCTTCTCTGGTTTCTCTCTTTGCAGCCTCAGCTTCCCTCTCAAACTGACCAGGGAAGCTAAAAAGAGGCAGTAAAATACATCACTGGGAAGCGCAGGTTGAGGCAGAGCGTGTGCCCGCTGCGAAGCCTCAGCCGCCGTCCCATGCCGGCTCACGCCATGGGAAGATTCGGTGTCCCCCAAAGAGCATCCCACCACATCCCTCTGCCCAGCGCCCGCTGGACAAGTGCGTCCCTGCAGCAAAACCTGGGTGGGGCAGACAACCCATTTGCTAGGCAGAGGGCAAGGGAAAGCTCTCGCCAGACGGCTGCCCACAGTCGTCATCTCTGCCACCACGCGAGCCTGCTGCCACCCATCCCACCGTCCCGTCTGTCCCGCGCCCTCGGGCAGCGGTGGCAGCGATGCCCTGCCCGCACCATGCCAGGGCCACCCCTGCCCGCACCATGCCAGGGCCACCACGCATGCCTGCCCCGGGGCTTGGCGGGAGCGCTGCCGCTGCGGAGAGAGCACCGTTGCCTTCACGTAATTAGCGCATCTGAAAGATCGCTCCACTTTTCAAAAGAGGAAAATAGGATGCAGGAAATTACCAGCCAGCTTGGCTGAATCACCACAGAAAGGCACTCCGACAATCAACGGAGAAGAAGCAAGAAGCCACTCAAAGGGAAGGAGCCTCGTTAGCAGGGCTCAGCAGGGATGGCTGAACGCTGCTCGGTTCTCTGTTTTCATGTTTTCAGCACCAAACTTTCAGGTGTGTGCCGCTGCAGCAGTGATGTGCAAGGAGGTAGGGAGGGAAACTGGAAAAGCCAGCGTGATGCCCACAGTGGTGGGGTCGTGGTGCCACAAGGGCCGCATGCTGTCCTGGCAGCGGGGAGACCTCCGGGTCCGTACGGAGACGGTGTCGGCTCCCACCACGCACTCGCCTGCCCAGGGCTCCCCGAGAGCCGGGCGATGCCGTGCCCCCCGCCAGGCAGGAAAAGCGGGAGCGTTAAGGCTGCTCAGTGCTTTCAAGCATTCCCTGGTGAAAGCATTCCCATGCCAAACATCCCTGCAATGGTCGCTCCCTGAACTCTTCCCTGCCCGCTGTTCCTGGGGCACCCACTGTCCCCCCTCGGCTGCCCTCCCTGGGATTTCATCGTCCTCCCTACTCTTTGCCGTCCCCGTGAATCCGGCGCCATCCCCTCTCCCCGCGGTGCCGCAGCAGGCAGATTCCCACTTTCCCACAGCCTGATCTTTGCCCTCCCAGGGCGCACGGCACCGCTGGGGGCTGCCTCCCTTCTTCCATGGCTCCACTGTGCATGCCACGGCCGCGCGGGAGATGCTCAGTCCTGGCCAGCACGGCCCACGGGATGGCGGCCAGCGAGCCGCGGCCGAGGAGGAGCAAGCACGGCTATGTTTAGCCCTGCCGCCGGCGGGCAGCACGCCGAGAAAGTGGCGTTATCTCTTCCCACCTCCTTGTCCTCAGCTGTGCCGGAGCTAATCTCTGCTTGGCACCTTGAGCGGCGGAGCTGCCCCACGCCACGAGCACCCAGTGTCCTTTTGTTATTATTTCAGTTATCTCCCTCACAACTTTTTCCCACAAAGCAGCTGCGGAACAGCGGGAGAGCTGCCCTCCCTGCCACTCGCCACGCTGGCTCTGGGGACGGGTGGCAGGCTGCTGGCTTTGCCACCGTCCTCAGGCACGTGCAAAATTACTGCCCGTGCCCCAAAAGCGGGGCCACCCGTCTCTGCTGCTGCCCGCTGCGGGTGCACGCCCGGGGGACGCCCCGGGGCAGCCCGGAGGCAGCCAGCCCTCGGAGGGGTGCACAGTGCCGGGGCACTGATGCCATGCAGCGCCGATTGCCCACCCTTCTCACCAAATACTCGGTTCTACGCATATATATGATTTATATGTGATTTACACAGAGACATGCAGATATTCAGCGTTTTCTGTTTTGTAAAAGGACGTTTCAGAGACCCGCTGGCAGGTGCTCACCGGCCCCTGCCCAAGCGCACCGTCCGCCCCGCACTGCCCTTGGCGCTTCGCCTTTGAGCAACCGCTGCTGCTCTCCAAAAAAGCATCCACAGTTTGATTTGAAAACTTAACGAGACAGAGCATGTACCAATTACTTAGCGGCACACTCCTCCGGTTAATCACCAGTGACCATTTTTAGTAATAATTCCTGCGGGGCCGAGGACGGCAGGGAAACATCCGCTCCTGCCTCGCTCCCCTTCCCACCATCTGCCCCGGCTCCTCCTGGGCGCGGGCTGTACGGCAGCAGGCACATAAGGTCAGTGCATTTAGGGAAAAACACGGCCACTGAATTAGAGCAGCCGAGCCGGCGAGGAAATCCTAGCGCTAATCCCTGATCTTTCACTGACACACGGCAAAGCTTGGGCAAGCTGGCTGCCTCCCTCCTCCCCAGCCACAGCTGGAAAACACGGATAATGCTGCATTACCTTCCCTGCAGGGCTGCTGCGATTAATAGCAGCGAAGAGCTCAAAGTCCTTCGGGGAAGGGAACGGGGATAGCAGGGATTAATACCCAGCTAGATGGCTGTGGTCCCCCGGGACCCACTCGTGCCTCTGCCAACACCGTGCCCCGTTTTCTTTATTCTTTGATATTTAGTTTGTTGGGTTTTTTTCTGGGACCTGGGGTGTTGTTTAATCTCATTTGGCAGCTATGGATTGTCTCCAAAATAATCAATGTTTGTGCATTCATCTGCATTGCTCAGCTGATCCTGCGGGGATCAGCATCCAGCACCGGCAGGAGCCTCGGGCAGAGCAGCCCCGCTCCGGCGGGGCAGCGAGAAAGCGGGCGGCCACCGGAGCGGGGCTGCTCTGCCCGAGATTCCCACCAGCCAAGGAACCAACTCCACGTTTCCCACAAACCAGGCAGGAGACGATGCTCCCCGCGCCTTCCCTCCGGCCTGCAGCTTCGCAACGTGCGCTTTAAAGATACACACGCGTGCGGGGACGGAGAGGCACCGCGGCCAAAGGAGGCAGAGTCAAATCCAACCCAGAGCTGCGCAGAGGATGTTTTTCCCAAGTTTAAAACAATATCAAAAATCACTAGAAAAATACAGTCCTTTGTCAGAAGGAAAATAGCCCGAGTTCAGCATACTGCCAAGCTTTTAATTTTTAGATTTCCACTGGCATTTCTGCAGCCTCTCGGCATCCCAGCGAGTAAAACAGCTCTGGGTCCACGCTGGCAAATCTTCCCAGGTAAGACATCCGTGCGGTCTAAGCCAGGATCCGTCACATCATCGGCTTCGCAGGGTGCAACCAAGTCATGCAAGAAACGGGTATTTTAAAAAAAAAAATATTATACGTGAAGCGTGACTCGCTAGCTGACTCATAGAAATATGAAACTCACTTAAGGGATGAATTAGAGCTATTAGAATACAGAGGTAATTACTCATGCGAACAATGCCCTTCTCACCTCTTTAATGATTACACAAATTAGCGCATAAAATTATGTTAATAGCCCTACAACTGTTGCACATAGAGGCAGCCCTCCGGTCGGGAGGGGACGAGCCGCAGCAGGCTGAGCCCGGACCCCCGCGCCGAGGCTGCAGCCCATCGAGGAGCAGGCAGCGCGGGCAGGGACGTCAGGCAGCGCGGTCTGACTCACTTGCCTTCTTCAGGAGAGCGGGAGAGGGATTTTAGGGAATATTTGTTACACAGAACTTCCTGGAATCTTCTTTTTTTTTCTTTTAAATTCAGCTATTTGAAATAGCTTCAACTGCAATTCAAGATAAACCGCTCTTCACTGTGCAGGTGCAGCGAGGATTATTTTGCAGTCGGCATAGTGGACTCTCACCAAAGCTGTAGCTATTTTTAGCCCATCTAGAAATTACTATAATTCTGCCGTACAGCTAAAAACTGTCTGCTGTTATCAAGAGCAAGAAACCTCGAGCCACGGCTAACACGAACAGACCAATGAATGAGTCTGCTGTTCTAAAGCAGAAGTTTCTGTTCAAAAAGAAAAAAAAAAACAAAACAAAACCAAAACAAACAACAAAAAACCCCAAACTGTGGTTTCGAGGAGAAACCACGAGTTTTCTAACCATTTCTATTTCAGCGCGAACGTTAGGTTTATTAAGTACTCCGCTATCGGTACGATGCGCGATTAAGGACGGATTCCCTCCCTCCCCGCTGCACTTCCCAAACTGTTTGCACAATGAAGGCAGTATCGCGCTGGGCTGCCGCCGGGCAGCTGCGCCGGCCGAGGGCAGGACAGAGGGGCCACACAGCTCCGGGGCAGACAATTGCCCTCAGTGTACCAACAAAGCGGCACTATCGGAAGCGCAGGACCGTCTGAAAAGGCAGATTCCCCGCGTAGGAACGGCGGAGAGCTGCTCCAGCGCTGCTGGATTGAAAACGTGGTGGCACCGGGGAGGTAACGCCGCGGGCGCCGAGGGCGGCTGCCGGCCCGCTTCCACCGGGAACGTGCAACCCGCTGTGAAACCCACCCGCTTTTGTCCTTGCGCTGGAAAACAAAACGATTTAGGGAAGGGGGTTAAGTTTGGCTGGCCCCTCCGCTTTCATAAAGGCGTTTCCATCTTCCAGTTCCTACCCCTTTCCATTTTCTTCGGAGCCAATGGAAACCAATTGAACACCTTCATAAAAGACACACTCGGTGCCTTGGGTTTCATCTGTTTAAATCCTAGAAAATACGCTCCCAGAGTAAGCGCCAGCGGAACAGCTAACGTGGTCTGACTGCTGCCTTCCAGCGGAACCTGTTCCCGCTAATTTACGTAAGACATTAAAATAAATGGAAGCAAGTTGTACCCAACGGCCGCAGCTGGGCGAGTGGGTGCCTCACGAGGTCCGCGCCTGGAAGCCGGCGTTCCCCGTGAGGGAAGTTGAGCCGGCGCTGACTCAGGCTCATTTCCATCCTCAGCCCGAGAAGCCAAAGGGGGAAAAGAGGGGGCGCGGGGCTCCCCGGGCCGTGCCTGGCAGCAGCGACTGCTCCCGAGCCTCGGCTGACTCCAAACCACCTCGGTAACAAAGTTAACGAACTCACAGAGACATGGTGTAATTAAAAACCAAGAGTATGTTATAAGGCACAGACTTCTCCACGTCTCCTGGCGCTATCAGAACTGGTTTATAGCACATTCCTGAGATATTAAATTAATTCCTCTATTTGTAAAGTCCATTACGTCAAGCAGAGAACACACTACTCCCCCCGAAGACAGGGAGCCATGCTGGCTGCTGCGGATGAGAACCAGAAATTAAAAACCAAGGCAGCTGGGGAAAGCCTTGGCTCACCCAACGAAGCGGGCTGTCCTCCTCCAGCAACCGCGCGTCCGGCTGCTCACAGCACGCCGCCAGACGAGATTTTACAGGGGAAAAAAAAGGTCTAGAGGCACGAAAGGCAGCAGAGCTCCGCGCTGTCAACAGTTTTATTACAGGATCTCAAAGCGCTTTACAAACACCAGCGCCGAGCAGCACCGTGAGGTACACACCGGAGAACAAAGCGGAGGGGCCGGTGGCGTCGCCGGGGCAGACGCGCGGCAGCAGGAACGCGGAGCAGCAGGTCGTCGGCGACCTCGCCTCTCTCCCTTCGGTGCGGAAAGCCAAAACGAGAGAAAGGACTCCAGTGTTGCTCCGTTCCCTTCCATTTTCCAAGCGAAATGAAAACGCAGCGTTTCCACTGAACGGGGAGGATCAGCAGCCTTCTTGCAGAGGTGCGATGCCCATCGGGTCTTTATGAACTCGACATCCGGAGCTTTGCGCGAAGGTGCAGAGAAACACCGCTGTTACCACCTCCTCCTCGGCAGAGTTCGGCGCCCTCCCGCGCTCCCCCCCCGAGGAGGAACAGCCTTTCTGCGGGGTGACGTTTGCTACAGCTGCAAACCACTTGGAGACAATCTCCGAAGCGAACAATTGTCAAGTATTTCCCGCTCACGTAGCTCAGCGGCACGCGACAGAACCGGGAGCCGAGGCGTCGCCCCTCTCCGTGCACATCCCTCACCTGCCAGCTCTCCGTTGCCAGGACCACGCCTGACGTTTTCAAAGCCCTCCTGCACCTCGACCGTTACATCTTGTACTTCCATAGCTTGAAGTCACCTGAACCACCCCTTAATTAGCGCTCCGGCATGTTAATTAGCTCCTTATGAACTTGCTTAGAACCACTGGCCTGGACTCCCTGGGTCAGAACCCGCTCTCGTATTTCAAAGCGGGGACTGTAACCCCCTTTCGCCAGGGTCCCGGCCTCCTTCGCTCTTCCTCCCCTGTGAAGCTCGCTTTCTTCCCCAACGCCACGCAGCCAGAGAGCAATCCTCCCCAAACGCCACTTCGGTTCAGTCACACCAAACTCCTCACGTTTCCTTTTGTGAAAGAAAAGGTTTTGCCTCCCTGAGCACACTCATAACCCAACTGTAAAACCGCTCCCGCCTCACCTTTCTTCCACACAGGTGACAGAACCCATCAACGCCCACAAGGGTTTGGGGTTTTTTGGGCCAAACTTCCCCTTTCAACAGCAGGCACCTACGTGCCGCCAAGCACGCGCCGCTCGCTCCGCTCCCTTGTTTCCCACCCCCGACTACAACCTCCGCTGGCAAGAGCCACCCCACCTTCGCGCTCCCCCAACTCACCCCGCTCACCTCTACCCTTCTCCTTTTCCTCCCACCTGGCATCGCCCCACTCGAGCACCTAGGGCAAGTCCGTTGTCCGTAACAGCTTTCACCTTCTCCCCCCAATACAGCGCTTTCGCTATCAGAATTTCATAACTTTTGGAAAAAAGTACATCTCGCGTACACACCTTCGGCAATACAGCATTGCTGCAGGGAAACAACGTTCTGTACCAACCTACTGCCTGCCACCGCCGCACACGGCACCCTTCACGGTGTTACGCGCGCCAGGCTTAAAACCCAAATCTGCTAATCCTGCCCCAAACGCAAATCCCGGTTTACAATAAAGCAACCCTCCTGCCCGCTCCCTACGGGCCGCTCCGTTTCCCTGCCATACCGAAGCAGGCGGCAGTCCCTCCTTTCTGAAAAGCCAAGCGCGCGCTCTTTACGCAGTACCCTACTTAAACATTAACGCGATCGCCGCCTGCGCTGCGCTCCCTAGGACACTTCTATAAACCGGCAGTTCTGTTGGGCGGGAAGAGACGCCTTTCTGCTCCGCGCCGACTTCGCTCTTTAATTCACTGTAAATTAAAGATCTTCACACCTAAGCACTGTCGCTTCATCAGACAACCGAAGGAATACGCACGCACTTCCCACAAAGCCATGCCAATATTCCCCTAGGGAAGGGGTGGCGTTCCCAGCCCGGCCTCGAGCTGCGCACGCCGCAGGGGCGCGATTACCCTGCGCCTACGCCAGCGACAACGGCTCAGCAACCTGCCGCAGGAACCGGCTCCTCCGCAGCCTCGCTCGCCTCCTGCGTGCCGACACTCGAGCCTGCAGGCACCGCCGAGGTTTGCACACACGCTTCTACCCGTATTTATTTCCAAGAGGATTGCGGGGGGAGCGCTGAGCCCGATTAATCTCATGTTTTTCCCCTTTGTGATCCCTTTAGAAGGGTATCGTTAGCAACAACATTAATACTAAAGCATCCGCTTTTAAGCGGTGAGAATTCTCTTTTCCCCTACTCGTATAATAAATTCCACCCATTTCCCAGGGAACCGATCCTTTATTTAGGAGAAGCTCAAACATCAACGCTTCCTGTGAAACACTACAGCTCTGTTGAGCACAAAAGCCTTTTGTCTGAAAACTTGCGATTTCACAATGCTACAGTGGCAAGCAAAGACTAAGACCCTTAGCAACAAATGATGACAGCCATGCATGTTTTTTTAAAAATTTTATTTGTCAAAGAAAAAAAGGCAATAGCCAATTGAAAACCTACTTAATCTTTAACTCCAATTTTTGTCTTTAAATTTAGCGAAATGACTTATTGGTTTACTTTTTTTTTTTTTGTTAAACAAACCCCCCTTTTTCCCCTTTAACGTTTACCATCTACTCGTGCTGAATCCTTCCAAGGAGATTGCTCCAGCGTACCTCTCCAGGTCCTCGCTTTGCTCCTTTTACCAAAAAAATGAAAAACTCCATCGTGCATCTTAAGGGCTCCAATCGTCAAAAATAGGAAAAAAAAAAAAATCTTTGGAATAGCCAATTGAGTTGAATAAAAAAAATCCACACGAATGCGGTTTGGTTGGGGCAGGAATCCACTCCTATGTTCCTGGTAATTTGATCCCGCTCCATGAATCCTTGTAATTCAGCCTCCCTATCCTATCCACATTATGATTTGAATCCAATGATCCAGCTCCAAGGATTGGGATCCAGTGAGCCCTCTCCAATCCAAACCTTTATAACCAGCAAAACCAAAAAAGAGGAGGCAAAAAGTTAGATACTGTAATGAAAAAATAGGATTCTGGGGAATGATCAGTTATGTTTGCCATCAATTAATACAGATGTACATTAATAACTATCAATTCCCCAAAACAAACTTTTGAATGGTGATGCTCAGATACTTTTTAGAAATGTTAATTACTATTTGGAGGAAACATCGTAATATTTACAATATGTCAACTGAAAATGCCAACAAACTCATTGCTCGTACGGTGGTGCACTACAGGTTTTGTGGTTGCAAAAAATGTTTATGAAACTGGAAAAGCTTACTGCTAAAGCTATCCACCTACTGTATGTCTAAACTATAGCTAGCACTCCCAGCTGGAAGGTAACAAAATTAACTAACTGGAGTTTTCAAACATATTGGTGAGTCAATTGTGAATTAGTCTGAGGGGGCAGGGCTGAGACTTACGAAATTATTCCCAACTAGGTTTTCTATTTTTGCTTTCATTCTGATACTTAAAAAAAATGAAATAGCAACGCTGTATCAGTCACACAGAGGACATGCAGATTTTAGCAGTATTGATATTATACTCTGATTTAAAGATACCCTTGATCTACTACAAGTGTACGAATACTACGTAACATTAACACTTGTAACCAAATGCTGCATGACGAAGTAAACCAATACTCCCGCCCCCGTCCCAGTTTATTCCTTTAAAAAACTAGAATGGAATAGAGAATTACAAAAGCAAGTATTTAGCACAATTGCCCCCCAAAAAAAAGTTTTAAAGAAAAGAGCAATTGTAGTCTGCGGTAACTAGAACATGCCTGAAGCGACACGTAGGTGCACGTACTCAATTAACCTGTCTCTCAGTATAAGGTCAATACTGCCAAGTTCATCTGTGACAATAGCACTTGGAGTCATACCATTGCCTCCATTATTGATCTGATCCTCCTCAATCCTCCTTTTGACAATCCTAAAATGATTGACATGTGCTCCACAATCCTTTAATCCAAAGCATTCTTAATCCATCTCTTCAGATATGTCTACAGAAAGACACACGAAAAGGCAAGATAAAATATAAGATCCCCCAGAAGAGACAAGTTAGCCACAAACATCCCAACATCCCCAGCTCGTATAAACCATAGCTGAACACTGAGACATTTACACAGCAATACCACAGTTCGGAGAATGTTGGTATTTAACTAGAACTAAATCGAAACAATCCTGACTGACATCAATTAAAATACAATTTACCAAAGACATGAGGGGAATGTTGATGTTAAGGAGCAAATACTCACTAGGGATTTTACACAAGAATGCAATTCAACACTTCAGCCAATTTGAATAAAACAGTTTGAATTAAAAAAAAAAATGAAAGACTGTACTAAGTAAAGGAAAACTGTGTACAACATGGGGTTCTACAAAAAGATCAGAGCTAGTGATCATTTATGTACGAGATCGGGATCTGCTGTGGCGGGGAGAGTAGCGTGGAGATCCTCTGCTTCTTCTTGGGGAATAACTGCGGCTTCTGCTGTTGCTTCGACTACGGCTTCTGCTACGACTACGGCTGCGTGACCGAGATCTTCCATAGCTTGGACTTCTTGGGCCATCAACTTTAACACGGATGTAGGCAGTTTCTCCCTATTGAATAGACAGAACTTTCGATTGAAAAGTCTAGGCTTTAGGGCCATCTTTTTAGGCATGCTGACAGACCGAAGATATCGTTTACTACGGCACAGAAATAGACGCCAAAGCTTTAAAGTCTATCTCCTGACAAACTGACCACAGACTTATTTAGCTGCTTTGTACGTAAACAGTGAACACCACACGTTCCTTACCTTCGCATCCTACTGTTAAGCCCCTTGTATCCAATTCTGGCCAAAGAAAGTAAGTATGAAACCTACCTCATGAGATCTAAATTTAGTGTTATCCAGTTTTCGCACAGCGTAGGTCATATCTTCCTTCCGTACAAACTCCACGACACCAGTGCCATCTCGGAAAACATCAGCATAACATACATCACCTGCTTCACGCATGTGATCCTTTAAATCCTGCCAACTTCCACTTGGAGGCAGCCCTATATAAAAAGCAAGACGTTACTTTAAAACCGGATTACATCCTCACCTCCTGTAGTTGCACAGCGTCACCTCGCAGCAAACAAAAGAGACTGTTGAGCAAGCAGACGGGCTGCCTCGAGGAGCTGCCAGCACCGTACGGGCAGCGCTTCTCCCCGGCTACGCGAGGCGATGCTTTTTAAGGAACGACTTGGAGCCGCATCGCCCCTCGCTGGGAAGCTTGCCTGGAGGAGCCCGGGGGAGCACTTGGGCTAAGAAAGAGGAATGACTCACCCGAGACGATCACTCTGTACTCCGAGCGCCGGGACGGGGGGCCGTACCTGCCCCGAGGGGCTCCGCCTCCTCCGCCGCCGCCGCCGCCTCTGCCGGTGCCCCGGCCGCTCCGAGGGAACTCCACGCGGAGGCGATACCCATCGTAATCGTAGCCGTCCCGCCCGTAGACGGCGTCCTCCGCGTCCCTGCGGGACGGGACGGGGCGGTGAGCGCGGCCGCCCGCCCCCCCGCGCCGCGCCCTGCCCACGCACCGCCCCCCCGCCTTTGTTCCCGCTTCCCGCCGCCCGGCCCCGGCCCCACCCCGCGCCTCCCGCCGCCCCCCTCCCCGGGCCCCCCCCCCGGCCCCCGCAACGCCGCGGGGCCCCGTTAGCGCGGCCCGAGGAGGGCGGGGGGCCAATGCTGCACGGGCGGGGGGAGGCGGCTCCCGGGCGGCCGCCCCCGCCTCAGGCCCGGGGCTGGGGGGGGGGGGGGGGGACACGGACACGACACGGGCCGCGGCGGGGCCCGAGCCCCCCTCACCCGGGGGCGGTGGTGGGGGGTGGCGGGGGCCTCACCTGGGGTCCTCAAACTCGACGAAGGCGAAGGGCGGGCCCCCGCGGCGGTTCTTGAGGTCGATGTCGCGGATGGCCCCGTACTTGTAGAAGACGTCCTCGATGTCCTTGGTGCGGATGTCGGGGGGCAGGTTCCCCACGTAGATGCGGCAGTCGTTGTTGCCGGCTGGGCCGCGGATCACGCCCCCTCCGGACATGGCAAGGTCAGCAATGGCTGCGGCGGTGGAGGGCCGGAGCAGGGAGAGCGGGCGGGCGGGCGGGCGCGGGGCCGGGCCGGGCAGACGGGAGCGCACACGCCGCCTCCCCCAACAACCGCTTCAAAATGGCGACGGCGGCTCCCCTCGCGCTCCTACTGCGCGCAGCGATTTCACTCCGGGACGCAGCACCTCCCGCGCCCACGGCGAACGGGGCGGCGCCCGCGTCTTCCGCCGCGCCCTCACTCCCCCGTCCTGCGCATGCGCGGCTCTGGAGGAAAGTAGTTCCTCCTTTCTCGCTCCTCGGCAGCTCCACCGAAGACGCCGAACCTGTGCTGCCGGTGCAGCTCGCGAGCGCGAGGGTGCGGCGAGCTCGCCTGTCCCCCAGAAAGCCCGCGGCGGGGGCAGAACGCAATCCGCGGCCGCCGTTTTCACGGCGGCAATCCGTATGGCGTCACATCCGGTGCGGCGTCCGCGCCAAGAAGGCCCGGCCGGGGCCGGGGAGGGTGTATCCCACAGTGCATCGCGGCGCCGCTTGGCGCCAAGGCGCGCGGCGTGTCCCACAATGCACCGCGGTGGGGCCGTGTGCAGCGGCCGTGGGGAAGTGGGCGGGCGGGCGGGATGGCGGCGGTGACGGCGGGAGCGGGTCGCTCTCCGCTGTGGGCAGAAGGGGCTGCGGCCGCAGTCACGGCTCTGTCACGTTGTGGCGTGCCCAGGGGACGGGGGGGAAAGGGCTCTGCCCGCTCCCCAGGCGGCCGGGAGGGACGAGGGTAGGACGGAGGCGAGCTGGGACCGGCTCGGCCACGCTGAGGTAAAATGGCTGCCCTGAGGGCACAGGGAGCTGGATCCAGGCCTGGGTCCACTGCTCAGCCATGCGAGCATCCTGCTTACGTATCCCCTTCAACACAACATTAAAAGCAAGTTTTAGGATTCTTGGGTTTTGGTTTTTTCCCCCCCAGCAATGTGCTCTCCCATTTCTGAGCGCTCCATTGTGGTTTTTAGGGGCTCTTAGATTCATCTCACAGCCTGCTCTGGAAGGACACTCAAATCTTTGCAGGCTGAGCACGATGACGTTGAGCAGAACCTTAAGAATGCACTTGACTTTGTTCTGTGTTTGTGTAGGTTAATAAAAGTGGAGGAACAAAAAAACATTTTAGATTGAAGCAAGTTGCACCTCAAGTGGACGCATTTATGAAAACATCGTCTCCTGAGGGCTATGTGCTCCTGCAGATGCGCGCACGCGCTATGCGGTCCATCTTCGGAGGTTTAATGAGAAAGGCGTACAAAAGAGGGCAGGAAAGGATTTCCTGGGGAAGAAGCAAGAAAATAAGGTACACTTACGTTATGTTTATGAGTTTGTAATCTAAATAAAGTCACTTTAAAACACCAGCGTAGTAGTCTAGGTTGTCACAAAGCCTTAAAAAACGCGTTAAGGCAGTAAATGTAGCTGTAGATAGACAAACCGCTTCGGTGCGCCCCAAACCCTTGGAGCACAGCAGCTCTTCCCTGCGCCGCGCCAGCAAGACTCGTTCCTCTGCTCGCGCCCCGCCGCTTGGAGTTCGGGTCGCAAATGGCTTTGGAAGCGAGAATTTTGCGTGTGATCCGCAAGCTACAACAGATGTGGGAGGGATACTTGTAAAAATGTTTGAAATAGTTGTGCTTTTGCAACCTGGATGTCTCTCGTTTATCCCTTGGTATCTTTTGTATCAGCACAAGCGAGTCCGTGTGGTATGGAAAGGTTGAGTCGCTGTAACCACCGCGATGGGGTTAAAGCAGGATCTGAGTGTGCAGAAAAACCCTTTAGGCTCCTAAGTTAATTAAGGGATTTTGAAAAATGTGTCATGCCTCTTTAGTAGAGTCTGTCATGCATACTTCATTTTTCATGTGTTAATTAAAAATGCATATTCCTCTAGAAAAACAGCAATCCCAATGACTTACAGTTAGAAAAATATTTTCAGTATAACGTCATAACGTGTTTGACTGTTACAAATGCCTTTCATTTTTCTCTCGCGTAGGTTAACGCACAGCAATGTGCTCTGCTCGAGCGATTTTTAACGTTAGTAGTATCCGTGCTGGATTGCTGGTGGTTTAAAGACAGACTGCTATTAATCACTGAAAGATGTTATGAGAAAGCCCATCTTCAGAAGTGATGGTTTGCAAAGTATAAACTACCGAGTATCTGGGGATTTTCAACATCTTTTTTAAAAGAGTGTTATGGTTTCACAGTCTCGTTTGTAGCGGAACACGAACCGGTGAGACGGTGACGGCAGTGCCCCTGTGGTTCCAGCGCTGATCTACGTGACTTCAGTGGGTGCTTTTGAGTGAATACGTTTTTTTGAACCAGCACAATTTAACAAGCTAAATCAGTTATTTGCCAGCTCAGCAGAAATACTTGTTGCATATTAAAAAGAAAAGAACAACTCCCCTCCCCACAAAAAAACAAATCTCAAAGACCCCAAATATCCTCTTCCCAGGTGTCGGGAAGGCTCCATCCTTTGCCAAGAAGTGAGTCTTTATTTTCAAAAGCTTATTAAACTGCTGAAAGTTATTCTTAAAGGTATCATAAAATAATGGTAAGTCCACCTGGTTTGTGAAAACCCTATTGCGTAATTTCTTTTGTGTGTTAATAATCCTCATAACTGCTTTAAATGATTGCCTTAATTACCTTAATGAAGTGTCTCTTTATAGAAATATTGAATGTTTTCTTCCTCCTTACCTTTTTTAGCTCTGTGTTATCAGTGGAGAGCTTCAAACAGCTGGATAAGGTGCAGAACATTTATTTGCTTAGTCAGAGTCACTTCTGGCTTTCTGACAAAATGTATATGTGGAGAATCATTAAACATTAATTATGCAGAAAATAAATTACCGGGAAGAAAATGGCAAATAATCTTGCTAAAAAAAAAGCCGACTACTGTAAAGTTACAAGCTTTCACTCTCAAAATGAGAGTAATAAAGCCCAGGGCTTTCAAACGGAGAATAGTGATGAATATTGCCAATATTAACTGCGTAACCCAGTACAGGACGTGTCTCAGGGTGCTGAACTTACCCAGGTGGAGCTGTGCTGGAGGACGCTTTCTTACAGCCGCTCCTCAGTCTGCTTTAGGCCTGCTCCCCTAGAGAAAGAAAAACAGCAACTTCGGTTTGGCCTTTCCTGGCGTTTTCACAGCTTTCCTTCCTCTCCCCCTCGTTCCCAGACCTCTTCCCACGGCGTTAAAACTCACTCTCGCTCTTTGCAAATAACCATCCCGATGCCGCAGGTGGGTCTTTTTATGCAAAAATACTAAAATGCTTTATAATGGGGTCACTGCTCATTATAAAGAAGTAAATTATAAATAAATTGTGACGAAACAGAGGCATTGGCAGCAAAGTGTTTTTCCCAAGATGGGGAGGGTCAGGGGCCGAGCAGGGACCGCAGCCTGCCTCTGAGCTGGGTGGGTTGGGCGCTGGCTTTCCTCCCCTTTACCGCTCGCCTGGCTCTGTTAGCAAAAACCTGTTCTTCCTAAATCACCGGCGGCCTCCTTGGTACGGTACGATCCAGCTGGGATTAGCCTTGACTAATCTGACTTTGTCGCAAAATAACAGGTTCGTCAAAGCTCAGATCGTTTGGAAGAAAAGGGTCGTTTTTAAAACGGCGTCTTAAGTTGTAACGTGGTTTTGGAGAACTAAGCTTTGAATTGTCCAAACTTGCTGTTTCCCTCCCGTAACAGTCGTTCTGAATATGCTGCTTGAGTGGTTTCTTGTGGCATTTCAACAGTAAGACGAAACTGCACAGATAGCGTCTTTGGAGCTTGAAATATAAAGCCGATGTTTTGGGGGCCTTTGATTTTAAATAGTGCCTCAATGTTATCAAAGGTATTCATTCGCATGTAGAAAAAAGATGCAAAAATAACAGCCCGTGATTTTTTTTCAGAGAAACTCTGAGTACATTGATAAGACAAGGAAAGTGTGTGTACGTTTGAAAATACGTCCCATAAAAGCGGATGGTGGCAGAGCTCGTTTTCTTTATGGAGACTGATACGTAAGCAAAAAGATTTCATGTGCACGTGCTGTGGCATGTCTGGATGCAAAGGAAAAACACAGCACACTGATGGTGTGAGATTTTCCTGAAAGCCAGCCCGTAAGGACACACACAGGTAGAGCTTTAAAGAAGAAAAGCCACTCGGAAGAGCAGGCTGCGTCAACGGGCGTTTTCCATAGATAACACCACCGGAATTCAAATCACGTTTGGAAGGCATCATGAAAATGCTCATTTTTAGAAATTCTGAAACGTTGCTTTTTTTTCTTCATTAGAACAGCTACACCGTTGCAGCTGTTAGGCACAACGTGCTCAGCAGAGCCGTGGTGGTGAGGTCCGGGAGCAGGGTGCTGAGGTCCTCACGGGACCCCTTGGCCCGGCCGGGCCCCGTTCCTGCGGCCGCGGCAGTGCAGGACCACGAGCCACCTCGTCACCCCGGGCTGGTCTCCAGCAGCCTGCCGGGCTGGTGGGAGCGATGCAAGGGAGCAGAATCTAGTTAAATCGCATGCGGTTATTTGTCCTGCTAGTAGCAATTAAAGGTTAATTATTAAAAAAAAAAATTTAAATAAAAATCAGGGGGTTTGATGTGATTTCTGCTGTCTTGTTTTTACATTACTTTGATTTTCAGCGCCTGGTTTCACCTTTGATTCCCACGTGCCAGCGCACCACGTCTGGGGTGGGGAGGGGAAGAAGCAGCAGTTCGCGCAGACTGAAAAGTTTAAATGAGGCCCCCAAACCTTTTTTAATTGATTTCTTTCCCTGGGAAAACATTTATTTTCATACAAGGCTCTGCAGGCTCCTTCTGCCCACTCTCCGTTGCTCCCTGCCTCCTGCTGTCACTGAATATTGCGGCAGCCAGTTTCTTTGCTCTCCCCTCTCCCTGCCTGGTGGGATGCTCCAAAACCTGACGTGGATGGAGGAAAATGAATGCAAACTGTTAATGAAAATAAACCTGCTAAGGTTTATTCCTGCTAAGGAATAAATAAGCGAAAAGGAGTGTGTCCGTTTGGGTTGCTCATTTCAGAAAGATCCCCGTGGTTAGGGGGAGACTGGCCGGCGAGGGTTTCCCCTGCAACCGCTCCTTCGCTCCTTTTTCTTTTGCTGTTTTTATTTCTCTGTTCGTTTCCCAGAGTTGCCTCCTTTCCCCTCGACGCCTTCCCACGCTCCAGGCGTGCGGCGTACGGCCGGCTGAGCCGGCTGCGCCGGGATCCGCCAAGGAGCTGCTGCCGTAGCACACGCCGGTGGCACAGCAGCGGCGCCGGGAGCTCGCCGACGGTGCTCGGCACCTCCTTTCCCACCGCTTGTGCTTCGACTCGGAGCGAACGATGCCGTCCTGGTACAGGGAACTGAAATAGCGAGCGGTGACAAAACACCAGGGAGGTAACGCCGTGCTGCAGGGCTTATTAAACAGGCAGCATTTTATACGTGTCCATTAGAGGTATCGATAGCTTCTTATTTGGTGTGTGGCATCTGTCACCTTCCCCACCAGGAAACCGCAGGGCCGTGGCACAGCCGTCAGCTGCCCTGCTACAGGCAGCGAGAGCTCCGCATTTAGACATTGTGGTGGCCGTGCTGCCGAGCCTCAGGAGCGGGGGTAGAGCTGAATCTTTTTGTTCTCCAAAAATAACTCCGATTTGCTAGGCCTCAGTGGTTTTTAAAAGGAGGTTTTCCATTAGCTTTCCATCAGAGAGCCGCTGGCAGCGCTGCCGACGTCCCCGCTCCCTCTGAAAAGAAGCCACGGGATGCGGCCCCCGTGGCTTCAATGCAGGTTTGCTGATTTTTTAAATACAAGGAAATAGAATGAGTGAGAAATGCATTAAAATTGGTTTCAAGCAGAATATTTTTAAATACAAATAAAGTTTTAGGAACTGTTTTGTTGACACGTGTAACTTTATGTAAACATTTGAGAAAGGCGCGAGATTGCGATAACCGCTGGAATACAAAAAGTCAGCAGACCAAGGTAGGAGTGACACCAAGCCATTTATTTTTACTGTCTGAGCTCAATGAAAGGCAAACAAACAAGGAAAATAAACTAGATGTTTACAAAAGGCCCGGGGTGGGAGCAGTTGCCAAGTTCCCGAGCCGAGCCCAGCGCCCCGGCTGAAAGGTGCTGCTAAAGGGCCCCTTTCTGTTCCCCCTGGAAATCCCTTTTCACAGCATTTTATTATCCAGACATTCCTCGTTTAGGAAACCTCACAGTTCATATCCAAATCATTCTTAAAGAAGGTGAAAGGTGCAAAATGAACTGCTTTTAAATTAGCAAGTTAAAATACGTGGTCAGAAATTAGGAGTGAAAACATGCTGGCTATCTTCTCCTGGCAGTGGCTGCCCTTCGCTCTGCTGCGCGGGGCAAAGGGAAAACGAGGCAGTTTTCATTTCTTGTGTGGTACCTGACTTACTGGTACCATGATCGCCCAACTAAAATATGAAATCAAAGAAGAAACCTATTTTTTTTCTTTTTCCAAGTATGCCTTTTGGGTGCAGTTGCTTGAGGATGGTAAATAAGAATGGCAGATCATTGTAATTTAGAGGCAGCACCTAAGCACAAACGTCAGATATTATTTTGATAGTTTCCCAGGAAGCATATTAACATTTTTATACTCTGCAATACCACACAGGAGAAAGAAAGGATCAAAGGAGCAGCGAGGTTCATGGGATGAGGAGGTCTGGGAGAGCTGGGCTGGCGAGGGCGGGGAGCCGCAGCACCAGTAAAAGCTGCGTTTCCTCCAGGGGAACCAGTACCCGTAAACCCAACGCTTTGGATGATGTTGTGGCGTATCAGAGGACTTTACTGCTTCCTTCATTTGCCTTTCCGTAAGAGAGGTCTTCATTAGACGTGCACCACTTTGTGTTTAAAAAAGACACGGTGGGTGTTTCGCAATGGGAACTGCATTTGCTGAGTTGATCCTCTGCAGCGCTGCTGTGAACTGAGAAAGAAGCCGGTGGGGAGGTGGGACACAACGGGGCAAAGCCCGTCCAGAGCAAAACGTTAAACCCGCTGTGCTGAGCTCCTTCCCACACCAGCCCTCCTTTCTCCTCGCTGTGGCAGGCCAGTTTCAAGCCCGGCACGTGTTAGCGTTGCCTTCGGGGGGGCTTTGCTGGCTACCACCCAGCACGGGTGCTCTCCACCGATGCCATCCCACGCACGAGGCACCGGCCGTGGCCTCCCAGCACCACCTCCCCTCGCTCCCTGCGCACGGGGCTGCAGCCGGAATCTGCGCTCGGTTTGAAGCGGCGGTGATGCGTCGCCAGGCTGCGCGCACACGCGCTGCTTCGGGGTCCGTCACATTTCCATGACAGCCTGTGTGGCCGCAGCTCTCTCTGCCCAGGGCCATCCCCTGCGAGGCCTTTTTGCTGTTAACAGCAGAGGAAGAAAGAACAGTAAATGTGTGCTGCCGGTCCTAGGGGCGAACATAAAGCCATGCCTCCGTATACTTTTGTTTGCTCCGACAGCACAAACAACGTCAGCAGGCTTTTTTTTTCTTCTAGGGCTTCTTTTTGTTTATTATTCCCCTTTTTATTCCTCCTCATCCTCCCGGGCAGCGGGCAGCTTTGCTCCCTAACCGATTGCTTGCCTGTTTGGAGTTAAACATGAGCTGAGCGCTGTGATGGACTGTGGCTGAAGTACCCCCTGAGCACTGGTGGGACTGGGCTGAACTGGAAATGCACCTTCCAGATACCCGCGTTGGTGGTTTAACACTGAGGGTATGGATTTGGGTGCAGCCCTGGCAGCGGCATGGGGGCCCGGGGAAACCTGCTGGCTTCTTGGTGCTCCACGGCAAAGACAGATGGGTTCAATGGCGGCTGACACACGGGCTCCCGTGGAGCCCAGCACGGAGGCAGAGCCGTCTGAGGCCACCGAGGGCTGTTTCCGAGGACACGTGCCGGCTGTGCAGAGGTTTGCTCTCCTCCCACGGCTATTTCCTTGCCATGGGACCTAAGCAGCTGTTACATTCCCTTCAAAAAACCACCACCTTTGCAAACTTTGGCAATGTGTATTTTGTTTGCTAGAAACCTCTACTCTTTCCTTGCCATGAAATGCATTCTTGACACCTCCTCCCCCTATCGCCATGAATAACTAGCACCCCTCAGACTGGGGATGTGGCTGGACCCTGCCCAGTAATTCCCACCGCGGGGGCTGCTGGGCAGGGAACGGGGTGCGCTTGCAGCCCCAGGCATGAGTTACACTCCAATAAATCAAGTCCAGGCGTGTTTCACTGTGTGCAGGAGAGGAACTGAGAGGAAACCCCCAGCACGGCGATCCCCAGCCATCCACCCCTGGCCCCGAGGCCAGCCTGCATCAGGCTGCTCACGAGGGATGTCCCCAGGGCCCCAGTTGTGCTGGGAGGACACCACGAGATTTCATAAGCAGTAAAATACCAAAAGCTGAGTTTTCTTCCTGTATCTGCACAACACAGCCAGCACTGGAGCTCCACGCTTTTCGGGTAGGTGCTGTGGCTGTTTAAGGATCTCTCCCCAATGTGGATGTGTTGCAGTGGGTAACGTTCAGACACTTGACCCCTCTTATGCAGGGCATCGCTGTCAGGAGGAAGAGCCCCATCACTGGCAGGAAAATGGGATTATTCCTTGCATCCCAACAGAAGAGCCGCCTGGCATTCACACTGGAGATGCAAGCAGGGTTTCAGCCAACTGTTTGTGAATAAGTCCCTTGTGCCTAGAGAAGGCACTGCCACTTTCTGTACCGTCAGGCTTGTGGCAGGAGATGAGCCGAGTCCAAAGGGCGGTGGGATCAGAGCCGCTCCGGTTTAGCATCGCTTATTTTCCTGGCTGGTGCTGGAGGTGCCAGAGGGAGGTGGACACAGGCTGTGCCCCGCTCTGTCTCCCTGGTCCTGCCCCGGTGCTGTCGCTGAGCCTTCGGGCTGCGGCTGCTGGTGAGAAGCTGGGCTGCGAGCAGAGCTCTGCCTGAGGACAGCCTTTCCCCCGCTACGTTTCTAAGGCAGATTAAACGGTAGACAGAGCAGCCTTGAGCGTTCTTCTAATTAAAACAAAATCCCTTGTGGCCTCTTATATACAGAGAGATACTACAGACTTAAGGGATGTATAAAATGTATATTTATTGATTGGATCAACTGTTGCAGCTCCTTCCACAGTGTCCAGTGAGAGCATTAAGAGCCGACTGACCGGGCTGGTGAGGAGGGCAGGGAAGGGGGATTTGGCTTGTGCCTTCATCGATGCCAGCCCGCTGGGCTGCTGGCCCAGGCACCTGTGTCACAGTGAGCCCGTGACTACCTGCCTGGTGTATATACCTATATATGTATACATTTATATACATGGCTACCTAGCTAGGCATCGCCTCCCGTGCCCGCCTTGGGAGCCCTTCATTTCTGGTCCTGCTTTGCTGGTGCTGGCGTGGGTTTGCAGAGTTGCACCCACAGCGGGTTGTTTCTGGCTGCTTTGCTTCTGAGTCCGCTTGCGATGGCCATTTTTTCGATGGCAGGAATGGAAGATCTTTTCTGGTGAAGCCTTGGTAGTGATCGAGGGACAAGACGTGCTTTTCAGTGAGAAACAGGCAACCACTCGAAAGCTTTTGCAGGCTGAGATTTTGTGCTTAGCAAGTTGCTCCACGTTGAAGAACAACCCCAAGAAATGTGAGTGTGTAGTGGAAATGTCTGCAGGCCTGGATTAAAACAGCTCTGGCAGATGATGCTGTAGCTTCCACAACATAAACATTACAGAAAAATAGTGTAAATACGGGGGATTCTATTTTTTTTTCCTCATTTTTTTCCCTCGCTCAGGCCAGGAACTGCTAGAGCTTAAATAAATCATTGCAGAAGTGAGACTGACCCAAATCATTTTACACAGCGGAGACCTTGTCTCCTGCTTTTGGAGCTTCTCGTATTTATGCTGTGCCAGAACAGAGTTTAAGTTGTCTGTACGGCAGCAGCTCCTTCCTACGCTCCGGGGAGCTCGGGGGAAGGTGTGAGATCAGCTCGCGTGTGGCAGCGAGGCTGCTGGGGAGACAAAACCACCAGCTCACGCGTGCCAGGGGAACCAGTGGGTATTTTTGGTGCTGCACCGTTCGGCGCTTGGCACTGGCTGGTTTCCCTGCCCTGTGCAGGGCTCCCGCTCCGCCGGGCTCTGCTTGTCCCCGTGCGAGCACCCGGTTGGGTCATTCAGGAGTGGCCAATTAATTCGTGCATAAGTGGCTAATCAGTGAATGCACAAGCGTCCAGTTAATTTACATTTGAGCACCCAATGAGTTCATGCATGAGCACCCAATTAGCGCGTGCATCAGCACACAATTAGCTCATGCATGAGTGCCCGGGAGGTGCATGAGTGCCCAACCGGTGCACGCATGAGCAACTGAAAAGATCCTGCATGAGCGTGCAGTGAACCTGCACACGGATTCACAATTAGTTCACGCACGAGTGCAGGATTAGTCCACGCATGAATGCCCAGTTAGCGCATGCATGAATGCCCACCTGCTGTGCACATCAGCCCCCAATTAGTGCATGCATGAGCACCCGAGTAATTCACGCATGAGCACCCAGTTATTTTGCATATGAATGCCCAAGTAGTGCATGCATGACTGCTCAATTATTTCATGCATGAGCACCAAGTGATTTACACGTGATTTCCCAGCTGGTTCACCCATGAGCGCCTAGCATGTTCCCAGAGCGGGGACTCCCCTGGGGACTGCAGCCCATGGCTGACTGGCAGGGAAGGCAGGAGCGCAGCAGAGCAGAGGTAATGCAGAGAATGGCGTGGACATGGCTGCTGTGGATGCGCTGTGACGGTGCAGGAGGAAACCCCCACCCTGCAGCCAGCCCAAAGCAACCTGGCATGCCCTGGCACCCCGCAGCTCGTCTGAGGGCAGTGCTGTGCTCTGCTCTACCACAAAAACCCAACCCTGGTGGGTGCTGTGGCTCACAGGAGGGTGGAGTAGATGATCACGACAGACCTTCCAGCCTTAAAAATTTAGGAAACCTTTGATGTGCAGGCAGGGCCCCTTGCAAATAAACCATATGGAGTTTAGGGCTTGTGCTGCAGCACGCAGCCCAAATGCTATAACGGGCGGGAGGACAGAAAAGAAAAAATGGAGAAAATCAAGGGAAGAAGTCAAATTAACACTCATCCCTGCCTCACCGTCCGGCTGGGACCCCTGCAAAGCCTGCTGCGGGAGCAAAGCCGCAAGGCACGGTCACACAGCATGTGGTTTGACGTGACTTTTCCTTTGGTGCTTATATTGTCTCTAAACCCGCCTTTCACTTCGGGAGAGATCAGATTAAAGGGAGTTCTCAGCTCTCAGTGCATCCAGCTGGTCTGGGAGCCCGAGCTGGGGTGCCGGGAGCTGCGAGCAGCGGGCTGGACGGCTCAGCCCGGCCGGGCTGCGTCACCCCCTCATCCCTCCGCATGCACAAAGGCAGTTGTTATGTTCCCATGCTAATACCACCCCGCCGAGATTCCAGAGAGATATTTTTATTTATGGATCCTGCATGAACTGCACACCGCAAGTCACTTGCAAAAACTTGCAGAGAGCAGATGACCTGAATACATATTAATAAGGCTCACAAGTCGTTTAGTATTAGTTTTTTCTATCACGCTTGCGGGATGGCAAGGAACACAGTACCTCATGGAAAGCAATGTTTAGACAAAAAGCCGTCTATAGCTTGTCGCATTTTTAAGCCCGTTTACCTTGGAGATAAGCCCAGGCTGCCCTGAAGTGGTGCCACGCTGCAGCTGCCTCTGCTCCGGGACAGACCCCAGGGAGACGAGGAGCGATAGCTCTGTGGACGCTGGAGCCATGAAAGGGCCGTGCTGGTTTTGGGGACAGGCAGGCAGGACATTGCGTGGCCGGAGGCCATGTTTGGGGGTTTCAGAGCCCTGGTGTGTGATGCGGATGGGAAGTGTTTGACCCAATCCTGGGTGGTTCTTCCAATGAAGGAGCATTTCTCCCTGGGCAGGAACACCTCGTCCCCCTGCGCCTGCTACCCCGCTGCTCCTGGCAGCAATAAGGGGTAGCGACCCCTTTCCCGGCAGGGGAACCTGGGGGACAGTCCCAGGTCTGGTGTTTGTGCACTCCGGTCTCACTCTGGACTGAAAGCCTTTGCAGATCAGGCATGGGGACGAGGTGCTCAGAGCACCAGGCGCAGGGACAGCCTGGTTCCCGTTCCCCGGGGGATGTGAGAGTAACCCCCAGGAGACAGAAATGCACGCAGGCTGGATCTGTGCGGTGAAGGGGATGGCAGGTAATGAAAATGCTTTGTCGTCCCAAATTTGTGAACAATAAACTGGGGGACTTGGGGTCTGATATTGATGTTAATGGACTGCTTACGGTGATCAAACCCTCAGCATCAGCGGTGGCAGCTCCCCGCTGGAGTTTTAGAGAGCATTTCCTTTTATAGGGCATTTTCTTTTTCCACGGGATTTATTCAGGTTCTATAGCAGGGATTCAGGGAGATAATAACGTACATTAACCAGGGCGCGGAAAACTGCTTCGCAAACAAGATTGATCAAAGCAGCCCAGGACTGATAGCAAACCCTCCGTAATGCAGTTTGCAAAACACTTGCCAAAACAATTGATTCCTGCTAAAAAATAACTCGTTGGGCCGCCTCAGGGGAGCGGTGGCTGGTGAGGGACCCGGCTCCAGCAGCCGGAAACCTGGCGGCTGGGGGCTGCAGCGATGAGCAAGGGCCAGATCCGGCTCCCCCTCGCCCAAAGCAAGTGCCAGGCTTTGGTACTGAGGTGTGGGCACCCAGGAGGAGCCGTTGGCCATATCCTGCCCCGGGGCCAACGCGGGTGCTGGGGTGGCAAGTCATTGGGGTGCCCGGCCGCGCGCGGACCCGTCCCCCCGGGCACTGCGTGCCACCCCATGGGTGCTTCATGGACAGGCTCTCACTTGCCGGTGAGAACAACGCATTTTGCAAGGGGTCAGACTCTGCAAGGGTCTCCCCCGGCAGAAGCGGAACGCGGGGCTGAGCTGCTGGCACTGCCTGCCTCACGCCCGCATCTCATTTCCGTGCAGTTGCTTTGCAGCGCGTCTCTGCAAGGAGATCGGGAGCTGCTGGCTCCTCGCTCGATGCATCAGCCACAGGAGGATGATTATCAGCGATTGCGTCGCTAGATGAGGAAGAATACCCGCAGCCGCCCCGGCTGTGATCTTTGTGCTCCGGTCGCAGCAGGCAGGACCTGACGGAGGGGGTTTGTGTTGATATGATGAAGTGGCCAAATCCCCCTTTGTGTGGAGCAGCCGCCCTGCTCTGGGGGTGCCCGGGTGTCACTGCCATGCCCACACCCCCAGGACACGCGGGGACAGCAAGGAGGAGAATTAATAAAAGAAGGTGCTTTACTGCTGCTGCTGGTTTTATTTATTAATATTGGCAAAAGAGAGTGACCGATGGCGGAGTCTGGAGAAGAGCAAGGAGGTGATCAGAGGTGCAGGAGACACGGGGGGAGGAGAGAGGGAAGGAATTCTGCAGGGAGAGGAGGCGAAGGCGACATTTCTGCACCCTGCTGCTGCAGACACGTCCTACAAAATACATCAGCGTGCCATGTCCATGGCGGGGCAGAGCAGAAGGAATGGGCTAAGTTGTAGCAAAGTGGATTTACATTTAGTAAGAAGAAAAATCTCCTATGGGGGATATTACTGCGAAGGTGGAGCATGGAAGCAGGGCTGATGTGGTGCTGCAGCCGCACAGGCAGCCCAGCTTTCGGTTTCCCAGACCTCTGCGTTTCTTAGGGCAGATGTGCACAAAGTCTGCAGTTTTTAACTTAAAATCGCCTGGGATTGGAAACGTGTCTCGCAGGGAAGCGCGTGGCTGCGGGGCAGGAGGAGCACAGCCTTAGATGGCAAACTGCTCCTCGCCGCCAGGCCCTTTTCCTGTTAATCCCTGTGAAGTGCCTTATATAGTGCACTCGGAGGAATTTATAAATAAATGCTTTTTGTCATGATTCAGGAACGCGTCTCCCTCCGTGGCATTTGAAGCACTTTCTTCCCTCAAGGCCGTCCTCCTTCATGTGCAAAGAGCAGCGCCAAGCTTGCAGCGCCCGGCGGTGGCCGTGGCCGGGGCTGTGCCGGGCAGGAGGGGGGCTCCTCCACCTTCTCTTGCTGCTGACCGTTTTGGGGAAAGAGGCAGGACATAACTGGGATGGGGTTACACTGGGATTACAGGAGTGGCCACCCACACTGGAGCCAGCTCTGTGGACTGCTGACTGTCACCATTTGGGTTCAGGGCCACGGTTTTATACCTCGTCCCTTTGTGGCCAGGCCCCCAGGGCAGCTCCCTCCTGCCCTGGGCTGAAGGGACCCGCGGGTGTCCCCGGGACAGGCAAGGCAGGAGGGAGGCAAGTGCTGCTTCTGTGTGCACTCCTACCGGGAAGATACCAGGAGGTTTGAAGCATGGGATTCCTCATGGGAAAGCCTGGGGCTCCTGTTGTGCGGGACAGACAGGACGAGCATCGCTCAGCAGCTGCCTTTAGCCCTAAAACCTGCCAAGCCCCCGTCATCTGGCCCGGCCTCAGCTCAGGATTAAGAGTATAGTAAAACCAGACGTCGTGGTTGTCACTTTATTGCACACGAGGATTAAGCAGAAACTCATGGCAGCAGGAATGGAGATCTGACTTACAGCAGCTCAGATCCCTCCCTGCTAACGAAGCTCCTTCGTTAGTAAGGGATGGTGTAGGAATACAGGCCGGGCAACCTGGCTCTGCCGAGGGCGGTGGCGTCCTGACCCACAGGCCTGGCTCACCCACGGCACTGGCGCTGCAAGACTGGTTTGGTGTTTGCCGGATTCCGGAGCTCCTCGGAACAGAAAAGCAGAGGGTTTCCTCCACAGATCTGTACTGGGAAGGGAGGGAGCTGCCTCCTCCAGTGGAGCCAGGCTGGTTCCCATGCTTGCACCAGGGCTGGTGCTCCGCGGCGCTGCCGCGATGGTGCAAACCGTGGCTCTGTTCTGTCCCGGCAAGGGGAGAGCCAAGGCTCTGCGCCTCCTGGTCTGGGATGCTCATAAAAAAGATCCACAAGACTCAGAGATCTGTTGCCTCAACAGAAACTCAGCAGAGCTATAAATAGCCCAGCCAAGCGCCGTGCAGCAAACCTGAGCAGCGCTGGCTGCCCTTGCAGCCAGGCACCCCCGGGAGCCTCGCCGGGATGACCCGCTCCGCTGCTCTGCAGCGTGGCCCCGGGGAGCCTGCCCGCTCCGGCCGGGCAAGCCTAGACCGTGCTGCAGCCTACGGGGACGTGGGTCTGCCCCATCCCCACTCCCAGGGCTCCCTGTGGGCTCCTGCGTCCCGGGCACCCTGCAGAACTCTGACGTCCTGCCTCTCCCGGGTCCCGCTGCAGGTCCCGCTCCGGCAGCTGCCCATCATCTGCCCCAGCCATGGCCTTCCCCCCACCAGCCCTGAGATCAGCACCTCCAGCCCCCTCCAGCCGCACGGAGCCTCTGGAAACAGTGCCGTAAAAATATTTACTCCCACTGCCACTGAGATGGAAGCTCATAAAGGGCTGTAGCTAAGCCTGTTACTGCATTAGCAGCGGCATCCAAAACAGACGAAGGCAGGGGTCTGCCTGGGGGTGGCCTGTGGTCACCCAGAGCGCGTTGGTGGGTGCAGGGCATCGCCTGCGTCCGGACAGGATGGGCACTGCCCGCTCCCCCTTCCTGCAGAGGGAGCAAGAAAAGTCAACCTGCGGAAGAAAGCAAGAAAAACACCACTCCAGAGGTGCAGAGAGACCATCAGTTATTTCCCAGAGCGGTGCAGAGGGATCTCGATGTTAATAAGGCTGAGGCCTGAGGCTGTAATTTGACAGTTGCAGCCCAGCCCTCCACTCTGGCCAGGTGTTTATTTATCGACACCTTGCTTCTCAGCCGGAGCAGCTCTTGGTGCAGCCCCAGAGTGTCCGCAGGTCCCGTGTGTGCAGTGCCAGGCAGACAGCAGGCGACCCGCAGCCATTCCCCGGCTGATGCACCCAGGCTTTGAGCATTTGAGCTCAGAGGGGATGATGATGCCCTCAAATTATCCCTCTGAAGGCTGGAGGTCAGGTCCCATGCCACCAGCGGTGGTCTTACAAACTCAGTGCCGTGCCCTGCAGCGTGAGTCCTCACTTGCTTTTCTGCTGCTCCCTGGCTTCTGCTATCTTAAGGCTGAAGCTCAGATCTGGACCCATTTGGGAATAGTAAATATTTTATTTGCTGTTGGGAGTTTTGACCAGTATCTCAGGGGCTGCAAAGGTCACACCAGGAAATATCCACTTCATTAGCAAAAAGGATTGGCCCATTCCTGGGCTGCCTGCTTGCGAGGCAAAAGCACAGCCATGGAGCGCACTCCAGCCTGTCCCCTGAGTGCTGTTATCAGCCGTAGGCTTGTCTTCCTTGAGCAATCAAATTAGATAGATTTCAGTACCCGGAGTGGTCTCCCTGGTTCTCAAGGCCACGCATGCAATTAAAACTGGTCTCGTTACGAGCCAGCTGAGCCAAGACAGCGCTGTCTCCATCTCGCCGCTGTTCACACCGGGCACCGTGGCGTGGGAATGGGGACAGCACGAGAACGGGGACTTTTTTGTTTTGCTGGGCTTTTCTTCAGGTGGCTTCTGCAAAGGGCTTCTTGGCACCTCTGCTCAAGTGAAATGGAGCAACCAAACCGGGAGCTGGCTGGCGGCCAGCCTGGCAGACGGGCCCGCAGGGGCAGCCCGTGGGCAGGTGTATGCCCAGAGCACGTTTATCAAGGGCAGGAGTGGGAAAGCCAAGTGGCCAAAGCGCCGGTGTCACACCTCTGTGCCAGGATCCTGCTGGCCCTGCGGCTCCCTCGCTGCCAGCCCCAGCGCAGGACCCCACGAGACCTCACGGGTGGGTGTGTGGGCAGCAGACGGGTTACAAGCGTGAGTCTGGTTTGCTGGTTCCCACCCTGAGGTCTGCACACAACGGGCAGCACGGGGTTTGGCTGCCAGCGCCCCGCCGGCCACGGGGACCCCGCTGCGGGGCTGCCGGCGGCGGGGCTTAGCAGGTTCCCTGCCAAGGCACCGCAGCACCGGATCAGCACTTCCACCCACTCCGGCAGCACTGGTACCTGTTGAGTTACTAAGGCTGAGCTTTACCACGGCTTTACTCCAGGGTGAGCAGTAATGCAAACCAGGTATCACAGTGCCTTTCCCTGGAGTTCGGGATGAACAGAGAGTTTTTATTCTCCCCTTTGTCCTTACGTTGGCTTTCACATGAACGTGAAACATCACACCTTCTCGCGGTGAACGTACGATGAAGCTGCTCCAACGGCTGCGTGCCACCCCCGAGCGCTGGTGTGGTGCGGAGCCACTTCTCGGTGGTGTGGAACCCAGGGCTGGGATTTTATCAGCTTTCCCACACGAAGCAGATACTCGCTGAGACACCCCTGGGGAAAAGCAGCAGCTCCCGCGGGCCATGGGGCTGGTGGTTTAGTGAAAGATGCTCCCACCTTTGCTGGGCACCCCCCAAGCTTTGCTGCCAGTATAAAAGCAGGAATGCCCCAAGAAATGAGTGTTCAGGAGGGGGAAATCTATCTGGCTTTGCGGGGCAAGGAGAGATGCTGAGTGCTGCGGGGGAAACCGAGCACCTGCCTGCAGCGGCGTGAAAACCTGGACATCTGGGGACAGTGGAGGAGGAGGAGTTTACATGGAGCTCCAGGAGACCTGGATCTGTTCCTAATGGGGCTGCTAACGGCCTCAGGGACCTTTCGCAGGTCACTTTCCCCTCCTACTGCCTTGGTTTCCTCAGCTGTAAATATGAGAAGCTGCAGCAACGCCAGCCACCTTGGGAGGGTGTCGCAAGGCTCAAGTGATCAGTGACCATCACGCATTGAGGATCTCAGGTGGAAGACGCTGTTGATCTGCAAAGCTACAGCTGATCACCACTGACAGAACTGGTTTTTTACTCTTAGGTTGAGCTGTCTTTCCAAGAACACTTTGCACATGGCAGCCCCTGGCCTGCAAGCAGCTCTGCGGACACAGAGAAGTCTCACGGGACACCGGGAATCTGCTGGTGTGGAGCCAAACGCGAGACCTGGTTCTATACGTGTACACAGCACTGCCGAAATGCAGCCGCTTTGCGTGGCCACGGTGCTCGGTGCCCAGTGACATTGCAGCAAATCCTGCCACAAAGATGCCCTGGGATCTCTCAGGGTTGGGAATGCAGTCCTAACGGCACGGAGCCCCCCTCCGCCGTAACGCTGCCCTGTTTCCAGCGCCCGGCTGAGCTGCCATGCCACACGACTGCCCGACACTGAACGTGGAGCCCCGCGGTGCCCGCTCAGACCCGCAGCGGGGCAGAGCCGGGGGAAGGCAGGGGGCTCAGCGTGCCCTTACGGTGCCGACAGGCCGGCCTGGCTCCGGGGTCTGTCACCAGAGACGCGTCCCTGTCACGCCGGGTGTGAGGGGGTCAGGGACACCATAGCGGCCAGGCCCCCTCAGGGGATCGGGCCCTCCCAAGGCGGTTACCCCCAAGAGGATCAGGTCTCCCCGAGGCAGTGGGTCCCCCCCAGGGAATGTGGGTCCCCCCCCGGGGGATCGGGGTCCCCAAGGCGGCAGGGACACCCGCCCTGGGATCGGCCCCCCGGGACCAGGCCCCGGCCCCTCACGGCACCGGGGTAGCCCCCCGCCCCCGCGAGGCACCGCCCCTCCCCGCCCCGCCCCGCCCCGCCCCGCGGTCGCCCCGCGGCATTGTGGGATGAAACAGGATGTAGGCAGAACAGCGCGGGCGGACGGGCCGGGGCGGCGGGCCGCGCCGCGGCGCAGCCAATGGGAACGCGGCGTGCCGAGAGGCGCAGCCAATGGGAGAGCGACGGGCCGCGCGCCGCAGCGGGCGGGGCGGTATTTGAGCGCGGCGCGGCGGTGAGGCGCAGAGCGCTCGGCGCGGCGCAGGGAACGGAGCGGAGCGGGCTGAGGCAAGCGGGTCCGGGCCTCCTCCCACCTCCTCCTCCTCGGTGCCGTGCCTCGCCCTCCCTGTCACTGTGAAGGTGAGCGACGCCCTCCGCCCGGCCGGGACGGCGGGGATCTCCGCGCCTCGCCTGGCACGGGTCGCTCCGTGCGCGAGGTGGCGGCGGGGCCGCCCCGGGGGGAGGGGGTCGCGGCCCTGGCCGGCGGGCGGCTCCGGCCCGTGGGTAGCTCCCGGTGGCGGTCGGAGCCCGCCCCGCCCCGGTGGCCTGCAGCCGGTGCGTTGCCGGCCCCGCTCTGGGCAAGGTCACCGCTGCCTCGGGTGCCCCCGGGGCTCCCCCCTGTGAAGGTCACGCAGGGCTGCGGCCTGCATATGCGCCCGGCTCCTGGGAGCGCCTCCCCGGGCCCCCATCGGCCCTGGTGGGGAAGGGGCTGTGCCCTCCCCGCTTCCCAGGGCCCTCCTGCCGTGGTGGGGGAAGCGGTGGGGGCCGGGCTTGGGCCTCGTCCCACTTTTAGGGCCTCATCCCGCCCGGGGAGGGAAAGAGTGGGTGTGGGGGTTTGTGTCTCATCCCTGTCCCAAAGCCGCATCTTGTCCTGGTGAGGGAAGGAGTGAGTGCTGAGCTTGAGCGCTATCCCCCTCCCAAAGCCCCGTGTTGCCCTGCTGGGGAAGTGGTTGGGTGCTGGGTTTGGGCCTCATATTACTTCCGAGACCTCATCTTACCCTGGTGAGGGAAGGGTTGCATGCTGGCTTGGGCCTAATCCCTCTCCCAAGGCCTCATCCTGCCCTGGAGTGGCTACTGGGGCTGTGGTCTGTTCTTCCTCCCTCAAGACCCCATCCTGCTCTGGGATGGGGAAGGAGTGGCTGCCAGAGCTGTACTATTACCCCTGCCCTGGGCTGGGTGCTGGGCCTTTGTGGTTTTCCTCAGAGAGGGCCAGACTTGGGTGGCAAGACCCTGAGGGCCAGCTATGATCTTAAGGTTTAGGGATAAGATGTGTCTGTGGTGCTGCTGAGGAGGTGCTGCTGCATCCAGGGAGGATGCCTCTGTAACCCCATGGGGGAGTGAGCTGAGACTGGGGCCCTGCTCTGTGGTGTTCAGGTGGGTGGATGGGGTGGCACTCGGACCTGCTCCCCACCCTACAGTGGGTGCAGGGGACCCTTCCTCCCTTCAGCAGCGCAGCTGGCTGCCAGCCCTTGTCATGCTTGGCCCGTGAAGGATGCTGTGCCCTGGAGCAGTGCGGTGCTGGGGAGGGCAGGCTGGCCAGCGCTTGCAGCTCTACTGAAGGATAATCGTTCTTTTTTTTTTTTCTATGGCGCTGTTGGCCCTCGGCAGCATGGGCCTGCACTGAGATGCTCCTTGCCTAAACAATGAGGAAGATGCTTTTTGCAGGTCACTCTGGCTGGTTATGTAATGGCAAATGCCCTCTGAACTCAGCGTGCAGTGGAGGTGTGCGAAGGCCTGATGTGTGTGAGAGCTTGCTTGCCTTCTTTCCCTAAAGAGGCTCTCCTGGAAGAATAACCCACAAGTGAATTTCTGCTACTTCCCTTTTGCTGTGGGCTGGACCCCCAGAAGACTTTTCCAAGGGATTACCAGATTCCTGGATAGTGAATCCAAACCTACAGGCAGTTGGTTGGGCTGTTCTGAGCCATGTCTTGTCCTGCCAGGGTTTCTGGGCCACAGGCTAACACCCACTGGCTTAAACCACAGCACGGAGGGGAACCAACTGCCTGGAAGTGGCTTTTCCAGAGCTGTGCTAGGGGCGTGTGCTCTCTGTTGGCGTTTGAGCTCAGTTCCTGTCATTCCTCCTGATGCTATTAGTGTATGTTAATAGCAGTGCTCTATTAAACATTGTATCTAAAATGTATAAATTAAGGTTGCAATAGAAGTCTTCAACTGCAGGCAGAGTGAAGAATTGAAGTATTGTAATCATAGGGCTGCAATTATGTAACTGGATTCTCTTTCTCTCTGGATAGCAGGCTCCTTTAATTGCTGTAACAAAGCTACTCCTTCAGTTTTCTGGGACTGTTCCAGGAAGCGATCATTGCAGCAGATTTTCTTCACTCCCCAGTAGAGCTAAAAATGTGTAGTTTCACTATTTCAAAACATGCTTGGTAGTATCACTCAAGACTTGCAGCACTGTAAAAGGACTTAGGAAACTTAATGGTGCTCTGCAGGCTTAATTGGAGGCGCTCCTTGCCATTAAGAAGCTTATTCCCACAAAGTTTTAATATGCTCTGGTAAGAGCTGCTGCCAAGGTGAGCAGCTGTGGTCCTTCTCAGTGCAGACCTTTGCTTGACCGGTCCCCCAGATAATGTGTGCCTCCTGACCAGGCCTTGCATGCAGCTTGGGAGCGAGGGGTCTGGTGCCCAGATGGGTGTTGGAGTGTGCCAGCCAGCAGCAAGACTGCACGGGGCGCCTTCCCCAGGGCATGTGTCATGGCCTTTGCTTGAAGAAAAGGGCTGGGATTGCCAAATCCCCATTTTTCTAGGCTAACATGAACTGCACTGGGAATTTCCCAATGCTGAACACCTTCTCTGGAAAGGCCACAACAGATCTATGTGTAAATGGCTTCAGTGACTGGTATGAAGCACCTGAACTAACTTAGAGAGTGAACGGGGCTAAATGCTCAGCTCCAGCATACCACCTTCTAGTTTCTTAAAGGTGATGGGCAGCACTAGCATGCTGGTTTCTAGCATCTGTGTTGTGGTTCACAGGCAGGGGGAGGAAAAGGAGGCTGCTTTGCCAGGCCTTAGCTGTGCTAGCTCTGCTGTGGGGCTTGCTTGCCCCCTGCCCCTGTTTCTAGGCTGCAGCATGGTGTTAGCCTGTTTCTGGCTCGTCAGACTGGTTTTGTCTCATGGGAACAGCTGAAGTCTGGGTTTCAGCAGCAAAGCAGTGGTGAGGTGAGGGGGTGATGATAGGCTGGATGTGGAACAATGCTCCTAAACTGGCAGCAGTAATTGTAACTCCTGGCATGGGGTGGAATAAAAAGTGCTGCTGCTGTTAACATGCTTCCTGAGCCTCCCTGCCGGAGACAGGCAGTCTGGGATCCATCGCTTGCGAGGCTCTGAACAGATGATGCTCCAAACCACTGGTGCACCTGGAAGGCAAACTTGGCTGGAGCCTATTGATGTATAGGGCTGTAGCTCTCTGCAGATCCTGTCTCCTCCCACAGAGTAAGGTTTTTCTGCATGTGTTTAATGCAGGTGCTGATGTTGGGCTATCTCTGATCTAACCTCCAGACAGTGCTGGTGCTACAGTGCTCCAGCTATAAGGGGCACCTTAGCTTGGGACTACTGTAGGCTACCCTGGTAAACTCACCCTGGGCCTAACAGGGGGTTCGTAGTATTGGCTTGTGACGCAGCCTGCTGTAGAAAGGACAACCTCTGATGTACAGGAAGCTTCTTCTTTCTTGGGAAGGGATTAAAGGAATCTATGTTCTGCCTTAGGTTCACGATGTCTGACAGAAAGGCTGTGATCAAGAATGCGGACATGTCCGAGGACATGCAGCAGGATGCTGTAGACTGTGCTACACAGGCAATGGAGAAGTACAACATAGAAAAGGACATTGCAGCATATATAAAGAAGGTAACTAAGGGATGAGGGGGCTGCTCTGACTGAGACTTCCTGAAGCTCTTAAGCATGTGTGGCTGTCATGAGCTTGAGTGTCTGTCTGAGACTTCATACTTGCATGTTTGGAGGGAGAAGATGCTTTGTTCTTTGCTTCTTTACTGCTGTTCCCAAGAGGATGGAGTGACTTCTCCAAGGTCAGAGGAGGGCTATGGCAGAGCAAGGCCTGGTCTGTTGCTCTGGCAAGCTCTGAGCAAAGAGTGAGTGCTGTCCCTCTGGATTTGCCAGCCTAAAAAGAGCTGGCTGCAGTCTCTCCTTAGGACTTGCTCCACAGATGCTGCTGCTTGACTTGCAGTACCAGCGCAGGGTGGGATTACTCCGTTTCACTCCAAGTGGGCAGGGCAGCTGTGCACGTGCGGTTCTGTCTGCCATGCTGCTGGCTCTGGGGTGGGTGGTGTGGAGGAGGATGGGGCCTTGTGCTGGCTGGCAGGGTTGTGAAAGGTGCTGCTTTAAAAACAGTGCAGGCAGCTGCCCTGGCTTGTGAAGGGGTGTCTCCCCATTTGCAGGAGCCCATTAACTTGATTCTCGTGCTTGATGGCATCTGGGGAGTTGTCAGTTCCCTCTGTAGCCACTTCTCCGAATGGTTGGGCAAAGTACTTTTGAAGGAGGAGAGTGTGACTTCATAGGCACTGCGGCCCTGGCACCGGGGCTAGCTTTTGGGCCTTGCTTGTAATCCAAGCTTGACTGTAAAGGATTCGAAGGTGTCTCCTAATGTCTCAGATCGCTTTGATTGGAGGCAAGACTTACCTCAAAGTGCTTGGGGCAATGCAGCCTGTAAAGTGAGTGCAACAGAAGGCATCCAAAAAGAAGTTGGTCTTTATTTCCTGAGAGTGTGTTGGGAGGAGGGAAGCAATCTGATGCACCTTCATGCCCTGGCAAGAAAGCTTTTCCTTACTTCAAAGGTTACCTGCAAAGAGCTCAAACTGTCTTGCTGCTGTCTGAGAACTAACACTTGCTTTAATTGTGAATGTGGAGTCTGTTCTTCTGGCTCTGTCTCAGGAGAGGGAAGGGTGTTCCTGGGAGTTGTGTATTAATTAGAGGGAGGAAAATGGTCTTTAACCCTATCTTACCTGCTGAGTAGGAGAAGACTATTAAGCCAGCCTTTAGCTTGCTTGCCTCTGACCTCTTAGGTCTTCATGTGCTGTCTGGCCTGTGAATTTGCCTGCTCGTTTTCAATGCAGATTTTCTCCCCTTTATATGAAGAAGAGTCCCAAACAGCAGAAGCCAGGCTTCTCCTTCCTTTTTTTAGGTGACCTTTAAGCTCAAATGCCTTGCTGGAGCAGACGTGCCAAAATCTTTTTTTATTTTTTGTGAGTGGGCTTGGAATGGGAGAGGAGAAATATTCCCCTGAGCTAGCCTACACGCAGGGCTTGAATAGCACTGTACTAAGGAGAGCTCTTAGGTCTGCTCTTTCTGCCCAGGGCTGATGGGTGCTCTAAGTCTCGGGAGATGATTTGCTTGTGTTGGATCCTTCAAACAATCCAGCGCAGAGGTCTGGTTGTGTCAGTCACTACCTCGCTTGATATAATAGTGTCTTGCAGTGGGGAATCTAAAGATGCTGCAGGTGGGAGGAGAGGCGATAGTGTGTGAACAGAACCAGCTAAGAATTTGTGCTTAGAACTATTTTCATGTGGGCTTTCTTGGCCTTAATGCCTCTCTTCTCTTTCTTCAGGAATTTGACAAGAAATACAACCCAACTTGGCACTGCATTGTTGGCAGAAACTTTGGCAGCTATGTAACACACGAGACAAAGCACTTCATCTATTTTTACTTGGGTCAGGTTGCAATTCTTCTCTTCAAGTCTGGATAGGAAGTAGGAGCAAGTGAAATTTGGACTGTAATGCACTGATGGCTGAAGCCACGACTCCCTTTAACATGGCTATGCCGCTGCATGGACTGTATACTATATTTAATGTGTATATGTTGCAGTAAGAATTTACTTCTGTTTAGTTGCCTGGGAAGAAGGCAGCGTTTTTTTTGTTATTGCTTTTTTTGGTTGTATTGCACTAGGAAACCTGTAAATGCTTAAACAATGGCCTTTACGTGGGAAGAAATAAAACTATTCCACAACAGCTCCCTCAGTGGTAACTCCTTCTTTGAGGCTGGGAAAACTTCTTTGGGCAGGCCAAAAGACCCTGACTTCCTTACTGAGTTTTATTAGACTGTTAATCTTGTAACGAGGAGCAAAGCCAGTGTGAGCCTCTGTCCCCACCCTGCAGACTGTAGAGAGCTGGCTCTCCCAGTAACCTCAGTGCAGGTACTTAGACCTTCCCTGAAAGCTGCTGGGGTGGCTCTTGATTACATGGCTTTCACACACAAGTTGAACTCCACCTTGGACTGTGATAAACAGACTTGCAGCTGGCACCCTTGGTGTTCTCTTTCAGTGCCCATCACTGTATTTTTGGCTCTGCTGAAACATTGACCTAGACTTGTAAGTGACTCAGCCTGGTCTAGAAGACTTCAACAAACATCCCCCTGAGTTGCTGCTTGCTGCAGAAAGCAGCATCCTGTGGCTGAAGTCTTTAGACCTTGATCCTGAGATCTAAAGCCACGTAGCCCATCCCTGAAACGGAGTAGGATATCCAATTGGTGACTACTGACAACAGCTCTATTTGGCATGTTCTTAGCCAGTTGTCTCAACACTGCCTTAACTTGATACTCTCCTTAAAGCAAGCTAGTCATGTGGAAGACTTGTAAGTGGCCACTGTCTCCTTTTTTTATTTTCTGTAGCTGATAAGCTATTTCTGGAGGCCTGTCCTCCATGTTCTGATATCTGCTTTTGTTCTTAAAGCACAGTACCAAGAAGTTAAATTTACATGTGATGTTTGTGTGAAGGAAACTCATGTGACATCTGCTTCAAAGGCAGACAAATGTCTTGGTCTCCAATAGGTTCAGCAATGATGTTGTCTTCGTATGTACTGACTCTTGGATTACACTGCAGGAAGTTCTTTTTATCTGGGTGTGGAGAAATGCTGTGTGGTGGCAAGTAAATATCTGGTGCTTGTCATAAGGCCTATTTATTGGTTTGCTAACTAATGCATAGACAGAATCACGGGCTGGTGAGCCGAACTTGTCTCTGAGATGAATTTGGTGTTGGTAATAAGTCACTGCTGGGGGAGAAAGGGCAGAGTGAAGGGAGCTCTTCATTGTGAAATGACTTGATGACCCAGGTTGACTACTTCCTGAAGTAAAAGTCCTTCTTGTCTCTGTGCAAAATCCAAAGTATGCCTAATTTTGTAATATTGATAGAACAATGTTGTAACTAGAAAGAATGTAGCTGTCATAACTTCATGTTGATGGAAATGTCTGCGCTGGGGTAATGTGCCTCGGACTGTCCGGGGCACTCTTGTGGTCTTGTCTATTCAGAACTCCACTCTGGATCTGAAAGGAGAATGTTTTGGGTTTGTTTTTTTCCAAGCATGAGTCTAATGTGAACCTGTTCACAGTCTATCGTGGAGCAAGATCTGTTCCCTTCATAACTGCAATGGCTCAAATACCATTTATTTTTTTCAAACATTAAAAGTGAATTGACACATTTAAACAGCCTCTAGTTTCTTCTTCATTGCCGGCTGTCCCAAGCAAAAGCTGCAGTTGTCCAGAGAGGGTGAGCAGCGAGTTCTCTGCCCTGGAAGATGCTGATGACCCAAAGGAGACAGGTCTGCAGAGGGAGGAACTCGACCTGAAGAGCATATGTGGCCCATCTGTGCCGGTGCTGACCTCCAGCCTGGCTCAAACCCTGCCAGAAGAAGAGATCGAGGGGAGCGTGTCCCAAAAATGGGATGATTTTGTGCCAAGTAACCTAGATGTGAAGGTGCTGGGGCTAACCTCTTAATGCCTTCAGACAAACCGGGGGTGGTAGAGCAGCTGGGGTCCTGGCTCCTGTACACACTCCGAGGTGTCTCCCTGCTTTGCAGGAAAGTAGGTTTCCCCTTCAGGCTTCCTCCCTGTGCTCGGTAGAAGGGCGAGATCTGAAACTCTTGCCAGTTGCCTGAAGCTGGTGTGTGTTTAGTGCCTCTCGCGCTGCAGGGACTGTGGGCTTGCCCTTAAACAACCCCCCTCAGCTTGCTATCTTGCTCCTGATGCAACCTAAATTTGGGGTTGTGGCCTGCCTGATATTTTGGAAAAGCTGTGGGCGCTTAACTACAGCAGTGTAACAGCTATGCTGTGGGACAGTAAGACCAGCATGAGACACAAGGGGAAGCTGAGCTGCAGACAAACGTGGCTCGTGCTAAGCAGCTATAAAGTGAGCAGAACCCAAAACTTGCAAGCAGCAGTATGGCTGTTACATGGGATCTGCTATAACCCATACCTGGCAGTGCTGAAAAGCAGAGGTGGTTTCTGTTTTGGGGGGAGCTGGGAGTGATGCTCTTCCCTCAGTTGTCCCAGCCAACCCTTTAGCTGGAAGTGTAGTTACAGGGCTTAAGCTCCAGCTGTGCTGCGCTGGGGCTCTGCGCTCTGGCCTGGGTAGGTCTGGATTAACACTGCGGCTCCAAGAAAACATTTGCAGCCTTATGGGGCTGGGGCAGCCAGGCCCCCTTGGTGCACAGGGCTCTCGGTCAAAGCAAGTGGCAGAGAAATCGGCTCCTGAATGCCAGCTGCAGCGCAGGAGGCTGCCGATCCAAACCTGAGGTGAAAAACTTTCCCAGCCTGAGTCCCGTCTGTGGGAAAGCCCCCCTTCCAGCCACGTATCCAGTGGCTGTGGTGCTGGTGTAAATCGGTCCCTGGCGGGATGTGGAGGCCCTGCCAGGGCTGGAGGGACGGCATGCCCCGGAGCTGAGGCATGCAAGTAGAAAGTGGGTTTGTTACTGATGTGTCACTGCAGCAGGAGTCCTGCTTCAGGCCAAGGAAAAGAAGCTCTAGCTGTCACCTTTAGCAATTAGGCAGTGAAACTGAGCCCTGCTCACCTCCCCGTAACCCCTGCAATGGACACCGGTACTGTGCGTCCTCAGCCTTCCCCCTAAACCATCTTTTACGTAGCACTGGGGCTCTGGAAGATACAAACTGCCTAAAGTTAAGCAGCACTTCCCTCTACACAGCTGAGAGGAGAGCGAGGCTTTAACATGGAGCTTTCTGTCCCTGCTGCCTTCCCCTCCTGCTCCCCAGCAGCTGTCTGACACAGCTTTTGGCTTTGACTTTTTCCATTGCTGGGCTCCACTTTGTCTCCAGTTTCCACCAGGCGCAGGTGTCCTGCATGATGCCTCAGAGCGTTAACTGCTTCTGTGCTGGAGAGGCCAACAGCGTCCCCAGGACGGCCGCTCAGTTTCAACAGGGGCACGAAGCTATTCGGAAACATCCGGATCTGGGGCACTGAGTGGAAGGTATGTATCTGGGAGAAACAGCTGGAGGAAAAAAAAACGCTTCCAGATGTGTTTGGGCAAAAATGCTATTTAAACTCAGTATACGTTACTGTCCTGCCTTACAAGCCTTCAGCAAACGTCTGATTGCAGGGGAGTCTGAGGTGCTGGCTGCTGCGTGCAGGTGGAGGTCTGGGTGCAGGACAGCGCCCGCAGATGTGTGTGTGCGTTCGCTGTGGGTAAGGGCGCGGTTTGTGGTTGGGGAGAGTGTCACATTATTTTCTCTTGTACAAGCCACGTTATTCAATTCCTCATGCCGAGTATTTCTTCCAGATGTGGCCTTAAAAAAGCAAAGCTTTGCGGCACTGAAGAGCAGCCAGGCTGGTTTTTGGTAGCTGTGCTCCATGTGTGTAACCAGTAGACATTATCTAGAATTCATTCTTCTGCGGAGGGAACGTGGTGTAGAGCCGCAGGAGAAGGTGTGTCGCTCCGTTAGAGCTAGCCTTGCTCCCTGCCTGCCTGGCACAGTGTTCTTCCCCCTTCTCTGTGACCACCTGGGACTCTGGGAAGGCACAAAGTGACAGCGACGTCCTCCCCACCCTGGGCATCCTGCACAGGGACCGGGCGTTGCGCCCTGCTCCCGTGGGAACACCCAGGCTGCAGGTCAGTGCTCTCCTTCCCTCGCATCCAGCAAAGGCAGCCTGCGGTGCTGCCATTGCAGCATTAATCTTCCCCAGCCACGTGGAAGCAGAGCCTGTCGCTGGTAAACCCAGTACCCAACGGACGTGTTCCTTCTCACAGTGCTTTTGCGGGAGATTTGAGATGAAGAGAGAAAATGTGGAAATCGTTTTTATCTCACTTTCTGTCTCTGACGGGTAAATCCTTAGGAGGCCGGTGCCACACAGTGAAGGAAGCAGGGCTGTGCCATCCCTGCCCACCCGAGGTTTCCCTGCTTTGTTCTATTTATTGAGCAACGCTTCTGACACCCTTTCCCAGACTGTGACTCATAGCAGCGCTGTCTGTGCATAAGCCATGCGTCTCGGCGCGCTTTATAGATACAGGAGCTGCAGGAGCCTCACAGGAGCCAACTGTGTTTATTAAAAGATGATCAGATGTTTCCTCCCTTAAGGCAGTGTCTAGCTGAGACTGAGTAATAACTCATTACCAATGAGACAAATAACTGCTTATCATCAGGTCAGCACCTTCACCAGCCCTTCTGTTAGCGACGGCAGGCGCCATGCTTCTCCTCCACTGAGCACCCATGGTCTCAGCACCCAGCACAGGGGGGTAAGAAGGGAGCTGCCCTGCCAGACCCTGCTCCAGTCCCCGTCCCTTCCCCTGCTGGCAGCCTAAGCAGGGACAACCCAGGGGGTCAATCCCAGGCTCTGCTCCACTGCTCAGCAGGGTTTGGCCCTGGGCTAAGCTCGAGGAACGGTTTTATCCAGCCCTGGTGTAGCTTGTTTCTTCCTGCTTGTGGAAGCAGGCTGCTGTAGTGGCCTCACAATCCACGTCTTTCTGTCCTAGTGCTGGGGATTCAGAGCAAGTGCACCAGAGCTTGCCATGGCCTGGTGGAAAAATCAATGGTGGGCCAGCGCAGTGTGCTGCAGCGGCACCGCGGGAGCACTGCCGGGGCCATGGGTGAGGCAGGATGTCACACTCTGCCATGTCCCCGCGTGCCCCTTGCTGCCCGGCGCAGCAGCGGTTGCTCACGGGCCTCTCTCCAGGGCTGGGCTGGAGGGGGAGGCAGCGGAGAGCGGGGCCAGCTCTTCTACGTGGGGCCAGGACCCTCGCAGGCTTGGTCAGAGGCTTTCCTCAGACGCTATCCTCTGGCGCGGCCGCCGCAGCCCTCCCCTGCCAGATGCCATGGCATCTCTCCACGTCCTTTGTTCCCTCCCTTGCTTACGCATCTCCGTTGATTTATGGCCGTTGCAGAGCAGCCTGACCGCAGCTCAGCTGCTTGCCCAGACCCCGGCCGGGCTGTGTGCCCTCGCCCCTGGCCTGCCGGGCAGGGAGAGTTTTGGGGAGAGATCCAAGCCCCCCTGCAGTAGGGCCCCCCTGCATTTAAACACGTGCATGGCCTTTTCTTTCACCTCCTTCCAGCCTGGGTGTGAATGAAGTGCTTTCAGGGGGAGGAGATTGCTGGGAGCCCCGCTCTGCCTGTGCATTGGTTGCAGCCCATAAAAGCATCCAAGGAATTCGCCATCGCGGTCCCTGCGCGGGGTTAGCGCAGTGAAAGCCGTCCTTTGTTCCCGCAGCCTCGGCCGCCCGAATCCCACACAGGGACGGGGCTGGAATCTGCAGAGCTGGATGTGCGCTCCCGCCGGCACGTTGGCCTTAGCGGTCCCGTCATGGGCGCCACAATGCTCCGGGGCCGTCGGGAAAGGGTTTTCCTGTGTCTTACCCCAGCCAGGGTGAGCAGCCTGGGGTGAGCAGCATTAGGCGCTGCCGGGGCACGATGAAAGGATTTCCCTGGGTTTCCCAGGTGCTCAACCCTGCTGGTATCCACGGTGTGACCTGAGCTTTAGCCCCGTGCTGCTTAAGCTGAGTCAGAGGAACGGAAATCCCTTCTTACACAGATATTTTTCCACAAAGTGTTCGATTACAGGTTTGGGGTTTAATCTCGCGCCCATCTCGCGCAGTTTCCCGGCTGGCCGCGCCGCTCGCCTGCTGCCTGCCAGGCTGCCGGGGCCGCTCTGGCAGGAAAGGACGGAGGGCTGACACCGAGCCAGGACGTGCCTCCGCCGCAGCCTGCACACAGGCGGCTGGCGCCCAGCCCAGAACATGGCTCTGGAAAAAAAAAAAATGTCTTTTTTGTTTTTGAGGAAAGCCCAGAACGCTTCGACAAGGACAAAACCTCTTCCTAAATCGGGTTTTAAAAGTCCTGTTTTCTCTAAGGGACCAAAATGACCTGGCCAAAAGCGTCCGCTCCTCCATGGCCCGTGGGTCAGCTTGGACGGGGTAAACCTGGACCCACATTGCAAAGGCTCCCTCCGAAACCGCGGCTTGCAGGGGGACTGAGGAACGGCACCCACGTGGCCCCCTTCCAGCGGGGTCCCCACCCATGGGTGCCAGGGGGTCGCTGGACCTTTCCGGTGCTGTAATTAGCACAAGAAACCTGCTGGGTGACTCAGCAAGCGTCGGGTGCCAGGCCAGGGCTTTGTCACTGTCCTCCAGCAAGACTGACACGTGCAATTCAGGCAGAGCCTGGGCTGGCTAAAGATACCGTGTTACTTAAATATTTTATAGAAAATCATTAAGCAATTAAGTCTGGCGGATCTCACAACATAGAAGCAGCAGCTTGAAGTCTGTGCGGTAAACGGGGCACTGCTTCACGGTCATTTGGGATGTCTTCTCAGAGTCTTAACTCCAATCCTTGCTTCAGAATAACTATAATTATCTCTTAATTGCCATTATTGTTTAACATTTTTAGCATTTGCAAGTGCAAACTGTTACAGTTTTCTGTGCAGATACAATCAGTAGCCAGGGTTCACAATGAAAGCAATTAAAATCCTGTGATTATTACAAGCCTGCATGTCTATACAACAGCTTCAATCTGCATAACTTGCCAAGACGTAGGCTAGAAACTCAGACAAATTTAGCATTTATTTAGTAACCCAGCAAAGCTACTACCTCTTGCTGCCTCCAATGATTTGCATCTACAGCACTTTTTGGAAGGACGTGAGCGCTGAGGGGAGGGGAAAGAAAGCATTTTCTAGAATACATCCCTGGAGAATATACAGCAAAGATAAAATTATGCACATGAATTATGCATATGAATTATGATTTCACTCCTATTTTTGTTGGGATTAGCTCATGTTTGGTGTGCATCCCTGGCAGGTTGCTGGCGGTTCGGCAGCTAGCAGAGCGCTCTCTCCAACTCCCAGCAGGTCACTGCAGTTTCGAGTCCCGTGTTCCCCGCTCCGCTGGCAGCAGCCTCCCGTGGGCTGCGGAGCTTCTTGGGGATCCAGCCCACCGGTAACGACGGCAGCCCCTGCTCCTCCACCCCTCTCGGGTCTGGGCAAGTAGTTTTTCTGTCTTAATTTATGGCACCTCTTCTGAAAACACGCAATGGATGAAAACAGATTTAGGTGTAAAACTAAAAAAGCGAGTCTGCGCTATTTTGTATAGACGGGGAAGGCATTTGCAGGCTCCTCTGCCACCAGCCAGGCTTTGCTGGTGTCCCCGGGGTCCCCACCATCTCCTGGGGAAGGTAGACGTGGAAACATCCCAGCCTCTGCCAGCTCTGGGAAGATAAAGCCTGGGGAGAGGAGCGCAAGGGGGAGGCAGTAGCAGCATTTCCAAAATCTCCGCACCAGACTCAGCTGCAGCCCCAGCACACAGTCTATTTAAGCCAAGTTAAATAAAGCCAGCAGTCCTCCCGTGCAGAGACAGCTTGGGAATCCAGAGCCCCGTTTCCAGGAGGGCTGGTGACCCCAACTCAGGGGTGTTTCCATGTGAAAGGAGGTTTAATGGCCCTCATTGCAAGGGAGGAATTATCCTAATCAGCCAAATCACCAGGGCACCTGCACCCAGGGCAAGGAGCAGGCTGGGCCTGAGCGAGTGGGGCTCAGGGAACCAGGCGGGGGTCCAGGCTGGGTGGGTGCTGGTACGGGCACCCTTCCCGTGGTGGGACCACATGGGAGGCTCCGGGGACTCATGGATGCTCCCTGGCCGGGTCCTTCCCTTGCCATCCTGCATGCCCTGTCCCATCCCCGTCTCCCATTGCCTGGGAATAACATCCCTGACAACCCAGCAGCCCTTTGCATGAGTAAATGAGATTAGGAAAGTATTTCAAGTATTTGTGTCTGTCCTTCAGTGACAAACAAGCCCGGAGCCAGGGCTGTTTGTCCCGTCAGCTGGCCCGCAGCTTGGGAAAACAGCCGGGAAGCCAGTGGGAGACAGCTTTGGCACCAGCAGAGATAATGCGAAGTATCGGGGCTGAATTTGCACATGCCTTTGGGGAATGGTAAATGTGTAGTGTGGTGCAGGCAGGGGCACTCGCTGAATCCCCGTCCCAGGGATGAAGTACCTGCATGTGCATGTTTGCAGGCCCTCTGTGGCCAGGGGCTCCCTGGGACAGCCCCAGCTCCTTCACCAGTCTTGACTCTGGGGCAAGTAGTTTTTCTGGTCTCACTGTCCTCAGCCTGGCTGCTCTCCTGCTCTCTAACCTGAGCAAGTCACCTGAAAACCAGCGTGGCTCGGGAGGACGGCACAGCTCGTGACACGGGTGCGTAACGCACGGAGACGCTCCGCAGAGCGCAGGCAAAACACAGGCAACTGGAGCAGCCACAGGGACTCCCCTGGATGTATGAGCACATCAGAGGATCGGGAATTTTTCTAGGTTCAGGTGTTTGATCTGCTTTGAAATGCTGCTGATAGGATGTGAAAAGTCAGTAAATTTGGACAGTCCCAGGAAAGAGGACCAAAGGCAGGACTGATGGAAACAGTAGTATCCAGGAAAGCCTGGGACTGAAACACCTCGAAATTCCCAGCTGAATTTTGAGCCAGTTTTTCTCCCAGGCCACTAAGATTAAGATGAACTCTCTCCATTTTGCCTTTAACAGGAAGAGACACAGCTGACAAATCTGAAAGGCAAGGAGGAGGCAGGGAGAACCGGCAGCAGCTCGCAGCTCATCGCTTTGTCCAAATCAGCAGGTATCTGCCGTGCCCTTGAGCTCTCTATCGTGGCTTTGCTTAGTTTGGCTTCCCCATGGCAGCTGCCACCATCCCTGCGTTATCAAACCACCTGCCTGAATTTCAAGGAAGTCATCCATATATTCAACAGGAATATCAGTTTCCAGGAGCTCTTGGGGGCCTTGAGATCAGAGCAGCTAAAGCGGGGATTTCTGCTGAGCTGTGCTCACACCACCGGAGCTGGAATTTCTCTTGGCTGGGATGTCTGCTGGAGGGCTGCAGGGAGGTGGTTTTTGTTTGAGCTGTAACCAAGCAGGGTTGGCAAAATGTTGTCAGCGTTTGCCTGGCCTCAACCCCGCTCCCTGGCACCCGGAGAAGCGTGGATCCCACTGCGAGGGACAGCGAGGGGGCATTCCTCTGCAGGAGTGGGGATGGGGAACCATCCTGTCCACGTTCTTCCCTGGGACCTTCAAAGGAGCTGAGGAATCCAATTCCCACTAATTTGCTTTGAAAGCATCGACCTAAAATTGTAATTATGGCATGCTGTATTACAGCGGAGGAAAGAACCCACCAGACTGTAACTACCTTGTTTTCCTAAGACAGGAGTTTTGATGATTTATTAAGACTTACATTTTTCACAATATTATGTTGGTTAATGTTAGAAGATGTTCCTACAATTAATGAAAATTTCATAGACTTACTGGGGAAGAAAGAGACCATTTTATGTCCCCTACCAGATGGCCTAAACCAGCTGCTCACTTTTTTCTTTGAACTGTGATTCTAATGACTTCTCCATCCTTTGAAGTCTGCTTCTGAGCTGCTGAACCAGATGTATTTGCATGATAGTAGCAGAGCACGTTTAACAGTGGAGGACTTCTGCTATTTTCCCTCATGGCCGCTGCTGGATACTGCATGATGTTTGCTCTCCTTTGGGGGTTTTGAGGGGTGAGTAAATGCAAAGGCTTACCAGGAGCTGGTAAAATGTGTCTTGGTGTAACATCGCTGGCCTCAGTGGAGTTATTATTTCCTAGACGCACAGCGTCTTTACCCAGCTCTCGGCTGGTTTCATTGCTTTATAAACCCATGCAGCGGTGTCAGTCTGCTTTCAGTCACAGATTTATTAGGGCCCCACAAAAGCGGGGGCTGCTGTCAAAACGCCCATTTCAGCACCATTTTAAAAACAGAGGACAAGAAGAAAGGAAGAGCTTTAAATATGTATTAAGAAGTCTTAAAAATAATAAATCACAAAATAAAATAGTGACAAAAGGAACAAAACTAAAAAAGGTCCCTGAGTGTGGGTTTGGTGGAAATTTATGCCAAGCAGAGAAGTTGGGAGGGCAACACTGATATTCCTGGCTTTGAAATTTCAAAGCCAAAGCAGCTCCGCCTGAGTCCATCCCCAGATGCTGCAGAGTTGCAGAGTGGTGTCAACCGAGATGCCAGCTCCGACGCAGCCACCCCATCGAACCCACTGACGCTGCAGATGTGAGAAAGGCTTTCCAGGACAGAGTGAAGTGCCAGGAGGTGCTGCCGCACGGTGTGTGCTGGGGGTCTCCCCGCTCTCCGTCCTGACCCGGGCCCCGGAGCTGTCTGGTGCGGTGGCAGGGTTCAAACCAGCCCGTGGGCAGTGGCTGTGTTACACAGCACCTGGCTGCGCACGGGAGGGTGCAACACCTGGGCAGCGCTTACCCACCCACTCAATGAGCTTTCGCACCAAAACCATGCGTGCGTTTCTTCTGACAGCGATGAAGACCCTCGCACAAAAGCTCTGCCGTGGTGAAGGTGACCACATGCTCCTCTTTTTTACACTGCCTCCCAGAGCACTTGCGGGATATCAAACAACGCCTCACCCCAGAGTGATGGCTGGGCTGGGAAGGCAAAGAGCTCTCTCAAATCATCCTCGCACAATATTAATACGTGGTACTGCTTGAGGCTGTCTCTTTGCTGCTTGTTTCACTGTGCCTGCCTCGGAGGCCTGTTAGGGACTTTCAGGGAACAAACAATAAAGAAGAAATGGAATGATAAAGGTAAGAAGCAGAGCAATTAGCCATAACCAGACAGCCCAGGGCAAAGAAGAAAGCCAAGACGATGGTACTGGTGGCACAGCATGTATTTTTCTTACTCGAGGTGCTCAGTCTGATAAGGAAATGAAAGGAAGGTAAAGCGAGGTAAACCGGAGGTAAGACGGTCTCTCAAGTGAGATACCAGATCTTGGCTTTGCCTGGTTGTGACATGGAAGGAGAGGACACTGTGCCCTGACCCTGCAGCCCTCCCGCTCCTTCCTGGGCGACGCAGATCCCCGTGTTGGCCGCTGCCTGCGTGCAGCAGGGCAGTGACGCTTGGCTCATCCCTGTTCAAGTGTATTTCCCCATCAACGGGGGCCTTGGCCTCTCTCCTGGGATCCACAAGGAAATGGCGGAAGACCATCAGTTAATTTGATGTTACATCGGGAAGAAATTAATTCCAGGTGAGGTGCAGATCAAATCTGGAGTAATGTCCTTAAGGCGAGCAGGTGTCTCTTCCCAACCGCCAGTCTCTTGTGTCCCCAGTGCTGAAATCTGTTATGTCCCATGTCTGTGCCTAAACCAGGTACAGACGGATTGGGGACAGGGCTGCAGGGGTGGGACAGGAGCAACCTGTTGCAGTGCAGCAGCCCTGGACCGCGGGCTTATTTCAGGCTACGTCGATGACTTACTGTTGCTTTTAAAGGAACACGGAGTGTCTATGATGGTTAAAATCTGTACGATCCCCCCCAAACTGCTCCCGGGGGGAAGCACGGTGCATGGCTGCGCAGGGAGGCCAGGCCTAGGGAGGCCAGGCCTAGCGCTTCTGCCCCGGCCAGGGATCCTCAGGCTGCAGCCCGGGTGGCTCTGGGTGTTGTGGCCACAAATGTGGCCGGGCAGTGCCACCTACCGTGGCGCTCCCTGGCCACCAGCACCGCTCTGGCCACCCGGGTCCCCGTGGGGCCTGGCCTCGGGTGGGGAGGTGGCGAGACCCGCAGCCGCGGTCACTGCCCCGGGTGGGCGTTGGTGCTGCGCCCGCTGCCCTGCGGTGATGAATTCTCCTTCCTTCCCAGGCCGAGCACTGTGTGAGCGTGACACGGCTGTGAGCGTGACATGGCTGTGAGCGTGACACAGCTGTGAGCGTGACATGGCTGTGAGCATGTCAGGGCTGTGAGCGTGGCAGGGCTGTGCGTGACGGCTGTGAGCGTGTCACGGCTGTGAGTGTGTCAGGGCTGTGAGCGTGACATGGCTGTGAGCATGTTGTGGCTGCGAGCATGACATGGCTGAGAGTGACGGCTGTGAGCGTGTCATGGCTGTGAGGGTGTCACGGCTGTGAGGGTGTCACGGCTGTGAGCGTGACACGGCTGTGCGTGACAGGGCTGTGAGCGTGTCACGGCTGTGAGCGTGACACAGCTGAGAGTGATGGCTGTGAGCGTGTCACAGCTCTGAGGGTGTCACAGCTGTGAGCATGACACAGCTGTGAGCATGACATGTCTGAGAGTGACGGCTGTGAGTGTGACACCGCTGTGAGGGTGTCAGGGCTGTGAGGGTGTCAAGGCTGCGAGCGTGACACTGCTGTGAGGGTGTCACGGTGGTGAGGGTGTCACGGCGGTGAGGGTGACACCGCTGTGCGCGGCCCAGCTCTGCCAGTGCCGCTCCCTGCACACCCGCCAGGCCGGGGCAGGCTGCGTCCCTGCCCGGACACCGGCGGCGCGCCGGGCCTCGCCGACCCCGGGGCTCCCCGGGCTCCCCCTCCGCTTATTCCCAGGCTCCCTCGAGGTGAAAAACGAGCCCGCGGGGCAAATGCCGGCCCCAGCGCTGGAGGCGCCGGGGTGCAGTGCGGGGGCTCCCTGCTCGCCCCACGCCCCCACACCGGGGCTTTCCCCGAGCCCCAGCGCGGTGCCAGGCCCGCACCCCGCGTCCCGGCCCCGGGGGTGCCCGGGCCCTCGCCCCGCCTGGGGCCCGCAGGCCCCGCTCGGCCGCCGTAGCCGCCCCCCGCCCCGGAAGTGCTCCCCGTTGCCATAGCGGCCGCTGCCGGGAGGGCGGAAGATGGCGGCCGTGGCGGGGCCGGAGGAGCCGGGGCCGGAGCCGGGCGGCTCCTTCCGCCGTTACCTGGCGCGGCTGGGCGCCCTGCGGCCTCAGCCCGGCGCGGAGCGGCCCGATGGCGGCCGCCGCCGCACCGAGCTCCACCTGCTTTTCGACCAGCTCATCTCGGAGAGCTGCGGGCCGGCGCCGGCGGCTGGGCCCAGCCCGCAGGTACCGCGGGGCCCGGCCGGGGAGCGGGGCCGAGCGATGGGCCGGTGCCGGGGCTCCCGCCGCCCGCACTGGGGCGCGCCCACGCAGGGGGATGTGCACGCTCGCGGGGCGGGGGGCAGAAGGCGCTCGCACGCTTGTGTGCACGTCACGGGAGTGTACACGTCACGCGGGTGACGTCGCTGGGCGTGAGCGCACGCTTACACGGGGCTCTCGCCCACCTGCGCGGATGCTCGTGTGGGCTCAACGCGGGCGTGCACCGAGGCGGGCGTGCAGATGCTTTCCCGGGCGTGCGCGCCCACGGGTGTGCACGGACTCGCGTGGAGGTGGCCGCAGCCCTCACGCCCAGCGCCCCGCACCTACCACCCTGCGGCTCCCACGGGCCGTGGATGTTCCTGCACGTCTTCCGCTCTCCTCCCCACGACCGCGTTCCCTCCTGCCTTCGCCTGCCCCTGGCTCCCATCCCCACCTCTCTGGGTCGTTTCTGAGCTCTGCTGCCGTGTGCCGAAACCCCGCTGGGGTCGGCACGCGTGGCCCAGCGGCAGGAGGAGATGGCGGGTGACACCGGTGGGTGGGACTGCAGGCACGGGTACTCAGCAATTTTCACAGTCTACTAGTCAAACAATTGCAAATTTTCAAGTCTTTAACTGAGCCCTTCAAAGCTGAATGCTGTAGTTTGGCAATATTGATACTGCTTCATTGGGAACACACTACTTCGTTATTACGCTGTAAACAGTGCTGACTTACCGATTTTTCTTCATTTTCTTTACAGAGTAGGCTTACTTTGCATTTGGGAATTAATTGATTTCTTTGGACAGTGCTCCTTTTTTTCCCGCCTTCTGTTCCTTGATCTAACTTTGTATTTTTCTTTTGCCGTTATTAGTGGCTTTGCTGTTGCTCCAGTGTTTAAGTGGCATTGTTTGAGCAGCACTCCCGCAATTTGAATCCGTGTCAGCATATCCCTGCATCGGGGTGAAGGTCTGTAGACAGCTGAGGGGAAGCTCACTAGCTGGAGTTTCATCCGTTTCATTACATTATCCATGTGTATTGATGTTAGTTGTATCCACACGCAGATCTGGTTGTGTGATCAAAGTCTTAGCCGATGATGTGGTTTCCACCCTAGCTTTGTAGTTTCTAAATAATAAACTGAGGCTTTCTTTCCCAGGATGTTTGTGCTCTGCTTGTCCAAGCCTGTCAGCTGGTTCACCTTGATCAGGAACATCTTGTCAGCAAAGTTTGTCAGCTTATCCATCATGTGCTTAACAGATTTCAGGTATGGAAAGTTTGGCCTTGTCCCTCCTCTTCCTGTGTGCTGGCTCCCTGGTCCCCCACTAAGCCAGGGAGGCCGCCTGTCTCTTTTTGTGGGGCTATGGAGCTGACCTTCATGCAGAGTTTCTTGGATTTTCACTGTATTGCTTATTTATTCTTAGCTGAGGTTCTGATCTGTGGCTCTAACGTGGTTCCTCATGTAAAACCAGCTCTCAGTCAGAAGCGATACACCATTGGAAATACTCTTGGTTCTAGGACACTTGTGTTGATTTATCCGTTTCTTAAGCTGGCTGATTCTGTGATGGTGTGTAATTTTAACAGCCAGATCACCTGAGTCTGTAACCAATATATCTGGGTATATTGACTCCACCAGTACATGATGATGTTTTCTTGACCACAGTCCTTTTCTGTTACGACAGGTGATGGTTGATGAACAGAACTTGAATTTTCTTCTCTCCTACTGCATCTCTGCTCTTAAACAGTGCAGCTCTTGGACACATGTTGAAATTCTGCAAGCCTTAGCAGCTCTTGTTTACAATAATGGACCTAAATGCCAGAAGGTGAGTTTACAAGCTAAGAGAAAGTAACCGCAAAAATATTTGCACCCTTTTGCTGTTTCTACTTTCTCTTTTCTTTCCCCCAAAAGAAAGAATAAAAAAGTGTCATGTTCTCACATCACCACGCCTTTTATGTTAAGAACAATCTCATTTAAATAGTGACTGATATTTGTGGAAAAGTTGAATTTCAGGTGTGATACGTGTGTATACTGATAATCAGTAGATAACAAGACACTTCCCATGCCAAATACCTCTATACTTGCAGGCTGCAGCTGTAGGCACCACCTATCAGCTGGCTTGAGCCAAAGGTGCACTATTAAAGAAGGGCACCAGGCTTGGTCTGCAGACCAGCCACCCTGGTGTGCCAGTGTATCAGGCAGGAAGAACGTGGGGGGCTTCAAATTGCACATTACTCAGCAGGCTTGGCCTGGTTTCAGCTGGGCTAGAGTTAATTCTTCTTAGTAGCTGGTCTAGTGCTGTGTTTTGGATTTAGTATGAGAATAATGTCGATAACACACTGATGTTTTAGTTATTGATAAGTAGAGTTTATACCAGTCAAGGACTTTTCAGCTTCCCATGCTCTGCCAGGTGCACAAGAAGCCGGGAGGGCGCACAGCCAGGGGGGCTGACCCAGACTGGCCAAAGGGCTATTCCATGCCATATGACATCATGCTCAGTATATAAACTGGGGGAAGAAGAAGGAAGGGGGGGACGTTCAGAGTTATGGCATTTGTCTTGCCACGTAACCGTTAGACATGATGGAGCCCTGCTTTCCTGGAGATGGCTGAAGACCTGCCTGCCGATGGGAAGTAGTGAATGAATTCTTTGTTTTGCTTTGCTTGCGTGCGCGGCTTTTGCTTTACCTTTTTGACTGTCTTTATCTCAACCCATGAGTTTTCTCACTTTTACTCTTCTGATTCTCTCCCCCATCCCACCGGGGGGAGTGAGTGAGTGGCTGTGTGGTGCTTAGTTGTCGGCTGGGGTTAAACCACAATAAGGCTCCATTGAGGATCCTGAAATTTATCCTGTAACCAGATCTGGTCTTTAGTGTGCAGTGGGCTCAAAGCTGTTTCAAACTGGAGACTATCAGTTATCAATCCTGAGGTTTGTACGAAGCTCCTTGTTGCTGCAGTGTGACTGGTAGTGTTTGCTATGTTGAATTCCCCTGCTGTCACCAGCTCTTGGCAGCTTGCAGAGCAGTTTCTGCTGTTGGGCTGAAGCGCGGGGCGGTGATGCTAGCAGTTTTGGAGCTGCCAGCTTGCGTGGGTTTGTAGCCTATGTAACCGCAGCAGTTTGGTACAGCAGTTGTTACTAACTTAGCTTTATGTCTGGGAAGAAAGCATAAATTGGGACTCAGTCTGAACTATGCTTGCACTCGATACTTTTTTAATATAAAATGAGAGAACTTTGGAAATTAATATTTTCATGTCATTTTTTTTATAAACATAATCTGTCTATGGAATCTGAAATTGCAGCTGACAAATCTTCTTTTGTAGCGTAGATACATTTAGCTACGAAACAGAAGAACCAGGAGGCTGAGGAAAGAGCGCTGACCCCTAATGACTTTTGGTGGTTTCTTTTAGTATCTCCCGGATCTGCTGGGCAAGACTGGGCTCTTGGTGCAGTTCAGTGATTCTGCTCAGCCAGACATGGAACTCAGGAGGGCAGCAGTACGCAGCATGGCAAACCTGTGTCTCGGGTGCGTACAAGCCTTTTCAGATGGTGGAGTGGATGCTTTAGAAGATGTACATCTGACAGCACGGACAGCGGTCTGCTCTGTTTGTGCTAGGAACAGCAAATTCAGGACCAGTAAGGTGTATATGCATGAATTTGCAATCTAAAACTTTAGTGCTCCAAGATATTGTATCATCTGTGGATAAAACTGTAAACTCTCAGTCTTCCAGAAATAATGTTACGGGGATTAGTTTAGGGAAGAAAAGAAAGTGTTGTGCTGTCTGGTCCCTGCAGTGATTCTTTGGGTTAATTTTGCACAAGGAATGGTCAACTACAAGTTTTTATAGTGATTGTCAGTTATTCTTTTGCAATTCATCCATTTTTCCATTCCGCATGTAAATATGCTGATGTCACAGCAACATCAAATCTTTATTAGCTGCTATATGGGAAGAATTTTGATTACCAGACTCTGTGGGCAAGCAAGCAATTAGTAAAAGCAATAGATATTTGGACTTGCTGTAAAGAGTTTTTTGGTTAATAGTTCCCCTGAACAGATGGCTTGTTTTTAAAACAAAACAAAACCCACAAACACAAAAGTTTGGGATTTCAGCACTTATAGATGAAGTCTGAAGAACTACTTAATGTAAATAAATGCAACATCTGGCAGTCTGGGGTCTGATGATTTTTCTCTGTGGAGAGCTGGGATTATTTAGCCTGGAGAAGAGAAGGCTCAGCGAGGATCTTACCAATGTGTGTAAATACGTGATGGCAGGGAATGAAGACGACAGAGCCAGACTGTTCTCAGTGGTGCCCAGTGAAAGGACAAAAGGCAATGGGCACAAACTGAAATACAGGAAATTCCGATTAAACATAAGAGGGGGGGGAAAAAAAAAGTAGGGATTATCGAACACTGGAACCAGCTGCCCAGAGAGGCCATGGAGTCTCCATCCTTGGAGATATTCAAAACCCAACTGGACACAGTCCTGGGCAACCTTCCCTGGTTGACCCTGCTTCAAGCACGGGGGTTGGACTAGATGATCTCCAGAGATCCCTTCCAACCTCGGCTGTTCTCTGATTCTAATTTCAGGAAGATCACTTGCAATATTAGAGTTTTCCTGTGAGTGTTATGAAACATGCGTTGATGGCTTGAAGTAATTAAATGTGTTGGAACCAGGTGCTTAGGAATCCATTACAAAAGCATTTATTTAATGACTCTAAATCCACGGCAACAATGGCCAGCTCTTACTAAATGGTACTCAAGGTGGCAAAGATGAAGTGATGCAGTTACCCTCTCTCCTCATGCAGTAAGTCAAGTGGATGTTAAAATGTTTCAGCACATTAAGGTTTCCCAGACTTCATGGAAACTAGGGAAATGACCAAAGGCATTCTAAGTCCTTTTCAATGCCAAATTTTGCCTAAAAAGCATTTATAAGCATGACACCTTGTTAAGCTATGCTTGGAGGGTCATTGCAATTGAGAAGGTGGCCACAGAAGCAGAGTAGGTGTAAGGCACACTATGATTGTACTAGCTCTTTGTGCAGAAGGTTTCCTTTTGTTCTTTATAGTGGTAGAACTGATCCCTTTCAAAGAGCCAGCCAGCCATCTGGGGCTGTGCTCTCCAGTCTAGCAGAGGGCTTGGGTCTGAGTTTGTGTAACTTTATAAAGCTGTGGGACAGACTAAACCAACCGTTTGTCTCCTCCTGCTTTAATTTTAGTGTGCCCGGACAGCCATACTTGGATGAGTCCTACAGAATTGTCTGTTTTCAAACTTTTCTAAGTGTTCTGCAGTCTTCAAAAACCTCTGATGTAGATGACATCACTTTTTGCATGGTAAGTGTGAGTCCAACTGTCTAGAATACTCTAATTAGGAGATTGTGCCTCTGGAATACTGGAATTTGGAATATATGAAATTTGGAATATTGTCAACTGAGATTTTGCTTAAATAGTCTATTTTTTTTTTTTTAATAAACATAAGTAACTGTCCCAGTAATTACGATGAGCAAAACTGTAATTGCCTAGAAGGTCACTTGAAAGTTGTGAACCTTCAGTGTTTTGGGAAGGAAAAGAAAGTAATTCTGTGTTTTGGTTTTCAGTTACTGCAAAATGCACTGAAAGGTATCCAGTCGCTTCTGAATGGTGGGAAGATGAAACTAATGCAAACTGACCAAATTGGATCTCTTCTTGCAGTATTAAAGGTAAATACTTAAATCCATACTTGAGAAAGAGGCAGGCACTGGAAGGTGCATGTTCCAGATGCTTGTTAAGTGGGAAACAGTAGGAGGAGATGAGAAAGAGGGAGCAGAGAAGCCTGAGCGTGGGGGGAAATGTACTGTAAGATATAAAGAAAAAAAAACATGGAGTTTCTCTCACAGCATCTTAACTGCACTTCCCACAAAAGAATGTGAGAGAAAGATGGGAGGTTCATTTTTTTGGACCTACTTAAAATCCTTCTAGAGAGAGTTGAATTTCAGGTGTTGCATAGCTCTTACATAGCATGGGGAAAGGCAAGACCTGGGGGGAAGGATCACAAGCCCAACTGAAAATTGATGAACACCTGAGTAAATACACAGTAAATCTTTGTGCATCAAAAAGGAAAAGTACGCTAGTGTTTTTGTTGCTGTCCTAGAAATGTATGTTTCATGGACTACCGGGACTGAGCATAGAAATGCCTGCAGCCTTGTACCCGGCTCCTTTACCTCAGTATGATAAAAGGTCGCCCGTCAAACAGGAACAATCAGAACCAGCCACCTTTAAGCAGACAGGGGTAAGCTGAAATTATACTGATTCTACTGCACCTTCATTGTGCGCGTGTTTGTTGCGATTGTATGTTGCCTGTCGTGATATTAGTGGCTAACAGGCTCTTTGTGTTCTGAGCACGTGATACATTTCACATTCTTTGCTTTAAAAGTATTGATTATAAATCTCTGCACTGAGTGAAATTGCTTTGTAAACTCAGATGATGAAAACAAATGGCTCTGCAGAGATTGGTTTTCCTGAGTTAAGCTGTGTGCATCAGTTATTCATCTATAGCCAAGAATTCTTGGCCTGCAGACATCGGGTTGGTGTGTGCAGACTAGCCAAAGCTTTTATTTTGTAAGTTATGTTTTCTCTCCTAACGCTTGCACAATTGTTTGACTCTTTCTTAGGGAAGTCAAGTTCATCTAGAGACTGATTTCCTCCCCCCTCCCCCAGCTGTTCTGCTTAATCCTTCTACAGGTTATTTTTTAACCCTGTAAATGTTTTGGATTACCGATTATCTGAAAGACATTAGAGAAAATAAAGTGGTATAGTCATGTTGACTTGTTCTTTTTTAGATGTTAAATACCTACTGTAAATCTAAAAGAACTACAGAAGTATTCACTGTTCCTCTTCTTTAATCGCATTTGTGTGAAATATATTTTTGACTAAAAGTTTTCTTGGAAATCTTTTGCTTTACTGATGAAGAGACCAAAGCTTAATTTTTCAGGCTGTTCAGATATAAACTGCTTACTGACACTAAGGTATTACTTTACTGATGTTACTGTTGCTACTAATAAGCAGAGTTTGTAAACTCTCAGATACTAAAGAAGTGACAGTTTCTGTATGCACTGTATTGAACATACATATAATTGCACTTATGTGCAGTATTGTTGCATCAGAAGAATGCTAAATAGCTGTGATAACTCTTGGCTAAACTAAATCTCGTCTAGAAACTCATTTAGAAACTTGTACAATTTGATGTTGATGTACTACGCAGAGGGCATGATTTGTTACATTAAACTCTGCTTTTATTCTGGATTAGCAACTAGTTTTGTTTTCAGATGAGACCTTTTTCCCTTAGTAAAAGATTTACAACTATAAAATGTTTGCACATCTTTCCAGATATTATTTCAAAAGATTAAAAAAAAAAAATCTATTTTTCGTCTTAAAACAGAACCGAAGAAAAAAGTCCAAAGGGAAACAGAAGAGGGGAGAGCTTGGGGAAGAAGGAAGAGAAGATTTGGGTGATGGGGGAAATGAATCAGTCCTTGGAGCTGACATGCTGAAATTACACTTGGGGGATGTGCGGAACAGTCCTTGTTCGGATCCTCGGACTCGTGCATCAGATGTTGCATACGTGCCTGCTGGAAAGGATCACTCGTCTTCACATCATACTAGTTGGAAAAGAATCAGCAGCAGTGAGTCGGAATATTCTGATGCTGAAGGTGGAATACAGAGCAAAACGAGGTGATTGTTCGTGTAAACATAAAGCATGGTAGCAGAGTGTACTATTGTTCATAACAATTTAAGCTCATGTATCATGTTAACGCATACCTTTTGTTCCTGTAGATCTGGCACAAATTTTACATGTGTGCAGACTCCTACACTTCCACAGGATGCTAGGGCTTTGTTCTTAATCAAAACTGTTGAGGAAATGACTTTTCCTTTTGATTTATGTGGTGATACAAGAAAATTGGAAGGCAGTAATTTGTATTGGTTTGAAAGTAAATTTGTTCTTTTTCTTCTTGGTCTAAAAAATGTCTTCTCACAGGTAGCCGCTAATATAAGTGAAAGAGGTTAAGTCCATTACTTTTCACTGCTGCTATTGCATTAATCTTTTTGTTTGTTTTTAAGATCTTATCAAGCCAATGTTCGTCAAGGGGCTCTAGCCTGTTTCCTCTCTGCTATAAAATCAATAGAAAAAAGAGTTCTTTATGGCTACTGGTCAGCATTTGTTCCTGATGCACCTGGTATTGGCAGCCCCCAGTCAGTGTCCTTGATGACTATTGCTTTAAAGGACCCTTCTCCGAAGGTGAGGCAGTTCTGAGCAGAAAAAGCATTGTATTTTTCCCATGTTAGTCTTAAGAGTTGTCTTCTCTGGCCTTCAGTAAGTACTTTGGTTACTGTATCTGTGTTGCTTGGTCACTGTACTGCAAGAAATAAAAGAGGATGTGTTGGTTAAGGAAACAAAGGATTGGTTGTATACTGCTTAAAGTTACGAGAAAAGATAGTTGGAGTTGAATTTTCTCTTTCTGGAGAAAGAGACTTTCATAAACTTGAAAATTCTCTATCATCTCGACAGAGGTGTTAAAAGTGGGTAACAGAAATGTTTTATCATTTCAGACCCGTGCCTGTGCTCTTCAAGTTCTCTCAGCCATCCTGGAAGGTTCTAAGCAGTTTCTTTCTGTTGCTGAAGATGCTAATGATCACAAGAGAGCTTTTACTCCCTTCTCTGTAACTATTGCTTCTAGCATCCGGGAGCTGCACCGCTGCCTGCTGCTAGCCCTGGTGGCAGAATCCTCTTCTCAAACGCTGACACAAATAGTCAAGGTAACTGTACTGTAAATATTTCAAATGCTGCCCAAGAGGTGATATTGGTCTCTAGATTACGTCTCGAAGAAAGATTGCACAGAAGTTATTGTAGCTGTTGAAGACTAAGATGCTGGGGGGAAATAGACTGTTGTAGTCTCACAAGGCTTCGTTGGCTGAGTCTTCCTACAGAGTCCTCGGGTTTCTTTTCTCTTCAGCACAATTCTCTTGTTCCTGCATTTCTTTCCTGTGGTCTTTTTGGAGCTGAATGAACCTATCAAGTGATTCTGAAGACTCACATTGGCTTTCAAACTGGAGCCCAAATTGGCAAAAAAAGCTTTCTGTGGGCTATTGAAATTCCTTGGTCTTTATGCCAGGTCACAGTAGTTAAATACTTGTCCTTAGGAGCCAAGTTTGTAACCAGTTTTCAAACAGCAGATAACTGGGGCATTTGTTTTCAGGTGCCCTCAGATAATTAGCTGTCTAAATTACCTAAATTGCAAATGTAAAAACAAATCTGTTGGAGGCCAGGCTGACATTGTAACCACCCCTCCATGTATGTTCTTTTGTGTTTCAGTGCCTTGCAAATTTGGTTTCAAATGCACCATACAGCCGTTTAAAACCTGGGCTGCTGACAAGAGTTTGGAACCAGATAAAGCCATACATTTGTCATAAAGGTTTGCATTCTGTTTGGCTGGAGCCTCCTTGTATATGTTATATCTTAATTCAGCATTGGTTATGACAAAACAGTTGTGGATTTCCCTGCTCCACCCCGTGCTTCATAAATATATAAACATACGTATTGCTATCGAATTATATGTTATGATCTGTCTTGTCTGAAAACTGCTGAAGAAGGATGCTGATGTGTCAGTGAGATGCTAACAGACTTGCTGCTTCTTCCCCCACCCTGTTCTTTCTTGCAGATGTTAATGTTCGAGTTTCTAGTCTCACATTATTGGGGGCTATAGTATCTGTCCAAGCACCTTTACCAGAGGTGCAATTACTTTTGCAACAGCCTAGTTCTTCAGGGCTAAATAATAGTGGTAGCGCAACCCCTCACCGTTTTAATTCTTCTGAGCCGTGGAGAAAAGCACTCCCCTCAGAAGGGGAGCCTCCGGATAATCCAGCAGGATGTACATCTTCAGAACCATGCTGGCTTCTCCGTCTCTGCGTTTCCATCATCGTTCTGCCCAGGGAGGGTTCCTGTTCTGACAGCGATGCTAACTTTCCATCATTTTCCAGCGTTTATGAACCGTGTCCCCTTCGACTGGAATCCTTACAGGTGGGGATGAACAGCTAGCTTGTAAACTGAACAGCTTGGTACGATATGGAATTACTTCATGTCAGCCAAGCTTCAGTCATGGGTTGCCTTTGCTCCTCGCTCTTTCAGTGAGATTTAGGCTAAAGCATTTGCTAGTGCAGCGTGTCTGAGCTGCTGTGACTGAAAGAGCAGTAACATTTTGATTCCGTGCCTGTGACCACAGCATAACTGTCCCATAGTAAACCTGCTGCAGTAAGTTCATCTGCCTGTGATTGTTGTTTTTAAATTCATTATTTTTAAATATTTGGTTAGGGTACCTGTCAGTGTTGAGACTTGGTCTCGTTTTTCTTCCTGTAACCACCAAAAATAGTAAGATTTTGTAACATGCATCCCAAGGAGTCTCACTCTTTTTCTGGAACAATGAATATTTGTTAAATCCAGCTTCACAGAATGCAGCAGCAGTATTGCAGGAGAGACAGAATGCGTTGCTCTTACAGGCACTCTTGCTTAGTTTTCTAGCTACAGGAGACCTCACTTACAGTAAATAATTCATTGTGTTGCTACCCGATAGTGCTTTTGTGGCCCTTTTTTGAACAAGATAATGGACTAGGGAGGTTTTTAATTAGCTGTAGTATTCTAGAAGTTGTGCTGCAAGGTGTATCTGTTACATCGGAGTTTAGTATATGGTCCCACTGTTGATTAGCCCATTAACATCCTCTCTGTGTGTATTTGGGGTGTTTTGGTTGAATAGAAGGGGAAAACACTGAATGGCCTTTCTTTTGTTTGTGTTTAGGTGTTGGCTCTTCTTGTAAAAGGTTATTTCTCTGTGGCTCAGAGCTATTTCCTAGAACTTGGAGAAGTGGCTTGCAGATGCATGGAAGAAATGGATCCATCCATTCAGCTTCACGGAGCCAAAGTAAGAGCATGGGGAAGCATCAACATTGTTTTGCCAAGTCAATTCTATCTATTGGTGTGCTTTGCAAATACAGATGAGTAGTGACGAATATTGAGAGCATCTTTGTGTGTTGTATGTAGCACACCATAAAGAGCTGGTGCCTGCTGTAGCTCTTTGGGAAACGCAGTACCCTGACACTTTGAGAAATGCACCGTCTGCTTCCAGTCTTGAATTGTTAGCAGAATTTTGTTGCTCTGCTGAGTCACCAGGAAGATTGGGAAATGCAAAGACTGGCCCTTCCCTGATTTAGCATCAGCTGGTGCAGGAGCTGTAGTCTGTCACCCAAAGGAAAGCTCAGAGAGATTACCTCTTTGCATGGCAATTTGTTATGCTGGCCTAGCTGGAGACTTTGCGTAAGAAAGGCTTTTCCTCTAATTTCTTTGCTAGCAGGGACAGAATAGAGTCCAAAACAATACCAAACCTTTTGGTTTTGTTCCCTGGGTAAGTAACTATAGTCCTAGGTGGAGGTTGCTACAATTCCATGGTACTTGAGTCTCCCCTGATAAAGACCCAGTTGCTTTTTGTTTCCTTGCAGCTTCTGGAGGAGCTGGGCACAGGTGTGCTGCAGCAGTACAAACCCGATTCAGCCGTTGCCCCTGATCAGAGAGTACCTGTCAGCGTGGTAAGTGTCTGGGCTCCCTCTGAGATTCCACTTCACTGAACTTCCTTTCTTGAACTCTCTGCAAAGTTACTGGCGTGGATACAGATAAATCGATTCCAGGAAAGCAGAAAAGGACTCAGTACCCTGCGGCTTTATAGGTTCTGGTTTTGCAGACTTCCTGCATTATTTTTGCCCTTTGTTTTTGTCTGGCAGCAGGTGTGTTGTGTGGTTTTTTTTGTGTTTGTTTTGTTTTGTTTTTTTGGTTTTTTTCCTTTTCTTTTACATGATGTTAACACTGCCTCTCTGCCTTTCCTCATCCCTCCTCTTCCTGCCTGCTGTAAGTCAGGAAGCTGGAAGAACAGTGCAGATTTTGTGTGTGTCATTACTGCTGCAGAAAACCTAGACGTATGCTTTTAGAGTTTTGGTGAATTTGCATTGCTACAAGAGCCAACCCACACATTCTGGCTGCTCACAAGTGCAGAGAGTGGCCAGAATAGGTGTGATTTCAGAAAAATTCATTGTTTGAGGCTGGCTGTTGGATAAGTTTGTGGAAGTTGAGGAACTGGCATGCTAGTAGTAATGTAGGCCTGTTTAAGTCTTGCTTCTGTGAACTGGGCGTTCTGTGAATTGCCTTGTGAACAAGGCAATTTAAAAAATTCCTTTGGCATATGCTAAGTTTTGAGCCTGTCACCAGTGACCCTACAGGATAGGAAATGTGTCCAGTAGCACCGGGTTCCTGTTACTTGATATGAATGTAAATTATCAGGCAAATGAAAATACCCAGCAGTGTGGATTCACGAATGGAATCGTAATTCTACCTAATGCAATCTAATCTGAGTGTATGTGGCCTTGAGAAGGAAACAAACAGAACTCAGTGAATAAGTACTTGATAGCAGTACTACAATGTCTTTAAAATGTTTCTGAATGCAAAGTACTTTAGGCTTCCAAACAGTTGTAATCAGTTTCACGTGTGATTATGCTACCTGCTGTAAGTATGTCTTAAAGATGATCATAGAAAAAGACAATCTATTATAGAACTTCGACATAATTGCTGAGTTTAAATAGGCAAACCTGTCTGCTTCTTCTGTAGGTTGTAACTTTCTGGACTATGATGTTAAATGGCCCTTTACCTGGCACTCTTCAGAACTCTCCACATGCGACTCTTCAGACAAGTGCCTGTGATGCCCTGTCCTCTATCTTGCCAGAAGCTTTCAGCAGTCTGCCAGTAAGAGAGTGCTCCTTTAAGTGTGGCATTTTTTTACCTATTGAGACTTTGTTCTTGTCTACCAGATTACAGCAGCCTTTTAAAACTTATAAGGAGACGGTAGAGGAATCTTCCAGAATTTTTTTTTTTTTTTACATTCTGAACAAGTTGTGACTATTGAAGACTGGAAAAGGCAACGTTGGGAGTAATTAGTCTGTCAAAACAATTAAACTGTGGGTCACCAGAAGCTGTTTGGCCCTGCCATGAATACTTAGCTTTGGCGATGATGCACAGAGGATGGAGGGCAAGGATTTCATTGGGGAGGGGGCAGGGGTGAAGGGTTGTTATTGTGCTGGTTAAGAGTTTGAAAAGACAGCTGAGCTAACAGCCACGGACTGACGTTGTTCACCGATTTGCATGCGTGTTTTTTTCTTTTGGCTGGCTTTTAAAACAGTAAACTGTGGTGACTGCCCTGGCAGAAGCAAACAAATGTGGTGGCCTTACTCTCCTTTTGCAACGTGAAATATGCTTTCAAACATGAAAGCCTTGGCAGCGTATCACCGCTGCATTGTGCAGCTCCTTTTATGTCACTGTGCCCTTCTTGATGGGGAGCACTCTGCCAGATTTCATTTGCCCAAGAATTGCTAGTACAGCAGTATCTCCGGAATTCTCCGTCTGGTTTCTCCAAGTACAGCGTGTACTTCATCACTCTGTACTTTGATCCCGTACACTCTCTTGTCCCTGTGGCCATGTGGGGTCAAGTCAGTGCCCACTCTGACCCTTTGCTCTGATGAAACAAAGATCTTTGTCATGGGTTGGTAAACTAACAATCTGTCCAGGATGAACTTAATCTGCCTGGCTCTCCTTGTTAATGAAGGGGAAAGAGCGAAGACAGGAAAAAGCAACCAATCCAGTCTGTTTTACCTCTGATGGGCCATGCCTTCTGCGTTTGGATGATAGTTAATATTTTGGTTTCCTTTGTGGTCTTACCTAACAGCAACAAGATCACGTTCGCTGGAAGCATTCCCGTTTCCTGTGTGCCATCCCGAAATGCCAGTTAATTTACCTTAAAGAAAAGAGCACGTTCTGAATGGTAGCTTCTACAGATTCCACATATTAGGGTCTTTCAGAGTATTTCTCAGTTGCCTTTCTTTGTGGGACGGAGATCTTTTCAGTTTCTGCTTATTGTTGCAGAATGACCAGCAGATACTGTGTGTCACTCTGCTTCTTGGCCTGAACCACAGTGAGAACCCACTGGTAAAAGCTGCTGCCGCACGTGCGCTTGGAGTCTACATCCTCTTCTCTTGCCTTCGGCAGGTCAGAACTGGCCCATTTTTCTTATTTTGAGCCATTTTATAATGGGTTTGATGAACCATAAGATGTGGGACATGAGGAGGGAGGTCGGGATCTTCCCTGAGCTCTTAGGGACAGAAGTGGGAAGGGCTAGGATGGCACAAGGGAAGTGCAAGAGATGAGGTAGAACTGGGAAGAAGGGAACAGCTGTACAGCACTCGGTAGAGTTTAACAAGTTTTTAATGGGAAGGCTTCAGTTTTGTTTAAAATGAAGGAGTAAAGCTTATTTAGAGAAAAAGGCTGTCTTGTTTCCATAAAAAAAATCAGTCTTAGCTTGGCTGAGCTGGAAGACTGTAGTTTTTGCAATGTGGCCTTAAATGGGTGGTTGTAATAATAAAAAAAAAATTATGCAGTAGCTGATGTTGAGATTGGAGTCCAAAATATTTTGAAAGAAAATCCTTTACCATAGGCAAGGGAATGAAAATGAAATGTAATGTGCCATGGAAGAGATTAGACAGGCAGCTCAACAGGGAGTTTGGAGAAGCAATTATGTTAAGAGTGGGATTTGATGAGCATAAGATTGGCAGTCCAGGTAATTATGTTAAAATCCAAAGTAACTAAAGCACCAATGAAATTAAATAATGCATTGCAACCTTTCAGCAACAGCTACCCGAGAGAGTGGTGAACTTGGTCAGCACGCAGGCTTAGACTGTTAATTAAAGATCGAACAAAGCTGTTCAGAGAGTACCATAAGCACCTTAAAAGTTGTCGCCTACAAAAGAAGAGTATATTAATAGGGCTGGTCTCTGTGCAGGTACCATGTTCCCTGGAAAGGCCAGAATGTATATGTTACTAAGGAAATCACCCGAGTTTTTAAAACTTCCTAACTTCGCAGCAGTTTTTACTTTTATAGGACGTGATGTTTGTGGCAGACACAGCGAACGCTATTCTGAATTCCCTCTGTGACAAGTCTCCGAACGTCCGTGCCAAAGCAGCTTGGTCCCTGGGCAATCTTACAGACACGCTGATCATCAACATGTACGTAAGCCTGCCTTGGCCCGCGGGACTCCTCTCTGCCCATATTCCCATAGCATCAGACAGAGGGTACTGAATCTACTGAGTGTCAAAAAAGCCAAAATTTGGCTTGGATGCTTCTTTTTAACCACTCTTCAGCCTGTGTGTCTACCAGTGTGTGACACTATTATAAGTATCCCGTATCCATCTGGGGTTGAGTTCTACTAAACTACTTAGGTTTAGGTCTTTCTAATCATTAGTTCTGGAGTATATTCCAAGTATACTTTTCAGTTTTCTATTTCTTATATGTTGCTCCGTGTAACTGCATGTTCCCTATTACTTTACTTTCAACATAACATAGAAGTAAAATTAATAAATATTTAACACTTCCTCAAGCCAAAGACTGAGGGAAGTCTAACCTACTGTTACATTTTTAACAGGAGAAATAGTTATCATATATTCCTGCTACAGAATTGCCTCTGAGCAATTCATTGCCCTCTGTTTTTTATTACAGACTTAATGCATTGCTAACCGGCTTTCTTGCATTGATAGTTTGGTTTTAAATTAATAAACATAGTGGTCACATGTAGTAAGGTCTGCCTTACATATTAGCCTTCTAAAGAGTGAAGGTTGTTCATACGCCTTTGTAAAGGATTGTATCGCATCTGTGGGGATGGATCAGCTGAGCTGGCCTTTCCCGGTGTGATTCTTCTGCTAGGGAAACGATGGGACAAAGTTTTCAAGAGGAATTTTCTGATCTGCTGCTGTTGAAAATGTTACAGTCTGCAACTGAAGCATCCAAGGACAGAGACAAGGTATGACTGAGGGGAAGGAGGGTGGAGTTATCATAGTGTAGTCAACTCTTGCATTTTTATTTAAAGAAAACAAGGGAAAAAAGGGAAAAAGACACCAGTTACTTTGGGGTGTTTTGCCCCAACGGATGGGGAGCTGCAGCTCAGCATCCTCTCCTGAGGGCTGGTGTTTGGAGGTTTCCCATGTCGTTTGACCTGCGGGGCATTTGATTGCGCTTTTCCACAGTGCAGGGTTTGGGGGGGGGGTGTTCTGGCTTTGGTTTTTTTTTTCTTTCAGGGTGACCACTTGCAGAGAATGATTTTTCTGGTGGCATTTAGGAAGTTACCATCTAAGACACCAGTCTGATTCCAGATGGGCTCCTTGTTGGCTCTGAGCATGATTTCATAGCAGGCTTGACAAAAGCTTTGCCTATAAGCGGAAAGCCAGAATGTTTTTTTGTGTATGTGTGTTGCAGGTAAAGAGTAATGCAGTCCGGGCCCTTGGGAATGTGCTTCATTTCCTTCAGCCGTATCACATAGCAAACCCCAGGTTTAGGGAAGCCATCGAGGAATCTCTTCAGGCCCTTATTTCTACTGTTCAGAGCGAGGCCACTATGAAAGTGCGCTGGAATGCTTGTTACGCGCTGGGGAATGTATTTAAGAACCCTGCCTTGCCACTCGGTGAGTAACTTGTCCCACTGGCTTTGGATTTGCACAGCAGGTTGTGGTTTTGATAAGAAGGTCTCTGTTACAAATGTGTTGCGGGAAAAGAGGAGAAAGCAAACTGAGCTCAGTTTTGCTGTCTTAGCTTTCCCAGAGCTCTTGCCAGTGAAATAGGCTCAGATCCTGTGAACGCTAATGCAGGCGTAACTGTGCTGTATTCAGTTGGACCTGTCACGTTAGAAAAGAGCGTGAGGATGGGATTATAGCTGTGAATAGATGCAAAATGTCACTTTTCCTCTTACGAAACTTCAGAAGATTAACTGTTTTTTTTTAACTAATTTTTCATTTCATAACCCCCGATTCTCTCATTTGGACCAGAATAAATACAGTAAATGTAAGCTCATTAAGTATTTAGGAGATACATTTACAGTTTTGTGTATTTTGACTGATTGAAAAGGGTTTTTTCTTTTTCGTAGGAGAGGCTCCTTGGACCACACAAGCATATAGTGCACTTTCCTCAGTAGTGAAGTCCTGCAAGAATTTCAAAGTCCGAATCAAATCAGCCATGGCCCTCTCCATCCCTAGCAAGAGGGAATGCTACGGCTCCACTGAGCAGTTTTGCCAAATCTGGAGTGCCCTGGTGGTAGCCTTGCAGAAGAGTGAAGACACTGAGGACTTTCTGGAATTCAAGTACAGTGCCAGCCTCAGAACGCAGATCTGCCAGGCTCTGCTTCATTTGTTAAGTCTGGCAAAGAGCACAGACCTGCCAGTCATTTGGGAAACGATAACAGAAAATGGGGATGCGATCAAATCTTATGTCTTGCAATATCTCAAATCTGGAGTTGAAGAAAACGAAGCAGGAGTGCACACGGACCCGTGCGAGAGGGAGAAAGTATTAAAAGGCGCTATCGAACATCTCCGGGGGATAGAGAAAGAGCTGGAGGGCAAAGCTGGGGTAAGAGTGTCTTTTTATCTGGAAGATGTCTTGACAAACCATGCCAATGCCACTGAATTAACAGAGGCTTAGAAAGAAACACCTCTTTCGGTGACCAATAACTTACGCTTCTGACTGGGCGCAGAGAAGAAACACACTGCTTCCACTTACACCGGGCATCCAGAAGAAAAGTTTCCTATTGTTGGTATTAAACAGTTTACTTCAAACTTATTAAAGTCATTCATAATGCCTGATGAAAAGTTCTGTAGAACTTAATTTTTAATTTTTTTGGTTTTATTTTTGTGTTTAGTGAACTGTTAAGTTGTCCTGGCTTGGTTTTGTTTCTACACTTAACTGTTACGGCGTTACCATGTGGAAAACAAATGCCTTTTCCTTCTTTGTATGTTTTATAAAAACAGCCCGTTCTCTCAGCTTATCTAAAAGCATTTTGTTACTGTTGCTGCTGTATTCAAAGTCATGTTTGTAAAGGAGGGGTCTGGAAGAATTTTGTTTTTCTGAGCACTGCAAATGTTGTCACTCTTGTGTTCCTGCAATAAACCTAAATATGCCAATATTTGAGTAATAGCTTAGAGCAAACACGCTTTGCCTTCATCGGTCTGCGTTCCTGGTGTCTTACACTGCGCCTCCCTGCTGCCTTCACTCATCCTCTCTTCCAAAAACTCGAAATTCCTTGTTTCCAGGGGGATGGTACTGTCTGCGTAAGCCAGAAAATTCGGAGTAGGGCGTCTGAGGCTGGAATTTTGACTCTTCAAGCAGTACTACAGCTGGGGCTCTGTCGCCTTTCTGCGGGAGGTGCGGCGATGTTCTAAACTGCGTGTGGGTTCGTTTCTGTTCCTGAAGTTCTGTCCCCTTCCCCTTCCTTCACCATGCTGTTACTTACTCTCTGTTTGCTGTGTGCTTACTGTGCTGATAGCCGGGGGAGGACCCAGCTCTCTGATGTTGCTGGGGACAAATCAATGCCTCCAGGAATGAGCCGGTCTGCGGGGCACTTGGAGAGTTAAGTGCCTGCTGCCCTAACCTCTGGGTGGATGTTTGAACAGCGCTCAGTGCAAGCCCCGGCTGTCATAAAAGCTCTTTGGGATACAAAATTTGTCTGCTTTGTTTTTCAATCCTTGCCGCTGGTTTCAGTGGGCCTCAAGTCGTGCGAGTATCCGAAACCCCTTCAGAGTAATGGAGTCTCTTTCGCTGGATGTATGGGGCCGGTTCCCTGCCAAGAGTGACTTCTCCTGCTGTTCCAGCCGGTGGCAGGAGCAGCTCTGCCGACGACGGTCAGGCTCGTCCGAGTGCTTTGAAAGGCCGAGCAGCTGCCTGGGGCAGAGGCTGAGGAAGAGAGGGGCAGAGGCTGAGGAAGAGAGCGGCAGAGCTGAGCATCGCTGCTGTCCCCCAGCACCACCACTGCCCTTGCTGGTCCACAGTGGGGCACGGGCCTCACCCTGCCTGAGGAGCACCCCTGGCTACGCTTCAAATTACAAATTCACACTTAAGCTGCCACTTGCTCCTTTTCTCCATCCTTGGCTGCTGCAGTTGTACCTGTACCCATCTTTGAGTGAATCAAAAGTGAATTGTAAGTGTACCTGTCTGAATCAAACCTGTGTTTTGCAGCTGTGTTTTGGCTCTAGAAGAAATCTGTCTGGTTACCACCGAAAACACGACTGTGCCTGCATTTCTTGCCCAGGTTTGCCCTCAGCCACTCACCTACATACCGTACCAGCCGAAATACTGGCGGTAAGGCAGCGGGGCTCGGTGTGCGACACGCGGTCAGGCAGCGGGCACCGGGCGTACCAGTGCTGGGTCTGTCCCAGCAGCCCACACCCGCTGTCAGTACTGGGAGGAGGATGGCTGTTGTTCTGAATGGAGAAATCCCTGCTGATTCAAGAATTACATTGCTTCGGAAAGGGTTTTGCCTTTGTGCGCAGAACCGTGTGAGCCATGTAGCATCTCTGCCCGTGGAGCACCGCTGTGCTGCCGCGGAGATGAGGCGGTGAGCCTGAGCCTCGATTCCCGCATCGCAGCGAAGGGGCTGCTCAGGCACCCCGCAACCACGCCAGGAACACCTGGCTTGCTCCCAGTACCAAGAAATCCACCTCCACAGGTATTTTACATGCCCCAAGAAGCGGATGGGAGCTGCTGGGATTCTCAGTAGTGTGTAGCCAGCGTCTTTGGGTTTTATTACGAACTTCTGTGGATCTCACCTGGCTCCTGAAACACCTAAGGGCTTTTGAGGAAATGTGGGCTTGTGCCCTGAGCAGCACTGAGCGAGCGATGGAGGCAAACCAAGAGCTCAAGTGGCTGAATAACAGAGAAGCGAGCGTCCCTGCGGAGCGTGGTAGCAGCCCGCCCGCTCGGCGGATGAAGCTTTCTAAATAACCACCTCTAGAACTTCAACCCATATTGGGGAACCTGCAACTTTTCTCAGACAGAAAGGTAATATCTTTTATCTTTGGGAGCAAAAGTAGTTTCTAGGTAGCCTCGGCTGAAGGCAGCGTGAGTAGTTTTCTCTGTGTGAGCTATCTGTTTTTAAGAGCCCGACTCATTACTGGGTGCTAACGCAGAAAGGGTTCAGCACCTTCCAATCTGCTGAGCCTGTTCCGCAACATCTGGCTACCGCCTTTCCCTCAAGGCCAGACAAGAATAAGGCCGGGTGTCCCAATGCCAGGCAGAGTTCAGTTCAGCTGTAAAGGAACTGAATCAGTTACGGGGTGGGTTTTTTGGATGCTCATGCACACCGTTAGTTGCTCTCTTCTGTAGCTGTTTTCCCCAGGGATGCTCATAGACTCCAAGCGTCCCAGGCATCAACTCGACCCATCACCACATTACAGCAACACGCGCTGAAATGCCGATTTGGGTAGAGAGTCTGGATTTTGTGGTCTCACCCCGCACGCTCATTACAAACCTCCTGCCTGCAAAGAGGAGAACTTAAGATGGGTCTTACCCCGATGCCAGCCTTTCATTCTCCTGTAGGAAGATCCTTTCCCCCAGCTTCTGGACACCCTTAGCTGACCCTCTGAGGAAAAAAGGGTGTGCGCACAGGACAGGCAGGAGCTGGTTTTCACTCTGACTGGTGGAACTCCATCCAGCATCATCCAAAGACAAGACAAGCCCATCATCACCCCTGCCTCCTGGCAGGGCCGGCAGCGCAGGGTTCGGCCCCGCTAGCAGCTACATCACCCCTCCTGCCAGCACACGGGCGTTGCTGGGGGGACACACGTTGTAGGAGGGTGGAGGGGGCAGCTACAGAGATTCAGGCCTAATTTCTGTGGGCAACAACTGAAAAGCCGCTGGGTGGGGACCTGGGTCAGTCACGGGGCTCAGCTGTGCCCGGCCCCAGCCCCCTGGGCTATTTCTGCTGGTTGCACCTGGGTGCAGCCCCGAGGGTGCTGGAGCAGAGCTGGGAGGGGCTCTCCTGCCCGATACCAAGGTCAGTGATGATTTTATGTGTTCCTTTAGCATCAGATGCTCATTTTTGGTGCCTGGCAGAGCAGCATGGGCTGTGTGCGCCCTGTGCCGCTCACTTGCTGCCAACGAGAGCGGCGGGGGCGGACGCAGCCTCTGTCCTCGGCCGGGGACTGGTGAAGCACGAGGTGCTTGGGGCCGGCAAAAGGCAGCACCTTCCCCACCCCAGCCAAGGTTTTATTGTCCTGCCTCTTTATTGTTGTGTTTACAAGCCAGGCGCTTTATAGGTTTTCCTATGAATAGTTTCAAGGAGAAGGTAATTACCTTATCACGTGCAGGATGATTTATAGCCAAGGTGGCAAGGGACACTCAAGCTCCACATCGGCTCCGTTTGAAAGACAATCTGCCCGTTCTTCTGCGTGGGGTCACTGGGTGGGTGAAGACAAAAGGGCTTTAGTGCCCGGTCCCAGGACCGGGATGTCTCCTGCGGCCAAGCCCCGGAGGGAGCCTTTCCCCGGGCTGTGCCGGCAGCGCTCGCGCCCAGCCGCAGCCCCGTGGGTTTCCCTGGGGCTGCCCGCAGTGGTGGGCTCTCCCCTGCACAACCCAGCAAGGGGCAACCCAGGGAGTTCAAAGCTCAGCTTGCGGCTCGGGTTGTAAAGCCCTTTTTATTTAATTGCGTTACCTGGATCAGTAGCCACGCGGCGTGCTGCCTGAGAGCCTGCGTGGCCTCGCGCGGGACCAGGCCGGCGTGCACGGTGATGCCTTGGTGAACCAAAGCAATTGCTTTCATTGGGCAAAACTCCTCGCCAGCAGCACCAGACCCGGCTTCCAGTGGCTGTGGGGAGGTTGTCACACATCTCCCTTTGCCTTCACATAGCGATTTTTATTTTTCTTTCTTTTTTTTTTTCCCCCTTCCCCCCTGTAACTCTCTCTTTATGGACTCGGAGCAAAGCCAGTGACTCCCCGGTTACCTGGTGGCTGTTGTGCTTTGAGCATCCCGATGGATCGGGTGCTTCTGGGGTGGGAACGGCAGCCCCGGGGGCGGGAAGGGGCCGGCAGCGGCCCCGGTCGCCGGGCCACGAGGTGGCACCACGTCCCCGGCCACCGGCGGCCCCGAGCCCGGCGGCGTGGGCTCCCACGCGGGGCGGCTGCTGGGGCGCGTCCCCGTGCGGGGGCCTGGGGGTCCCCGGGGTCCCCCTCGCAGGGTGCACGGGGGTCCCCTTGCAGCGGGGTGGGGGTCCCCTTGCAGAGCGTGGGTGCCACCAGCCCACGCACCCGCCGGAGGTTCCCCCCAGGGCCGCGGCACCCACAGCCCACGCCGGGGAGCTGCCCTGGAGCAGCGTGATCTAAGTGGGGCACCGGCACAAGGGCGCTGGCGTGTTCCTCCGTGTAGTAAACCAAACCTTTCTTCTCCCGGTGCACAGCCCCGGGTGGGGCCGATCGTTATTGCCCCAGCTCAGGGTGGCGGGAAGCCCGCGATGCCCCTCGGGATGCGGGTGCTCGGTGCAGCCCCCTGGGACCCAGGCCTGTGCGTGGCCTCCCCAAGTGAGGGGAAGGAGGATTCCTTCCCTGGCCCCTCCGTGGGACCCTGGGGTGGGGGGGGGGCCCAGCAGCAGTGCTGAGCGCTGCGGGGCCGGGGCTCCGGTGGCAGTAACGGCCCATCGGTACATGAGCAATGGGGTGGCGAAGGCAGGGGTGACTTCCAGTGGCGGGGTCAGAGGGAAGAGGCTGATCCTCAGTTCATGCCTGCTGTCTCTCCCATAAAAAATGGCTCTGCGCTATCTTGCAGGCCGTCCCTCCCTAGGACCCGCTAATTCGGTGATTTTTATCCTGTCTGTTTTCCTTTTCTCCCCTCTGCCCCGCTGCAACCTTCCATCACTCCTCCTCGGGGCGGCTCCGGGGTCGCACTGATGGATGGCCCCCGGCAGCGCCCGCACGGAGGAGGCGATGGCTGGCGAGGGGGCTTTCGGCACGGCCGACCCGACTCCCTCCGGTGGGTCTGACCCGGCCCTTGGGCCAGCCTCTGCTCCGAGGCGATGCTCTTGCCCAGGGCTGAGAGCCCGATGCAGGAAGGATCGCAGCAGGAAGGGTGCAGGCGATGGGGGAAGGAGCGCAGAAGAAAACCATGAGGCGCCCCAGGGCCCCGGGCGCGGGCGGTGCTAAGCAGGGATGGGGGCAGAGATGACAAAGGGGCTTGGCGAGACCTGGGGAGCGGGGATGTCCCTGGGCTCGCTTCTCCCTGTGCCACCCCTGGGGAAAAGGAGCCTGCGCTGCCCCGGAGGTGTCCTCCAGCTCCCCAGGAGCCCAGACTGGTATTTCAGTCTAGACGTGCTGGTATTTTTTCAGTCCAGCAAATTTCCTTGATGGCCCAGTGGTGAAGCACGAGCACGCTCGGCACGCTGGCACGGGCGGCTGCTGGAAGGTGGGGGGTTTCCGCGGGGGCATGGCGGGCAGAGACTGGGCAGAAGCCCTGCCGAGGCCGCGGGAGACCAGGAGCCAGCGAGGAGGTGACCAATGCACCCGGCACCCGCTCCTGGGGAGGCAGGAGAAACATTTGCACCGCAAGAGGAAGGAAAACTATGCAAAACTTGAAATTTGCTCATAAAACCAGGCTTGCTGGGTGGAAAACTTGCTGCATCTTGCTCGAGCATTGGCCCAGTCTGCAGAGGGCTGCAACAGGCTTGCGTGAAAAGCTTTATTCAACGACTGCAGACATTCCTGCTGTGCCACATGTGGCCGCCCGGTCCTGTGCGCCCGGCAGGGTCGGGCTGGGTAAATACTTTGGGGAGGCGACCGTCTCGGTGCTGCCGGAAACGTCGCGGTGATTCAGGGGTCGGTCCCTTCCCCTCGATGCTGTGGGCACCAGGCTGATGCTTTTACCAGCCTGCCCGCCCCAGCAATGCTCCTCCGTGGGCCACCTGTCCCAAGGGACCCCCGACGCCTGCCTGGGGACCGGCCGGGCAGACAAAGGTGGCTTTCAGGGCTGTGGCGGGGCTGGCCGTGCTTGGGCGGCCTCCGAGATGTGTGAAATTCGGCTTTTGCCTGGCTCCTTCCTGGAGCGGAACTGTTCTCAGCGAAACCGTCCCCGTCACCCGCCCTAATGGCTTTTCTCTGTGCACCCGCATTAATGAACGCGAGGCCCAGCCTAATCGGAGGGAAGCCATGCAAGTAATTGCTTGAATTTTTAATTCAGGGTTATGATAGGGGAATCAAAGTCACACGGCAGCCGCTGAGGCCGCCCGTGGCTCCGCACCATTGACTCCTGCAATTTGCTTTTGATTTTTGCCCTCCCGGCTCCCCCCACGGCCCAGCAGAGACCCCGCTGGGGGCTGGGCTGGACCCTCCCGGGGAGGGCACCCAGCAGGGAAATGCATTTGGGGTGGGGGTCCCACCCTCAGTGGGGGCTGGGGTGTGCTTGGCCAGCATGGCTGTGCACACGGGGGCCTCTTGCCGCAGGTGCGAAGCCATTTGCAAACCTCTGGCGGCATTTGCTCACCTCCAAAAACCCTCTCACAACGACGGCCGCACCTGCACCTGACCGCGCTGCCTACGGGGAGCTGGGGTTTATTTTTCTTTTTCCACTATGGCAGCTCTCACCCTCAGCCCGGGGAGCCACCAACGGTGACTCCGTGGCCGGTGCACAGCTGGTGCCACCATCCTGGCATGAAGGGGCGAGTGATGCATGGACGGGCACCCGTAACCATGGGGTGACACGGGACAGCGGGGCTGGCCGGGGTTTGGTACCAGGGCCGGGGCTCCTTGCGGTGCAGCTGGGGCTCACACCAAAGCTGCCCCCAGGGACGGGTCCCCCGTCAGCGGGGAGCTCCTCCAGCCGCGAGCATCTCCTGGGCCGCGGCACGCTGCCACGCTGCTTTTGTTTTCCCAGAAAACAACCCCACCTCCTGTGCTGGTTCCAGCTCGCTTCCCTCCTCTTTGTCTTAAAATTAATAAAAAGTCAGAGGACGCGCGGCTGCTCGGTAAAGCAGAATGGCATCTGTGAAATGTCTGCCCCGCGTGGGGAGCCCGTGGCTGGCGAGGCTGCCCGCACCTCCCCGCCCGGCACCGCTCAGGGCCGGGGTCTCAGGAACTGGGCGCACTGGGAGAAGCCGTGCTGTGCTGGTGCCACGCTCTGCTTTTTGGCACGGCCGCGCGTGGGATGGACCCCACGTGCACGGGGCAGCCCGGTTCCTCTCGGGAAGCCGCTGGCTGGCAGGCTTTGCCCCGTGACCCCATGTTTGGGGTTTGGGCCGCTGTTGTGGTGTTCTTTGTGCCGCGATTCCTGGGCAGATAGCATTGTTTGCCCTGACACGTAAGCCAGTGACAACCTGCAAGAGCTCTGGCATGGATTCCGGCTGCGCAGCTCCTAGCCTGCCCCGCTTCCAGGGCCTTTTTATAGCCCAGCAGAACTTGTTTTGCTGTGGCAGCAAAGCAGAACCCGAGTGTGGGCTGGGAGCCGTGGGGGGACACGTGTGTGACTCACAGTGGGTGCTGGGTCATGTTCGCACCTCTCTACCCCCAAACGCCCCCACGGTGGGACCCTGCTCCCCTGTGGTCGCTCAACTGCGGCGCTTGCCTCCAGCTCAAGACTTGGGGAGGTCGAGGGAAGCCCCCAGGCTCTGAAAATGGGGGGTCTGGGGTTTTGGGGGGGTCCCAGTGAGGGCTGGGAGCACACTGCTGAGGAGGGGGACGCGGTGGCCAGGCCACCAATGCAGAAGGGCACGCTGCCATGGCCATGGGCAGAGCACACACCAAGGCGGTGCTGAGCCCCACTGCCTGTCCTCTGGCAGAGCAAGGGGACCCGAGCAGCCCCGGAGGGGTCCTGCCTGCGAGCGAGGGGCTGCCAGCACCCCTGTGCTCCCCCTCAGAGCAGCAGAGCCTCAGCAAAGGACAGGGAGGTGAAGCTGGATTATGAAAGTGTTTCTTTGCTTTGCTTTTGAGAAAGGAGAACTTCAAAGGAGCCATTTATCACCAGACAAAGAGAGTCGCGAGTTATTTGCAAAGTGTAAGGGAGAAGCATTAATTATCGGAGTGACAGACAAACGCTGCTGCCGGGTGTCCTCCTGCCCACCCCTCCGCCCTGTCCCGGCAGCCTCCCCGACAGCTCCCGGCAAGCCCTGGGTGGCACCCGCGCTCCTGTCCCTCCTGCCGTGCCGTCCCCGGCTCTGGCCTCGTCTGCCCTCCATCTGGGGCTCAGTGTGCTGGGTGGTGCCGCAGCAGACCTGGGTAATGGGACCGGGACGATGGATGTCCCCAAGGTGGGTACACCTGCACTGCAGCCAGAGGGACAACGCAAGGGGTTCCCCGTTGTGTCCCCAGCACCAATGCTCTGCTGAAAGGCTGGGAGCTGCGGGCTGGGAGAAGTGCTGCCAGCAAAGCCCACCCGGAGCCCCAGCCCTGCCCGAGCACTCCTCTTGGGCGAGATAGGACCACGGTGGAAAACAGTTGGGGAGAAATTTGGTGCCTGAGCCACCCGGGAGCATCTCTTTCCCCATGCCCAACTTGCCCCAGCTGCCTGCAGGGCTGAAGCTGAGGTTCGCCCAGGATTCGCTGTGCTCAGAGCCGGGGACACATGGGTGGAAGAGTCCTTTCTTCCCCGCTGCCTCTCTCTGCGGCTCCGTGACCCCTCAGGCGTGTCCCTTCCCCTTCCCCTCGTGCCGAGTGGGTTGTGCAGCGTGGCTGGTGTCGGGGCATCCACAGGGGGTTGGTGCCAGCTGGGGACCACAGGTGACAGCTGATGGCCGTGGCCAGCAGCCGGGCTGGGGGACGGGGACAGCAGGGCTCAGCCCGGAGCTGGGGCACCAGACCCCTACAACTGAGCCACCATCCCAAAAGCTCTGCAGGAGGAGAGCCACGGCTCTGTCCATCATCTGGGAGGGCGAAGACGAGGAGTGAGAGCATTTACATCCCAAACCAAAGTGCCAACAGACCCGACCACCCTCGGAAGGTGAAAGCGGCATCTGTGCCACCGTCCCCATAACCTCTGCAATGTTGGAGAGCTGCAAATACTGGGGTGGCCAGGGTGCGAGGGCTCCCCGTGGCCCTGCTGAGTGAGTCCCGCGCGGGGCGGGCAGCTCTCCCTTTCATGTCTGATCCCTCCCGAAACCACAGCTTCCCTTCGCCCTGCGCGGGGATCAACCGCGGGTCATATTTAATAAAGGTGGGGATGGGAGAAGACTTAAAAACATTACATCACCTTGATGTGGGGGAGGCGGAGGCAGGCAGGGAATGCGAAATTCTTGTCGCAAGTGGGGGCGGAGGAGTAAAAAATATCAACGAGGGGATTTAATGGCCCTGTTTTGGTGGGAATTCTCTTGCCCACTGCCCGCGAGGTCAGAGGCGGTGTGTCTGCACGCGCTCAGCCGTTAAATGAAACTAAGAAAAAAATGAGACACATATACGAAATGCGTAAGTGCGTCCATGGCAGAAATTCTCCGGCGCCGCTGTACCCGGCTGGCCTGCCGTGGCGGCTCATGGGAGAAATCCCTGCTGGTCCCCAGGTCCCGTGGCTCCCATGTCCCCATGCTGCCCAGGGTGAGGGTGGGCGTGAGGCTGCCCCGGCGGGGACGTGGGGGTGCCCTGGCAGGGTGCCCCCGCCTGGCCCAAGGCTTCCTCTGCCTGAGACGCAGCCACACGGTGCCAGGAGCAAAGTCCCTGGTGCCGCAGCCTTGCCCGGGGCTGGCTATGGCGGCCGCGGCCGGCACGGATGGCTTCGCTGCCCGGGTGGGAGCTGCTGCCCGTGCTCAGGGCAAACGCTGCTGGTCCCTCCGTGGATGATGGAGGAGGCTGTGGCTGCAGGCGAGGGATTGCCTGGCCGAGGCAATCGTGCTGGGACAGTTATTCCTTTGCGGTGATTGCGAGGGGATGGGCTTCTAGTCTGGTACTGGGGAGCCTCTCTGGTGCTGTGAGTGATGGGGGAGCGGGAGGTGAAGCCGCCTCCAGCCATGGGAGCCGGTGGCCAGCAGCAGGCACCCAGACCCTCCCGTGACACGCGTGGGCTGGCTGCAAACCGGGTGGCTTCGGAGAGCTGGGGGGCAAAGCAGAGCATATTCAGCTTAAAAAAAAAACAACAACAAAACACTGTGCAGCCGTCCAGTGTTCCCAGCCACAGTCACCTCCTGGTGAAATCTCAGGCTGATGCTCACACTGGGCTGGTGCCTTCCCCCGGCTGGGAAACTATGTGCTCCCAGCCCTGTGGGGCACCCATCGACCCCCCAAGCCGTAATGACCACGCTCTTCTGCTGAGAGGAGTTAATGAGCTGTGCCGGACAACGATGGGAAAAGGCCGATTGCAGTGAGGCTCCTGACACCGCTCGGAGGAGCTGGGTGCGGAGGAAGGGGGAAGAGCAATAGGGTGAGAGAGATGGACCAGAAAACAATATCCACTTCATTAGCCAGGTGGCTCCAAATGTGTGGAAACAGGACAAGGTCCAGGTCACCCACTGTGACAGAACATTATTATCATGCGATGCCATGAAGCCTGTGCAAAGACCAAGTCAAAGCTCACCAGCCCACTTGAAAGGGAGAGGGAACCTTCTTGGAGCAAGAGCCAGGCTGTTCCCAGGCTGGCAGCAGGGTGGGGGGGTATCCACGGGCAGGCACAGCCCGTGCCGGGGGATCTGGGTGCTCAGCCCACATCCTTCTCGCCCCCGGCACCCGTGAAGCCTCCTGCAAGCTCTGCCCTGGGCAGGAGCCTGTGGAGGGGGCAGCCGTGGGACGAGAGCCTGCGGGGCACAGCTCTGCGTGCTGGTGGCAGTGGGTTGTTGTCTGGGGACAGCAGCGGCTCTGCGTGGTCCCCCGGCCCCAAAGGCGGGTGGGTGGTTTGGCGTCTCACCCAGCACCTGGGATCAGGGGAGCTTTGGGGGGATCAGAGACCCGCTGCGGTGTGAAGGATGAGAGCACCTATGGGTGCGAGGGACCTGGCGGGCACGTACCGCTTGCTCGCCCCCACGAGTGGGAAAGCTGCGCACAGCGGGGACAGTCACCCAGCACCCTGGTCCCTGCACCCTATAGACACAGGGAGGCTTGTCCATTTGGGCGCTGAACTCCTTCAGAGCTGACCTGAGCAGGGCTGGCACCAGGAGAGGCTCAACCTGCTGGTGCTGGGTGCAGCAGAGCCTGGGACCCCCCCGCCCCCACCGCAGGCAGAGCAGAGCCAGAGCTCCCCTGGTGCAGGACGGGTGCGAGGGGGCTGCCTTCGCCGCCCCGGCGGTGCAGCCCTGAGCGTGTGGGAGCAGAGCCGGGGAAGGTGCTCGGCCGGGCTGGGTGCTCCAGGCTGGGAGCCAGGAGGGCATTTGGGGGGATTTTTCAGTTCTCTTTGCTATAGGTTGTGCTCAGCCTGCCGTGTGCCCATGAAAAACCCTGCACAGCCATCGTGCGCTCATCCACAAACCCTCCCAAGCATGCGGAGAGGTTTCCCGCTCCCTTTGGGATACCCTTGACCCCCAGCCCTCCTGCCCCCAGCTGTGGCTCTGCCCCTCATCCCCCGAAGGGCAGCGTGGCCCCGGGGGCCCTGCGCTGCCGGCCCAGCCCCGGGCTGCTCCTGTGCTGCTCCACAGAGCAGGAATGGTTTCATCTGACTCCGCAGCAGCACATTCAACCCATGCAGCTCCCGACACACTCGCTCCCGCAGGTGGACGCAGGCTGTTCCCAGCCGGGCTGCGGGGCTTTTCCCTTCGCTCTGCCTGGCTCTGCTGGAAGCCAAACTGCAGCTCCCCGAAGCGGTTTGCTGGGAGGGGGACCCATGGCCAGTGGCAGCAGAGACCCGCAGCCGGGCTCCTGTGAGGCTCCGGGGCTGTGCTTGCAAAGTGCTTGGGATCTGCTGTGGGTGTTGGTTCTGGCATGATTTTCTGGGGGTCTTTGAGGTGGGCAGGCAGCTACAACTTTGAGTACCTTGTAAAAGTCCAAATCTGGGCTGGAAACGCTGGGTTTAAAGCTATCATCCTTTGCCAGGGCTGACGTCCAGGTGCCAGCCAAAAGCGGCAGGGAATTGGGCTTCCAAACTGAAGGCGCTTTGGAAGGCTGGGGGGGTCGTGACTGGAGATTTTGGACACTGGCCCTGCCTCTGCCTTACCCTACAGGGTCCCAGGCTCCTCTGCATCGTGCTCTGGGTATGGTGCTGCCCCTCTTATATTTGTGTCTGCTTTAATTTAAATGAACTTGTTGATTTTTTGGGGGGACTCTGCATTTGCAGCATTGGGAAAAGCAGTTTGTGCCCAGATCCCAGAGACTGGCTTGGATCTCTTCTTCTGCCCGCTTCCAACCTTGTTCCCTGCTCCCACCCCTGATGGCTGCCAAGGTTCAACAGGGATTTTGTGTCCCCTGAGCACCCCTGTCCCCGCAGGGTCCCCTTTGCTAGCTTGCTGAGACTCCTTCTATGCCGTGGATGGCTAAAATGTGCTGCCATTGATGTCCCCAAAGCTGCCCCACAGCAGTGGCCAAGACCCCATTGGAAACCCCTGCCTTTGGGGTGCTCTCTTGGGGCCTGGCTCCTCGCAGCCTGCACCCACCCTGTGCCGGGGCTTGGGTGGCGGGACCCTGCACGGTGGGGGATGCCGCGGGGAGAGAACTCTCCCAGCGGGCACTTTTCTCAGCTTGGCCCCCTCTCAGCGCGGGGCAGAGTCCCGGGGGGAGCCGAGCCCACCGCGGGGCTGCCGCCCGGCCCGGGGGTGCGGGCAGAGGGGTGCCCTGGCGTCCGGGCGCTGCGGGGGACGCCGGCGGGGAGAGCGCGTCCCCATCCCCGGGGTGCGGCTGAGCAACCGGAGCCTCCCCCACCCTGCTCCCCCCCGACGGCAAACCGGGGCTCCAGCGCTCGGGGCCGCCGTCCCCGCCGCTCCTCCGGGGCCTCCCGGCGGCCGCGGGCAAAGTCCGTCCCATTGCGACCGATAAGGGCCGGGCCGGGCCGGGGCGGCGGCCGGAGGAGAGGCCTGCCCGGCGCTGATTTGCATAAGGTGTATATTGCCTAATGGTGGCGGTCATGGCTTGGTAGAGGGCGGCCCGCGCCCCGCAGCAGCCCGCCGGCCGGGGCGGAGCGGCAGGCGGCCGGAGGGAGGGCGGGAGGCGCGGGGCGAGCGGCGGGGCGCGCCGCCGGCGCCCGGGAGGATGGTGTCCCAGCTGAGCGCCCTGCAACGGGAGCTCCTGGGTGCCCTGCTCAGCTCCGGAGCCACCAAGGAAGGGCTGATCCGCGCCCTGGAGGACATGGTGCCCGCCGCCGGTTTCGGCGTCAAGCTGGAGAGCCTGCCGCTCTCCCCCGGCGGGCCGCCCGACGGCAAGGCCGTCTTCCCGCCGCTGGCCAACGGGCACGGCAAGGGCAAGCTCTCCGGCGACGAGGGCTCGGAGGACGGCGACGACTTCGACACGCCGCAGATCTACCGTGAGCTGCAGGCGCTCGACACGGAGGAGGCCGTGGAGCAGCGGGCCGAGGTGGACAGGATGATCAGGTACCGGCGGGGACCGGGACGGGACCGGGACCGGGACGGGGTGCGCTCCGCGGGCGCTCGCTCCGACGGCTCCGGCCCCAAGCGCCCTGCCCGGTGGCGGGTCCCGGTGCTCCCTGCCCGGTGGCGGGTCCCGGTGCTCCCTGCCCGCCCCGTGGTTAGTCCCGCTGCCGGGTCCCGGTGCGCCCTGGCCCGGCGGGGCTGTGCCGCGGTCCCGGCGGGGAGCCGGACGGGCCGGGAGCCCGCTGCGGAGGAGAGCGGGCAGGGAGAGGGCCAGGGCCGGGGCAGGGCAGGCCGGAGCCCGCCGGCCGCGTCCTCCCGCCCCGTCGGGTGCTGCCAGCCCGCCCGTCGCGGCGGGGCCGGGGGCGCCGGGGCCGTGGAGGCTCGGACCGGCCGCCGGCTCCGTCCCTCCGCCCTCCCTCCGCGCCGGGAGATAAAACATAAACTGCAGCACGTGGAGCCCGGGGTGTTATTAATTTATTTCTATAAATCATCAACATAAAGATACACAAAGGGCCGCGATTAGGGCGAGCGGAGCGGCGGGTTATTCATTGCCGAGGTTATAAACCGCCCGGGGAGGGGGAAGGAGGAAACCCCCAAAGGCGGCGGGCCGGGCTCCCGCCCGTCCCGGCGATGCGGCTCCGGGTCCCCAGCCGAGCCGAGCCGTGCCGGTCCCGGCCGTGCCGTGCCGCGGGCAGCGGGGCCGCCGTCGGGGCGCGGCGGAGCAGCCCCGGGCTCAGCGGGCACCGCCGGCTCCGGGCCCGTCGGGGCGCGGGCGGCATCGGCTCCCTCCGGAGCCCGGGGCAGGGGCGGGCGCAGCCGCCGCTTTTCCCGCAGCCGGGGGCGCCGGGGCGATGGCGGCTCCTCGGCCAGCGCAGCCGGGGCCGGGGTAAGCGGGTGGGGAGCCCCTCGGGGCCGTCCCTGCCTGCAGCGGGGGCACCTCTGTGTGTCCCCCCCCCGCCTTGCACTGCGGTTTTCGTACCTGTCTCCATGCCCCAGCGGCACCCTGAGTGCGGTACTGATCCTGCCCGCCGGGCTCAGCCCCTCTGTGCATGCCTGTACCCTCTGCCAGCCCACAGAGCCCGGGGTCAGCCCCGGCTCTTGCCCCCTAACAGCCCCGGTGCCTCGGCAGCGGCGTGCCAGGGCCCGGCAGGGGACGGGGACACTGCCACAGTAGGTACGGTTTGCGCAGCGCTGGGCTCCAGGCCTGCCCCAGTACCGGCAGGGCACAGGGTGCCTTTTGGGGACAGGGCTGGGCGGCGACACCCGTGCCTGCCAAGGGGCTCAGCTGGGACACGCAGGGTGCTAAAGAGGCTCCGTGCGAGGGAGAAATCATTGCGGGTCTTTTCCACTGGGTTCTCACCCCTGCTGCGTAGCACCGTGCCCTGCACCTCTGGGTGCTCCTGCCCGTCCCCAGTCCCCCCTCTTGCTGGCTGCCTCCGTCCCTGGGGGTGGCAGCGGGGGTGCAGAGAAGGCTCTGCCCCGGGATGGCTGCGCTCCCACAGGTGTTTCTGTGCAAAGTTTGCCTTTGGTGCAAACAAGAGCAGGCACATGTCCCTGAGGAGCCTTTGCAAAGAGCTCGTGTTTGCTCTAAGAGAGGCCTTTGTACTTGGAGAGGGAGCCAGGTAGGGGAGTTGGGAACCATTTATTGCAGCCACGCATGGGGGCTAAACCCTCTCTGCTCCTGCTCCCCTGCCTCGGTCTTGGGCTGTTCCCACGTCCCTGGGGGTGCTCAGCCCTGCGGCTCTTTTAGGGACCGTGGCGTGGGCTTGGCTGCCCACCCGCAGCGCGGTCTCGGGCAGGAGTTGCCCGTCGCGGTGCCGTGGTCCCAAGCGGTTCGCCCTGGCCGCGGCCCCTCGGCAAGCGACGCTTTCCCTTGGGCCCATTCATGGCGCCCAAAGGGCTTCAGCTGGCGCGGGTGGGAGAGGAGAGAGTGCCGCACCGCGGGCAGGCTGGCCCCGACGCTGGCACCGCGGTTTCTCACAGAGCCTGGCTCCGGGGCGAGACGCCCCGTGGCTCCCTCCCTGCCCCGTCCCACCCGCCGGGGCTTGCCCAGACCCCGCTTGGGCAAATAATATATCCCAGGAGCACCCAGATCCCATGGGCATGGGAACCGCGGGAAAGCCACTCGCCCTCGGGGACCCGGCCGGAGATGCCCCAAAGCCGCTCCGAAAAGCGTGGGGAGCGGCGGGCGCAGCACACCTCCCCGCACCGATTCCCTGTGTGCACAGGGAGATGCAGATTAGATAGATCATTTCTGTAGGGAGCAGGGTTTATAATCCATCTGTATAAATTCTTGGCATGTTTCTCCGAGGATGTGGAGTGCATTTACCTGTTTTCAAGGCTGACAAAGGGGGTGAAGGGCTCTGGGAATCCCCGGGGAAGGGACAGGCTTTGCCCCTTGCCCGCGTGTGAGGCTGGGGTGGGAAATGCCTCTTTCTCGGTCTGCGTTGGTGGCCAGGCTTCACCATGGTTAATTTTGTGCACGGAAAAACCCACCTTTCCTTGATTTCGGTGGAGGACTGCGGAGCCAAGGCTATAAAATGTTTTTTCCAGTATCACAAAGCACTCCTGGGCTGGTTGGTTTTTTTGTTTTTTATTTTTTGCATGTAAAGTCCTGGTGAAGATTGGACAATTAATGTTGGGGTTTTTTTTCATTTTGGTGACAGAACCAAAAAAATGCGCTTGTGTTGAATCAAAAGGTTTTCCTCTCTGGCTTTTTAGGTTAACCAAAAAAGAGAAAAAAAAAAAAGCCCAAACAAACACTCAAAGGTTTCATTTTGGGTCAAGTCCAAACATTTTGTTTAACATGAAACAAAATGTTTGGGTTTGGTTTCAGGTTGTTTAACCCTTTTGAATACGGTCAAGTTGATTTGTAAAGAAAAATCACTGCTCAGAAATTAAGAGCCGAGTAATTGTTTTGAAAGTGTAAGTGTGAAACGTGCTGGAAATATCAAGGTGAAGCCTTTCTTAAAATAATAAAAAGGAGGGAAACTCAGGGAGTTTTTTCCTAATTCTCACATATTTTTTCCAGCCGAAATGCTGCCAAATTTTATCTAAATTCAGAAATCACATCTGTAACCCCCGAGTCACTTGTTTGACATTTTTAAAGTGTGGTCTGTTGCCCGGGCTCACGATTTAACTCTGGGAAAACGATGCCCTTGGCTCAGTTGTGAACCAAATTGCTATTAGAAATGATAATGAGCTCTGTTCCATTAATTTATTATTAATCAGTAATTAGTAGGATCAGTTAGGTGAGATGAACCGCTCGTGACAAAAGTCCGTGTGAGCCCCTCGGCTTGGTCACGGCGAGAGGCACGGCGGCTGGCGGGCTTTGCCCTGCTTCGCCGGGAAGGAGCATGCGGAGGAGAGGTGCGGTGGAAGGACATTTTCTTCACATCCTTCTTGTTGGCTCCCGCCTTCTCCTGGGGTAGCACGAAGACCTGAGAGCCCCAAAACCCCGTGTGCCGCGGCCGTCCCCGCCGGCTCCTGATGCCGACCGGCAGAGAAGTGCCCCTGCTTGCTGTCGGCACCCACGCTTGCTGCGGGGGCTGCTGAGCCGATGGCCCGGCCGCACGCTGCCATGCGTTTTGGGGATTTTTGGGCTTTTTCTCTTTGCACTGTGCTTACGCCAGTCCGGGGTTCGGGCTGTTGGGAAAACCGGAGTCAGTGTGTCCGTGTGCCCGTGCATGTATACAGCTCTTCAGGTCTGCAGTGCCGTGCGACCATCGCCATATAGAGGACACCATATACACGGCGGGGTTCCCCTGCCCGGAGGATGCAGGATTGGGCACAGGGACGACATCTTTAGGAAGGCTCCGTGCCCTCCTTCCCGGGGTCTGACAAAGCCCCCGCCGCCGTCAGCGGCCCTGGTCGGGGACTTTTGCTTTGGATCCAACCAGCTTTGTTTTCACACTGCATTCAGGACAAAAAGTAAGAAATCTACTTCTGGGGTTTGTTTTTTCCCTTTGACAAGTTGAAGGATCCAAAATAAGTAATGAATTGGGAAAGCAGTCGGATGGTTATTCCAAGCGCAGCGTTAGAGTACCGCATTATTTGAGTGCATGACTGTGACCAGGTTTGGGCTCCACACCGATTTTTCAGCGTTAAAGCACTTCCTTTTAGTCCAGCGTCCTCCTGTAGCGCAGCGTAAATCCAGGGGTCTTGAACACAGCGAAGGTGTCTTGGCCTGTTCCTCTGCCCCCGCGTTGCGCTTTCGGTAGAGCTAAAGAACGCAGACGGCATTTTGATTTTTGGCTGTAATTTCGTTTATTCCCTAGATTGGTGTCAGCTACCCCAAGGACAGCGAAATAATGCGGATTTAGGAAAGAGTCATTTTACATGTGGAGCTTGCAGGATCCAAATTCAAGTGTTTAAAAATATTCAAAAATGACTTAAAATTATTGGGGGTGGTGGTTTTGGTTTTCCATTCGGGGACTTGCCTGGGTTTGTGTGCCTGGTTTGACCTTCTGCGTCTCAGCCTTTTGCATATGGCCCATGTGTACGCTTCGCTGTTGCGGGAGGTGGAAATAGGGTCTCTTTTAAATGAATATTGAGATTTTTAGGTAATTACCCCTGCGGGAATGGAAGGGAGAAGGTGAAGCGGCAAGCGTGGCGAGTGGTGTTCGGTGGCCGTGCGGGGGTCCCCGCCAGCCAGCAGCAAGCCCGGGGGCATGGGGCACAGTGCGGGTACCGCACCGGGAGCAGGGGCAGGAAAAGCATCCCCGGCACCTCCAAATTACAGGTTTCTCTTTCTTCAGAGAAATATCCATATGGACTTCCCATATCCATGCGTCTGTGTGTGTTTGTGCATCCCATTGTGTGTGCATATCATCAAAGGGAGAAATTGCAGTGAACAGAAACCAGCAGTTAATGGATGAGCTGCATTTCTCCTTGAAGGATCTGAAGGTGCTTTACCAGCATTAATGGGACCTCGACGTGCCCCGTCAGGACACCGGGACCCTCTTTACTTCTCCTTCCCTGGGTGAACAGCCTGGTGGGCATCCCCAGGGTGGCCCTGGCACCCCGCGAGCCTCTGTCCCGCCAGCCGCTGCCTCCCTGGGGCAGGACGGGGCTGTTTTGGGGGGCTGGGATGGCAGTCGGGGAAGGACATACGCTCAAGGGATCTTGTGTCCCTCTGAAACAGGTTTCAGAATAATAATAATAATGGGTTTCCATCATGGGAAGAAGCAAATACCAGGCACTTTTCCCCCGCCAGGAGAGATTAACCCGTCGTTTCCCTCCCCTCCAGCGAGGACCCGTGGCGGGCGGCGAAGATGATCAAGGGGTACATGCAGCAGCACAACATCCCGCAGCGGGAGGTGGTGGACGTCACCGGCCTCAACCAGTCGCACCTCTCCCAGCACCTCAACAAGGGCACCCCCATGAAGACGCAGAAGAGAGCCGCCCTCTACACGTGGTACGTCCGCAAGCAGCGGGAGATCCTCCGGCGTAAGTACCCGCGCCAGCGCTCGCCCTTCGGGGCTGGCAGGGGGGAGAGGGGGTCCCTGCGTCCCGGTCCTGCCTGCGGGTACCCGGCACGTCCGGAGCCGAGCGGGGAGCAGCCCCCTGCCCTCTTCCCTGGCAGAGCCCCCACCAGCGCCCGCTGTGGCTGCCCGGGGATCATCCCTGGCTTTGCCCCTGGCCCCAGGCTGCCTAGTATCTTCCTCAAAGTATTTTTACATGCAAAATGAATTTAAGGCACAGGAAAACTGGGCGAGAGCCCCTCTTGGTCACAGTAACACTGCGAGTTCCTTCAAGCCCATCCAGACAGCTGAGTTTCTGCTTATTTATATTTGTTAGAGGTGGGAAAGCAATTAATAATTACACACAATTAGATGCCTTTCCCACCTCTGCCCCCTTTTCCTCTCTGTTTCTTGAGATTGCTCATTTTCTGCAACTACTTGCAAAAAAAAGTAGAGAGAGAAAACGAAAAACTGTACCTTGCTCCTATCTGTAGCATGGTCTCAGGCAGTCCATGCCATTTAAAATGCGGATGATTTTGACCAAGTGCACAGACTATTGCTTTTGTGCACCTCTCCCACCGACCCCTGCTCACGGGTCAGTCCCATATCGCTCGAAGCAGCCCCGTTTTCGGCCGAGGTGCAGGTTGGGGCACTGACACCCCCCTTAAAAGGGCTCTGCCTCCCTCCTCCTGAAGGATGCAATATCCAGCAGATGGGAAGTGCAGAAAAGGGTTTAGCACCAAATACCATCGCTTTGAAACACACCTTGAGACGTTAGAGCAAACAGAGCCTGCTCCAGCCTTGCCCTGCGCTTCCCCCCTCGTCACAGGGGGAAAAGCCATTATAAAAAGAGGGAGAATTCCCCTGCAAAACTGAGAATAATAAAACCCTCCCATTAATCTCCCTTTACTGCCGCGGTGACAAGTGCCGGGTCTGAGGCGGGCCGCCGGGGAAGGTCACCTCTGGTGCCTGCCCGCCCCGGGCACGGGGCTGGCGTGCCACTGCCCTGGGACGGGAGCGGGAGCCGGAGGGGAGCTCTGGGCGAGCAGAGAGGGGCACCCTTTCGGGGGGCTTTGCAGTCATCCTGCCTGGCTCCTAGCTTGCAAAAATCCTCCCAAAACAAGTGCACGCTGGCAGAGACCTAATCCATGAATATGCATGCCCTGAGCATGCCTCCCCATTAAACACCCGTCCTGGAGGGATGGTAATAACTCCTCCGCCAGCATGCAAGGCTGGCCCCTTCCCTGGGGTGGGTGGCAGGGAGCGCTTGGCTTGCTCCAAAGCGTGCTGGGGCCGTGGGTTTGGGGTGCTGCGGGAGGGGACACGGGGTGGCCACCTCCGCGCGGGACGGTGACTCCGAGCAGCGGCTATAGGCCAGCTCACGTCTGCTCCTTTCTCTTTCAGAGTTCAACCAGACAGTCCAGGGTTGTGGAAATATGACAGACAAAAGCAGTCAGGATCAGCTGCTGTTTCTCTTTCCAGAGTTCAATCAGCAGAACCAGGGGGCTGCCCAGCTCGATGACACCTGCTCTGAAACCCCCAGCAAGAAGATGCGCCGCAATCGGTTCAAGTGGGGGCCGGCCTCCCAGCAAATCTTGTACCAAGCCTACGACCGCCAAAAGAACCCCAGCAAGGAGGAGCGCGAGGCTCTGGTGGAGGAGTGCAACAGGTAAAGGCTGCCCCGCGCCGCCCGCCGCCTCCTCGCCCGCCCTGCAGCCTTTCTTCTGAAAGCCCCACGCGATGCCGGGCTCCCGGCTCGCAGCCCCAGCTGCTGGCTCATGGCATGGCTTTGCTGAGCAGCCTGGCCTCTTTTTGCCTCATTTTCCCTATCTGGGTGATGTCCGGGGCTGAGCAAGCTCCGTGCCAGGGCTGGGATGCCGCAGGGATGCTGCATGGATGCTGCAGTTACAGCAATGTTAGATGGAGGGGGGATGGCTTTTATGGCATGGATGTAGGGGGGAAGAGCAGGTGAGCTTGTAGGAAGGGCTTAAATGCCCCCAAATTCGTACGTCCTCCCGAGGCCCCCTGCCTGGCGGTGCTGGCGGAGGCCCCCCCAGCAGCACCCTTATTCCAATGTGTCCCCATCCACACGCAGGGCCGAGTGTCTGCAGCGAGGGGTGTCTCCTTCCAAGGCGCACGGGCTCGGCTCCAACCTAGTGACGGAGGTCCGCGTCTACAACTGGTTTGCCAACCGGCGGAAGGAGGAGGCTTTCCGCCAGAAGCTGGCCATGGACGCCTACAGCTCGGGCCAGCCCCCGCACAGCATGAACCTGCTGCTGTCCCACGGCTCCCCCCATCACAACCAGCCCAGTGCCTCACCTCCCAGCAAAATGCCAGGTAAGCCCTTGCCGAGGGTGCTTGGGCAGTGACATTGGGGCAATTGCAGTGCTGGCTCCCGTTTCTGCTGGGGAAAGAGGTGCCGAGCCCTTGGGGCTATGAATGGCTAGCCTTGGGGGGAAGACGGTCGCCCTGGTCCCTGCTGCAGCTTCGAGGGATGGCGGTGGTGTGGAGAGGAGCAAGCGGTGTTATGGCCAGGCGAGCCACGTGGCAGGGGCTGGATTTCTGTCCTGCTGAGGATAAATCAGCGTTTGCTTGGTTGGTTTAATTCACCGGAGTCCCCGTGCGGGCTGGGCTGGGCAGGGGAAGGCTGTGCCCGGCAGGGCGGGGAGGCGGGCTGCTCTGCGCCTGATGTATCAATGCTGGGGCCTTGGGATGCAGCCCACGGGTGAGCACTGGTTTCAGGGAGGCGAGGTGCACAGGCGATGCTGCAAAGCCCGTAGGAAGACGTGGCAGCGTGTCCTGGCCTCGCTGCAGGGCTGGAGTTGGCCCAGGCTGGGTGCATGGTGCTGCACCATCCCCGTGCCAGAGCAGAGGGAGGTGGATGAAGAAAGCTGCTCGGGGGGTGCAGAGCTCACCCCAGCCTCCACCTCTCCACACCTCGGTCTGGCCCCGTTGTGCATAGCGAGGAGCTGTCTGGGCAGAGCAGACCCGCCGAAAACTCCCAGGGGATTTAAGCAGGAGATAATGCTGCCGGGGAGGGGGCTGCACGCCCGAGGAGGCTAATCAGGGCGGCGCGGCGTGGGGCGAGAGGCATTGTTGGGAGAACAATCCCCATTGTCCCCCTACCTGCCCTCTGCAGCCAACGTGCCAGCCCCCGGCAGGCGCTCGGCAGTGGGGGCGTCAGGGCAGGGGCTGCGCCCCAACTGCCCCATGTCCCCCCTCGGCCACGGCACCGGCACAGCCTGGCCGGGGAGGCTAAAACCAGCCGCCTCTTGGAAATGACCCTGCCTGCCTCGTTACACACACCCAGCTCGTTACAAAGGCAAATTAAAAGAAACCTGTGTGGGGGAGAGTCCCTGCGGGAAGGGCAAGGTGCCTGGGGAGAGGAGGCTGAGAGCTGGGGACGGTGCCAGTCCGTGGCTGGACACTGGTCCTCGGGCATTAGGAAGTGAGGGCAGCACCCGTGGTGGTACCCAGGGGATGCACCAGCCCCGGGTGAGTGCGCAGCATCCAACCCAGCTCCCGGCTGTGGGAGGGACAGGCAGCATCCGACCCACTCCCGGGTACCGCTCTTCCTGTAGGGCCGGACGGCGGTGACCAAAATGTGACCCTGCCCCAGGAATGCCCCGCACAATGGCGGGGACAGGGAAGACGTTTGCCCTCCTGTCACCGACTGATTGCTTACAAGGTGCCCTACAAGCACATTGTCAGCAAAATCAGCTGTTTTCAGTGTCGGCCGGCGGGCTTTACAATACCCCACCAGCATGCAGCCCCACGTTGTCATGGCGTTGTCCCCCCCGTGCATGCTTAATTGACAATTAAGCCGGGGCTTTGAACGAACCCCGCTGCCTTTGATGTGCCCCCATCCTGCCAGCGCGCATGCAGGCACCCCGCGAGAGCCTTTGTTTTCTTCTATTAGGGGATGGCAATTACTGTAACCGCAGGCATTTTTCTTGGGGCTGGAGGGCCGTTAAGCCCCAACCTTTATTTTGCCGTCGGAGCAGTGGCCAGCAGGAGCCGGCCGTGGCTATAGGGCCGATGACAGCCCATTCGGAGGGGCTTTTGAGCAGGGCAGGAGTGATGGCTGCGGTGGCGGCGAAGGGCCCCTCCGGAGGGGTCAGGAGGGCTCGGCCACGGGAATTTGCTGGTGGCCAGTGGCCATATCTATCGGTCTTGCTGAGGAGGAGGAGATGGTGGGGTTTTAGGGCTGGTTTGGGGGTGATGGGCAGGGATGGAGCTCAGCCATGACTGCTTTGGGGTCAGTTGGACCAAACTGGGTCTGGCAGGCTTGCAGCTCCCAAAACATCGCTGGGTCCATTGCTGCTTAAACCTCCTCCAAGAGATGTTTGGGGACCTGCTGCCTCGGCGGGGAGCGGGGCAGTGCTGGCGGGGCTGGCCCCGCTGCCTGGCTGACCCCATCCAGGGCTGGCCATGCTGGGATTTGAACTGCCCTTGCACCGCGTGCGGCGGCGTCTGGAGCGCTCAATGCCTTAACAGCTTAATGACGGCGCTGGGACGCTGCCTGCATCCTACCCCTCTGTGGCCCTGTCCCCCCGTGACGTCCCCCGGCAGGAAACGATGGGGCTGGCGGCATGGGGCAGCTGCAAAGTCTCTCCCGTGCCCGCAGACAAAGAGGGATCGCCTGCTCCTCGGGATGTCAATGGGGTCTTGCGAAAGGGCGTAATGACGGCCGGGCAGGGATAAGAGCTGTAAAAGTCAAACATCCTCCCGGCCTCTTCTTGGGGACCCATCTGTCAAGCCTCAAGCCATAGTTTTTTAACTATTTGGAGGTAAATACTTAAAGCCTATCTATCTCGGAGGCTTCTCTCAGGCTCTGGACTTTTCCCTTCCTATGGGGTATTATCAGCGATCTTGGTTCCCTGTTTGATTTGAAGGTCACTAGGGGCTTTATCTCAGTGCCATGCCGTAGACTCTGGCTTATGCCATTTTTATCTTCAAGAGCCCCGAAGACAATCAGCGCATTGATGAGATTAGGTGACGCACCACCCCGCTCGCCAGCCGCCCCCCGCCTCCCGCCCTGCATACAAAGGGACGGCCGGCGCCCGTCGGACCCCGCAAAGCCCCGTCCCTGCGGCCGGGGGTCGCAGCATCGCCTCCAGCCCATCCCGGGGGGTCCTGCACCCAAAGGGGGTCAGGGCGTCCAGCCAGCCAGCAGTACCTGCTCTGCAAATACAAGAGTAGCAAAGCAATATCAGAGCGATCATGTATGCATATATATATGTGTGTATATATATATGAATGTACATATATATATTTTTAGATATCTCTGTAGATGGAGATAACAAACATAAAAATAACTCAGTACCACCCCTGAGATTCTTCTTAAACCCAAAGGGCAATTTAAATGTTTTAACTTTTTCTTAAAAAAGAGCCCATCAATAAACCCTCGGTCCAGAGGTTCTTTGGTTTATACCTGGATCCTACACGTTGTTCCTTGGGGTATGTGCTGGTTCTGATTGTGGTCCTGGTGCCAGCGGTCGTAATATTTTACTGTTGGGCGCATTGTGGGGCTCCGTGGGTACAGTGCGCTGTTAGGAGCTTTTTCCGGTTTTATGGGGGGTAATTAGGACTTTATGACAGCAGCGAAATGGGAGGGTCCAGTCCCCATAAACAGGTTTATAATGGATATAAACTATGCACCTCTGTAACTTAGCAAGATTAACACTTTAGGGACAATTTGAGTGGCAGCCCAAAAATGAGAGCTGCCCTCAGCGCTGCCTGGACCTGTGTTTGGGAGGGTGAAACGGTCCCGTCACCGACCCGGCTGCTTCTGTCATGTCAATAGGTGTGGCATTGCAGAGTCCAGCGTGACCCCAAAAATTAGACTTTGCCTTTCTTGTCCCACTGCTGGGCTCCTGGTTCACGCCAGCAGCTGTATCCCCACAGGTCGGGCAGAGCCGGGGCTAAATCCCTGCCGCCACCTGAGTCATTGGTGACCAGGCGTGGAGCACGGCCACGTCCATTTTGGGCTTGGGCATCACCGGTGATTTGCAGGGTGTTTGCGAAGCTCCGGGCAAAAGCGCAGCCTGGTGCCGGGGCAAGCAGCGGACGCTGCTGCCGGAGGAGGTCGAGATGTGCCCTGTGATAGTGGCAGAGGCTCCTCATTTAAAAGTACAGTGAGTTTTTTTTACAAAAGTGCAATTTAATCGTATCCATATGACTTAAAGCAGAGGAAAACCAAGCTGCTTCATTGCTTTTGCCTGCCAAAGACACAAGACTGGTGTGTACCTAGAAAATGGCACAAGCCTGCAATGAAAACAGCACAGTTATCCATTGCTGCCCTAACCCCCCCTGTTGCTCTCCCCACCCCAAAAGCCGGGTCGGGGGAATGGGTCTGGCACCCCTGAGAAGCTGGGGGTGCTGGGGCTGGCTGCAGGCAGCTGGGGGTGCACGGGATCCCCCGCCCGCCGGGCTGTGCCCTGGGGGCTGTCACACTGCCCGTCCCCCTTGGCTGAAACACAGGGTTAAGGCTCCGGGAGCCGGACCCCGCGGCTTGTCTGGAAACATGGGAAAGCAGTAAAACATTTCACGGGCAGTGCAGATCAGGGCCGCACAATAGCCGGGTCCCATAAACAGACTTTTATATTACGGCTGTAGCTCCAGTAAAAAAAAAAAAGCCTTGAAGAGGGCAGGCTTCGCAGCCAGGCCCATTCCTGGTGATCCCTATCCAGGCTCTGCTCTCAGGCGGCTGCAGGGAGAGGCTGAGGAGGAATAAATCTCTTTGCACGGGGGCTGCTTCCAGCTGCGGAGGCGCAGGAGAGTGATGGGGGAACAGTCATGTCGGGCTTCAATGGCTCCTGCTCATAAACCTTGGATCACAGAGCCCCCAGCTCGCTCCAGGAGTAAACCTTCATGTCCCCGTGCAAACCACTGGAGCTGTCCCGGTGTGTTCACCCCGGCCAGCGGGATCCCGTGGGGGGTCCGGTGGTGGGGGTGAGTGGTTGTGCTGCCGGGGGACGGCTGGCTCCTGAGGCTTGGCACCCCCTGCGATGGCAGAGTGTGCCGGGGAGGGTTTGCCGGGGAGCTGGTGGCCGGCGAAGCCTGGGCATGGGTTACTTTCCCTATGGCAGCGTGCTGCATCCCGGCACCATGCAAAAAGGGGTCCTGCTGCTGTAACAGGTAGAACCCAAAAGCAAGAAAAAGGAGGCTGGCAAGGTGGCTGGGGAGGAGTAGTGTGCACTTGGGGGCAGCCTGGGAAAAAGCCTGAAGGTGGCTGTTGCCCAGGTAGATGCTTTAGGCTAGGCTGGGCTGGAGCTCACCGTGTTCGCTGAGAACTGGGAGCTCGGAGGAAAGGTACCCGCCATCATTGGGGAGCTCTGTTTATTATACCAGTGACAACAGCAATAATGCCTTGTGCTAGCTTCCAGTATTCATTACCTAACCTGCCCAAATCCAACCCAACCCTGAGGGCATATAAATAACAATAATTCCCATCCCATTCTAGGAATGGGAAAAACCCAAGCCAGGATAGTTGGTGGCTGCAAGGTAGCCGTGGCCAAAGAGCTTTTACCCTGCCCCGCAAGCGGTTTCTGGGCAGACCCAGGTGCCCACGGGCTTTGGGGACGCAGGAGCCCCCCGCCAGCACAGCCCCTGCCCTCGGTGGGGCCGGATGGTGGCACCGCCGGCGCCATCCCCGGAGCTCGACCTCGCGCTCCTTGGGAGAGTTAATCTGCATCAAGGCTTGGAGTCTTCAGCGGTTTTACCTAGAGACCCAAAATCTCGGTCACCAGACTATCTGAAAATCTCGGCATTGGTTATTGCTTCTCAAACAATAAAAGTCTTGTCCTTGGGATTGCAGGAAAAAGTTTGAAAATCAGCTTTTAACATCTCATATGTTTTTAAAGACAACTTCATAACTCCAGGTGTCTTGGCTCATGAGTTACAAGCATCCTCAGCTGGGTATAGCATGATTTTGGGGATTAAAATGTTTGGTTTTTTTTTTTTTTTTCTTACTGAAAGCTTCTACCAAACCTGAAAGAGATGGAAGATTGAGCAGAAACTCCGATTTTGTTTCCAATAGGAGCCGCCTGTGCTCCTCGTCTATCTTTAAGATCACGCTCAGAAGAAAGGGCTTTATTTTATCTCCCCTCCCATTGTTTAACCAGCGCTGCAGGATCTCAGACCGGCAGCGGCTGAAGCACACTCTGCACGAGGCTGGGACCGCAGGGAAGAATGTGTGTGACAGTGCCCCAGTTGAGTAATGTTTACCCTGTTCATGGCAGGGACGTCCACTAGGACCGGCAAATATCCACCTGCCAGAGGACATTCTTTTATTATCAGGGATAAAAGGGGTTTGCTGGGAAATGATCAGGAACCAGACATCGTGGGGAGATTCCTATCTGTGGGACATGTTTAACCAGCTGATGGGGAAAATTCAAAAGCGATTAAAGAGTGACTTTGCCGTGGTTTTGGTGGAGGATGTGGGTAGCTGTCTGCGCTTTGGCAGATGCTTTTGGAGCTCATGGAAAGCTCTCGGACTCCAGTTATCATTCCTTTCCTTTTCCTTGATTCAGAGATTTTTAGAGTAGCCCTTAGAGGATCCTTTGCCGAGCCAGCCTGCATCAGCTCTTTCCCTCGGGCACCTGGGAGAAGGAGATCCCGAAATCCCAGAAGGAAGATTCTTTACCTGGGTGGGTTTTGTAGTTGGGGGTGTCCGTCCTGTGCTGGGACGGCCGAGGAGCCACCGGCATCCTCCGCAGGCTGAACCTCTCCGGCTGGCGGTCATTTTGGGGAGCCGTCCCCAGTGCCCCTGTGCAGTGGCCAGGGGTCACAGGTGAATGATGCTCTTGGTGCTCTCAGTTGTCAGGGTGGGCTTTGCCGCCGTGGTTTTCTTTCCCAGGAGAGCTGTGGGCTGTCTGTCCATCCACCGCTTCGATCCCAGGGCAGTTCAGTGAACCTGGCCGCGAGCGTGGTGCCGCACTCCTCGTAATAAATGGCTTTTCGCCGTAGTTGTCAAGGCAGCCTTGTAAAAGACGCTTTTGTTTCCCATGGGTTCTCCTCAGTTAATTATTTGTGATCTGTAGATGCCTTTCCATGACACATGGCTGATCATATGGTTATCAGTGCAGGGCGTTTTAGCCAAATTAAATATATTTATATAGAAGACCTGTGCTCGAGCCAGATTTCCCTCCTCGGCAGCAGTGGGCTGTGGTCCGATTTGGAGCTTTGCATGTGTCTGGTCCCTCTGTCTTCCTGCAGTAATCTGTTAATCATACACTTCTCGAGAGGGAGCCGAGAGGGAAATCGGATGCAAAAGGGCCTGAGGAAAAAGTGAGACCCGTCGCTGTTTACAGCTGGGCAGCGCTGGGCTGGCCGGGGCTGCGAGGAGCCGGGTGAGCCTCTCGGAGGGAAGAGCTGGAGGAGGCAGAGTTGCTCCCCGTGGCTCAGGGCCATCAGGCCGGTGTCTGAGAGCCACGGGGACGTCGCAGGCATTTCCACGATGGGTGCAAACCGTGCAAATTAAAGCACAAAGGATGCAGATGGGTGTCCAGGCTGTTGGCCTGGGTTGGGCTCCCATGGGAGCAGCTCTTTCCGCCCCACAGCATTGGGGCCCACGGGCAGCGTGGGGGCTGCAGCCCTGGTGGGCGCTCAGCATCCCTCACCATAAACTTCTTGCTATAATTTCAGAAGCTGGGGTTGGGGAGAAGCTGGGAAGCGGCACTGGAGAAAGGGGCACATTGTCTGGTGCTGTCCCTTCCATTTATTGTTCAAGGGTGTCACTTAGGAGCTTGTGCGTCTGCTTGCATCCTCGTGCTGCGCATGCCGAGGGAGCCGGGGAGGGATGGAGGGGGTTTCCCTTTGCAGGGCCACTTTCAGAGGGGGTTGGCACGGCCAGGACACCCTCACTGGGGTGCCCGCAGGCAATGCCAACACCTGGCGGTGTTTTGCAGGGGTCCGGTACAGCCAGGCGGCGAGCGGCGAGGCGGCATCCTCAGGGACCATCAGCCACCACGGTGGCGGTGCCATGGTCACCACCAGCCAGGCGGTCCTGCAGCAGGTCTCCCCGGCCAGCTTGGACCCGGGCCACGGTTTGCTCTCGCCCGACGGTAAAATGGTGAGTACACCTGGCCTATTGTGGCGGCGGTGCTGATAAGATAAGAGGGCCCAGCGGGCAAAGCAAACACGCTTTCCCCGGGTTTCACACGCGGCCCGCGCTGAACAATGGGGCATTGTGGGGCTGGGGCCGCGGCGCGGGCACGCGACCGTCCCCGCCGCCCGCCTCAAAGGCGGCGCTCGGCCCCCGCGCTCCCTGGCGGGCAACGGCGTGTTTTCTGAGCGCGGCCCATAAATCTGACAGAGCCTCGCTCGGGTTTTTATTGATTGCATGCCTTGCAGATTGAATGCACACTGGGTGGATCACTGTTTGTTTTCTCCTGCCAGTGACATGGGTATCGATAAAATGCTCATTCATTATTTTTTCCTTAAGCCCTCCCAAGCCTGGAGTTTCGCTGGGGAAGCACTTTCCTTGCAAGCAGGGACCTTCTTCTCCCAGGGCATCACCCAGGGCATCTAACCTGGGAGTGCCAGCTCCAGCCCCGGAGCTCCTGCCTCTCCCCATCCCTGTCCCCATGTGCTCGGGGCTCTGCTGCAAGAGCTCCGCTGGGCAGAGCTGCAAATGCCAGCGGTGGCAGGCAGCAGAGATGGGACATCGGCATCCCCGCCGGGTGCCTGATGCCTCCCCACGCCGGGAGCTGCACGACGACTGCAAAAAAGTGGTTGTAAATGCAGGGCTGGGCTGGGTTTCCAATGCCCGAGTGCTCAGGCTGCTCCTTTCTGTGGGTGCCTGGCTGGTGCAAAGCCCTTTGGAGGAGTGCACGAAGGAGCGGGGCGAGGAGGAGGCGCAGGGTGACGGGGTGGGATGGGACGGGAGAGCACAGCCCTGCCCCGGCGCAGGCTGCCAAAGGTTTGTGAGCCGCCGCTGCTCTTCCGGGAGGAGGTTTTTCCTGCTGAAAGCAAAAGTCAAACATGGCACTGGGCGGCGGGGCCGAGCCCGCTCTCTCTCGGTTTTCACTTCCATTTTCGGAGGGTTGGCCCTCTTGGGTTGTTGTGTCCGTCTCCTCGCAAAGCTGGGTGGCTGCAGAGGGGCTTGGCATCCCCTCCCTCAGCTATGGCACTGTTTAATTTTGCCTTTCCTTCTGCCGTGCTCTGGCGCTGGCTCGCCAGGGTCTCTGTGCAGCCCCTCGGGTTCGGATGCTGACCCTGCAAAGCCAAGCAGGGAGGATATTGAAGAGCAAAACCCCAGCCCTTCCAGCACACTCCCTCCACCCCGAACGTGCCCGTATCTCCTCAGGGGTGTGTTGAGCCTTATAACCCTGAGCCTTGAAGTCATAAAATGAGTCAGGAATAAAGGCAGCAGCAGCAGCAGGCACTGAGTGCCCGGGGCGGGGGTCCACGAGGACGAAGCGATGCAGAGCTCGGTGGCAGAGGCTGCCAGCAACCCCTGCCAGCTCCTTTTGCAGGGGCCATGTCTGAGGGGTGGGTTTGCAGGAGCGCAGGGAGGGACCCTCGGATGGGGCAGAGGGAGCTCACAGCGGCCAGGCAGCCCGGGAGAAGGCTGCGTGGAAATGCAGCGGATTAAACTGGGAAAAGCAACTTGTTGAAGTGCAGTAGGCGCTGGCGTGCGGCAGCAAAAGCCCTGCCGAATTATCCCCGCTGCACGGACACTGCACAGCACCGTCAGGGACCGCTCAGGTCCTCGGCAGCATGCAGCTCTGCCAGCTTATCTCTGATCTTTAAGCAGGGCTAGCTAGTGCTTGCAAGCGATTTAATAAAAATATGCTGTAGGCTGTGGTTTCTAGTAAGTAAACATGTGCCTTTAATACCCTATATGAAACTAAAAGCTGCCAAAGAAGTTGCTGCATCTGAAGGCAATCGATTTTTTCAGAGAGGAGCATTACTGAGGCTGCAGAAAGCTTTGGTGGTTCACTCTTTCATGCTCCAGTGTTGCCCTTAGTCGTGGTAGTGCCAGAGTGTCTCTCCTGAGGGTCCAGTGGCTGCAGGGTCTTTTCCAGTCATGCAATCTCCAGAGGTGATTTTGGGTGCAGTGCTTTGGGTCTAAACCCCCCATGAAAGGAGCCCAGGCTGCAGGCGAGCGGCGTGCACTCGCCGTGAGCTGTTTGACTTGTGCAGCCGAGTGTGGTGTAACCTGGCCTTGAAGAGACTTTGAAAGTGGAAAATACCGGATCAGGAAATATGAGTCACTCCTGGGCTTTGGAATTTATTGATGGATTTGTTTCAATTGCAGCGAGGCTATCTTCAACTCACATGTGCAAAATAAACAAGGTGCTGGGACTGGTGTCCAGAAGCGTCACATGAAGAGCTGCAAGGATGGCTCTGAATCTGGACCAAGGTTGCTCAGTGCAAGAGGTCTAATGAGAGGGATTAGGAGAATGTGCAGCAATTAAAGAAATAAGGCATTTAGCCCCTTGTTTGTCCTGGGGACCAGCTCCGGTCCTCTCAGCACACTTCAAGTGCCTTTATGTGTCTGATCCCTAAACACTGACCTGAAATCCTGGGAACTGGCTCTGGCTGAGCGCACCCGGCCTGTCTCACCAGCGTGCTGCCCATCTGCAAAACTGGTGACTAAGATCATCACCATCAGGCCCTTTTTACCTGCTTTCTGTCTTTTTTTTTTTTACTTCCCGAGTTTATATTTCCCACTTTCCTCTACAACCGTGACGGTTACAAGTTAATGAATGTTGAGTCCTCAGCTGTCCCCAACAGCAGGAGCTTGGACTTGAGGGACGAAATGGCAAATGCTTGGGATGTGCCGTGGTCCGGTGGAGCTGGAAGCCAGTGCCAGCAAAGTCCTTCACTGCTGCTGCTTTGCTATTTATTAACACGAGGTTCAGGCGTCCCAGCCAGGGTCTGCAGCCCTGGGGCGGTGGGAGCTGTGTGCGCTGAACTGGAGGTGCCCCAGCGAGGCTGCAGCCCGCTCGCCTCTCGGAGGGGGCTTTGCTGATCCCCTCCTCCCAGTATCCCAGCTGAATCCCTTGGCTGTGCCTCTGATGGTGGCTGTCCCGCCTTCCTCCTTGGCAGATCTCCGTTTCGGGGGGCGGGCTGCCCCCGGTGAGCACCCTGACCAACATCCACAGCTTGTCGCACCACAACCCACAGCAGTCCCAGAACCTCATCATGACGCCGCTCTCGGGAGTCATGGCCATCGCACAGAGTAAGCGCGTGCCCCGAGCTCACCTCCGCGCCCCGCATGGACCCCCCCCGCTCCCACGACGGGGAGGGGGACGCCCTGCCCGCTTGCGCCAGTGCTGACGTCCCCGTTCTGCTCTCTCCCTCCTCCCAGGTCTGAACACCTCGCAGGCGCAGAGCGTACCTGTTATCAACAGTGTTGCTGGCAGTTTGGCAGCTCTACAGCCGGTCCAGTTCTCCCAGCAGCTCCACAGTTCGCACCAGCAGCCGCTGATGCAGCAGTCGCCCAGCCATATGACGCAGCAGCCTTTTATGGCCACCGTGACTCAGCTGCAGAACTCGCACAGTAAGGGTCCAGGCGGTAGCTGAGATGGGAAGGGCCCAGAAAATGAGTTCAGATGGAAAATAAGCTTGTGCTTACTGCTCTCCCCTGCCCAAGCTCGCACCCTTGGCTGCCGCCTCTCTCCCGTGGGTACCAGCCGGCGCGGGGCTGCGAGCGGGATGCACAGCGGTGCAGGGTGGCCACATCCTACCTCATCCTCTCCTTCCCCTGTGCTATCCACCGTGCCACATCTCCCGTACCGCTCCGCTGCTGCCCCATGGGGGGGATGCAGCCCCCAGCAGTGTTTTGTAAGGACTTTATTTTTCCTTCTGTGTTCTTACTGCTAAAACACATGCTTTGCTGAAGGAGGTGGCCGGGCCTATTGCAATCCCTGCAAAGCAAACACTTCCCCGCTGTGCCCCGAAGGGATCTAGCTTCACCCCTCGTGCTCATCCATCATCCCGGCCCCATCCCTGCTCCAGCACCGGGCTCTGCAGAGCTACCAGTGTCTGGTCCAGCCACAGCCCTTCAGTCCCCAGTGATTTCCCTGGGCGAGCTGGTAGCTGAGAAAGTGGTGGCTTAGAGGCAGGCGGTGGTTTCTTTCTGTGGCCTGTTTTATCTCATTCGTGTCTCCGTGATGCTTGTTCCCACCCAGCACCCCTGCGACCTGCCATAACGCAGCACTTGGCTGCTCTGCCCCGGTGTGAGGGCTGTGGGTGGCTTTTCCATGACGGCTGTTTGTCTCCCTCCTCTCCGCAGTGTATGCACACAAACAGGAGCCTCCCCAGTATTCCCACACCTCCCGCTTCCCCTCGGCGATGGTGGTGACGGATACCAGCAGCATCAGCACGCTGACCAATATGTCTTCCAGTAAGCAGGTAACGCCAGGCAGATGTGGCTGAGGGTGTGCAGGGGTGGGCGTGCGGAGGTGGAGCGGGGCTGTTTCTCCCCTGGAGATGGGGCTGGAGGAGGGTGTAGCAGAGACCCCGTCCCGTTGCCTGTGCTGCACCCGCGTGGGCAGCTGAGGACGAGCCTCAGGGCACTGAGAACCCCATCCCAGCCCCTTCACGGGCACCGAAAAACCCGCTTGCAGATGGCAAGCATGATGGGGATTTGGGTCATGGTCTGGGTGTGCTGGATGAGGACTTGTCTAACTCCTGGTGGTACCAGCCAGGCCATACTCATCCCTGGGACAACTTCATCAGCATGGGAGCATCCTACTGGGGTTCAAACTGGGCTGAGAAGGTCAGGACCAAGCAGGCTCTGCTGCCTTTGCGTTCAGGGTGAATCAACCCTGGTTGGAGTCGAGTGGAGGAGCCAGGCTCTGATGCACCCCGACTTCCCCCCGCCCGTAATCTTTATCATCTGCCCAGTGCCGGTGCAGGTGTAAGGCAGGACTTATCCTGGTTCAAATCAGGTGTGCGAGGCCTTACTCAGACAATAGTCCCTTTCTAAAAGCCAGCTCTGGGGACTGTGGGAAATATGTGGCCCTTATTGATTGCTAGATAAATAAGAGAGAGCCTTGAACTTGCATTCAGATAAACTTTCTTACTGAGGTTTGACAGGGGAGAGGAAAAAAATGTCTGCAATGACCACAGAGTAAATATGGTGTGGGATTGCTGTGAGACCCCCCCCGTGGGTGCCTGGCGGGGGGCAAAGGAAGGGGCTGGGGCTGCAAAGGGGAGAAGTCAGGAGAGGGGCTGCCAGGGGGTTTGGGGTGCCCGGGAAGGGGTGATGAACACCAACGCCCCCACCTTGGGTCGGGCTCCCGTGCTTTGTAGTGCTGGGGGCGACCATTTATCTGCGCCCGCGCATCTCGGTCCGGGAGGCGGTCAGGCACGGCCGCGCTCCTCGGGAGCACCATTTCCTCCGTGCGGCTTTATCAGCCCATCTGGTGTGCGCTCAGCCCGAACTCCCCCTGATTAATTGTGCTCTCCCGCCACGGGCTGCCTTTGATGCCGGGCTGGCCGAAAGGAGCCCTGGGCACACAGGAAATATCCCTGGCAGGGAGATAGCGCCTGGTCATCCCCGCTGCCCGGCCAGGCGCTGCGGTCAGCCTACCTTGACACGGCACTGCCCCGGGTGATGGGGGCTCCCTCGGTTTTCTCCCTCCATCACGCTTTTGCTCTTTAATTGAAGCAGGAGGAGGTCTCGCAGCTCAGGAGGGGGGAGATGGGACCGGGCCCCAGCAGCTGCCGCTGTGGATGGGTGCAAAATGCCAAAGGGGCACGCACCCACCCCGTTAGCCCTCCGTGCATGACAAACAAGCATGGGCTGGTCCTGCAAGCACCAGGGGCAGGATCTGACCCCTGTCCCCCGGCACAGAGCTGGAGTGGGCACGAGGGTCATGTCCCCCGCAGTGCAGCCTCCCAGCCCCTGGGGCCTCTTTTCCTAAAGCTGCAAAAATGTATCCCTGAACACTGATTTTTTTTTTTTCAGTGGTTGCCTGTTTCATTAGCAAGGGGTGAATGAAGTGCTACAGAGGTGGCGTGGGGGCCCTGTAAATGCTGCTCAGCCCCAAAATGGCTCAAATGCCCAAATATTTTTGTAAAGCCGACACGAAACCCCAAGCCCAGGGGGCCGCACTGCTGCTCCTGAGCAACCCCTTCTTTGCAAGAGGAGAGGCATCCTCATGCGAAGCAAAGCCTCTGTCATTCCCTGGCAGCTCTTCTGCACCCCGCAGCCTCCACGCCAGACCCTGCAAACCCGCTCCTTGCCGGAGCCCGGCTGCTCCCGGTCCTGCCGGTGGGGATGGAGGCTGGAGGGACACCCCTGGTCCCCCCCCGGCTCTTCCCTCACAGCCCGATGCTGCAGATCGCTTATCAGATGTTGTTGTTTAGACCTGGAAGGGGCAAATACCTCGCGGTTCCTTTGACAACGCTTGAGGCCGAGCCACCATTTTTATTACGTTAGCAAACACCTGATAGCCGCGGCCCGTCCCTAATGACATGTCACGGGAGGCTCCTGGCGTCTCCTTATCTCCGCGTTACGATGTTTGCTGTGCGCTCCAGCCCACAAGGTCACCCACGACTCCCGGCCCCCCACCCCGCTGGTGACTGGGGGGACCCCGGGTGGGGGACCCACCCCGAGGGATGGAGAAGGGGCCGCTGCGGTGGGACTGATGCGGCGGCAGGGGCTGCTCAGCTCCTTCCCTGGAGGTGACAGCAACGCTGGGGGACAGCAATGAGCGTGGTCCCCCGCCCCACTCCCACCCAAGCGCAAGCTCCTCACGCCTGGCTGCTCTTGGCAGCGCTGCTGAGCTGCGTGGCACAATCTCTGCAACAGCCTGGGCACAAACAGGCCCTTTTTTAATTATTATTATTTTTGGGAGGGGGTGGCAATATCTGGCTCAGAAAGTATTTTCCCACTGCCTCCCCCTCAGGGGTGCTGGGGAGGGCTCGGGGCCAAGCAGGGCTGGTGCGGCACCACCAAGGTCCCAGAGTGGTGTGGGAGGTGATGCCTCCAAATGCTTTGCAATGTCCCCCAGAGAGCCCCCCGTGGTGCTGCCTGCCTGCCGGTCACTGTGCTGTTCTCTCCCTCCCCAGTGTCCCCTGCAAGCCTGGTGATGCTCCACACCTCGCTGCTTTTGCACATAGCAACGGGATCTTATTTTCCACAACATCCCGCCGGTGACCTGCGTGCCGAGCCCGGGGAGTCGCCAGAGCGAAGCCCAGCGTCGCAGCGAGGAGCCCATCAACCCAAAACGGAGCCGGAGGCTCCAGACTCCCCGTCGCCCTTCCGCGCCCTGCCGGGGATGAGCTCGGATTCGCGGGATGCCCACCCGGGACCATGCCTCTCCTTCCCTCCACGCAGTATTTCCAAGACGTGTCTTGGGGATTTTTTTTCTTAAGTATTTGCCTTCCAAGAGGCCATTGGCTCTCCCGAGGAACTAGGAACAAGCTGTACTGGGGACTGGCAGAAGGGGAAGATGGATAATATTTAAGTTATACTCCTCCACTCGACGGACTGAGAGGGACTTGGGTCTGTTACTTGGTGTTTGGAAGGAGGAATTGCATGTGCTGTTGAACTGAGCCAATTAAACTGTAAATATAGGTACAGTCTGCTCCATCCTCACCCTTCCCTGCTCCTATACATAGAGATTTATATAAAAGAAGTAAATTTTGTCCAATGGATGTAAACTACTGTAATCAAGTGCAATTCCCCCATCTGTATATATTGTTTCCAAATCTCTTCTTTTTCTCCGCCCCCCCCCTTTTTTTTTTTTGGTAAAGGTCAGAGCTGAGCATGGTTTTGGTTTTGTATTTCTCTTCTTCGTTTAAATGAGTTAATTCACAAGGAAAGAGCTGGGCCCATGCAAGGACGCCGGTCTGGCAGCACCGGTCTCTGCTCTGAGGATGGGCACACGTGTGTCCTCTGCACGGTGACATCCCACGACAAGGAAGGGCACAGGGCGAGCTGAGCGGAGCCCCGGCAGGACCTGGACCATCCGTGTGGGGACAACTGCCGCTACAGAGATCTCAAGGGGCTCTCTTGCTTTTGGGGACTCTGAGGTGGACTGTTGTGGGGTGGGCAAGCGCTCAGCAGCCTGGTTGCACATCCATACTGCTGGGAAGTGTTCGGCATCGGCAGTTTTCAGGTGAGCCTGTAGCATTTGCTGCTACAGAGGTGAATTAGGCTGCAAGAAATTCTGATAGGGTCTTCCTCAAATGGAGTTCAGAGACTGTCTCCCTTTTCTCCCCTCCTTGCGGCGTGGAAGGGACTGGGTGCCCAGTTACTGCCTTGTCTCCTTCCCAGTAAACGGCCAGTACAGGTGGCTTATTTTCAGCCATTAGCAGGTTGATGATGAGCCTTCTTGGCTCCACCCTTATCAATAAACACGGTGCTCTTGTCCTCACGGTGTCACCTCCGAGCTGCAGCTGGACAGACGGGTGCTGGGCTGTGATGTGAACACGCCGGTCCGCGGTCCCTGATGGCTGCCTGCCTTGTCTCACCTGGCAGCGGCTCCTGGAGGAAAAGCTTCGCAGCAAGATCTCCAGCTTGTGAATGAGCCCACCTCTGCGGTGAGGGCACATCCCCGCTGGGTACCCGCTGCGGACACCGGGCTCCGCACCCTCCAAAGCCCTGAAGGGGTTTAGGTGCCCAAGTCCTACCTCCAAAGCTGCAGAAGCTGTAAACGGCATCGTCTCCCCTCCCATGAGACACGAGCTCCTCCGTACCTGCTCCCCTTCGGAAATGGATCTAATGCTCCCCAGTTGTGTACATTTTTCTTAAACTTTGCAGCGTGTGCCAATTGCTGAGAGTGATTTAGAGAGGTGGAGAGCAGTAGATGTGCCCGTGGACGGGTGACCACTGCTAAAATGAAAAACACTGAATGCTTTCTTTTGGGCAAGAAAGGCCCTTTTGCTCTGTGTCTGTACAATGTCTAGCGCAGTGGGTCCCTAACCCTTGCTGGGACTAATAGGAGTTGCCCTACGGTGAATAAGTCACCACGAATTGGAGATCAATATTCAGAATGACATTTAATTTAATGTATACCATAATTAAATACCATTTCTTCTGACTCATTGCTGCCGCGTGGTCTGTAAATCCCCAGCCATCATCTGCCGTGGTTTGGCAGACGTCGGTCCGGCAGGCAGCAGCAGGCAGGGACGCAGGCTGGCGGCGGTGACGTGTCCCTCCTGCTGTCCCTTGCAATGCTGATCTAGGTTTCTACCTGCCTGAACGTGGTGAGGCAAGTATTTCATATGAAGCCCCAGGTATCAGCCAAAAATAGCAAGAGGCTCCAGGAGGTTGGGAGACCTGTGTCCTTACCCTCCTAATGATGCACTAATGATGTTGCCCTTAGTCCAGCACAGTTTATTCCTCATCCTCTGCTAACTTTAGCAGCCGAGTGTTAAGCAAACCAATTAGGAGCTGAGTGCCAGACAAAGCCAAACCCCATCCATTCTGGCTACTGAGCCCGTGGGTCAGTAAAGCACGAGGGGAGGCGGGAGGGTGTGCTGCCGTCGCTGTAAAGCTTTTGAAGATCTTTGATTGTGAAGTCCTAACGTAGCTGAGGGACTCGGAGCACATCAGTAGGAAAGGGTGGCCCTTCTGAAGACGTGGTGCAGGGCATTGGTTTGAATCGCCATTAAAAACGCCTGGTTTTGGTTTGGCACCCTTTTTTTTTTTGTAAGTGAAGTGTGGGCTGCTGTGGGAAATGCTTTCAGTGCAGCAATCTGTTGCTCACCTTTACAGGTGTAGCAGGACACCCCGATAAAAACCTTCCCACAGAGTTTCTTTGGTTTTGTGATTTTTAGCTACCCCTGACAAAAACTGGAAGAGGACAGGAGGCATGAAGGCTGCTCGGTCCCTTTCCTGCAGACTCAGAAGCGATGCTCTCTTTTAGAAAAATTTGGAGAAGATGCAGGTTTTATTCTGAGATGCCCTCTGCGCTTTCCTGCTCAGCAAGTCCTTCTCAACACACCTGAGTGCCAGGCTGAGCCCTTTTCAAATTCTGCTCCTAAATATTGCATTCCCACCAGTCAGGGTGGAAATGACTTGGATTCTTCTACTTATGCCAACTACATTTTGCTCTCCGAGTGGCTTGTCAAGCTAAATGGGCTAAGCTTTCCCCAGCTGGTTCATATCCAGCATCAGGTTGAATTGGTCCTGCAGAGGAATGGGTAATCCAGCAGGAAGGAGAGAGGAGAAGGAGGCACTAGATACCCTGCTGCATCTGAGCTGATGCTCCAAGGGGAGCAGTACCTTTTGGGGCGTGATTTCTGCACCGGCTTTACGACAGACATGGAGTGAGAGGTCCGGGGTTTGGGGTGTGAAAACTATGCGTAAAGCACTGTTTGGCAGGTGGCCCAATATCAGTGCTGCTCTCCAGAAAGCCCCGCAGAGAAGGTAAGTGAAAACCTTGGGGAAAGGAGACTCTGAGATGCAACCCCACCGGAGAGAGACCTGGAGAGGGAAGGGGGGACCGAGCCAAAAGAAAACTGGGAAAAAAGGCATCCAAAGACACTGATGGAGAAGGTGACTACCATGGAGCAAAGAGTGTGTGACAGAGCAGGCAGGATAAAGTTAATAATATGAACAGAACAAATGATTGAGAACAGATAGTATTTACCCAAGAGGTGTGAATTTATGAAGTAGCTAAAGAGCTCGTTGTGTGCTGCCACCCACCCCTAGGTAGCAGGACGGGAAGGTAGAAAGCATGACTGGCTGCTAGAGGATGCTGCGGATGCTACGCACGGGGAGAAAGGTTCCCCTGATTCACATTTAGCCTCTGGCTGAGGAACCCTTCCTGCCCAGGGAATTACCACCCAAAACTGCTTCCCTGAGCAGCCTCTGCAGCAACTGGCTTGGGGCTGGGGCTGGGGCTGTCCCTGCCCAGACCTCACCTTGCACTGGAGAAGCACTGGGTAGGGCGTTTGCTCCCACAGACGCTCTGGCTGCCTCATTAAGTTGTTGGAGAATACAATATAATGTTAAATGAGGCTCCTGGAAGATATTTTTTTTCTCCCATTGCTGTTGGGCACATTGTGTTTGTCCATGATGCAGTTGTTATGGAGCAAAGAAACTAGCAGAAAGATGACAAAGTTCATTTATGACCAATACACTTTTATGGGGCCAAGTGATTATTTTACAATTCAAAGCTGTTCACAAGGGAATTCTGTGCACATGAGGATCCGCAGGCTGCCACGAGGCTTTATCAGTCACTCTTCATGTTCGTAACAAACTGCAGCCTCCTTCATGGCAGAGCACAGGGACGCCACTGCATTTAATTTGAATTGCAGGTGTGGGTGCAAAGGAAAAATCTCTCAAATCCCAGCATGACCGAGGCCAGGGGGTAACACCCAGGGTCAGGGCTGTCGTGGCTCTCTGCGATGCGAGGACTCACGCTCTCCAGGGAAGTATCGCTCAAAGCTCGCTGTGTTTCGGTGCTCCTTCCCCGAGTGGGATGCGCCGGCTGTGGGGCAGGGGAAGGACACAGACAGGCATGGGGAAGCCCCAGGAGGTGCAGAGGTGGGATGAGGAGGGCTGGGCAGGAGCGTGATCTCTCCAGAGGAGAGTGAGCCCAGTGATACCTGCCTGGATGAATAAATCCCATGCCCCGACTGCCTCCTGTTTGCGCTGCAGCACCGGCAATGCTGCCAGCGAAGTCACTGGGTCAAAACCAGGTTAGCACTGCCCTCGCCGCCTGCCCCAGAGCCGCAACAGGGCTTTATCAGACCGTGGGCACGAGCCCTTGGCGTGGGGCTGCAGCCGTCCCCAGGCAGCAGGGCTCCTTGGCACTTATCACCTCCATAATTGTGTGGAGGAACAGAGCCAGGGAAATGCGGTCCGGGGCCAAACCCTGCGTGCCAGCTGCTGGCCGGAGGGCTGGGGCACCCTAGTGCTAGTTTCCCCATCCCCAGGTGCGTGACGGCAGCCCGGTGGTGGTGCAGACCTTGCTGCCGGAGCAGTGCTGGGGCCAGAGCAGTGCCGGGGCTCAGCCACCATCCCCAGTGCTGGCCAGGCTCTGGCCCTGCTGCAGCCAGTCCAGCTCACATTGGCCGGCACCGAGCACGCGGATTGCTAAGGAAGCCCCAGGTCATCCCCGCGGAGGAGCAGACGTCCTGCTGGCTGTGAAGGCAATGGCCTTTCCGAGGATACCGAAATACAGACGAGCTATTTCAGCAACTTTAAAAATGTCGTTTGGCGCGCACGTAAACGTAACACACAGTTGCACAACAGCACCCAGCTCCAAACCTGCGGTCTTTCCAGACTTGTTCTGCCAGTCCAGCCAGATGGCCGGATCTGCTGGAAATTTTGGCAGGAAAACCAGCAGCAGCAGTGTGGCGCTGTGCAGAGAGAGCCTTGGCTCTGCCGGGGCTGTGCTCCCCACCGTTGGAGCCTGCACCCCGCACACCATTGCCTGGCGGTCCCAGCACTGCCTTCCTGCGCGACGGGTCAAAAGGGAAAGCATTGTCAGTCCCCTGCGGACAGCAAACACGCTCTGCCCTTTGAAGCCTTTGAGTGGATTTGGTTGGGCTGGTGGCGGAGTTTGAGGAGTACACAGAGAGGAATGCAGAAAGTGCTTGCGTTGAAAGGCCGGGCTGTTTGCAGACGTTGCCAGCTCCCCGCTGCGCTGTGGTCTGGCACGGGAGCAGGTATACGGAACCAGAGGAGTCCCTGCGCCAGGCGGGCGGCAGCTTTGGGCAGCGTGTGTTGATCCCATCTCCTGCTGCCATGGGGTTTCCAGGATGTGTTTGCAGGAGGTCTTCACAAGTCCGTGAAAAAGTGAAAAGGTTTGATGGGGGAAAGAGATGTGAGTCATAAAGACCAGCAGCAGCAGAGAACAGCACCGTAAGTTTACTGTCCTAATCCAACACACCGCTGCATGCTCTCAGCAGCCAGAGAAAACCTCACTCCCTGCCTGCTCCAGCGCTTCTCCAATTGCTCCTGTGGCTCCGGGTGCTGACCTCCACATCTGCTGCTGTGCTGCCCCACACCGGCCTCCCCCCAACAGCCAAGGGACCTGCAAATCTGGGGGCTCACCGGTCTGCAAAGATCTTGGAGAGCCTTGATATCCCGCTGTCCTCTTACCACGACAGGCCAATGCATGCAATGCTCCGCATCCCACGGCGGAGCAACCAGGGCTGCCGCTCCAGCTGCAAGCACCAGCAGGTCCCTCCCTGCAGCGCCGCACGCCCACCGCAGCAGAGTCCGGCCAGCAAACCCTGTGAGCTGCTCTGCACTGTTTGCTCTGCAAAGGTCCTTTGCAGGCAGACGCTCAAGTCGCTCGCTTGCCTTCTCGCTGCGAGTGCTACGAGATCTCCCATGAGATGGGCAGGACACCGCCGTGGGTCCTCTGGGGACAAAGGACGGACACTTTGTAGAAGGAGTCTGGTTTCACTGCGTGTGGTCAGGTTAAACATCTGGCATGAACAGACTGAGCCATGGACTGCATTACACGGGCCGGGGAGCTGGGCTAGCTACTCCTCGGTGCAGATAAGTAAACACCTAAATAAAAGCTCAGAGCCAATGTTCCCAGAGGCAGAGCCCCGTGGGAGGCTCCAGGGCTCGGCTGCTCAGCAGCACAGGGAGCTTGGCTTCCCTCGGCACTTGCAGGGTGCGCTTTCGTTTAATCCTGACGGGTGATTTACCCCTGCTGCGGATTGTGGAGGGCCGACAGGTCCCGCAGCAGCAGCGGGGCAAAGGAGCAGTACGTGCTGCCACAAAGGGCCCAGCAGAGCCAGCAACGGGAGCGCTGTGGGAGCCACCAGCATCGGGGGGCAGAGGTCTCTGAGCCCCTGGACTTTATTTCTCTGACCCAGGAATAAAACTTAAAAGTCAAAAAACTCAAGAGTGCACTAAAGAATTGTCCCATCCCAGTATGTGTGTAACACAGAGCCAGACAAAACCTGAACCTCAGATGTTTTATGTTATCTTCTCATTCCAGGAACTTTGATTTTACTTTTATATTCAGCAAAATGAATTCTCCTCTCTGTAATTAATATGCTGCTCAAATGGATTCTTAATTACAGATAAATCACAAATCTACACACTCAACTGTTATGCTTTTCAAGTAATAAAAGAGATCATTTGTCTTCCTCAGATGAACAGAGACCAACTAGCACACCATTTCCCCCTTTATGAAGAATTCATTTGCCTTAGAAAGAAAGCCTTTAAAAAAACATTGCAAGGATTTCTTGAATAGGGGATCAAAGCTCCCACACTGCTGGAAACCATTTTTGCTAAATAAGATGTGGGTAAAGGAAAAAAAAGTAAAAGTTTTTTGGTAGTGGTTGGGATTACGACACCCTTGGGAGGGACAAGGACGTGGGGTCAAGAAGTTGTGACCAGGTTAGCAACACAGGGAACAGAAGGGGAGGACAAAGGAACAGAAAGTGGAAATGGACAGATGAATGAGGAAGCATGTTTCTTTGCCGAAAGAGAATGGATGCTACATCAATTCATACTGAGAGCTAAAGGATGAGGGCCTGTTAATGGATTGGGGGACACAGCAGGGATCAGAGGTCATGAGTGCACTCAGCTAGGCTAATTGACTGTTATGTGCATATTAGTGATGATAATGTAGTAGGAGAGTGGGACGTGGGGAGCAGATATGCAAAAGTCCCACTGACAAGTGCTGTCCTGTAATTCCTGTCTTACACCTGCTAAACAAATGCACACACACATGCACACATAAAAAAATAGCGGCCTTAGCTGGCTTTCTTCAGGAGGGGAGCCCAGGGCTACAGGTAAGCACCTCTGACCTGATTGTGCATGTGATGAAATAAATCTGCTGACCAGATTTGCTTTGCAATCTTATGGGTTCTTATTTCAGTCCTACATGTTGGGCATGGCCCAACGGTCTGACCAAAGCATCTCACCTGTGCTGCTTCTACACCGTCGCAGAGGTCCCCTGAGCACCCCTGTGGGACGGGGGGGCTGCTTCGGGGTTGGGGGTGTACCCTGCTATTAACCACCTGCCTGTACCTGCTGCGGTCCCAGGGACTGTCTGCAAGAATAACAAATGAAAGGGGAAAACCATACAGCCTAGGCTCTCCTCCACGTCCCAATTCAGTCCGTGGGCATCCTGCCAGCAGCTCCGGGCAGAACAAGGCTAGCGCTTACCCTCCTCTGCTATAATTTTATGCCAGCCCCGGTGTGTTGGAAGTGCCATGTTCCCCAGTGTGTGGGGAGCACCGTGTTCCCTAGCACGTACAAGCAGGTGCAGGGGGATTTTAATATAAAGACCATGAGCTGGTCCAATAAATACTGCATTCACCTCGCCTCAGTGTGGCTGGGGGGCTGTTGATGCCCCCCATAGCTGGCACAGGCAGCTGTCTCCTCTTTGCTGCGGTGCAGATGGAGTGAGAACTCCCTGGCAGGAGGCGCTTTGCTTTCTCTTTACTGGTTTGGATCAATTATAGGGAACAAAGCAAGTCATCCTTTGCCTTGTGGGGTTTCTGCAGCGTGCACCTGAGAGGGGTCCTTCTCTGGGAGGCTTTAGGTCACCTTGCTCAGCAAAGCAGGAGCAACACAGAAAAAGAGTGAAATCAGCTCCAGTCGATCCAGATATGGGATCAGTTTTGGAGGTCAGGTGCAGTTTTGAGATGACTTTTGTGGAATTGAGATCCAGCCTGGCAAGCACTGCTAATAAAACAGGATTGCCCAGGTTACATCAGGCTGTTGGGGCATTAATCACTGCGTCTGTGGCTGGGCTGAGCTGAAAAGCCTGCGCTCCCGCACCACGCGCACCCTGCAAAGGCCTCGCTGGTCATCTGGTGTCAGCACTGACTTGGCAATTAGCACCGAGTAGTTGATAGAGCAGCACCGGGGAAGCAAAGCTAAACCCAACGCCGTGACAAGAGTGGTTTTGCTTTGCATTTACTCAAGTTGCTCCACTTTTGTGTTTCAGCGACTTCTCCCTTCTACCCCTGACACACAGCATGACCTCTCGCAGCCCGAGTCCCGGCGCCGGACCCTCTGACCACTCCAGGGCAGATCGACTTCGGCGTAAGGCAGCTCGGCCCCCAGGGCCACACGTGCTGGAAGACGGGAGCGTGCTGCCGGGGGCTGCTCCTGCCGGAGGGTCCCCTGCTCCGGGCGCGTGGCTTTCTGCCGCCTGGCACCCGGTGCTGCTGCCTTGGGAGCAGAGCTCCTTACTCTGACCACAAAGGGATTTCCCAGTCGACTGATGAAGAGAATATTTCCCATTTCCTCACTCTTGAATCTGCTGACGGCATCTCTTGGTGAGTGATGGATATTGGTGATGATTTATAGTTCTTTGTTACACAAATGCCTCCACATTCTTCCCTGTCCTCTCACAGCAACCATTAGTCACTTTTCCCAGCAGAAAAGCAAGAGCCTCAGCCCGGGAACGGCCCGAGTGTGGCGTCGAGTCTCTCTCCCGCACCGGCTTCATTCGCTGTAAATACGCCATTGGGAACGGCTCGGCTCAGGAACACAAACGAGGGAAGCGTCAGCGTCGTGGTGCTCTGCACCCACCCAGGTCCCCGTGCGGCTGCTTTCACCCATCTGCTGGGAAGTCAAAAGGTTGGCAAAGAAAAAGCGCAATAAATCAGGCAGATAGGGGCTGCGGGGAGGATCGCATTTATGCAATTTTTCACCTCAAAGTTTGTAATTAAAGTAGTGAACGTTACAGGAGGAACAGCCATTGCCTGTATCTCTTAGGGCTCTCGGACTTCAGCGATGTAAAGGTTTAGCCCTTGAGACTTTTATTACATAAAATAGTTTTTGTAATGCTGTTGTTGCTTAATTGGATTTCTGTTTGTTTTACTTCAAGAACACCAGGAAAAATATCTGTATTGTTTGATCTGATACAGAGTACTAGGAGACTTACCTGTACTATTGGGTCTCACAGTTTATCAGAATGAATAAATACATGAATTAAATTCTGATCTTAATCTATGCAAAGTTTCTTGATTGCCCTGAGCAGCTGAGCCAGTTGCTGGGTTGCTCCTGCCATTGCCTCTAGCGTTTCTTTCTTCAAGCACAGTTGTGAGGCTGGATTGTATCAGTGGAAATCAAGGATTGAACAAATTAACTGGGCACATTCCTGCCTTTAATTTAGGTGTCACTGGGACTGCTAACTGGCTTCACATCAAACGGGTCTTAAAATCAGGAGGGTAGTGCAGGATTGAGCCCGAAGTATTTTTTAACAAAATAGGTTTGAATCAAAGCAAGAGAGAACATTCTCTGCTTTCACAGGGAAAGGCAGAGCCACTTGTTGCAGATCACAAAGGGACTTCCCTGTCAAACCATGAAGAGAATATAAAACAAGGGATGATCCAGGCAATGAAAAGTGCTAATAAGCCACCGTTTTGCCTCCTCAGAAATATCTAGGACCTAAGTTTACATCTCTAAGAGGCAGAGAGGTTGTGCCCAGTGGAGCCGATAATCTCCACTTGCTGGTGCTGATGGATAGAAGAGAGGTCAGTCCTTTGAGACCAGCTAATGATACTGTAAATCATCAAAGCCCAGACGTCTGCGAACAAAAACTTCCCACAAAAGCTTTTGTCCTCTTATTCAGCCGAGCCCTTCCTTCAAAATAGTTGAAGCAGTCAGTGCAATTAACTCGCCATCAGGAATACACAAAAGGACAAAATGCTGCGATCGGCCTATAAAGATGTAGAACAGTTTTATGGCTCATATGCCGGGTTTGATATTTCTGATTCGTTTAGACCTCACGCAGATGATTAAAAAAATGTTTAAAAAAAGGAAACAGAGTGTCAACAAACACCACCCTGCTGTGGTCCTTCCCGTACGGTGCCTTCCAGACCCCGTTACTGCAGCTCCGCTGCAGAAGGCGCCGTACGGGAGGAACCCACAGTGACACTGCTGGCCCAGAGCCCCCCCGGGGCTGGGGCCGGCCTCTGCAGCGGGGAAAGGGTCGCTGCTTTCCGCCCTCGGGGCTGTGGGGACGGCCGGACCCGCGACGGCTTCTCCCGGTGCCCCGGGCCTGGTGCGGCCTACACCGGAGAGCGACCCGCCGAAGCCTAACCCTGAGGTTACCATGGCAACGCGGCGCCATGATACCCCTCCCGCGGTGTGGTTGCTATGATACGCAGGCAGGCACGTGCTCCGGCCCCACCTCCGCGCTCCCGGAAGTGCTCGCTACTTCCGGGGTCACGGCGGGGAGCGCTGGGTGTGCTGGTAGCATGGAGGCACAGGAGCTGTTTCGGCGGCTGGGTGCCGGTGCCCGGTTCGACGTGAGGCGCTTCGGGACAGATGCGCGACGATTCGGGGTGCGACGCCGCTGGGAGGAGGCTGGGACGGGTTTGGGCCCCGTTCCCTCCGCGGCGGGGGGTCCCCGGGCGCCGTCTCTTCCGCACCGCGGGCCCCCGGGCCTGCCTGTGGTAGCGGTCGGGGAGGCGCTGGGGTCTGGCGAGGGCGACTTCACCGTTTTCCCTGCTCTCTCTCTCCCAGGTGATAAAGGGGAGCGGCGGTAGCGTCTCGCTGGAGAGCCTCGACTTCTTCGGGTGCAAGGAGGGAGCCCCTCTGGGGTCTGGCGAGGAAGGCTGGGGGCTCGCCGGGGCTGGAGAGGAGGAGGTAAAGGGTGGAGACCAGCAGAAGGAGGATGGAGCAGGGAATAACGACGGAGAGATGGCAGGAAAGAGAAAAAGAACTGCAGAAAGCAGTGAAGGGAAAAGAAAAAAGAAAAAAACACGAGGTATTTATAGATACAGACGCCTGTCCCAGGCAGAATACTCTGATGTAGTTCGTGCTTCTTGCGTGTTTCAGTTTACTTTAAATCTGCAGGTACTGTAAGTCATTTTACCAGAAAAAAAAAGAGGTTTCTGGGTTCTTTGGCCGGCCTGTGTCAGAGCTGATAAAATAATTGGTCCAAGATTTAGTGTTAAGGCATGAGGATGTGGTTGCCATCCTTCTGGCAACCTTAAGTTCTTCTTAAGGAGAATCCTTAAGTTCTTCATTAACTTTAGTGAGAATGCGAGAAAAAAGGTTTTGAGGTGACCTTTTTTACCAAATAATTTTTGATTGGATTTTACTAACGGAAATCTCAATTTTTTTAATTTTTTTTTTTTTTTTTAAACTTCCAGAAACAGCATCAATGCCAGAGTTGTCAGAAAGTAATGGAATAAAGTGGATGTCCTCTCTGGAAGCAAAATTCGAAGATGCAAAAGACAAAAAGCCTACTGCAGAAAAACTTGAACGCTTGAGAAGAGAAAAGGTGGGACCACAGAGTTCTAATGTAGCAACAGATTACTTGGTTTCTGTGGGTGTTTAATCTGAAAATTGAGGCTCATTTATGGTGATTGCTCTTGGGAGGAGGGTAACTGAGTATGGGGAAAACAACCAGAAAGTGAATCCATAGATGTTTTATGTTTATTATGTTTCTGTTTTATTATATATTTTGTTTTATGCTGTGAAAGAAAGAAAGGAAGAGTTTGTCTTTTGCCTTCTAGATAAACCGCTTCAGAAATCGGCACAAGATTAATGTTCAAGGAACAGATCTTCCTGACCCAATTGCCACGTTTGAGCAACTTCAAAAGGAATACAAAATCCACCCTAAAATCATGGAGAATATTCAAGCTGCTGGCTTCCAGGTCCCAACACCAATCCAGATGCAGGCTATTCCCGTCATGCTTCATGTGAGTTTTCTGGTACTGTATTTTATTACGGCATTAATTATGGCAAAATTTGGAGCGTGGCCTCTCTTTGGGGTCACGGCAGCGGTTAGTTGCACAGCTTTAGAGGTGCGTCAACTGCATCAGAGTTCAAAACTTAGCTATTACAATATTCTTGATCTGTGCTTTTATTAATGTATTTTGGGTTAGTTTGTAGCATTAGTATTTACGTGAATGTGATTTTTGGAGTTTTTCTTCTCTTTTTTTGTAGTACCATATAACACCCTTCTTGTTTTTCTTACAGGGTCGGGAACTTCTAGCTTCAGCTCCTACTGGGTCTGGAAAAACACTGGCATTTTGTATTCCTCTCTTGACACATCTGAAACAACCTAGGAACAAAGGATTCAGAGCACTGATCATATCGCCTACCCGAGAACTTGCTAGCCAGGTGTGTGTTGAGGGGAAAGGGGTTGCTGTCATATGTACTTCAAAGTTTTCACTCCGAATCAGTAAAATAGCAGCTTGGTATATATTTTTTTTCCTTTATTGCCCGCAGATATCAGAAAAAGCTAATTTAAACATGTCTTTTGTCTTCCGTGAAATAGCTACATATCTAGCATCTCAGTCTAGTCTAGGTGATTAGATTAGGGGCTCAAGATTCTTTGATCATATTTTAAAACTGCCCAGTGCTTAGGTGCTCTTAATACCTACCGTCACATTTGAGATTGCTACAAGAGATTTATCTTTTTGTCCCAAATACAGAATTTCAACAAATAGCTTCATATTGAAGCTTTGTTATTAAAGTGAAATAAAAATTACAACTTTGGGTAGACTCTCATTTTTATTCAAATGGGAGAGGGGGCTTATGGGAGCTACATCGTTCGAGTCAAAATATGGTAATCAGATCTGTGAGAACTTTCAGGTGAATAATATGTGTTAGAAAGCTGCATTTTATTATGCTAAGAAGACTAGACAGCTTTCTCTTAGCAGTGAAGTCGGCGTGATGTTTGAAACTGTAACTTAGTGATTGCCTGCAGTTTTTCTGGTCAGAAAAGCTAATCAGATTATTTTCAACATTTAGTCTCTGTTGCTGCCTTTTCAGACACATCGGGAGCTGGTGAAGTTGGCTGAGGGGACAGGCTTCAGAATACATATGATCCACAAGGCAGCTGAAGCAGCAAAGAAGTTTGGGCCCAAGTCTTCTAAAAAATTTGGTAGTCGTTTTAACTACTTGAAGTGCTTCTGAAAATTTAAAAAGCGTCGCTGACTTTTCTCTTCTGGCCTGTGTGGTTTTAAAGAGATCAGTTAATACCACTCAAGACATGCAACCTATTGCTCAACACTTAAAGTAGCTGGCATAGAAGAGCTAGGAAGTGAGCCTGACAGGGGATGCTGTTTAATTGTACCTCTGGCAGACTGGATTGGAACTTGTGTTTCTCAGGGCTCTGTTAGTCTGGTTTATTTTGCATCTTTTTTTAATGTTTTACCTTTTTTTTTGTCTTTCTTTCTACAGATATACTAGTTACTACTCCAAACAGACTCATTTATTTGCTGAAACAAGATCCTCCAGCAATAGACTTGACCAGGTACCAAGAGTCTTTATCAAATCTGCCTTTGCTACTAGCTTTGCCACTGAGAAGCGGATGCATGCGTAGTCCTTGCATCTGTGATGGTCTGTTAGAACTTTTGCCTTCTCCGCAAGTGCCTCTTGCCGAAAAGAAAACCTCTCTGTTCCTAGTGTGGAGTGGCTGGTGGTGGATGAGTCAGACAAGCTGTTTGAAGATGGGAAGTCGGGGTTCCGAGATCAGCTGGCCTCCATCTTCCTGGCATGCACGTCCCACTTGGTGAGGAGAGCCTTGTTCAGCGCAACCTTTGCACATGATGTAGAGGAGTGGTGTAAACTCAACCTTGACAGTGTTGTTCTGGTGTCTGTTGGAGCAAGGTAGGCGTGCGGTTGTACTCTGACTCTTTCGTCGTTTTTTCCTTTCCTGGGCAAATTATTTTCTTTCTTTGCATCATCAGTCTGCTTGGTTGTATGTCTCTGTTGTTAGTCTTAGTACTGCAGGTTGTTTGTCTGCAGAAAAAATTGCGTAGGCATACAGATCTTTCTCGCATATTGGGGAAAGTGTTGTTTGTCTTTACTCATTACTTTATCAACAAATAAACATTAATCTTGGAAGCGTGTACTGGTGAAATAAGTTTGTCATGCAATATTTCTCGTTCACCAGGTAATATTTCATGTTTTTTAGTGTTTATATAAATAAACTCTAATGGTGGCACGCTTCTGCTGGATTTCTGGTTTCAGAAACTCTGCAGCGGAGACAGTAGAACAAGAGCTGTTGTTTGTTGGATCTGAGACAGGAAAACTAACTGCAATGAGAGATCTTGTTAAAAAGGTATTTTGGAGAGATTGAGTACATTCTGTTTACTTCTGAACTGGGCTGTGTGTTCTGTCAGAGACTCATAATTTCCTAGGGCAAAGGCTTCCCTGTGACACATGTTAAACCATTGTCCAAATCTGCTGTACAAGAGGAAGAATAAGTACCCTGCCTATGAAAACTGAGAGCGTTCCCCGTTCTTGGTTATATATTTGCGTCTTGCTTAGGAGCAGTTTGTGTTAACGGTCTGTTTAATTTTACTTGGTGGCGTGAGTGGGTTCTTCACATTGGGTGGAAAAAAAAAGAAATCTGTTTGTTTCTGTGGATTAAAATGCAGCCTGATGCTTAAGTTAGGAACCATTCCATCGAAGGCAATGGAGCTGAACTTGCTTAGTTCTGACTCCCAAAGATTTGGCAAAAAAATCATCCTCTGAGATGTAAGATACTGGGGCTGGTTATGTCTCTTTAGGAGCTTGGTGTCTGCAACCAATAATGGTAGGAAAAGGACTTGGACCTTAGCCAAGCTTATTCTTTTGCAGGGTTTTGCTCCTCCGGTCCTTGTTTTTGTACAGTCTATTGAGAGGGCTAAAGAGCTTTTCCATGAACTTATTTACGAAGGCATCAACGTGGATGTCATCCATGCAGACAAAACTCAGCAACAGGTAGGAGGATATAATTTCTTTTCAAGGAACACTTCACAACACTCTTGCTTTTGCCTTTCTTTCTAATGTAACTTCAGGTAAATTTGACAGTAAATTACTGCAGGTTTTTGTTTAGAGTTTTAGTTTTATTCAGTAACATCATGACAAACAAGTTCACCTCCTTTCTCAAGTTGCTAAGTGGGCTGTTTCCAAGTACCTTTTTTGTCTTTTCCTAGAGAGATAATGTAGTACACAGTTTCAGAGCTGGGAAGATCTGGGTGCTCATCTGCTCAGCCTTACTAGCTCGAGGGATTGACTTCAAAGGAGTGAATATGGTCATTAATTACGATTTGCCAACGAGTGCGGTGGAATACATCCACAGGATAGGTGAGTGATTGTTCACAAATTATGGGGTTTTTTTCTCAGTTCCTACGTCTTTAATGTAGATGCTCTTGTGCATGAGCAAACATCCTGAAACCAAGCCTCCTCTGTTGCTGCAGCACTAACTTCTGCGTCACTTGAACCAGTTTATATCTGGGCTTAACTTTCAGTAAAGCTGCATTACTTTTTGTCAGCCTTCTATGAACCTTAAATATTTAGACGCTTCAGACATACCTGTGCTTTCATTCAATAGGAGCAATCTTTGGGGATCGGCTTCTTGGTAGCGTGCTTAGTATACTAACACACATCAGGAGGCTGGGGCTGAGAGGAGGAACAGAATAAAGGGAGATGTTTAAAGTGAAATCTCTACTCTGCAAAATTTGTGTTTGGCAGGTCGTACTGGAAGAGCAGGGCACAGAGGAAAAGCAGTCACTTTCTTTACAGAGGATGATAAACCTTTATTACGGAGGTAAATTGGAAACGTGATATAGCAAAAATGTTGTTTTGTGTAGTGTGCTGCTGAACTATACGGTTGTGTCTGGTACCACACACCTGGTAAGCACAGTAGTGCCATGCTCCGGAAACCCCCCACTGCTGTAAAATAAAAAGCTCTTACAAATAGAGAGAGAGAACTCTGTATCAACATGGTGGAACTGCAAGGTGGTACCACAGAGTGGGAAAGACTGAGGACAGTTCAACGTTAAGGTTTCTTTTTGAAGCCTTTCACTAATGCAGCAAGAGAGAAACTAGCGTCCTGTCACTTCTTTCAGTCATGTTGCCAGTAATGACAACGTGGTGGCTTACTTGGTAGCACCTTTCAGTGAAACTCAGTTATTCTGACTTAGAACCTCACTAAAGGGCAGGTTCAGCAGTCTTTACGACTAATTTGCTCTTGTTCTGTTTTTCCTGAATCATTTGCTATGTAGAAAGTATGACTATCTCATGCTATGCTTTAGGTTTTTTTAAATCCGGTTCTTTAACTTGCTTGTGTCCAAAATTACTTGGTACGATTCTCTGTTTTGGCGTATTGCTTTTTCTTCATCTCCTTGAAGACTGTACTTACCTAGAGTTTCGATTTGTTTAAGATATCCAAATGGAGTAATTAATTTCACTTAAGCCTTCTGTGTCTTTTTGTTTCTTCCTCACCTTACTTCAAACTTGTTTTTGTGTCTTTATTTCTCACTCTAAAAAAACCACAACAAAACAACAACAACGAAACAGCTAGTTGTTGGGGATTGCTGTTTTCCAGAGAAGCAGCTTATCTATTGTCCAAGTACTCGCTTGCCAGAGTTAATCTCTTCCCTCCTCTCCTTTCCAGTATAGCCAGTGTTATTCAGCGAGCTGGCTGCCCTGTGCCAGACTACATAAAACACTTCCCCAAACTGCAAAGGTATGTTCATTTGAATACTTTACCAGTTTGTTTCCCATTTTAGAAGCCTGCATGAGTGGTGCTGGGTGTATAAGGGTTACAAAAGATCTAGTTGTTTGCAATATAGTTGCCGTTTAGCTGCAAAAGGAATTTTAGACAGGGTGGTCGTGGCACTTTTTTACCCAGACAAAAATGGAAACAAAATGAATTCTCAGCTTATGGTCTTCCTGGAGTTAACTATTTTTCTATGAGTTCCCTGAAATCTGCTTTAGACTTCCTAGGCCCATACTCATGAATTGGGCTTCTGATACATGAAAGTACGTGCTTTACTCTTTTGAGTTACCTTTAGAAAAATTGGTGTAGGGGTGTATGTATATAGATAAATATTTTTTTTTAATTAGTACTTCTTTTCATGCTTTTTCATGATTTCTAATAGTTTCTAAAACTAGAAATCCTTACATATATATATATATATATTAGACATATATTAAAACAAAGTTTGTTGGAATGTCTTGGAGATAACGTGGCTGAACTAATCTTGGAATAAACAACACTGAAAATATATTCAGACCCATAAATCCCTAACAGCCACTAAAGGTTTTCATTATCTGTTTTATTTACTTTGGATATTAATTTTTGCTCTTTAAAGTAATTTAATCCTTCTTCACTGAATGTTGTTCTCAGCAAACAAAAGAAGAAATTCATTAAGAAACCATTGACAAGAGAATCCATTTGTACTACCCCTGAGTGCTTCTTAAAAAAAGGCAAAAGAAAAACGTAAGTAGGTTTTTCTCAAGAGGAGGCAAGAGATGCTCTTTATCCAGAAAAGGCCCAGCACGCTTCCTCCAAAATAACTGATACCTTATCTGGGTGGACCACCCAGTCATAATGATTTTAGTGATGGTGAAGTTTTAATGTCAGCATCTGTCTGCTGGAAATTGGGTTAATGCCATCAGTTTGCCTTACGTGGTGCCATGTATCAGGTGATAGCAAGCTGAGTTTAAACCACTGGCCTTAAAGCTTCGGACTAACTCTTGTTTGACAGAACCTATCTGCTTCGCTTCTGGCAAAGGGATGGCTTTGATTTTAATGCCTGCAGTATTAATACAAGATGCAGATCTTAAGTGGTAATGACTGGAGCTCACAGAAGATTGGCATTTAGCAGTTTGGTATAGTAAAAGTGGTAATAAAGAGCACCATTACCCCCGCTTTGGAGTGTTGCTACCAAAGCATTTATGTTCAGCTGTACTAATATGATGTAAACCGACTAATGTCTGTGTCACTGCTCTATATTTCATCTTTTTTATATATAATGTTCAGGTGTCTTGGTCTCCACTGTGTTTCTTGTAGGAAAACTACAAAGGAAAATATTAAGGGAAAAAAGAAAGTTAAAGAAGATAAAAACGGCAGTAAATTACAGACTGTTTCAAAAAGCTGAATAGCAACAGACTACTCGTGAGCTGGGGCTGACACCTACGTCCATGCTGAAGAACAGAAGAATGAAGATAGCAGCAAAGGGCAAGGGAGAAAAATATTTCTTGTGTTTCCTTCTGGGTGAGGGTGGATGTTTACAGGCAAGAAAGTCTCTACTGAAAAACCAGTAGAGGATTCCTGAATGCTTCTTATAGAAGCTGAAGAGTGCGCTCTTGCAGTAAATGCCTTGTGTTTCTGAACAATAGTTCAAAAACTAGCATCTGTTTGTGTTACTATCACGCAGTTTTTTATTACTCCTTGGAACTACTGTCAGTTCTGTGTTCAGATCATCCCTAGTATGTTTGTCAGACTTCCAGAAGATTCAGTGGCAGAAAATGCACAAAGCTTACTGTTAGGCTTGATAAATGCAGCTGTCAAAGACTTGCCTGGACACTTCAAACACAAACCAAACCCAACCCACTTGTACTGTATGTGAAAGTAAAGCCGCTTCTCCTACTTTTTTGCTTCTGTGAAATAATTTTGAAATAGCTAATACTTCACATGTCTGTAAGCTCTAGTAATTTTGTACTGTTTGATATTTAAGTCTCAAAACAGAATAAAGAAGGCCGTAAAACATTCTAATACAGGTACCTGTCTGTCTATACAGCCTTGATGGAGCAGTCTGCAGGCGTTATTCCATACCTATTACACAAAAACACCAGGCTCCTCACATTTTCCACCTCCTCATGTGCTATCTGCGTTCTCAGTCCACTGTTGTGTCAGAATTCCGGTAATGCAGGAATGGCTTCTCCTTTGCAACTATAATCCTTTAAGAAAGCATTCCTGTATGGGATTGTCTTCCTGCTCTGTCATACTTAATCCAATTTGGAAGTGGATCCTAGGTCTGTATAACTCATTTACAGCAGAGCACTGTTAATTGCTCTGCCCGAGTGACAGCTGTGAAGTTCTGTGAGAAAGTGGTGGAGGAGTCTCTGCGTCCTGTTTTGCTTATTCCTGAGCTAGGCTGAAGCTGAGTTGGTTTTGCTTTGTTTGCAGAATTGCATCTTATATTTGGGTTATATAGGAACTAATGTCTTTGTTTTGACATCTATGGACAAATTTGCCTGTATGTTTTAATAAAAATGCAGTTGTATATTCTGATAAACACCAAGTTGCTTGCTGCAAGATACATGGCAGATATGAAGTGGAATATGTTTAACAATTTGAGTGAGAAATTGCCAATATTCACCTTTAAAGGCACTGCTAATACATAGAATAATGTGCTTATTACAGTAGTGCTGGCAGGAGAGAAAACAGCTTTTGATCATGAGCATCTTTGTCTTGTATAGCGGGCTGTTAGAAGATGCTACAGTTCTCTGAGGGACTTAGTTTTAAAATGAGAGCTTAAATTCAATTTAGCTCTTTCTCTAAGGCTGGGTTTGATGTTAATGTGGTTTCTGGCGCTGATCAGTTTAAGCAGCGGCCTTGCTCAGGATTTACTCCCCTGGGAAGCGCTGAAAAGCTGTCGCACCCAACAAAGAACAACCCCAGCGCTGCCACGCTTCGTCGTGGATTTCAGCAAGCTTTGGCCGACCTTACAAAGGAGCTGCTTCATATGAATCTCTGGTAAATCACATCGCACCTCATCAGGAGCGCTTATTTTATCATACTGAGGTTTTCGGCGGGCGCTGCTACCGTGTAATAAATAGTATTTCCCGTGCCCTCAGCAGGGGGGCAGCTGGGTTTCAGGTCAGTCCTGGGGTCTCCATCCCCGCGGCCCCTCGATGTTTGGGTGGAAGGGCGGCGCTTTTTCACGGAAAAGAGATTTGTTTTTAGGTGCTTGGAGTTGACTTTGCAGCCTCGATTTTAAAAGCGCCCTTGACGAGAAGGCAGGGCCCCTCTCCCCCTTCGGGCCGGCCTCGCCCCGATGCTCGTCCCCTCCCGCCCGGGTCTGTGTGGGGCCGGGCCGTGGGCGGGCCGCGGCTGGGCCCGGCCCCGGAAGCCGCCGCCGCTCAGCTGACAGCCGGGGCCGGAGCGGGAAGATGGCGCTGCGGCCGGGACCCGGCGCGGGGGGCGCCGGCGGGGCGGCGGGCGGCGGTGGCGGCGGCGGTGGAGGACCAGGACCAGGAGCGGGGGCCGCCAGGTCGGTGGTGGCGGGGGCGGCCGGGGGGAGCGGGGCTGGAGGGCAGCGGGGGTGTGGGGCCGCAGATGAGGGGCGAGGGGCGGCGTGTGGAGAGGAGGAGGAGGAGAGATGAGGTAGAGATGGGGGGCGATGATGGGCAGAGGTGAGGGGGAGGTTCGTGGGGTGGGGGCTCGGGGTGCAGTTGGGATGTGGGGCCAGAGGGGTCAGGGCCCAGACGGGGTGTGGGGGGGTCCCGGGTGGGTTGTGGGTGTCCCAAACGGGGTATGTGGGGGTCCCGGGTGGGGTGTGGGTGTCCCAAACGGGGTATGTGAGGGTCCCGGGTGGGGTATGTGGGGTCCCGGGTGGGGTGTGGGGGTCCCAGGTGGGGTATGTGGGGGTCCCGGGTGGGGTGTGGGTGTCCCAAATGGAGTATGTGGGGGTCCCAGGTGGGGTATGTGGGAGTCCTGGGCAGGGTGTGGGGAACACAGACATAGTGGTTCCACAGTTTGCTGGGATTTATTTGCATTTTGGGAGCCCACCTTATCCCCCGGCTCGTCCAGGCCTGTGTCAGTGGTGTCCAGGCTTGGGCTGTTGTAGCCCACTTGCCATCAGGCTCTGCAACCGCAATCTCAAATATTGGGGCAGAAAGGGATTTCGGGATTTCGCCAGCCCTGCTTGGGTGCCGCTGGTGTTAGCAGTGATAAATGCTGCTTATCGCTACCGGGCAGGCTTGTGGTGCTGCAGGACGGAGCCTCTACTTGCCTGCCGCTGCTGTGGGGAGTTTTCTTTTCCCCTCCGTCCCACAAAGGGCACTTCAGCGAAGAGGGAGGATTGAGGAATGGTGTCAGGAGAAAGAAACAGTGGTAAAAGAGATGTGTGAACATGTCATTGTGTTTCTGGAAAGCTTAGGAAGCTGTATTTCGCTGCCTTTGAAGACTTAGTAATTTTTTTTTAACGTAGGCTCTTGCGTGTTGCCCTACTTCTAGGGAGGCTGGGTGAATTTTGCATTTGACAAATAAGTTCATTGAGTTGTCTTGGATATCTGAAGCTTGCAGTTTTGTCAGGGTTATTGGGAACGTGAGGAGGGGAGGTCTGCACCGGGGAGACCTTCACCCACAAGGCGCTGGTCTGGGGTGTCCCCATCATCGGTCTGGGGAAGAGGCATCCAAGGGGTCTGGAATACTTGGGAAGAGAAAAGCTGAAGCATATGTGTCTGCCTGTGCATGCTGTGGAAGGGATGGGAGGCTATCTTTGTGTTTCCCCACGTATATAAATCTGAGTCAATTCTTGTGAGGGGCTGGATAAACAGTCTGATCTCTTAGAGCAATGCTGCCTGCTCAGCGATTTAATGGGAAGGTAACAAAAATGTTAGCAGCAGACTACAGGTTTTGAAAAATAAAAGGATTTAAAAATCATTGTTTCCCATTGTTAGTATTTTGGTTTCTTTGAGGATGAAATCTGGAGGTAAAGTTCCATTCTCTGTGTCTGTGTGGGTTCTTTGCCTTGTTTCACTTTAATTTTTGTGGATTTCTGCCATTCAAAAATACTGTGATAGCCTGTGTTGTGTTGCTAGAGTTGTACTGATTGGGAATTAAGGGGTTTAAAAATCCACTTGTAGATAGGAAAATGTTATGTGCAGTTTGGAGCTTTTATAGTGAAGGATGAATAAAGAAAAGGAGTTGCTTCCCCCCACGCTCCTGTGTTTTGACTGAAGCTGTTGGTTGGTTTGTTTAGGGTTTTTTTGAAGCTTCATGTTTAAAATACTTACCTGATAGGAATTTACAGATTTATATTCCTACTTTAAGAGCTCTGTTGTAGGGTAACTGCTTCATTTTCCTTGTATTTATTTTTTGTGCAGTGTATCACATATATTACATTTTCTTACTGTGTTACCCAAAGTATTAAGGCTAGTTGCACGAACCTAGGTGGTAAAGCGCTTCTGCTATTGAGAACAACAGAAATATCTGCAGGTGCATTTAAATCCATTGTGGAAATAAAAAGGAGTAAGAAACTATATTAAAATAGCATGCTAATCGTAGTCAACAAATCTATATATTTTAAACATCTGGGGTCATAAAGGTTTCTCTTGTCTAGGAAGTGCATTTGGTCATTTTAAAGCATACAGTCAGCTAGCTATAAATGTTCTTTTAGCCCCCAAGTAGTATCTTGGGCCTTACAGACTGCTTAATTTATCATGCCCATCTTTTTTTTTGTTTGTTTTTTTTTGTTTTTAAAAAGGAGACTGTTCTAATTTTGTCTGTTTATTCTTAATTCTCCTGTCAGTATTGTTATTTTGAGATAACTGGAATTAAAATGCTTTCTTTAAAAGAAAGTTACTTCTGATGTTACTCCTATCACTATATGGTTATCAAGTTCAGTGGTTTTCTGTAGCACTTCAGATAATCTCACAAATGACTGTGCCTTAACTTGCTTTCTCAGCAATGAGAATCAGCTGCTTTAACGAGATGCCTGTGGGCATTTCTTTTGCATCTCCAAAAAGTAGTTTAGAAATAAAGTTCCTGTTGCTTGAATAAAGAAGTTTATGGAGTTTATGTACGTGCATGTGTGGCTGGTGTTGGCAATTGCACAGCTAAATCTTGGAGCGACGTCCGTGATGAATCCGAGCCGCACGTACAGAGTCCTGTGCTGCAGGAGCTTGCTTTGCTACTTTTAACGAGCTCTTCTTCCAGTGCCCTCTAATTAGCTGCAGGTTTTTTTTGTTTGTTGTTTTTGGTTTTTTTTTTCAACAGAGACTTATAAATAAATCAGGAGCTCTGTAGAAAGGGATAAATATTTAATAGTCTGGCCTTTATTTGCTTCCAACAAGCAGTGGTACCTTGCTATGCTTGTTCAGTTTACATTACGTTTGCTGGTTTGGAAGAATTCTTGTTGACCGGATTCCCCAATAAGAAGGGAAAACACGAAGCTATGAACACTTTTCCATACTTGTGAGCTTTTAAAAAAATAACTTTTAATATTTTATCATTCTGACTAAACTAAGAATGGTGTGTTTTTATGATGCCTGAAATTGCTGCACGTGCAGATCTGGCTTATGACAGGAGCTCTGCACATCTGAACCCGCACACATTTTAAGGGGGTATATTGCCGAGGAGGCACCCTGTACTGACAACTGTTTCCATAGGTGAAACCAAACGCAGGCAAAATCCAGTTAATTCACTGGGCTTCAGCCCCTGAGTGGAGAAAACGGCTTTTCTGATCAGCACCTGAGTTCAGTCATGGGTCCCTCTGTGATTTTCAGTCAGCTGTTTGTCTTCGTGAAGTTAGTATTTGTATGCTAAGAAATGGATTAAAAATGACTGAATTGAACACCGGCCAGTAGAATAGACCTTGGCCGCGGCGTGAACTGTGTGAACTGAACCCAATCCGGAGAAGCCCAGCGCTTGTTTTGAGATGAGGTAGTGTGCATCTGCACAGCGCTTCAAAGAGAAAAACCAAAAATTGTGGTGATTGAGGATAAGACCTGGGCCCGGTGGAAGGTGTAGGTGTGTGTTAGTTGTGGAAGGAGAAATTAGCACATAGTGGTCATGGTAAAAGAAGCAGCATCGGTATTAAGAAGATTCTGAGTTAGAGGATGAAATGAAGAGTAATATGGGTTGTCTTGGTGACCGTGTAACCTGCTGTCTGTGTAGTGGGTAGGTGCAATTTGCTCCTGGATAAATGCATAATTTAAATTCCTTATTTTATCTTAGTACTCATATTACACAGCTCTTTTATATTTATAAACCAGGTTGGCTTTCGGAACTTCCTGCAGGTTTTGAAAAACTGTCTGCAGTCATTTGAGATAACATTTTCTCCTTTACGCTTAGGCAGTTTCTTTTACGTCCCCCCTTGTGCTGAGGAATATTGAATATCTATAAGCGTGTTTCTCTTTCATGGTATTTTGATGTAATAGCTGCCTGGGACACCGAGTGAGGTTCTCGTTTGGTAAATTACTGCTGACGTGGGTTTCTGAGAGTTGCTTGCAAATGAGACTTTTAAACTAGGTCCTTTTTGCCGTTTGGCAGCTCAGCACATGCTTCTGTTTGAAAGTGAGAGCTAGCAACTTCCATTATGATTTCAGTTGAAATTTTAACAGTTCTTCCTCCAGGTGCGCTTGGCTCTTGATACTTGAATGAATATTTTTTCCAAGGCACTGTTTTTCTTGTAATTAGATGCAATCGAGAAAACAGAAACTCCATTATTTTGTGATGCTTAGTGTTTCAAAGGGGGGAAGAATGCAGAAGTGGTGGGGTTTCATGGGTAGTTTGTTTCTCTGCTGAGAACTATTGTCTGGTGCAGTTAATGGTCTTGCTGAATCAGATACTTCCAACAGGAGATGCTTATTCATTCTGCGGTGCTTGAAGGCCTAGCCTACGCTAACAAACTGACCTGTTACCAACCTGCGTAGGTGCCGAAACTCTCTTGTGGGTGATGTCGATGAGTCAAAACCATTTTAGTGCTGCTGTGGAAGATAAGATCTGTTTCTCCCTAGCTTTGCATCCTGCGACAGCGCTGATGGTGCTGGTGGGACTCTCTGGTGCTTTGGGGGATCCCTGGGAGGGGTGGCCTCTTCCCTGCAGTGGGGTTGGGTTCTGCGAGAGCTGCAGGAGCAGATGAATACGCTGAGCAGAAGGTGGGAGGCTTTGGGTGGTGGTGCTGACGTGCAAGTCGAGGTAGCTTTTTCATTCATTTATGTTTGCACTAAAATTGTAGACTTTCATGTACCCTTTTTTCCTCCTCCAGCTTCATGTTTCCTGTCGCAGGTGGTTTAGGCCCCCCTCAAGGTATGCATGAACTTAACATTTTGAGCACAAAGTTCTTTGCTTTGTTTACATACATTAAACAACTTAAAATAGTTCTGCGCTGATGCTCATAAGCATGATTATTAATTGAACTCCATAGCTGTTTTTCCCCTTGAATTCAATACTGGTAAGCTGACTCTTGCAACTCTATTTATAAAACTTTCTATGCGAAGTTGAAGAAGCAGTGTTACCAGAATGCTAGATGAAAGATCTAGGAAAACTGTACCTCCATTTTTAATCTGAATTTGCCTTTAAGATTTTTGTGTCATTTTGAGTGTGGTATTTAACCTCTTTATGCTTCATCTACCAGCTGTGTATACCCATATTGTGTGGGTGTTGCAAGACCTGGTAAATATTTACAAAGCACAGCAAGACCCTGGGACAAGAGTCACAACCTCTGTGGAAAGTATTAATACAATAGGAGAGCCTCAGCCTTAAATTACCTTTGTTCTCATTCCTGTTGCAGTGCTGTTTAATTAATGGAAAATACAGAGAGAACTTGTAGGGAAAGTGGAAAGTTTTCTTATAAAAAGTCTCAGGGACTGATTTATGGATTATTCCTGAGTGTGTCACATCCCTCCTGGAGTGCTTTTGCCTGTGATGTTCAGTTATGCACAGTTATAATTATCTCGCGGCGTGCTGGTAACAAATGTGTGTTAGTGTATGTCTCCCAAGATAGCGAAATATGAGATATGAAAATACTGAAATATAATCCACTTGGCTTTATTCAGTGAATTAATACATTCCAGCTTGATTTGTCCAATTTTGTCGAAGTTTAGCTTTTACTGACAAACATTGTAACCATTCTAATAGAGGTAGTGGGCTAATTAACCTACAGACAAGTTATCCAGCCAGACCAGAGTGTGAAGTTGTGTTGTGAAATGATGAGTTTATTTCCCAAGACTTATCTTCAAAAGCTGCCAGTTTGTAAGTTTTCCCTTTCAAGAGAAATGGACGATTATCAGCAGCAGTCAAGCTGGTTAATTAAATCTTGTTAATTGGAAATGACCCTTTCAAAAATCATACGGGAAGAAACCCACAGAGAATCCTTAGGATGGTGGGAGAATTCATCTGCTTAGTTATTGGGAAAGCCCAATAACATTTCTTCCCTTAGAGTGGCCAGTATCTAAACTAAGGAAATTCTGTGACTGCCTGCAGTGTAGCATATTTTTTTATTTTTTTAAACAGCCTGGCAAGACTGAGAGTTTTTTTCTTTCCTTTGCTGATTTAGTTTAAAAAAAAACCCCAAATCCTTTAACACTAACTGAGAGCTGACCTTGTTTAATGTTTTATTGTTGTAGGGATGATTCCTATGCAACAGCAAGGATTTCCAATGGTTCCTGTCATGCAGTCCAATATGCCAGGCATGATGGGAATGAATTACGGTTCTCAGATGCCTCCTGGACCCATGACCATGCAGGTGCGTGGCAAGGAAACGTGGACTGAAATGAGATACCTTGGTGGTTGTCTGAAAGGTGGCAGCTGATGCCATAGACCGCTCACAACTGCAGTGGGGGTAAGAGGGTGGAACTTGGCGAGAAACTGAAGTGTGGGTATTAGTCCCTAGTGGGACATCGTATTTTGTAGTATTCTCTTTGAAGATATTTCTGATAATGTAAAGAATTCTCCAAGTTTCGTTGGCATCTGGATGGAGAGAGTGGGGGAGTGTGGCATACATTACTCTCTGTTGTAGAGTAGAGAGAAATGAGGGTGTAGTGCAAGGACAGTATCAGTAATATATAAATAACTCGGACGTTATAGCCACGCAAAGATGTTGGAATCTGAACTTTCATTATACATGTTATGACACCAAAGTGTGATAAGAGAAGCATGGTCTCTGAACAGAAAAGGAAACAAAAGCATCAGCAAGATGTTGAAAAGCTACCAGATACCACCTACTCCAAAGTGTGGTTAGTAATAGTATTGAATTGTAAAGTAATTACAAATCAAAACTCCCACAATGTACCTCTTCTGTCTTTTTAATTTTGCTTCATGCTTTTTCTTCTTTTGCTTTGGTTTTATGTACTTACCGTTAAGGTGGCATATTGTATGGTATTTTCAATGAGACCTTTATAAGCTGGTACGAAGTGACTGTGTACACAGTCTGATTGATCATCACCAATTCACTCAATTGTTTTATCCTTTTGTAACTGAAATGCTTGAGTTAATAAAATTAAGTTTCCTGAGTGTAGGTGGCAATTCATAAAATTTCTTTTTAAATACCTTGTTCTAGGGAGCAAGGAGTCTCCTACATGTGCTGTATTTTCGCACGTGCCTGGTTTTACCATTTGTCCTACTTCCTGTGTTTCATCCTCATTCTTTTTCTTGCTTAAAGTAATGCTGTCTCTAACTCTGCTGTTGCTAATTGAGGAATAAGAATGAAATATGAGTAACTAATATTATGTTTTCTCTCTTTTAATCTTTTGTTTTCTGTTTAGCACCATATGTGCTTATGTACAAATTTGCACTTTGCTGAAATTTAACGTTTTGGCATAGCTTTGTAGCCAAATTGCTATGTGACAAATTGAATTTATTGTATCTTTCTATCTCCTTACATTCCCTTCCCTTCCCACCCCCACCTGGCATTTATTAGATTAATTTTGTAAAATTTATAGTAGGAAGATGTTTGTATGAGAGCTGGTCTAAAAATAATAAACAACTTTTGTTCTCTTCCTGCGTGTTCTGATACCAAATACAAAATGAATGGTAAGAAAAGTAAGTTATCTTCTGTCCCCTTCTGTATGAGGCAAGCTTTGCTGCTATAACTGTACCAGAATATATTTCTCAGCAAGTGTTCCTAATACAGATGCAATTTATTCAGACAAGTCTCCTCGTGGCTGTTGTCGTACACTGTCTCCCTCCCTTAGACCCCTGGATAAGCTATGCGTGCCAAATGTCTAGACCCCATTTTGCCCGCATCCATCGTTTGTTAGGAGTGTGTACCTCCAGCGTGGAATTTAAAAGTATTATGCAGTCACTTAGAATAGGAAACAAAAAACCCAAGAAAACCCAAAAGCATGGTACTGAGCCATGTGTAGCACTGTAGGATGCCTGTAACGTTCCTGCTCTTGAGGTAGGTTGTACGGATTTGAAGTCTTGATGTTTGCATTTGACCAGAAGGCCGTCCTGTCTTTTAAAATCCTTTAAGAATTGTAACTCATTATGGAGAGGGAAGAGTGCCATCTACTGAATGACCAATGCTTTCTTCTGTAACGGCTAGTCTGTGCTCAGAGACTGCTCATCCAGCTACACTTAATGCTCTTAATTTTATGAGATCTATCTGGTTCACAATTTGGCAGGGTGTAATTGCTAGTGGTCTGGCTTTTTCTTTAGGGAGGAAAAAAAAAATAATCTTAGAGTTGTGTTATTTATTTTGTTCTAGGGTGGCATGCCCTTAGGGCCGATGCCAGCAACTGGAATGCCTTACATGGGACAGGCTTCTTTCTTGGGAATGCGCCCAGCAGCCCCGCAGTACACCCCTGACATGCAGAAGCAGTTTGCAGAGGAACAACAGTAAGTGGCGCCTTCCTGACTCTTGGGAAATTCTTCTTTTTTTTAAGGGGGAGGTGTAGTCTGGAGGGGTAGTCCACATGTAAAAATATTGATAGTTTCTCTAGAAAAGTAGTCCATTTAGGGCTGTAGAATATTATTGAGATCATTCCATTGCATTTGAAGGGTATCTATGAAGTTAGTAGTGGCTGTCATACAGCTCTGAGGAAGAGTGGAAATGTGTGCACCAAGCCATCTGAATTTGAGACAGAAGAAATAAAAAAAGGAAGCAGAAGCTTGACATGAACATTACTCGATGATCTTCAAGGTCTTTTCCAACCTATGTGATTCTATGATTCTATTGTAATGAAAAATTATTTTTAGAATTTTTTTTTTTATCATTTTGCTTCAGGAAGAGGTTTGAGCACCAACAGAAATTCTTAGAAGAAGAAAGAAAACGGCGCCAGTTTGAAGAGCAGAAACAAAAGCTGAGACTCCTAAGCAGTGTGAAACCTAAGGTATGCCCTAAATTATAAGTGGGGTGTTTCTTTCTTCAGGTTTTACTTAATGGCTTTTAAAGGGATGGTCTCTTTCAACAAGCAAATAAGTGGGGAACTTACATGAGACATCAGATTACATTTGGAAAAGTCAGTGTAATAATATACCTCTTGGTGTAATGTAAACAAAGTCTGGTATTGAAAATGAAATCAGCTTTTGAAAAATAAGCCAACCTGGTGTGTAACATTTGGGAACAGGTTCTAGAATACAGAATGTTTGGTAGCTTGTTTGTTAACTTTATCCAAAGTTTTGGACACTTGCAGTGAGCTCAAAGGCTCTTATCTGCAACAGTACAAATAGCTGAGTAAGGTTTATTTATTGTTCTTGTGCATAAAGCTATGTCTAAAGACTGAGAAACACTGTTATGGTGTAGTCTGCAAAATAAATGCTTTCTAAATACAGGAGTTATTGTTGATATGCTTCAGGAAGGCACTGCTGGAGAAAGAAGGGTTTAATTTAACAGCAGGCATTGCTAATTTTTGTACTGAAGAAGTGTGGAAATTGAAAGAAAACAGAGCTGTTCTGTGAGTTTTTCAAAATGTGTTCTGTGGTGTTTCAGACAGGTGAAAAAAGCAGGGATGATGCTTTGGAAGCCATTAAAGGAAATTTAGATGGTTTTTCTAGAGATGCTAAAATGCACCCAACACCAGCATCACATCCAAAAAAGCCAGGTTTGTCATTTTTCTCATCTTCCAACTGAAAATAAAACTCTAACGTTTGAAATCCTCAGCAGGGGGAACTAATTCCAAGAAGTATTTTTATTTGGTGATACAAAGTGAGTGGATTAACTGTTTTGTAAAATAAAGTGCCATTCTAGCAACTGTTTGCTTGGTCAGGTGAAAAATTAGGTATCAGCTTTTATTAGAAGACTTGAAATCTTTAAAAGAAAGCTTAATATGGAATATCATGGAAATTGATAATGCGTTTGTTCTTTTCCAGTCAAAGCATTAATTAATGTTTTGCAGAGTGCTTTTGAAGCTGAGAAGTGCTATACAAGTGCTAAGAATGATCAAAATGATGTATAATGACTTCAGTGTACTGTAACAGCTTACTTGTGTACCACTGCCTGGGCATGGTCAAACCGAAGCCTGCAGTATTCTCTTCTCACTAATTACTACATTTGTAACAATTGCTACTAAAGATTTCCTGTGGGTTGTAGTATAGTTTGTTCTGTGTCTAGCCTGAAACAAAGCTTAGCTAGACAAGCTTTTTCCTGTATAAAATCTTTATCAGTACTGTGGATTTGCTTTTTCATAATTTTGAACTTACAGGTGGTTTCTGACAGTTTTCCGTTGTCTGTGGGTGTGCCCATCCTGTGTCAGTTCTGTTAAAATGGGTAACTATGCAAGGGATCAAACAGCAAATTGTCTAATGAGTACACGTTTCTTATGTATCTTATGATATATTATTGAGCTTTTGAGGATAAAACACTGCTTTGAGGGACAACGTCCCCCCATGCACACCCCCATTATGTCCAGTTTGCAATATTACTTCTTGATTTGTTTTGATCCAGTCTATTTAAAACAAATAGAATACTTCCATAGCCAGCGTTAAGAATCAAGTTTCAATCAAAGTGTTTACATCACCAAAATCTGGGAGAGAAGATGCGTGGTTGGAAGTGGCTGCTCAGTTTTACCTTTGTGTGTTATGCTGACAACAATAACTCTACACACCACTGTCAAATAACGCATCCACTGCTGTTTCCCCTCGCCCATTTGCTGTGTATACCTGGTATTTGCCACTTTTCCTACCTTTCCACCTGTGAACCTTTTTCCTCATCACTTTGCGTTGTGTGTTCATTCCATTTTACAGATCATCCCACATCATCCCATTCTGCTGTATCTATTTCCCACTCTGCTTTTCTCGATGATGAAGAATTTAGTGACTTTATACAAGGGCCTGTTGAAATCCCCAAACTGGTGCCTCAACCCACCTCTCAGCCTTTTCAGCCTTTCCATTCTGCTACTGAGGCTGGGCAACTGCTTTCAGAAAAGGCTGTGGTCCAACCTCTCCCTCCAGCCCAGACTCCAGTGTTATCCATCCTGCATGGTACAACTGGGCAGGTTCCTTATTTTCCTACCTCTGCATCTTCACCCAATATCCATAAAACAGGTAACTTTAAAGTATCTTTTTTTACATGTCACCTTCTGTCATAGAGTGCACAGAGTTTTTACTTATTTTGTTGGCCTTTTCAGTCTGGCTGAAAGAAGTAATATATAGACAATTAAGTAGAAACCTCATGATCCATGGGAAAAGATGATTTAAGTCCTCTTCTTCCATCCCTTAGAACTCCACTGTGAAAGCAAGTCATGTGTGGATCCAAAGATTGCTAAATATGGCTGATCTTAAGTGAATTAAGTCTTGTGTGCTAGCATCTTCCTAAGTCTGTGTAGTAGAAAAAGATACAGTTGAGATGGTGGTATAAAAAATAACTATTACGCTAATGCGGAGCACTTCTGGGCTTCCTCTCTTGGAGGCTAAATGGATGTCGGCGAGATTAACGTGAAGAATTTTGCAGATGTAAGTAGGTTGGACACGTCTGCTACTGATGCCTAGATGATTATGCAACTGTAATCCTAATACAGAAAAGTTTCATGTATTCCTTCTCCTGCTTGTTGCTTTTTCTTTGTTGAATTTGTTATGTATGCATGGTAAGTAAAGGGCAGAATCAGGCTATAAAAGTGTTTGAACGGGGTGGTGCTGTTGGTCTGAGCTGGGACGGATACTCATCTTGATAACTCATCAGTGGTACCAATAAGACTTTTCCTTTGAAAGTGTGGAATTGCATCTGGGTGGTTAATAACAGAATACAAATAATTCCTCCTGCTGTTTATTCAGGCTCTTCCTTGGAGGAGAAAGTCTTAGATAATGGCTCAAATGAATCTCAACAAGAGCAAACCAAACTTAAAACATCCGAAGTTGGGCACAAAGCCTCAGCTGCAAGCCAAGTTCATCCCAGTCTAACCATCAATGACTGGGATGTTGTAGGTGGACATGAAAGTGGTACCACTGCTGCAGAGGTGCACAAGGCTTCAGAACAAAACATAGCAGTTGAAGAGTGTGGTGAGCAAATGAAATATTTGACAGAAGTTAAATCTAATAAGATGCTGCTTGAATGCTAACACTCTGTACACTAATTCTAAGGCCAATCCTGCATAATTTTGCTCTGAACGCCTGCTTGAGTAATATGTCAGTGCCTCCTGCTCCTTGCTAAAAGTATAACAACTATGATTTTGCTCTGAACTTTTTCCACGTGAATTTACTGCTGTAATCACTTTTAACATGTTTGTTTAATCAGTTCTGCTGTTTTAAAATATTCTGTTCTCTTTCTTGGGGGGAAAAAAAAAATGATGTACTCTCTAAAGATTCTCTTTTTTTAATTATTTAAGGAAACTTAGTACTAAAGATGGTCAATGTCATGGTGGGTTTTCATCTTTTAACTTTGAGGGGATAAAATCTTGTTAGGTTAAAACTCTTAGCTAGTTAATACTTGTTTCCTAGACAATTTGCTGCTCATATGCATTGTGTCTAAAACTATCTGTGCTTTAGAGGTCAAAATTTCAAAAGCTGGACTAAGAGAAAACTTTAAGCAAGCTTTAGTTCCAATTTGGATTTTATTAAAGCTGACTATTGACTCGTTGGTTTTGTTTTATTCTAGTCAAAATAGATGCAGGGTCTCTGGTGCACCTTGATTAGTGCTCTGATGTTGTGCTTAAGGGTTACATGAAATGTGGGCTCCGCTGTTGCCAAGTGTGATAAAAATAAATGTAGCCCTTTGTGTAATCTCACCTGACTGGGGGGTGAGAGGAGAAGGTTCCTGGTCTGTAGATAGTTGAATTGGGCACTTTCTCAAGCAGTTATTTCTTTCCTAGAAGTACCACAACTTTTTATTAAACAACTCACGTATTCCTCTCTTCAGGCATTGGATATGTTGCTTTCAAGTGTTTTCATATCCAGTATATCTAAAAAACGTTATTGGATGACATTAAATGGTCCGAATGGACGTTTTTAATAAGTGGAAGGGCTTTGTAATACACAGTAAATTGCTGAAAGTGACTTAACTTTAAACAATATACAGCATGAAATAGGAGCTGTTCATTTATTCATGGGTCAGCCAATTGCATTGTTCATTTTGTACAAATCTAACACAATCTGATGCCTGATTTAAAAAAAAAAAAAAAAGAGGGAGGCAGGAAACTACCCTCGTTTAAGAGTGTGGGACAGAGCAAGCTTAAATACAGCCTGCAGGTGAAGGTGGTGTTGGAAGTGATTATGCAGAGCAACAATAGTTAAGAATAGTTCCAAATGTTATTAAGGGTGCTTTGAAGGACGAGCTGAAATACTTTGTGAGGAACAGAAGTTTAGTAGTTAAGCGATACTGCTGAAAAATGGCAGACCCTTAGTCACCTGGATATTATCAAAGTTTTGAGTAAGACTCTCCTATCTATCAACTAAATACAGCTGAAAATTCCTTTTCACTTCTCCTATTATTTGATTTTTAAGGGGCTGAATTTTATCAGAGAGGTTCGAGGGTGAGAAGCAAGAATCGGTAGGATGCAGAAGCGGGTGGAAGGGTGGTTAAAGCTGAAGAATAATGAGATTGGAAGAAGCAGCAAATTTATTTTACTTGGCTGGTGAAATGGAAGGAATTGCTTGTATTAAAATGTGCTTGGAGTTGTGGGATGATTAGAAATTAGACTGCAGCCAGGAGAGAATCCATGTGGAAGAGGAGGAGATGCAAGGGCACTGGGAAAGACAATGAAACCTGAAATGATTCTGATTTTTGTCAGAGCTCCATTCAAGATGAGCATAAAATCTGCTTAGAAGGGAGCTAGATAGGAAGTAAAACCATGAGACTGAGGGGAAGAGTCCACACCGTGGAGAAGGAAATAACCAATTCGCAGGGAGTGAAGTGTGGCAGATCACATTATGAAAGCCTGTAGTAGGGAAGGCTTCTGGATCTGAAGATGAGGAGCAATGGGGCAATGGATATGTTTTTGTGAACATGGGATAAGATCTTGCTGAGATTCAGTCTAATAGGCTGTTTGTGGATTTCCCCGATAAGGATGTTCTGATGTAACACTGTGGCTCTTCTGGTAGGTATGAACTTATTTATTCCACAGGTAGCCCTAATAGCATGTACGTGATGGGAAGACTAAATTTCATATGGCACAGAACTGCTGCTTTGAAATTTTAAGAGACAATGAGACTTGAGCTTCTGTACAACTAGAAATTAAGAGGGAGGTAAATGAGGAGCTCCTCATTTCATTATGTATATAACTATATTCTTCCTGTTACTGCCAAATCATTCTAGTTGTTATGTTGAAATACATATTCCTGCAGTAGCTGTTTTTCCTCTGAGCACAGTGATTCCTATCTGAAATCTTTGCCTGAAATGCTAAATGATACTGACCAGCTAGGAACTAGTCTTGAAGATCTTTATAGTCTGAATCTGTATATCCTAATACAACTGTCTGTCTTTTTCTTACTGAATGGAATACGTTTAGGAGTTGGAGTATTCCCTTCACAGGACCCAATTCAGCAAATGATGCCTCCTTGGATTTACAACGATAGCTTGGTCCCAGGTAAACAAGAAAGCGGGCATTTAGCCAAGTGGGCAATGTAAGGTGTGAATGTACGTGTACTTGTGTTGCCATTTATTGATCAAAGCGTTACTCTTCAGTCATCAAATGAATCCTATATCTTTGATACGTTACATATTTATGGTGGCTTTATCTGCATTTGAAGAAGTATGGATTTTATTCAAGCACGTTAGATGTTTAATCTAGAATTTCTAGATTAAACGTTTAATCTAGAATTCTGACAGCAGATTATGCTAGTAGAGGTTGCATTGCTGATAATACTGCTTTCATGGGTAGTCTGTTTTTTGGCATGTCTTGTAATTAAGCAGGCTCATTTCTTAAGGCTATTTTTCTTAGATATGCAAATTACATAGTAAATAGAAAACTAAATGCTGTAGTAAATATTGATTACACTGAGGTTTAAATACATAAAGCTGTTATAACTATCTTTTTATATGGATTATCCTGCAATTTCATTAAAGAAACATGTTTTGAAATGGAGCACTAATTGTATTTTATATAAAATATTTATTTGCTTGTGTTAAACTTGTCTGTAAAGACCATCCAATAATGCATTTAGATGAAACGTGATGATACAATACGATGCCAGAATGCTGTTGCCTCACCTTACGCTTTGTGTGTTGCTAATTTGATATAATGTTGAGTTAGGGACAAAATAGAAAAGCAATCTTAAATTCACTTGAGAACAGCAGTTGTCGCTGTCTAATACTGACTCCCTCTTAACAGAATTGTATAAGAAAATTTTAGAAACCACTTTGACTCCTACTGGAATAGATACAGCTAAACTCTATCCCATACTGATGTCGTCTGGATTGCCCAGGGAGACTCTTGGACAGATATGGGCGTTAGCCAACCGTACTACCCCTGGGAAGCTCACAAAAGAAGAGCTCTACTCTGTCCTGGCTATGATAGCAGTCACTCAGGTATGACTAACACTTTGGCGATTACTGCAAAAAGGCAGTTTGCTGAACTAATCCGCCATAGATTGCATGTTAGCACAAGTGGCTGGTATACCACACCCGTAGTGAAATACTACTTCTGTTGAAGTCCAGAGAACCTCCCCTTGTAACTTCAGTGGCATTATAATTTCATCCCCTGCACTTACATTTCAGTTACTCCTTTCTTTAGTGTCAGTTGACGGTAGTTCTTAGATATACCTACCAAACACCTGTACATGTATTTCTAGTAGAAAATACTGGCTGTTTTTCTTCTGTTGTACATGCATCTGTTTTCCTCAAGCTATATGGTTTAGGTATCCCTTAGTCTGCAAATAGCTAGACTTGCTGCCTCTCTGCTGAACCACTGGAGTGTTAATTTTAGGCTTTCATTCTTTGTCAGCATAGTGTCATCTCTTAGGATTTTATTTCTAAATACCAGCCGTCTATGAAAGCTAAGGCAAGAGTATCTTGAGCAGTGAATATTGAAGCTGAGGTGCCTTGTTGGAGTGGTGTGTAGGAAAGACGATTGCTTGGCTTGGCAGCGCTTACCAGATTGGTTTACTAAAAGCTGAAAAAGAATGCTGTCAAATGCTTCTGCCCACCCAGACAGGTATCGTACCCTCTGCGTAACTCCAGCAGTCAGGGTGTTGAACAGGATTCGCTTATACAGGCTCTTGATAGCATCTTTTGCTTTGGAAGGTTTACTCAAAGCTTGACCAGTACCCTGCTCTTTCATGATTTCAATAATACAAACTGGAAACTGGGGTGAGAGTGCAACGTGCCTTTTTGTTGATGTGCTCACGTGTATATGCTTCTCTTTGCTTTTCTGCCTTTGCAGAGAGGAATACCTGCAGTGAGTCCTGATGTGTTAAACCAGTTTCCAGCTGCCCCTGTTCCTACTTTAACTGGATTTCCAATGCCGCTGCCTGCCACAGTGAGCCAGCAGCCTCTGATGCCCTCCGCACCGCCAGTCTCCATGCCTCTTAGCATTGGGCCGGCCGTGATGGGAATGAACATCACGGCACCAGCGGGCGGAGCTGCAGCACAGCCGTCGGGAGGATTCGTGCCATCCTACCCGCCGCCCAGTCAGGTTCGCTCGCTCTTGTTGCCTGGCAAATCTCCATTCTCCTGGAAAGCGAATTAACCTGACTCTTTCAAAGCTATGTAGTGGCAACAGGCTTTAAGTAAACAGTAAAAAATGGAGCTGAAATCTAGCACGTGACGTCTGAAAACATGAAGTCATGCCACTAAGGATGTTCTTTTATTTTTTCTGTTTCATTCTGGTGGCATTAGAAGAGGTACAAAAGCATTCTCCATTACAAACTAATTGCATTGAAAGAGGATTTTAGTTGTAGTTGGGATTTTTGTAATGCACATAAAATGGAATTTTAGGTTAAACGATACAACAGACTATCAGCTGTAAAATAAGTCAGATTTTTCAGGAGAAGCTGAGAACTGTGAAAACCTTTTGGTTTACAACACTAAATCAAGTGGGGGATAAATTTTGCTGTTTGCAGATACGGTTCATCCTTCTTTGGAAAATATTTCTTCTGATGCTTTTGCTGCGTGTATTGATTTTTAAATTATTGATTGATTTAAATTATTAATATTTGTCCTGTATTAAAAGATTACATGGCTATGATCAAGAATACATTTAATGTGAAAGGAGTAGAGTTCCTTATTCAGCCGTTCTTCATGCATACTGCTTGCAGTCCTGCACACCTCGTGTGTGTTTTGAATCAGGTGAGGTGTGGGTGAAGCAGAAACACTGACCATGCTGATTTTGCCTGCTGATGTTGAAAGTTTTTTTTTTCTGTCTTTTGCCTTTTTTTTTTTTTTTTTTTCCTCTTGAGTCGATCACGCTACTCGAACTGCTTTCATGCTATATGACAATTTGAAGACAACAGTATAGCAATTTACATGTTGTTTGTAACTCAGGTAGTAAAACCAGAAGATGATGACTTCCAGGAGTTTCAAGATGCTTCAAAGTCTGGCTCACTAGATGACTCTTTCACTGATTTCCAGGGGGATGTAGCTGGCTCCTCCAAAGCAGCCAGTTCACAGCACCGGAGCAGGTAGTAGATCTTTGATTTCCACCCCTTTGGTATTTTAGAACTCCTCTAAGAAATGAAATGTTTTCCTCTTTTGTGGGTAGCTGTCTAGCCTGTAATTTTCTTCTCTCACCTGACTTCGACTCTGACAGTTTCTTTTGAAGGTTGTTACAACTGCAATTAGGCTTTCTGAATCAAAAATGACATTTGATGTGCCATAGGTGGTTGGCCATTCTTTGGCATTCTAGTCATCATGCTGAGGTAAATTGCGTTTACAAGGTATGGAGATAGGTTTTCAAGTGTTCATACTACTGCACAGGCAATTGAAAGTTACTTCATACTGTGCATTCAGGCGAAAATCTTACATAAAGCTATTCAGAAAAAAATACACTGGGACAGAGGAGTTCTGCATTTAGTGCTGTGTGCTTCCATTAAAAGTATGACCCCATGTTTGGTGGAGTTGATAGAAACCATTTGCTGACATCAAGGTCTTTCTTCAGGCCCTGAATATGGACCCGAAAATTCATGCGAAGAGCATGACATCGTACTCTTAAATGACTGAGAACTCCAGTGGACAGGGTTTTTGTTATTTCTGTCGTTTCTCTGGCCAGTGCTTAAACTTTCAATAACTGACTATAAATCTCAATTGAAGTCTCATTCAGACTTCAGCAGTCCTGGCTTTTCATTTGGGAGGCTGCCAAAACGTAATTCCAGATCAAGCAAATTTTGTATAACAAAATAAGTAAGCATGTTTACTCCCTTTGAGAGTTTACAATTAATCTTTCAAAGTCCTGTGATTACAAAATGTCAGTGTTGTTTCCTTCTACTGCACATGGCAAACTTTTATGTACCTCCCAGGTGTCTGATTGTAGACGTACAGATTTTCTGTGTGTTGAACTGACTGTTCTTAGTTGCAAATAGAAGTAGCGCTTTCCAGGTAAGCAGTGATTACCAGTTGCTTCCTCGACAGTGACGTCAAATGGGGATACTAAAACAAATTGTTCTGTTACACCGTGCCTAACAGCATTCTGTGTAAGAAATTAAATTTTGCTGATGTCAACCGATGCCACATGCATCTGAAGATGCTCTCTTTTAAGTATATCTTAATTTGTGTTACACGTCATTTTGCAGTTAAAGCTGTTCTGTTACCGAAAGTTTTAACAGAAACATTGTTTGTAAATTCCACAATGGGAAGTAGGGGATCATAAAAAAAAAAAAAAATTAAAAATGGTGTTTCTTTTTTACTGCAGCAGTTCTCTTTATTCAGTTGTAAAAGCGTTCGGTTTTGAACAGAATGTTACAATGAGCTATAATCTAATTGCTTATGGAGCTTTATTTAAAAAAAAGCCATCTGTAGAGTACAGATGATTAACCATTGCATTGGCCAAGATTGCATATCTAATAGCCTGTTTTGCAGTGATGTGAAATTTAATTATATTACCATAAGCTATATTTTTTTGACATTGCACTGTCTGTCTGCAAGCATCCCAGACCATCATTAGCACGTGTGTGCAAGTGCTAGGTTTGTGTGTTGCTTGTAGGCTGCTGATAAGGAGATTTAAATGGCTCTGGAAAGATTCTTGCTTCAGGCCAAAGAATGCCATAGAAATTCATTCACGTTTTCAATGTGCATAGTACTGAATGACATAAACTGGAGGTAAAATGCATCATTCATATGTAAAGGATGTTGTTCTGTAGAGCTGCCAAGGTCTGATAAGGGGGCTTGTGTGGAGGGCAAGCAAAGCTCTTGCAGAACGTCTTCTAAATCTTACAGCAGTTGCTAACATGGTGTTAGGTTATTATGGCAGTTTTACTATATAAAGTAGAGTGTGTTTATGTGTGAAAAGATTTGCCTGTGTAACTGTGGGCTAAACCTTATTTTGCTGATTAGATAGCCACCTAAACTCGCTGATTTGCACTGACAGAAATTCAAAGGTATCCTTTCCTTCCTTTCGAACAGTGTTTCCACTTTATTCTCTTTAATTTTGCAGTAAGTAATGAAATATAATCAAAAGTAGATAAGCTGAAAGTATGGGGCTGGCAAAATCTCATGCAGTTTTAACTCTTTACTATATCTAGTTCTGTCAGGGAGAATTGCCCTTACGCTGCCCTGGGCAAAGTGATAAATTAAACAGCAGTGATTCCTGGGGTACGTCTGTGTACTTATTGTCTCCCGGGCTAAAAATTCCTGTGGTGTGAAGTTCTGCAGTGTTTTGTTCATATTTTGGTACAAATTAAAATCAAGAAGGGTAAAAATTGACTTCTGGCCTGAAGAAATACAATTAGGTGAGATAAAGTGCGAATTCACCCATCAGTTACCCAGCTGCCTGTTTACATGCTCTTATTCTTAACAGATATTGAGGTAGCTTACATCAGGTTCTTGATCAAGAACTCTTTAGGGTACAAGCTTAGGTTTAGTGATCCAAAATGTGTAGTCATAGTAAGAGGGTCCTTTAAATAAAACCTGGAAACGCAGATTACTTATGGATAAATTAAGGAACTTTGCTTTTATCTCTTTTGTTTTTAGTGTACCTTCTTTACTAATGCCACTCCCAGGTACTAAGACACTCTCATCAACTGACAAGTATGCTGTGTTTAAAGGAATTGCAGCTGAGAAGTCGTCTGAAAGTACAGCTACTTTTGGAGGTAAAAGGAAAAATATACAACCACTACGAGAAGTTGATTGCAATATTTCATGTATCTTGATTTTCGGCATTGATAAAATATTAATATTTAAAAAATCAGAGCAATTATGTCGATATAAAATTTATTATATGAATTCCTAATATGTTTATGTATTCCTTTTCTTGTATTCACTAGATTGTGGAGACAAGTATAGTGCTTTCCGTGAGTTAGAACAACCATCAGAGAGCAAATACTTAGGTAAGCAGTATGTTTTTTGGATCTGTTTTAACATGTCTTCATTTTTATTTTTATGAGCTGCAGAATTTCCATTGCTAGAATTCTAAAATAATGGTGCTTCTGCTCCTCTAAACAACTTAAGCAGGAAGCATCCTGAAAAAATAGTGTGATATATTATTGGAACAATCTACAAATTGTATTTCTAGGCAATTGGCATCTCATTTGGATGCTTCTGAGCATTTTATTTTAAAATAAAAATATGGCTGGAATTTGCTCATTTTAACTAAGGAGTCATGTATTCTTAGAAGACAGAATGAGATGCTTCTGGACGAAATCACAACTTTTTTCTATTGTTAGGGCAGAATTGAAACTTTTTGTGGTCTCTGGTGCTCTAAGAATAAATCTGATCGCTTATTTTGAAATTTGTGTTTAACTGGTTTTGATCGGGAAAAGTAAAACCTAAATGGCATCTGACGTGCAACATCTGTGTAATTACAAAAGCAGAGCCTCCCTAAGCCTTTTCCAGAACCATTGATGTCTAACTCATTTATGCGATATAAGTGGTAATCTCATCTTTTTAATCGGATGGGGAAAAACTTTCGTATATTATCAGATCAGAAGATAAACAGACTACTGACTTAACATAACTCTGTGGAAGTTAGGTTATACCCAGCATTTTGTTTCATTATTAGAAGACAACTTTACATTCTGGGATAAAACTTCTTACCTGAGTTCATTCCTACTCCTTATTTTTCAAAGACGTAATTATTTTTTTTTTCAGACACTGAGTTTCTGAAACTCCTGTTATGTTTTGTGAGGTTTTTGTGCTCAATACCTCTTCAGGATTAAATGCATGCAATGAAATGAAATAACATTTTATCTCTTTCCGTACATGTTCTAAAATATAGAAAATTACTATATTTGCCTGCTATCCAGGTCTGACCACTCTTAACCCTTTCACCAGCTTACATTTCTAATGGAAAAGTTTGCAATTCATCAGTAAGTTTAGTTTGCTGTGATGTTTTAGTTTTGATCAATGAATAGCAATTTCACGAATATTTGTATTGTTGCTGGGCCAAGCGAATTGATTTGGAGGGGAGGGAGAATGGAAGAATATGTCAGGTATAGTCATGGTCCTTTACTACCATCATAAAAAGTATTCTTTGAAATCTTGGTTAAACTAATTTAAAGTATGACACTGTGTGGTAGCTTAAGAATTAAATGTTAACGGTGTACTTCTAAAATAGAACAAAATCTGTTTATTGGACACTTGTCTTAAAATATGCATAAATACTTTAAAATTACACGTAGTCTAAGTATGTATGTGCTGGTGAATGGGTTAAACAACATTTTTCATGTTCAAAAGAAATTGCTTTATAAAAAAAATGATTGTGTATGAACAGCAAGAAACTTATAAAATTAGTACACAAAAATATTTACCATAAATTCAATGAAAATATTGTTACCTAATGTTTAATCAGGTTTAAATTATAATCTTTACATAGTACTGTCTTACCTTCCGTATGTAGTTGAACTAGAGATCCGCACATCTTACAACTAATCATGCTGACTTTCATGTGAGTCTGTCTCCAAGCTTCCTAGTAAAACTCTAATCAGTCTTAGCAGAAGCTAGAAGATGCCCGAGTTATTACATTTACTGAAGTTCTGATCATTTAACACTTCTGTACGTTTACGCGAACCTGACAGAAGGAAAACATGATAGATTAAAACGAGAACTTAAAAATGTTCTAAAACAACATGTTAGGATCACTGCCTTGCATTCTTTTCTGTTTGGGGTTTGGTCTCTTCCACCCGTTGGGTTCCCCAGTATGCCCAGTTGGATAGGCTTGTTGGCTGTCTGCCTTCTTTCAGGCGAACTTTTTTCAAAAGTACCTTCAGCCACCAGGCAAGTCCAGTTGGTCTCTACTACGGTCCCCTTTCAGCTTATCAGCAGGGTTGCTTTTGTCTCAGCCCTCTGCTGACGCCCCATGAATAAACTCTATTTAGGCAATATTTTGAAGGGAGGGAGGGGGAGAATTGCTTCTGTAAGAAGGCAAATGCTATATTGCTATAAGTGAAATTCAAGATTACATTCATTGCTTGGCAAATATGGGAAGGATGAGGTGGGGAAAAAACTTACGTGGAAGCTGAATGAGACAGTACTGATCACCTTTTGAATCTATTGGTCATGGTTTGTTTTGATATTAACTCAGTGTAAAGGGAATTTAATATGACTTTGAGGCTATTTGAAAGACTTAAGTGTTTGCTGGAATGAATATTAGAATCGCTGACCTTGAAACTTGTGTGGTTCATAGAAGTCGAGTTTGCAGTTCTACGTGCATCCCGAGGTCTTAATTTAAATAGTTTGCATAAAAACTTCTGACATTGCATGAAATAATTTGCTTGCTTGCATGGTGTGAGCATGATGTATTTGTTGTCACTGCAGTGTCGTCTTATTGTTTTTTCGTTGTCTTTATTCTCAGGAGATAACCTTGCAGAATTCAAGCCTGCAGGAACCGATGATGGTTTCACAGATTTCAAAACCGCTGACAGTATCTCACCATTAGAGCCACCTACAAAAGACAAAACTTTCCCTACGTCCTTCCCTTCTCTGCCCGTTCAGTCAAAACAGCAAACGCAAGCAAAGACCTCTTTGAATCTAGCAGACTTGGATCTCTTTTCCTCTACTGGAGAAAACAAGCAGCCATCCTTTACACCTTCATTTAATACATCAAAATTGGGCTCCTTTCCTCCACCACCCCTTCCATCTACCACCACCCAGCCAGCAGCCAGCAAAAGTTCAAGCTTAGCTGATGAGTTTGGAGAGTTCAACCTTTTTGGGGAATTTTCTAATTGCGCATCAGCCAGTGGACAAGATGACTTTGCAGATTTTATGGCTTTCAACAATAGCAGTGGATTTTCAGAACAAAAACCAGATGACAAATACAATGCACTTAAGCTGGAGGCCGGTCCTGTTCCCCAATCTGGCTCATCTGCCAGCACGGTGAAGAGTGGGCAGAGTTCTGCCACTGCCGCTACGCCCACCAAATATGATATCTTCAAGCAGCTTTCTCTGGAAGGCTCTGGAGCAGGCTTTGAGGAGGCGAAGGACAACACGCTTTCTTCAGTGAAGAGCGATGATGATTTTGCCGACTTTCACTCTAACAAGTTTTCTTCCACGTGCAACAGCGCAGATAAGTCCCTGGTGGACAAAGTTGCAGCTTTCAAGCAGGCCAAAGAAGACTCTGCTTCGGTGAAGTCTCTGGATCTCCCTTCTATTGGTGGCAGCAGTGTCGGCAAGGAGGATTCTGAAGACGCGTTGTCTGTTCAGTTTGACATGAAACTGGCTGATGTGGGAGGAGATCTTAAGCATGTCATGTCTGATAGCTCTTTGGATTTGCCAACAGTTAGTGGCCAGCATCCACCAGCAGCAGGTGAGGAACTGGTTAGATTGCTCTGGTAACGTAGGTGATGGAGATTTCAGTGTTCTTCTGTGTGCTAAATTACAGTATTATGCACTAGTCTTTCAGTAGTGGAAGACTTCTAAATCTGTGCACCCTCTAGCCAACAGCCCCTTAGCAGGGCGGTGTTTATTTTTTGTCTTAGATGACTATAAATAGATTGAACAGTTTGAACTCCATGCCAGTTTATTTTTGAGATTTGACAACATCGTATTACTGGTACCTGTTAGCTATTGTCACTTAAGGGATTCGAGTGGAAAATTTTCTAATGCAAACAATGTCATTCCATTTATATTAGCAAGATGAATGGCAGAGAGCCTCACTTTAATCTCTTGGTTTCAACAAAGCATTTGGCTTGGGGACTTAACCCGCTCTGCGCTTCTAAAAGGGTAGGCAGAACACTAATTTGTGCTGTTAATGAAAAGCTGTCTAATCAACACCACTAGTGTATTCCCGTTACGGTGGGGCTTAATCTGTGTAGCCAGTATTTTACAGGACTGCAAGTAGAAGTATTGCATACACTTTTTAGAGTTAAAACCTTTATTGGAATAATTGTGCAAAGGGCTTGTAAATGCTCGTCTCATGATTGATAGCTTTTGGACCTAAATTTAAAACCACGGGACTTTTCCTTTACCCTGATCAGGTTTTCACCTTCTTTAATTTCCCTTTATGAAAGTACTCCTGAGAGAGTGAATTGACCATCTCCAATCTGATTGCGTATCATAAAACAAATTTCCCAAGTGTCCTGCTTTTTCTTTTCATATGTACATAGGAAGATAAGATGTAGTTAAATGTTCTGTGGCCTTCAATAATATGGGAACCATTACTGTGTTCTAGCGACAAGTATTATGCAGTCAAAGGCTTTTCTGAACAGGGGGGAGCATACAAACTGTAAATGTAAAAGCTGTTACTGCAAGAATTGGTTATTTCCATATGAAATATTTCTTCCATTTTTGCAGATATGGGTAGAGAAAATATACAGTACTGTAATTTTGCATTATATGATATTTTTAAGTAGGAGAGGGAATTAAGTTGGCAACTTTGATGTGGAAGATACTCTATAACAGGGTACAAAATATCAGGAATAATTTATTAGCAAAGACATTTAATTTTCCTATTACTGCTTGGTAAAATTCCAAGTTGAGTGAGCTGTCAAAAACGTAGCACCTACAGTGTATTCTTGAATGTTTACTTTGGTTTTGAAAGCACTTTTTCCTAATATTTTTCTAGCCTCTTTTGGTGGTAGTTTGACTTATGTAGCTCTTCTACAGGATGTGAGCTTTTGCCACAGTGATAAATAATTGCCATTTGTGGCAGGAAAGACTCTTTTGGTTTGTTTGAAGGGGTTAGCCAACCATGTGCTTGTTGCTAAACTTTTGAACTCTGAAGTATTAATTAGAAGCTATTTTTATTAAACTTAAACAAGTCTGTATTCTCCTATGGTGCCAAGCTAGATGTTTTTCCACAGGGAGAGTTTTACTCCATTTAACTCTGTTTGGATTTTGTAGCGGAGCATGCTCTGGACGATCTGTTACGAATACTTCTGTGCTCATGTGTTCCTTTATGTATGTTTGATGCATTTCAAGCTATGAACTGCTGATGTTCAAGTCCTTTTTTCAGTTTACATAAGTTAAAAAGCAGATTTTTTTTCTTCCTCTCAATTTTCTTCGATCTGTAAATCTAATGTCAAAAAGGGACAGTATCCCTTTGTCATCCTCACTGCTGAGAAATGGGAGACTAGTCATTGGGAACCGTATGTTTGCAAGCACCGTGTAACATCTCCAGTGAAACTGCAGCGGGACAGAGGTGCTGATAAATGATTTGACTTTTCTGACATACCAATACAGAGGTCTTTATGCTTTGGCTATCGAGATTTCATGTTGCATAGCTTCCAGGTATGGGCAGGTAGGTCGTTTACGCTGGGAATTAGAAAGAAATCGTTGAGTTGCTTCCCATATGACAGCCTTGGGTCTCTGAGGGAAGAAAGGTTTTCAGTTTTGCTCTCTCCAAAGGGGATACTGTCTCTTTAAACTTTGCTATAATTCGTTGTGTGGAAGGTAGATTATACTAATGTTGCCTGATTTCTCTTGCATATAACCCTTTGAGCACTGGCTGCATGCTGTTAGTTTCAACCAGGCTGCTTCTTTTAACCCAAATTTATGTTTCACTCCAAGACGAAAGCATTTTAATTAACACCTAGTCACGTTACGTGAACCTAATTTGTTCTGCATCCTGCCAAACGTTGCAGCGAGAGCGTACCCTTGCCTGGGTATTCTCAAAGGGTTATCCATTTGCTGCACTTACAAATCTGTGAAGTACCTTTTTCTTTGGCATTATTGGAGATCTCTGTATATTTTAATCAACTTCAGGTTTTTTGCTGCTTTTCTAATGTCTAATTTCAATGAAACATTTCCTGTGTGAATGTGCCTTCTCAGATCTGCTTTGATATCTCTCTTCTGCAAGTATTGACCTGCATGCTTTATTCTGATAACGCCCTTACGAGCTCCTATGTATCACTATCTTTTGTGATCTGTAAGTCCTGCTGTGTTAATAAATATTATCTTGGCATATTTTGAAAATGTGGGGATGTGTGTGATTTGTTGCAAACCAGCAATGTATCTCTTTTTCCTGAAAAATACAAAGTTTAAAGTTATAGTATCCCCTTAAGCTGGCGGGTGCCTTTCTCTTGCAGAGCAGCGTGTGGGTGAGCTTCTTTCTCCTCTTCCAGTGCTTTGACCGCGCTCCCTGGGTGCTTCTGAAACTTGACATATCAGGCTAAACGATATTTTTGAAAAGAGCAGTTTTTGAGAGGGATTAAATAGAGGAGATGTGTGGATGGCAGGGTTGTTTCCGTGAGTTGGTTTTGACCAACTGGAAAATATGTTGCTATCTAGGCCTTTATGAGGAGGAGCCCATTAACCCATACTCTGATATTTATTTAGCTAATCTAGAGTGAATTAAGTGGTGCCCCAAAGTAAAGGGCCCTGCTTCCTTTTTCTGTTTGGGAAGTCCTGGCTTACTAAATATTAAAGCTTTCAAACACGAATGACAGCTGCAAATTTGTATCATGTAATTATGTCACTTTGAATTCCTCCAAATCCTGAGCCACTAACAGTTTGGGATTAACGTCAAATTAGCAGACAAGGTAAAAAGCTAAAAATAATTGAGATGCGGAATAAAATTAAAGCATTATGCCAGCGCAAACTGGGTTCTTGTAGTTCCTCGTCAGAAGAGCAAAAACCAGACCAGTAACCAGAATATGTTTGTCGTCTTTACACCAATCTTGAGAGACTTTAAAAGGAAAAAAAAAAAAAAGAAAGAAAAAAAGAAAAAAAAACAAACACCACCCCTCTTTCATTCTGGCGAACCAGTAGGCTATGCCTAGCCCTAAAGCTTTTTGAACTGAAGACTTGAACATAAGCTTGAGAGACTTAATTCTGCAGGGCTTGTGCTATTAGTATTTGTTCAGTTAATCATACCTGGAGGAGGGAGAGTGATGTTCATGACTCTGTACTTTATTACATTTTTGTCCAGACTTGACAGTCAAATTCACTCACTTGCTCTCATTTAGTATAATTCTGCAAATAGAAGAGCTTAACAACACTTACTTACCCTGCGAAGGCCTCTGACAGCGGAGGGTGCGGACGTGTTTTCTGAACGCCTTCCAAGCTGAGCCAAAGGGCGCAGAGACGCAGCAGCTGCCCTGGGCTTCGGCAGGGCTGAGCTGAGCCCTCTCTCTGCTTCCAATGCAAGCTCAGGGGGTCTTTATTTCGCTGTGAATCGTTGTTTATCATGATAATTAAAAAACAATTAGCAAATTCTTTAATTCCACAAGGTTTGAAGGCTTTTCTCTCCTTTTTCCTTCCTTTTAATTTATCTTACAGTCAGCATTCTTGATGGTTCCCGCCTTAGCGGTGCTAGGTACTGCCATCTTCAACAAAAGTAAATTGGAGTAACTCCCTTATCATTAACGCTGTTCCAGGCTTCACCAGCTGAGAAATGGGCTTTGACTTTTCCTGATTGCTGATAGGCGTGATGCAGATGGCAGCAGTACATGCCAGCCTCTGTAGTCTTCCAGTTTCCGCTCCGCTGTTATCAGGTGAAGCCCCATGGAAGCGGTAAGGAGGTGGTGCCTGTCCCCGTTCAGTCTCTGGGCTCCTTGCGCAGGCTGCTGGTGGTGGTCCCAGCGTAACAGCTCTGGTTTTGGTGCGTTGGTGCTCTTCCACTAGGAACAGAACTAGCTACCACCTGCATCACCCTAACAACCAAAAAAATGACACAGAAGTTATATTTATTCCTCAGGATTTAATATAAATTGAAATATAAAAACCTGAAAGTGTCCTGTGTTAGTTAAAATCCCTAAATGTATTACAATCTTCCGAATTGTCTTTTTCAGTTTTCTTTAGAATATCACTAAGGCTGTCAAGGGTTTTCCTTAAATGATTAAACTGTTGACATTGAAGGCTCTAGCTTGTAAATTGCCTCCAGCCATAACTTAATCCTTCGTAGCTGAAATAAATTGTTATAGTTGGCTCAAATGAAGGATGTCAAGTTTTTCTGTAGATGAGATAACACTGGGAAACGGCGTTTTAACTGTATTTCATCCTTTGTCAGGATTCTCCTGTATGTTCCTTGGCAGCTCGTGCGCTGCCTCTCTCCAGCAGCTGCGTGGCTGGCTCGTATAGCTGTAGCTGTCCCCAGGTGATGATCAGGCAGGTTGGACTGTGGTGTTGGTAGTTCAAAATGGAAAGTAAATGGTAAATATTTCAAACCTTTTGCTTTGGAAGACGTACAAATTGGGTTTGGTTTCTAAAGCTTTTGGAAACTTGCTGCGCTCCAGCATGGCACTGTGAAGATCGCTTTTTCCATTCTTGGTTCACTAGAAAATATTTTTAAGGGGGAAAAAAAAAATGTGATTATGTGATATTTGAATGGATCTGACTTTGGTTTTTACAGACACACATGCACCCTGCCCCCATCTTGAAGCGATACGAGAATTTATACCCAGTGTGTTTAATCTGGGCTGTGTTTTGTGGTCTCACCAGTGCAAAGCTGACAGTGCCAATGACATGTGGCTTCAACTTACTGGGTATAAGAGCTTTCGGATTTTTAGAACAAAACTAAACTCAAATCTGCTGTGTTGTTTCTGGAAGACACCACAGAATTGCTGCTGAGATTACTAAGGAATCCTGTTTTATGACGATATATTTCACTGAAATCTATTGCTACATCTCTTGTGGTAGGATGATGGGGTTCCTAACGCGAGATCAATTTAAGATTTGCCCTGCTTCGACAGGGAATTTGCTGTATGCTCTCCAAAAAATGCTAACTAAGAAATGACTTTTAACCTTGCAAAAAAGATCACATATCCCTGAAACAAAGCATTTTCATAGAATTTGGAATGGATTTAGTCTTTGCTCATTTTTTTGATAAAATTCGATGCTTCTCATCAGTTGAGATTCTGTCCTTACTAAAAGTGTCCTCCAGGAGGAAATGGCGGTAGCATCTGTTGTCTCTAAATGTGATGCTTAGTTAGAAGTAATTAATTTTTTTTCCACTTAATCATCTCTTGCTTTGAAAAAAAGATTACTGAAACACATGCATCTTTTAAAATTTTGAATTGCCATACCAGCAAAATGAAGCTTTTATTACCCTGGAGGTGATAACTGCAGCATTTTAACTGGAGCTTTTTTATTCATTAAATGTGTTGGCAGCCTTTAAGAAAAAGGCTATTGGAGCAGTAGTTCTGAACACTGCTTAATAAAACAATCTTTTGGCCAATAATAGAGATACCCACATCATGAAGAGTTCTCTAGGGTCAACCAAGAAGTGCTTTTCCCATGTAAACTGCTTGCTCGCTTATTAGTCTGGTGGCAAGTTGCTCCGCTACCTGTTGGGGGAAAAAATGCTCCTCTCTTCATTATGCAGCAAATGTGCTAAGAGCTCAGATAAGCCTTAGTTTTGCCGTAGCTATGACAAAGGTTACGGTTTTGCTTCCTCTGTTCAAAAGCATCTGACTTGGGCAAATGATTCTATGAAATGCAGTGCATGGCACAGCAAGAGGCTGGGGTTCTTGCAATAGAATAAAAATTCTTATAAAAGCTAGTTTACCTTGGATTATGGACAGTTGAACGTACATTCTTATTTTTCATACTTTTCAATAAATTTTTTTAGGACTGCTTTAACTGTAAACACTTTGTCTCTGAACACAGTATTTTTCCAGTAATATAATACTCTTAGGAAAGTTTATTCACCAGAGTAATCCTTTCATAATTATCCAAATAACTAAAATGTATAGAATTGAACTATTACATTTCATCTCGGCTCTTACACCTATGCAGATGGGTTTCATGTCTGCATGAATTCCCGTCGAGAATCCTGAGTCTTAGTTTGTGAATAATTAAAATATTGTTCTGCCTTCCCTGCTGTGACCTATTGATTGCGGGCAAAGCACGGGGAGTTCAGGATTCCCGCTGAAGCCTGCTGCTCGTCCTGCCTGTCCCTGAGCCAGGATGGGATCAGGAGTACGCTGACCCGGTCCTTTAGGATGTGTTTGCAGCTCAAACTCTCACCAGTTATCAAAGAAATCATTCACAATAGATCGTGCGGATCTTCGCGGTAGGATCATCACTCTTTCTTTTCATTTCCCGGTGAACACCGAAACAATAGCGATGCTTAAATCTTTCCTGGGTTTTGGAGTCAACACAAATTGAAAAAAAAGAGGTTGCCTAGTACACTGTGGTGTTTTCAAAATCCCAGGATTAATTACAGTTGGCTAACATTTTGGTGGTTATGCTGGCACTCTCTTTAATGCTCGCAAAGCTTTCATTTAACTTCTTTAAACAAAACCGTATATTTGAGAGCACAAGGTGTGGTTTCTTGTGATAAATTACCGATGCCTTGCAAGTCAGCTCCTTTTCACCTCGGAGCCTTCTTTCTATTCAGTTTTGCCATAAGCAGGTGATTTCATCTGTCTGTTTACCCTTCTGTAAACTGCTTGCTCTACAAATTTAATATTCGAATGGCACTTTGAAATCTTGCTGTCTATGTGCAAGGTGCTAACGTTTGTTATGGAGATGCTGTCATGTGCAAATGCAGCAGCTGCAGGAGGACTGTCCCTTAGGAAAATCTGATCGGCGACACGCCATGCCTCGCTGACCCATTGCAAAGGGCCTTTTCGCTTTATTGTAGTAGCCGTTAAACTCTACCATTAAATTGTATATTTGTTGGACTTTTTAATTAGCTATGTATGTGGGTCATGCCTGGAAAGCAGCCTAAAGCGTGGCCTGCTCTCCCCTTCCAGTAAAATGAATAAATGAAGGCAGAAATGTTTTGTTAAAATGGCTTAATCCTCAGGCTGGTGTGGCCAGATTGAATAAAGAGGGCAGCTGGAAAGTCAGCTTGTTCTCACCCCGGCTGTATTAAACAAAGTTGCTGCTCCTGCGTGTCAGCCGGTTAAGACCATAATGTTTATCAGAAGAGTCTCAGCTAAAACGATGCTAAGAGAATATATTTTCTGGTTTGGGTTTGCTTTACCTTGAGCCCGTTTGACCCTAGGCACTGAGCAGCGGCTGAATGTCTAATCCAAACTGACAATTGTTAATGCTGGAAAACAAATGCCAAATGTAGTATAGGAGGGCTTTTTTTTTTTTTTTTTTTTTAATGCTTTAATGAAAACTATGCAGCCCCTGGCTCTCTGTGCCTTCGCTATGGATCAATCTCAGTCTAAACGTGAAAGATCAGTTGAACGAGTAGCGGACAAAGCCCAGCAGACCCCAGTCACTGTGTAGGCTCCTTTGCTGGCTCTAATGTAAGCAACCAGGCTATATCTTATACCTGCTCATGGCAATGAGAAGAACCTATTGGCGCATATAATTGCCGGGTGAGTATAAATGTTTGGAGCTTTCTGCAAAATAATTGGATTTTCTCTATACTTAACTGAATAAATAGTTTGTAAAAGCTAAAACACGATCTTCGCAATATTCGTGTCATTCCTGGAATCTGTAAGTTTGAAGAGTCGGCCGTGCGGCACTGCAGTAGCTGTGATAAGCTTAAACAGGACTTCTATTTTTTAAAAATTCTGGCAGCACATTTTTATACATTTATTTGTATCAAAGCATGAATATAAAATTAGAGTGTATTAATACTTCATCGGAGGGAATGGGAAGGTTAGCCCAGTTTTCTGTGTGGTTGGTTTTGATAAGATGAAATAATGAGATAAGATGTTTGAGTTGCTAATGTTTACATTTTAATTGAGGATTCTATAGCCAGCATCAGAAAACTGAACTGGTGATCTGAGCAGTCTGTACTGTCTAGAAACATTTTTTTTTTTTTTTAGTGTTTCTTCGCTACCTGTAGTGGGATGGTGACTTTCAGCGTAAAATATAAGGCAATATTCAAAGGTCAAGGCTTACATTTATTAAATGGAGATTTTTTTTTGTTGTTTGAAATGCTCAGGTATTTTTCAGGTTATTTTCGTGCAAACTCTAGTTTAAGCTTCATGGGAACAACAGTTCACTGTGTTTGTTCTTGCAGTTCTTTAAGACTCTTAGCAAGTTGCTACTGTTTATATACAGTGTAGAGAGATTAACGTTTGAACTTCAGCTTCTAATTGTAGGGGTTTGTTTTTCTCAGATATAGATGACTTAAAATGTGCCCCATTTGGAAGCTATAACAGTGGGTCTGCAGTGAGCAGCCTGGCAAGCTATGACTGGCCCGACAAAGACGACATTCATCAGGGCAAGAAGCTCTCCTCCTTTGTCCAGTCTTCAGGAAGTGGATCCTCTGCGGCTACTTCTGTCCTTCAGAAGAAGGAGACCTTGTTTGGCAGTTCAGAAAACATTACCATGACAACAGTTTCCAAAGTGACAACCTTTTCTAGCGAGGATGCTTTACAGGATGTTTCCTTTGCAGCCTTTGCAAACTTTAAAGACTCTGGACCGATATCCAGCGGTCCAAGTGACGAGGACATTGCAGACTTTGGTGATTTTGCAAGACCTTCATCAGAAGCACAGGATGCAGCAGCAGCAGCAGCTGACACAAATCAAGAGGCAGACTTCCTTACTAGTGGTATCTCTTCTGAACTGCGAAGAGAATCTACAGATGACTTTGGAGAATTCCAGAGTGAAAAGCCAAAAATCAGCAAGTTTGACTTCTTGGTGGCAACTTCCCAAGGCAAGGTGAAATCTAGTGAAGAAATGATCAAGAGTGAACTGGCTACCTTTGACCTGTCTGTTCAAGGTAAGCCTGCTCAGGAGGCTCATAATGCATGTGCTTATCAAAGGCTAATTTTTCTAATCAAATTCTAAATTAGCCGATGGGCATTGTTCCAAAGGCTACTGGAAACAAGCTGAATCTTCTCATTGATTTCTATTGCGTTCGGAGCAGGTCTCGTTCTAGAAGAAAAAAATTTTCGTGCCAAAAAATTGTAAGAATTGAGGAACTGGGGAAATTTGCACCAGTCACGGAGTAAATAGAAGGCTTTGTTCTTCTGGTGTAGTAGTGCATCCCTTGCTACTACTTTATTCATTTTAAATAGTCCGTGCCTTTATGAGTAAAAGACTAACTTGTTTATATCCTAACTTTTTAGGGTCTCATAAAAGGAGCTTAAGCCTAGGTGACCGAGAAATAAGTCGCTCTTCACCTTTACCAGTTTTGGAACAGCCGTTCAGAGATCGTTCAAATACTCTAAGTGAGAAGCCTGCTTTGCCTGTCATCAGAGACAAATACAAAGACTTGACTGGGGAAGTTGAGGTAAGGAATTACCTGGAATTCAAGTAAATTGGCGATGGCTTTCATCAGTGTGATATTAAGAGTGTTCTGTATCGCAGCTCTTTGGGACTTTAGCTATTTGAATTTAGGGTATGATTCTAAGATGGCATCTGAGTAAGGTTAGATGTTTTAACTGGAAACTGCTCATAAAGGAGGTTTCTTCTTTCCTGTCTAAAGTCTTGTGAAGTGGGAAAAAAATGCTATTGTCTGAAAGTCAGTCGGAATCACTTGACCTTGCAGTCTGAGCTTGTAACTGGAAATTAGTTATGACACAAATCTAATCCCAGCTTTGGCACTGAGACCATTGGCTTTGGGAAATGGCTTAACTTTTTTGGCTGTGTGGTAGTTCTTTCTCTTGCTCATCTTGAGAATAGATGGTAAAAGGACTCATTAAATTCTGCTAATCCCTATTTCTAGAACAGCAGACCTGTAACAAATGTGTCAGGAGTAGGTACGTGTAATGCAAACTTTTTACCCATTCATATATGTTCTTCCTTTTGAAACCAGTTCTAACTCCCAGAAATCAAATTGTAGAGTTCAGGTGCAAAGAGAATATTTAAAGAATGGGGGGGAAATTAGGAATAGGTATGTTACAAGTTTACTTGCTAATCTGCAAATAGTCTCTTAAAATACCTGTCTCTACTGTATGTCTGTTGTGATAGGAGAAAGGGAAATGTGGGTAGGAACGAGATTCAGACTGCCCTTTTCTTTCAAATAGGAAAGTGAGAGGTATGCATATGAATGGCAAAGATGCTTGGAGAGTGCCCTGCAAGTAAGTATATAGTCTCCTCCAAAACCTTTTCCTCCTTCTGTAGGTGCCACCTCATTCAGTGTTTAAGACCATCTAGGCATAGAAAGGGTGTGAATCGGCCCAAGCGGATTACAATTTTTAAGCCAAAAGCTGTCACGCAGCAGAAGTGTTACCTCCTCAGTTAAAGATCCTATGCTAATCTCCCTGTCATTGGTGATTAGGTTGGCTTTTGCCTAAATTTGCCAGTTCACGAGTTAATTTGGTGTTCCTGTGTTTTGGGTGCCCAGTAAGGCATGTTGTTCGGGGCACTGATCCCAGCATCTGGCTCTTCAGCACTTCTTGAGAAACAGGCTTGTTTAATGTGCTGTGCGGAGGGGCCAGTCATTTTCTGGTGACGGCTGGCAGATGTTTCACAGCCAGATTACTTTTCCTTAAAATTTCTTCTTTGCATTTGAGTATTAGAGAGCCAGAACTGTGAATGCTATTATTAAACTAGATAGCAATGCATGCATACTCTTAAAACTATTATTTTGGTAATGAAAATATTTGGGGGAATACATTAAGGTTTTAAATGTTCATACTTTTCCCCTGATCTACTTATAGTTACAGCATGAATATACAAAACCATGTGATGGAGTACGGCAATTATTTCTTATTTAATTTGCCTCCTTTTTTGTGTAACAGTTTCTACTGGGGACAATCGCGTTTGTAATAATTATTTTAAGGTAGATAACACCATCATTTTATGAAATTCATTTCCACCAGGTCATAAAGAAAGCAAATGATACCTTAAATGGAATAAGTAGTTCATCCGTTTGCACTGAAGTTATCCAGTCTGCTCAAGGCATGGAATATTTACTAGGTATGTTTTCATTTACCGTGTCTTACATTGAAAGTTCTCCTCTGAAGAACAGTAGTATATAATCACTCTTTCTAAAATGGTATCATTTTTTAGCTTAATCTTTGCCTGCACCGAAATAATGAACAACTCTTCTGCTAAATAAATGTAACTACTACCTTGGAATAACCGTCCATGGCCACCTTTTGCGTGCCATGCCTGTTTTGTGCAGCTTCTGCGTTAAAAGTTTCAGGAACCTGTGCTTGCAGTGAATTCTCTGCAGTCCTCCGCTGTGTTTTATATCAACAGGGGTTGTCGAAGTCTACAGAGTAACCAAGAGAGTTGAACTGGGTATCAAAGCAACTGCTGTTTGCAGTGAGAAACTCCAGCAGCTGCTGAAGGATATTGATAAAGTGTGGAACAACCTAATAAGCTTCATGTCACTTGCTGCTTTAACGGTAAGACCAAAAATAAGCTATGTCTTTACTAAAAGAAATGTCATAATTATATGCAAAGTGATTTCACGGGGTGTCCTAACTTTACAGTTTGTGTTTTTCTCTTGCAAAATGGAAATGCACTTATTTGTGAAATCCAGTTTAAAGCTCTCTGTAAGAAAACCATTATTTATGTACAAACGTGATGTTATCTCACTTAGTGTCTTAATGATTTAGATGATATCCTGTGTGTCTGTGGACCTCTCCAATAAGGGACGTTTAATAAAATTTAAATAAGCCACTTTACGAAACCAGAATAGGGTGGACATATCTTGTCTTTGTAATATCCCTGCAATTAGTTTTAACGCTCACAATAGAGGAGCACACAGTGTAGCAACACAGGAATAACTAAACTGTTTTCCTTTCTCTCTGCATTTGGAAATGCCTAAGTTTGTTTTGGTTCCTGCTACAGACTAAATAGCTTTTCCTCCTCTGAATAGAACTGCCAGAAAAAGCTCAATTGCTCTGAGACAGTCTGGTAGGAGCTGAGAGCTTTCTACATAACTGGGCGAGCGTTGCAAGGAGAGATGGTGAGGGGCTGCCTGAGGGGTGGCCTTTAAGAGAAGGAGCATCCCATGGGAAGGGTCTGCAAAGGAACTGGGAAAAAGAGGGGCACGTTGGGGCTGGGTACAGAATACACACAATTAGAAGGCAAGAAAATCACTTTGCCATTAAATATCTTGCACTTTTTTGTATATGTATGTTGCAGGAAATACAACGTGCAAAATGACTGACTTTAAGCACAGCAAAGCTCATATTTTTAGGGAATCATCTGTCTGTAGGCGCTTGATATCGTCTTGCATAATGGATCCCTTTAACTCAGTATATACCTAAGCAGTCTTTAACTCTTAATATCAGTACATGGCAGCAAGCACCAATAAGCAGATCATTACCATGGCTATATTTTCAGTGAACATTTTAATTTGTGGCTTCCTTCATGCGATGCAACTATGGCCACTAAAGATTTTTGCTCCCCAATAAACACTTGTTTATAAGAAGTAAGGCCCAGAGTACCTGGTTTCTGCTTGCAATAGCCATCTTCAACTCACTGTCATTCCCTGCAAAGCAGGTATTATAGATGATCAGTCCCTTTTTACCCACCTTTTACACATTTTAAACCTCTCCAGTACAAACAGTGGTGGCAAGCAGGTATTTTTGGCAATGGCCTGTGTCGCACAAAGCCTGTCATAATATGAAATTTATACTTTCAATATTTTACTGCTTGGCAGATGAAGTTGATAAACTGGGATTCATCTGTTTGAACTCTGGCATTGTTGAGAGTAACAATCTAAAAAGCTATCGGGATCCTCTCCTGCTTTAAGCAAGTGGATTAAAATTTAGTTCTTAAAGTGCTTTTCCTTGGAAGATTACAGGGATTACCTTGAAGTCCAAAGCTCGGCCACGTGTTCTCCGAGCTGCAGCGGCTCCGGGCTGGTAGCGGTCCTGCTAAATTTTAAGCCTACTAGGAGCTGTGAATAATGACTTCTCCTACACACACGGTACCTCTGAAGTTATCTAAGAGACAGGGACTCCTGCCTCCTGTAGCTCTCAAAATCATCCCTTTTTGTTTCTCTTCTCCGCCTGGGTCACTGGAAGGTGTGGAACCATGCCTTCTTCCCCCGGTGTTGCAGTCACGTATCCCAAATGATGCAGAAGTGCCAATTAAGCAGAGAGAAATATTCTAGCTCAGAGGCATGTGCTTGGAAAGGTTAATTTTATCTTTTAAGGGATTTTGTTACAAGGTAATTTTATGCACAGGCTTGTGGTTTTTCACTGCAAATTACAGGATGACCTTCTCATTTGCTTCACTCATGCATTCGGTAAACAAATATTAGAGTGCCTTTATTAATTTGATTGATCTACTTAAAGATTAAAGGGCTTTTTTTTCAGGATTCCAATTATTCTCCAGCCATTCGGCGGGGGAGCGTGATCAGCATACCTAGAGTATGGATTAAGAGTACACGTGTTCCATGATCACACCATTTTTTTTTAAACTTGCATTTCTAGTCGTTGTTTTTATTTGCACTACTATCTTCAGGCAAAACTTCCACAGTTTTATACCAACCTCATGCAAAGTTTTAAATTATAATTTATCTTGTGGCTGAAATGTAAGACTATGTACTGGAAAAATGACTATATTGATTTATTACTTATTTGCAGGCTTATTCTCCCATCCTTTGCCTCTCTTTAACCTGAGCTTCTGTATGGCTGGGGACCTTAATTCTTCTATGGTTTGGTTAACCTTAATATCCCATTTTGTACTGCTGTGCCGTATTCTAGCTTCAGAAAAACCTTCAGAAAGAATAACAACTGCCCTTTTTTGATCAGGCAATAATGGGGAATTCCGGACAATAACCACTGATACAGACGCCACTTCAGATGTTAACTAGCGAAAGCTGTGCTGGCCGATGGCTGGTTTCCTTGCAGCTGCACAAATAGTTGTTGCATACCACTGTTTATCTCCGTCCAGTTCTTAATACGCTGCAGTTGAAATGTAGCAGCCGCCGCCTGGGCTCTTTCCTCAGAAGTTTCTTCCTCTTTTGATGTGGGAACGTGGAACTTAAGAATTCTTTCCTTTATAGTCTAACCCTTTTTCAAGAGCTTGAGTGTTATAAATTAATGCCGATGGAGATTGCATAGCAGGATTGCAAATACATACTAATGGCTTTGATTGAGTCACGCATCAGCTTACAAGAAAATGGAGGATGTCATCCCTGCCATGTTGCCGGTGTGATACCATGGCTCTCGGTAGCAACCAGATCGATAATTTTTATCATGATGTCTGAAACTTTTTCAGTCACTGAAAATGCCTAAATTTTATTGTCTCGTTTCTTTAGCCAGATGAAAACTCACTGGATTTCTCCTCTTGTATGCTGCGTCCAGGGATTAAAAATGCCCAAGATCTTGCCTGTGGAGTGTGCCTCCTAAACGTGGATTCAAGAAGTAAAGTAAGTATAATGGCCCCTGCTGTTTAAACTCATTTTTACTTTACAGTTTAGACTTTCATTTGGGCCTTGGGTCTATTTAAAAAAAATTCATGGCTGTAATTTGTCACTGGACGTGGCAAAGGCAAAAGCTGACGTATAGATGGGACTCAAATAGTCCATGTCCTATGTTCATTGGGCTTTGGGTATGACAGAGATGTGGATAAAGGGTTGAGTTAAATTGTTCATAATGGGGAAGAAACTGGGATACTAAGACTTTAAAAGTACATACGTATAACTTTTAATGACTTTTCTTTATGAAATGCATCTCTGAGGATCACCAGGAGGGGACTATTGCAATTAGCAGAGCTGGGAGGGAATCCCAGGATACGTACAGAGTAATGCCAACCACTTAACGTATATCGGCAGTTTTGCTGACTTTTTGGTTTCAACGTTATTTCAGAAAGAAGAGAAACCTGTGGAAGAGCTTCCTAGAAAAGTATGAATCTGTAAAAAGCATATTCTTTATAGATCATTCTTAGTTGAGTGTGGAAGGCTGAACTGCTAACTGGCCTTCAGCTGTCATTCTCAATTGTACCAATCATGAATCCTTTTCTTCTAGTCATTTTTTGTGACCGTAACACTTGATCTGATCAACTAACATGCTCTAGAGCCTCCCCTTTGTCTTGTCTGCATGCCTGTATCTTGTGAATAGCTTTCTGGTTTTGTGCTACTTCTGTTGTGTTGTAGAAAATTCACTGCAGTGAGTTTCTGAATTTGTAGCTGCCTGTGTGTCTGTTGCAGAAGGGGGGGAACTGTAGGGGTGTTTTTTGCTACAAATATTGACTTTTGTCTATATGTAGTAGGCAATGGCATTTTTAGAAATCTCTGCAGGAAATCCAGGGTGTGGGGAACAGGTTTAGAATATTTTTTTAAATAGGTAGCTGTGAAGCATTGGAAAATATCTCCTAGCAACAAACATCGAGATGTTTGAAGCTTGTTCATGGCTTCACACACTCTGTTCAGAAGCTCCTATTGTAAAGCAGATTCAATTAACAGAAGAAAGTAGATCAAATTCAGCCTGAAATAACACTAATATCAAGAATTGCACCTGCCTAAATCACAGCAAAATTTGACCAAGTGAAATAAATGCAGTAGCTAGCTACTGGCTGGCAGAGCAAGCATTTATCTGGCATGGGTGCGCAGCAGTAGAAGATGCATGAAGCGAGGTGCGTTAGTTGCCAGGTGTCAGATCAGGCAGCGGGCTAATCCGGTGGCTCCCGTAATACAGGGCGTGACAGGCAAAGGATGCATCAGGTGGGACGGCTGGAGGTTTTGTCCACCTGCAAACACTTTGCAGACTAAAATAAAATATTGTTTATTGGGTGGTCTGGTCCGAATGAGAGGGTCCTACCATGCCGTGCCATTCTGGGCTGATACCTGTGCAGTATCCATTTTCCACTCTAGTTTCTAGATCCTGGAGTAGATGAGACTGTCACACTTGTTTCTATTCTTGTTATTTTAGGCCTTTAATTCGGAAACAGATAACTTTAAGCTGGCGTATGGAGGGCACCAATACCATGCAAGCTGTGCAAATTTCTGGATCAACTGTGTGGAGCCAAAACCTCCAGGTCTCATTTTGCCAGACCTGCTCTGAAAGCAGTTGCACTGAAGATGGAGTATGGGGTCTAATAACGCAGGACACTTGGGGTAAATGGTGTGATAGGAAAGGCTTGAGGTGTGGTTAGTGTTTGACATGTTTCTGTTTGATTTTTGTACCACAACGAGTTAAAGCCACTGTCACGTACAAATTGCTCATGAAGAATTTCACTTGAAATGGCCAGGGTTTCAGAAATAACCAGAAAAAAAATGTAGTGTGGCAAAAAATGCGGCATTTCAGTCTTTCTCAAGATGAAAGCGGGTTAGTCTTCGTAAAAAGCAGTCTGCTAACCAAGTGCATAAACCTCTGAGAGAGGCCAGTACCTAGCTTCCAAGAAAAACTGAAATGTTAGATGGATTTGCATAAAGTCACCACTTAAATACTTGAAGTATGTATTTGCAAACAAATCTTTTCTTTAATGTTTTTGGTATATGGACCATGATGTATTTTCTTTAAATATTTGCTGCTATAATATTACAATGCATACAATGCACGAGTCACAGTAACTTTCGAGGCAAAATGAATTATTGACTTAGAAGGAATGAGGTTGCGGGGAGCCATTGTATATTTATATTTCCACTGTTCTGTATTGTAAATTATACTGTATTCACATGCATAACTGGTTAGTACTGGGGGATAAGGACTTGAAAAAATTGTTGAAATTTTCCCTATAATATCTGGATTCTTTAGTACAAGCAGCTGGATTTTAAAGCTTGTAGTCTTTGCTACTCTGTTGTAAATACAAACTCCTTCCTTGGACTTGTCCTGAACTGCATTTGTTACGTTTCACCTGGCCCTTTGGTAGTCGTGTGGCTGCATCCCTGTCAAAAATTGAACTCCACTGATACAGAGCGTCTGCTCCTGTAGATATATATTTTACCTTTTCTGTACGTTAATATGCTTTTCTTGATGGGATGCCTGCGTGTAACTTGTGCGGTCGAGTGCTCTCTGTAGGAACGTGTTTCTCTGGCTCGGAACCGGCAGCACAAGATGGCCCTTAGCTCCTGCTACAGGCGGGGGTGATGTAAGCCTGAAAGTTGCTCCTCTCAAGCAAGCTGTTTTTTGAAGCAGGCTATCGCACACCTGCCGATTCCCTGCTTGTGGTAGGTACACCTATCGGGACAGAAGGAGGTTGGTATAACAGACGATCACAAAATATTACCTGTGCATCCAAAGTACCTGATTCTCTCTTCAGATGCAATATCCAGACGACAGCGCAATCAGCTTCAGCGCTAGTGACAGAATTTTAAACCTAGTGGGAGCTTCATGGCATTACTATACGAGCCGTATCGCTATACAGGCTGCAGTGAATGAAGAGGGGTGTGTATCCGTCGGGTACAACTTGTTTCTTAATTCTTTATTTTCTCAGATCTCTAGAAAATCTCCCTCCTCTCCAAAAGATATCAACAGCTTTTCCAAGTTAATCTTGCCTCCGTTATGAGTAGCTGATATTGACCAGTGGTTATTTGCTGAAAGAGGAATTACAATGAGGAAAAATGATGCTTCATATTAAAAAAAAAAAAAAAAGGCTCAGTTATACTAAACTATTAATTATACCAAATGAAACAGTCTTGGCTCATAGGAGTACTAGGTGTCTGGCCCCTTATTTACACAAATTAAAATTAGTCTTCCTGCTGCCTGAAATTAGCTCATTCATAAAAAAAGCGACTTGTGCCTCCAGTCGCAAGCTCAAGCTAATCAAGTGGCAGATTTTCAGTAGCGTGACAGTGACTGCCTGCCTTCTGTTGCCCAGTAATTAGCAAAAAAAGGGCCATCAGTCATTGCTCGCTATTTCATTTCTCAGGTGTGAAATAGTTGCAGCAGCCAGCACCATAGCTTTTGACCACATACGTTGTTTTCCATCGTCGTGAGGGGCTGCCGCATACGTCCCCAGTGCAAGCATTCCTGTTGGGGTCTACGCCGCGCAGTAAGCCAGCGCTCGCTTTCGCGTGCTGAATTACAGCAGCGCTTCAGCGTTGCCTGACTTGAAGCAAATGCCTCGTCTTGCTGCTAGCAAGGGGACTTCTCAAGTGGTTTTGAGTGTCTGCCTGACGCAAAGGCTGTTGCTTATGAAACGCTATATTGGGAAAAGGGAGTTTACTGTTAGCGTGGGTTTCCACCACAGTTCCTGAACACTTAGCTAGGTAGGATTTTTTTTCTAATTAAAAGAGAATGCCACAAATAAAAGAGGCTACAATGTGAAACTTACAGCAACGAGTATTTCAAATACAGTACTAGCTATACTGTCATAAAAGCATTTTTCAGTGATGGTTTTTTTGTACTTGTTAATGTACTCCTTAAGCAAGTAAGTCCCCTCTCTGAGAGGTACCCAGCGTCTCTTTTGGCCCATAAAAATACGGAATTGACATTCACGATTATAATTGCAGCAGAGCTTACTGAAGTATGACACTACTGCTCGCTTGCTCCCTACAGAAGGAAAGCAGCAGGCAATATTACTGCGTTCGTGGCAAGCAGAAAGCGTTCTTCTGAACCGAACACCTTTACGTCATGGGAATATACCAAATGTTTTCCATGTAGATACCCTTGATAAAGGCATTGCACAATGAGGATCATCTCACACATCCTAGTCGTTAAAATGACTCACTGTTGCATTCAGCGTCTTCTCAGATATTACGCTGCCAGCCAAAGCCCGGTGTCCTTGCAATCTGTATCCAAGGTTACAGTATTTTCTACAGTGCATTGTAACAGACCACGTTCCCCTGCTTCCTTTGCATACAGGCTAATGGACGCGCTGCCTTTTGCTTTGGTTCGGTTGAATTTTATAAACGTAACTCCTTTTTCTGCATGTATTCTTTCACTAGAAAAAAGTGAGCAATGTGGTTTTCTTTTTTTTTTTTTCCTTTTTTTTTAAAGTATGTGTTCTCTGGAGCTGCCTTGGGGTTACCTATGGAAAGTGATTTTTCTATATATTTGTGTATATTTGGAATTTTAACAGATTATTTGCTCGGTTATTTAATGTATATATCACTTTGCCTGGTTGCATTCCTGATGCTTCAGTGCTGTCTTCGTGTGTTGCAGTTTTTCCTTGGTGGCAGGAGTGCTGGGGAGCCAAGAGACTGCTCCAGCCTCTTCCCCTGCCCGTCCGCGGCCGTGGTTGGGTCTGAGTTGCCTCCCCGGGCTCGCCGACCCGCGCTGGCTGTAGCCGCTTGGAGGTTGGTTGTGGCACGGGAATTGGTAGGTTCTGCACTTGACCCTTCGCTGACTTTTCCACTCTGGCAGCAGCTTCTCTTCACCTGGGTTGGTTTTGAGCAGCTCCTTCCCTGAAAATCACGCAGTAGATAAGCGAAGCGATAGTGAAGTTCGACCTAAGGTTGAGAAGAAGCTCCTGAAAACCCAAGGAATGCTCCGATTTCTAGTTAGCCACATATCAGACGAATTAAACTTGAAACAAAACCTGCCTTTTCAATAAAAGCTGCTCTTGTACAAACTACTTTTTCTGAAAGATTTTTTTCGCTCTCCGGGCCTGTATTTAATTCCAATTCTCAATATTAAAATACAAATGTCATAATTTTATGAAGAAAAGCGGTCAGAAACCTTCTCTTTATATCGTGACTCTTTTTTCTTCCTTCTGGGTGCATGTTATTTGTCTTCTAGAAGCGGTTTTGCGATGAGTAGTTGGAGCTGTTTCGGTTTGTGCTACGCTGGAGTCACTGCTGATATTTTAAATCCAATAAGTGTTATTAATTGACTTTAGTACATTGTTTACTCCCTTAATTCTTGCAATGCTTTATAAATCCTTTGTTGAGATTCAAACCTCGTTTTCAATAAAGAGCTCATTTCATATCTGACCAACCTGCAAAGTGGCTTGTTCTAGGATGCGGCCAGTAAAAAACGTCGCTTTTGCCGCCGGCTGGTAGCCAAAGGCTGTCACCTCTGGCAGGAGCTCGGCGGGCGCTGGCCTGGGGGGCTCCTCCGCAGAAATACGTGGGCAGGGGGGAATCATCCCGTGACTCGGGAGAAGCCTTGAAAGGTTGAAAAAAAGGGCCTCAAACATAACGAAGCTGTGTAAGTGAAACCTCCTTTGTGGCTGGTATTTGAACGATGTCTCGGTGAATAACATATAAACTATCCTGCAAGCGCTTCAGACAGCGTCCATTTGGAAAAGCCCCTGGGGAGCGGGAAGGGTGATCTTCCCCTCAGACCCAGCTGGTGTGCTCACAGCAATCCGGAGTGACGCTGTGCCCCTGGCTCTGCTTCGGTTTCTATAGATTTGAGGATGTGTGGAAAACTGGGTTTTGAGGGGAGGGAAACCCGACGCTCGTGTAAAATATCTTCTCCTAGAATGCACACAAGAGGAACTTGTGCAAAGAAATACCTACGAGTATTAATGCCATTGTACTGCTCCATCATATAGTCTCTAGTGGGTATTTCAGGTGAATTCTTTATTTCATCATGTGCTTTATTAGGTAATTACATTTTTTTATAGGTCTAACTTTCCTTTTTGTTTAAAAGTCAGTCTTGATGCTTTCTTGGCTGAACATTAGCATCTTCCCCTCCCCTAGGTACCAGGGCAGTCTGTGTATGCAGTATATATAATTATTCACAATGGAGAATTTTTACCTTCCAGTTTTGATATAGAAAATACTGTTAAGTTATACGTAGCCCATTTTTTAGGTGAAGTTTAATTTTGAAAGCAGATTTCAGGTTTTGGTATTTTTTTCCCCTTTGAAATGTCATGCTTTCAGAATGTCTCCAGACCAATGATTAAGTCTTGATTTTTAATCGCTAGTTCCTTTCCTTACTTACTATTTCCCTAGTGCGGTTTAACTCATGATGAAAATAGTGATGAGTGTATTTTTTTAAATGGCTAGTCAGCCTCCTCTGTCTGCTTGTTTGTCACCGAAACCGGGGCCAAGGGACGCAACCGTGAAACCTGAACTGCACGCAGCCGGTGGCAAAACTCCCTTTTATTTCAGCGGGCCAAGACTTGATTCTTGCTCCTCTGCAAAAGCAGGAGGCGGCCTCCCTCTGCCAGCGCGGGACTGCGCTTTGTACTCGTGGTACCGAAGGACACCGAGATCCGTGCGGTGATTTTGTTGGAAAAAATGGTGTTGAAGTATTTGGGGGGGGTTATGTGCGGTTTTGTGTAAGCGCATCCTGATGACGGATAAAAGAAGGGTTTGTGGGGGGAACGGGCTATGTAAAAGCCCGTACAGGATAAGTCGTTTGGGCTTTGGATGCCCCTGAGGGTGCGCGGTCTCCTTCTGCAGCGCCGTCTCCACGGGCAGGTTTGGCGGGAACGCGGTGCGTTGAACCCGTGGCCAGTCCTGGCTGCCGTGCCCAAAGGGGCGCAGAGCGCGCCCGTGTGCCGCCGGGCCCCCCCAGGTGGCCTTGGGCCTAATTTAAAGTAGTGAATGCCTAGAGCTGGCCTCGCTGGCCCGCTAACTGGAGCCTAGGAATTACGAGCACCGTTTCCTTCCCCCGGGGAGTAACTTTAAGCAAGTGGCATTTGCCCAGCCTGGTAAAACTCTTGTCTCTGCAGTAAATGTGAAACCTGACTCCTGGGTCGGAGCTGATCGAAGCCTCTGTATCAAACTCACTCTGATCTAGCCTTTTATTCCAACCAGGTCTGGTTTTACCCCTGATCCAAATGAGGTTGAGGCCATTGGGGCAGTTTTGTACCGGTGAGAACTGTATTTCAGCCCCAGTGGCTTTTAGTCTGTGGAAACCAGAAACCCACTTGTGCTGCAATCCCCACGCAGCATGGTTCAGCTTGGAGAAACCCTTTGACCCTGTCTACTGTTCCTCAAAACCTCAGCCGTTCAGCTAGGGCTTCGGAAGATAAAAATTTTGAGGTAGCCCAATTAATTGCCTGGCTTTTGTGATGAGGACCGGGAACTGCGGGACACCTGGATGGATTGGACACTGATGAGCCAAGCGATGGGAACAGATCGCAGTGTTTTTCTCAAGACTGAGGTCCGGATTTGTTTCAAGCCACTGCTCGGTATTACACCGTGTTCTCGCTGTTACTTGAGATGCATTAGGACAGTTCTGAATAGGAAACCAACACATGTTCTTGTTTAATCTTTATTGATTTTTTTTTTTTACAAGTATAGAATCTCATTTAAATCGGATAGCTATCTCGGCATCCAGCAATCTGCATATTCCTCCTTCAGAGATGAAACAGAGGACACAAATGTCTCATCGAGGAACGGACTTGCCTTGCTCTCCTGGTGCTCCAGTTACGCTCTACCGAAACCAGTCCCTTCCCATCCGCAGGGAGGGGAGCGACGCCCAGGAGGCCACGGCTACGCCACGGAGAGGCTTCTCCCACGTCTCAGGTTGGAATCATTCTCGTCACGTACAGAACAAGGCAAAGCCTTCTCCGTAAAGCCATCCTTGTCCGGGAGGTCGAACAGATCGCCATTTTGCGCAGAATAATTCTAGAATGCAACATAACCTTGAGGACATAATGAAGTGATTTAGAAATGGGCTAAGGCAGATCACGACCATACTTAGAGCTAAGTAATCAAGCGGTTTTACCTACTTCCAATTTACTGCTTGATTGAATGTTAGAAAACACAGCCCGGCCCCTCGGGAAGGTGGCCGTGCACACAGTTTCCTAAATGTTTCTTTGGCTGTCCAGTGCAGGGAGGGTTAACCTCTCGCCTCTGTCGTGAGCCACCTTGGGACAAGATCTCGGTTTGCTTTCCACCCACAAAACACACCAGTGTTTTTCAGTAGTGTAAGTGTATTCCAGGAGTATTGCCCTGGCATGGAATGAGTGAAAAAGGATCTTGTATTTACTTGATTTGAATAATTCAAATTTTATTTTACTTGTGGCCGACATGGACTGACTTTGCTTTTTTTTTTTTTTTTTTTTTTTTTTGACTTTTAATACAGATTAAGAGCTGACTAAAGATCTCAAACACTATATACTGAGAGTCACTACAGATGTTAAAGAAAACACCAGCACTAGCACCACAACCCTGCACGCCTGCCTTCCCGGCTCTTGGAAAAACCCACTGCCTCGGAGTAGGACCTCGCTCGCGCTGTGCTAGTGCCGCTCCCTAGCCACTACAGGATTTTGCAAGGAAGCAAACAAGCTATTAACGAAATATCCAGGCTACCGCATCACAAAGCGCACTTTGTTTATTAACTCCGCCAAATGCCTTTTAGGCCTTTCCTCATAGGATACTAATAAACTGACTAAAAAAGGGAGGGAGCCTTTAAGAAAGGGATCAACTTATAAGGAGACCTCATTCTGCTAAATCAGAGAAATGCGGATGGGGGAATCCCTGTAGAGAGAAATGCTTTGAAGGGAATCGTTGGCCTTGCAGGTTAGTGAGGTGAGAATTAGTTGAGGTTCTGCTGTATGGTAAAGAACCAAAGTTGGCTGTAGAAGGAGAAGGGAATGTCTCCAGTCTGGTCGACTCAGAACAGCGCGTCCCTTCTGTTGTGCTTCCTGTCTGCAGTCACATTAAATTCCCCAGTAAGGCATCAGGGGTCTCCTCTCTCTCTCATAAACGTCTGGGATGATGCCATATGGTGTCTGTACCATTTTAACTGTCGTCTTCCCAAAGAGCTTCCTCTCGTAGTCTATCAGTTGCCTCCAGAAGCCCACGTTGGGGCGTATAACGGGGCGTCTCGATTTGACCCAGTTGTATGCCTCAAAGAGGGACACCTTGTGGTACTTCATCAGGTAGGCGATGCAGAGGGTGGCCGACCTGCTCACGCCGGCGGCGCAATGGACTAAGGTGGCCCCGTGCTTCCGCGCCACGCTGTTGATCTTGTCGGCGACGCTGTCGAAGTACAGGGAGATGGGGGCATTGGGCATGTCAGCCAAAGGCACTTTCACGTATTCAAACTGGGGCCAGTTAAAATTGGGAATCTCGATGGTCGCATTGATTATGCAGGTGATTCCCCGGGAGAGGAGCAGGTGCCGGTTGGAGGCGACGCTGCCCCGGCTCAGGTACAGCGAGGGGGTGATTTGGGCGATGCCCCCGAGGGCACCTTCGGAAAGCATTCGTGGAGCCATCAGAGTTCTCGGTAAGGAGTTGTGGCTTCTGGAGGTCATGGAGGATCTTGGCACTCACGCTTCCATTATGGGAAGAGATCCAACGGGATCTTCAGCCAAGGGAAGGATTGTCTGGCCTGGTGGTGCTAGGACGGCAAGAGCTTCCGCCGCTTAGTCACTGCAAAACACAAGCAACGCCACATGAGCGGGGCAGCTGTCCGATGAGACCATGTCTACGCAAGAGAACAGGAAAACCCAACTCACCCTGCTGTGGCCTGGACAAACTCCTACTGGCAACCCTCCGTGGGGTAAGGTGGTTCTGGGTTTGCACAGCACTTATTACCACGGGGCCCCCAGGCACTGCCTGGACAGATATTAACAAAAAAGTCTCCTAGCCCAATTAGCTCCAATTACTCGTCGAGGGTTTGGGCAGCCTACCTGTGGGCCTGGACAGCATTTCACCCGGATTAGCACGTGGAAGATTAGCTACGCCTTTTCCCTGCTCAAAAGCAGCAACTTCACAACTGGCCAGGGTCCAAGGGGACGGTGAGAAACAGCTCACTGGGGCTGGATGCAGATGCCAGCAATTTAGATTACCCTGCCCTCTCCCCAATGCCACCCTTCTCCTTTTTTAGGTGTATGAAAGGCCCCGCCAAAGTACATAAACAGAGGAAAGTTGCTCATTAGAAAAGGCAGTGAGTCACGTCCATCCAGATTGGTAATCGGCTCTCATCTAGGCTGGGGAAGTGTGGAAAGAGTGACCTGGTTATGTCAGAAGCTGAGAGTAAAACCGAAGCAGAGGCTGGGACAAGGGAGGCTCTTTCCCTGCTGCTTTAACGACTGACTAATGCTCTGGAGAAAGACACGCTCTGCAAAGGCTTGGGTTCGCCTGCGTGAGCCGCGCGTTCCCACCTACCGCTGCTGTGGTCCCCAGGAAGGACCCCCGCTTTTATTTCCCCTACTCCTTTAGGACTTCTACGAAGCCAGTGGAGAAGCCACAAGCAAGGGGACGAGCCCTGGGGCACTAATACTTTGTAAGTCCCTTTTAGCTACGCAGTCTCCAGCTGGAGACGTGTGGTGGGAGAGGCTCCGGTCAGCGTCGTGGGCTGGGGAGTCCCTGCTCTGCCCAGGTAGGTCTGAGCCCACCAAAGTGTCACTGGGCTTCGCACGGTGGGGATCGGGGGGATGCTCAGCGCCTTGGGTGAGAGGGCGTCTGTCCCTCCGGCAGTTAATGCGCCGGGTCAGAGAGTCCGCAAAGGGCTGAGAGACCCCAACTGTGGCTCCCCCGGCCCTGACACAACAGTGCAGCCATCTGTCTTGCATCCCGCGCTCCGGGAAACACCGGCAGGTCTCAGCAGCGGCTGGTAATGCTGCCAGCAGATTTTTGGCATGGCTTTGCAGTATGGTAACTTAATGAGCATAACACGGTCTCCTCTGTGGCTTGTTCCCTGCTGGCAGCTACTTGAGCAGCTCCTGCAACTATGGGCCCAAAGTGCCAGCGCTGCAAGAGTTCATGCCCCGACAAGAAGATTTTTGCTGCAGCTGTGAACACTCAGCTTCCCCTGTGGACACCCCCACCGCAGTCACCCAGCTGGAGCAGCAATGAAGAGCATGGTTTTTCAAAGGAATAAAGTCCTTTGAGCAGGGGAAATCCCTGCTTTCAAATAGCTGTTACTCACAACGCAAAAGGATTCGGGCACTTACGCTCAGTAACAAACTGTCCTGCTCCAGATCACCGACTGGCACACGGACGCTGTGGGCTGCTGAAGCTGGGATGTCTCATAGACCGTGTCCAGCGCTGCGCTGGGGAGAGAAGAGAGCAGGGGGTTTACTGGGATCTGTGCTGGACCCAAAGATGATACCAGGCAGACCCCTTCGCTGAGGTAGGTTTAAGCCACCCAGTTTAGGTGTTGTCCAAGAACTGGGAAGGAGGACCACAGCTTCCCTGCCTGCTCCCTGGGGAGAGACAGAGGCCTCAGGAAGGCACTTGCTGCTGACAGTGTAATGTCACCAACTCCTGCCAACACGGCATTCAGAATCGTGTTAGACCCAGAGGAATCTGAGGCTGGCGCAAAAGTCATGACTCAAGAAAAATAAAGTAGTTTAAGTAATTAATTTGCTCTAACGTCTCCTTTAGCAGCCACCAAGACTCTTGCCTAGTCCCAGACAGCTAGTGCAGGTCTGTGTGTCTTTTGACGGTGCCCGAAGCACGCTCCCCTGGGAGACCCTCTGCAAGGGCTGTGCTCCCCGGCCCCGCTCCCTGAGGCACTGCTGGAATTACAGGGGCAAACAGGAGGGGGCAGAGCTGGTGCCGCAGCATCCCGCTCCTGGAAAGCGGAGGACAGGGCAGCATCCCCGTCTTTTATTTCTCCAGCCAGACCAGAAATAACACAAGTCCCCAGACTGCAGGGGAAGCAGCTGCCTGCTGGGAAATGCTGCTGGACCATGGGAGAGGGAGAGTAATGCCTGTCCCCAAAACAGCTCCGAGCAAGGCAGACCCACCCTCGCCCTCCCTGCTTTCATGCAGCTCCTCCGTCGGCCATCTCCGGCACAGCGGGGCCAAGAGCGAGGGGCTGGCAGCTGCTCCGTGTCCGCTCCCTCGGACAGGGGTGTGCAGAGAGAGGGCCAGGGAAAGGGCTTCATTTCCCTGTGCGTGGCCTTAAAAATGACAAAGGAACCTGCATGCTGAGCTCCGGAGCAGGAGGGAAACGGGCTGGCTTAGCTTTGGAGCCAGGGTCGGAGAAGGGAGAGCTGCTGCGTGTGGCGGGTCTCGGTGCTTCGGGACAATGGCTGGCCGGGAAGGCTTTGCACAGTGCCACGGAGAGGCCCGTGCCGGCATGGCCGCAGCGCTGGGCTGCTGGGAGGCAGGGCGGGCTGGGAGGCTCTGGCAGGCGCTGGGGAGCTGAGACAAGCCTGCCAGAGGCCAAACGACAAACCCAAACGGGATTTTTAACGCCCCTCCCTTGAGGGTGGATGGGAAACGTTAGCAGAGGGTGACCTGCAAATGTGCTGCAGGACGGCAGGAGAGGCCGGTGGGTGCTGGCATGGCACCTCGCCCCGCTCACCGGCCAAGGGACTGCTGGTGCCTTGGCACCTCCGGGAGCAGGGCAGCAGCATCCCTGCCTTGCTCCCCAAGACTGGGGCACCCAAATCTCTGCTCCAACAGGGCCCTGACATGCTGCTTGGGCTTGAGCGCGCTCGCCTGCACCGCCTGCTCCTGCTGGCCCCACGTCCACGCTGCTGCACCTGGGCTCCAGCTGCTCCCCAGGGGCGCCCGGAGGGCTCCTTCGGGCGGTTTGGGAGGGGCTTTGCTGCTTTCCATAAAGTGTTTCCTGTTTGCAGGCAGCAACTTATCCAGACATTTGCATGTGACAGGCTGGGCTCGCTCTGCAAACTCTGCTGCCGCTGGGCTGGCAGCAAACTGCCTGCACACCGCATGCAGCCCGCTCCCGAGCAGCCATCCGAGACGGCATCCCATGGCGTCTGAGACAGACGGTCCGTCGGATGAGCAGCTTCCTGCTCCGGGATGCGTTGCTCCCCTGGGAAGAGAGGAGCAGCTCACGGGAGGCACCCGTCTGTCTCACCTCTGCTCGCTGTCAGCAGCAGCGGGGGAACAGGGAGGATTTTGGGGCCAGCTGGGAATGCAGGCAGGTGCCTGCGGTCCCGTGTCCCTGTTTAACTCCACTTCCCTGGGGCTCCAAATGGCTGACACCAGGCAGCACTGCCCCTGCTCAAACCAGAACAGCTCTCGTCCAGAAAGAGTTAATGTTTTAGAGAGGAGTTCATTATATAAGCGAGAGATAAGGCTGCTGTGCTCCGTCAGACCAAATCCCTGGTAGCCGAGGATGCTGCCCGACCGGCCACGGCAGGAGCAGATGCTGGGGGAAAGGTGCTAAGGGAGAGGGGCAGGTGCCAGCGGCCCTTCCCGTGTTTCACAGCTCTCGCAGCGGGAGCTGGCTGGGATGCCACCGACTGCGACATGCTGTCTCAGGCATGTGACAAAGCCGTGGTCCTCCTGCCCACACAAACCAGGCTGAGCAGCTGCTGGCTTGCAGGGAGCCTGAAAATGAAAGGGGCCTCGTCTGCCTCGGATGGCAGAGGCTGCGTGCTGGGTGCGGCGCCTTCGGCTGATGATTAGGAGCTACCACCAGGCTTGGCGGTGTGAATCTTTATCTGTCTGCACCTTCTTGTAACCCTCCTGCCTGGCCCCAGCCAGCTTTGGACAAAGGCTTGCCTGAAGTCTGCTGTTTCGCTCCATTTGAAACTCCATTTGCCTTTCTCAACACACCCGCGTTATCCTGCCGTGTCCCTGCTGTAATCCAACACTGTTGCTCTTCATGCGGTAGTTCCCGTCATTGTGCTGGGGCAGAGAGAGAGGAAAAGAGTGAAAAGCCTCTTCACAGCCGTTGCTGTGTGCAAAAAAAAAACAAAAAAAATAGCTGAAGATCAAGTCAGGCATGCACACAGCCCAGTCCTGGCTGTGCCACCTGCGGTACCTGCAAAGGACAGCGGCAGAGCAGGCCAGCACAGCTGCGAACAGGCTGCTTGCACGGGCACGGGCGCTGCGTCCAGCTGTGCCTCATTCAGCCTCTGCACAGAGACGGGATGAGCTGCACTGATACAGCCAGTTTCCACCATCTCCTGTGGAAAAAAAAAACCCACATCTACTCCCATTTCTTCTTGGTTCGAGTTTCCGAGCAGTTGCATAGGCTGGGGTGGTCACACAAGCCTGCAGTCGGTGTCCTCGGGGTGCTGGAGCCTGGCTCAGCTGGCTCGCCACCGCGTGTCACCCTGCGAAGGGGCCGTGGGCGCTCCCCGGCGCGCTGCGCCCGGGCTGCGAGACGGCGCTGGGAGGTGGCGCGGGCTGTTACGCCGCGGGTCAGAACCGGGGCTGTCTCTAAAGGAGCAGCCGAAGGAGAGGGGATGCGGTTGTCGTTTCCTGCAAAGGGCTGAAATTCCCAGAGGGTGCAGCGTGGTCCTTTGGGCAAAGACTGGCTGGTGGCGGGCTGATAGCAACCAGGTAATCCTGCCATTGCACCCTCGTTTGCTGAGCTGACTCCAATTAATGGGTTAATTAATCTTGTACCAGCCCTGACCCACAGCAAATCCCTTTCTAGACTCTGCCTTGGTTTTCTCCATGCACAGAGACCAGCTGCCACCGCGTGCTCACCCCTGGGCTGCCGGGGAGGGCTGGGACCCCCCGGGGTGGCAGGGGGTCCCTGGGGTCCCTGGCCCTGGTGACACAGGGGCGGGACCAGTGCAGCCTCCTCCCTCCCCGGCAGATTGGTGGGTTCTGCCATTTCCCTCATCTGCATAATCAGGGGTGGGGGAAGCAAGTGGGTAATTACAGCCTGGAGATGACTTTGGTCTTCAAAGCCTCCAGGTCCTTTCCACACAGCTCCCGGCCAGCACCGTCCTTGGGTGCAGGTTTACGGCGAGGGGACGCTTCTCCAGTACCCACCATGGCAGGGACCTCATCCTGCACCCACCGGCTCTCCGCAGACCCGCTGCTCAGGTAAGTCTGGCTGGCTTGTATCGAGCGCTGCGGGTGTTTCTGCTGTACCTGGAGGCTAAGCTGCGTGGTTCATCTGCGGTCGGGTCTGCCGGAGAAGGGGCAGGCGTTTTGCCCGTGGTAGCTGCTCCCATGGCAGGCTGGTGGTGTGTGCCTTCGCAGCGTTCACCAGTTTGACACTGGGTCGTATCCCACCCGGGCTGGATTTCCTGGCGTCAAAGGGGCTCCTCTCCAGGCAAGGAGGTTTCAAAAGCAATACAACAATATCCATGTAATGGTTTGTGTATTGGGTGGTCCGGTCCCTTGGAAAGGTTGCTGCTGGCAATGCTTAAGGCTCTGTTCTTCCAAATCCTGTAATAGCTGGAGTTTGTTTCTCTTGCTTTCATTCCTGGGAATGTAGTCCTGCTAACAAAGGCTGAAATTCCCATAGGAAAGCATTCCTGGTTCCTGGAGCTCCCGAGAAAGGCTTGAAAACACCTCTGAAAGCTCAAAAGACCAATGCAAACAGGCAGATGTTAGTTAAATATGCTGTGATCTCTAGGACAGGAGGGGAGAGCATTGCTTGTTGGTCTTCAGACAATGAGCTGGCAAGTCTGAGCTTCTGCTTTCTTATTCTGGTGCTGCTGGGTGGTTTTCTCTGACTTTTTTTTGGTTTTGACTTTGTTGGGTTTTTTTTAAGGGCTCCTCTGGCTTGAGAGCAGAGGCTGTGACTTGTTTCTGAGGGACTTGAGTAAGACTTGCAGTTGGTGTAGGCCTGTAGGTCAGTACCATGGCAATGTAGCTGGTACCTGGCAGAGGCAGGAGCATCTCCCAGGCCCTTTTTTCCCTAGAAGGGGGGAAATCCCGCAGATGTGCGACTCGGTAGCCAGCTCACCAGGTGGGAAGGGATGGTTGGTCCTGCTCCCAGCTTTGCTGCTGCCCGCTGGGTGCCTCGGCTTTCTGGCAGCCGTTCTGCTCCTCTTGCCCTAACGCTGCCGGGAGGGCTGTGGCTGAGCAGGGCGTCCTCGGAGGGGTGCGGAGGGCAGGGCCCGAGAGGTACTCAGCAGGTTTAGCGCACGGGGCGGACCAGGTGAGTCGCAGGCCCTGCTCTGCTGACAGAGCAAAGGCACCGAAGCCCCTGGTTTTACTCCCAGAGCATCATCTGGGATTCAAAGCAGGTTTGTGGGCTGGGTGTGCAAAATGTCAGTACTGAAGCAAGCCTTATGCCCCTTCCCAGGAGAGGAAAAGTTATTCGTTTTAGAGATGACAAATGCTCTCTAATGCTGCAGTAAAGAGAAGAGTCAATATTGCAGGTGCTGAATGAACGAGCCTGCTCAGGGCTCTTCCTAGCCAGGCTGAACAGCAAATTGCTTCAGAAATGGTCTTGGAGAACAGCATTTAAAATAAATTTCAGCAGAGAGCACGAACTGCAGCCGTTCCCAGGGTCAGGTCTGGCTCGTGCCAAGTCCATGGGAGTTTGAAGTGGGCTTGAGGCCATCAGCAAGCCCACCCCTCCCGGGTGTCAGGGCAGCAACCGCAGCTCACTGCTTGCTCCGCTGGGGTCTTTGCTTTCCTGCCTTTGGCTGTCACGGATGCGCTCCTGGCTGTTAGAGACTCCTCTCGGGCGTGTGGTTCAGAGCCATCAGCACGTCCTCGCGATGGAAGGGATGAGCAATTTGGTTTTGAAGCAGAAAAGAAGGAAGGAGAAGCAGGAGGGGATGGTGGGGTGATTTGGGCTGTGACAGAGGATGCCTTGACTGATCCCTGATTGATTCCTGCTCGCAGCCTGCATTACCCTCCCAGGCGAGCACAGGATGGAAGCTGTCAGATGTTAAATCTAGATAATCATCTGTCTACCCAAAGCTCTGAGCAGGCCTGGCTGCTTGTGCAGCACCCAGCACAACTGTGTCCCCTGCGCTTGCAAGAACACACTGGTAACTTCCCAAAGGTTTCGTGGTGCGTTTCAGGCACGGCTCCCCTTTGCACAAGAAAGTAGCAGGGTATGGCTGCAAAAGGTCCCAGGCTTATCCTTGCTCAACAACCTCAGATCAAACACATTTAGTCCATAAGCACAAAGTCTTGTTTCCCCTGGTGTGGCACTGCCTCCTCCACACACCTGGAATTCAGGCTGCTCCCATGACCCGAGCCAGCTCTCCAGGCTGCAGGGCTGACGAACTCTAATTAGCCTGTCCCAGCCTGCTGTGACGCTGCCTTTGGAGGGGTGACAGCAGACGCTCCTGCGTCACGGCTCGTCTCCCTTCCACGGGCACCGATGGCGCGCCTGGTGCTCTGGGCAGGCCTGGGTTGGCTCGGGTAAGGCCAGGACTTTGCAAGCCTCACCTGGCTGCCTCCTGCGGCCCAGGAGCAGCATCCTCGTTCTTGCGGCCGGTCTGCTCACGCTGCAGGTGCATCGCACCACCGAGCCTTGGCCTGTGACCAGGCTGCTGAGGTTAATACCCTGAGCAAACTTATGAGGGGTTAACAAGCAATTGCAAAATGCACAGGTAGCATGGCAAGCATTTACAGACCACCAGGGCCTGCCTTGCAGCTCGCTGTAAATCAGCCCAACGTGCCCAGCTGATGAGCTCCTAAATGTCTAGCAGTGCTCTACCAGACCCTCGGCCCCTCTGCACTCTGTGAGCCAAAGCCTGGCTCCCTGCTTTGCTATTCTCCAAAGGAGCAGAAAAAATGGGTGGTGAGGTTTTTGGAAGGATCCATCCGAGGATGCCACTTGGCCCATCAGCCAGGGTCCCTGCTGCCTGCTTTCCTGCTGCCTGCGTGCCTCTCCCAGGCAGGGGGAGGCAGCTCCGCGGACTCTTTATGCGTGCTGCCACTATTTCCTCGGCAAGGCAGCAGAGCCTGCCCACGGGCACGTTACGCGCTCCCTGCCACGCAGCCGCCCCCTCCTTGCTGCTGTGGAGTGGGAACAGGCAGGGCTGCTTCCTCTCTGCTTGGCAGCTGGATCCTGCCAGCTGCGAGCAAAACCTCTCGCCACGGGGAGAGCTCCCGGCCGGCGCGCAGGGACGGAGAGAGACGGGGAGCAGGCGCGGGTGCAACCTAGAGCACGCTGATATTTATAAACTCCTGCGTGATACAGCCGCTCTGCTCTGGGGACAAGCTTCCCTCGGCAACCAGCAAGAGGATTTTATGCAAGAAAAACAAACCATCTCTCTTTTTAAAGCCGTGTCTGTTATTCTGGAGCCGCTGGCTCCTGGCCGGCTGTAACGCGCCACGCTCTGCGTGCCAGTCACTTGGAGAGAGCAGCAGGGGCACAGGGCTCATCTGCGGGGCCCCAGTACAAGCCAGTAGTGTGGCCATTTGCATCTTACTTTAAAACTCTGGATGGGTGCATGAAACACTCTTTAAAAAACAGAATTAAGCCTTGAGGAGGCATGAACAGGATCCTACAGTTGTGTGTAGCCTCGGTTCTGTAGTCGGCTGAACACCAAGGGCTGGTTTTGAACCCCAAGTGGAGATATCCTCTCTTCTGAAGCGCTACAGCTTATTTTGGTGCCAGCTGATGGCATCTGGACTGCAGGTGGAGTTTAGAAAAGCTCCCCTGCTCCATCCCCTGTCCCAGTGTGGGTGACCCTGGGGGAACACGGAGGGAGAGGAGCTGGGGCATGGTCAAGGAGCAGACCCACACCTGGTTCTGGCTCCTGGGGTGCTGCAAGATGGAGCCTTGTTTTTCCTGGGGATGTGCCTTGCACAGTCACAGCTGACAGGAGGGACACAATTTCTTCCTTATTAGTTGAGCAAAACACAGGGACCTGGTGTGTTTGCTCGTGTGTGACCTGGGAGCAGGGCTGCTCAGCTCACACCGCGGGGCTTGCCCAGGTCCACGCTGCCAGGGGTTGTGCCTCTGGCTTATGCCGCAGGGCTGCGCACTGGGGCAGCAGCTCTGGGCTCTGCCCCGTCTCTGCCAGCCCACCTCAAAACCCATAAAATTGAAGGCAGCTGCAAATTCACTGCAATATGCCCTGGAAACTGTCCGGTGCTTCCATGCTGGTGCTCACACGGACCTTTTCCAGGGGCACTGCCAGCTGGTGCATGCTCTGAGTGCAGCCCCGCTTCTCCAGGGGGTCTCAAAGCCTGGCACCCCCTGGTAAACCTGACCCGCGACATTCCCCCGCTGGAGGAATCCCCTGCGGGCGGGCAGGGGCTGCCCACGCTTCCCAAGGCCAGGCAGTGTTTCGGCATGGGGCAGTAAAAGCGGGAAGCGAGAGCTGAAGGGAGAGCAGCAAGAAAGCAGGATGGGAATGGGCTGGCCGGCTGCGCCCGGCCGCCTGCCCGCAGCAGCTGTAAGGAATGAGGTCACCTTCTGAGCACATCGATGGGGTTGCTTAGGGTAACAGGAAGGGAGGCCAATTTTAATCAATTAGCTGGAAATCAAGTTTACATGCAGTAGCAAACGCTTCCCTTGTAAGCAGTGCAGGGCCAGCGCCCCTCACCTCCCAGTACGTAGCTCTGGCTGCTTGAGGCTTGGTGAAAATATATTTTGACAGCAGAAGGGACACCGAGCAAATTCAAATTTCCTTTGCGAACTGGGACTCCTGCCCCCATGAGCCGCTGCTCAGCGTCCCCCCAAGGGGAAGGGACCCGCAGCCACCCTCCGCGCTGCGGGGTGGGATGTTGGCAGAGGGGAAAACTAAGTCTCATCAGTCCAGGTACCCCAGCCCGCCTGGCTGTGGGACACAGGGCTGGAGTGAGCACAGCGGCACCTGTTGAGCCTTCCTGCTGGGAAATGAAAACCTGCCTGATTATTATTTTATTTTTTTTTCCTGAAGTGGGGGAGTAGCCGTGTGAGACTAGCCCACGAGCTGTAGTGCTGGCACTAGGGAGTGCTCTGCAGGCACCCCCAGCCCTGCGGTGCCCAGGGAAGGGCGGGCAGTGCGTTTGCCTTCGGGTTTAAGGCTTTATTTCCAAGCAGCTGGGGAGCTGGGGATGCTGTTCAGAGATTTCTTGGCTATTTCCAAATGCCAGAGCCCTATCTGCTAGATGTTCACATTTCTATTTGCATTATGGTTGCTCAGCGTGTCTTTTTTGAAGCGATAAATCGGTGTGTGTGTTGAGAGGGTTGTGTACCTGGAGGAAAAAAAGGAGCTGGGAGAAGCTCCCGCACCCGGTTCAAGGCATTATCCCCACCTTCTAGGGAAAGCCACCCTGGCAGGCAGCCCCTGGAGGGAAGGTCCTGCAGCAGCGGCAGGAAGCCTGGAAGGCTTCTCTGCTGCGCTGGTGAACGGCCTCGTGTAGACGGCCCTTCTGGGGCCAGCGTGTGGTGAGCCGGAGCAAAGCTGCTCCTGGTACCCGCTGCCTTGCCCGGATGCCTCTTCTCCTCTCCTCATTCCTGACTCCTGCCTGGATGCCCAGATGTGGCCGGTTCCCTGGGACAAAGCTGGCAGCGACTCTCAAAGCAGAGGTCTGTTTGAGACTTTCTTGTGTTGGCTTCTGCATGGCTTTCCTCCCTCCCGTAACGTCTGGTTTAGACAGAAGGCTTTCCCCCACACCCTGTACCTTTCTAGCACTAGAGCAGCATGAGCTCTCTGCCTTTCCAGCTCTGAGATTCCAGCTGGGATCAGGTATTGAATTAAGCCATGCAAATTTCAATATTGCCCTGACCAGGAGGGAAGCAGTGCCGGAGCCTGGAGCAGACCCTGCTGAGCAGTGAGGGCTTGGATGAAATCCCTGCGATTTCACCTTTCCTTCTGGAGGAAGGAGGGGACGTGCATGCCCCTGTCCAGGGGGCAGCAAGGACCGGCAGAGCGGCGCGTTCCCACCTTCTAGGCATAAATCGATTAAAACCCGCCGCATTAGCGCTCCCCTCCTGACGTTCACCAGGGTCGCGTTAGCCAAGTCATGGCAGCAGATCTCTGCCGGTGGGCACTGGCACGCGCTCTCCAAACCGGCGACTCGTTTTTCGTTGCTTGCGAACTGGAATGGTACGGAGCCTGTCCCAGCCACGGGAACACGGCACACACCGAGGTGGATGGAGAGACCCAGGGGGAGGAATCCGCTCCCTGCCAAACAGGGACAGCTGATCCGGTGTATCATAAGGGAAAACAGTGTTTGTCAGTGCTAATCCCCCCGCCATGCCTGTGGCAGTGGCATTAGGGATAAACTGAACTTGCAACATGATATTAGGACATCTGTCAATACTCAGAGCTTCAGAATAAAAGACTCATTTGCTGCCCAGTCGAACAGGTTATAATCCTTCCCAATCTCCCTACAGCCAAATGCCACTCATTCATTACTAGTGTTGCTCAAAGCAGCTACTCCGGAGCTGAGTCAAGGGCCGTGCACGCAACCGGTTTGGTTTTGAGGCCAGCCAGCCGCAGGCACGCGCCAGGGTTTGCAGGCACCGGGGTGCCCTGCGAGCCGGGGGTGCCGAGGGCGGCCGGCACCCCGACGGGCGGCAGCCAGGGATGCTGCTCCGCTCCGGCACTGCCGGCAGCGCGGCATGGGCTGAGGCTTGTTTCCACGTCGAGGAAAACACCCAACCTCTGCACTTGGCTATTCTGGTGTAGAGCTGAAACAACTCCCTCTCTCCGGCCGGGCTTGCTCGGGGTTTAACCACCCGCGAGCAGGTTTTCGCCTCGTCCTGTTCTTTTGGGCACCTCCGGGCAGAGCCGCCTCGGTGGCCCACGCCGTCCCAGCGCGGCCAGCACCGTCTCCGGACACGCGGGACCGTCCTGACCCTGGGAAGGACCCCAGCGCGGGCGGCCGGACCGAGGGCCGCATCCAGCCCCTCCGCACCGCGGGGGCTGCTCCGGCCCCACCGGGGCACAGCCCGAGCGGCTCCGCCGCGCGTCGCTACGGGCGGACCCGAGGCCAAGGTGAGGGGCTGGGGCAGCGGCGGGAGGCCGGTGGCCTCCCGGGCAGAGCCGGGGCTGCCCTGCCTCCCGAGGAGGGCACTTTAAAGCGTATCGCACCAGGGCGAGCCGTGAATAACGCAGAAGCAGCCTCGCAGCAGCAGGGGAAGCCGGCGACCACGGCAGCCCCCGGCGACCACGGCAGCCCCCGCCGGCCGGAGCAGCCCTGGCAGGCGGCGCTGGCTGCCGGCCGCGGGCGGGGGCGAGCCCGACCCCGACCCCCGCGCTCCCCTCAGCCCCCGCGGGGCCGGGAGCCCCCTCCTCGCCCACCGCCCCCCTCCCCGGCGGAGGCCCGGGCGGGCGCCTCTCCCGGGGCCCGGCCCTGCTGCCCCCCCCCCCGCGCCCCGCTCGGCGAGGGCCCGGCCCGCTCTCACCATGGCTCCTCCGGCGGCGGCTCCGCGCTCCCTCGCGGCCGTGGCGGGCGGCGGCGGGGCAGGACTTTTATCGGGCGGCAGCCGGGCTCCGTCTCTCGGGCTGCCACCTGACCGCGGCGCTGCCGGGGCCGCCCTCCGCCCGCCGAGCGGCGGTTACCAGGCTACGGCGGGGCCCGGCCCGCCCGGCTCTGCCCCCGGGCGGAGGCAGCTGGCGCCCGGCCCAGCCTTAAAGGCGCCGCTGCCCGGCGGAGCCCGGGGCCGGGGCCGACGTCCCGCGGCGGGTGGGGGGCGACGGAGCTTCCCTCAGCCCGGGCCCTCTCCCCGAGGGTCCTGCGGGGACGTGGCGGGGTCCCTGCGGGGTTATGACAGCGTGTGGGGACGAGTAAAGGTCTCTTTCAACCTAAACAATTCTGTGATTCTAAGTGGGGGTCCCTGGGGGGCTGGGGACGAGTGGGGGTCTCTGGGGGGACATGGCAGGGTCCCCGTGGGGCTGGGGATGTGGCAGGGTCCCTGTGGGGACGTGACAGCGGGTGGGGATCTGGCCAGGTCCATGAAGGGGCACAGTGGGGTCCCTGTTAGGGATGGGACGCGTCGTGTCCCCACGGGGACCCTGCCAGAGCGTGGGGATGTGGTGGGGTCCTTGTGAGGATGGGGACAAGTGGGAGTCCCTTGGGGGACATGGTGGGGTCCCTGTGGGGCTGGGGATGTGGCAGGGTCCCTGTGGGGACATGGTGGGGTCCCTGTGGGGCTGGGGACGAGTGGGGGTCCCGGTGGGGTCCCTGTGGGGCTGGGGATGTGGCAGGGTCCCTGTGGGGACGTGACAGCGGGTGGGGATCTGGCCAGGTCCATGAAGGGGCACAGTGGGGTCCCTGTTAGGGATGGGATGTGTCCTGTCCCCACGGGGACCCTGCCAGTGTGTGTGGGGATGTGGTGGGGTCCCTGTGGGGCTGGGGAGAAGTGAGGGTCCCTGGGGGGACATGGCGGGGTCCCTGTAGGGATGGGGATGTATCAGAGTCCATGAAGGGACATGACAGAGTCCCTGTGGGGATGTGGCAGCATCCCTGCGGGGACATGACAACATGTGGGGATGTGGTGGGGTCCCTGTGGGGACAGGAATGTGGCAGGGTCCATGAAGGGGCATGGCAAGGTCCCTGTTAGGGATGGGACATGTCATGTCCCCATGGGGACCCTGGCAGAGTGTGTGGGGATGAGGTGGGGTCCCTGTGGGGACAAGGTGTGAGGGGGACAGCCCTAGGAGAGGGAGCTGAGCCTGGTATTTGTGGACTCGGGACATCCCCAAGCCACAGCTTCGTCTCTCTCCTCCCTGTGCTGGGAACTGGGGGAGAGGAAGGAGGGTGTCCCGGGGGGCCCCTCGCTCCCTTGGCTCCTTGTGGGTGCCATGCTGGGGGCCAGGCTGGTCCCTTGCCGTCGGCAGGGTAGGCTGAGGTCCCCGCGGAGGGATGGTGTGGGCAGGGGCATCCGCACGGCAAAGGGGAGAGTTTGGCTTCGGCTGGAAACCGCAGGGCTAAGGTGGAAAGGTCTGCTCCCACCCGCCTCCCCTCCATGGCAGGGATGGGATGAGGCTGCCTGGCACCGGGGAGAGGAGGAGGAGGAGGAGGAGGGCAGCCTCCACTTTAACCCCCTGGCTGCTGGAGCAAAGCGTTGCCACCCCAGCCCGCTTTTGTTCGGTTTCTGGTTTTGTTGTCGCACGTTCAGACCAAAATAGCAAAAATCCCTAATAGGAAGCTTCCCCTACCCCAAGCCCTCTGGCTTGTATCTCTCTCCAGCAGGTTTCATGACTCAGCAGCCCAGATGGAGCCATCCCTCACAGCCCTCAGCACCAAATCTGTTTATTGCTCCAGAGGCTGTTTTTCCAAGAGCCTCGCTGCTTTATAACAGCCAGCGCTCTTCCTTAAAACCCTGCCTCTCCAGCGAAGGCTCTCGTCACACTTAGCGCGGAGGTGGGCGAGGAACAAAAATAGACAAATTAAGAAAACCTCAAAAGGCCAAAAAATGAAAATGTAAGGATTTCGGCTCTGCAAGCTCGAGGTTTGCTTTGCCTCCGCGTTGCATCAGCTCTGCTCTGCTCTTCCTCTGCTGCCTTCCTTGGAGCTGCACTGCCAGGGGCAGAGACGAACCCCCGGGCGATCTCAAGTCTACCAAGAAGCTGAGAGATGGGCTGGACCTTGGGGGTGTCTCCTCGGGAGCTGGGCTCGAGGGACCATGCCCTCGGCTCGGGGCTTGGAGCACTTGCAGTGCAAGCCTGGGGTGGGTCGGCCACGGGCAGTGTAGGGAACGATGAGGATGGGTTTTGGGAATGGGTTTCCCTCCCCAAGCATCCAAACCCCTCATTTTCCCCTCCATTTGACTGTCATTAAATGAGAAATAGGCTCTTGCACAGCCCTAGCCGCTCGTCTGGGGTGGTTCTTAACTACTCGCACAACTGTGCACGGATGTTTTTAATGCTGGTGTAACTTGTGCTTTTAACCTTCGCCCTGCCGGTAGCTTTGTGTGTTTTTTAGCGTGGGTTAGAGGATGTAAAGAGGGAAACTTGGGAGGCCTTTGACCCAAGGATGGAGCAAATGCAGCGGGTACCAGAGCTAAAAGGAAATGTCAGCTCCTCCCCGCACTCAGCCCCTGCAAAGGGTTTGCTTGTGGGCGGCTGGGAGCGAGAGCGGGGAAGGGGCGAGCCGGGGCGCTCGGTGGGCAGGCTGGGTGCTGCTGAAAGGCGGGTGTCCTCCACCCCCCCTGCAAAGAGCCATTGCGGCCAGAACGGATGCGCAGAGGGGCCGGTGGGACCAAGAGGGTTTGCTCTTGAGCGCAGGGGAGGTGTCGGGCAGCCAGTGCTTTCTCGGTTGCCTGCTTGCCCTCTGCCCTGGTGTGCGGGGGCCAGCGGTGCCTCCGCGGGACCCCCTGCCCCAGGAAGGCAGCCCGTGCTCCCATCGCGTACTGCCCGGGTTATGCAGGGCAGCAGCAGCTCTCCTGTAAGGCAGACATCGTGCTGTGGGCAGGTTTCCCCCGCTTCCCACAGGAACCTGTGCTTATCTTGGAAGAGATACGAAGACCGTGTTGGGGAAAAGATGCTTGAAGCGGGACCGGACCCTCTCAATTAAACCCCATGGTGCCTTTGGGGGCAATGGCGTTGGAGGGGCTCAAACCCACCTTACCGCAGCCCAGCCTGGCAGATACGCACCGGCCGTGCCCGGGGTGCTGGGGCGAGCACTGCAGGGTGCAGTCCTGGGCACATTCCCGAAGGGTGCGTCTGGCCCGCAGTCCATTAGCTGGTCATTAGGGCTATTAGCTTAATCACCGGGGTGTTTTCCTGCCACGCTCTGTGATCAGCTTGTGATCGGCAGCCGCAGGGTCACGCAGGCCGGCTGAGCGGGGAGCAGATGGCTGCTTTCCGCACGGCCGTGGCACGCGTGTGCAGGGATCCAGCGCCATCCATCCATCCTCTCCAGTTTCCATGGCTACGCCAGAGTTTACTCTTCCCCGCCTTCGGCCTCCTGCACGGGCGTGATGCAAAAAAAGGTCCCCGCATGATGCAAAAAGCCCAGGGATGTGGGACCTCCTGCTTTTTGGTAGCAACAACTGCATCCCAGGGTGGCCAAACCACGGAGCAACAGGCACTGACCGTCCCGGCAGCACTGGTGTCGCAGCCGAACGGCATGTTTATGGTGTTTGGGAGAGCTGTGGCACAGTTTTGGGGTGCTGCCTTCTCCTCCTCTCCTCCCTGATGGTGGCAGGGACCCGGGGGGAGGCAGCGAGTGATCTTCTGGGGATAAATCCAGCTGCGGGGCCATCGGCCGCTTCTTGTTCAATGCGAGGTGACAGCACGGAGCAGAGATCCCCGAGCAGGCGCGCAGGCTATGACTTGTTAACGGGGAAAAACAAAACCTGAGCTTTAGGTCACCGTGTACAATTTAAGTGGCTGAATACTGGTCAGCGGAGGCCTCTCTGGGGACGCAGGGGGATGTCAAAATACAGCAGGATTTTTGATTGTTTTCCAATGACACAAGGAGCAGAGGGGGTAGCGCATCCCAGCCCGTGGGCCAAGTCCCCCTGGGCAGGAGCGGATTTTGGCTCGGGGGCTCCTGGGGCGCAGTCGGCTGCGAGGGTGCGTGACCGTTTCCAAATCCACGGGGTGCTCTGATTCACGGGGCTGGTGGGTGAAGCGGGAAGTGTTTCCACAGCCCAGGTGTGTTGTGCCCAGCTGCGTTCAGCTGTGGGGAGCCACGTGTGCCAGAGGCTTAGTCACCTCCGGGGCAATCCTCGTGCCTCGCCCCGGCATCCCTGCCTGCTCCCAGCTGCCTGGCTGGGCTGCCTGCACCGCACCGAGGAAAGCACCTCAGCCCGTTTTCCCTCTGCTGTCCCACCTGATGGGCTGTAGGTGACCGTAGGCTCTATAGGGTCATGGGGAGCAGCTCCACTATATGTTTGTTGCATTGAGGGGTCCCCTTGTTCCATTGAGCGGCCCCTCGTTAGACAGCAGGGGAGGAGAGATGCTGCGTTGTGCAGGGACCCCATGGTACAGGCTGTGTTTCGGCAGCTCCCTTGGCGAGATGCTGGGCACAGAGGGGTGCTGGGGTGCCGTTTGGTCTCAGGAGGATGGGGTGAGCTTCATCTGGGCGCTCGCTCGCTGAGTCACGGGGCTGTGCAGCCGCGCAAGGGACAGCCATGGCATGCGTGCCTCCGGCCTGGCTGGCGGGTGATGCTCCGCGTCCTTCCCCGACCCCTCTCCCCACGCCCCTGGGAAAGGCTCTGTGGCCGGGTGGGGAAGCGAGGGCTGGTGGACTGACGTGGCCTGGCAGCTCAGCCTCCCCAGAGGTGCTCACTGCTCCTTGCACCTCTCCCACCGCAGCTCCCTCCGTCCCTCCCCATCCCAAACCCATGCATCACTACCCGCCTCCCGGCCAGCCGAGCCGGGGTCTCTGCCCCATCGCAGGGACCTCAGACATCTCCTGGAAGCCCGGCCTGCAGCGTGCTCCTGCAGCGCCTGCCCCGCCAGCACTGCGCAGGGGTGCTCCAACCTCGCGTCCCCATCGCATTTAATGGGAAGGGTTGGGGAGTGCTCGTGCCTGCAGGTGCTGGTTCATGAAACATCGACTTTCCAGACAGGCTTTGCAAAAGAAATGAGATGTTAGTGATTGTATGGAAAACCCAAGGGACGCCAGGTTGCTTTCTCAGGTGCAAAAGGTGATCCTTGCTTGGGGCTGGCGGGGAGCCTGTGCTGAGCAGGCATTGCCTAATTGCTCCCGCGCCATAGAGGCCCAAAACACTGGGCACCCCGCGTGCTCTGAGCTTGTGCTTGACCCCACGTCTGGATTTCTCCTGCTCGTTCCTACTCTATTGCTGTTGGGTCCCCACACGGTCCTGACCCAGCGCTGCCACGGTGTCCCAACACACAGCTGGGATGTGTGGCTCCCCTGCGGAACCACGTTCGGCTCCGTGGGGAGCAGCCAGGCAGGACGGGGGCACGGCAGGACAGGGGCTGCAGGCATTCGTGTGCATGAGGCTGCTGGTGGGTTTGCTCCCTGGCACCCTCCATCAGCTCCAGTCGAAGGGAACGGGATGGAGACGCATGTGCTTTCGCCGTGCCACTGTATGCACTTTCTCCACGCTCGCTAATAAATCTGTGCTGGTTTTTCCCGGACGGTCGCTGAACCAGTTTGTTGGAAGAGCAGAGGAGATTGCTATGGGGCATCGCCAAGTGGTTTGGATTCTTCCCTTTTTCGTGTCGCACCGGCCAGGAGGGCGGCTCTGGTGTTTCTTTAACCACAGCTGAAAAGCTGCTGTTCCAGCACGGTGGTGTTTGTCTCCAAAAGGAGGGTGGTTTAGGTTTCACCAGCCCCACCTGACGGGAATTCGAGCAGGCACTAAAACTAGGGCTTCTTGTGCCTTCCTTATCGGCATTATCTGCTCCGCCGCAGCGGCCGTGGGGAGCGGGGGAGCCTGGTGCTGTGCTGGGGGCGGCGCGAGCCCCCGGGATCTGCTCCAGGCAGCCCCCACCTCCCAGGGCTGAGTCACCAACGGGCCGAGTGCGTTCGCTGCTGGTGTGACGGCAGCTGTGAGACCCAAAAAAAACCCAGCACTGATGCTTTTAATGACAGGCGAATAACACAGCCCCGAAGATTCATACTGCACATACCTCGTGCGACGGCTATTAGTGGTGACTAAGACCGTGCTGGGATGGAGCAGCGACAGCCTCCCCCCATCATCCAAGTCCCGGTGTAATTAATTCTGCAGGTACCTGTATCGGCCCATTAACCCAAACTGGCCGTCTTCCCGCCTGTCCCCAGCCTTGTTCCATATTTAATCTTTCATGTTCACCTGAGTCTCTAATTAAGGCAACTGCAATCCTTAGGTGAGAGCCCGCAGTGTACTAACGAGGTCTGGCGTTCCCGGAACGCCGTGCACGCGAGACCCGCGCAGCAGCCCACCAAAAACACCCCCCAGGCTGATGTTTTTTTCCTTTGTTTTCTCTTTTCTCTTCCCCCCCCCCCCCCCCCCCGTACTAACACTGGTCCCAAAGCAGGGTCTGAAGCAAGGGCCTGTTAGAAGCAAAATTCTCAAAAACGCTGTGTGGGGACTGTCGGTTTTGTTTGTTTTTTTTTTTTACAGCAAAGTCATGACCAGTTAGTTTGAGGTATCTGAAAAGCGCTTTTATGGGGTTTATTTTCCCTGGCAGGAGCAGCCCAGAGAGCTCGTGCCTGGGTGAGGCAGGGCAGCACGGGAACTCCACGTGCCGCTTCCCGAGCACCAGCCCAAGCAGCCGGCAGCTGGCGGAGGAGCCGGCCCGTGGCAGGGGCAGGAGCAGCCGCTGTCCTGCCCCCGACATCCCGCCTGGCTGCCTTCCTTTTCCAGCATCCCAGTTAAAAATAAAACCGCACGCCAAGGCAGTGAATGGGGTTCTGATTTCCCTCGGTTGCTGCGCGGGTCTGGGTGATGGGGAGAGATGCGCGTTGTAAATAGAACAGCATAGCCATGGCAACCCCAACTTTTCATTATTGTTAATTACTTGCACAGTGCCAGAGCCGCGCATGGCGCTTCCCAGCGCGGATAAAGATAGATTCCCCCCTTTCAAAGCCTCTCCAAATGACATCGAGGCGACAGCTAGCTCTTGGGAGGCTGGAGCCGGGTCTGGCAGGCAGCGACGGAGACATTTTGTGAGGAGTCGGAGAGAAGCTGGGATTTAGAGGAGGAGGGACTGGCGTGGCAGAGAGGCAGCCAGGAGCTCGGGGGTGGCTTTTCTCCCAAAAAACACCTTCCTCGTGTGCCAGAAAATGGTTCGGAGGGGCCACAGCAGCATGCACCTGGCTGGGAGGAGGGGGACAAAAGCGACGGGGAGAGGGGCTGCCCTGTGCCTGAGCACTGGCTTTTCTTTGCTCTCTGTTTAATGGTGCCCAAGAGAGCATGGAGGGGAGGAAGCGCCAGCGGCGATTGTCACCGAAGGGGCAGGGATCTGTTGGCGTTGACTTGAGCCCTTCTGCCCTGGAGGAACCTCCTGCAGAAAGCCTGCCCTGTTTAAAAACCAGCACAGCTGAGCTCGTGTCTGAGCGGATGAGCTCGGCCCCAGCTGGCACCGTTTGGGTGGGTTTTGCTTGTCCGTTCATTGGGTTTTATTTTATTGGAAAAGTGGTGTGAAAGTTCTTGGGTGAAGAGGTCCCCAGCAGCCGGTCTGGCCCCAGCCGCTGCCACAAGCGGTTAAGATTTGTACCCAAACCCCCGGTGTTGGTGTGTCTCCGGTGACTGATCGTCCTCGGCAGCGGGACGGCCGTGCCTCGGTGGGGTGTGTGGCCATGGCACCGGCCAGCCCCTGCATGCCTCCCCCGGCCCCTGGTCCCCACCTCACCCCCGAGCCTCGTGCAGCCGCAGACGGAGCTCTTTAACCCGGCAGCCTTTTCCTGACGGGACTTTTCTGGCTTGCTTTCTGCAGCACAACAGTACGTTGTGCGAGAGCCTGGCAATTAAAGGTAACAGGAGCAGCAAAGAGGTGCTGACCCTGGCGCGAGCGTGCTGGAAGCCTCTTACCTTCCCTGCTTGGGAGATGCCCTGTGAAAGGGGAAAATCCTGTTGGTTTTGTTGGTTTGTACATCGATGCTACACAGGGCAAACATCCCAGCCTCGCTTCCCTGCCGCCTCGCGCTCTCCTGCTGACCTTGGAAAAGTCTCTTTTCTCGTTCCCCTCTGGCCAGTTAAAGGATCGCAGTTCTCACCTTTCCAGAAATCTTTTCTCCCTGACATTTTCCAGATGGCCAAATTATTTAGCACTGCCCAAAGCACAGAGCTCGGCAAGAGCTCGGATTTGGGTAGTTGTGTGTTTGGTCACAGCAGGTCACGCTCACGGTCCCGTTTGGGTCCCTTTGGGGCAAAGACGCCACTGAAGTTTGCGGGGTGGGGACGTGGCTGATCCCAGGCTGGTCACAGCGGGCACCGGCGTATTGGGCTCCCCTACTGCTTTTTTGTACAAGTGACGGCACAGGAGACCGGGCAGGAGGAAAGGTAGTTTGGCTGTTTGCTTAATGTTAAAAGACAGCCGAGAAAAACATTCCCAAGGATTTACAGCTTATTTTGTCCCTTCCCTTGGCATTCCCAGTCTATACAGTCTCAATTTCTACAGACTTTAATCTTCAACATGCAGATTATTACTGCTGCTTTTCTTTAAATAGTAATATTTTCTAGGTAATCTAGCGGTCACATCCATATGGCCGTGCTGCAAACTGCTGTGCATTTATCTCCTCTCTCTCATGGCGAGAGGCTGATGGATACAGATACGGGCAGTTGCGTGACCTTTACAGTCTCACTCGGAGTCCAGGAACACGGATATAAGATTGTTTCAAGTAATTTTGATTTTATTACAAACCAAAATACTTCACGTTCAATGGCACCTCAGGTACACAGGATAATTACTCTTGGGGGGAAAAAAAAAAACCCAAACCTAAACACCTTACATAGGTATCAGTATAGTTGTAGCTCAGTCAGACTTTTCCATATGAGATCCCAAACTTGAGAGCACCCGACATCCCACCTGCTTTGGCTGTTGGTTACCTCTGGGACGTTATTTCTGCATTATATGTTAGCAATGGAAGCTGTTTGATAAAGACTTTACTGCCTAGGAAACCATGCCAAGCTGCATCTGGAAAGAACCATCTTCATCATCCAGTTGTATTTTCAAGTACAAATGTTTTGTACTTAAGTCGTACAACAGCTCATCTGATGTAAGGCGGTGTTGCGTGTGCGTAGTAACTTGTTGCACCTCAACGTTGCTTTGTTGGTCAACTGGGTATGTCGCTGCGAACGGGGTAAGCTGAGGGAATAAGGCCCCACGGACAGGCGGGCAGGACGGGCTGGCATGCGTGCTCTGGGCAGTCTGTCGTGCTCTTCGCTTCTTATCTTTTGTGAGAGAACGTCAGGGTACTGAGCGTCTTTTTATTTATGTTCCGAAAGGCTGCTCTGGTTGTAACATCCAGCCTTTCCAACGAGCCGGAGCAGCGAAGACTTAAACTGAGGGATTATATATAACTTCACAACCACAAATCAAGTAGCGAGCAGATGAAGCTTATTGGTTTGTACAGTGCTCTCATGCTGTGATATGTGCTAATATCACATAAAGGTAACAACTGTTGAGGAGCTTCCCTGCAATGTCCTTTCCCATCCTTTATCACAATTAAGTTAAAAAGACTGGACCACTGCAAGCTCTATTTTTATACCCTCGGGCATGTGCTATCTCCTCCGAAAGCTGACACTGTTTTAGGAAGGCGTACAAGAAGGGAGGGGACTGCGTTTCTATACCCCCGTACTCACACAAAGTCAAAGTGTGACTCTCATTACGTGCTGCTCTTCTGTCCTTATTCTGTGTCACCGTCAGAATAAAAGTACTGTCGTTCTCTTTTTAGTTACAAGAGGTGTTAGAAATGAATGCCCATTCACATTTAAGATGAGCTTACATGGCGTATGATTCTTTCCAGCTACGTGGCAGCGTAATTCTGACAACAGCAGTGTTAAACAGCAGAGTCAAAAGGAAACCAGACAAAGAAATGTCAGTATTCATACAATTTAACAAAGCTCCCTACTTGTTTTTACAAAAAGAAGCCCCCAAAGATTTTAAACAAAAGGAAATGTCCTTCATTCAACACTGTTAAAATCTTTCAGCGCTGTCAAAGCGACTTCAAAGCTTCTCCACATCTGTCTGCTCCAGCCAAAGCGCTGATGTCTGTCCTCAGGCTTTCGTGATGTACCCTTCTCTGATAAGGAAGTCATAGATTTTCCTGGTTTTGTTCACATCGATCTTGATGAGTGCTCTAGCCTGCGCTAGTCTCAGGCCTCCTTGTTTGTTACACTCGTTCACTAAAGCAGCTTTATATTCTAAATAGGCTCCAGGGACCAACCTCACCATCTGACAGAGCTGGAAGACAAAAGGTGAAGTTAATAAACAATAACACTTGCCACGCTCTTTCATTCTGTGATTCCTGTTGGGGGAGTAAGATTGTGAATATTTTTCTGAAAACATTTTAAATGTGCTTTTTTGTACAGGGGAGGCATTCAGTAATTGCATTATGAGCTGTTTCGATCCACAGGTAGGAAGGGGAGGAGCTTGCTGGCTGCTGCATTCAAAAACATTCCTGACTAAAAAATAAACTAGGAGGATGAAAGCAAGCTCTCAGCTCACAGGAGCGTAACTATGAGTGTGTCCTGTGTGGGCGTTGTTCTTTACAAACCAAGAGAAGTACACATGCCAAAGAGACTTGCAACCCGCAATTCAGCATGCTGGACGAGAGCCAGGGAGGGCATCTGTCTATTAATCCCCTGCAGACTAAGTCTTTAATACCTTTCTACAAAAGCAGCTACGCACACAACGCCTGCCCCCTCCGGAAGTCTAGGATGGAAACTGCGCAGGGAGGGCATTACGGGTTTGGAAGTTTGGTAAAAGGAATTGCTTTCAAAAGCCCCTGCGCTCTGCTGTTAGGTTGCAATGCTCCTATTTAGCTTCCAACCGCCAGCCGCCTTCTAGAGGGTGCACCGTATTGCTCCAGTGGAGATACTGGCTGCCGCCTCCTTTTAATGAGGAAATGCTTAATGATTGTTCCTCATTGATAGGAAATTGCAGAATTCAGAGAACTCAGACTTTATGTCTCAGCTGACGAGGAAATCAGATTCCCCACATACACTAATGTCCTAGTCACGATTATTTGCATGCTGAATGGAGCCAGAAATGCCATGTTCCATGGCGAATCTGTGATCTGATTTGCAATGCTGCCCTCCCCAGTGAAGGGGAAATGGCTTCCACACAGAGGGAAAAGTCTGAAATACATCTGCGTTTCACATACACTGAAATCTGCCTTGTGGACAATCTAAGGACAGATTATGACTTCTATTAAAAAAAAAAAAAATCTTCTTTTTCAATAGTTTTCCAGTGTTGCCTTTCACTGAATTAGAGGACAGCCCTACGCTGGGCTGCAGAAGAAAGCGAGCCATAAATACACGGCAGGGCCCTTGCTGCCTTGTTCGCCTCTCCTGGGGCTTGCCGCATGGGTTGCAGTCCCGTTTCACTCTGCTCTGTTGATCTTCCCTGCGCCTCTGATTGCTTTAGGTGACTGTGGAAGAGCACTCTGTATGGGACTGCAAAATGCAACACCAAGCTGAACTAACAACCCAGGGCTTAAAGAAAGCCAGATTCCATTCTCTGCCACACGTGCATACAAAAAGCTTGATATATGCACTGTAAAGCAGAAATATGGAAAAAACAGGAAAAGAACAATACACTGTTATTGCCTTCATGGTTCACAGTGTTACAGTGAAAAACCAACCATAACTGGTTGAGGTTTGGCTGTGAGATATCTATAACACAGAAATAGCTCCGCTATTCAGGTTCAGTGATCTGTCCAGTGAAGCCCTTGATGAAATCCTCTGCCAGTTTTAAAATCAATGTTCATTAAGCAAAAAGAACCCTTCTGCTCACCCCGGTCTCACAACGGAGGAAGAGAGGATGTCAGACTCTTGATGTTATAATAGCACGTAACAGCACCTTGGTGTGCTCCACCTTTCTTTGCTAAATAAGCTAATTTGCTGCAGCTATGTTGTACGTATAGTACAGTAACCGAAATAAAGAAGCCAACTGGAAAACCTGAATGATTTTTGTGAGCAGGAAAGAGTAGTCAGGGCATACAGCTGAGGCAATATTCACAGCACCTGAGACAGATGGTGTGAGCACCCCTGCAATGTGAAGATGAAGTTTTATATAGATTATCTTTCCATTCCTTTCCTCACCTCCTTCTCCTTCTCATTAAGTTTCTCTGTCCCTGGGAGACCTGTGAGGTTCAGTGGTGGGGCACTCCGTCTACCTGCAGAGACAAGAAAGGAAAACACTAAAGAACTCTGAGCAGTTTAGCAGTGACTGTTCCTTAGGTGTGTTATCACAGAGGCAATTAGATCCCGTGATGTTAACCCAGTATGATTCAAGTGTTTACAGATGGGGTTATTTAGGGCTTAACACAAAACCTGCACTGATTTGATAAACGGTATGATTTTGCAAGTGACATAGCTAAGCACTGTGAATACTTGCATGAGGACTCTTCTGCTGTTAGCCCTGGCTCACTGGCTTTTAGGAGGAACTGAAAGCTCAGGCATAGCTTTCTGTCAAACCGTCACTGACCATGGTTAAGCTGGGCTGTACCTCCTGACTAAACCGACTCTTCCAGCCGGGGTGAGGGAGGTCAGTGCTGTGTGGAGGGTGTGCCCCGGGTGCGCACAGCGTGCAGGACTAACTCCCGGCAGGTGTGAAACCGGTACCTGGCAAGGATGCTGAGATTATTTATTGGTGTGATTAGCAGCCAATGCCTCTGGCATTACTGACACCTTCATGAAGCAGAGTTTTCCTTAAATGCCTTTAAATATGATGCAGATATTGTAAAGCAAATGCAGTCTGTGGATTTATTTTTGTCTGTTATGATAAACAGTAAGAACTGAAAGAAATATTACAAGGTAGTCTGATAGTTCTCGCTTTCACTATTGTTTATAACTTTGCTGAAATATAACTGGTGCAGCTTAAGCTTTCACGAGGGCTGTCCACTTACAGGTTTGTGTTTGTTTTTCTTTTTTCTAGTAGTATTTTTTTTTTTAAACTTCCAGAGCTCAGAACAAAGCTAGGGTTATTTATTTACATTTTTAGAAAGCCTATTGCCCCTGTGCTGTGGGTTGCATATTTAGCACTATTAGAGGTAGGTGTCTCTATCCCAGGACAAACTTCCCAAATTTGGCAAAGTGATGAGATCTTGGGAAATCTGCAGTTCTGTTTTCCCAAGGACCCTGCTGGCCGCTGCTCCAGACCCTGCCCTGTCCGGGTCCTGCCTCTGGGACTGGGGAGTCTCTCTAGCTCCTTCTCCTGTGCGCCTGTAGGAGACAGATGGGAGCCTGTCTGGGTGAGGGGAGCCTGATCAGAGAGAGAACTGAAGGACTAGAAAGAAGCCGGAGTAGTGAGTCTCTGGTAGGTGTAGAGGAAGTTATTTCCCAGCAGCACTCCCTCTTTCTACAGCCTGGAACGAGCGTGCTATGAGACACGACAGAATTTGGTTTTACTCTTTCAAAAACCTAGGGAATAACACACACACACACAAACTACATTAAAGAAAACATATTAAGGCTGCAAAATCAGGATCTCAAAATCTAGAAGTAAAGTTAAGCAACATTAATTTGCGTTCTTGTATATTCAGTATGATGCAGCCTTTAATTATATAGACACGTGGCAGTTTTTCCGCAGTATCCTTGCCTTATTCAGTATGCAGGATGTTTCCTTAATTACTAACTATATGGTATTTTGTTTGGGTTTTGTTCAACATCTGATATTGGTTGTAAACACTGCATGCTATCTGAGTTCCACAGGCAAAACAATTCATGTTCTTTTGGCCTCTTCTCCCTTATTGACCACTGAACACTTGACAAACAATTAATTTCAGTCTTCATATTAGCCCTTCAGCTGAGGGGATACTGTCCCTATTTCATGGATTCTGGATGCCCAGCCTGAGATACACAATGCTATCTTCTCTCCAAACCACCAGATCTTACCTATCACCAAATATGTTTAAAACATAGTACGTATTGACTTCTGCAATGACTAATTGCTTGGTATTCTGACCCAAATTTCCAGGGCTCCGGGCAGAAATGAGGAAGAACATGTAGACTCTGTGGCCACCTCTGAGAAGTTTGGTTCAAGTGGTTTATTAGCATCCACATAAAAACTGGATGTAAAGGCAGAGCTGGAAGCCAGTTTCCCTGGCAACATTTAACAACCTTATAGTAAAACTTTATCCTAGTCTCACTCATTGCATGCCATCCTGTGACCTCAACAAATGAGGATGGGATTTTATTGAAGTCTTGTTGACGAGGGCCTTGACTGACCCCTGGACCTGTCCTTACCAGGCACTGAAAGAAGTAGGGGTCCTCTTGGTGGAAAAAACCATAACTTGTGATTACAGAATTAAAGAATATAAAAGCATATTCATAGAAAAGGAAAACTGAAGTTGCACAGGCAACCTGTATCATCTCATTCTGTCACTCTGGAGTGCTTGATGCTGCAACCATTGCCTGCTTCTCAGGCAACTGTTTTTTGGTGTTCTGCCCTCCCAAATCTGCTTTCTGTCAGGTTCATATTGCTACGGTATGTGCTATACAGCTTCATTTAAAAAAATGGATTAGCTTTATCTTTTAAAGATAAAATTTTGTTCTCGTGTGAAAATTCTTTTCTTTTTTGCCTTGTTAATGTAGCTTTAGGATGGGTTTTCCATCTGTAGCCAGAAAAACCTAGAAATTCAGCAAAAAACCCTACAGGATTTGCATGTGGAATGAGTTGCAGATTGAGGTAATGTTGACTTGAGCAGTGCTTAACCACGAGGCTTGAGGACTGACGCTTTTGCGCTGAAGCAAAAGAGTCACTCTCCAACAGGCTGTCAGAACGGTATTACTGATGTATGGCTGGCTTTTTATCACAGACCATCATCTAACAGTTACCTGAATTTGAAGGAACTGGTACCGTGGGACTCAGGCCGGAATCACTGAAAAGAAAGGAAATTTTCAAATTGCCTTCATGCTTTTTTAAGAATAACTGCATATATTGGCCCTGAACCTACTTTTTCCCCAACTTCTAGTAATTATACAATTCAGCTGGCATAACCCAGGCCCTGATCTGAAATCAACAGGATTTCTAAATATTTAGCACTCCCAGACTGAAGACCATGTCTGAAACCTGTTTTAAAAAAAAAAGGGGGGGGGGCGGCACACAATAAAAAATTCAGTGGAGACTGACCAGGGAAATTACAAATCATCTGCTCGGACCATGTGGCATACAGGATATACTTCCTTTGCATCGCAGCTTGCTCTTTAAATCAAATGCTTTGTGCAGGGTGACTACACATTAATAATGTTGCTACATCTAAAATCATCCGAAACGTTTCAAGTGTCATCTGTGCCCTCATTAATATCCATAAAGACCTCATTTCCCTCCATGACTGTATTAAGAGCAGTTAAATTCCTGAAATGTAAAATAGAGAAAACTGAGATTTTGAGCCCTTACTAGTCACTTCCCTGTCTGCACTTCAACAAGCACTATTGCTGTTATCCACAGTTTCTTGCCCTTCTGAATTTTGCAGACTGTTCTTACTGTAATAAATTGGGAATGCATTTGTTATTATCAGACAAAAAATGTATTTGATGCACCTGACTGAAGCATAGAAAGAAGAATTTCGGTGAAGATAAATTTCTTCACCGAAAGGGCTGTCAGGCACTGGCCCAGGCTGCCCAGGGCAGTGGTGGAGTCCCCATCCCTGGAGGGATTTAAAAGCCGAGCAGATGTGGTGCTTAGGGACATGGTTTAGTGGTGGGCTTGGCAGTGCTGGGTTAACGGTTGGACTTGATGATCTTAAAGCTCTTTTCCAACCTAAATGATTCTATAGGTATGTAAAATGCAGTCTTACTGTAACCGTACATATCGGCTTGTCGACTGAGCCACTGCTGGCAGGCACTGCTGTCCTGGATGTACTGCAGGACTTCAGAAAGCATAGTGCGCTTTAGGCGTTCCTCATCTCTTGTCTTCTTAAGGTGATCATATGTTCTGGCACCTATGGCAAACAGATACCGCGTTCTTACCAGCTGCCTTGGTCAAAATTTTCAGACTGTTGTTTTTCAACTTTAGGAAGGAAGTGAGAAACTGTTCTCTAGCTCTGGACCAGGCTCTGCTATTCTCCCTCATGACAACTACTTGGCATCAGCAGATATTAGATTCCACCCTGCACCCCTCCCCCCATCGATTTCAGGCCAAAAACAAACAAAAAAGGCTTCCATGATCCAATTCCAGGATAAAATAGGCCATTTCGTTTATGTAGAGGTCTTAGCCCTCTCTCCAGATATCACACTTGTTGATAGTCAGTGAAAGTGTCCACAGATAAAGCACTGGTGACCACTGACTGTGCCACGACACGTTTTTTTTTTTTTTCTGGATCTTTTGCAAAGTGGTGACTAAAGCAGAGCTCTGCTAGACAGCGCGTTCTCCAAGCTGATGGCTCAAACCAGCTTTAAAAAAGCACAGCTGGACTGAGGCATTATTGCTAAAGCCTTGTTCAGTTAAAGAGCTAGGCAGATGCATTTCAATAATAAGTGTCTTTTTATTCAACACATCCTAAATGTTGTAAAATCATCCTTCCACACCTTGATGAATGGGAACGGGCTGAATAATGCATCAGGTACTTACTACAGAAATTGGTGATTCCTGCTGCTCTGTATTCTTGTAGTCGCTTTATTTCCCTTCGCAGCTCAAATTCCACTGGTTTACCCCAACCGTAAGCAGAAGGGAGATCCAAAAAACAAATGTGGGTCAGTGAGGGTGGCAGTGAACTGTGATGTACATTGCTATTTCTTATTTGTCTACGCAGTTCAGCTATGAAGTACACAGAACCACAGACAGGGTTAACCTCTCTGCACAAGTCTCTATCACATCTCAAACTCACTGTGTCCCAACACTCCTTGATCACAGATTTAATCTGGTTTCTAGCATTTGTGGGCTCGGAAAAGTTATTTTATCTTCATGCTTTGACAGTTCCTTTGCCATACCCTGGACAAGGCAAATAACAATAATGTAGGATTTCTGGAAGGCATTTCAATAAGTTTGAAAAACTATTCCATCCAGGCTCCTCATAGCATCTAATATTGTCTTTGAACTATGATTTTCATAACTGGACCTTCCAAAATTTTTCCTTGCAGACAACTCTTTTTTTCTGCAGTCAGTAAGATTAAATACCCATGTTTCTTTTGCTCGGAGATATTTACTGCCTATAGCTTTTATCAGCTGGCTTCCAGGCATTGCTTAGTTTTACAGCGAGCAAGTTTGCTTGTCTCGGATTTGTTTACTCATACTACTCAGGAGATCTGTATAATGTGTGTACTTGACTATCAGGTTAACTTGAGGACTTTGCTGTCACTACAATAGCAAAACTAGGTTCCAGGACTGGCACTTACATGTGGGACTCATGATTTTGCAGGATCATACTTTTGGTATTTCACACAGGGTGTCCTGAAAATACAGTCACAACTATTTAAATGCTTTGTTCCTTCTAATGAGCAACAATTTTCCCAGTTTAAGTCACAGAATTAAGCAGGATGTAATGACTTGTACTGAAATTTGACTAAATGCATGCTATGATTATGCATAAAGACTCAGGATGATTCAGTGATGGAACAATGCCTCTCCCTTTAAGGTAAGGGACATAATGATGGCTGTACTATATAATTATGTACATATATAATAGTTTAACGTGTATCTTTCAAAGAATTCACGATTTGCTGCCAGCTCCCAATCTCTCAATACAGACATAAATTTTAGGGATTTTATTCTTTCAGTGATATAGAGTCCCAGTAAATGAATAGTGGTCTTTTGATAAGAAAATACTACTTCTAACACATGATCAGAATGTTCAGTCAACTGAGAAATCAAACAAAGAACTCAGACACAGTTTAGTGGAAAAAACCCACTTGCTGCTCATTTAATGTATCAAACCACAAACGTATTTGTTTTTCTGAGGTAGGTAGATGGGGGAGGAAGAGAAAAACAACCTCCTGCCCTCCAGGAGTGGTATATATTTAGGAAAGATTGTAGATGACGCAACCCCTCATTATGCCTATTGAAGAACATATATGCTAACATCCTCAAAATACTTACATGCATGGCTTTCAATGAACTTATCATGCTCTACCGGTCCAAGAATTCGTGCAAATCGTCGCATTGTTTCATAAAGGTCTTGAACCTCCTTTGGATATCGCCTTTCCAAAACTAGAGGGGGGAAAAAGTGACGCACCTTATCACTCCTACTGTGAGAAGAAAATAAATTCAGTGGAACCTGAAGTGACCACCAGCCTCTGTGAAGTGCCCAAAGATCCAGATTTGGTACGCTTCTTGGCCATTTTAGTGTCACAACTACAAATTGCTGAGTAAAAAACAATGAAATTATACAGCCATTAAAAATCTAAAAGCATAAAGGATGATGTTTAAATGTTGTTTGATCATTTCTTAGAATAGTGAGCTGCACTTACAAGGCCTAGATTTCACCTTCACCCCTCTCCCTACTCAGTGGAGCCCAAAATGCTTCTGAAGAGCAATTCCAAGGTAATAACTAAACCACTGAGCTGGGAGTAGTTAGAGCCAGCTGGTTGGAAACAGTCGAGGCAGGAAATCTGCTGAATTCAGACCATCTGAACATGGTCCAGTATGAATAAACCACACTGGTGCACTGGAAACAGTGAACATCTGAAGTTTTGCTTCCCGAGTAGACACCAATTTAAAGTTAAGCAGTTACACCTGATACTCACTCTGAAATTTTCTGAGGTTGATTAGGCCATGATCTCTTATAATTCTGTAATTGAGAGCAGAATGGTATTAATAAAAGGCATTAACTCATGTATTACCTCATAAATACAAAGGCTTCAGAAGAAACTTTGATTTAGACCATCAGAGGGGTCTAAAACTAAACATGTATGAAATTTCCATAGCCCTCGAGCTGGCTAGCTGAGAAACATGACGTAGTGATGCAGCGTGGCTTTAATCAGGGTAAATTTTGGATAGCGGTGTGCATTAGTCCAACTCTCACAGCACTAAGCACAAAGGGAGCTACAATCGCTTTAAAGGTTTGAAATTGCTTCTTTAGGCACAGATTTTGCATCTACAGTGTCTTATAACTCCTTCCAAAATTGGAGGTAAAGGAATGTCTGATGAAGCATGATTTCCAGCTTTCCAGAGAGAGACAAACGTCCTTCTACTAGAGCAAGGGGGAGAGACAGACTGTAAATTTCACCACTGGGAGCAGGATGAAGGAATTTTTCCATGACAGCTTAGCTTTCAAAAAGAGGAAGATGATTTAGGTAACTCATAAGTTTGAAATGCTCCTGACGGGATCAGGGAAATGAGCAGAGTAAAAAGGCAGGTAAGATATTTACAAGCGCATGACAAATACATTTGTCACAGGTTTTGGCAAATGTCATGTGGTCATTGCTATGTGGCGATTCGATAAACACCTGACTTTTCCGAATGATAAGAGATACTACAAAGTTGGGCTCTTCAAGGTCAGGTTGGAATTTGCTCTATAAAATCCATTACATTTTCTTTAGTATGTATAAAAGAATGAAGAGAAGCCCTTCTGAGAGTGACATCAGCATTTTTATGTCATTTTCCAGATTTTTGTCCCATCCTGCTGTAGAAACCTTACAAAAACTGACACTGATTTGAGTTATGTAACTGAGCCTTATGGCACTTTCTTTTAGTATGACATGATTTATCATAATGGAAATTACACCTCATAAATATTTTTTATTTATGAATTATAAAGAACCAGGTCAATACACATCAACTCTTACCTGTCATTTAGCAGAACTATGCTGTATTATGAGGAGAAGGAATAGAGGAGTCTTACTCCAAATTAGTAATTCTTCCAGCGGGGAGTAATACAGCAAGATATAATTTTAAATATTGAACAAAGTATTTGGAAGTTATAATAAAATTGAATTTAATGAATAGATTGAGTCATTCTAAAAAGCTGTCAAATGAACTGAATAAATTATTCAAACTCACATCAGTGATATAGTTATCTTCATTACACGTTGTGGAAAACTAACTTATGGACCACTAAGAATTAAAAATAATGATGCAAACATTTCTGTGGAGAAAGTGGGGGTCTAGCAATTAGTCACAGACTGGCAGCTTTTTTTTTTTTTTTCCCTGAAGTAGAAAATGAATTGTGTGCAGTCCATCCGCATTATATAGGGTGCAGAAAAAACAAAGACTTGCCTCTTTTTCTGGTTCCTAGCCCTGGATCTGTGACTGGTTTCCCAGGTAGTATTTCAGTTTCTTATTCTGCAAAATGGCTACGTGATCTCATAAGGTGTGCTAGAAGCTTAGTTAGTTATGTATAACTGGATTTGGGATAGTAATATGAAGACCACTGCATACATGACTTTCATGCACTAAAAAGGACTGGAAAATAGGCCTTTCACAATTAATGACTTGTTTTGAGAGTTTAAAGGAGAGTTATGGTGTGTAGAGGTCCTTTGTCAACCATGTGTACCAGTAAGTATCAGGCTCTGTTAATCTGTGTTTTCTGGGCTGGTACCATTGCTAAAGCCATGTGCCTGATCTTAATCTGTGCACGGAAGGAGAACCACACATCCAAGATGAAGCCTGTCATGCAAATCTCATAGCAGAAGGTCTCCATGCATGGGAATTGTCTGGAAGTATGCTATAGGAAATCATTTATATTTAGTATTAGGACAACACTGGGGACCAAAACATGGTAATGAAGCAAAGGAACACAGTTACTACTTTAAAACTTACTTTTTTCTTCTCTGTCTTTCCTTTAACCTGGAATGATAGATATCTACAACTGCAATCTTCAGAGCTGCAAAATAATAATAATAATAATAAAAAAGATTACAGACTACATAAGTAATCACTGTAGCAGGCTAATTTTCAAGCCTTTATGTTCATGGTAGGCTGAAATGGTCACTCTACTTTGCCATTTTAAAAATCCCGTGGCAATTTTACAGGGGCATAAACTCCCTAGAGGCTAACCTTCTGTAGACTGTACATGCTTTCTTTTGCTTACTCCTTCCAAATACACTACTGCCAGTAAATATGAACCTGGGTAGATCCTGAGAACTCTTTTCCTCTTTCTTCTTGGACTGTTTTACTATTAGCACTTATTTGTTCCTTCATACATGCAATTGTTAAGTATTCCTTCTCCCGAAAAGCAAATGTGTCAGATTTAAGGATCCAAGGTATCATCTTTGGACAAAGGCTTCTTTGCACAGAACAAGGAACTCCGAAAAGTAGAAAGACACAGTTCTGAACTGTGAAGATTCAAAGTAGCCTCTGCTACAGTTCTTAAAAACATCCACAAGATTTCAGCTTGTTAACTTCTAAACCTATCTGTCTGCCAGAAGAACAAAGAGAATAGTTCACGACAATGTGAAGAAGCACAGGAAAAAGCCATGCTCATTAGAAATCATATCCTTTTCAAAATCAAATCTGTCTGCAGTCTGGCTGATCCACTCGGAGATCCTTCAGCTTCTTTTTCCTGTAACCATTAGGTCAATAAACTTTTTCAGTAAGTTCCTGAAAGAAAAGATAAGGAGACACCTATCGCCTTCCCTTCCCTCATTTTGTTAAATAATGCAAAAATTCTAGGTCATTAAATAAGCATAGAGTTGGCTGATTTCGTGGTTGGCCTTTTTTCCTTTACGTTAATCATTTCAATACGTTCTCAGAAGGAAGAGGCTTAAGACTTGACAGTGGGTTTACAATCTATAGAGACAACATGCAGCTCTTTTTGACACTAAGCAAGAGCACGTCCCCTTTCAGCCCACTGTGCTGTGTAAACAGGGGTGGCCCAAGTGTGACAGAATCCAGAATCCACTCCTCTCTCTGTAGTTACAAGAAAAGAGCAAAATTGATACTGGCAGTTTATTGATTGCACTCTCCAATAAATAATTAATAATGCAATTAAGAAAGAAGTGTGGTTATGTGTCTATTTTAAAATATGTATTTCTATGTAAACACCAGGAAGCCCCTAGCTTCTAGGCAATTCATTTGTGCATTCCTCTGGGTAATAAAATTTCTTATAAACAGGGACAGCTAAAGCCCAAAGGCTGTGTGTATTAGCTCAGGAGCCAACAGTTTTGAGTTACACTTGCTGATCCTGTATTAGCAAAAAAATCTTCAATTTATACAAAACTGATTGGATGTTAATCTAGGGGCAAAATATTATGTGTGAAGATAGGAGGGGTGGTACAATATTCTTACTTCTCTTTGCAAATTTCTTGCAAAACCAGAGTGTTCAAGGATCATAGTTTGTTTTCATAAAGAGGTATTTAAGTTTCCTAATTTAAGAACAAGCGCAGGCAGCAAATTCTCCTTTGTGCTTAAATGTAGGGACAAGAAATTGGGAAATGCAGCAAGTTAAACATGAATGAAATGTATTACTAAGTGTTGGAATCGGTGCCAATTTATGGAAAATATTCTTATATTTTTAAACCCTCTGCAAGCTAACCTAACATGTTATTTTCTGGGGTTTGTGTGGGTAGAACTTAATAAGTACATGCAGAAATTGCATCGGAGAACCTCTATAAATATCACAAGTAATTATGCACCTATAACCATTGCATTTTGATGCTTTCACCTGAGTGCACAATATTCTGAAAGAAATTATGATCAACTGGGGGGGGGGGAAGGAACATTCATGAGAACAAATGAAAGGAAAAAATGGAGCCGCTTCTTACAGAAAAATTAGTATTTGCTGCCACATGCACTTCTGGAGGGGCTTTTGTTTTTAATAGACATATTCACACAGGAACAGCCGATTACAAAATCTGGAATGCATGAATAACTCAGACTACTATACTGTTACATGCTGCATTGAAATGAGAAAAGAGATGCTGTGCGAATGAAAATGATTTGCCTGTGCTTTTCCCCATGGATTATACTAGGGAGGCAGTTGTTTGTACTTGCATCTTAAGATAATCCAAGCTGATACCGTGTTCAAAGTGTCCACTTTGGGAAATGATAAGGTTCTTTGAGATGGTCTGAGTAGCTTTGAAGGATCCAGTGATAGGCACAAATTCAAGGCTCCTTTTTTCATTCCAAAAAATCAAAATATTTTGGTTTCTCAAGAGCGTGTCCAAAACAGTTTCTTTGCTTTTCATTCCTCTTCAGCCTCATTTGGTCTGCAAAAACTTTTTTGAACACTAATGAGTGAGACATTTGTTTCATGCTAGCTAACCTCTGTTTGGCATGCAAGGCCCAAATAATAGGAAGAATGCAAACTAATCAAAGTAAACAGGCTGTGCATCCAGTGTGTGCCTTGGTTGGTACAAACTTAATGGCTATAATCCAATTCACCCTCCCTAGAGGAAAGCAGGACCCTAGGCAAACAGAGTATCTGCCTTCAGAGCAGGTCAGGACTTTCTACAAAAGAATAAACATCATGTAATATTTAGAAGGACATTGACTGCCTTGTATCTTATAAAATGAAATTTCACTACTGTACAGCCAGGATTGCAGTCTATTTTCACTCACTTCTAAACTTGCGGTTTCAGCAATTACTTTCCAGTGTTAGAAGTAAAAATCATTTATACGAGAAGGAAAGGAGAGAAAAAGCCTGGAAAAAGATAAATTACCAAGGTTATAATTCAGTCTGATGAAGACTTGTAATTCATGAAATATTCAAGCACTCTGGTATGAATTAGATTTGTAACTACTTGCTTCTTTTGATCTGCCCATTATGTTTTTGTTTAACTGCAATATATATTTGCATGCACTTTTTATATTGCAAGTACTGAATAGAAGTTAACAGTTCAGTAAGTTAATTGAAATATGAGCGATTTCACACAATTTCTACCATCTCACTAATAGCAAGAAGTGACTGAATGATGCCTGTGACCTCCTGTGTGGTGGGAGGAGCTGGTGAGTCAGCAGGTAGAGGTTTCTGTGTTCCTCATAAAAAGCTGCCTGGGAGTCTTTCCACCTTGTATTAAATTGCACTCTTCTTTCTTGTGGGAGTACTGAGAACTTGTTTGGAGCGACACAGGAAAATACAACAGGGAAAATACAATGATATCAGGAAACAGAGGTCAAGCAGCTTAGATCTAGGACTTTTTATAAAATGTTTTTTACAAAATTTTAAGAAAAGCAGAGCAATATGGAAGAAAGGGAAGAAGGGGAATTCTGTTCCAATGAAAGCATGAAATATTCCTGTGTTACGTGCAACCTAGACATTGCAGCCCTGACCTGCGACTTGTGAAACAAAAGAAAGAAAGAGAGATCATGGAAATTATTCTGGTTGGTGTGTTCTCAGGGTCTAGCTTGAGCAACTTTCAGAAAATAGAATATAAAAGTAGTTTTCAAATATTAATCTTGAACCCAGTGAGGTTTAACGTATGGCAGAAAAACAAACTGAGGATTTTTTCACAAACCTGATACTTAATCTATGCTGCAAGACCCCATTTGGGTTTCTCTGGGCTATAAAATGTGTTAAACTCCTGTTTTACATCTTTACCTTAAAAAAAAATAAAATTGCTGTTTGGCCAGCAAAAATTTGACTTGAGCAGGTGTGAACGACAGCCACAGGGCTGCTTTTCAAGGACATTTCTGCAAGATCTAGTGTAAGAAGTTTGCCAGTGGGCAGGGCTGGGGTAGAGAGGCGCGTTAGAGCCGCTGCCTGGCAGTAGTGGGACAGGCAGCCTTGGGAGGGATAACGAGAACCTGGGCCCCCAGGGCTGCCTCACAACCTTCCCTGCCTCTTAATTAGAAAGTACAAAGGTTTCTTAAATCATCCAAATGCCTGTCCCTGCCTTCAGATCCAAGTGTTGAGCCATTTTCTACAATATGAAATCCTACGATTAGGTTGCAAAATATTCTCAAGCAATCAAGCAAAGTCAGCATCTGAGATCTTTAAAACTGCAGGACAGGGAGGACGTGGCTCCTTCCTTTTTTTTGTATAAACTTGGAGAAGGGAAAGATCTAATTCCAAAGTTTTTTAGAAGAGAATTCTTTCTCTCCCCAAGATGCCTCATGTAAAAGAAAAACAGCTGGCTAGACCCTGGGACTTCATTTTTTAGAGGCATTTTCTCTCACGTGGGCAGATCTAGGACAGCTGTGGGAAGGAGGATGCCAGAGTTTCTGAGCTGAGAGATTGAAAATGTAGCCGGTCACGCTCCATAAACTCTGCCAAACAGTTTTCACAGGGCAAATGCCTGACATCCCATATAAATACTGAAGACAACTGAATGGACTAGAGAACATCCAATGAAATTATCAGGCAAAAGATCTGACAGACAGAAGGAAGTATTTTTTCACACAACACATAATTAAATTGTAGAACTCCTAACTCAATTGTGGAACTCACTGCTACAGGATGTTACGGGGGCAAAAATACAAATATATATAGTTCTAACAGTAGTTAGCGAAGTTCATGGAGGACAGGTCCTTTGGTCAAAATGGCCTGAACGCAACCAAGTCGTCTCTAAACTTATCACTGCAGGAAATGTGGAAGATATGCCAGGAAAAGTATCTCCCTATACTTGACGTTTCTTACATTCTTCTCTTGTTTGTCTGCTATGGGGTACTAACAGGACACTGAGCTAGGCAGACCAAAGGGTCTGGCCCTGCACAGCTTTGTGATATTCTGAAGAGATGGGGAAAGCTGATTTTTGCACTAAGACTGACAACTTGAACAGGAGGCTGGTAGGAGATGTCTTAAATGGCTGAACTGTGCAGTGGGAGGAAGACAGGTGTGAGGGGTATGGAAGACAGTGCTGGCAAACCAGCTTGAATGAATATTAAGCTCTCAATTAATGAACAGAACTAGGAGATTATTTTGCTTTTTCAGTTTACCACCACTCAGAATAGGACATGGAAGCAAGAAAATATATCTTTTAATAGTAATAAAAAGAAACAGTAGAGAGATGGCATGATGAATCTGTGACATGTCCACAAACCAGTCCCCCTTTCAATAGACATTAAAAGGGAAGAGAGACTGACATAGGATTGTCATAACTTTTTTTGAGCCAAGGGAGTTTACATTCCTTAAAGCTCTGTGTACACTGCTAAATTTCAAACTGATTTTTTTTAAGTTTGGAAAGACTGTCTGTACGTAACAGGATTTGTCTGTCTCCAAGGGATGCTAAGGCTTTAGCTTAGAACTGTCTGATATAGACGGGAGAATTCTGAAGCATAAACACAGTACTTTTAAACACTATATGTACTTATTTATTTCCTAAAGAGATGCCTACTACTGGTGGAGACTACTCGATTTCAATCATGTTCTACTTTACGACTGGCTACATTTCAGCAGTGAGTGAAGTGCATTATTCTATATATAAGTACCATTTGTGCATCAGTTGATTAAGAGCTTTTGAAAGAGATTTGAAAGTGAGGACCACAGAAATGCCAGTGTTTAAATCCCAGCGCACAGAAGTGAGATCATTACAAATGTATGTTCACTTTTAAAAAATTGTGTAGAGAAAAAGAGACCCAATGAAATGCTGTGTAGGCACTCTGAAACAATTTTTTCAGACAATGTACAAAAATATGGGACTTACCATGCAAAATGTCTGAATCATCTTCTACAAAATCAATATCTCTCAAATCCCATTCAGCATAGTTGTCAAACTCCTGTTCAGAGGTGATTAATAAATTGTCACTAACTAGCGCTAAAAAATTGGTATTGAGTTTCAGTACACGTAGAAGTACTGAAAGCAGAGATATTTACTCATACACAGTTGTACAAGGTTCCATCCTTGAGCAACAGGCATCACAGGGGAGCTTTAGCTAGGGAATGTATGATATGCACCCCCATGGCTGGAACTGGAACAGGATGCTGTGATAGGATAATGAGAATTAATCAGGTAATCTCCATGACTCCCACACTGCGGTGGAAATTCTGCTCAAATGTACAAAAACAATAAGCCCCTATATGGCTGAATTCATTACTTCATGTACAGGAGCTTGTTTTGCAACAGGAATTGGGGCCCTGGGCCCACAGCTAGAAACACTGAAAACAATGCAGGTCTTTAAAGTGATCTTTGGATCAGGCTCATATGTGCTTCTCTAAGGCAAATGAAATAGAAGCGTGCTGAAGCTGACCCCTTTTGCTAAGCATCTAATTCACAACATCTAGTCCGCTTACATAAGAGCCATTCATGACCGGACATCTGGTGGCAGCAGCACGCCTTACAGCCCCTACACACAAAGCCCGTGACTCACAGATTGCCTGCTAGCAGCTTTGCAGGCCTGCAGCGCCACCTCTGCAATTAAATCCTTGGATTAATCACTCTGTCCTCTCCTCTCTTCTAATGGGTTTTATATGAAGAGTAAAGACCTATAGGCAGGGGCAAACAAGTGTGCGTTTGCTGATCTTGCATTCAGTAGCAAATTTAAAATAATGGGAGAAGAGAGAGTCTTACCTCAACAAAGTCAGCTCTCGCTGGCATGTACCCAGCCATATCCCGGGAGAGCAAGGAATCAAAAGTAGGCCGTGGGGGATCATCAGCAGCTGAAAAAATAAAGGTTTTCAGTTGTTGTGTAGGGCTTGGGGTCTTTTTTTAATGCAAACCGATACGTAAATAGGTGTTTCTTTTGCAGGAAAAGTGGGAATAATTAGTTGAAGAAAAACACCCTGATTGGGCTTTTGTTCAGCGTTATATTCAGAAAAAGACTGCGCTCATCCAGAGAAAAATGCAGTAATCTGAGATCTTCATAGTATTCCCAAAAGTCAAACACATAAATTCAAGGTAATAAATAGGTTATAAAATGTAAACTCTACATTTCAGAACTCAGTATCCCCTCAGTAAACCTCTGCAGATCACTTCGTCTCAGCGTGCAGGTTCTTTTAGTTAATAGCAACAGGGGTTTTAAATCTGCCATCTTCTGGGTGCCATTTACAGAGAGCTGCAATTAAAGCTATACAACTCTGAATTTTTACAGCACTTCCCAACTGAGGAGCTCAGTGTTTCACAGACAATAACGGACCAAGGCTCACAACACACTTGCGAAGGAGCTAAACATTATAAGTCCCATGCTACAGATAAAGCAAGCTGAGGCACAGAGAATTTGTCTTGGCCCAGGTCAGATTAAAAAATCAATGACAGCCAGGGACAGAACCAAAATTGTCCAGTTCCTACTGCTTTCGCTCTAACTGCTTTATCGTGAAATTTAAACCTCCAGATACCAAGCAATCTTTTTACCCAGCCATTCTGAGCTTTATAATGGAACAGCTGCTAGACTGGGGGAATTATAAAGATGCTAAATTTAAGGAAAACTGAAAATCTGTTAAATTGCTGAAATTTAGCATACACTTTTGAAAAGGCAGTTTTAAAGAGAGAGGTGTGAAATCAGCATAGTTTAAAGGGAATGATTTTATGACAAATCACATCAGCAAGTAGGCCCGCTACACAGTGGATAATCAGATGAAATGTTTTAAAGGTAGAAATCCCTTCTCAGTTAACATTGCTACACAGGGTCTGGACAAGAGAAGTAACCACCCCAGCATCAGGGTGAGAACTCGCGCTGGTATTTACCATGAACGACACGCTGTTATATCGTGCCACACGTGAAGTAGCTTTGAGGTAGCTTGTCCTTTAAATGAATGTGCACATCCAGGCTTTTACTGTGGTGATTTCTGAGTGACCATTTCCACTGGCTGTGCAGGAACTTCTGGTTTTGAGAATGTGATGTTTATATCAGACCACTCTGCTCCCTCCGTTTTCCTACTGAACTGGCACTCGTGTTTATTTGATATACCAACGATTTAACACAGTGTGAAGAAAACCCTACTACTAACATTATTCAAGTTAGCCAATTGAACAAGCTCTCCTTTTGGGAATGAAAGCAAACTGCATGTGTGGTGCATGCCTTTCTCCAAAGGGTGCTCATTCCAAGTTTTGGAAGAGCGGAGACCTTGCGGGGAAGCTCCCTGCGTGTGCTAGTGGGCAGGGGATACTCACGGTGGAAAGGAATGACTGTTTCGTTGTGCTGCGCCTCCTCTGCCTGCTTCAGGTTCAGTAATGTAGATGCAAACAAGGGATTGTTGATAAAGTGTTTCATATAATGTTTCTCACACTCCTCCTTGGATTTTGTACACATCTGGTTGGCTACGTCCTGCCTGAAGTGGGGAGAGGGGGAGGCTTAATATGAAGAACACAGACACGTTGAGGGTTTTTTCCTTTCTCTAGTGGGAAAAAGATAATTTTGGACAAAAGACTGATCACATTGTGTGCAGAGAACTGATCTGTGATGATGTCTGAATTCACATTTTGTGTACTAACACTGAGCCAATACTTACACATTTGACACAGTGCTAGGGAGCACTTTTTTGGTGGTCATGAGCAATGCAATTCACTGTCTTTAGATGAGAAACTCCCCAGCTGATGGAATGTACCAAATCTTTTAGATGTTTGAAAATTTAATATTGTTATTTGAGAGCTTTTTAGACATTTTACTAATTCCAGGTAATGGTAAATTCTAAGTCCGGAATTGCATTCTGCTTATCAAGTTTCTCTTGCGATTTTAACTGGATAGTGGTTTCCCCCTTCCTGTAGAGATGTTAAACAGGTTTTTTTTTAAACACTGAAATGGTTGTACAAAACACATTCTAGAAATCTTTGCCAAACTTCCTTGGATAAGTGGTTGACTAGAAACATGAAGTATTTTGTCTTAATAAAATGGCTGTGTAAGTTGAGGACTTTAAAAAAAAAATCCACCAGCAGCAATCATTTTAATTTCTGCTAAACTAAAAACTGGATGCAAGGGATTCCAGGAAGAAAAGTCAGTTTTTCCTTTATTTGGTAAAGGCTGAAAAAAGCCAAGTGTTTAAGGAAAAAGTTAAGATTACTTGTATTGCTAAGTAGGGCAAAGCGTACTAGACGGCACACTTGCAGAACATAACTGCAACCAGTTTTCAGTCTTAATTATGACAGCAAGGTACACATAAGAACTCACAGTTCTGTTTCAGTGAAGTCTCGGGTTCTGCACTTTTAATACAGCTATTTTTTCATGAAGGATAAGGGAGATAACTCATGACTACAGATATGGTTTACTTACAAATGCATAAAAATCCTGTAGCAACTACAGAAATTACCTTAACAGAATATAATGTAAAAATATTAAATATTTCCAGTGCTCCAGAGAAGCAGAAAACCTCCAAAAATAAAAACACCTACCTAGTCAACTGTAAGCAAACCAAAACCACACAAGATAAGAAATTCTGAAAGAAAATTTTCTGAAAGAAAAGTTGGTTTTTACATAGGAGTAAACTGAGGCACAGAAAATCTTGTGAAATAGTTGAGCTCCTTCAAAACCTAGTGACCTTAATGCAAACTGAGGGAACTTTGTACTTCACTGGAGGTGCCCTGCATCTCACAAGAAGCCTTCAACAATTTCCTTGTATATCTAACAGCAAATTTGAGAACAGAACCTGCTACCCCAGTCTTCCACTTTAGCTGCCAAATTAGTGTCTCACCTGCAAGAAGTCATTGAACAGTCAATGCGCACTGATGTATTCAGCAGTAAGATCCAGTGAAATGAAAGGAAAAACTACCCATCATTCACTGAAGTTGGCTGAACCACTAAATTCTCACCAGTTTCCAAATCCACAGTCCATCACAGCTTCTAGGAGTGCCATTTCCTCTTGAGCTGTCCAGTTAGGATCCAAGACAGGGAAATCGGAAGTCTAGAGAAGAAAAAAGCAAATCAAACTGCTGTGATCCTCTGTTACAATCCACCACATGAAGAGCAAAGTTGTTCTAAACTACAGGGCAACACAGTACATAATACTGTTACTGGTAAAAACTTTTAAACTTTTACTGTGTCCCATGAAACCTGATCAAATAATTGTTGAATTATTTAGGGCACTGGGTCATCAACTACAGTAAAAACTAGTTTGTCACTACAGATCTTCTGATATATTGTTACATGTTGTAGCTATCAGCTGTAATTCAACAACGTTATGCTATGAGACACAATAAAAATTACTGAAGGCTTTTAAAATGATTGATTTTGGGGAAGAATAGAGAAACAGAAGTTGATTCACATGGTTAAAGAATTGGAAGTCTAGTGAGATGCAGTGTGCTATCTATCTGGGCACAATAATAAAAAGTAGTTTTAAATGTCTCCACTATTCCGTTACGGTCCAGGTGGATATTTTTCTTTGCTCTAAGGAAGACTTTTTCTTTTTTTAATAGTTCTAAACCTCTGAATCAAAGAACTGTATCACTTAACATTTCAATGTAATAGTAAGCAAGGGTCTAACTCCTGGGAAGTTATGAGAGCTCAAGATTGAGTCAGTGTTATCTAAAAGGAGTATTTACCATTATCTCATAAGTATGGTCACTTTGATGTTTCTTGTATTCAAATCCTCGTGTGAAACACTGTAGAACAAAAGATTAGCATTATGTTAGTCTCTTCTGCCCTGAAAACATTTTAACTGGTCCCTTTTTTCCTTTTATTCTCTGACCACTGGGTATCCAAAACTGACCACCTGATATGCTGAAAAAGATATTCAATTTTTCTGATTTCATTTTAGAAAAAACATAAAATGGTAGAAAAATCTTTGTTAAAATTGTGTTAAATCTGTCTTTGTGTCTTACTTGTCTTTTGCACCAAGACATAACTCCTGGGAATCAACATACTTTTTTGTTAAGTATTTATGGCAAAGTTAGGCAGGTGAAAGAAACTTGGTGGTATGTTTTAAAGTTCCAGGAAGAAGGCACAAAGCATTTCTTAAGTATTGAAAACACAGTTTCCCTTTAATCTTGGTTTTCTGTTTAAAAAGCACCAGCATGGTTTGCAGCTATTTTCAACAGTTAAATTTCTCGTTTTTTAAGTACGGGTAAATGAACAAAAATATACCCAACATACAAAATACGGTTTTGTGTATTTTGTACATATCTCAGCACAAGGCTAAGCTACTTTTTCAGTTTTAGAGGTTATTGCCATTTCTTAAGCATAAATAATGCGAACTTATTTATTTAATAATTAAAACTACCAGTACTTTCTGTGATTATAAGATCACACACATAATTTTTAAAGAACTATATCTGGCCACAAACAATTATTGTCAATATTGCAAACTTTCCCCCAATTTTCTTTTCCATTTGGGAGGAAAAAAAACGTGTGATGACAGGGAAAGGGTGTTTCTTGATGGCTTTTCTTTTCCATGCCATAAAAAATGACAGAAACGATACCTCTCTAGACATGCAGCGGCATGCTCCGTTACATAGTCAGGCTGACTGCATGTCTTTAGGTAGCTTTGGCTGCCTTCACAAAGATCTCCTTCAGCTGCTCATGCCTCAGTTCTTCAGCCTCCAACATTTTCTTTGTCATTTCCCTGTCCCTAAGCAAATAAGTGTGTTGATACAAGTTTACAGAGACCAGTTATTAATGTGTTTATGGAACAGCTTGGTACCGGGCAGGCCTTTGATGACTTTCTCAAAGAAATTAACGCTTTTGCTTTTATCCTTGCACTCACCTGCAAACACAGGAGGAAGGGAGGAGGCCCACACTCAGCACACTTAACGTAGGGCTCTGTGAGGTACGAAGAGCAACCTCGGCATGGAGGCTTATCAAAAGGGTCATCTGTGAAGCCAAAAGTAAACCTCATGCAACACAAACAAGGCACTGGCTTTGCAATCACCTAAATTCACTTGTGCCCAGTGATTTTAAGTGAACTCAACTGTGTATAACCTCTTTCCTACTGCGGCTTCTCCAAATATCTGTTAAAAGTTCCTTTTTCAGCTAGAGTTGCCAGAGAGATGTTGGCACTGCATCCCTGCTAGACCTGATACACTGAGGGCTAGACCTAAACTTGTGCAATGGACTCAAAGGAAAATCTTGTCCGTAGCAGCCTCCTGGTACAACTCAGCAGTGATGCCAGGAGCTGTGCTAGCTGGCTGGTTTGATCCAGTGCCCATGCTCGTGTTTTGCACTGAAGACCAGACCCAAGACCTTATTTGTGGAGAATACTGCGCAGACAGTTGCAGTCTCCCATCCATCTACCTCAAGTCAAACTTGTAAAGCATATTGCTGTGGTTGCAAAGGCATCAACAAGATTGCTCTGTAACCCATCCAAACCTCAGACGCTGCTCAGATTGCTGAACAAGGAATGAAACACTGCTCTGCAAGTTTTTCTTATTTTGTTCATTGCAAAGTAGTCAAAATAAATAGACTGTCAAGTTATAAACCACATTTTTCCAAGAAAACGGATTTGAACTAGCCCAACTATAAAAAGTAGATAGAAAAAAGGACCCAAATTCCCACTGAATCATTCATGTACTCACGCTCTTGAGAATTTGATCAAAGAAGTGACCCTGTAGACCAAATATTGCTAGTTTTCTGTCTCTCTCCCCCAGACGGCTGCTAATGTCTTTAAACAATGGCAAACACTTTCAAATGTCATCTAATGGCACTTACTACTGAAGGAGGCCAGGCGCTCCATTCCTCTCCCTCGGCAGTGTCCTTGCTCCTCTTAGTAACACTTATCTTGCCTAAAAGCCTGTAGCGTAAGCCTTGCCCCAACCAGTATGTCCAAGCAGGATATTCTCTCCCTGCAGATGTCTCTCACGCAGCCCTCGCAGATGAGATCCTCCCAGAGCGTCCTGAAGACAAAAGCAAAAAGGCTGTCAGCAGTCTTCGTAACAGGGACCATTTGACATGGCTGAGAGTCTGTTTTCTGTGTATGAGAAGAAATCACATGTGGAGAGACGGGATACAGCATAAGAAGAGATGAGAAGTGATGGGGATATAAGCCAATCCTGAACCGAGGCTTTCAGTGGGAATGTATGTGCTGAGCAGAGAGTTGTGAACAGTTGTTGTGCAAGGAAGTGTTTTGCACCTCCAAGAAGCACCAGGAAGAGAACGAACAGGTTAGAAGTGGCATGGACACAGCAGTGCAAAAATCTACCATGCTCACGCCAACTACACTCTCAGTGTTGACTGTGCGGCAGTTCCTATGAACAGGCCTGATTCACCAGCACCTGTACAGTGAGGTTCTACACTGCTGTCCGCCATCAGGGAAGTGAGTTGCTGTCCATTGTGGGATCTGTAACATGTCTCACTTTTACAAGGTATTTTTGCTGGGAACGGCTCAGGCTTCTCGCTTATTGAAATTCATGTTTCTCTTCCTAGAGTTTTCTCCTCCATGCACCACGTGAGGAGGCATGGTCCTGCATCCAGGGACACCACTGAAGCTGTGCAGCCCCTCCACGCAGATGGCAGCTGCTTCCATCCCCGTTACACATCCCTGTACCTCTGCTTTGATCCTCAGACAACCAAGAGCAACTTCCAGGCTGGACTTTTTACCCCGTGGCCGTAAGTGACACCGCACAGCCACCTCTGGGCACTCACTTCACTCTGTGAACTGCAAACCACTGTAGCCCTGGCTACAGGGCTGCTTGAACCCGCTGGTGCAGCACCAGCACCAAGCACAGCAGCACAGGCCATTCTGGCACCAGCCCCATGCACTCCCCCATATCCCACTCCCCAGTCACAGAATCATAGAATCGTTTAGGTTGGAAAAGAGCTTTAAGATCATCAAGTCCAACCGTTAACCCAGCACTGCCAAGGCCACCACTAAACCATGTCCCTAAGCACCACATCTGCCCGGCTTTTAAATCCCTCCAGGGATGGGGACTCCACCACTTCCCTGGGCAGCCTGTGCCAGGGCCTGACAGCCCTTTCGGTGAAGGAATTTTTCCTAATATCCAACATAAACTTCTCCTGGTGCAACTCGAGGCCATTTCCTCTTGTCCTATTGCTTGTTCCTTGGGAGAAGAGACCAACCCCCACCTGGCTACAGCCTCCTTTCAGGCAGTTGTAGAGAGCAATAAAGTCTCCCCTCAGCCTCCTCTCCTCCAGGCTAAACAAAATTCCCACTCCCCACATCCCACTCCCCACATCCCAGGCCCCGTCCAGCCCTGGAGGACCGTTCTCCCCATCACCGCCAGGCGGCGCCCTCCGCCCCGCCAGACCCCGCCCCCGACGAGGCCCCGCCCCCGGCAAGCGCAAGCGCGGCCCCTGAGGCGGGTGTGGGAAGCGCGCGCTCCCGGCAGCCCGCTCCCTCGCCCTCCCCTCCCCCCCCCCCCAGCTCCCCGCCGGCTGCCCGGACACCGCCCTTCCCGCTTCCCCCGCCCCGGAACCGGCTCCTCCCCGCTATGGTACGGTCCCGACTTCCCCCTCGTCCCTCACGGGCCGGGGCCGGGCCGCCGGCCGCGCCCCCGTCGCCTCTCACCTCACGGCCGGGAGGCGGGTAGGCAGGCCCCGCGCGCCACGGCCTTCCGCGCCCCGCCGTGCGCGTGCGCCAGTGCGTGCGCGGCCCCGCGCGCGCCGCCGGCCCCGCCCCGCCCCTCCCGGGGGGGCGCGGCGGCCGCCGCCGCCGTTCCTCGGCGCGGGGACCCCTCGGGACCGCTGGGGGCGGCGGCGGCGGGCCTGCAGCGCGGCGGGGGAGCGCTCCCAAGCGCCGGGAGCTCTGCCCGACCTGCGGTGGGTCGCCGTGCCCCGTCCGCCCCGCGGCTGACACCGGCGCGCGTCCGTTTGTCCACCGCTGTCGAGGCCGCGTGGTGCGGTGCGGTGCGGTGCGGTGCGGTGCGTAACGAAGGGGCCTTGGCGGCCTCAGCTCTCCCTCGGATGCAGCGCTGTGCTGCACCGGGGAAGAACTGAATCTCCTTCTTTTAGCCGTCAGTAAATCAGCTTTCGGATCGTTCCTGCCAATGAAATCATCTTCTCGGGTTCATCCTTTAAGTTTCTGAGGTAGCAAAGGCGAATCTTGGCTGACTTTGACATGAGAAAGGGCTCTCCGGTCCCTGCCCTGTCTGCCCGCAGGCGCTACCCTGCCTACACCATCTCGTGGCTGCCTCCCATGCACGCTGCTCTGTCCGTGTGAACTGGGCGCACATGTGGGCTTGGGCTTGTCGAGAACACCCAGTCAGAGGGATCTGAAAGGGGCTTAATGAGTCTTGCATTGCATAAAACCCTAAAGCTCAGGAATGATTTAGCTAGTTGCTGTAAAACGGTCGTTTGTTTTCATATTAGACGGTCTGCACAGCCAGCCTGGCACGGTGGCAATACACACCTTGCGGTATCTCTCGTCACCTCGTATGCTGTATTGTGTTCCTGTGGGGACACGGTACTCATTCAGAGCCTGGTGCAACTGTAGCAGCAGTGCTGACAATTAAAACGTGGTTTAACGTGGATATTAAGGAGATTCTCTGTATGTTTATGGTGCCCTGGTGCTGGCAAATGTAACTGGTATTTAATGGATTTCAAATATTTATACTTGGGTGCTGTTCTTGCAGTAAACGCGACCTGCCTGGAACACCTGCCACGGCCAGGGCTGTGTCTACCCCACATAGCTCAGTGACCCCATACCTCTCCCACAAAACACTCCTGTCGTTACTGTTTCTGTGCAACATTTTTTATGCAGTTGTAAGATACTAATTTTGTGTGAAATTCTTCTGGTGCTCCTCAGAGCATGCATGATGTTGATTTAGATTAACAAGATCTGCATCGCTGGGGGGAAGTGGTATGTTGTTCACTGCGAGGCTCGAAGGCTGGTTCTATTCATTTATGCAGATTCTGAAGCATTTAATCCTTTGCATGAGAACTTGAGAGCTGTTCTCTGTAGCAGACAGATGTAGCCCTCGGCAGTTGATGTCTGAGAGCTGAAGATTGCATTAGATGTAAGAACATTGCAAATAGATCAGAGATTCATTTTCTATCAGCACATGAAAATGTGCACCTACTCAGACCTAGGCAAAGGCTAAAGCTCAATAATTAATATCTGCGTTATTCCTGTGGAGGCTGGAGGAGAAGGTCTGGTATCCTAGGATGAGTTTGCTACGTGGATGCTTCTTGTCTGAACTATTTAACTGCAAGACTAAAAATACTGAAAATTATTTCCTTTTCCTCTTGCCCAGGCCCCAAATGCATGTGAAAAATTATGGGAAAAAAATTAAGAATTTGGGAGAGGCAGAGTTTGGAATGTCAATGAAATATTTATTGCTTATGCCAACGGGTTTTTCCTGTATCTGGGAATTAGAATAAGAATCTGGGTAGTTAATGGAAGGAATCAGCATATGGGTGTCTTCTCAGCGGCTGTTTTCTGCTGTTTCCAGTAAGTGGTGAGGGAAAGGTGGTGCATCTTCGCAGGTAAAAAGGGTGTTCCTCTGAGGCCTGCAGCTTTTCATGGGTCGGTTTCGTGGGTGACAATGATTTTGGATCTTTTCTTGTAAGGGTCTTGCTATTATGCATCTGTCTGCCAAGGGAAGAAAAAATATTCGTGAGGAATGTTAAACAACCGTACTCCTAGAGTTTTACACCAGTGCTCGCGTTTTTCAGATCAGTAATTTAGTGGTGCGACATCTCCTGGCTGAACTGGCCTAGGGAAGTTACAGCACGCCTCATGTCTCCTGGAGGGAGCAATGACATAAAAAGTCTTTTGCCTTAAGCCTGTTGAAGTGGTTTTCAGCTTGGTAGAGGCGCAAAGGTGTCACCACCTGGTGGCTGTTCAATGGCTTGTGTGAAATGGCTCTTAAGGGTCTCAGTTCAATTTCCAGACCTCTCACTGTAGCACATTTCTCACTACAGTTACACTCCGAGAAGATGTAAGTGGATAATTTGTAATGAATAATGTGCTCACATGCTGCCTTTTTCTACTCAGAAGTTTTAACAAATGAGGTAATTTTCATTTGCCATTTGAAATTATTTACTGATAATTTCTGCAAATTAAATGCTCTCAAGCGGTTTGTTCTGTATGTGTAATATCCAGAGGGCTTCTTGTGTGTCGGCAGGGCTAAGCTCTCTGGTCTCGCTGCAAGGCAGTTGTTAGAGCTGGTGACAGACAAGTAACTGGGTACGCTGAAGTTAAGTGACTCAATCACAAGTCACAGTGAGAGGTGGGAGTAGAGTATAACTGTTCAACCTCAGCAGTTCACTTAATGGGGTAGGAAGCACAAGATTAAATCATTTCTTCATGAAAAGGCACCTTAATATTTCAGGGTTATTTAATTTCTTGAGGGGGAAAGGACAGGTCTATCTTCAAGCACAATTATTGTTGCTTAGATGCACGTAAACCCAGGTCACCCTGCGAAGAGCAGATTGGATGAGCCCAGACTGGCCCCATACGTCCTCCCCACGCCGACAGGCCCAGCTTCCCTCCTGTCTCACCTAGCTCCCTCCTGTCTCCGCTCGTGGCCACGGGCACGATGGCACATGCTGCGTGTGCTGTTTGCCCAGGAGGCACGCAAGGCTTGTCGGATGGCTGCCAGCCAGCATGGGGACGGCTGAGCCCACCCAGCTTCCCCCAGGGATGGATTTGGCTGTCTCCTTACTACCTAATCAGACCTTCACTTGGAAACTTGCTTGCATTGAGGCCTGCTGTCCCTCGGTCAAATTTGGTTGACGCTGACCAGTAGTACCTGGGGAAGGGAGGCTGAGAGTCAGGCAAAAGCTTCCAGTGGCTTCTGTTCCATGCCCTTCAGAAACGGGGTTAGCAGTGTTGCTGTTTGCTCATGCACTGGGACGCGGGCTGCAGGCGGGCTGCTTCTGCGGCGGCATATGCTGTTGATCCAGTCCGGGCACAAGCACTCGGGAAAGAAACAAAAGCAGTTAGGGGTCTGTAGGGGATGGTGGGGAGTACCAGCTGTGCAAAACTAAAAAAAGGCTATGTATTTCTGGAGGGGCCATGGTGAATGCTGCTGGATTTTGCGGCGTCAAAGTAGTACAGCTTTACAGAAGGAAGTTGGCATATCGCAGCCCCTGATGTCTTTTGTTCTCAGTATCTGCCTCTCGTATATACGCCCTCAACCAGCATGCTTAAGCAGTTCATCCTGCAGCCTAGCAGACTAGAGAGGGTTACCTGTCCTTCGAAAGTCTTGCCTGTTCTTTTCCACCCCTAAACTGTTCTTCCTCTGGCATCAGGAGTACCTCTCCCAGCTGGCCAGCAGCTGCCCGTGCACAAGAGCACAAGGTTGTTCTCGTCTGCTTTTTGACAGAATTGCCTCACATTGACAGCAGTAATTTAGGGAGCCGTTGATTGCAACCAAAGATCAGACATGCCTCCCATAAACCAGTAACTGGGTTGACAGGGAGCTAGTGAATTATTCTGCTGCTAATCCCTGCTGAGAAGGAGGAATGAGGTTTCCTCTAGGAAGAGCAGTGTCCTGCTATGTCAAGAAGTTTGAGTGAGGTGGTTGTGGTCATCGTAGTACAGTGAATTCGGGAGGTCTGCAAATCTCAGACCATCTATTTTTCTTGTCTCACTGTCTTGAGCACACAGCTTCTGTCCATATCTGCAAAGACAGTTCTCCCTTCCTGAGAACTCGGTAAACATATTTCAACTCAGGAGCCATACGTACAAGGCTGTATTCTGGATGGGGGCGGGATTGAGATGAGAAGCTATCATGTTCAAAAACTTACCGGGCAGGGAATTTCACATATAACAAACATGATATAGGGTAGTGCGAAGGCTAACAGGATGCAAGCGATGAACACTTTAATGATGATACTTAGTTTTTGTCTGTGCAGCAGATCTTTTTCATTTGTGGATGGAATTCCCTCTGAAATGAGATAGAGAAGAATATTTAAAATGTGTTTACAAGTCTTTGACAGTTCAAAATTTTCTTCATTTTGGTTAGGTTGGGCTCAGTTTGGTGGACCAGAGCAGAGGAACAATTCAGAGTCTCCTGGAGGCTTTCACAGGAAGCTGTAAATCTCTCTAGAATCTTGGAAACATTTTACTTTAAAATATTTCAAATATCTTTCAGTTCCTGCCTGGTTCCCAGATGAAACTGGTGTGTAAGCCCAGTCACAGCGGTAAGGCTTGGAACTTCCCGCTGAAGTCAGGTGAGGTTTTTAAGGGAAGGTAGGAGCCCTCATGGGGCACACTGAAACATGGGTAACTTCTTGTGAAAGTCACTGCCTGAATACTGTGTTCTTATTACAGCCATGGATTCACAAAGCACCTGGGCCAGTGCATTTATTGGGAGAGGCAATACTGCTGTTCAAAGAAATTGCTGTTTGGGAGAACTTTGTCAAAGTTGTGTGTGTGAAAGCCAGTTTTTCTATCCTTTACATCTACTGCTATGCTACTTTTGTGACTCTGGAGGGAAAATTGGTACTTACGCTCTAAAGTTTGGTTTTCTTGGTGCACATGCAGGACAGTCAAACCCTCTGCAAAAACTTTCAGCTTGGGCAGCTTTGCTGTTATACCACAATTTGATATCCCTGCTAGAAACACTGGAAATAAACAGAAATTTTAAAACTAAGTGTTTGTTTCCGTTTAAACTGAAAAACCAGCAGCAATCGAAGGCTAGAATTACTTGCACACTGACCCAGTTGGCAAGAGGTGGCAGTGTACCTGGCAATTTGCAGTATCGTACTAGAGACAGTTAATTTCCTTGCTTGTATGCAATTTCCCAATGTACAGAATTTTCTATATGTATTAATATTGGAAACTATATTTGCCAAAACCTCCTGGCCCTTCCAAAAGAAGGGAAAACAACAGCAGGGAATTGTTCCAAAACCTGAAGCTTTCAGTAGTGTTAATTCTGGATCATTACTTTCTCCTAGTTCTTTTTTTTTAAAAAAAAATAGAAAGCTACAAATAATTTTTTTTCAATAACTGCTAAGGTATCAGCTATATGAAATTCAACACTGCCATCCTCTGACATACCTAAACATATATTTGCTACATGGAACTTTTTACCTTTTTCTTGAAGAATAAATTTTCTCTGAAACTTTTTTCTGTGGCGTGTTTGTAAGACGCAGGAGTGGCCGATAGCAGGTTTCCTGTCTGCACGGGCGACAACTTTCAGGCTCTGCAGGGTGTATTTCTGTACTCTCTGGTTTCTCAAATCTCCATGTGTCTTCTCCAAATACAGCAGATTTACTTGCACGGGGCTTTGAAGACTAAAGCATTCCAGAGTGATGACTTTTTGGGTTCTGCTTAACTTCCCCTTGGTTGCTGCTATCCCAGGGGCTGGAAAAGGATAAGAAACATTAGAAATGGCTTCTCTTAAATTATTTGTAATTCTTCTTGCAAAAGGTTCAGGCCAGCAGAGTTATCTGTGAGGGATGTACTGCTGTAAAGGAACTTCAGAGGCAGCTCGCTGGTAATGTTACGATGAGGAAATTTCAAGCAGGTTCTCTGTGTGTAATCCCTTTGGTGGTTCTTTTTTGTCGGACTAGCTTTATTCTTAATGCTCAAGCACAGTAAGTTGTTACATGCCGGAGGACAACATTCTCAGTGTCTAACTTCATAGCAACATAGCTACCTATGGGCAGCTCCCCGAATAGTCAACAGGCAGCCCCCTCTCTTTGGGGTCCCTGTTGCCTTCGGGGACTCAAAAGGCTGTGTGGGAGCTGAGGCCCTGAATCGAGGCGCTCAGATGCTGAAATCTGAAAGTTTCAGGTTTTATGCGTAATTACTGACGGCCAAGTGACACAACCCATCAAAGGTTACTATAAAGGTATCTTTGGTTTTTAGCAAAACAGAGCGAAAATTTTGCACAACCTCTTGTATCCTTTTTGGTCAGGTGGCTGAGGAGTAGCTGAGACGGCTGAAAATGTTAACCAGGCGTTAAGAGCCCTGACAGCTTTCCTCTTCCATGGACTTCTTACCTTGCAGGAAGATGTTCAGGCTTCTTGTGCTGCCAGATATTTCTGAGGCGTTTTCCACATGACATTCGTAGTCTCTGGGGTCTGAGGGAATGAAGGATGAACCGCTTTAATTACAACGCACAGTTAAGTCAGTACTACCCTCTTTTAGTAACTAATTTTAAATGTCAACGTTTTGCTGACAGCAAAGGTGCAAGAATTTGAGGTGAGGGCGTATGGATTAAAGGCTTAGTTCAGCGAATGGTAGAGGAGAGAAAGTGAACATACAAAGATATATTTATTCCCAGTATTACATAAGTTAGTCTCTTACAAAATCCTTAGTTTTACTCAGTTAGAATTTGCAAGGATGTGAACAACTCACCTTTTCTGCTGAGATTGTTGTGCACAAACACTAAGCCAAATAGTAATATTGTGAGCATAATTACATCTTCTCTTGACAATTTTGAAGCCCTTTTTATCTTTACTGCTTCCTTTGAGTAATGTTGTAAAGGTGTTTAAGCAGATACCGAGCTGATATAGTAGAGATTCCCGAATAGCTCTGTAATCCTATATTCCTTTTCAAAATCCTGCACCTTTACCCTGCTCAACATATGGAAGGTTTAAAGTTAGAGCCTTAATTCACTGTAGATTGTACTAATTTCTAGTTTTAATCCAATCGGGAGAAACATGGAATTTGGTAAAAAATGGACCTGAAAAAAAATTGTATCTGTTGGTCAAATCTCCTTTCAGTAGGTATGTCACAAATTAACGCTGGTCCTGAACACGAGTCCCAGAGTTAAGCACCGAAATGGGTGAAACGGGTAAACGTGGTGTCCCGTGGGAGAGAGGTCCGGGGCACGCTGGGGTCCTGGTGCGGGCTGGGGGCCGCTGGTTGCTGTGGGGCTGAGCTCCTTCTAGAACGGGGCCCCATGGCAGCCGCCCCATTGCTGCGGGGCAAACAGAACCCTTTCCCAAAGCCTTCTTCCCCAAAGAGAGGGTCCTCAGCAACCTCCTGCGAGCCACAGGGGCGCTCGAGCTTGCCCAGGCCCTGAACACCCGCGGGCCAAGGGCGAGCCTCGGTGCACAAGCGTGGCTAAATAAGGCATGCCGCTTGGGTGAAGTAAAACCAGCACCATGTAATCCCTCCACCGGCATCGCCTGCCCTCGCAGGTCTTTGGTAAAGATGAGCCTTCCCACTGGCCCAGGGCAGCGCTGAACGGGGGGCAAGGACAGTGCTGCAAGGGGTCCCCAGCTCTGGCAGGGATTTCCACTGGAGCTCTGGCGTGGGGAGAAGTGATGCCAAGCAGGCTGGTCCCAGGCCATTTCGGGCTTTTTAGGTTGGTGATAAAGCCTAGAACTGCTTAGGAAGTGAAGGCAGCCTGTGATTACCTGCTGGCCCTGGTGCAGGTTGCTCCCAGGAGCTAGGAGGGAGCCCAGGCTGAGCCCCATGTGCCGCTGGGTGAAATGCAGTAGCTCCCGGGGCAGCTGCGCCCAGCAAATTCAGAGGCGATACACAAAGGCAGCACCCAGAAATAAGTGGGAAAATTATCAGGCTACTGTCTGCAGCTCTCATCACAAAGTCCTGGTGAGATTTCTTCAGGCTTTGGGTGTTTTTGAAGACTTGGCGTTTTCTGTATTAGACACAAGGTGGCGATAGAAATCACTTTTTTCTCCAAAGCCTCTGGCTTTTAAATGCTGAATAACCACAGGTTTATGTCCCCGACAGAATATTGTTGTTCAATCTGAAATAACGCCTGACATTTCAAATGACTGATACTCCAGAGACTCAAGAAAACGTTTTCATAAGCATTGATAATGCCAGAAGATGTTTAAGTTTAAAAAGCGAGCAAACGGAGTGGCAAGGGCTCGCATGTCAATATTTATTTTGCATGCCTATTTTGTTTAGATATTCATGGTGGGTAAGGATGGATTTTAGTATAAATATTTAATATTTCCAATCTATCAGGTGGTATAGAAAACATTCTCATTGCAGTTGCCTCTTCTGCAGATATGGAGACTGTGTTTTTTATTTTAGTGTATTCAGCTGCTTTAGTTCAATGATTTTTTTTTTCAATTAAAATTGAAAAGCCAATAGTAGAATTAAAAAAACCCAACACCACTATGGTAAAGGTGTGAAAAGATAAGATAGTTCTAGAATCTCAAAGACCATGGCTAGCGTGAGATACGTTTGATCTGCTTCATACCTAGGAGGGCTTCCTGATAATTTGGCCCTCATATTTATGATTGTGTTAAGTATTTTTCTGAAGTGCTGTGTTTGTTCATAATTGGCATCCAGTTACCATAAACTGCAACTCGACACCAACCATAAAGAATGAATGTAGACTAAGGATACCATTCACCAGTTTCCAGTGTAAAAAAAAAAAAAGTGAATTTTCCTGAGAAGTATAACCCCCCCAATCCCCCCCCCAGGCGTAGTACAAAGAATATGTAGCTGCAAATCAACACATTTAAATGCTTATCCAGTTGAATGAATCTTTTATTTTGGAAATAGCATATTGATGCAAAATAAAATAAAAATGTTCATTCACATTTCTCTGCTTGTGAAATGCAGTGCATAGATCTCCAAGGGAGACCTATTAGGATCCTTTATAGAGGAGGATTTCATCATCTTGTCAATGAGTGTGTTCTCACTCAGCTGATCAGAAACGTCTTACCCAAACTTTTTCTTTTTTTTTTTTTCTTTTTTAAAGAAAGATGGGTAAGAGACTTCACTTCTGTATCCCTTTTTAAAGCTGTATTTGCATACTTCATAATTTTTATGCAACTTTCTCAAGGTAGAAATCATTAGGAATCCAAAATTCCTCAGCCTGTAAATAAAAATTCAAAAATATTGGAAAGAGAATTAGATTATAAATAATTTCAGGCAACTAAATGTTTATTTTTGATGTGCTTATTTAATACCGTTACTAAATGTTCACCATCCCATCCACAGTGCTGAGTTTCACTTTCTGGTTAGTTGTGCTGCTTCTCTTCCTGGGCTGGGAATGCCGAGACAAACCTAACTTTGCAGTTTTACAAGATGATTTAGGGCGCTTCCTGAAGCTGTAAGAAAACTTAGGACCAATAACAGCACATCTTGTGGAGCGAGTTAGCGATGGCAGCTAACCTGCTAACTGGAGAGAATGAGGTATTTGTTAGTGATTGTCCTTGAAAACAGGCAGATATTGTCAGTGTTGCAAGGATTAACATTTCATTTCTGATGTTTAAAATCTTCTGTAATATTTTCTAAATAGCTAAACCATGATTTTGCTTTAAAAAGCTGCCTGACCTTTCTCTCTTTTACTTGCCTGCCAGGACGCGAGTTGTGCCAGGATGGATGGCGTCGCTGACCCCCCTAACCTAGGATGATCTTTCCTGTGTTTGCACTGGTGATGTTATCAGAGCCCGGAGAAGAGACGTGAAACCCTAACCCGGTGTCATAAAAGGTAATAACATTTTCCCTGTATTTTTTTTGGAAATTATTTACTTGCAATATTAAGGCTACACTCGGTTTTCTGAGGAAATGTGGGGAGGGGCGGGGTTGCACACGTAACAGCGCATGCACTCGTAAGTCACGTAGGAGTAAATAACGTACTGTGTCCAATTTCTGAATATAATAGAAAAAGGACGGGCATTTAACCAATCGCCTCCCCCCAAAGCAGAAATACAGTTACAATTCAAAATCTGATAAAACTACTGGAAAGTATGTCAGAACTTTGTGAAACAGTATGTTTGCATTAAAACACACATTACTGCTGCCCACAATTTAAAGCTTGAATGCATTTTTAACCAGTCCTTTGTACTATTTCAATCTAGAATTGAGGGAAATTTTGAACCTGTTTCTGCTCCTATGTAAGTCGGCAAAAGGCACCAGGTGTCGTAAACGCGGGATTGATTCAGCCTGGCCAAAAATAATTGTTGGGTATTCCTTACCCTGCAGTGTATGCCCAATCAGTTACTGTAATTCCTCCCAAATTGTCTTTCCTTGTAAAGGTGTTCCACCAACACTTGTTTACAAGGAGGCGAGATTTTCTTGCTGGCTTCAGTGGGTAAGAGCAGGTGCGAAAGATGTAAGGCCCAAAGCTTTTATTTGCTTGTGTAAAATTCACATAATGGAATATTTTGGGATCTGTTCTGTGCTGTACGTATATAGGCTACCAACAACTGCCCTTCTGTATGACGTGCCCTAGGATCCATCTGTGAAAAAGCCCAACCGTTAATGTTAAAATGATAAATGAAGTGCTGCTTTAGGGCCAGCAAAGCTGAGGGTGGCCCAGGGATATTACTGCTGTTTAATTTCAAAAGCACCTCCTGAATCCATGCTTTATTTTTAAGGTTAATGTATTTCATATGCTGTTTTCACATGTTCTTTTCTCTCTTTGCCCTTGAACGGGAGAGTTGCTACAGGATTTAATTATATGTAGCAATCACTCCTCCAGCAGTATTTCAATAGTATTTATTAACTGAATGGAGGAAATGGGCAGGGCAGACAAGCAGCATGCAGGTTTTAGCACGACCAGAGTACTCAGAACACTAGATGGGATGAACTAAGCACCTGTCGTAATCTCTGATTTTGTAAGTTCGGTATATAGTTATTATCAGTGATTTAGGACACAATCCCTCAGCATGCCAAGCACTCCCCCTCACTTTTGCATGAGTTGGGATTTAGTACTGCGTATGATTAAGCTAACATTGACTAGCCTTCTCTCTTAGCTCCTTCATACAAATACTTAAATGGAGGAAGATTCTTTATATAAAAGACTTCCCTATAGAGATATAAATACAAATGTCCATGCCCTGAACAATTTTCCAGATTTAGTCCTGATGGAGGTGAGAACATGGTCTGTTCTCCCTAATAATATTATTAACCACAAAGCTACAAAGCCCCAGTAAGATTTTCCAGATGTGTAATACTTGCCTGCAGTAGGCACGTATCCCAGCGTGCGCTCCCAAGCCAGCGCGCTGGTTCCCGGTAGAGCACAGTCTCATGTCCCCGGTAACCGTCGGCTCGGTCTTAAAACACATTTTAAAAAAAAAAAAAATTGCCTGCAGTTTTAAATTGAAGTCGGTGGCTGAGGAAATTCACTGTTCTGTTACCATTCCTGCTGCTGCAGTGAAGTTTCTGTGAGCCAGAGGCTGCTGCCCCAGAGCCGGGAGCTCTCCCAGGGGCATCCTCTCAAACCCGGCATCACCCTTTCCTGGAAGTGCAGGAATAGGGAGCCCAGTGCACATGTAAATTATACAACAAAACCCTATTTCCCCACGAAGGAGAGGAAGGTGACGTACGGGTGTTGGTTACGTCCCTCTGAGCGCTGCAGGGAGGTGCTGACGGTGACGAGCCCTGCCTGAACACTGTTTCATAGAATCATAGAATCGTTAACGTTGGAAAAAAACCTTAAAATCATCAAGTCCAACCGTTAACCCAGCACTGCCGAGTCCACCACTAAACCATGTCCTCGTTTGAATAGACCCCCAAACTGTCTGCACAGATACTTATGCTTCTGTACCCCCAGCACCGCTGCATTCCCAGCAGCAAGAGGGTCTCTCCACACAGGCGACCAGCTCCAGCAGCATTAGGAATTAAAACTTGCATTGCTCCTTTGATTTAAATTTCAGCTCCTGTAACGGAGCAGTCTTTATACGAAACTTAAAAAGTGACAAAAGCAGAAGGTAATTCTTTAAACCATTGTCCACCTACAGAACAAGCGGCTAAAGGTCAAAGAACAAGCAGGAACCGCTCTGGCAGGGGCCGGCCCTTCGCAGCCTCCTGGCCGCGCGTTATCGGCTCTGTGCCCCGGGGGGGGGCGGGTCAGCCTGCCCGCCCCCAGCGTCGCTCCTCCGAGGCGCTGGGCCCGCTGCCCTGCCTGTGCGGGCCGGGGTCGCTCCGCTGCAGGGCCAGCGGCCGCCGTGGGCGAGGGCCTGGCTGGCCGGGGGTCCCGCAGCCTGTGCCGGCCCTGCTGCCATTCTCACGGGCCCGGGCGCCGGCGGGTGTTGGGCCTGGCCGGCTGCCCCGGGCCCCGCCGCCCTCTCCGGCCCGTTGCGTGCACCAGGCCCCGCTGCCTCTGCAGGGCCCGTGCGCGGGCCAGGCCCCGCTGCCTCGGCAGGGCCCCGTTCCCGGCCCCGCAGCCCCCACCGCGGGCCTTTCCCCCAAACACGGCGATGCGGGGGGCGGCGGGCCGCGCCAACAGAGCCCGGGGGGGGCCATCAAGCCCCGCCAGCGGCGCCTCCCCCGCGCCGGCAGCCAGTGGGCGCGCCGAGCCGGCCGCTCAGACCATCGGCATCTCCTCATTGGCCACGCCCCGCGCGCTCGGCCTGATTGGTCACGCCCCCCCGCCGCGTTCCCTTGGAGAGCCAATGGGAGCGGCGCAGGGCCGGGCCCGGGGGGGGGCGGGGTCGGAGGCTGCTGACCTGAGGTAACCCCTCGCATCACACCACCGCGCTGGCGGCGCCGGGCGCGGGGGCGGGGCCGGGGCCGCGCGGTGAACGGGGAGGGGGGGGGCCGCGCCCCCGCCAGCTCCGCTGCCCAGCGCCAGGCCGGGGGCCCGCCGCGCCTCCGCAGCGCCCGGCACCCTGAGGTGAGCGCCCCGCTCCGCCGGGCCCGCCGCCGGCTGCGGGGCTCGGGAGCCCGCGCGATGAAGGGTCGGAGGGACGCGTGTGGAGCGGGCGGCGCCGGGGCCGGGGGGAGCGCGGGCCGCGCCGCGCCGCGCCGCGCCGTGCCGTGCCGTGCCGTGCCGTGCCGAGTCGCGCCGCCGGCTTTGCCAGCGCCCGCCGTGCTCCGGGGCTGCCGGCCGCCCGGGTCCGCCTTCGGCCGGGGCGCGGCCCGGAGCGGTCCCGCTCCGCATGCGGAGGGCGGGAAGGGGGCTTCCAGCCGCGGGGATGCGGCGCGGGCGGGCGCCCGGCGCGGAGCCGCTGCTGCCGGCCGGAAGAGCCGCCCGCTTTCCTCCCGGTGCCGCGGGGCGGCGGGAAGGCCGCCGGAGACCCGCCGTGCCGCGGCAGGGGCGTGTGGTTCCCGTCCGCTGCTGGGCTGTGGCCTGGCGGGGCTCCCCCCCACCCCCGCCGGACCCGGCGGGCGCCTTGGCTGCTGCTCCAGCGCGGAGCAACAAGTGGGTTGTGGCTTTGCCTTGTGCGAGCGAGTTAATTCACAAAAAAATAAAATCGAGCGTGTTGGAGCCGCCAGATCAGCGTAGGACTGGAGCGTGGGGCGCTCGGATTGCCAGCTTAGGCATCCCTCTTCTTTATTGTCAGCCTTCTTCTGTCTCCGATGGGTTTTCAGGATCTTAAGGGAAGAATTTGGGGCCTGGTTTTTCAGAGGGGCTGAAAGGAGCCCTGGGAATGCCTTCTGGAAGGTGCTGCGGGGTGCTTAAAAGTAATAAAGTCGTAAAAGCAGATTTGCAGCAGAACAAACCAAATTATTATTCTTGTCTCTCCTTTCGTGGTGCCTCCTAAATCTTCTTGCGAAAGTTTTAAAATGAAATATACCACGTTAAAAAAAAATCCAAAGTAAAATTGTAGTCTGTTCCAATTTAGCAGGTTGTAGATACTCAGCAAACCATTTAAGTGATGCCCAATTCTCTCACAGACAGTGGGATTTAGACACAGTCTTGAGTGTTGTAGCAAACTAGAATAGCTGTAAATACGAGCTTTTTTTAATCTTTCTGTTCTTTTTGGAAGTGACACAGACATATTTTATCTGAGGAGAGCTAGGAAGCATATATTCCACTTTTATATTTAGCTTTATGTGTCTGAAAGCTAACTCCTAGCCTGTGGACATACAGTTTGTGAAGTACCTTCCAATACATTAGAAGCAAAAGAAGTTTGCGGGGTATTTGATATTTGCTGAGAACGTTTTAGGATCGGAAGTGAAGCAATGCCCAATTATTAACCAGGAGGCTTGGCTTGGGTGGAGCAGAGCTTGAATAGCGGCCCACCGATTGCGTAGAGATACAGGCCGGCCACGTTTTGAGACTGAGCGAGTCTTAAAATGCAGCGGCAGCTGGCCTGACAGAACAGCGCAGGCAAGGAGCTCTGCAGGTGAATGGTTTGATGCTTGGTGGCCTGGCTTGCTGCAAAAATCGTCTCTTTACCCTCTCCTGATCTGGAAACTCACTTCCAGTCCTGGTATAGGTGAGCATGTTGCTGATTTTTTACGTTCAGTAAAAGCAATTAAGTAGTTAACGTGTTACGCAGATACCATCTATTTTTACTTTGTTTTTACCTTTTTTGTTCCTGTGTTTTCTATTACCTGTGTTCATTCAGTTAGGGTGGTGAAAATACACGTCCATTTTATTGTTTTAAAATTATTTGTGTTGATCAGCAATACCACAGATCCCTGGGCTTTGAAGAGGAGGCCTTTAAATAAAACTAGTTTTGTTAATTTCCTTTTTATATGACTTATCAATATTGTAGAGGCGCTATTCCGAGTCTTTGAAAGAACCTACAACTCATTTACACTGAAATAATAATGTTCTTTTCAGTAGTGTAATTGTCTTCAGAATGGGGTGGTTTGAGAAAACTAGAAACTTAATTTCCAACTGACATTATGTAAGTTTCATGCCTAGGTGTATTTTATAATAATAAAAATGATCTTAAAGTGAAACTGTTATAAAACTTCTAAAGTCTGATATTTTTACATGTGCCTTTTACTATCAAGCCAAAAATTTTACTAATGGTAGTAGTAGAGCTGTGGAGAAGTTAATTGGGTTTAGTTTCACCTCAGGCAAACCCAGGTACGTTACTTTTTGAATTTGAATTGCAGAGTTTTCATTGCTTGTAGTGTGAACACGATTTGGGTCTTAAATACCTTGATGTCTGCAGAGCTGGGGAGTTATGAAAGTGCCGTGTATCTTCAGACCTCTGGTGTGAGCTGATTTCTTCAGGAGGAGGGAGGACAGCGTGGCTCAGGTTCTGTAAAGGTTCGACTGTGATTAAACATCTTTACGTAACGGAGGAGGCTCAGAGTGCATGATGTTACCTGTTCTTTAATCTTTGCAGGATCAAATTCGCAATCTCTATGCTTCTGTAATTGACAGGGGTTTTTTTCAGTCTCTCTACAAAAGTTAGCCTGTTTGACAGCTATTGCACCTGCAAAAATAAGTGTAGGGGCTGTATATAATTAAGGATCCAGACAATTTTGGTTTTTAGGGTCTAATTCAACATCATTAAAACAAACAGTACATCTGCAATGGTTAGTGGTACACGAACGTTGTCTTGGTGGTCAGCTGAATTCAGGATGTTTGTTAGAAACTATGGCCGCTACGTTTCGGACAGCAAATACGACATGCAGAGGTTTGGTGAGACTTGCGCATTCTGTTTGCAGCATTGAAAGCAAAAGGCTTCTGTGAGGAGATCTTTGAGAAAGTCTACATTTTATTTGACCCCAGACAATGCTGAAATTCATTTAAATATGAATAAAGCATTTGAGCATGCTGAGAACAAGCTGAGCTTATGTCTAATTCAGTGCAGTGTTGAGTTACCAGCTGATTGCAAAACATTAGTGGAACTCATGACTTTGGGACTGGACTACAAGGGGTTGGAAGTGTGTTGGTAAAGGGACTTGAATGGGGCTTCACGGATAACTGCCTGCTTTTGAAAGGAGTTGTGCAAACAGGGTGTTCGAGTTGAGTTATTTGAGCGTGGCATTGGGAATCAGGAGCCTTGGCACTGGTTTGGTGCTTTCTCATGGAGTATTTGAGTGAAACGCTTCACTGCCTGTTCCTCTGTTTCCTTCTCTGCTTAGAAAAAAAAAAAAGCCTTGAAACTTGCTTATTAACGTATAAGTTCTTGAAATTAGAAAAAGTTTTTCTTCATGAAGAAAGGGTTGAAGTTAGTTTGGCTGTATCCCAGGTTCTTCAGCGCTGATAACCGTGCCAACAGTAAATCCGTCTGGATGAAATTCTTTAGGAGTGATCTGATGCCAGGATAAATATACACATAAACATTGCCTTCATGTTTATATGCACAAACAAAATTTGATTAAACTTTGTGCTATCTGAGCTATAAGTCCTGCCCGAGCATCCCAGTTAAAGAAATCCTCCTCTATGGTTTAGTTTCTGCACGGCACAGATAGGTATGCCGACTTTACAGTCATGCTTCCCCTTCTTCTCCATCTCTACGCTCAAACAAGGCAGATCGATCCACCCTTGTAATGCCTGGGTCCGACAGATATTTGCGGCTTTTCAGTCATAAAATGGTTAAGTAGGTCTCTGTAAAATGAACTGCCCATGGCCCCAGTGAAACTGGAGTTTGTGGGAGTAGTGATGTCAACACAGGGTTTGATCTAAATAATTCAGTCAAGTACATTCATGGTAAAAGTGCATAAGCCAGTTGGATCAGTTTTTAATTCTCAGTTACTGATGAAAAGAAAGAGCATGGTGTTTAAGGATTGCACTGTCTGTAAATTACTTGTCTGTGCTCCAATTAAAACTACTATCGTGTCCTATTTGTGTTATAACGTGGTCCGGTTTTGCTAAGGTACCGGATGAAAGCTGTCATGTTCATATCAAACCAATTATGCTGCATCCCTGTACTTGGCATAACATGGCTATAATTAGCAGGACTGACGAGGTTTTCCCACTGGTTTAGGATCTCAATGTGGCGTGAGAGTTAAGGGTGTGAAAACAGTCCTTTCTGCATAGTGAAGTACCTCTTGGGAGAACGGGGCCCTGAGATAAATGTCCCTTCGTCTCGTCCTTGTCTGTATTGCTGTATCACGCTTTGTTTTACACGTAAACTATTGAGCTTTTTTGTGTAAAAATATGGTATGTCAGCTGTGTCTTCTAGCCACCAGTTCTTCACGAGATTTCTAATGATCATTGAGATTTACTCCTGCCCATCAAATTTGGCTGAAGTCAGCCAGCAGGTTCAGAAGTTGACAGAGGAAAAAAGTTTGACCTAAGTAGAGAGCACTGGCACAAAGTGTAGTTTCTTTTGGAAGCAAGACTAAAATATATGTGGGATGATCAGGTGTGTGCTAACACATTGCTCAGAAGTTGCCACAACGGTGGACTAGCAGGACGTGCCACGGCTTGGCCATTGCAGTTTCAGGTTTGCTCTGTGACCCGGAGCAAGCGATCTAGTCCGTTTTGTACCTGTGCTTTCTTCATGACAGGTTTGTGTTCAAAGATTGGTACAGTTGGGAAAACACACACAGAGTATTCTTCTTCATAATAATAATATTTACTTGGTAATTCTTTTCTTTTCCAGTTCGTTTTGGAAGTGGATAACTGCTCAGATTGCAAGAATAACAAGAGGTTAGTGCATTCTTAATTTTATAATGATGTGATTTCCAGCTATGTATAGTTATCATCTAAGTGCATCGAAGTCAGGCAGAGCAAGGCATATCAAATGTTTATTCCCTGTCCCACCTGTCTTTGTGCTGTGAGGTGCTCCTTTGTTTTCTCCATCTGTCATGCTCTTTCTCAGTTGAATTTATTATTTTTTTAATTTTGAAGAAAATGCATTCATTCCCTGTTGGAACAACACTGAATCTTGATACTCAGAGTTCCCTGTATTAAGAGATTCTTCTCTCTCTATGTAATGATTTTTCTAATGGAAAATAGAGACCTGAACTTCTGTATTTTCCTCTGACAATTGTAAATCATGCCACTAAGTTCCAATATTTTACCATAAAGTAGATACTATCCCCTAATGGATGTGGATGATCTGGGACCAAGAGGTTAAAGTCAGGGTGAAGTTACAGAAGATGGCTGAGCCAGTCTGACAGCTCACTGCTGCTAAAAAGGGGAGGTTTTGCTTCGGTCCCCATCATTCCTTACCAGTATCTTCCCATCCCCTCCCTTTGCTGCTCCGATTCCACCCACTAACCTCGCAGGAAATTACCTTGTTTTCTTGGTTAGAGTTCCGGTGATTTTGTTGAATCAGATCAGAGGGTGGTCTGGAAAGCACCAGAGCTGGTGGGGAGCAGGCAATGTGAGCACAGAGCTGGGGTGGAGAAGGGAAGAGGTAGGTGTGAATGGAGTGGGACCTTTCCTTTTGACAGTGGTGGGTTGTTAGATTTGTTAAAGTCATCCTGGCGGTGGCTTATCCTCAGACTTGAATGAGCTTTGAAGACTGAAGTCTTCCTAAAGCTTGATCTTTTCAGGTTAAGGATAAAGCAGGTGGCACAACAGTATGTGGAAGAAGTTGCTTAAAATGAATTGCTGCTTGTGTTATACCTGTTATGTGTATAGAGAACTCTTAGAAAATTGTTTTTTATAAGATATACAGTTAATCCTGTAGTTGTTCCAGTCTGTGGATGCTTCTCTAAGTGAAAACTTCAAAATTAGTCACTTTGCCTCAGTTAAAACTTTTCATGCCATTAAGCCCAAAGGTAGCAGTTCTGTCTTGAGATGTGCCTGAGCTCTTGGCGTGGGAAGCCAAGATCATATTTTAAGGAGGCAAACTATATGTTCAGATTGTTCTTTTTCTCTTGCCCAAGTGTCTGCTCGAGGTGGGCTCATGTGCTGAACAGATCTTAGGTCTTGCCTAGCCCCGCCTGGCTGGCAGGCTGCTGGCCGTTACGCTGTATCTGCTTCCCAGTGGGTCAGCTCAGATTCCTAAAAGAATCCTAAAAAACATGAGGTCTTCTGAAAAAATGTAAGAGAGAATGTGTCTTGTACCTGGGAAGGCCTGGGAAAAGGGCGTTTTTGACCAATCAAATCCATCATTTGAATAGCAGTAAATAATGCTACGTGCAGTACCTAGCACAATGAGTCCCAGCGTTCAGGTGCTGTTGAAATACGAATTTTTAATCACAGAATCACAGAATGGCTGAGGTTGGAAGGGCCTCTGGAGATCATCTAGTCCAACCCCCTGCTTAAGCAGGGTCAGCTAGAGCAGGCTTCCCAGGACAACCAGTCAGGTTTTAAATGTCACCAATAACTAACTAACCAAAGAAGAACAGTAAAACAAAAATAGTGGATTTCTAGTCATGCCTTTGTATGTGATTTTTTTTTTTCTTTTAAGTGACTACTGCAGCTTTGTCTAAACTAGCAGGTTCTGCAACAGATCAGAATGACCAGCTGCTTTGATCTCATAGTCCTTGGGCAAACAGAAAAGTCAATGATTATAGCAGAAGTAACTATTCTTGATTGTGGATTCCTATCTGGGTTCGGCCATGGCATTTTAACATTGCATTTTCTATCAGAAGTGAACCTTGCTTTGTCCTCTTCTTTGTTCTGCAATCGCAGGTATTAACCTCAGGTTTTGTTTTTCCGCTTTCTTTTGCCCCTTACAGTGCTGAGAGCCCAATTCGTAGGAGCCATGGAAGAGTCTTCCCAACCCACTAAACCCTCGGAGATGAACCCTCACTCTCGCTTTATTATTGGCTCCGTGTCAGAGGATAACTCAGAAGATGAGACGAGCTCCTTGGTGAAACTTGATCTGCTAGAGGAGAAAGAGAGGTCTTTGTCGCCTGCATCTGTCTGCTCGGATTCCCTTTCAGATCTAGGACTTTCTAATGCTCAAGATGGCTTGGCGAGCCACATGAGGTATGGATAAAATAATAGTCAAATCCAGTCTTCAGTCTTTTTACCCCATCCCTTCCAAAGATTCAACTTTATATCTGGGTTCTGAGTTTGGGTTCAAATGTTTTTACTGTGTCAAGACGTCTTCTGGCATTCTGTTTCAAAATGACCTCTTGTATGTTTATCTGTATCAAAACCTTCTATTTACTATTGGTTTTAATGAAATACCTGTGCCTAAATTCCTCAAGCACCTTTCAGACATCTCAGCTGTTGAGTGTTATGGTGGGCCTGCTTATACTGCCTGTCTCTTGTCCCAGCTTTCAGAAAATTGAAATGTGTTGGCTGAGATCTTTAAAGTTTTCACTTGTGTGTGTCTTTTAGATGGGCTATGTTTGTTGAGAACAAGGATGTTATTTGTTTATTTTGTCTTTGTGTGGGATTTGATGCTTTATGTGTAGCCAAAGAATTGGTAGTACCCCTGGGTAAGATCAGTGGCCCCATATTGCTCGGAATACTTTTGTTTGGGATAGAGAAAATTTTGTTTGTGGTTAAAGGAAAGATTGGTGTCCTGCGAAGTGGTGATATGCCAAGACTTAGTATGGTAGCTGCTGCTTGTAGCTCAGGGAGATGTTGGTGTCATAGCTGGGAGAAGGGCTGTTTCACTCCTAATTCTTTGTGGCTCAAATGATCTATCAGGTTGGGCTTTTGAGATCGTGGCGTTAATATTTTTGTGTCAAAAGGCCCCTTTATTTTTACGGTGTTGCTGAGTTGCATACCACTGCAGGATGTACCCATAGGGATTTTCTCTGTTATAGGCTAGGTATCTTGTACTTTTCAGTGTGTGTAGAGATCACAGTTTCTCAGTGTCTCACTCTTCCATGTCCCCTTCGTTTGTTTCCCATATTCCAGGAGGTCTGGTGCCCAGGCCTGTACGCAGTACTGTACCTGAGGCCTTGTCAGTGCTGGGTAGAGTGAGGAGGTGTTGTGCATGGGGAGCAGCAGTCCACGAACAATCACCACGCTGAATGTTGATGAAGTTATTTTTCACTATGTGTAATATTTGCACTTGTCATTACTGAATTGCAGCAGCTCATTTCAGGTTACTTTGCCACCTTGTCAAATTCCTTTAGAATTAGATTTTTGATTCCAAAGCATCTTCAGTCATTCCCAGTTTGATGGTAAGCTCATAACTGATAAATTTAAAAAGAAAATGTTAAACAGTGTTGGAATGGATCCTTACCAAAGCCCTGCTTCTTACATTCTTCCAGTTTAACAGAACAGTTTCTCACCATCGTCTGAATTTCCGACTACCCCCCAGTTGTTTCATGTATACTTGTCCTATTTATGAAAACATAGATTTGGACAGTGTTAAAAGTCTTCCTAACATGCAAATTTACTGCAGCAATTGACAGTCTTCTGTTTGCAAGCCTTTTTAGTACATAAGGAAGGAAATGCATTTTTGTTTAGGAAAGATTTGTCCTTGACATCTTCCAGCTGGATGTAACGTACTACCTCTTTGTCTGCTAGTTCTTACAGGTAGGTTTGTGATTGTTTGTTCTGGTGCCTTTCAGCCTCAGGTTCTCCCAGCAGATCCCGCCAATGGTCAGAAGTAAATCTAGAAGAGCCTCCTCTTGAGCTGCTCTTTCTGCCTGCCTTTTTAAAAGGTGTCATCCCATTCCAGGAACGTACGGGACAGTCTGAATCCCACTATTGTGAGGGATTGTTCAGTAAAAACTAGCTTTACTTTGTTGCTTTTGAAGAAATGGTTGGTTCCAAAAAGGCTTCTGGCTTTTACTGACCAGCAGTAGATGTTTATATGCCCAGCTTGTTCTTTCCTTTTTCCTTTCAGCTTGTTCTTTTGTTTTGTTGGTTTCTTTGCTTGTGCAGATTAAGGAATTTTAATCTGTCCTTTTATTGGTGGTTCCCTTCCCGCTTGAGGGAGACAGCCTCTGAAAACAAATACTAGCAGACTCTTTGGGTTCAGGCAGAAGGGGGATAGTAGTCCATACTTTACAGAGTTGTTATGGTCATACTGACGGACACGTTTAGCCAGCTGGCACTAACATAACAGATATAAAATCTTAAAGCAAATTTAAAGGGGATTACCTTTCCAAGGACTGCCAGTTATAATAATTTGGCAGCACAAAAGGTAATTTTGAAGGAGGAAAAGATCTAGCCCTGTAACTAGATATATCTTGGGAACAGAAGAAACTGGATGAACACATAACCATTAGTGTGGAAAGAGACAATAGGAGAGCAAGAAAATGAAGCAACTTCTAGGACACTGCCTGGCATCAGAGAGCTGTAATGTAATAGGTGTGCAACCTTGAGCCCCTCTGTTGTAACCTGCTTACTTTGGCACTCTCTTTTGAGGGTACTTGACTTCCTGTTAAATTGGGGAGAAATGCCAATTCAAATAAAAAAAGTTACAGCATTATAGGCTGTTTTTCTGTGATAAAGAAAGATGAATTGAAAGAGTTTTCAAGGATGGTAGTCTCTGTCGTCCAAAGATTTCCAAATAATGTTTACAGATGGAGAAACTGAGACAAAGACAAGTTCAACAACTTGCCTGAAGTCACTTTGTGACAGTGAATTAATGAAACACAGGTATTCTTGCTTCCAGCTTCCTTTTGGTAATCACAAAGGTAAAACACTTTCTAAAGTGACAAAGATAAATTCACGGGGAGTTCTGTACGGTTTGACTAATGGGTCCAACAAGGAACGTACCTTTTTGAAGAAGTTGCCAAAAATCCTTCCATTTGCCGGTTAGTTTCACCCAGGAAATTTTGGTCAGCTAAACAGAGATAGCTTGTGTTTGAGGTGAGGGGCTTTGCTGCAGAGAAGTCCTTCTCAGGGAACCATTATGTCTAAAATCCAGAATTTAGTCAGCTGAAAAAGGGTTTGTGAGTGCACCTGAACTATCCTTTTACCTCTTCATAGAGCATGTCGGTTAGTAAGTCTGCTGCTCTGATGGCTAGAGGAAAGAGATTTCTTCTTACAGCACAGGAGGGCCGGAAAGGAGGGTTGTCAGCCATCTGATCGAGTCGTTTTTTCCTCTCATACTCTAGGTCACTGAAGTTTAGACAGGAAAACTTCCTTTCTCCTCTAAACTCCATTTTGTTGCTTTGTGGAGGTTGACTGTAAGACTGTCTAATCCATCCTATAATGCTCTGTGCCAGTGAATGTTTGCACCTTTTGTGCAACAGCTGTTCCAGTGCTTATCTTGACACCCCGAGCAGATTTTCACCCCTCTGAGGAACACTATGTCAATATTAAAATGACTTTGATAATTAGAAATGCTCTTCCTTGGTCATCAGCTCTCACGGACTGTTCTGTTCACGCTATTTTATAGCAAACAAACCCATTTAAGTAGAAGCCAAATTAACTGTCTTTGTGAAAGATGCTCGAGCCTCTGATGCCCCGATGGGAGTCTCATGGCTGTCGTGCCTCGCATCACATCTGGTCATCTGAGAGCCTCTTCTCCTGCAGTAGCAGGCATTGCTGCTTCTCTCCTGCTCCTAGACCCCCGGAAAAAGCGACAGGCATTGCCGGTTCATGAAGCATAGATGTTTCAGTAGACTGTTTGGCACATGCTCGGTACCCGAGATCTGCAGGTCTCCTGTCTGAGCTGGAAAACATTGCCGAGAGCCTTATCGTCTGACGGGGTTGTGGTGTCTAATCGATAAATCCTGACCCAGCTATGGGTGGTCTGTATGCCAACTCATGTTTCTTCATTTGAGCACGCAGAGCGTGTGTGCGCTGTGTTGTTCCATCTATCACCTTATTGATCTTGTTGAGTGTTTATGCTGTTGCTAAAGACAATCTTGCTGGGACAGGTTGTACAATGTAGGCTTCCGTACCACTAGAGATCTATGAAGACCTTTGATGGTGCCAGTTGGCTACTGCTTTATAGGATTGCGAAAGTCATGCTCTGATAACGAACTTTAAATTGATGTGTGGTACGTCAGCCAGCGCTTAACAGACATTGTGTGTTGGCAGAGTAACTGTGCACTTTAAATGTTCTGATGCTTTTCTTGCTTGTGGTTGTGCTTTATTTAAAGAGTATCAGTAATAAAAATCATGTAAATGTCCTCCTCACTCTGTTAGTTGTAGCATCTAGCATTGGAAACAAGTGTTCTTAAAGAAAATATTCTCCTTGTGTACAGTCTACATCAACAAAATTTACTTTGTTGCATTTTGCACTTTTAGATAATAAAACCAAGCACACTATTTTTTCTTAATTTTTTTGCTTCCAGGCATAATTGTGTTGTCTTTGAGTTCAGAAAATTTCCGTCAGCACTTCCAACCGAAGGCAGTCGTCCTGTCGGGATACAGTTTTTGCTTGTTGTTTAATGAGCTGTTAGACAGTTGCTATGCTCCTTACTGAAGTTTTAGTGGTGGATTAAGTAACTTCTCTATGAATGCCACTTGGAGAGTACTTTGGGTCTGTTTGTTTTGTTTAATAAATTGTCTTTGGCTATTGCTAAATTTAATTCCTAGCTTCAAAGATGGTATCTTGTATCAAATTCTTGTTTAAAATAGAATAAATCCTGCATGTCTTCTGGTATTTATACATCAGGGCTCTGGTTTCATAAGCAATAAAATGGGTGTACAAAGTCACCTGACAATCCATTTGCATCAACTGAAAGCCAGATTTTTGGAAGTAGCTCAGCTGTTGCCTCTGATATTAAGCCCACAGAGACTTTAGTCCTTAGCAGCTAATGGTATTTGGACTTTTCAGTAAATAGTCTCAATAAAATATTGAGATGCTTAAGAAGAACTAATCATCTATTAAAGTAATTTTGGAAGAACACCTCAATTTCAGTCTGGATGGTAGCGTGTTGAGTGCGCCCAGCCTGGCACTGGGACAGGGTTCCTGCTTAGAAACCAGTCGTAGAGTGATTGCACAGAGTACTAAAAGAAATAAAGGATCCTTTTGAGCTTGTTTTGAATTTTAAAAAATTCCTTTCCAGTCCAACTGTTTGTGGTTAGGAGATTACACTGTAGAGCATTGATCTTGTAAAATTACAAGTGCCGCTGTAATTTTATGCACAAACGTGTGCGTAGAAGTACAAGTATGCTTTAGTGTCTGCAAGGCTGATGCTTTCACTGCCGTGTCCGAGACTGGCCCAGCTGTATGAAAAAGGATTTCTCCTTTGCTGAACTGATTCCTTCCCCTTCCAGGCTTTCTGCATACTGCTGGCTGTGGGGCCACTGCTGGAGCTGAAGGCTCCTCCTCTTGCTCTGCTGTCTGTGCTATCAGTTGCTATGGTGCTGCTGAGGTTTTTTTTTTGCAGGGTGACTTGCATGGGTTTGCATCTCACAGACCAGAAGGCCGTTAATGAAACTGGAATTGCGTCCTGCTTGCTGAGACGTTTTCCTTTGCATGTGATCAATTGCCGTTGGCTCCGCAGATAGGGGAGAGTGATGCTGTTGCGTGTTTCTGCGAGTTGCTGAAATAAAGCTGTGTGTCTTCAAGGAACCCCTGCCAAAACAAAGCATTTAGTTCCCTGTTGTTACCACTACTGCCAGTGAGTGATGTGATTTATATCTCGAACTTCATCCACCTGGAGTGAAAAGTTGAATTTCCTCCTGTATCTGTTGAAAAAGAGGAAGCTTGTAAGATGTTTTGGATTCCTAGGTATTTCTGGTTATAGTGATAACCTGTGAATTGCAACTTTTTTCTTCTCTGAAAGCTACTCTGTTTAGTGAACAAATACACTTTAAAGGACTTTTCATCTGCATACCTCTCAAAAGTAGCATTCTTTGTATTGTGCTGTAACAGATTGTCCTGGTGATCAACCACGCAGATGTTTTACTCCCTTTGACCTCAGTTAACATGGGAAACGTCATCTCTAAATTCAGTAATTTGTAGGGAGATGTTGCAAAGATAAGCTGGCTGAGATACCACAGCAGCGACAGTGTCTCCTACTTGTTTACTTATCTGGTATTTCTAATTGAAAAGATAACGAAGTATACTTTGTCCCTATCAGAATACTTCAGGGCCCCCTCCTGTATTTTGCTGGATGCCCTTGCTTTTCACCCAGACTGGGACATGTAGCAAAGGCCTTCAAAGACAAGTGCTTTTGCAGAGTCCCCTTGCAGCCTAGCGCTTGTATCTTCAGTGGCTGCAGGAGAAGCTGTCGATGAATGTAGGCTTGCAACAAATCTGGGAAAAGAGGAAGAGTCGTTAAACCTGTTTTAGGTAGGGAAAGCAAAGAATCTCCAGGCTAGGGAATAACTTGGATCTCTTGACTCCGTATCGTAACTCTGTCTGTAAGACTAGTAGCTGAATTGGGCTGCACCGTGCTTTCTGTATAGGATTCCCTTACACGAGGCAAAACCTCTTTCAGTGATAAATTTTATGCAAAACTCCCCCACCTACCCCCGTAATTCTGGTTGTTAAAAAAGATACATTCTCTAGTTCATGCAGATCAGATCTGTTCAACACTTGAACTTTGTCAAAGAGCACTGGGAAGGCTCCTTGCCAAAGGCTTCAATCCTGCTCTCTTCTCACTTGCAGAACTGTCTTTCACTGTTGTTGTTATTAACTTTTATCTTGGTGGCAGGGCTTGACCTGGAGAGCGTTAGGCTCTTGCTCCAAGAACATGTGGAATTCTGTACTTCATGAGGATGGAAAAGTAAAGATCTTTCAGTACTTTGTGGTTTTAGGAACTGGAGTACGGATATCAATTTGATTTAAATTTGGCTATTTATTTGGATTGACATTTGGATTTACTGGGTATTTTTGAGGGGTGAAAATTTGGTGCTGTGGGTCTAAGTGGGAAGGACATGATGAAGAAATGGGTTCTGAAAGATAAATTTGAAGGCAGAGGAAGGGACTTGGAGCGTGCAGGAGGCTAGAGGCTTGTCGAACATGAGACTCTCAAAGCTGAGTGCAGAATACCTTGGAAGGAACAGTCGGAAGGAATGGGTCACAGGGTATGTTGAAGAGCCTGAGGAGTGAAGTGGTTTTCATCAGAGTAGATAAGAGTGTGTGATCCAGAAGAGCTCGGTGAGCTTTAAATCGTCAGGTTCCCTCCCATAATAACAGCTGTGATGTTGCTTTGGAACTTGCAGGGAACACCAGTGATGCGGTGTGTGCATCCCATGGGTATAGTCCAGTTTAAAATGCATACGGCATGGCAGATAAAAAGCCAGATACGTGGTTTAGGGAAAGAAAATATCTGACAAACAAGTGTCTCAGCACTTAAAATCCGCATCCATTGCAGCTGTTGGTACTTGGTTATTTGAGAGGAATCCCAGCAGCTTGTGCCAGTCTGGGCTGTGTAGTTTTGGAACCAAAGTTAGTGCTTTAGGCTGAAGACCTGCCTCGATGGCTGTTCAAAGTCTGCCTTAGCATGGAAGTGAAGTTATTTAGCCAGGGGGTAGGGAGAGGGCTGTTTTTGGGGTTTGTGCTGCATCCTTTATTTAATTTCCTGAAATCCTTAGGCTCAATCCTTTGTCAGAGCTGAGTTGAGTTTCTTTTTATTTTTTGATTTTTAGGTTGAAGCACTGATTTCTGGCAGTGTCTGCATTCAGGCCAACTCTTCTGTCTCTTTAAAACAGCAGGCAAAAACTCTCTTTGAATAAGCCCAGATTGCTGCCTACCAGTGCCTGTTACCCGAAACATAGTGAAGCATTTACTCCAGCTGCAGAATTCTGCATTGCTTGCTGGGCTTACATACATGCTTGCTCTTTCTCTCTGCCTTTTTGGGAAGTAGGTTGCCAGGGCAGATCTAAAACCGGAGGAGATCTTACAGATGCTTCAACTGGCTTGAGTCTTTCTGCCCAGATCGGATACATCTTCACATCAGTGCTTACATATTTACAAAACGTAAAGCCCAAATTGATGACAGCTGCCCTCTCTCTGCACCCTTTACAGGCCTAATCCAGAGGGGGGAAAAAAAAAAATCCTTTCTCGGGGGGGTGTGTGTGCGTGTATGTATGTGCTGCAGTCTCCTTAAGGCTGCCTTTCAAACAAGCCAGCTAATGCATCACTGCCTTTGGAATAAACTGCTACGTCACTGATAGCACTTGGCATGTTACAGTGCTGGGATCAATGCAGGCTCCTAGCTGCGATGTGCGTCAGGTATGTGTCTGTAATGAATGCTTTTTTTTCTTGGAGGCTAGAACAGAAGAGAAGCGCACAGGCTTTCCTTTTGTCTGACAGCAGGCCTAGGGTCTAAAGAGGGGGGTTTGGTTTTCATATGATATTTGCCATTTGGGTTCTGAGTAGTATTATGTTTAGGAAAGGAGCTTTGTAGTGTGTGTTTGTGTTTGATGGTAAGTATTTTAGCAGAATGACACATCCTTGTGTAGCATATTTTTGTAGGGATGTTGCAGCAAATCCATTGATTTCAGAGCAGTGAATTCAGCTGGTAGAAGGCACAATGAATATTTTTAACCAATGCTGAAGCTGCTGCTCTAACATCAAGCTGTGTGTAGCTGTAGGATTTGTTTCCTTGCAGCCACAATGGTCAGAAGCTGTTTGAATTGGGGCTGGGGGCGGGGGGGGGGGGTTTGGAGCACAGGCAAATATTTGGGAAACAGTTTCACAAAAACTGAAAAATAAAATTTCAGTTATACTGTGTATAAATTTTAGTCTCAAATCAGGATCAAAAACTGAGGAAATCTAATGGAACAATAGATCGTGCAAGTATTTTATTTTGAAAATGAGGGGATATACCATTTTCTGCATGAAATGCATATCCAGTAGAGTCACTGAATGTCTGTTGGGTTTTGCTGGTCTTACACAGTGATGACCAGCAGGGAAAGCGACACAGATTTTATCGAGCAGAGTCTGTAGGTTCCCTGTTCTCTACCCTTATGATGGCTTGTTTGGAACTGGTGAAGTGGTGGGTTTGTGGTAGCCTCCCTGCAGAGATGAAGGGAAGGAGGAGCCTGGAGAACCTGGGAGAGCAGGCTGCCATGGCCGGAGTCCTGCCTGCCGGGGTGTGGGAGGCCGGGACCCCGAGTTCGCTGGGGCGGGCTGGGAGCGGGGATCTGTGCCACGCCTGGGAAAGCGGTGTGGCGGGAGATGGAGCCAAGATGGAGCCAGTGCTGGAAAGTATTTCAAGACAAGTTGCTTTTTCTTACACGCTTCTGTTTTAAAATGAATTAAATGGGAAATTTCTGGTGCGTTTCATAGTTGGGTAGTTTGAGTAGTTCTTCAAAGAGGAAGCAAAGGCCGACAGGTGAGAGGGGCATTTAGTTATTACGTAGATATATAATGTTGGGGTTTTTTTAATTTGTTTAATCTCTGCTCTTTCCCTGGTATCTCTTGTCTCTGCTGTCTGGTGAAGGGATTTATTTTCACTGTGACTGCCGCCTTCACTGCCACAGTGTGTCGCTATCCCCTTTACCCTTCTGACAATGCTTGAAGAAATTGGATCCGCACAGAATTGTTTGTCTGCACTTTATCAGACACATGGCACTTGCTGTTGGTCCTTGCTCCTATCGCCGCTCTTATCGCCTGCACTATTCTTAGTTCCCTGTCTCCTGCAGTGACCTCACCTTGCCCTTCAGGGCTCAAGGTTGCATGCTGTCATCACGTTAATGTGACACTTTTCCTCTGGGTACTTGTTCCTTTTTTTGAGTCATCCCCTCCTGGGTGATTGCATGGCTTTTGGTCAGACTCTGGGAATGCATGTGCATCATACCTGGATATCGCCCTACACCAGGACAGATCCAAATGTCGCGAAATTTAAAAATGTAATCCAGTTGCTGTGTCTAGTTTCAGTCCAGGTTTCATCATTGCTGTATTGCTTCAATCATTGCCCTTGCTTATCCTTTCCCTACCCCCAAGTTTGCAATTTATGCTTTTGCATGTGCTTGATACTGAGTAAACATTCCTCCTTTCTCCCATGATGTTATTGGACCCTGCAGTACTGTAGCACTTTGCTTGTGAGGATATTTATTCTTATAGCACTTGGAGTGATCTCATCTCCATTTTATAGGTGGAGAAACGGAGGCACAGAAAAGTTAAGTGACTTGTCCAGGGTCTCCCAGCTTCCCAGCTGGTGTCCAGTGTGATCTGTTGTCTCGTGTCTGGATCACCACTGTGCTCTGTGTGCCTGTACGAGCTGTGCATCCGAATTTCTTCTCTGTCGCCCTGGAAATGCTTTCCTTGTCGTCTCCCCACCCACTGTGAAAGTCTGATATTAAATCCTACAAGTTCATTGAATTCTTCGGGCTAACCGGCCCTTTCCTCTCGCAAAGCTAGCCGCTGAGGAGGTGCTGGCCCGCTCCCGGCGCAGTCGTGTGGCCAGCGGTGCAGGGTTCCTCTGGATGCTGACGGAGCACGTGGGGAAGCTGTGCGGTCTCCCCTTCCTCGCGTGACCCCCGGTGTGGGCAGCATGAACGGGGGCTGACCCTTGCTGCGAACGGCCACCGCGCGTCGTGTGGGCTGCAGCAGCGGTGCTGTGCGTTAAGCCTCATTACGTAACCTGGAGATCATTTTCTCTCTTTCCTGATCAGCTGCTTTCCTCTGAATGCAGAAGAGGGAAGCTGCTACCCTCTCTGTGCATGCTGCGTCACAGGAAGAGTGACAGAGAGGGGTGGTGGAAAGCAAGGGACAAAGGTTAAAAGATTGAAGCGATCTGGGAAGTGCCACTGCTTCAAGGAGAACCGCGTGAGTGCAAGAGGCTCTGCAGCTTTCTCCTGCTGGCTTTTGAGCTGCAGTATTGGAAAAAATAAAATAGCAGCAGCTGCACTAGACGAGTCATAAGCAAGCCCGAATCTGTTAATTCCTTCACTGAGACAGCATGGAGGATTCTGCAGAGCAGAGTCAAGAAATGAGATATCACATGCTGCAAAGGTAAGAATTACAGATGTGATTGTCTCATCGTAGCAGCAGCTGTCTTGGACTGGGGCAGTTGGGCACTCTGTACTGGAAATGCATACTGATATTTTTCCATGTTAATTTTATCCTCTGAAACCTCACCAGTGACTGCGAGGTATCTGTGCATGCAGTCTGTAAGAAAGATGCTAGAATACATCTTAGTTGGGGAATCAGTGTTAAAGTTTGAGATTCTGCACGACTTCTAACCTCTATAAACTGAAGGATAGATGAGCATTTTGAAAGTTCCTATGTAACAGAACACTGCAGTTGTGACCTGGTGATTAATAGGGATGACTGTTACTAACTCAGCATTTATTCTGTTTTGTTTAGAGCTCGGTGTTCTCTCTTCCTTGCTGCCCAACTTCTACCTCATCTTACCCTGCAAAAAGGAAAAATCTCTCCTGTTTTGATTATAATGTGCAGCCTGTTTTTATTAGTAAATAAACTTAATGTTCTTGGTATGCTTACTGTCACAAATTAAACAGAACTATACTTGCTTATAAACAAGTGTTTGTGCATTATTCTGGTTGATGAACCTCTGGTTTTGTTGATATTTTACCTGTAGCAGTATCTTTGTGTGTGTAGTAATTTCAGCTTGGCAGGATAGTTCATATTCATACATGTTCACAGATTCTGACCCCAAGATTTTTATCTTTTATCTATTTTTGTTGAGACTGCTCTCAATAAACCCGGAATGAATAAACCTGTCTCACTTGTTGGACTATGCTCCTTCCTTGCCATGCCATAGATTCTGACCCTCTTTAATGACATAAATTTAGTAGAAATTCAACCTTAACTACTCTGTTTCTTGCCTGTTGGTTCCTGTCCTTGATTTCCTGGGCTGAGATTATCACAGAGCACTTTGTGAACTCTTGCTGATAGGGGCAAGTTTTAAGTGCAACGATGATGTCTGTCTCGGAAAGCGCAGCTCGCTGGAAGAAGGGAAAGTACACGGGGAAAGAACCTCCACACACTTAACTCCTTCTTACGCTCTTCTCCGGCTATCAGCTAGCAGCTCTTCTTTGAGACAAGTTACTAGACTTGAATGTATTGGGGTCTGACCTAGTACAGCCATTTATATGTCCCGGAATATCATTGGGAGATAGGCATCTGGTTTTTTTAGCATGCTTTAAAATCACCCTACTGATCTTGTTTTTCCTGTTACCTTTACTTCTCCTGCTCTTGGCTTCATGGATTGCTTCAAAGTCTCTTTCATTGTGCTTAGAACAGGTTTTGGCTTCCTAGTTAAGCTCAACATTTGCAAGACTGTAACTTGAAATTCTCTACCAGCATGGCCATTTGTCATGGGAATATCTCACGTGTGGGAGAGAAGGACTGATGTGTGAACGCAGAACACAGGATCTGAATTTCAAGTGCTGTAAATACACTTTCTTGCTGTTCTGGAAATCCTCACAAAGTCAGGGTTGTGCCGCAGTAGGACGTCACAGCCACAGTAGATGGTGTGCACGAAGGCGGAGAGGCAGGGAAGGATCCGCTCCATCCTGTGTGTGGCAGATAAACATGTCTGCGTGTCAGAGCTGGGCACTGATCTTGCCTTACCTGAAAGATCGTCTTTTATTCTAGTACAATTCTTGGTTGGTTTTACCAGGATTTGGCATATACCTTTTTGAAGAGGTTGTGCTAGATGATACGGGTCAAGATCCTTTTTGTTAATGTCTACTGCAAAGCACAGCGTAGACGGCGTTAGTATCGTGATCGTTCATAGGAAAGATGGACAAGAGAAGAATCTGGATTTAAACCAGATACTAGCTACAGGTTGTTCAGGGCTTCTTTCATCAACAATTTTTTTTTAGTCAAAATACTGGTCTGTGGTGTTACTGTGCTCCTGATGAAGAATTAAGGAGGGTCTGCATTCCAGATGAGTAAATCATCATAGGCCATAACGTATTTATGAGGGAACGTGACGGGGAATCTGTGTGTTTCCTCTCAGGCTGTCACCGAGCACCTCTGGCAGCAGCTCGGGCAAGCCGGGATGCTCCAAACCTCACATGGGGCAGTGAACTTCACAGGTACAGCTCTCGGGCTACCTGCCCTTGGTGGCTGTGTTTAAAAGGAGACCTCTAGACGTTGTATGTGACTTGGCTTGTCCTTGGGTTGGTTTTCCCTTTGTGCCCTCCCCCAGCAATTCCAGTCGCTTTCTGCCGCGTCCCATCCCATTTCCCAGTGGAGTTGCTCAATGGTATCAGTGCTTCAGCAGCTGATTAGGCCAGAGGTTCCTGACGGGTTTCCCATGGCCAAAGGGCAACCAGCAGGGCCCGCCTGGCTCCTGGGGACAGATGCTGCCAGTTACACGGCTGCTCCAGTGGCACTGACCCCCTTGGTTCCAGTTGGGTCTTTCCAAAGCATTGAGTAGTTTTTAAAATATTTTCCCAGTACTCCTTCTTACAGAAAGGTTCTGTAATCCTGCGTGGTGGCAGGTGTCGGGACTTCGGTGTGTTCGTGGGAAAGGAACCTGTTAAGAAAAGCACACTAAATACAGTCAGAAAAATGGGTAAACTGGGGGGTGACCCAAGAGGTAAGGCGTCAGGGGCTTTAAAATAAAAAGTATCTTGTTATTGCCGCAGTGATGCTGCACTATGGTAGATGCATGGTGCAAAGAGTAGGTCTTTGCTTTTCTGTTGAGTTTCCTCTTACAATTTCAGCTTTTATAAATTTTAGCAAATCAACGCCTGTAGTGCTTGCATAAGCAATGGGTGATTTATCCATGTGTCACTTCTGAGGCAGCTGAAGCATAAGAAAGGGAAGCAACTGTCCCATTCCCTCACAGAAAGACGGTGGCAAAGCCCAGGGTTGATCTTGTCAGACACAAAGTTGGCTTTCACTGCTTGTAGTAGAAGTAACGTGATTAATTTGTCCTCTAGCTCTCAGAACTTTTGAGGAAGATATTTAAGACTGGATGGTAGAAAATTCTTGTAAAATGATAGCAGAGTCTCTCGTTTACACCTGGAGACTTATTTGTTGTGGTTCCCAAGTAGGATTTCTTTATGGAGTCTCATCGTAGTAGCTTGTTTCACCCAAGCCAGAAAACGTTGTTGTCATTTCCCAGTTTTCCTAGATGAATCGAAAGCAACGTGGTGGAGTATCATTGTTCTGTGTTGGGCAGCAATATACAGTGAATGTATTTTTACCTATTTATATGTTAGCATAACCAGAACTTCCCCAGATAACCTGGCTTTTGCAGAGAGGTAACTGAAAGGTATTGAAAAGCCAAAGTCATCCTTGTAAAATCTGAGGACCAGGCGCCACAGTGGTCTGGAGGCAAGGAGTGATTCCGCTTGTCTGCTTAGGGAACACGGTCAAGGGGAACTTTACAAATTATTCACATATCCTCTTCTATTTGTGTATGTCTGCACTGCCAAGTTGCTTTTTTCTGTCTCCCACAAATCTCCTTAGGCCCAGTATGTCTGGTTTACACCTTGTAAAGCAAGGCCGGGACAGGAAGAAAGTTGACGTGCAGCGGGATTTCACAGTGGCTTCTCCAGCGGAGTTTGTTACTCGTTTTGGAGGGAATAAAGTTATTGAAAAGGTAAGTTACTGACCTTTTTGACTTCAACATATTGCATTTTGTTCCCTTCTCTTGAGCTATGACTTCTCTCTGTATAAGGCTGTACGTTGCAGATATCAAAATATTAATATTCCTGAATTTGAAAGTTGTACTTCTGCCTGTAATCATTGTGTTTCCATTTTATTTTATAAATGATAAATAAGCATCCCATTGTTTTAACTTAGTGTGACAGGAAAAAAAATTTGAGGGAGCTAGAGCACTTCTGCTGATACAGAATGATTTATAGACAGATATAACAAAAATAGACTGGAAAAAAACACTAAGAAATGTATTTTAAAATACATAATAATTTAAAGGACGCGGTCTCTCCCTTTCAGGTATCGAATGTTTTAGCCACTCGTTATGCCTATTCTCATGTGTCCTTCTGCTCTTTAATCCAAACAAAGCATAATATATTAAAATCTTTATGGTCGAGCAAGAGCTGATTTCTGAATTGACTAATGGGCCATTAAATGTTCTTGCTGAATTGATTGCTGGCTAACGAAACTGCACAGCCCCACAATTGGACGAAGAGTCTGCAGAGAAAAAACTGTTTTCATTATCGTTTAGTGTTTTGTGCTATTTAGAGTCTATCTCATCTCTGCTTCTAATATACTCAGGTCCTGATAGCAAATAATGGCATTGCAGCGGTGAAATGCATGAGATCCATCCGACGCTGGTCCTATGAGATGTTTCGAAATGAGCGGGCAATCAGATTTGTTGTCATGGTGACTCCCGAGGATCTGAAAGCAAACGCAGGTGAGTTGTAAAGAGCGTGAAGGTGCACAGCCTTCTCCTTGCACAGACCTGTGCGCCCACAAGGATGCAAGAAGTTGAATGTATGTCCGCTGCGTCACGTACCATTCTGTCAAGTAACAGATTTTTCTGGGAGGAGATGAAATACTTCCAGTACCGTAGATTTAGGGAGTTTTAGACCCAAGTGCTGTTTTAGATTTGCAGTCTCAATGAGACCTTCTTTGTGTTGGCAGAGTATATTAAAATGGCAGATCACTACGTCCCAGTTCCAGGAGGACCGAACAACAACAACTATGCAAACGTGGAACTCATTCTTGATATTGCTAAGCGGATTCCAGTGCAGGTGAGAAGTGTCAAAGATGATAGTTTCCAAAACAGGACGTGACACTCAGCAATCTTCTCTCCTTAAATAACGAATTGTATCTGGGGAAAAAGACAGGTCAAAGAAATGGAAACTACAAACCTATACGAGCATCAAAAGGCAATGCATGTTACAATGCATGGATTTCCCAGTACGAATATCTGCAGGAGACAGCAGGTTCCCTTCACCCTTTCACTTCCCTACACTTAGTTCTGCTTCAGCAGCTTGCTTCAGCTGCCTTCTTTGACTTGTCTACGAGTTGCAAGACACTAGCCCTTTAAACTAAGCATGCCATGTAGTTCAGGAGGCTGGTCTGGCTTATGAATGTTGTGAGGCTGTTTTCAGTGAGGAAAAGAAAGACTTGAGTATCTGCATGCTTTCTATTTCTGCTTACTTTCTTGTTTTACTAAAACAACGAGTGAATTATGTTATTTTCTTCTGCAGGCTGTATGGGCTGGCTGGGGCCATGCATCTGAGAACCCTAAACTACCAGAGCTTCTCCACAAAAATGGGATTGCTTTCATGGGTGAGGATATATACTTCTGATCTAATGTCTAGTCCTTATTTTAAGGTGGGTGGGTTTAGTGAGATAGAAGATCCTGGCTCTAAAAGAGAGCCGTGAGGTATGGTTTGCAAGCGCGAGATCGATGATATGTTCTTTACAGTAGTCGGAGCAACAGAATATGCTGTCTAAAAGCGTAGTTTTTTCCAGTCGTCGAGGCTAATGAAACTAGGTAAGGTTTGGACATATCCTGGGAAATAATTCTTGTATGGAAGAAGTGGCGAGTTCTCCAGCATGTCTTTGAATGTTGTGAGATACAAAATCAGAAAAGATTCCTGTTAAGGCAGATTGTTTCAAAACCTGAATGTCCCTGTTGTCATTTTAAAGAGGATGTTTGTAGTTTGGTTACATGGAAAGTGGAGTTCTGTGTGGACAATACATGAAGTCTGTGGTCTAGTTAGCAGTGTAGTTAACCAACTGCTGGAGATGTTGCAGTAAGCCTCATCTTCTGAACCACATGGATCTGAATATTGGATATATGGTTTTGGACACGGGCTGTGTTTAAAACTAAAGATGGCCTTGTGATAAAAGTCACGGTCTGAACATACCCTGGGGATAGTTGTGTCATGTTCTGACTTCTAGCAGATCTTTTTATCTGTAATATCTTCAGCCATAACCACAGAAGTACTCTAGACTTTTGGAGCTGTATTTTAATTCCAGTTTAAATCTCTTACCAATCGTACACTCCAGTCCCATGCAAACCACATTTCCAGTAAAATCAGGGCACTGAATTATTATTCCAGTAGCATGTGATGAGCACACCTAATACCAGTTACTGCCAATCCCTTTGAGAGCAGGCCCAGCTTGAGGACACATGGACAGAGAGTGGTGCTTGCAAGCTGAGTGTGCCAGGGCTTCTTTAACAGGATGGGCACTTAACAAGCTCTTGCGATGTGTCTGTGGTTGTGTTGCTGTAGTTTCAATTGCCTTTTCTTCCTCCTTGGTCAAAAGTACTCTAGTCTGTTTGGTTTTAGTTTCCTGGCTGATACAGTTCATGCTCTCTGTTTCGGTTCAGAAATGTTGGTTTATACCAGTTGAGATGTGACATGCAGCAACCCTGCTAAAAGTGTTTATTTATCCCTCTTACGTGGAACCTAAATCAGACTTATGGCCATTTCCCTAACATCTGATATCTCTTGTGTCTCCCTCATGCATTGTTTTTGCTCTTTGCAGGTCCTCCAAGCCAAGCGATGTGGGCCTTAGGAGATAAAATTGCTTCTTCAATAGTGGCTCAGACTGCCGGCATTCCAACTCTTCCTTGGAGTGGCAGTGGTAAGAAGGAAATTGCTGTGTTTGTCAAGATAATTTTAATCTTTTTTTTCTTCAACACATCTCATCTTTAAGAAGTGTCTGTGCACAGAAAGGCATGCGAAGAGATGTTCTATCTGTTTAGGGTTTCAAATTTGTATTATCTGAGGCTTAGACATAGTGACTACGATATAAATGGATATGTCAGGCAAAATTTACATGTTGTGTAACGTGCTGTTAGTCTAACAGCAGAGCTGTGATCTCTGGTATTTCTGCAGTCTCCGCTTTTGTAGCGTGTAGTTTTGGAGTACGCAGCCAATACTCTGCTTCCATGGATGCTCTGTACAGTTTCAAAAGACCGTAAATAACAACTTGTTTCTCAGAATTGCACAAGGTAAATGAAGGAGGATATAATTTGTTGGATGAAAAGATCTACTCCCCAGAAAACAGAGCAGTCTGTTTACATTCTGCGTTCCCTCTTTTGTAAATGCTTCCAGACTGGTTCCTTGTGGAACTACGACTGCTGTTTGTTTCACCAGTGTCTGATGTGCGAGTTCTCACTGAGCCTTGCAGCAGAATGAGCTAAGAAGATAATGCTTATATTTCAGGTCTTCGAGTGGATTGGCAGGAAAATGATCTTCAGAAGCGTATCTTGAATGTTCCTCAGGAACTGTATGAAAAAGGCTATGTGAAGGACGCAGATGATGGACTGCGGGTAGGTGGCTAGTATTTTGAAGGTATTTGAAGTCTTGCTGCATGCACACCCAGAGGAAGCTAGAGGTTTAATTTATTTTTAGTGGGAGTACAAACTAGAACTAGACTGTCAGCCTCACAGAACTGGGTCTTGGAAATTGGAAAGTGATCTTTCACATTTAATCTTTGGGCCCAGTCTGCAGAATTAGGTGAGAATTAGGAGAAAGAGACAAATATGGGACAAAGTTGTGTTTCATTAAGGGCTCTCTTCTGGTTTTTGTTTAATGCAGGAAGAAGGTGTTTTTAATAAAGACCCATGACCTCATACTTGGTTTCATCTAAGTTTTCCTTTGAGAAAGATTTCTAGAATAAGAAACATTCCTGGCACAATACAGGGTTTGGGAATTTTCCTTTGTGAAGAGACGGGATGGAGTATATGATTTTTCCATGTTACCCAGCTTAATGATTTTCTGTATTACAAAAAAGCTTGTCTGTGAGTTGGTAAATTTAATGGCGTGAAGCACTGACAGAAGATTTTGTGATGACTTTGAGAGGCTAGAGTTCTCTCTAGTCACAAAATCACTGCTGATTTTTCCAACCTCAGGCGCCCTCTCAAACTGGAATATTTGGTTTCTATCCCATTCGTGTCTTGGTTGCTAAATAGAGTCAGACATGGAAGCTTGGACACAAATCAACAGGGAAATAGTGATCTTTTCAACTTTATTCTGCTAACTTTTTGTACTTGCCCATGTTTTTCTGCCCATCTTGATCAGGCTGCTGAGGAGGTTGGCTACCCTGTCATGATCAAGGCTTCTGAAGGAGGAGGAGGAAAAGGAATCAGGAAAGTTAACAATGCAGATGACTTCCCCAACCTATTTAGACAGGTAACTTTTCCCATTGATTTGTACTTTCTTGTTCTAAATGTTCAGGTTGGGTGATTCTGAGAGCACTGAATCGGAAATGTTAAAGAACTGAAAAAGTCTGCATTATCTATCAGAGCCTGTTTAGCTACTTTGAATCATGAGTTCATGCTTTCTTTGCTCTGTATGTTGGTAGGATTTCAATATATCTGCATATCCAATACAGTTGTCAAATGCCCGAACGTCACAGGAGATGCTGAATAAATCCAAGTAACGGAGGGCATCTGCAGTGTAACTCAAAAATGTTGAGGGACATGAGCTTTCTTTAGTTTATGGGTTATTTAGGAAAGCTGAGAGGAATGGAAACAGCACTGTAATTATATACAAGCGAACACAGGGTATTTTCAGCCTTAAGTGGCCCAGGGGAAATATTAGGGATGTTCCTTGCTTAAAAAATGAACTTGGGATGATTGTGACTAAGACAGGTGTTTACAGAAAATGATCTGCCTATTTGTATGCTGTCTCTCCTACAGGTTCAAGCCGAAGTCCCCGGCTCTCCAATCTTTGTAATGCGACTAGCCAAACAGTCCCGCCACTTGGAGGTGCAGATCCTGGCAGATCAGTATGGCAACGCCATCTCCCTCTTTGGCCGGGATTGCTCCGTGCAGCGCAGGCACCAGAAGATTATTGAGGAAGCACCTGCTTCTATCGCCACTTCGGTGGTGTTTGAGCACATGGAACAGGTGAGAGTGGCTCTGCAAGTTTTCTTTTCCTTGTGAGACTCCAGAAACAGGCAGGTTTTTTTTTTTTTTTGGCATCGCCAAGAGTTTTGCATTGTTGAATCTTTTAAAGGAGCAATATAGGGTTGTGTGTCTTAAACTGCTTAGTGTGGGCACCCACTCACATTTCCAAAACTGACTAAGTCCACCATGAGCTGACAAACAGCTGTAGAGCTCCTTTCAGAAATGCATGCACCCCAAAAATAGGAGGGAAGTGTGTTTTAAATGTATATTGTCATATTAAAAGCAAGCTGCGGGAGCTGTATGAATTGTCTGATGCTGAGTATTATAAATATTTGCGTCAAACTCTGCCTTCTGTAAATTGTAAATGAAGTAGCCTGGACATCAAAACTCCTGTGCCACATGCTTTGCTTTGAGCAAGCTTTTGGATGTTTCAGAATGCCAGCAAAATGTCTGAAGTGGGTGGGGTGGATGAACAGAGCATAGGTAACTGAGCATGGGGCCTGGAAGTCAAATACTCTTTTTTTTTGTCCTGTATCTTAGTGTGCAGTGAAGCTTGCCAAAATGGTGGGATATGTGAGTGCGGGCACTGTGGAATACCTGTACAGCCAGGATGGCAGTTTCTACTTTCTGGAGTTGAATCCCCGCCTGCAAGTGGAGCACCCCTGCACGGAGATGGTAGCTGATGTTAATCTGCCGGCAGCGCAGCTCCAGGTGAGTCAAGTGCCCAGGCCCCCTGCTCCTGGCGGCTTTCACAAGTACTCAAGCTGTGGTATGTTGAAGAGGCCTGAGCATGAAAAACCTGTTCTGCTGAAGGCTTAGTAAAATAGGGGGCGGACTCTTGTCTGAGTCACAGCCAGGGTTCTCTGTTAAAACTGGATCACGTACTGACATTATGCAGATGACTAGATCTTGGTACTGATAGAGGAGAGAATATAAAGAAAGTATTAAAGAGCTCTACTAAATATGGCCTATATCCTCATGTGCAGATAAGTGATAGATAACTCCTCCACATTTCCTCCGCAACGAAAATACCCAATAACTCAAAGGCCCATTTTGGTACTTTCTCAGCTTGGGATTTATCTTCTGTGGCTGGAGCAAAGCTTCATTCAGTATTCCAAAATATGTATGTACCCCTTCTCTTATGACTATTTCACTAAGTTTTGGCTCTTTCTGATTTGGAAAGCAAAGAGAGGTTATTTTCTAGTTGTTTCTCCTGGACTGCTCCGGTAGACCTTCAGTTAAAAGGAGTGTGAAGGGAAGCAATAGAGGAATAAAACATAGAGGTAGGAAAACTGATTTAAGGAAAGACTGTGTGTAAAGAAGCCTGTCTCAACAAGCTTTAGCCATGAATAGTTTGACTTTAAGCTCTGAAATTATTTTATGAAATGAGTTGGCTTCTGAGGCTAGCACTGCGATCAAGTGCCGTGCCAGTTTTGAGCAGCGCATCGCCCACTCTGCCTCCAAGGGACAACAGCCTCTTCCCAGATTTTCTAATGACAAAAGGAGGGAAAAAAGAACAGACAATTGGGTTTTTCATCTTTCAGCAAGTTCAGCAGTTGTTTGACGTTCAGGAAAATGACTTGGGTCTTTTTCATTTTGATGAGCAGTTGCTGACTTCCAGAGCTATTGTTTCCACCTCTCTAAGCCCCTCACTCAACGCAGATGCTTCCTCCTCATGGCTGAGGTCCCTGTTCTTTAGCCTCTCTGCAAAACAGGATTTGTGCCTAATAATGAGGTACTTGAATAGATGTGGCAAAGTGACCAAGAATTTGTCTTGATTTATTGCTTTTTCAAGGAGAAGTCATGACAGTGGGTGACAGTTATAGCTTACATGAATGAGTAGGCTTTTTGTTGTTCTGATCCCCCAAGTAATGAGGGAATCCTTCACAGATGCTGTAGAAAGCATTTGTGCATATGCTGTGGCTCATCTGTCCCTTGTGCATCCCCACTGAACTCCCTGTCTGCTGCCATGCTCTCTCCCTATTCTCAGCCCCCATCTTTTCCACGGGTGGATGAATGCCGCAGTCCTCTTTCCCTCTCTGTCTTACCTCACATTAGGGGCTCTCGGTGCTTTTCTACTTCCATTTTCCCAGCCTTCCCATTCTTACCTTCTTGCTTGCTTTCTAGTTTCTTTCTTCTCCCTGCTGTTTGCATTTTGAAGTTTATTGGATAGATGGTAGAGAAAACAAACAGTTGAACTGTAACGTCTTTTAGGCTGCTCAGGAGCAGGATCCTCTTCATTTTGTCAGGAGGCTGTTTGGCTTTGGACTGAGCCTTTTCTCAGCAGAGATTCCAGTAGCTCTATGTCTGTATTTGCCAGGCACTGAGAGTTTTGTAACTGGTCAGATGCTTTCCTCATTGTTTGAGCACTGTTCTTCACATTGCTGATGCTAGATACAATTTCATAGAATGGCGCATTGATATTATAACCAGTTCAGTCTTTTGTCTGTTGGTGTCTGGCTAACAGACGGCTGAAATAAATGGTTAAGCTAAAGCTTGGCCTTTTTGAACTGCAGCTGTAAAAACAAATCCCAGCTAATGAACAGAACAAGTGGGACTTTACTCCATAAGGATACAGCCAGCAGCCAGTTCTGCAGGTTACTCTCTCCGCAGTTTATAGTTGCAAAATTCCACAGTTTCCTATAGCCAATTAGGGGCCTCCTGTCTCACTGGGACCTTAGTATATTTTTAACAGGCCTAATGCGTGCCCATCCTCAGCTGACCTAGCACTGGCCAGCTTGCTCTGGAGCCTTTTAATCAGTCAATGGAAAATACTGGCTGAAGAGCTTAAGGTGGATATTACACTGAGCTCAGCTGTCCTGAGAAACATGAATGTTCCAAGATGTGTCAATGGAGAAGGCTCACATCAGAAAACAGGCATCCATACTTGCTATACTAGAACTGCAGCATCAGCTTCTACAGAGAATTGGTGGAATTAATTCTTCAAGGAATAGGTACTCTCTGTGAGGAGAGAAACTTACTTAGTGCTAGTTTCTTTTACTGTTATATTATGATTATGATTATTATTATTATTATTCCTTAGATTGCCATGGGGATTCCCCTCCACAGGATCAAGGATATCCGAGTGATGTATGGCGTTTCTCCATGGGGAGATGCATCTATTGATTTTGAGAATTCAGCCCATGTCCCCTGTCCACGCGGCCATGTCATCGCTGCACGTATCACCAGTGAGAATCCTGATGAGGTGAGTTTTTTAAATTCTGTAGTTACTGATCACGTGCTGATAACCGTAGGCTTTACACCTAGGTTCAATCCCTGCTACTGATCCTGAAAATTTTGGCAGCAAATTTAAAAGATTCTTCCCTTATCTCACTTAGCTGATGGTTCTGTAGATTCTGGTTAGACACAGCCTGAACTTATTTGTGTATATATCATGCTGCAGTACAAAGAAGTGCTCTAGCCTTCAGAACTCTAATTACTTCCCTAATTCTGGATTATTTACTTTTTCTTTAGGATGTATAGCAGTGTCTGTCTGTCTTTGCAGGGATTTAAGCCCAGTTCTGGTACAGTTCAGGAACTGAATTTCCGCAGCAATAAGAACGTCTGGGGCTATTTCAGTGTTGCTGCTGCAGGAGGGCTTCATGAATTTGCTGATTCTCAATTTGGTCACTGCTTCTCTTGGGGAGAAAATCGTGAAGAAGCCATCTCGTAAGTAGTCAGAAAAGTGGTAGAACCTTGGAAATTGCTTGGTTTTGTCCTCTTTGATCCAAAGTGCCATGGATAAAACAAGACTCCTTACTTCTAGGAGTTTTAAGAGAAGTTTCCCCTCCCATTACCATGTTTTCCACATCATGGTCAGGCTTCTCATCCTGTCTTGCTTTGCAATTCCACTGTGGTGCACCTATGTTTTCACACTATTTGCTTACTTCTCTTTACTTTTTTTCCTTTCTATTTCATTCCTGCCTTGCATACTTGCTGCTGGGGTATGGTATTTTTCATGCAGAGCATTTCCTCTGTTCCATTCTGGGTGGGATGGAGACCACGTCTGTCTGTCTTACGTATACTTCTGATGTGTGGTAGGTGCCTAGATGATGACAGCAGTGGGAACTCCTGATCTCATAGCTGGTGCTGGCTGAGTTGCTCTTGTTCACACCAGCAGCAGACTGAAGAAAATCAATATTCTTTCATTCCCAAGTATGTCATATAGGATCTTGCTCCAGTGCACATGCTCTTGTGCTATTGCCTTCAGGCTGGTTTTTCCCAGCAGCTCATGGGGAACTATCTAGAGCTACCAGCTTGCACATTACCGTTAATATGGGAGAGATAATAGGTGTTCTTTTATCTTTCAGAAACATGGTAGTGGCTTTGAAGGAACTGTCCATCCGAGGGGATTTCCGAACCACTGTTGAGTACTTGATTAAACTGTTGGAAACGGAAAGCTTCCAGCAGAACCGCATTGACACTGGCTGGTTGGATCGGCTTATTGCTGAGAAAGTTCAGGTGCAGCTGCTTGCTTTACAGAACTACAAATTGGAGTGAGGAGGGGAAGGGGATGGGGGGGCAAGCTTGGTGCATGCTGGTTGCAAGAGGGCAAGGATTTAGGAGTGGTTAATTTCCACTTACCACTTTATTCATAAACATTTTCACTGGCCTTAATTCCGATTTATATCAAAACCCCAGGTCATCTCTGTCAAGGAAAGTTGGCCAGAAAAGCATCTTAGTGTAGGTGTGAATCAAGGCTGGTATTTTGGTTTGCAGTTTGGGACAGATGATAGTGGAAATGTAGGTGGAGCCTCAGGATTTGATCCAGGAAGAAAAAAATGTGGTTTTCTTTTAAGGAGTTACAGAGATAACTGCTTCTATATGGTGTTTGCACGGATGCTACAGCAACTTAATTTAAAGAGAGGTTGTCCATGAGCCAAAAATAGAGCTGAGACTGTTGATTCTTCAAGTGAGTGTGCAGAATGGACTGAAGCTAAAGGAGATGTAACTGTTGTGTACCCTTTCTTTCTAGGCTGAAAGGCCCGATACCATGCTGGGAGTGGTGTGTGGAGCTCTGCATGTGGCTGATGTCAGCTTCCGAAACAGTGTCTCAAACTTCCTACACTCTCTAGAAAGGTAAAATTGCAAGCTAGTCTGGTAGATAGCTGATAAGCAGACAGTAATTAGTTTTGATTTAAAAATTTTGCTCAAGTACAGTCCAGTCCAGAAACGCACAGAGCTTGTTATCTGCTGAGTGTTCTCTGGCCCCAGAAAGTCGTTTATCTACTGGCCTAAGAAAACTGGCAGATATCCGTGCATCTCCCCAGAATACCCCCTGCTGTTTGCACAGATTGGTTTGGTTTCTGGCAGTTTTGGCAGAAGCTCCAAGAAATGGCTCAGAAATGTGGAATTCTTTGTGTGCTGCTAGGGCAGCATTAGGGAGCCTTGAATCACCAGATATTGTCTTGCCCCTGTTTTGAGGATTGATTTAATTTTCCAGATTTGACATAATTTTCCAAATTGAGTGTTTCCCACTAGTACTTAGAAAACCCTCTCTGCTCCTGCTGGCTTTAAAGTAGAGCAGGCACTGTACGGAAACTAGTCCTAACACTGTCAGGCTAAACCTGGTGTGATCCAGGCAGGTGTGCTCTTAACAGAATTCTTCCCCTCAGTCTCGTGTTGGTGAGTCCATACGTAAACAGAGCTGCACGGGGAAAAGCTGCTCTATCCCTATGTTAAGTCGTGCTACATGTTCTGTAATTCCAGCTGTGATGTTCCTTTTGCAGACCCTTTAAGGCAAAAGTGAATGAAGAGTAAAGCTGGTCTGTGTGGCTGGAGAGAGATGGGCTGCCTTTGTCAAACCGATATGTGTCTCTCCTAAGAAGAGACGGTTTAAAAGCCTACTCCCATCTCTCTGCTAGTGTTTTCCAAATTCTTGCATGCATCTTTGAACCTGCTTGGGCCCCTGATAGCCATTTGGTGGCTTCTGCAAGACCAGTTTTGTTTTGTACTTCTCTTTCAAGGGGCCAAGTCCTGCCTGCTCGTACTCTGCTGAACACTGTGGATGTGGAACTCATCTATGAGGGACGGAAGTATGTGCTGAAGGTACGATGCACAGCATGGAAACCCATCCTCTTGCCACTTCTGGTTGGAAATGTCTGTTTGTGTGCTGCTCTGGCTTAATCTTTGTAATACGTGTAATGATGGGAATGAAATCTGTGCAGGGTTTATTTTCTCTGCTTTAGTGTGGTTAAGAAATCAGTACAATCTCCTTTATGATAATACCTCATCACATCTTTCCATTGCAATATCTCTGTGTATCTCTGTAAACATTTTAACCTTCCGGGGTCAAGAAATGCTCTGCATAGGGTGAAGAATAAATACTTTGTTATAGGCTAAGACTACTGCCTGTTGGTTGACCAAAACCTTCAGTTAATGTTTCTGCATATGTAGATCTACTCTGTTGGGTGTTTGAGCCCAGTTTCATCAGCATGACAGAATTTGTAGCAATTTTTCCCTTTAGTGTTGCTTTTTCTTTGCTGTGTGCAAAAAAACAACATTGGAAATACTGTTTAAAGGTTGTGAAACCAAGCATAAAAAAGTTAGGAAATATTAGACTTAAGATTGTCTGTGCAATCTTAATTAGCTTCCTTGGGCAAATTTATTATGGTGAAGTTTTTAATGACATGACTTTACACTGGTTTTTGCAGCTATAAGTATTCTGCACTGCTGCACCTCCATGATTTTATCTTGGCACCCCTTTGATGAGGAACAGAGAGGCACTGAACAGCAGCCAAAGTATGCTTTAAGTGATTTACCCAGCTTCAGATAGGAACTCTGTAGCAGAGACTGTGATAGGATCCCTTTTTCCAGGGAGAGCTTTAGCTGCTTTCTTTGTGAGACAATCTTTTTATTTTTTTTTTCTTTTAGTACACGACTGTGACTTGTACGTAGATCGGGGTGAAGAAATGGTGTATGATTGTGTAATCAAACCTGTACAATTAATGCATAAGCGTGAGAGGATTAAATCAAGATTCATGGACAGCATTAGTTCTGGCATCTCTTGACTGCTAAATGCTTGGCTTTGTGAGCCTAAATTTTTTTACATCGTTTTTTTCTGTCTAACATGAAAACAAATGGCTCTGTTCCCCCTCTTTAACTCCCACTGTTGCAGTGCTTGGAAAACTCTGTATGTTGTGGCAGTCAAGGCACTATCAATGCGGTGTTTATTTCATGTGACACGTACCATGCTTGTGGATCTGCAGGTGACCCGACAGTCTCCCAACTCCTATGTGGTCATCATGAACAGCTCGTGTGTGGAAGTTGATGTGCACCGACTGAGTGATGGAGGACTGCTCCTGTCTTATGATGGTAGCAGCTATACTACCTACATGAAAGAAGAAGTGGACAGGTAGCAACCTGTAAAGATTAATGTTCCACATTTACATACAAGCCAAAATTAGGTGTACTTTATGCTTCCTAAAGATCATCTGGGAAGGGAATTCTCTCCTTGGAAGAGGTTACTAGATGTATTGTGGATGAGTTTAAAGGGAGAAGTTGCCTTCACCGGAAGAACAGATCTTGGCTACGGTTAGAAGAAAGATCTGAATGCGTACCAATGTGGAGTCCATGTTCTCCTGCTGATTCTTTAAAAGTGCCCTTTTGGATTATAAAAACAAAAAACAGAATGTGAAAATCTTTAAAATCCTTGAAACTCCACTGCTTTCTAAGCTGCCTTAGAAATAGATACAAGATTTACCATTTCAGTGCATTCCCTCAGAATTCCCCGCAGGGATCATAGCCACAAGGTCAGTAAATATCCAGCTTCTGGAATGTGAACCACTGCCCCCTCGGCTGGTTTCTTTTCTGTGACAAATGTAATGAATCTGGTTGGGAGTACAAAGAGATTTTGGGTAACTTTTTCTGGGTTGGAAAATGCTATAAAATCTCAACCTCTCAGTCTGCTACATGGATGCGTCCTGCTCTTGTCAGCTTTGCTCTGTATACAAGAGGATTTTGCATGAGGTGGGCAGTGTATTGAGTGTATTGTGTGTTATGTACGGCAAGTGTCATCTCCACTAACATCAGTTTTTGTTTATATGAAATCTTGAACTTCATTGGTTCTGGTTCTGACAGGGGGTGATACCTGTTGGTAAAGAAGAAGTATAAAAGTAACATGCATACAACCTTGCTAAGGGCTATTCTGTCTGGTTTCTGATCCCTGGCTTCTGTAGTCCTGTGTTGATATGATTAATCTGAACTTTTCATATGCAGGGCCGTACTGTTCAGCTCAGAAGAGCTGGTTGAAATGTTTTTGTTTAGTTTTGTTTTGAAGTAGAATAGGGAAGGAGAGAATGGGGTTTCCCCTTCCCGTGCTTCCCACAAGAAATTCTGTTTTAGTGATTTGTCCTGTTCTTTCCTAGGTATCGCATCACTATAGGTAACAAGACCTGTGTGTTTGAAAAGGAGAATGATCCCTCCATTCTGCGCTCACCTTCGGCTGGGAAGCTTATCCAGTATGTGGTGGAGGATGGGGGACACGTGTTTGCAGGCCAGTGCTTTGCAGAAATAGAGGTAAAAGAGTCTCAAAGAACAGACTTGGCTGCAGATGCTGAATCTGCCCAGGCAAAAGCTGGGGGGAAAAAAGTTGAATGCTTTGGAAGTGGGAATTGAGTGTGAGGGATAATTCACAGTATTTCCTTTCCAAATTTTGTCTGTGTTTTAACCTGGACTAATGCAGGAATCAGCAGTGAGAGTGATGGGGTGGGGAAGAAATTACTTAACAGCTGAAATTTGAGTGTTAATGATGGTATACCAAGTGATAAGGAGAATTTCTCAGCAGTGAGACCATGGTTATCATCTTGCTGTGATACCAAGGGAGAGTGGGATCTGTGTGTACTGTGTTTTCTAGCTGTGGTGACGAAGGCCGCCTGCTTGCAGACCACTACTTAGTACTAACACAGACTCAGAAGCAGAGTTATATGCCATGATTAAGGAACAAATTAAGACTTCTTTGCTTACCTGATCATTTATCAGGTTGATGGGATGAGTTAATAAGTGTCACTCCTCCCTTCTCCCTTGGAACTTACTTAACTCTTAGAGAGGAGGAAGATGAACAATTTCTGCATCACTGTGAGGAAAGCACAAGAGGTTGTGTAGGAGTGCATGGCTTAAAACAGATTTGAGGAGGGGAGGGTGTGTGTTGACAGAGGGGCAATTAAACCAGTTGGGGACAATGTGTAGGAGAAAAATATCAAGCCCGAGATGCAGGTATTTTATGTAAGTGCTTTTATGCTGCAACAGAGCTGTGGCTAAGAAGGAGCCATGTACTGAATTCCTGTGTTCCCAGTTGTCATATATAGTATAGCAATGATAAAACTAGACCGTCTCCCCTATACCCAACCCTTCTGCTCCAAAGACAAGAGTTTGGTTGATCTAAGGAAGCATCTCTGTGAAGAGTGGTCTGAGACCTGTGACCTCTAGAAAGTAATCCTAGTTCCCTCTGCTAAAAGTGAATGTGTTACTGTAGCTTTTGAGAGAGGCTCTCCCACTTCTAGCCTTTAGAGTGCAGCAGCTACAGCAGTAAATTGTATCTGCTTTGTTCATTGTGTTGAATGTGGGACCTTCTTGAGTACCTGTTGGTCCAAGCAGTGTGGAACAGGTGACATTCCTGAGGATGGCTTCCTGCTGCGCTAATTTACGGCCAGTTATTTTGTTCTACCATTCACTTTAGTGTCTGGGGTTTTGTTCCCAACGTGTGTGCTTTTAAGCCTTTGAGAAAGCCTGAATGCAAAAGGTGCTCATGCAGGTTAGTTTGTCTGTGGTAGGACATCGACTGCTGGCTCACAAAACTAGAACCATTTGGGGAATATGGAAGCTGAGTGTGTAACCTGTTTACTTTGCTGCAGGTGATGAAAATGGTGATGACGCTAACAGCAGGAGAATCAGGCTGCATCCATTATGTCAAACGCCCAGGGGCGGTCTTGGATCCAGGCTGTGTGATTGCCAAGCTCCAGCTGGATGATCCCAGCAGGGTTCAGCAGGTGAGAAGTTGCGGAAAGCACAGACGTTTGTGGTGTCTTTAATAGGGGAGCGACGCTGAGAGTGGTATGAGGTGGTCCAGTGTACTGAACCAATTTCCAATTTGTGCATTGTACTGGAATTGTCACTTTACCATTTATTTGTCTCAGATGAGGACTAGGACTCAGATTATTGTCTCTGTCTCTGATTCAGCCTAAGCTTATGTACCATTCTTGTTCTCTTCTTACCTCAGTACTATTGTGGGTATACGGCTGTCTAGGATATTGGAGGTTGGACAGATCTTTCTATCATCTGCTTTATTCCTATGCAAGTTTTATTTAACTTCTTTTTATCATATATTCTTCTTTTAAGTGACCCTCTTTGGGATTACGGGAGTTGATATCCCAACTCCAAGAGTGTCAGGCCCTGTGAAAGCAATTGTAGCAAATCTGGAAATACAAAAAAAAGAGCCTAGGACATGGATCTCTTTAAGGTGAAAGGCAAAGAGGTATATTCATTTAGGGATGGTAGGCTGGGATGTAGCTGGTGGCAGTGGAAGAGCATCTATTGTTCCTTTAGCAATAGCTAGTTGAAAATTGTGGGAGGTTGTCGTGCAGGGGGTGGAAAGTGATTGTCAGCACCAAACTGTTGGCTTTTTCTTTGAGATTTTTGATCATCCTGGATCTAAACAATGAGATCAACTGTAATGTATTTGGGAAAGAGGCTGGAAGCTTATTTTGTGGGTGTACACAACATAGAATTGTTGGAGATCCAGCTCATAACTTTTCTGTGTCTTAACCAAGTGCATTTTCCACTCTGGGAATTCTTCCAAGTTAAATCTGAGCCTCCAGTCGAGGGTAACTGGATGTTACCACCATGGCTGATGCCATACAGGAGGGTTAGTGACACTGCGCTGTTCATTGTGTTTCCAGGCTGAACTGCATACAGGTACCTTGCCGCAGATCCAGAGCACAGCACTTAGAGGCGAGAAACTCCATCGCATCTTCCATTATGTCCTAGATAACCTGGTCAATGTGATGAATGGATACTGCCTGCCAGAGCCCTACTTCAGCAGCAAGGTACTGGTTACTTCTTGTTTCAGAGTGAGAGCCCAAATACTCGTTCAGTTTAAGGTAGGGCTGGCCGATTTGCATGTCACAGCCAGAGGACCAAGAGTCAGGGCAGTAGTACCCTGCTAGTGCCAGCTTGATTAATTTTTTTTTTTCCTTAGACTTCCTTATAGTCAGTCTCGCCAGAGAGCAAGATGGGAGAGTCCCATCTGGGGACCCAAAACAAAGGCAAAGATAAGGAGTTGAGCTTGATCTTTACTGCTTGTGCCTGCAGCCTAGTACATGGGAGCTGCATGCGTAGCCAGCTGTGGGAGAGGTCCTAGAGGGGGGAGGAAAGAAGGTGGATGAATTTGAGTCAACTGTTGGCATGAGGTAGCACAGCAGCTTTGTCATCTACCCCAGTTCTCTCTTTTAGTCCCTGGACTAGCTGTGTGATAAAACAGTATTGAAGAAGACCTCAGTGAAAAGCCTTTCCTTTTCTCCCTTCTTGCTGCTTATTTTTTTGTTCGTGCTTGTCTTTACACTGACTTGTCTCTCTCGAGGTGAAAGGCTGGGTTGAGCGACTAATGAAGACACTGAGAGATCCATCTTTGCCTCTGCTGGAACTTCAGGACATCATGACCAGTGTTTCTGGACGGATCCCACCCAATGTAGAGAAGTCCATCAAGAAGGAGATGGCCCAGTATGCCAGCAACATCACATCAGTCCTTTGCCAGTTTCCCAGCCAACAGGTGATCAACCACACCTATATACAGGAATAAAAATTGGTTTGTGTTGGGGCAGAGAGAGAGAGAAAGTTCCTTTAAGTTATCTGGAGGTTAGTTGGACCTGAAAGGTGTGTTGGAATATGGGTATCATGATGAAAGTTACTTGCCTGTACCACTTGAGCTTAAAGGCTTGCCTCCTTTACCTGTGCTGAAGGGTATGCGTTCCCTGCTCAGTAGAGCTTTAAACAGGCAGTTTAGAAGCAGTTTAATCATATCAGTGGCCTTCTGGGCATTTATTTATTTGCTTTTTGCCTGGTGCCTATGCTGCAGTGCAATTTGTAGTGTCAATGTAATCTTAAAAAAGAGTGATTGCAACTAAAGGAGGCCTGATCTGGTATTGAGACGTTGGAAGATGATTTCTCCAGTATACAATATTGTACATTGATTTTTTTATCATTGTCAGGTCATTAACTTCCTTAGCAGTTTAAGGCTTTCGCCTTTGCTGGAGTCTGCTGGAGCTTTGGTCTGGTCTGTCTGGAAGTTCTCAGCTTCTCTGCTGGTTCTTCAGCCAGATCATCCCATCCAGGACTGGGACTCTCATGTGATTGCTCTCTTTCAGATTGCCAATATCTTGGATAGCCATGCAGCCACCTTGAACCGCAAATCAGAGCGTGAGGTCTTCTTCATGAACACTCAGAGCATCGTGCAGCTTGTACAGAGGTGAGCCATTTTCAGGGGTGCCCCCTAACTCTTTTTTTTCCTTTTTTTTTGTTGCAGCTTGAAAGACCTGAACCTGCTTGTATTCATTCAATGGCTTTATTACACCCAGAGTCTAAATCACTAGGAATAAGCCTGCATACTTCCCTCAGGGAGGTCAGCAGTGAGGGAGCCATTTGTGTGTGGCTCCTGGCTGCCTGTGTGAAGCACACAGACAGATCCTTCCTCTTTTTCCTTTTGCCATATGGAAGAAAGATTTAAATTCTCTCCTGACACTGATCACACCTTGGCCGTTTCATCGAGCCGCTGGTGGGTGTTATGCCTTTCAGTGTTGAGTTTTGAGTATTTTTAGAAGAAAAAGGACATTTTGATGCAAAACGTGAGCCATGCTACCCCACAACAGTAATGTCAGGGGTTATGTATTCACATAACAATTGGGGTTTTCAGAACCAGGTATGCTTCTTTCTGTAAGCAAACAGGCTTATTCTGCCACTCTTGTTGAGTGTTATTCACTTGCAGGCCTTCAGAAGCAGGGCCGTGCCAGTCTCGCTCAGTGCTAGGTTTGACTTATTTGCTTCTGCAGGTACCGGAGTGGTATTCGGGGTCACATGAAAGCAGTGGTGATGGATCTGCTCCGTCAGTATCTGAAGGTGGAGACTCAGTTTCAGCATGGTGAGTCTCTAAGCACATCAAGGATTTGGTTTCTGAAAGAACCACATTTGGTCCCAGAAGGTCCACATGGACCCCCTTCAGGAAAGATTACTCTCACTTTACTGTGAGGCTAAGCTACACAGGTTTTCTTTCTGCCAGTCAAATCCTGTTTTTTGTAGAGGAGCTTATGTCCAGTTTGAGTTTTTGTGGTGAGACTGCTCATAATGCTTATGACAAGCAAATGACAAACTCCTCCCCAAAGCTGCCTGTTCTGCTGGTTTTCCGCTGTTGGTATGTCCTTTATCTTTTACACCCCATGTCATCTTACCCACAGTTCACGTGTCATAATATCACTCTGGTCTCTTTTTGGTGTAGGAATGCTCCTTTTCCCTGTAAAATCTTCAAAAGAATAGCTCCTATATGAGTTTATGATCCTCTAAGTGAGGACTTCTGTATGACCTGGAGTAAAAAGACAGACTCACTGAATTATGAGTTTCTTTGTGTTGCTATTTCTAGTCTGTTATTGAGCTCGCTAAGGCTCAGCCAGTCTGCGTGGTCTCTGCTTGTTCGAGATCAGAGATGAAGCAGTTCTCCTTTGCATTTCCTCGCTGGCTCTGTCAGCAGTGGTCCACCAACTGGAGAGTTCCCCCACTGGGGTATTCCGCATGTAGGAGCTTCATATTAGAAGCTTGATTTTTATTTCCCAATCTCTAGGCATCTGCAGAAAAATTAGAATCAGAAAAACTGTTTAACTTTGTCACACTATTTAGTTCTATCTTGCCTGTTTATTAAATTCTATAGTAAGAAAATCAAGTGCAGTGAAAAAAAAAAAGTCACTGAGTTATTTACACCTGCTGCAAAATACCAGGAAGCTGTTTGCTATTTGCTGTTCATAAGAACAAACCTCAAACCTCAGCCTGAAACTGAGAACTGAAATAAATGCATTGCACTGCTGTATCCAGGCACAAGATGGCAATGAAGCACTAGCTAATTTTGAGGCTCCAGCTCTTACAGGTAGTTCAGATTCTGCTCTACTTTTCTTTTGTCCTGCTCCAATACCTGCACCAGCCTAATGGTCCTGCAGATTCATTTCCACTTCAATTCGCTGGTGGTAGAGGATGGTGCAAGTCTTTTTGCTATTATTATATTTTGGTTGTCGTTTGACTGAAAGGCTGAGCTCACCCTTCCTCTCTTCGTATTGCTCACAAAGGAGGTATTTGGTATTGGAACTGTTTTAGTAAGAGTAGGATGTTTAAATTAAAGTTTGCGGTTGAGGGGGTGGTTGTGAGAGGAATGCTTCCTTCCCAGAATTGATTGCGTGGACCATGCAAAGTAGATTCTCAAAACATACATGTAGAAAAATAAAGACATATCTAGTAACAGTAACTTGTATTCCTTGACACAGAGGTGTGGAGACTGGAAGAAATGTGCCTTTCTGATTGCAGGTCACTATGACAAGTGTGTCTTTACCCTTCGGGAAGAGAATAAAAGTGATATGAATGCTGTGTTGAACTACATCTTCTCACATGCTCAGGTCACCAAGAAGAACCTGCTTGTTACAATGCTCATTGTAAGTTGTCTCCTGGTGCTCTGGAAATTTGCTTCTTGTAGTTGTATGTTTGATGCTTTGAAAGGTACTGAATTGACAGCTGTCATCCTTAAAGATGCAAGCCTTCTAGCCATGGAAGCAGTGGCAGCGGTGTGGAGTTTCTTCCTGTGTTCTTAGGGCATGTAAGCCATGCGCTAGAGGAGACACAGAACATACTGTTCAGCTCAGTGTCTGTGCACCATCCGCTTCATGACTGTCCTGCATTGATTGCCTATCAGAGTGCAACGAAGGCTAATTATGCAAGTGATTTGTGAGCATCTGTGGGGAGATAAGAATGCAGACTTAACTCTTACATTGGGAGGAGGCTAGAGGCTAACTTTCAGACATTGGGCTGTGACTTTATACTTGGTTTAGTTTGCTTCTTCATGGGTCTTAGAGAGGTCCTGTCTTTATATAGCTCATGGTCCTCAAACTGGAGTTGTTTGGAAAGCAAAGCAACATGCTACCAGCACAAAAAGCAGATGATTTTTTTGTGGTACTAGTTCTGTAATAGCAACATTTTTATGGCCCTTCATTACTAATGAGGGTGACTTTGTGGTAGTGAATGGCATTAGCCAGCCCAGGTGGAGGCCCTTGAGGGGTTTCACTTGCTCTTCCTTGATGAGCCGCAGTTTGGTCTTACAGGTTTGGCAGCGGCTCTCTTAGCTTCTTCCCGGTTATAGTCTCAGAAAGTCTTATCTCAGGTCTGCAGTGGGGCTTTCGGACTGGCTGTGCTCTGGGCTGCTTGATGGAATCTGACTAGGACGCAATATCTCGGCACAAAGCTGGTCGCTCCAGATCAGGCCTCTGAACCTTGGGATGGTATGCGGCTGTCCAGGGGGCTTGCAAAAGGATGGGGACTTTCCTGGGGTCGGAATTCCTCTAGGATAGACATAGATTCCACCCTAGAAACACAAATGAATCCTCATGCCAGGACCTGCCATCACCTTCTCATGTTCTTCTGGCTTGTTACTCCATGAAAAATCTCAGTTCTCATTAACTTCAGTCCCACTCTAATGGGTAAAACTCCCAGTAAATTACATTCCCAGGAAAAAGAATTAAAAACCAACAATTGAGTCCTGTCTCTTTTTCCCTGTTGCCTAAAAAGCCTCAAAAAATCCTTGTCCCACATAGTGCTTTGAAGCAGAATGAATGCCTGCCTGCCTCAAGGCAGGATGAATTTAGCTACGACATGATTTTCAACAGACTAGAGTTAGGTATCCTGCTTTTTAAGAGGCGAATTACAATACTATCTCTCTTGCTCCCCCTCCTCTTTTCTGCCCCCCCAGCATAATGTGGTCTGTTACTGCCAAAAATACGTTGAAAGTAGCCATCCACAAAATAACTCTCCAAAAGCAGAAAAAGAGCCATAATTGTCCTAGGCTGAGGCTGGGTTTCTTAAATTCTAATTTGTAAGCTATAAGGACCCTGGCATTCTTTCTTTCTGGCTCTCCTTTTTTCCCTCTTTTTTTTTTTTTTCCCTTTCCCTTTTTGGTGTGTGGTGTGATTGTAAGTAACGCTTGCCTTAAGAATCTCATTATTTGAACACGGAGCCATATTTCCTCTGAGAATTCTGGAGTAGCTTTGAGCCGGGGCTGTTCATTTCTCAAGTAATCATGCTGGCGTGATGGAGAGAGAAAATGGCAGCTGTTCGCAGCTCAGGCCTTCAATTTTCTTCAGAGTCCAGTCACTCAAGTGTGTAATTACACGGGGGTGCCGGGGAGGCGTTAGGCCTTGTCAAAGAGCTGGTTTGAGGCTTTGCTCGCTGCCTTTGCCAATCAGTGCAGGCAAAAGCCAGTGCGGCACCAGCTACCTTCTTTATTTTGTTGTTGTCATCCTGATTATTTCTTGCTAAAATGGGACCGAAACTTTTTGTCTAGTTTTTCACCTCAGTGCAAGCCACGTCTTGGATGCCGAGCCTTGCTGTGTCTTCACGTTGGCCGGCACAATGTCCGTCTGAGGGAGTGAGGGGTGTTCTGGGAGAGAGGGAACGCAGAGAAACGTCAAAGAGTTTTCCTTTTTCCTTCCTGCGTAGTCATTCTTCCCACCACCGTCAGTTATTTCTACTCAAGTAAAGGCCGACATCCCAGTTTGCTAGAACTTAAAACATACTGGAGAGACCATGCTGCACGTGGTGGAAGGACAGCCAGGTAGCTAGCCCATGATCCGAGCGCCATTTGTATGGCCTCTGCCAGCGCGGTGCCCGAGTCCTTGCAAACAGGCATCTGCCCTCACACGAGCACTGTGTCGCGGCGGCTTCTCAGACCGAGCGGGTAACGGGGGCTCAGGAGGGGCGACGAGCCTTTGGCCACAGCATCATCCATGGCACAGCTAGGGATTACCGTCTGCTGAGTTACAGGTCACGCCGTTAACCAAAAGACCATCATTCCGCTTTCTTCCGACTCATTACTCTTCGTGTCTGAGGGACCCCATGGCACCTTTGGTGTAATCATGGTGAAGGCTGTGGCATTTTATGGGTTGCCAGGCTATTTATGTGGGATGGTTTAAGTTTGTCCTCCAAGGGCAAACGTCATGTCAAAATACGTTGATGCTTATGTTGCTGTTATTGATGTATCCCCAGGAATCCATTATTAACAAGGGGCTCTGAGGATGGTTTTAGTAATAGTGTTATGCTGCCATCATTCACCTTTTTTAGCTAGCAGGGGTTTAAGGCAGGATGAGAACTACTTCATCCTTCATACATTTGTTGAAATATAGTGTGATTTGAAGTTGTATGTTCATTTTATGTACTTACCTGACTGTTGTATGCACATCCTAGCCTTAACTGGACAGAATCGCTTGTGGCATGGCAGATGTCCTGTGTCCTATCGGATTTTTGTTACCTTGAGCAGTAACATTACAACACGCAGGAATTTGTATTTCAAATACGACACAGGCAGTTCTTGAATTATTCACTGTGAATTCACACAGTGGCCTGGAGTGGATAAATTTACAGAACTTTCTTTGGGAACAATCATTGTAATGTTTGCTGGCCCAAGACTGGTTAGTAGGGGAGAGCAATCTAATAAGAGTTAGTAGCTTAGATTTTTATTTTTTTTTAATAAGATTTGACTGTGGTCTCTTTCCATGAGAGATGTATGCCATCATTCCTAGAGATGGCATTATGCTTGAGTGGGGGCAGAGAGAAAGGGGTCAAAAGCAATGTGGGGGAAAAGCTGTTTAGCTTTGGAATCGCATATAGTGTGAGCTGTTATTTGTTAGTCTGTCTATGGGATTTGTATGATTTGGTTTTTGTTTTTTTTTACTTTATTTTCCCTGGCAGGCGTATCAATCTAACCTGCTGCGCAGAGGTTTCCCTTTTTCCCTTTCTATTTCTTGGATCTTCAAAGGGCCTTTTCTGGACTGTGTGTATTTAAAATCTCTTAAAACTTTAAGGCACCAGCTCTCTTTCCTCTTGCAAATCCCTGTTTCATCTCGCATTTTCCTCCTATGATTCATTTGCTAAGAGAAAAGCTGTTAAGTGCTGTGTAGAAGAAACACATTAGAGGCTCCTAGAGGGTTTCCAGCTTCAGGAGTGGGAGGAAAGAGGCTCACAAGCCAGTGTGAGTAGTTGAAGATTATTATTCATGGGAATTGACAGTGTTTTTGGAAGAAAGTGTGCACGAGAGTGTACCTCCTCTGTTCAGAAAATAAACCAGATTAAAGTCTTTACTGGTTGCATTTTTTTGAATGGCTGAATCCAAAAGAGTTTTGAAACAGCATTAACATTGAAAATTATGCTGTTCAGTTTTATTGTTTTATCCAGCCAACTTAGGCAGTAAAGTAAGCTAGTGAACTTCCTCAGAACCAGGATTCTCTGATTAGAAGAAATACTATGGAGTCAGTCCTTTACCGTGGCAGGAAACACATTATATCATTTATGGTTTTAGTTAGCTTTGCTTAGCCTTGTTAGGGGAATGACAGGATCTTTTTTTTCTGGTGTTGCTGAAGCTGTGCAAAGCGTGTGGTTGGTTTGTGGTTGTGGAGTTGTGGGTGGGTTTTTTTGTTTGTTTTGAGGTGGTTTTATAAGTGGACTTCAGGAGGTTCTCCCGGCAGTTAAACTCCTTCTGTTTGGTCACCTTTCACGGTGAAAGTTTGCTAATCTTTGCATGCTACACAAGGCATTTTGCAACAGTTAAGTGCCTTTGAATTTTGCATTGGTGCTAGGGGAGACTTCGGGTACAGAGCTGAAATTGGGTAATGGGAAAATGTTTTACTTGAGTCTCTTTGACAAGTCGGTATTTCTCATGTGTTTGGATGCCAAAACACATGCTACAAATAACAAAATGGGTGATGGTGCCAGTCCCTTCTTTCCTCTGTAGCTTTATTTATATGTGTAAAATTATTGAAAGCCTAATACTTGTACCCTTGTCAGCACAGAATTACAGAATAATTTGGATAGGGACCTCTAGAGGTGATGTGGTCCAGCACTCGAGTACATGTGTGTATGCATTTCAGGTTTAAACTCCTTTGTAGGAGGACGGACGGTGGTTTTCCTCTGTTCTAAACATTTTCAGTTCTCTTTATTTTTAGGACCAGCTATGTGGCCGTGACCCCACCTTGACAGATGAGCTGATTAATATTCTGACAGAGCTGACCCAGCTCAGCAAGACAACCAATGCTAAAGTGGCCCTGCGAGCACGGCAGGTAAGGGAGCATGTTTAGCAATCCAAGCTGATCCCTGCTGGAGACAGACTGTGCCATTGCTGATCAGATCAATATGGACTGCTCCCGCTTGGAGCTCGCTCTTTTGGAAAGTCTGTATCTCTTGATGTTTATTTTGATTACTATGCAAATGTGAAGAGTAGATTACTGTGAGCAGCACTTTAACGATGAAGCTAATTAACCAATGATTAACCATTGTGACAGTCTGACAAAGATTGCAGTGGATTCCCAATCACTGTAAAATTTGAAGTTAAGATTGCATTCCTTTGTCCCTGCTCCTCCAAAAAGTTTTGTCTGGCTCAAATAGGAGTTAAATGAGAGTAGCCTATGGTTTGTGCGATAGAGGAAGTCGAAATACATGGTCACTGTGGTTTCTTCTGGCTTTATAATCTGTGAAGCCAACAAGCACGGACTGCTTGGAAGGTGCAGGCAGCTGGACGGTAAATAGCCAGCACACGCTGCCCAGGTTCATCAGCTACCTTACAATTGCGAATCAGCGTGTGCAGAGAACTGGGAGAGAAATTTACACAAGACACAGATGTTCTTTGCAACTGCTAAGGAATTATTGCATTATTGTTGGTCTTTTGCAGGGTTTCTTCTAGCTTTTGAGTAGCGTTTTGTCAATTTCTTTTTAACCTGAAAATAATTAGAAAAACTCTTGATACTGTCAATTCCAAGAGTCTAGTACAGATAATAATTTGAATGCCAGATATCCACCTGGATATTATTGTGAGCTTCCTCTTTAGCAGTTAGTCTGTAGCCAGGAAGGAGTGAGAGGGCATAATCGTTTCACAGTGATGCTAACCCTGTAGTCTGATCACTCCTCTCGCTCCACAGTCCCTGTCTCCATTCTAAAAGTCTTCAGCAGGAAAGCTGACACTTTGGGGATCTCTCCTTTTATTTCAGAGCTTGACTGTTGAAAATGAATGGGGTGTTTGAAGCTGCTCAGTGACCTTATGTTTCCTTCAGGATTGTATTTGTGTCCTTGAACCATTCAGTTATTGAACCTCTCAGCAGCATGCTGGGGATGGTGCTGCAGTCCTTGTGTATGTCTTTATGTTGCTCTTTCACTTCATTTTCCCCTGCAAGCTGCTTCCCCTTCCTATCTCTGTATCCTTCATGTTGGGCATTTAATACCTGGCACCAGTGGCTCTTGCTTCCTCTGCTTGGAAGCTGTGAAAGGCCGTCTCCGTTGCTGGCCTCCCCACAGCTGCTGCCTGCCAGATCTGCTTTCCAATTAACAGCCGGTCAGGCAGTCCCCAGGACTAGCAGCTCTGCAGTGCTAAATCACATGCACTGATGGAACTTGATTGAAGCTGTTCCTTTTCTCCATGGGGAATTGCCAATAATACAAAGCGAGCAGATAGATACACAAATGAGGCTGGGGAGGGGAGAGTTTGCAGTATCACCCAGGTGCCACAGAATTCACAGGAGAAACCAGTCGCCTCTTCTGGGATGGAACAGACTATTGCTGCCTTGGAGGTAACAGCCTCCTGCCGATGGCCCAGCATAGCTCCTTTCACTGAAACTCCTTGTCTTTGCTCTTTACCAGGTTCTCATTGCTTCCCATTTGCCATCCTATGAGCTGCGTCACAACCAGGTGGAGTCCATCTTCCTGTCCGCTATTGACATGTACGGACACCAGTTCTGCATTGAGAACCTGCAGGTATCTACCAAACTTCTCTCCTTGTTTCCCTGCTTTCTTCTCACCGATCTTAATGTTTCTGTGTTAAATCTCACCTGTAGTCCCAAGGTCCTTGTGGCTTTAAATTGTATTGTTCTGGTTTCTAGCTTCCCCCTCATTTTTGTTTTCATTCCTACACTGATACCAGAATGACCTCATTGCAGTCTACAACTTCAAGGGGGACAGCGGAGGGGAAGGTGCTGATCTCCTCCCTCTGGTGACCAGCGATAGGACAGAGGAAATGGCATGAAGCTGTGTCAGGGGAAGTTCAGATTGGACATTAGGAAAAGGTTCTTCACTGAGAGGGTGGTCGGTCACTGGAACAGGCTCCCCAGGGAAGCGGTCAAGGCACCAAGCCTGTCAGAGTTCAAGGAGTGTTTCGATGACGCTCTTAGTCATATGGCTTAGTTTTAGGTAGTCCTGTGAGGAGCAGGGAGTTGGACTTGATGATCCTTATGAGTCCCTTCCAACTTGAGATATTCAATCATCTAGTATAAAAAGGTCATAATCCTTGATGAACAATAGGAAAAGCATGGAAATCAGAACAAGTTGGGCTTCATTTGGGGTTTTTGCTTTTTTGCCTGACCCTGTTTGCAAGACAGGCAGTTTTCTTTTAAAACTCTGCGTAATGTGATCTCTTCTAGAAACTCATTTTGTCTGAGACATCCATCTTTGATGTGCTACCCAACTTTTTCTACCACAGTAACCAGGTGGTAAGAATGGCAGCTTTGGAGGTAAGTTTATTCCCATTCAAAAAAAAAAAAAATTCAGTTTTTCTGTTTTTTGTTTTGTTTTTTTGTTGAGCACTGTTACCCTGCAAGATTAAGAGAGCTGTAGGTTGTGTGGAATCTGGTGAACTTGGAGTCTGGCACTTAACAGCATTAGTATTCATTATTGACTGAAATTTCAGATTCAAGTTATCTTCTTTGCTTGAAGAAGACTTAGGTGGTTGAAAGGATTGAAAGTGAAGCTGCTGTCAGAGAATGTGGTCAGCCTACCCTGTGTGCCTTGTGCTGATGGTTGTATCCTGCCAGACTGGCCTTCCTCAAAGAATAACTTTACATTCTGGCTGAATTAGAGTTCTATGTAGATATTCATTTGGAGGTATCTGTTTGGTTTTTAATATTTTTGAAGTCTCTGGTGTATTATTTGTCTTCTTTCTCTTTCTGCTTCCTTAGCACAGTTAAGCTGATCGAGTTTCTCTCTTAACCAGGTGTACGTTCGAAGGGCATATATTGCCTATGAATTAAACAGTGTCCAGCATCGCCAGCTGAAGGATAACACTTGCGTGGTGGAGTTCCAGTTCATGCTACCTACCTCCCATCCGAACAGGTCAGATCACGTGTTCAGCTGCCTTTGGAATTGGAGGTTTATGAGGGGCTACATCCTATCTTGGCAAAGAAAACTTGCAATAGAATTGGTGGAGAAAGGGAGAGTCCCAGTGCCTCAAATAAGCACAAATTATTTAAGATAAACCCCTACATTACCCAGTTCCTTCTCCTAAGTTATTTAAAACCTCAGGAACTGTGGGTAGTAGTTTCTGCAGTTTTGGATTCATTTGAATATGATCCAGTTTTCATGTATCTTCTGATTTTTAAGTTCAGCTTGTGTAGTACCTAGAACTTCAGTTCTAGCTGAATCCTGAGCCTTCCAAAAGATACAGTTCCAGACAAAATAATCAATGACTTGGAATTTTAATAAAGAACAGTCAAACAGTCTCTGTCCCCTTCCTGCAGCGCTCCCCTGCCAGCCCTTTGTAACTGTTTGAGATTGGCTCTACTTTCAAACCTGGCTTTACTGGATAAGGTGAAATCTTTTCTAGCATGTGTTTTTTTGACTGAGAAGACCAAGATGCATGTATGAATGTATTTTATATAGAAATGCTAGAGTTGACATACTTTGGTTTTCAGTCAGTATTTTTCAGAAGGTATTTCTCATGACTGCAACCAAAAGCATCAACTATTCGCTGCCCTGTCTTGCAGAAGAAGGGTCGCATCTCCTAGCGTGTGCTAAGATCATTTAAAAAACAAACAAACAAACAAACAAACTTGATTATCAGAACTTCTTCTGCATCTGTCAGGTTAGTCAGTTCCCATGGTTTTTCATTTGCAACGGGAACTCAGGAGGGTATTTTAGAGGATATTTTATTTTTGTCCCAGGCAGGGGAGAGCGTGCTGGAGCCACGAGGCGCAGTGAGTCTCCGTGGCCGCCGGGTGCCACTGTTGATCTGTGCTGGTTTGGCAGTATGGTACCAGTGCTATTTTTCTCCTTTGTTTCCAAACATCTTTTTCCTTCTTTTATTTTTGGTGGGGCTGGGCAACGGGGTCCAGTCTCGCTTCATTGAGAATCCATCAGTACATTTTATGAAATGGTTTTCAGAATCTGGTTTGCTAGAAATGAATGACTGTCCTCAACAAGCAGCACAAAACACTCATGATACAAATGGGACATGCATTTGGTCTCATCTGTTTCCTACATTTCTAGAATATTTGTAAATAATTGCATACTATTTTTAGTACCTCTTTATAATACTCTCTCCCCCACACCCCCCTATTCTTTCTCCATTTCTTCTGTTTGCTGGTCTCAGTTACCTCTGTTGCTTGGGGGTTGTTTGGCCTGCCCATGCTGACCGCTGCTCTATTACTGTGTGCAAGCTTAATTGGACAAGGTCAGCTGGAAGAGGAGAACTGTTACCTGCTTGGGGAACAGCTTCTTTCTCCTGAAATCTCCTCTCCCCTTTATGCTGAATTCGCTGGGGCAATCTTCTGAAGCTCAGTTTTGCTTCTCAACCATCGGCACTGCTGATCGTTGACTGAAAATGCATCGCAGTCCTTGTGCAGAGACAAGCAGGCTTGGGGACAGATTCGCTGCTTGCATAGGCAGGTTCAGTTCCTTTGAGTTGCACCTCTGTCTGTTAGTGATGAATTTGGCTCCTGTTGCTCGATGCAGCTTCTTGCAGTGTATACCTACTTGTGCGGCTATTGTGTGGCTGGGTGCTGAAGCACAGCTGGCAGCAGGATACTGAGGGTCTTAAATTAGCACTGAGTGTGTAGATTTAAAGCTAGCTGTAAAGGCAGATCTTATGTTAAGGCCAAGACACAGAAATCTCAAAACTCTGACATTGTCTTGTTTAAGTCGTCTTTGTTGGTTTTGGCCATGTTCTACGTCCATTGTATGTTTTTTCTGTATCTTCTGTAGCATAAACTTGTAGACTGAAAAGCTAAAAATGCATTCCAAGGGCAAACCCCAAAGCCAAAATATCCCAGCTGACCAAGCAAAATGTCCCCTGAGGCTCTGCAGGGTTGGGTCCTGGTGAACCAGGAGCAGCTACCAGAGAGCCCTTAAGAGAGCGTTCTCTTTTGGAGCTGGTGGTAGTTGTATGATGCCGCACGTTTTTCAGCACTTCATCAGATATTTTTAAACCCTGGTCCCTTTTGTGTCTGCTTTCTGTGAATGTTTAAGGGCCTGAATTTTACTGGAGCAAATATTCATGTAGAGAAAATTGCAAACTGGTAATGGTTGCTATATTTAAGTTCTTTGTTATTGGTATTTAACCCTGCTATGCCTTTACTTAATTGTAACAGAAACAATCACAGTCACTACTTCTGATCTAACTAATCACAGCTAGGCACTCAGACTTTGTGGTTTTGGCCACTGAATGATTGCCATCAACTACCCACAGGAAAGCTTTACATGGAAGCAGAGAGGAAAGAAAAACTGTTAAATCTGCTAACAACGTCATAGAAATGCAACCTGCTCCTGGTGGGTTTTGTGGGCAGAAACTGCTTTGGGAATTATTTGTTTAAATTAATAGAAAACATCCTGTTGTAAGAATCCCCACTGATCCCAGTTGCAAGGGTAAGACATAGGGAGAAAAACTGCTTATAATTGAAACCATACAGGGCTTTATAGATCAAAACCAGCATTCCTTATTGCCCGGTGCAATGCAGATGAGGAGTACAGTGTAACCATCTGGTGCCTTTTGCAGTAAATGGAGTTTGCAAGCCCTCTCCAAGTAGAGGAGTGTAATCCAATCTGGAGGAAGCGATACAAGGGTATCTACAGGATGCTGATCGCTCCATGCTGCAGCAGGGTACTGCAAACAAATGCTTACGTGCGGAGCCCCTTGCATTTGGATAACCTGCCTCTTTCAGTCATCTAGAGTCCTGGTGAGAAAAGATGTGAGAAAGAAATGAGCCCTGTTCTGAGCTGTTCTTTGCTTCCCTCTTGTTCAGACTGCCCTGCTGAGATGGGAAGCTGGTGGAATATTGACTGGTGTTTAGAGAGTTCAGCTTTCTTTGTGAGAATGGCAAGCCAGGTGACAGACACTGAAAGGCCTTTCTTAGGTGTTCAGCACATGAAACAGTGCTTGCCTAATCTTAGCTTAAAATCTTCTGTTCAAAGAAACATTGTGTGTCTAGTAGAGGGAGAGGGAATTATAGTGCTTTTTCAACAGGTGAAGTTTTTTTTCTAATAATCCCCCTCTCCTCTCCTGCTTTTCAACAGCCTTTCTTATGTCTGAAGCTGTAAGGTTTAAATTAAACTGGGACATTGTCTGCTGTAGCCAGCTTTTGGAGCCTGCTGCAGAATCGTGCTGCTGCACTGCTCCTCCTAAAGCATCCCCTTTTCTCCAGCTCGCTGCAAGCTCCCAGCCAGGTTGTTCAGCTGCTCTCTTGATCTTTCCTTCCCCAGTAGCAGATGTGCTGGAGGATCGGAAGGGAAGAACTCAGAGGTAAATGTGTTCCCACAAAACAGATCCCTCTGTTTTACTCAGAGGTAAATGTGTCCCTCTGTCAGATGCTAAGACAATTGCTGACAAGGGTGACTTAAGAGATGCTGGATATATCTTTATTTGGGGGTATGGCAATGATACCACAGGGCTCTGCCTTCTGAATATGTTGAGCCCTAAAGGAAATTGAAGTATAACCCAGCCTGTTTTGCTCACTCTGCTGCCTTAGCCATGCCTTGCCAATCCATCTGTGCATTGAGCCCACGCCTTCCTTTTGTCCCCCCACGTGCCACCCCTAACTGCCACACTTGGCCTTGAGACCTCCTTGGGAATCTTGAGTCAGGATGTACTGTTGGAAGGTGGAAGTGAAGGAAGGTTTTAGCACTGCAGATTAAGACTTTACGTTTTGATAACTCGCTTAGTTATCAAAACTTAGCTTTGAAGCAAGTTTTACTTTTGAAACGTGATAAACAAGATGTCTGATAACAGCTACCCCTAGTTGCATTTGGAGCTGGGAATGCCCACAGCTCGGCAAACGTGGACATACAGGCTAATGCCTTACTTAGAGTTGTCTAGGTTGAATTCATTCTTGGGACTGTGTCCTGCTGTCCAGGATGCTTCCAAGGGTAGAATTCAAGTCTAGTCATTAGTTGCTTTGTATTTCCAAGGGTGTCACTATAAATATCTCAACTATCTTGTGCTTGGTTTTGCCCAATATCTCCTCTTTCTGTGCTTGTGGATGTTTGTTGACACCCTACTTGGACTTTGATGTTGCTGATTTCAAGGCTTAAGAGTGGTGCATGATCTCTCCTTTGCTGTCTCTTGATGTTTTATCATCTATGGAGTATTTTGGTTGTTCTTTTTTGTCAGCCTCTTCCTTAGCTTACAGGTAGAAACCATTTTGAAGGCTGAAAGCCAAATTAAATATTGCTGTTTCCAAACAGTGCTTTTTACAGAAGAATAAGAAACCAAAACTCGCTTACACTTACAGCAGTGTTTATAGGTTCCTTCCTGCTGTCATTTTACAATGATATAGTCATAAGATTTGAATGTCTGACAAAATGGAAGCGTTTCGTGGACTAAAGTAGTTGCTAAAACAGCCTCTTGCATCAGTCTTTGGATTGCTAGTATTGAATCGGCCGTGCTGCTTTGGACTCTAACCGTACGAGCCTGGAGACCTGAGTGTATAACTCGTAGTGTTATCATTAGGTAGCCTGAGGTCCCCTCCTTGTTGCGGGAGACTGGCTGATATCAGGAGGGAGGAGGGGAAAATTATTCCAGGACACCTGTAAATCCCTGCAGTTTCGTGCTGAGGGTTTGATGTTAATTAGACAGCAGGCAGCAGTAATGTGTTGCAGTTCCCTTGGCTTGCCTGTTTCAGAAAGGGCAAAATCTTCCAACAGAGCAAAGAAGGGGCTGTTGAAGGGGCAGCAAACTGAATGGAACGATGATAATTTTATGCAAATTGGACTTCAGTAGCAGATTCAGCTTGGCTGAATCACAGAGGGAGCAGAAGAATAAGGAAAGAAAGAGGGAGAGGAAAAACCCAATCAAAATGTATGGTTTGAGGCATGTTTCACAGCCTTCTGTTTAGATTCTTCTACAGAAATGAAGAAACATAAGAGGAATGCCACTGGTCACAGCCAGTGGAATTGCTCTTTCTCCTGTGGTACTGCTGTTAATAACTACAAGTGGGTTATTCAGCCGACCTCTGCTGATTCCGCTTTGCTGCCTGATTTCAAAAGCTTTGCCCTGCGCTGGCACTCAATCACAGCTTGATATAACCAGTGGTGCTTTGCATGCATTGCCATCATTTTCATAGGGGAAACGCTCTTGTTTAAAAAAAAAAAAAAAAAAAAGAAGAAAGGGAGGGGCAAGGGGAAACAAATCCAGATTCATCCAGGAGGTGCAGGGGTCCGCTAAGGGGATTTTTGTTTGCTTGAGCAGAAGGAGTAATTGTAGCAGTAGAGCTTGCAGCGGTATGGAGCACATTCCTAGCGAGATCAGCTTCCCCGGCCGAGAAGGGCCTTTTTAAAAGTTCCAGAGAGACAGGGAGAAGGGCTGGGGCTGGTGTGGGGAGAAGGTTTCTGATGCTGTGATCAGCTATGTCGAGTTGGCTGCGGAGAACGCTGCCGGCGCGTGCTCCATCAGCTCTGCCTTTATTCAGCTCCCAGAACCGTGGTGCTGCTCGTTGCACTGACGTTGCCGTAAGGCCGAGCAGGCTGCCTTGCAGCTGGTGTTTTATTTGTCAGAGCTGCAGAGGTGTAGCTCTGTGAGTGGACTGGAATGCCTTTTCACAAGGCCTGGTTGTGCTGCAAATATCAAAACCTTTACCTCGTAGTGCATTTCAGTGGCAAGTGACAATCCAGCTCCTGATGTGAAAAAGCCCTCCACAGCTATGATGACCTGTAGATACAAAGCCAGCCTCATAGCGTGCAGCTTAAAGACTACTCCTCTCTTCTTTTTCGAGATCTCCAGCCCCTGGGTCTTCTGTTTTCCTCATTGTGATTCTTGCCATAATCTGTTTAGCTTCGTACTGAGTGGCTTGAGAACAGTTCCTGGAGCAAGGCAACAGGGCGCCTTTTTTGACACGGAAAGGAACATTTGTTATGCTGTTTTTTTTTCTGTCTGTTTTCTGAAAGCATTCCAGGGACCGCTACACAAGTGGACCAGGTGTAGGAACTACCAGTCCTCTCCAGACTATTTTTTCCAACTGAAGTAGATCACATGCAGCTTTCCCACCATTTGCCAAGCTAAAAAAAGAAGTCTCAGCCCCCTGAGGCCTCGTGGCCCTTTCGATCCTAACCACAGGCTCTACAGCACAGTGTCTCTCCCCACTGCCTCCAAATGAAATTAAGTACTTGTGTTATTACCATTAAACAGATACATCTTTAGGCCATTTTGTGCTTTCTCCTGTATGGCTTAAGGAGATGATGGGAACTTTTCATGCCTCTACCAGTAACACACCAAACATAAAACCTTGTAGTGAATATGACTCTGCTGTGACAAAACCAGTTTGAGGACAAGACCGGGTGCAGTCAGTGTATTTAGCAGCGTGACCATGGAAATACACTGGTCGTTAAGTACCGAGACTTCATGCCAAGTAACTTGGGGTCTTGCCTATGGTCAAGGATGTTAAGAAAGTCTGTGGTTTGATCTCCTACAGGTTTCTGCAGGGAAGGGGAGGGTGAATGTCCAGTTACATGCTCCCTGAAGCTTTGCTTTCAGTCTTTTCGTGTTTGCTGATCTCTTTGCACAAGCCTCCTGTGTGCATGTATTTTTTTTTTTTTTCAATTTAATCTTTACTATTTTGAGTGTCAGATCACAGCAATTTCTACATCTCGCATGGAGCAATATGCCGCCTTATGCTTTCATGAATGTAGCTAGGATGGGCTAGACTGTTCTTACGCTGCTATGAAAACGTGCCCCTCGCCTTCTTCCCATCTTATGTGCGTCACTGAGCCCCAGTCTGCATGCAAAAATGTGAAGAGTTGGACTGATGTTATAAAAGGAACTGTAAAATTTTCCTAAAATTAGCCTTAAGTTCTGCTTGTTCTTTTTGGTATTCAAGGCCTCGAATGCTGAAAATGCAAAGTATTACACGGCGTTTATGTTTGTGTTTGCTTTGTTACTGCATTGTTGTGGGAGCCAGCGCGTGGGCTGCTGCTTAGTGTGGAGGTTTGGCAATGAGGATTTGGCTTGTTTTTCTGAACCTGTTGCAATCTTGCTGTGGGATATGGTCACTTTTTGCATCTGTGCCGTTTGCCCTTCTGTCAGGGGTGCAAACTCCCCCCTCTGGTCTTGCTTGTGAAGCTCACTTGGTGTATGCAAAGGGCTTGAAGTGGCTACGATAAAAGATGCTGTAGAAATGCAGGGTACCTTGCAAATGCAATGCGTTTTCCTGGGCATATTATTTGCATGTTATGTGCATGGTCTGTGCTCATTCCCATGGCAGCCGTGGCAAGCGAAGTCAGGTGGTGGGTGCCTTCTCAGGGTCAATGACATTGAATTCTGCCTGATACCTGATGGTTGACAAATTTTGGTTTAGTAATTTGTAAACTTGTTGCTGGTCTGTGTATCAGCTTGATGATAGTTCTGTATTATGGCTTTCACTAACCAATCTGTAACTAACTGTGGTTGTTTGATTACAGAGGGAACATCCCCACGCTAAACAGGTATGGTACTTGTCATCTTTTAAAATGTGAAAAGACAGACTAGAAAGAAGTAGCCTAATAATTAATGTTTTAACATGTTTTATTTTAGTGCCCTATCTTTACTTGGGTAGCTCTCAAACATAACTCTTCTTTTTCCTTCCCTTTTCCTCTCCCTTTGTCTAAAACATGTTTTCAGCTTTTCTTTACCCTTTAAAAAAGCTTTGCATGCAGCAATCTTTAAAATGAAATTTGTCAGGTGACTCAGCTCATCTGCAGTATGGTACACAGCAAACTCCTAGCAGAATGCTGTTTCTAGGGTCTCTTTTTCGGAACTGGGTTCCCAGCTGTTGACCCTCTGGTAGGGTGTCACAGTGAAACAGGCAGTTACTCCTAGCCGACAGCGTACCTGTTGCTACTCTGGTTTCTTGCAACTAGCTTAGAATTTGTTGAGGCTGTTTCACCTCCCTCACACCATAGATGAATCTACATCTCAAACAGCTGACAGCATGTTTTGTTGTGTTTGTGTTTTGGACGCTAATTTTTCCTCCCATGTCTCAGTTGAAAAGTATTTCTTGTTTTAAATAATACATGAAAAATGTCTGCTGTCTTTTTGTTTAGTTACTGTTCTGTGGTATTTTTTGTATTAGTTGTAAGAAATGTACACCAAGGCATGTCCTGAAAAATTTTTCCCTTTCAAAACGTGAATACTTATTATTTATTACTGCTTACAAGCCTATTTAGGGAAAAATAGTAAAAATGGGCTTGAAAGTCTCATGGCTCTTAATCAGAGATAAATTACGGAAACATAGAGTGACTTTAAACATGGAGAGCTATTAATCAAACTGATGATACTTTAGACTTGTTAACAGTATACTTAGGACCATATCACAATGGTTTTCTGTACGTGGAAAGAAAGAAATCTTAGTAAAGCGGGTAAGTAGCAGTGGCAGCAATCCGCAGGGTGGTCCCAAATCCGTGTGGCTGGCAGCAGTGCCGTAGCCAGCATGGCTGGGCCCCTGGTTTGCCTGCTGTGCCGCTGGCATCTGATCCAGCACGGCAGCTGAGCATCTCTTTGACTTTACACGTTGTAAGTCAAGCATGTGCTGTGCTGAATCAGCGCCCTGATTTTTTTTCCCCGTTGCCTTCTGCCTCCTGTTGTGGCACCAGTTGGGGAGGACAGAAACTTAACTTTATTAATGTCTTCCTAAGCCCCGGGGAGAGCGAAGCAAGTGGGAGTGCGCTGGTCCTGTGTCGCAGAGCACTGCTGTGTGCCAGCTCAGCATTTCTGTCTCTTCAGAGCAAGCTTGAAGGTCTCACCATGTTGCAGGGGGCTCTCGAAGTAGGTCCCTCAGTGAATTAAGATGACTGTGTGGCACAGTTCAGAAATTAGAAATAGTTATTGCAGAGAAGGCAAAACCCAATTCTAGTAGCTAGGGAAGGGATGTCTAGTTAGTTGTATGCTTTTTGTTCACTGTGTGAGAAACTTCCTCTGCTATTCTTGACCGTAACATTGTGGGTCTTTAAAAAAAACATAAAAATAATAATAATAGCCCAAACCCCAAAATAACACAAACTATTTCACAGCTGGTGTGTGCTGCCATAGCAGTTGAACTCAGTGATACTTCAGTATACTCAGGATCCTGCCCTCTGCCAGGAAGGAATGCTGACCTTTAGTGAACGCTGCTCCTGCTTGAAATAGAACTTTCTTACTCAGTGCCTTCCTCTGAGCTTGTGTAAATCTGTCCCAGTCCTCCTCACTTAAATAAGGAATTGGTCCTGTATGAGTGATGTGTGTACTGCAGTGTATCTCAGTGCTTGAACAGCAGACATCAGGCACGAGTATGACAGTAGTAAGTGTCTGGAGCTCTGCCTTCCTTGCTCCTTAAGATAGATGTGTTCTGTGGCCAACTGCTTGTATTTAGCAGCTGCCACCTTTTAGCAGTCAAAACTGAGCAAAATAAATGAGTAGGGGGAGTTGCAATGTTTTTAGGTATGGACTAAATTAGATGGAGGAGCACGTTAATTTGGTCAGCAGTTAAAGTGGAAGGCACTGTAATAGGACTTCATTTAGGGCAGGAATACTAGTGCAAGAGTATAGAAAACCCCGTTTCCAGTATAGGATTTTAGTGAGGTCACTATACCACACTGCATTTGAGAAGTGTAAATTATAGTATGACCAGAAAAATTGTGGAAGCAATAAGATAATATAGCTCTGTATGCTTCAACTTAATTTGTAAAAACTTACTTTGAAGTGTCAAACCTTAGAATTATTGTTGTTTATCTCAGTATTCCACCTGTAAAGCAAAACATACCACAGGACAAAAAATACCTTCAGCTTTACATAGTCATAATTCGCCTGTCATCTCAAGAAACTCCTTAAGAAATACTTGCTTTAAAGGGTTATAACATTATTTCCTAACTTTTTTAACTGTTCCTGTACATTGGGACAACGTCGAGGTAAGGGCGTTAGTGGCACCAGAGGCATGCCAGCATTGCAGGGACTTTGGAGAAGGCAGCGCGGCAGGTCTGGTGTGCTGAAGAATCTAACAAACCATGCAACAGTAACACTGGATAAACAGCCACGCTTCAGGTGGTCAAAGCATACGCACATGCACAAATCTTTTTCCAGTGATATTCTTCTCTCCCTTGTCCCTACTAACTGTCATCTTATTGAATTGCCGTTTAGAATGTCCTTCTCTTCCAACCTCAATCACTACGGGATGGTCCACGTAGCTAGCGTGAGTGATGTACTGCTAGACAATTCATTCACTCCACCGTGCCAGCGGATGGGTGGAATGGTCTCCTTCCGCACATTTGAAGATTTTGTCAGGTATGTGGGGAAGGGTGATGATTGTTTGTTTTGCAGGCTTCCTAGGTGGGCCCAAGTGGAACTGGACAAAATCTTTGCCTTGTCTAGAGTCAGGTTTAAACTGGTCCTGAGCTTGTTTGCTAAGTTTCTGGAGTTTCGGGTGGAAGTTTGTTTGGATCCTCTGTCTGTCTCCTTGAGATAACTGAAAGTTTCAGACTGCTGTAAGAGCAGTTTACAGCCAGAAGGATCAGCATCTTGAATTTCTGCTGATGGGAGATCATTTGCAAATGTGCTGATTTCTTCTAACGCTCTTGTTCACGCTTATACATGTGGGACGATGTATTCTTTATGCTTTCAACCTTCTAGGGGTAGGCAAAAAACCCCCAGCAGAGCCCACAGCAGTCGTGAGGGCCTGCAACCGTAAGATCTCTGACAAATGTTAGACGATCCAGGCTTTGCTTTGGTTTGAGGGGTAGAGGAGGTATTGCGTCCTCATCTTTTGCGTTTCAATCCTGCAAAGGGAAGCAGTCCTTTTCTCTCCCTTCCCTCCTTAGCAACATGATTTGTGGATTTTTAGTGCTGTATGCTTTCAGTGGGCTAGCAGCAGTGTGGTGATGACTAATACTTCTCTGGTGTATTTCAGAATCTTTGATGAAGTGATGGGTTGCTTCTGCGACTCTCCTCCCCAGAGCCCAACCTTCCCTGAAGCTGGCCATGCTTCCTTGTATGATGAAGACAAGGTACAGTAGTTTTTTCTCTTGAGATTGCTCTCAGGTTGGAAATAGAAGGCGTGCAGAATGCCGCAGTGACTGCAGGCTAGATACTTTTCACTAGTTCGAGTGCTGGAAGCAGGAGTTAAGAGCTTTATGTATTTATGTAAGTGATTTGTTTGCTTGTTCCACAGCAGGTGATTCGAAGTAGGTGGCCATTTTCTGACTCTGTTCTAGAACTATGGCTAAGTCTCTTACTCTCCATGTAAATTTAGTTTGTAGCTTTTAACATCAGCAGAACTACTGGACCCGCAGCAGCGTAACTGAGAGTTTAGACCCACGATTAAGTTTCCAGACCTTCTCTGCACCGGGGTGTTGAACTGCATATTCAACTGCCTTTACTTTAAGTCCGACTTGCCTTATTTTCTGTCTTACACCCTTCCTAGTCACATTACATTCTGATTCTTCCCTCTGTTCTACCTCTTAGAACTGTTTTTAGGAGGAAAAGATGAGAGGAACCCCTCAATTTTTGCATTGATGTGGAGAACAGGTGCAGAGGAAGCAGATGGTTTATAATCCATAGTGACAGAAGACCAGTTTCCCTTAGAGACACAGGTAGCTGCTCCACTGCTCTGTCCTGCCCCCACAACAGCAGGAAGCTCTGTTGGAATATAGTCTGTGACCAGAATAGGGCTTGGTTTTAAACTGATCCATTGATCTTGATGTATATAAGTACTGTAGGCTTGTTCCAGAATACTACTGTCAACCTTAATGTCCTCAGATCTCTCTCTTTACCTCCCTCTCACCTCACCAAGGATAATTTCCTGTTCATACTCAGTTTTTCACAGTTAACCGCAGGCTCTTAAATGCTAAATTTGTCATTTCTCAGAGCTCTAATGTAAGTGATGCTTCCACGTTATTTCGTTTTGGTGTAGATATAGAAAACACACATTGTTTTGCTCCTACACTTCGAATTTGCTTAATTTCATTACCTTTCTTGATGCCAAAGTCCTCTGATGTCCTGCCTGTACTGCATCTTGTAAAGAGAAGACCTGACCCTGCATTCTTTCCGCATGCGAATGCACTTGAGTTAGCTGAGTCAGATGTGACCGTCAGAATTGGATTCTCCAAATGAAGCTCCTGTTTGCGGACATTAACTCTACTTCTGTGAAATTACAAATTTGCGAGGCTGCTTGGTCAAGGATTTCCCTCATAGTTTTCCTTGGTTTACAGCACGATCTGCTGACGTCGCTTTTCCCTAGGGCATCTGTATTTTGGAGTTGTATTTAGGGAGCCTCTTTTGAGAACTCAGGGGTGTTATGTTGTTAACTATTTATTCATGGGGAATATTTTCTTTAACTTGCAGACTGCCCGCGAGGAGCCCATTCACATTCTTAATGTTGCTATTAAAACAGACAGTGACGTTGATGATGATGGGCTGGCAGCCATGTTCAGAGAGTTCACGCAAAGCAAGGTAAGTTGCCTTGATTCTCTCTCTGGAACTGTGTAATTGTGCAGGACAGTTCTGTCTGCTTTGGGAAAAGTCAGTATGTTCCTCATTTTTTTGTGTGTTTGTTTTTTTTTCAAAACAAATCAATGCAACAGTTAACATCCTTAATTTATCCCATCTAAAACCTTACCACCTCTTTGACTGGATGTAGCTGCACCTTTCTGAAGTCTTCAGGTCATTGTTTTTCTTTGCAGTGCAATCTAATCCATCAGGTCAGGACTTCTTCCCTTTAATTTTTGATAGGGTAGAAGACCTTTAAGGTTTTAAACGCATTAGGTCAATCTTCAGTATCTATCTCCAGATGCTCTGAAAAAATGTGCTCCCTGATGGTAAAGTTGTTATATGAGTAACCGAGGCATGGACGGTGACATAAAAATGGCCTATATTTTCTGTATCACGATAGTCTGAATGCAATTAAAATTTGTTGTCCTTGTTGGCATGCTGGAGCATCCACGTAGTGTGATATGTCTGGCACAAGGTGGAATTGATTTGGTATGTTCTGTTGCTCCTTCATAAGTATGGGATACACTTTAGAGTACCAAATGTTAGTCCTGTGGTCAGTTGTGAGACAACATGGGGTGGGGATAGCCTCCTCGTGTCTGCTCTGCCCTCTGGTGTCTGCCTGCACTTGCTTTTCTGGCTGGTGTGAAGAACTCCTCGGCTGGCTTGTGGATGTGAGTAGCCCATCAGGCACTGGGATGCTGCTGCATCTGAGGTACCTGCAGTGACTGTGGGAGGACTGAGCGAGTAGTTTCTAACTTCACTTCCCATTCTGCAGAAATGAGGGGTTCCAAAATGGGGCTGGTATCCACGCGACTTCAGCAGCTTCCTGTCTCTTTAAGCAAAGAAAATAATCAGATATAAAAATTAAAAATAGTCCTGCTTTTCATCTGCTCGATCATGCTCCAGGCGTTTTATGGGAGGGGATAAAAGGAAAGAAATAAAAAAAAAAAATCCAAAACACATTAAACTATCAAATAGGTTGATCCAAATTGTCCAAATAATTTTCTAGTCCCAGCATGTTGTGTGTGTTTTTTTTAATAGAAATTAGGATCATATACTTGTAAATGACTTGTGGAGGAGATTGAGGCAGTCAGTGCAAATGGAGTTTCTCCAGGTGCTGATGGCTAATTGCTCTGTAATAGCTGTGGACTTGCTGTGAGACCCACATTATTACGATGTAATCAGAATCCTGTTGCTATGCTGTTATTGTCTGCCACTTGTGGAATTTCAAAAGCAATAACAATTTTTTCTTTTTAAATCATGGCATTATTAAAGTTATTTTCTTTCTCTTGCCATGAATATAGTCACTGATGCTCATTTTCAAAGGGCTTAACCTTAGTAAAACATTTCAGTCTGTACCGAAAGGGGTTGTTTTGTTCCTCGTGTAGCTGAGTTCTTGTTTCTTTTTTGTTGTTCTTTTTTTTTTTTTTTCCTTTGCTTTTAAATTGGAAAAAGGAGGAGAAAGGAAAAAGTTTTAGAAAGACGAGCACAATGAGGAGATCTTAACACTTCAAAAGATCAGTGGTGTGGCAAATACTGATGGCAGCACTTATTTGAAATGTGGCTTAGTGGAATTTGACAAAGAAGCAACCAGAATGGATATTCTCTCATCTATTTGAAAAAACTAAGTAACACCTATCATTTCTCACCTTTGCGATACTGACATGTCTGTCCCTTGGTCTGGGTTGTCTGTGTGCTTATTGTGCCAAAAGCAAGTATGTGCTACATGCTTCCTGGGGTTAATTCTTTTAAATCTCATTTTCCATCGTTTTCCATGGCCTTACCATGTCTGCACTGTGCTCCCTTCAAAAAGTAATCTTTGCAATAAAAACCAACTTGCTTTGGCAAATGAATGAGAATATTTCCTGCAAGACTTGTATATGATTCTTTGCTTTACTTGTTAGCAAGGCTCAGCTGGAATACTGTGTTCTTGTGATTTGGTTACTTACCTCTTCAGATTTAATGTATTTGCTTATGTGTGCTACTAGACAATCATCAGAGGAGAAATCTTAGCTATGAGTGGACTGAAGTGGACTAGGAGCTTGCAGCATAGAGGTGGGAGGATCTGTAGAGCTTTTTCAGGTCATAGAAGACTTCGACATGTTTTTGATGTGTTCTTTTCCTGTTAATCCAGTCACCTGATTCCATCCTTGCCTTTTTACAGAAATCAGTCCTGATTGAACATGGGATTCGGAGGCTGACTTTCCTTGTAGCACAAAAGGTATTTTGATATCTCTCATGCTGCTCAGAACTCTTTGGTTTCTAGCTCGTAATAGCATTGACATTTGATGTGTTTTTTCCCAAATTAAATGCTGTATTAACTATATTTAGTTCTCTCTTCACTGTTTTTGTTCTCTAAAATTTGAAATGGTTTTGATGAATTCGCTTAAGAAAATTAATTTACAATTGTAAACAATCTTGGCACCTCTTGTATTCTTGAATTAATTATTTTTTGATTTTCATCCTAATTGCTAGCTTTCTTCTGCTTTTTTTTTCTTGTCTTCCTGTGTTTCTATGTTCGTTTGTAAGGACTTCAGGAAACAGGTCAACTATGAGGTGGATCAGAGATTTCATGTAAGTAAAAAGGGCGTGGAACATGGTAGTATTCTTGACCTGAGGCCAGGAGGCACGTAAGTGACTCTAGGCTTCTCATTTGGTTCTTAGTCAGGCATGTAACGCCAACGTTGGTGTCAGAGTTAAGTGAGGTATTTAAACAAACATCTAACTTCAAATACACTCGTGTATTTATGGGCCTTTTGCATTCAGTGGGGCCATTCACATGGTAGAGTCTCTCTTGATACCTGGCTGAACTCCTGACTGCCACATTAATAAAGATCTTGTTTGTTTCAGTATTGTTTTGTATTCTAAAATGTAATTATACAATAATATTTTTGTATTTCTTATGTAGTGTGGTGATTTCATTAGGCTTCTTAGTGATTTTTAAAATAACTTAGCGGAGTAATTGAAGTGACTTGCTAAATTTCGCGTAATGGCTTAGTGATGTGGAAAATGTTTGATGCTCTTACTGCTAAGAATTACTTCTTTCCCCAGGGCTTGGGCATCAGTGAGGGCTAGGTTAGCCCTGTTTTCGAGGTGGCAACGTAAGGCATAAACCAAAGTTTTATCCCTTGTGTATCTACTTTACAACTCTGGGAGTTATTAGGAGTCTTGAAAGTGCAAGAAATTTATCCTGTGCTCAACACACCTGGTTTAGCACACTTGATGAAAGGAAAACTAGTTTACAAATCAGCAAAAATAGTATTTGAACAAATGCGGGTATCACGACACGGGAATCACTGCCCACAGTACAGGTACAGATATGTGTCAGTCAGTGGTTTATGTAGGAAACCAGACTCTTTGGAGAGCTGTTGGGACCTTAAGCAAGAAAGTCCAGCCTTTAGATTTAAAAAAAGAAAGTTTTACAGAACTGAATTGATATTTGGGGAATGAAAAATAGGAGTCTATGAATGAACACTGTAGCATGTGTCAGCGGTCGGAAAGGAGGCAAAGAATAAAAGGAGTCGTCACAAAAAGTTTTCCGTGAGCTGCCATTTAGAGCGCCGGGCTGTTAGGATGTTCCTGCTTCCTAAGCCGGAGGAAGCAGCGTGGTACGTCGTCTGTTTGCAAAGTTTGTAGAGTACCTCTGGGATCTTTTGTGAGTGTCAGTCTTTATTACTACCTCCTATTCTATTCCGTTTATTACTGGACCAACTATTAACTTAGCCAGGGCCTGGGCTTGGGTTTGTTTTTGTTTTAATTACAGTCTATATAATTAGTTCCCAGCATGTTGAGGTAATAGAGAGTTGCTCCAGCAAGCTTCCAATTTCCTCATCTCATTAGGTTTTTAACGTGATTATTAGTATAATAATCAACTATGATGATTTCTGTTGTAGCTTTTCACATTCTGCGGTTTGCAGGGTGTCTTGATTGGCTAATTTAGGCAAATTATTTTGATTGTCTTGATGATGGTTGGTTGATTAGAACACAGCAGGGGTATAATTCTTCTGCCTAGGAAACGGAGCACTCTCTTGGATTTTGGTACCAGAGCACTGAGAATTTTTGTGTGTGTGCACATCTAATTATTATATTTGCCCACAACACTAGTCAAATGCCTTGAAAGCAATTACATTAGTGATAGAATGAGCATGGATGATGTTAGGAGAAATTGGCAGCGTGCAGAGGAGGACAGGTAGGAGGGATTTGGAAGAGAAGTGAGGAAACATGGAAGTGGTTGTTTTCTTAGAGTATAGTTGATGCTTATAGGCTCCCCTGATATGGCCATTGCCTAAATTTTCAGGCAGGATTTCTTGTACCACTGGCTAGTCTGGAAGACACACTCCAGGCAAACACAAGTTATTTTGCTCAACTGAGAGTCATCAGGTGGGACGTTTTTTTGTAGGAGGTAAGGAGGATGGCTAGCTAGAAGATTACTTCTGGCCTTAAAAGCTGTGTTGCTCAGTGGAGCCTTGTACTCTGCCATCATGCACTGGTTGTTGCACTGAATCAAGCTAGGGTTGCAAGTCTTTTGTTGATAGTGAAATGGGATTCAGAAATTCAGTGACTCCAGGTCAGATGCCTTCTTTTTTTCTTAGTAAGACAGTTCTGGCAAGTTGTGTGTGCTCTCTCAGGTCACCTTTAGCGTAAGTGGCTGGTATTCTCATGTTGGTGCAAAGCATTCACAAAAGTTCCTCCACCCAGTAAAAGTGTAATTCCACAGAAATGGATGGCTTTGCTTGGATGAAACTGGAGGGACAGGTAGAAGGATGCTGTCTAGTCTTTCTCTTTTCTTCTAAGACACGTGCAATACGCCACAAAAATGTAAAGCCCTTACCATTTGCTAGGATTTTATCTGTGCAGTAGAATAACAGGGAAATGTAATCATATTTGGGGGATTCTTGTAGAGTACTATTTAATATATGAGGATAAAGTTATTTGATTACAATTCATAGTTTTCCTTGGGAAGAGAGTATTTCTAGCAGTAATAATATGAAGAGAGCTAGAGAATACAGATCACTGTTTTGTGTACATCTGCTTACACAATGGAGTGTTAATATCAGTGTATGGCTCCCAAGCATTTCCACAGCAATCGTAATCATAATGGAACTGGAAGTTGTTTCCCACTACTGTCTGGACAGTTCCATGTTATTGTCTGTTAACAATTAGCAAGAATAATCAAAAGCCAATCAAGTATCCTCTGTTGCATTAGCAGCGAAGACAGGTTTAAACTACCTCTGCTGCCTTCTTGAGGGTAACTTGATTTTCCACCACCCTTTGTGATGTTAAAAAAGTAGCTTGTAACTTCTGTCATTTCCTCTGCTGTGGTGCTGCCCCAGGTCTGGCCTGTAAGCGCCCTCTGGGTACAGCAAATGGCTTACTTTTGGAGGGCTAACATCATTGTTTTTATTTTCAAACAGAGGGAATTTCCGAAGTTCTTCACGTTCCGTGCCCGGGATAAGGTAAGCTGTATATTCTTACTACTTTTCTCCTAAGTCTTGGCTTTATCCTTCTTTCACGTAGCTGTTCCTTGCCAGTCCAAGAGGGTGGGAGCTACTTCAGCCCAGCTTCACTGCCTAGTGCGGTGTTTCCTCCTCCCTCGCTGGGCCCGTGATCCGCACACGCAGCAATCGATGTCAGTAACAATGACGAGCCTCCAATATTTGGGGATGAAAATTCGTGCATTTGGAAGCCTGACCTGAAGCTTCTGTTTATGCAGGTTTTAGTCGCAGTGTAACAAGGGAGTGTTGGAAGCAGTACAGTGATTCAGTACTAAACTTTCTGGCTTCTGTGGAGAAGGGGGGTTTGGGGGGGTGAGCTTGAGAACTTGCTGTCTTGCAATTTGTCTTCTACTCTCAGTATTTCAACAATTTCAGTGCAGCTGTTGGTACTAATGACTCTGTATGAGATAAACAGTTCTGGGTTGGATTCATTTGAATTTTTAGTTTTTTAATTAAGTATGGAATTTCATAAGGGGTGTTGTCTAGTTCTTCCCATCCTCAGTGTTTCAGCTTCTTAACCCAGCCTCCTCTTTTACACCCTTTTCTACTTGTATGATGCTGGGTGCCTCCAGTTTGAGGAAGATAGGATTTACCGTCATCTGGAGCCAGCTCTGGCTTTTCAGCTAGAGTTGAACCGAATGCGAAACTTTGATCTCACTGCCATTCCGTGTGCCAACCACAAAATGCATCTCTACCTGGGAGCAGCTAAAGTTGAAGTGGGAACAGAAGTGACAGACTACAGGTTCTTCGTGAGGGCTATTATAAGGCATTCGGATCTGGTTACCAAGGTGAGTTTTGTCACCCGTGCAAGGTCTCTTTCCAAGACAGTGTACAAAACACTGCAGGTCATTCTGGGAACCTGCGTGCAAGCATATTGCCTGCATAGAGTACCGTGGATCTTTGCTAGTGTTGGCTCTGCAGAAGCATGTCTTTGAAGACCTATAGCATAGTATTCCTCTGCTTCAAGGAGATTTTTCTGTGGCCCAAGTGGATAGTCAGGAATCCTTGCATTTTGAGGCAACAGTTGTTTCTGTGTTTCTCCTGTGCTACTGCAGAAATGGTTTGCCCTGTCTAGTTTGGGATTTATGCTGACCTAAACGAGGGCACAAGTCAGCCGGGTCTGCGAGTCCAAGCAGTGGGAGTACGGGCTCTGTGAGTGTCATGGATCTGTTTCAGGGTTGCACACCCTGCTGAAGCTAATGTAACCTGTTTTCTCAGTCAAGTCCTTCTGCAGTTTTTCAAACACTGTATTCTTGGGCTGTGATTTTTGAGTAGAAAGTAAATTATTTGTTGACTCTATCTGGCAGGAAGCCTCCTTTGAGTATCTGCAAAATGAGGGAGAGCGATTGCTTTTGGAAGCCATGGATGAGTTGGAGGTGGCATTTAATAATACCAACGTGCGCACTGACTGCAATCACATCTTCTTAAATTTTGTGCCTACTGTCATCATGGACCCATCTAAGGTATGATCTCTTCCCTAGCTCTGAACTGTTTGTTTTTCTTGTGCTTGACTCACCAGAATGAAATGGTCTTTTGTTGCCTTTTTATACTATGTAAGTGCACCTATGGATTGAGTACATTTTAATACCGTTTGGTGAATGACATGCAGTTTCTACTAGCTATTTTATAACAGAAAGCACAGGAAACTGGGGACCAGCATTGGAAATGGTGACATGAGGGTCAGTTTAGTTGCTCTACAAATACTGGAGTTTTGCTTTTCAGTAAAGAAAGTGCAGTCACATAACTAATGGATGTCTCTAACTAAAGACCACTTGTTGAGCTGCTAAACCAACTCCTCTTCAAAAGCAGAGGGAATGCTTTTTATTTTAGCTAGTTAAGGCAAGCAATTAGTTTGTTTCACATTAGGAACCTGTTTGGCAGTGAAGAGGAAGAAAGCTTTGTTTTTTCTTCCAATCTATGAATAAGTATTAAATGTAAGATTTCAGAACTAGCAGGGCTCATACTTTTAGTGGAGTAACGCTGTCCTTCAGGCAATGCAGCTCACTTCCTCTGTGTAAACTAAGGAACAGTTTATTAAAAATATGTTTTGTATTTGAAACTAAACTTATTTTTTCATTGTGTGTTTGAGAGAAACAATTTTAATAAGGAAATAGCTTTAAATGCTCTTCTGTTTGTTACAGAAGTCCAGACTCTATCCAAATAAAACGCGAGATAAATCATGAACTTAAAAAGAATTTGTAAATTCAGCAAGAAAAAGGAGTGCCTCATTTTCATTCTCTGATACAAAACCACAGAGATCAACATTATAAATAAATGAACGTTAAGCTTTGTAGATGCATAAATGAAAGTGTTTAGGCATAAAGCACGTTTCTGGTTAGCAGAACCACCACAAAGAAAGTCCCAAATAAACTGTAAAGGCTGCATTTAGTTGGAAATCAACATTCTGTTCATGGTTACCGAAAGATGAGAGCTGACCTTTCCTTACGAGAATAACTGAAAGTTTAAAAAGATGAATTGGTTATCAAAATAAGTATCTCTTGCTTGCTGACTTTTAAATCGTGATTAAAAATTGGTGGCTTAAATCACTTTTGAATAAATCCTTTCTTGGTGCATCCAAAATCTTTAGTTCCCAGGAAGTTCAGAAGAAGCTGGGATATTCAGCCCCTGGAAGTTAGGCTGCCCTCAAATGTGTACCCTGACTTTTCCCTGAGCTGCTGTGGAAAAGAGACTTTTTATTTTTTGAAAGAATGTTAAAAACAGCCTATAAATTGCCTTCTTTTAATATGCGCTATTTGCCAACAGTAGTATATTATAAAGTTTAATAGAACACCAGAAGGCCAAGCTCCAAGTAGTAATTGCTTTGTTGATTTAAAGCACCGTACCGCATGTGCGGTGAAACATGATTATTGTGCATATAAGTGCTACATAACTGTTTGTCAAGGATTTCACTTTCCTGCATTTTGTGGTTCTTAGTTGTGAGCTATGCCTGCAGGAGGAAAGGTAGGCGAAGGGGAAGCAGTGGGCACGCTGTGCCTTGCGGGGCGTGATGTGCCGCGAGGAAAAAGGGGTGTGAATCCAGCGCTGTCCCTCGACCTCAGTAGTCCCCAGGTTGAGTTCAGTTCCTGCCTATCTCAAGGCTCGTTAGGATGAGAAGGGACAGGCCACCGAGGTCCCATAGCAGCACTGGGCACATGCTGCTGGTTGGTGCTTCCATCTCTCCTCTTCTGTGATGATTCCCCTGCACGCTGACGTGCCCCTTTGAGCAGGACATTACAGCAGCAGGATGGAGGGGTGACAAAGCGGTGGATGTGTCCAGAAAGGTGAGGGACATTCTTCTCATGTGTTTTAAGATCGAAGAATCCGTGCGGAGCATGGTGATGCGCTATGGGAGTCGCCTGTGGAAACTCCGGGTCCTCCAGGCTGAGCTTAAGATCAACATTCGTTTGACGCCAACTGGGAAGGCAATTCCCATTCGTCTCTTCTTGACCAATGAGTCAGGCTACTACTTGGACATCAGCCTGTACAAAGAAGTGACAGACTCCAGAACAGGACAGGTACGGTTCCATATGGCTCCATAGTTTGATGAGAAAATTATCTGGGGGGAACGCATTATACCTGATGAAGCTCTTCTGTCGTTTGTGGTGTTTTCAGGTAATACAAAATTGCCATTCGACTTTGCCAAAGGAGGAAGAATGTAAAAATAATCGTGTAATAGGCGTGTAGGTGTGCAAAATGTAATCAATTATGTAAAAGTGCATGTCTTCTAATTGTTTTGTACGTACCTTCAGTCATTTGTACATCTGTTTTCCTCTGTGGCAGAGTGCTCAAAAAAGTAATGGAAAAGTAATCAGTGTTGGTGCTTATCCTGTAAGTTGTAATAAAAAATATTATTAATTATACGTTTCTTTGAGTAGATAGAGAAAATCTGTGAACTTGTCTTTTAAATTCTAAAGATCTAGGGAATGACCTGGGTAGGATGATATAAAATTATTGAAGATGCTTTTATATCATTTTTATGAAGCATAATGGGCTCTTCTGTAATGGTTGTGGCTATTCTGGTATTTCTGCTTTTCATGGCATAGAATAGTGTGGTTAACTGAAATACCTACATATGCTAAAATACATGGAGCATAAGATGCATGAAAAATATTTAAATACAGAAATGTTTACATCTCCCTCTGTAATAATCTCTCTGCCATGCAGTAGTAGCAGCAGAATAAATCACTTGGGCACCATTAATGTTGAACACAAAGTGCTGAGTCACCTTTTCTCCCCCTCTTCTCCATTTAAATTTCTCCAGCAAGCTGCCTGGGCGTACAGCCCGTCCAGTTCTGCAGATCCTAGAACAGATAGTGTCTGTGTGGTTTACTTCATTTCTGCCTTTGAGTGGAGATGAGGAAAGAAAAGAACATTTTAATAATCTCCAATGGCTGAACTTAACACTTGAGTTTCGTTAGTCATTTGTGAAGGTCACCTTTCCTCTTAAACTCTGTCTCTGATGAGCTTTATTTTTTTAAAGCTAGGAGAATGCGCTTGTGTGTGTACAGCTTTTAGCAACTTTTCCAATATTTGATTTTTTTAAATTTGACCCCCCCCCCCCCCCAATATTAAACCAGTTCTATTAAAAAATTGTACTGATAGGAATTATTTTGATTGACTCTTTGAGCAGTTGGGAGGAAGGTTTGTTTTAAAAAACTAGTACCTTCAAACGTTGTAAGAAACTTCAGTAAATCTTCCCCCTCATGATGAAGGTTTATAGGACGGGTTCAGATCTATGTATTTTTTCCTGTGTTTTCAGAGGGTTATTTTGAACTTAGCATATTCTTTTAAAAAAAAATTCAAACATTACTGATGTACCGGGTGCTGGGCACTTTCATGACTTCTGAAGAACGGAAAAATAGATTCGTCATGAAAGAATGACCCTGATCTCATTTTGCAGTTTCTGTGGCTATGAGTGGCGATGCCTAGTACAGAATTCTCCAGTTCCCACAGAACTGCTCAGAAGCTTTCCAGAGATTGAAGGAGAATTGGTCCCCAAGTGCAGTAACAGATCCTAACACAGGCGCTGTCACAAATGCTTGTTACCCTGAATAAATATTTCTCCCATTGAAGAAGCTACTTCACAAAGCAACGTTTGTGAAGACTGAAGAGAGCATGAACTACTGTTTTTAATCTAAAAACTAAAATAGGCTTTACGTACTGAATTTTATCTTTAGTGGAATTCTTCAATTAAATCACCTTCAATTAGAAAAAGATCTGCCATTCGTAACGATGGATCTGATCACCATTCTGTTAAAAACAGCCTAATCATGTTGCTTCTGTCAGGTGTGTTTCTGTTGAGCAGCATTCATGCAGCGTTGTCCCAGTTAAGCAGTGCTCCTCCTGTTTCTTAGTTGAAATAGATTTCCTTCTGAGTCCTGGCTGAGTGGAATATATAGTGCCATGAAGCATGGCAGCTGATAATTCATGCTGCTACTCTGGGAAAATCTTTTAAACTTATAATATCAAAACTTCAAGCCAAATGACATATGCAAGTCTTGACCTAGCTTCCATGATCAGTCAGTGGAGATAGAGATACCGTGCTGTTCGACTACATAAATAACAGAGTTCTCCTCTCTGCTCCCAGCTATCACAATCCATCGGCATAGATACGGTGTCAGGGGAAATACTGGTGAATGTGAAGTCATCTAAGTCGCAGGCTTTTTTTCTGTGGGGATGTGGCTCTCTTCACTTCCCTTTCTGCTGTGATATGGTAATAAGTCAGTGATGCTCAGATCCGCGCAGTAATGGTCCAGCCCTGTCTCCAAAGGGTAGTAATGCATGATGAAGCATGGTGTTACAGGATAGGCGAGTATTAACGTATTTGTAGAGAACAGAAACAAGCCTGATCAGTCTGGAATGTCCTGATGATTTTTGGTAAACTTTGAGTGAGATAGGTGTATGGAACCAGTGGATTAAACTGTAATTGGTTGTGTTTTGTGCTGCAGATTATGTTCCAGGCATATGGGGATAAACAGGGACCACTTCATGGGATGCTGATCAATACTCCGTACGTGACCAAAGACCTGCTTCAGTCCAAGAGATTCCAGGCGCAGTCTTTAGGGACATCATATGTCTATGACATTCCTGAGATGTTTCGGCAGGTAAGTGTTCTTAAGGCCCGGTGGCTTGTTCTAAACTTTTGTACCTGCAAAGCACTCCTATCAGTTGCCATCCTTGCTTGTCAGGGAAACAAGTGGCCTGGAGTGGCTGACAGTGGTCTCCCAGGGTCTATACAGCTGTGGCTTCGGTCTACTTGGAAAGAAATTAGGGCTCCTGATACACTGCTGCTGTGGTTCCATTAATAAGTCAAACCGTAGAAGCTGAAATGTGAACCGTCTTGCGTTTCTTGTTCATGTTTCTCTGTTTTCCCACCCTGTTATCCAGCCTTCCTAGAGGGCTGGACAGTGCAGGGGTGATAGTTCCTAGGATAGGACTCCTACATCGTTAAATATGTTAATGAGTTGCTGAATTGATTGTGTATCTGATTTGCTGGGTTCTATCGTGAATCACATAATTTGAATTATGCTGCTTAGAGTGAAACTGTGTTTCAGAGTTTAAATGCCAAAGTGATATCCACTGAATACTGTCAGCCAAACTGGGAGGAGCGATATTTCAGAGTGTTCTGTGTTGAATATTAAGTCACAGTGGACTGAATAAAAATATTTGCAGATGACATTCTTAATAAGAAGTTATCTTTTCATCTTCTAGTCTTTGATTAAACTCTGGGAGTCTATGAATGAACATGCATTCCTGCCAACACCGCCGCTGCCTTCTGACATACTAACGTACACTGAATTGGTGTTGGATGATCAGGGCCAGCTCGTGCACATGAACAGGCTGCCGGGAGGAAATGAGGCAAGTTGCACTTTCTTTAACACTACTTTTCTTTCCATATCCTGCACTACATTGTGTTTTGGACTAGGTTTGACAATTGTAATGAAAATTTACCAGCCAGGCACAAAATCTATTCATTCAGTCTTTCACAGATGAAATCTCTCTCTTGAAAATGAGATTTTTGTTTCATTAAAACTTAATACCTTCCATACAATGGGTATTTTAACCTCCATAGTAAATGATGATTCCATTTCAAACCTGTGCCTATGCTGTTTTTCCTTCATAATTAAAAAGTGCTCATTCAGCTATTCCAGGTAACTGAGGTTTGTGTTTGAGCAAAATATGTTTTACAAGACTAAATAGAAATGTTTTCATTTGCTTAAAAAATGAAAACCCAATTTTATGCTTTCTGTGTAAGTACTCACCGCGCAGTGTTTGTGCAGCACACCGGCAAGGTGTGTGCAACATCCCCCTCTAGCGAATGATTTACTTGAGGCGAACAACCTGCTGATGCTGTTGGGATAATAGAGTTACTCCTTCAGCTCAAGCAGGAGGAGGCTGTACTGTTGTGGTGGGCTGTTGCTGGTGTGTCGTTACATTAGCAAGCCAAAGATTGCAGCATCGAAATGACTGGAGAATAAAGCTAACTAGTAGAAGATGTGTTTAATTTTTTTTTGCCTAGGCTAGGTGGGATTCAGTAAGTGAATGTTGCTACAGTGATTTAAATTCAAACAGTTTTAAGTAGTGGTATCATTTATTTTTTCTTAGCATCATTGAACTAGCACCATCCTTTTGCTAGATATATAACTTCAGATTTGCAAAAGGTCTGTTCAGAAACGTCAAGTATAGTGATGAGAGGAAATAGGGGTTTTCATCACTATTTACTGCCTGTATCTTGCCAGGGGGAGGTTTTGAATATGATGTTTTCAGATTGAACCTAATCAGTAAATGGTGACTCTGGGAGCACTGCGTCCTTGTCTTTTGCTGGCCTATAGCTGAAATGTTTTAACTAGTATAATTAAACCTGAAATGAGCTATTCCCTACATTCTTCGTGAAAGCTGGGGCTGCAGTGCTGTGGAGGCTTATGCCATCATCTTTCTCTCTTTCTCTGCTCTTATTCAGCGTTTGAGTGGATGGTGGCTAGGGAAATAGCAAAGTCCCTCAGGGACGTAGCTCTGTTCTTGCTGAAATTACAAGCACAGAGCTGCCTGGGCATGAACATGTAGTGTTTACTCTGCCAGTATGAATACAAATAGTCTTATTATAAGAGATTCTGTACTCAAAGACCACCAAAAAAAATTAGGAGTTTTTTTAACCCTTGGTAGACTTTGTTGTGCTCAATCTGAAAAGAAATTACATGGCTCTCGTGGTGTGCATAGTGGTGTTATCTAATGCAGAGGTTCAGGCCCTGCCTGTGTGGTTGTTACACCGAGGGGTTGAGTCGCTGGAAAGTGAGATAAACAAGGGGAAAATAAGTGTTCCCCCCCACATTTTTCAGTCTGGCTGCTGAAGATCGCTTCTTGTGGATGTATACGGCAGACTCTAAACCGCTTTTTAACAACTTCCCAGAAATGAGGTGAGGGTGCTGGCCGCAGAGATGAAATCCCAGCCCAGGGTTCGGTGTCTCAGAGAAGCCTAGCGAGTGGTCAGACCGAGGAGGTGCTCTGCGCCTCCCCGGAGAGGCATGCGGCTCGCTCCTGGGAGCGCCGTGCTGTCAGCCCGGCCTGTCTGCAGCCGGACGAGTCGCTGTAGGACCATGTGCAGCTGGAATGAGGTTGGAGGCTTTGGTATTGAATTCCGTTACCAATAGCCACTGCACACAATAGCGCTCATTCACAGGTGAGAGCGGACAATCTGAGGAAGAGGTTCCAGCAGCAGTCTGAAGGACAGGTGACATTCAGAAGGCGACGAGGATTCATTCCTCCACGCTGCACTTCCTTTATCTGGATGAACGGACTTTAGGCTTTTATGGTTTAATTCCATTCAGCTGAGGGAACAAATTTTCACAAATGTGTGCTCAAGTTGAAGATGGCTGCAGTGGTAGAGAAGGAAGAGACAAGATGCTAGATAAATTCAGAGCGTAAGCCTTTTCTTTGTTAAGGCTGTAAGTGGATCCATTCTGCTTTTTTTGACAATCAGTCTGCATAGCATCTGGGCAGAGAAATACAGCATCTTATCTGCCAGGAAGCAAAGATCCTTGGGGTAATCCATCTATGTGGCAGTAGCTGTGGTAGTATTGCATAGGAAGAGGAGACATGCCACAAGGAGCAGGAGAAAATACTAATTAGTTCTGCACTTCTTCCATATGATACAATGGTGAACCATTCTCAAAATATGGCACGTTTCCTTGGCTCTCTAAACTTGTCTGAATTTGTTAAGGAAGAGTTTTGTCCTCAGATAGATGTGTTTGATTTCAAAATGCCAGAATCCCGTATACACTGAAAATCGTGTTACAGGGGAGATGATCCCTAAAGAAATGAGTACAGCGGGGAGGTCGAGGTTCCCAGGCTTTGCAGTGGCTTACTTGGTAGCCTTAGTCAAAGATTTCACTGCTTCAGTTTGTTCATATCCTAGTAAGATGGGACTGCTTTGGGCTGTTACAAGGATAATTTAGACAAATATGTTTTAAGAGTCTTTGACTTGGTACTTGCTACATAAGTGCGGGATATTACCTTATACAGCATTCCCCCAGTTTTGGTTAGTAACCCTTGCTGGTCAGTGCCAATGGAGTCTGTGCCCTGGAGATCCAGAGGCGTAAGGTGTTTCCAGTTCAGACCCCGATGAGCTGACAGGCGGGAGTGCTTGGTAGGAACTTTCCAAGTAAATATGATTTTTTTTTTTCTTTCTTCCCAGCAAAAGTTGCTGATTTTCTGAATCCAAAGTCTTTTGAGAGATTGTACACCAGGTGTTTTTTACTAAAGAGGAAATTCCTGTTGAAAACTTGTGACTGTGGTAAATATAGCTGCTGTTTAGTGCGTTTGGGTTCCTATGACTGTTCTACTTGTTTCAGATCAGAGACTCAAACACAGCTATTCCCCCATTGCAAGTGGGTGCCTTACCGTGGTGGTATCGGCTGTTCCGAGGTAGGGCTTGTCTTCCCTGTTGGAGCTGTGCTACACAGTATGAACAGGGACGTTTTCTCTATGTGAAAAGGGATCAAGACACTCTTCCTCTTAGAGCATTCAGCTGAGCTGACTGCCCTGATTTTTTTAGCTAGCAGGCGAAATTGAGAAACCAGCGTAAAATCCAGGAGACTTGTGGTTAGTGTGGTCAGCTGGATGTCAACAACCAAAGTTGCAGTCCCTGCTCTAATACAAGGCAGAGCAGGAGCTCGAAGCCAGGTTTCTCCTGTCCTCTCAGAGTTTGCAAGCAGTGTTCTGGGCTAACCTGTCTGTGTTTTCAGGAAAATCTGTGAAATGGGAATTCTGAAGAACTTCCACAGTACAAGAGGTTTTTCTCCGCTTAGCTTGTGACCACTTCACGTAGCCCACCACCTCATTTGGCAGTAATTATCTCTTTGCTAGTAGTCACAACAAAGAAGCCAAGGACTTAATGGACCATGAAAATACAACTTGCTATTTATTCCTAGACAGTGCTTGCTTCTTCTGAGCAGAGGATCCCGTGTCTTGTCATGGCCGCGCGGGGGAGCTTGCAGTGCTGCTGGCCCTGCCGCCCGCTCTTGCGGCACAGAAGACATCACTAACGCAGGGCCTTCTTCCAACCTCTCGTCCACTCAGGGCAGCCAGGGTTCTTCCTGAAGCGCATCTGCTGTTTCTTTGGACTGCAGACAGAATCCTGGATGTTGCCTGGAGCTTTCTGCTAGATGGTTTCTATTCTGGATCCTTCATGTTAAGCTAGTGAACTGTGTCCTGGTCTCTAGTTAGGCTTTTCTTTGTTTTTTGTTTTGTTTTTTTTTTGTTGTTGTTGTTTGTTTGTTTGTTTGTTTGTTTTTAATGTGTGTGTCCGCTGTTACTAGTCTGGCTGCTTTGACACCTCTGCTCACACGTGAGAGTGTTCTGATAAGCTCTGTCTGCTACCACAGGATTTCAGTAAGCCAACACCCTTGACAAGACTGAATGTGCCACACTAAAAAGTTGAGAACAGTTTGTAAATAATTTTCAGAGCCAGCAGATAGAGAAGGGAGCTGAAGAAAACACTATTTTATTAGCAGAATCAAACACCAGTTGATAGCTCCCTTCTAATGCTCCTGAGTAAAGACTGAATAGACTTTGGGACAAATGGGGTATAATTCGTTGTATTAACTGTGAGCATATCAAGAACTAAGCACCAGAGGTGGATGCTCAGCCTGACTCCAGTCTGACTCTTAAGATAGACACGGACCATTTTGATGTACAGAGTTTATATAGGTGGGAGGAAAAAAATCCACTTGTAGTTGTTTGTAATCTTAGGCATTTTACTCTAAAATGTCTTTAAGAAGAAAACTTTAAGTTCATACCACAGCCTGGATGCTTACCTAGATTGTAACACAAGACTTTTAACGTTTCTGCTAATTTAATTCTTTTTTTTCAATAAGTGGAAGCTTTTTTTTTTTTTTAGCGGCACAATCTTTGGTGTTTCTGGCTGAGGTTTTCATTGGGTTTCATTGGGCGTGTGGGGTGGAGGTGTGTGACTGGGACTTTCTGCGCTAATATTGGGAGGGATGGCTTTGAAAGGATGCAGCACCTCACCCCGTTTGACAGCGTAAGAGGAGCTGATGGCTGTCCCCTGGGAGCCTTTTGCCCTGGCAGCTCACCTCTGTCCTGCCGGTCATCTAAGCCTCTGACGTTGCTCTGTAGTTACGTGGCTGTGCTAAAACGGGGAAATCTCTGAGAGAGTCAGAAATTGTGTGAACACAGACAAGGGCTAGAGTTCAGAAGTGGATGGCAACTCGCACAGTATTTAAAACCGTGTTGGTTGCAGTAGCTCTGCTGAAGACATGACCTGTAATGTAGTGACACCTCCTTCAAATGCCCATTGAAGATGGCTTTGTTCCGAAGATTAGCATATTAGCTGAAATCTTAGTGTGAAAAGGTAATTCCCTCAGCCTGTTGGAGATCTCAATATATTACTTGTCATTCTTGAGCCAGGCATTCTAATGTCTTTCTATAGCACTTTAGGTATTTTGACTACAATTTACCGCGATCCTCTGGCACTAGGACTGCACCATCCGCTGATAAGACCCAACTAATCTTCAAGGACAAGGAGAAAGTGAGCGTAAGGAGTGCCTGCAGCAACACCCCACATTACCCTTCATCTCAGTCTCACGCAGTGTCCATGTCGGATGTGTCATTTTCCCTATTGGCACTAGATGTCACAGTTTTTCCTTCTCAGTAGCATGAGGATCAGAAATAATCCATAATCGGAGCTGTTAGCTGGAGCATTGGCAGGCACCCTTGTGAATGTGGGAAGGTTTGGCCAGGTGAAATTCAGGACAGCAGTGGGCAGAGGGTTGCTGAAACTCTACTTCGGCAGCAGCTCCCTGGATTGCCTGGGGCTGAAAGGTGTAGCTAATGAATTTTATACAAGCAAAGCTTAATAGTTGAACTGCGTGTTCTGCTTTGTCACCCCATGTTCCTGCGTTTTATGACAGGCACAGGGTATTAAAACATCCGCTGGGCTACTTATGGCGGATGGTAAGTACTTGAGAAAAAGCAGGGAACGGGGGATGGCAAAGTCAGTGAATTAACATGAAGGTGAAGGAAACCACCGGTGCATCTTCTCCCCCCTACCCCAGCCCCACCACTGTTTTTCCCAGAGATTACTGTAAATATCGTCGTTTCTCTCTGGGTTTCCCAACCCTTCTTCTTGATGAGTTTTGGGAACAATCCTGACCTGAAGGCTCTTCTGGCAGTAGGAATGGGTTTAAATAACAGGGAAGCTGGACAACTATTTGTGCTGCACAGCAAGTGGTGTCTCCTCATCTGAAATACTTGTGATGCCATTTCAGAAGGTGATCCTCCTTCGGCAGAATAATTTTAGTCCCTATCAATGAGATGCTCGGAGGTCGCAATGAGATGCGGGGGTAGGGATCAGGACAGAGCACGTTTTTCTCGTGCACGGGAGAGGGTTATTTTTAGTAAAAGGAGGAATGTCTTGTGACAAGTGGAATATAATACAAATTAAAAGAGGGTCCCCCTAGCATCATTGAAAGCTGATTTTTTTTTCCTGACTTACATGCCTACATCATTTAATGTAACTTTAAGAGTAGCAGGGGTGTGCATGGGAGGATGGGACTGGGGCGGGGGGGGGTCTTTTGAACTCTTAGAGTCGGGACGGATGCATGTCATGGTGTATATGGAGCAGCTCCTTGGCTGAACAGTGGTTGTACAGTTAAGCAGTACTCTGTAATACCTTGAATTGTTTGAAGGGTTAATATTCATGCAGATCAGTGTCTTCAGTGTGCTGTTTCTCATAGTTCTGTAGACACAGTATCTCCCACGGCCTGATTTTTGGAAAGGTACATGTGTGCTGTAGCAATATTAGAAGTTCAAGATTTGAAAAGGCTTTCCGTATAGAACCAGAGGTTATGAGCCTCTAACATATACCTTTGAGTTAGAATTTATCATAATTATTTAAAAGACGAATTTTTGGAAGGTTATAAGTAATTATTTTTTTTTTAATTTTATATAATCAGATATGGCTGTTGAATTTCATAATGCTATCAAACAAATACAGAATTTAAATTTTGTTGCCTTTCTTGTAATTCTGACTTTTATCAAATGTGTACATTTAAATCACACCTCCAATAAATGATTGTGATATCTGTAAACGCTTTACAAAAATGAAATTTTTGGGCAGGAAATAACCCCACACATCACAGGCGAGGCTCTCGGAGGACTCGAAAGCGGTGACCACCCAAATCATGTCTTATTCAAAGAGCAACTAGAGCTCAAAATTTCTTGAAGGGTTTTAAAATCCTCAAATACAAGCATTACTAGATCAGAGATATAAGTGGTGGCACAAAGAGTTTTATTCTGTATTTTGATATATATGTTTGAACACGTGTATATGGATAATATGGATACTGTAGGAAAGAAAGTTCTTGCCTACAAGAAAGCTCCTAATAAAGGTTATCTGTCGCTCTCTGTCTCTTTATCCGTCTGTAACTTCACCAGATGTGAACTATTTCAGCGGAAGTTTTCAAGCCTTACACTCTGCCTAGGGAGAAGTTAGTTACTGTTTAGTTTGGAAAGCTTCATCAAAAATGCTTTTGTTTTGGTGAAAAAGCTGGCAGTGTTGCTCACGGTTGGTTTTGTGGGCTTGCAGCAGGAACTTGAATTTGATAGAGAATTTGGTTTGGGTTCAGCATCGCGCCTTTTGCTGTCCCCAAGAGATGCTGTGCAAGCTTCATACCTTGCAGCACAGATGTGTGTGCAGTAAAAACGACTTTTACACTGCCTTTAATGGGTCTTTTTGAGCTTTCCTTTTGGTGCTCTGTGTGTCCGTCTGCTTCCCCTGAATATCAGCCCGCCTTTTGCTGGTTTGCTTCGTGGCTTGCCATCCGAGCGCTCTTTGGTCTAGTGCGAGCAGCCAAGACAGTACGAATTCACATCTCCGTCCGTCCACTGTACTGCACGACGCCTTTTACTGAGCAAGCCTTTGCCATGTCTCATCCTGGAACCGTTTCTTCCCATCTCTCATCCATTTGGCTGCGTGCTGTTCAGAAAACCCATGCCAACGTGTGCTTGGCTGTGCCGCCTGCGACCACTGCTTTGATTGCTAAATGACACCTTTTTCAGAGCCAAGAAGAGAAGGAAGGAATCCTGGGTTTTGGCACTTCACCCTTGTCAAGGCATTAAGTCTGAATGCCTCTAGCAACCCACGTGCATCATGCCCTTTTCCTGGGAGTTGGTTCATGCTGAAGATAATTTTACAGCTTTTGGTCACAGTATAAATGCAAGGTGTCTTTTAGATCTGAAGTTCTGGGCATCAGATTCAAATGATGAAATACCAAAATTGCTACGTCTGCATCAAGTAAAATTTCTGGGGATGTCTTTGTTCCCTTTATAAAACACACCTTGTCCACAGCTGTGCAGCGGAGAGATTCAGCATCGTGGGGCCAGTGGACACTGGTTTACCTCCAGACAAGACAGAGGTTGTGAAAGGGGAATAAAGCACGCGTTCCTTGATTTAACAGCGTCTGAGCGTGCGTGCACAGCGGGGGAGAAGTGTGCCTTCAGTAACGTTCAGCTTTGGCATTTCCAGTGCTCACACGCTAGACCACTACAACTGTTGCATTTCCTTTCTTCTTATAACTTTTGTGTGTAATAAATACTGACATACAAATGTATTCATGGTTTATATATATTTTTTACGCATAAAACTTACATGTGATACAGATGCAACAGAACGGGAACAAGACAAAATTGTTGTCAGGGTTCTGTAAGTTCAGTTGTCCTACTTAGAGATTTTGAGACCCACATTCAGGTTTCCAAATCTGGACATAAATAAATAAAATGCAGCATGGCATAAAGTACCTAGGCTCAAGCATCATCCTTGTTGAGGATGATAGAGAGATGAGAGAAATAGGATAAACCAGGAAAAATTGGCATGGCTCAAGCGTAGATGCTGTCAAATAATAAGCTGTTCTCGTTTACATCAGATTTTCTGTCAGCTGTGCTTCTCCAAGAATTACAGATCCTGCTAGAAAGAGGCTTAAAAGCTCCCTCTGCTTGAACATCAGCCACCATTTGCGTTGTCTTCCCTTCGTTCGGAGTCTGTTGTGCTTTCAGGAGGGAGACTGGGATCGGTTTTCTCCCCATTCCCCTCGGTGCCTGTTGTCAACAGCTCCGGCTGCCACTAGCAGTCAATTTGTAACTGCATCAGTGTGTGTATTACTGTTCACATCGATAGCGCAATTAATGTTGAAGTCAATTTTGGTGTTAATTTTAGGCCATGATTAGTGTTGACACTGTGTGTCAAACTAATGGCATTTATGAGCACCATGAAAACGAACGTTAGTTAATATCATGTTTTTACTATCTGTTAATGGTTACATTAAGCCAGAGATCTAGTGGGAGAAGGTGTGTATAAAATTATATATATAAAACTTGCGTGTAATATATATGTGTCATGCAGTTCTGCATTGCTGGTGCTATTCAGGGAGCAAATGACATCTGAGCACTGAATCCTAATCACAGTTTGGAACATCAGAAATAATGATCACTTCTGATCAGAGGTTGTGAATAATTCATCTGGTTTGATTTTCACGTTCCGTCCAGTGATACTTTTCAAACCAAATGTGTTCCTACAGGAGAATAATGGTCCCACTTCTTATGGAAATACTGTGGCACAAATCATTTTGCCAACATAAAAACAGTTAAATAAGACGGTTCCTGCTTTTATTTTTTCCTCCCTTTCTTCTTCATTCCTGGGTGTGCTGGGAATAGAGCTGTGGCAGGAGAAGCACTTCCAAACTGTGCTGGCTCTTAAAAAGGGCCCGTTTTGAAGCCACTGCCGCTTACCATCACCCATTATTGGTCTGCCAGTGCTCTTAGGTGATTAGCTCAGCCTGGCTAATTAACCTGTGAAGTCTCTGTTTTTTTGGCATGCTGCCGTTAACTTAAAAAAATCTCATCTTTTTTTTTTTTCGTATTCTGAAATAGAGAGCTGTCCTCCATTACCTGTACATTCAAATGGAATGTACATTGTTCATAGCAAAAAAAATCCTTAGCTGTGCCATGTGATTTTTATTACTGGATAAATGGCACAAAACACGCTTTGTATTGGGGAGGCAAAAAAACACACGAGTTAATAAAGTGGTGCACTTTAATTTTTCTTTTCTTAACTAAACTGCATGTGGTTGCTCCATATTTATCGCCTATAAACTACTTTGAAGAGTTCGTGTTTACTGTGCCCTGGCTGGATAGTTTTTCCTATTCTACTAGTGAGCATTAACAAAAGGGATTTTATTTATGTGGAGGATACACGATCTCAGGTTAGGGAACTATTCCAAGACTTCTGTTACAATCTGATTTTTCTAAATAGGAAATGCTTTTAATTTGCCTGTTTTCTACACTGTTAAAAGTCATCAAGCTGATGAAAGTGAGGAAAATCTTTTACATCTTGAGAGGTGAGACAGACTGTGGGACCAGTCCTGGGTACTAACTGGGCTCGGTCACTAGTCCCTAAGCCCTGGAGCAAGGGTTAATTCATCTGCCTGCTATGCGAGCTGAGGGTGCTAGGATTTTACTTTCGGTATGTTGTGGTTATTGTGCAGGTTTCTGGCAGTGTCTTTATGTGTTTCTATCTTGCAGTTTATTGCGATGACGAGTATTTAGCAAATACAAAACCTGAGCGTTTCTCCTGTTGCTTCTGTGTGGCTTGTGTTCAGCTGGTGGTGCTTGACGCTTCCTGCTGTGGTCCCGTCTGATGGGATGGGTGTAGCTGTAAGGAAACAACTACTTAGGCAAAACCCTGCAAATTAGTGTTGCTTCTGTGCTGTTTTGGAAGAAGTTTCTGGTGCAGTTCGAAAGAGAATATTACCCCATCTTCCCCGTGGGTTTCTATCAATAACTAAAGCTGGTTTCTGAGGTGATACCAGAAAGATTTGGTAAAGTGCCCACTTAAGGATTTTAGTTATGGCAGGAGAAAAAAAAAAAAAAAAAGCCTGTAAAATACGGCAAAGAACTGAGCTGCAGTAGGTGACAGGGTATAGATGGGCATCCCTTATTTCTCAGAGGCTAATCTTGAAGCCTTTAACTTTGGATTTGCAGAATTTTTTTAACCTGCCGTTTCTAATTGCAAACTTGCCCACAGCTGAGAGTTAGAACAGAGACTCTATATCCAGCCCCTGGCATCTCTTTACCTGCAACAGTCAGGGCAGAAGGACAAAGCTTACTTTTCTCCTCCTTTTTTCACCATTATTCTTCCTTTTTCTTCTATGAAAGTCCAGCAGTGGAAGAGCAGAAGTCCAAGGAAGCCCTCTGGCTGTGTAGGTTTGTTTGGGATGAGTTAGGTCGCTCTTCCAGACTCTGGACTGGTTGTCTGTGTGAGCCCTGGTCTCCGCACACACTTTTGGTCTGTGTGCCTGACCAACAGCTGCATCCACTTGTTTTACGGCATTACAACTTTCCCCTTTAATTTTGCAATAATACTGGTATTTTAGCAAAGCATCCCACTGATTTTTAGGGATTTATGCTCCTGTCTCTGAAACTGCTGCAGTATCTCTCTCTTCCAAACACTGTGGTTGGATGCTAAGACGTAACTGTAAATCTGCAAATATTCAGAGGCAAACAAATTAATCCCTTACGATGTATCAGTGAAAATAGCAGTGGATGAAACTGAGACCAACAAGGAGGTGAACTGAAACACCATCATTCTGTTAACTTGCAATCTCAGCTCTCAAAAGGGGAGGTGTAAGGGAAGGATCTGCCGGTAGCCGGTTGTAATATTTTTGGATTGCTGCCTGCTTTACTTCCAATGACCCTTAGATTAATTCCTCTGCCTTTTTATTTTTTTTAATGAGCCTATTATGGCATATCTTATTGCAGATGCTGATTGGATCTCAACTGTGTATTGTGCCATTTTGATTTGGATTAAATGGCACATATCTATCTGCTGCTTCTCCCCCTCCCCCTCCCGCTTTAGTTCATCATGTTCAGAATTCAGAGTCTCCACAATGAGAGTTTCAACCCTCCTGATTGCAGAGGATGTGCAATCGGCTTGAGGAATGTGTACTCAGAGCTTATGATCCTTGGGCAAGCGGAGACTGGGTGATGCATGTGGCTTTCAAGGGACGCTGCTATTTCCATCTGTTAATGGCATTCCAGGATGGCCAACTCCCCAGTGCAGCGATACGCGGCAGCTGAGAGATGGGAGATGCAGGGTACAGATGTTGTTGATCTCCATAAGATGGGCCAGAAGAGATCATCTGGTGATTTTAAAAAGAAAAATATGCAGCAAAAAGCATTACTTATCCAGGCAGGTTTGGAAAGAAACTGCTGCGATATTTGGGAAGGAAAAAGGGAAGAGCCAAAGAAATTAAAGGAAGGACAGGAAAAAAAATAGAGTTACTAAAATAATAGTTATGAGATAAAGGGATTATTAAAATGAAGGCAGGGTGAGAGAGAACCAGGGTGACGAGTTTCTGGGGTGCTATCTGGGTAGCCTAAGCAGATGGTCAGGGGTCCTGTACAGCAGCACGTCCATCCTCACCCTGTGAGCGCTGGCGCACAGAATGAACGCAGCACCCTGCGAGAGGGGCGCTGGCAGAATGTGTTTTGGACCTGTGACAAATCCCCGAATGGGGAGAGGGAGGGCCGGTATTAGTGTCTTGGGTGGGCAGAGAGCAACGGAGGATGTGCTCCAATGAGTGTGGAAAGGATCAAGTCCTGCCAGCTGTGCTCTGCAGCGGCAGCACGTATCAGAGCTGCTGTTATCCGAGTTCCCAAAGAAAATATACGAAGTGCAACACACATAAGAAAAATGGCCCCTTCGTGATTCCCCTCTTTCACATCTTGAAGATATATACTTAGGTTTTGTTGTTCTCTGCTCTTTGATTGCAGATTGGGATGGTGGCCTGGAAGATGACTTTGAAGACCCCCGAGTATCCAGAAGGCCGTGATATCATTGTCATTGGCAATGACATTACATACCAAATAGGTTCTTTTGGGCCTCAAGAGGACATACTGTTCCTGAGGGCTTCAGAGCTTGCTCGAACACATGGCATCCCCCGTATCTATGTGGCTGCCAACAGTGGAGCCAGGATTGGTTTGGCTGAGGAGATTCGGCACATGTTCCATGTAGCTTGGGAGGACCCAGATGACCCATACAAGGTAAGGAGGCACAGGAATCAGAGGTGAAACTCTGCAATAGCTCACAAAAGAATCTTGTTTTTACACCGCCTTTTTCAATAGAGGTGAGGGTAAATATTTGCCAGACTGTTAGGTCCAAAGTTCTCCTTGGTATTGGATCTCTCAGGCCCTAAATGTTGAAAACATCCCTAGCTTTTACTGACCTCAGCTGGAACTCTGATGTTGAGAGGATGTTCTTATTGCTATCTGGAATTAAATTCTGCTCCTGTGAAACTCTCTTTTTGGAAGGGGTTATTGGGGATCAGGAAGGGACTACAGGTGGGAATGAGATGAATGAACTGTTTTTCCCTGCAGGGATACAAATACCTGTACCTGACTCCTCAAGACTATAAGAAGGTCAGCGCCCTGAACTCAGTTCACTGTGAACACGTGGAGGACAATGGAGAGTCCAGGTAAGCACAGACGGGTCAGAATGAAAAGCTTTCTGTTCATCCTTGGGTATACAAGGTGATGCATGTCACGTCCTTGTCTTCAGCTAGGACATTCTTTAGGATCCACGTGTGTAGAAAGCCGTAGCTGTGCATGGTCAGATCATGGAACAAGAGAGTCAAAAGCTGTATCATGATGTGCCTTGTTTGAGGTAGTGCCGTGTTGGCTCCTACTGCCTAGGGGCCCAAGCCATGACTGAGGGTCCTGCAGTGGTAAACACTGAATGACCAGGACAACGATTCTTGCCCAAAGACTTGCAGTCTAAATTTTGAAAATTACTTTTCTGCTAGATTCTGTAGAAAGGATAAAAGAATTCCTGAGTGAAGGCTAAGCCCTCCATGCATTTTGAAGGGTTGGGCTGCAGCGGTTGCACTAAACTGCCTTATAGCCTATGGTTTTCCGCGCACATCTGCTCTAGGTATCCACATCTTCCCAGCTACATCCCAAAGGTAGCACATCTGAAAATGAGGTGCAAAGAAGCTTTCAGAGCTAGACTGCAGCTGTAGTGGCACTCCTGGGCAGAGGGAGGAGGATGTGCTTAGGAAGAAAAAAAAAAAAAAAGCCTAGTTTGCAGACTGGCAAGCTCTGAAAGAACAAAAGGATGGTGCTGCGTGTGGGGATGTGTGCGTGCCTGCGTGTGTGGTGGGGAAGCTAGTGGCTCTCTTCAGTGAAGCACCTAAGCACATGCTCAAGTACTTTGCTTAGCAAGGGCCTGGTGGAAAAGATAGAAGCCAGTCAGAGAGTGCTGAGTAAGAAGGGGCCATGCTGGGGAAGGAAGGCATGAAAGAAGAAAGTAAAGAAAAGGTAAGAGCCTCATGATAATCTCTTGTTCTATTTCTTTTTCCTTTTGGCTGTGTTCTCTTCCTTTCTTGCCCTTTTTGCTATAATCAGCCTGCTCCACATGTCCTGTGGGCGTGACGGAAGAACACTTTTCACGGGCATTCCTCTCCCTTGGCATTTCCTCTTTGCAGTGCTGCTTTGGCTGCTCGTACGTAGGACTATTCCATGGCGTTCAGCAAGGCTGCGGAATGAGCCCACGTACAGGTCCTGGCCAGGTTTTATGCACGTTATTCTTTGGAGCCTTAATGATATTTAGTCACTTTTCATTTTCTTCGTAGCAAACTGATTCAGCAAATCACTGGACCTTGTGACTCAAAGGCTGTATGTGTCTCCCTCAGGTATAAGATAACAGATATTATCGGAAAGGAAGACGGGTTTGGAATAGAGAACCTCAGAGGATCTGGCATGATTGCTGGAGAATCATCTTTAGCCTATGATAGTATTATCACCATCAACTTGGTAATCCTCCACTGCTTTCTGTTCTTCAAACGGTATTGTCTGCTTCAGCTAAAAATCCTGCAACGATATCCAGAAGATACATCTGGGATCAGACTTTTGGTTGACGTAAATTGGCTCCTGTAGGCTTTGAGCAGCGCTACTGGCGCCATTACGGGGCTGGGTCCCTTTCAGGCTAAATTTAAAACACTTGTAGAAAACAGTCATTTGGCTTCATGTTTGCTTAGTCTGTAAGTTACTGCTTTTTTTAAAAAATAAAGTACACATATGTTCAGATACTGTGTTTTACAAAAAAACAGGGTCTGGACTTTTGCAGTGAGGGTAGATTTTGTAGCCTTGTAATACAAACATGCCTAGTTTTATCTAGATGTTTGAATCGATAGGTTTTGGCTGTGTGGTAAGACAGAAATCAATGTGATTTCTTTTTTTTTCTTTTTCTTTTTTCTTCTTTTTTTTAAGGTTACGTGTCGGGCAATTGGAATTGGGGCTTACCTTGTTCGGCTAGGTCAGAGGACTATCCAGGTTGAGAACTCTCATATAATCCTGACTGGCTGTGGAGCCCTCAACAAAGTAAGTCTTTGCATTTCAGTCTGCAGAGCTAATGTGAATTGAGTTGGTGTTTCTGTGAGTTCTGCCGGAGACTCAAGGAGCTGCCACCACTATACCTGTCATTGCGCTGGGTTCCTTTTGCTTTCTCCCTTCTTGGGCTTCTCCCCATCAAGGAGGGGAACGGACACAGGGCAGCAGCTGTGAAACTTTCATGCCTTTGCAGTCTTTTTTTCTTTTCTCTCTGGTCAGAAAGCAGTCCTTTCATGCACCTCTTTTTCTTGACAAGAACATCGTATTGACAGCCAGAGGCACTATTCCAGGCATCCTGGTTGGAGATTGGCAGGGGACCTAGGCAGAACTGCAGATTTAAGGGCTTGAGCATGAACCAGGTGAAGGGGAAGAAGGAGAAGCAGCTTTTAACATGGGTTGTGTGCAATGACGAAATGACAGGAGCGGAGAAGCCCACCGACTGGGCAGCATCTTCTCCCACCCACTGCGTACTGTGATAGAGGAAACAGGGCTGTTTTCAGTGTCTGGAAGACCATCTTTCAAAATACGTGGGCCAGAATCAGCCTGGACTTTCAGCCATCCACAGCATTGCATTAATACTGGGGGAGCACTGAAGCCTGAGAAAGAGTGTGTGGATGGTGATTTTCAAGAGGTCAGACCTGCTGGAAATCTCAGCTGTGGGGGCAGGGAGGAATAACTCGGGCTGTAAGAAAACTTACTGCTTTCACTACTAAAGTGGCTCTTCTTTTTTTTTTTCCCCACCACAGACAGTTTTTCTCCCTTGCTGCACCAAGCCTATTAATATCACAGCCTCCAGCTCCTCGTCTGTAGCAGACACAGCTCACAGCCGGCTCGGCTCTTGTCCCTCTCACTGAGGGCTTTGTTTACGTGGGAGTTAGGATTGTGCGGGCGCGAGTGCCCTTCCCCATTGTGCAGCTTTGTTCTCAGGCACTCTCCAGCACCTGGGGTGGTTGTGCTTCATCGCAAGCTGCGTTTCAAGGAGTGCCTGCCTGACAATGGGAGATAAAAGGAAAATAGTCTCTCGTTGAATTATTCCCCTGAATAAAGGGGGCTCTGCAGAAAATGAAGCATTGATCCTATCAACTCTAGGATGCAGCACCCTCAGTTAGATCTCTTACACACATCACACACACCTGCATCAATGGAAGGAAAAGAGGCATTTGAAGATCCATCCTTTAAAAAGAAATTGAGTCAGTTTAGTGCTTGCTGAAGTGGAGTAAGTTGCCTGGTTCCAGCTGTCATTTGTTGGGGATCGGGGCCCTGCAGAGTTTCCCAGATGGCAGGGCCAGTCTGTTTAGTCCTCCTCTTCTGCTGTCTTCTTTCGAGGTTTAACTGCACGCTCTACCTGTGGAGTGAATGTTTGTTTTTACAGGACTAGATTAATCTCACTAAATTTTAGGCACTTAAAAATTAAGGATTTAGTCTAAATTAAGCACCTGACACCTGTCAGCAGGCATAGGCAGAAGGAGATGCTTTCTGGGGGTGACTTATCCCATCCCAAGAATTTCAGTGGGCTGAATAATCCCATGTGTCTTTTTCTCTGTTGGAAAGGCATATATTTTTATGTAGGCACTGAACCTCTACCTGCCTAAAGGTCAGGCAAAGGAGGAACCTGTTGCATCCTATCCAGCTTTCCCAGTAAGACAGCTAAGCCCAGACCCAATAATAAGTTTACCTGTCCTTGAATAGTGGGAGACTGGGAATCCCCACTCACTCCTGGATGCTGTGTGATGTGTCTTGCTGGTTCATATGATCTTCGTTTTCCAGTCCCTGCAGTTCTGGTCCAAGCTTCTTGAATGGAGCCAGCTATAATCGTGTCCCAGAAGTATGTCTGAAGCAGTGAAATGACATCCAGTGCTAACCTGAAATGACCAAGCTCAGTCCAGTTGAGATCTTAAGGAAAGTGTGAAGCAAATGGTGAATGCTAATGCATTTGCATCATCCTGCCATGGAGGCAGTATCTGCTTTGGGCTTATCTGCTCTCTCCCTGTTCTTACATGTAAACTGTTAAACACTTGTCCCTTGAATTTAGATGGACAGTTTGAATTTTCTTTTGGCTAGAATTCAGGTCACTATCAGCCAGGGGCCAATTAAGCCAAGTCTTCCCTTGTAGGAACACAGAGGCTGTTTGGGTGTGATATATGATGTGTTCTTGTTCACATGAATACGACTCAGAAGGGTCTCATGGTGGAAACTTATTGTAGTTTTTCTCTGTGGAGTGAGTGAGCCTTGCTGCTTCTTGTTCCCTTAGAGGAGGTGGTGAGAAGAGCCCTGTGCAGCAAAGTCAGGGCTTTACTTTGTGGGAATTAGAAGGTCACCAATCCAGCTGGCAGGGTCTTGAGGAAAGATCATGACTGAAACAAAAATAAATAAATGGAAACTGCTATCTTGCGTGACAGTTGGAACCGAATGTTTTCTAACACAGTTGCATGCAAATATTCCTTTGGCTTTTCCCAATTAGGTGTCAGAGATTTGGGACAATATTTTCCGTTGCTGACTTTTAAATAGTGTCTTCATAGAGGATGCTGTACAAAGCTTGCACGTAGTCTTGTGTCTGCATACACATCTTCTTCAAAATGTCTTCTCTCTGCAACAAGAGAATGTGCAGTGCAAAAATGTTGCTGCAGCAATAGAGACAATTAGGCTTTCAGAGAGCAGTGAGGGTTTTTTCTGGAAAGTTGTTTGATTTTTTTTTTTTTTTATTTATTTTTTCCCTGTGAAATACTGGATTCTTTTTAATTTACAGGGGGAGCAGAGGGGGACTGTGACAAACATTATGTGCTAGCAGATCTGTTGCTGGTCTTGTTCATTATCATTATGTAAAACCAGCCTGAGGGTTTAGGTGTAGAGGGAAAGGTCCAGCTGCCAAAACCAGACTGTAACCTATAACTTAGATGATGAGCTCAAGGTCAATATCGTTTTTAGCTGAAGCTAATGTTTGCTTCTGGAGGTTGACTAATCACGTGCTGGCTGTTCACTGCGTCCGTGTCGCTGCTTTGTAAGTAGAGGCATATCACTGTAAGACACCTGATATCAGGCAGGTTTAAGGATTCTCTCAGCCCCACTGCCTGTCAGGGGTGACAAGAAACTGCACAGGAGCTGTACAAGGTTTCCCTCTGCTCCTGATTAAGCTGTCTTTGTTTATAGTCCAGACCGATGGGCAAGGGAAAGACGTGGGGAAGAGGTGTGATGGTCTGTGGTGGGGACGGTGCTCTGCATGTGGGGCACCAGGGCTGCATTTCATCTGTACCCCTTTTGTCTTCACCGTTGCATTTCAGCAGGGGGTGGAGAGGTGGAAATGACATTTCATTCCTCTCCTGTGAGCGTGTGCGCGCGCCTGTGCTGAGCCCGCTGACCCCCCTGAAAATTGAAATAATGATAATGCGCGTCTCCTGACTGCATCAAAGTATCAGCACATCAAAAGCCAGGAGGCATGAAATGCAAATGATAAAGTGAAAGCAGATGGATTGTGCATGATCGCCTGATGCCCAATGAATTTTAAAAGGTGCTGGTTCACATGGGGAGAGGGGCTGAAATAAACACGTTATCCCTGCAATTTTTTTTTTGTTCTTGCCGCTCACTCCTGACAATATTTTTTCACACTTCAACGAGCAGCCACTCCATCTCTCTCCCTCCCTCTCCCTCTCTTTCTCTCCCTCTCTCTCTTTCGCTGTCTACCTCGCACACGTCTCGGGTCATGTCTCCGCAGCTCCGGTGGAAATAATAAGATATAAACCACGAGGTTGTTATTTGCATAGAAATAGCATGGAGCCCCAGGCAGCATGGGAGAAGGACACAGAGATCATTTGTCTAAAATTTTAATGAAAACTTTTGCTGAGGCAGAGATATTTTTTTTTTTTAACTTTCCCTGCCTCCCCCCTTTTCCACCCCCATACCTTCCTCCACCTCCCTCAACTCCCTTTCCTCGTCATAAGCTCAACATGGTGTGAGTTCGTACGAGATAGGTGACGTGCTGCCGCCGTGCACTTACAGGTTAATTTCCATTGGTTTTCTTTTTAATAAAAGTAAGACCAAAGAGCCCAGCTCTCCCAATTTATGCATTGCTTAGATGGTTCAAGCTTCCAGGACTACATTTCATTTCAGTCCTCACACGGATGTTCCCAAGTCTGTTGCTGACTTATTTTTAATTAGTTTGCTCTTCCTCGTCTTTTGTGTTTAAAAGAAATCCTGTCTTTAAGACTGTTTTGTTAAAGTACACAAATAGTGGCTTTCAGTCACATTTTCTCTACAGACACATGTTCTAGGCTTTTTCTAAGGGAAGCCAGGTTTAGCAGAGATTTTCAGGAACCGCTACTAACGTGATACACCTCAGTCCGTTATATAGATGTTCAACCTGGTCTCTCAAACCGTTCATTTTCTTAGTGATGATGGAGAACTGTCCCACACGCTGCACTTCACAGTAGGACATCTAAAGTCCTCATCGCTTCTGGAGGTGAAGGGAAGAATCTAAGCAGCAGACTGTTCTGTTTCCTCTCCCTATTATTTAGTTTTATTTTCGCCCAAACTCTCCAGGCTTGGCCTGCCCGAATGATGCATCAGGCCCTCAACCCGTCCTCCGGTGTGCTCCGGAGCCCCGTGGCACCGTGCTTTTGGCCCGGTTTGTCAAGAACATCCAAGTGTGCCAAGCGTGAGCTTGACAAATACCACCTGCCAGGAGTCTGTGTCCATGTGGGGAAAGAGGCAGTGAAGATGAAGAGTCAGAAACCACTAAAATATGAAATGTTCAAAGCATCGTTCGAAACCAGAACTCTGGGCTTCATTTCCCAGTCTGTAGCCAACTGCCCGCCTGCTTGTGGTCTGACATTTTTGATCAGAATGGTATAATGGCAGTTACCTGCTGACAGCTGGGTCTTGAAACCTTAGTTCATTTGTATTTGCAGTGTGTTCTGAGCTCACCGGATGGAAAGTACCTGCCAGCAGCGGTGCGTTGGCGGGGTAGGTAACCCCACCCTCAGAATTTCATTCTGTGGAAGTTTTTGCCTTCAAAATGATCTTAATTTAAACAGTGTGTCTGCTTGTATAACCTATTCCAGACCTGAAAGAGCTCAGGAACCAATTTACCAGATTAGTAATGCACTATTTCTGGCACTGTGAATTGGTGTTTTTTAGGGGGAGAAAACATTTTTGAAGAACAGCTTTAAAAGGGGTGTTTGCGAGATGAATTGATTAGTGGAAACTTGATGGCTTGCTAATGCAATATGTAAATATCTAAGAAACTTCTAAGCCTGGTACCAGCAAATGTCCAATGACCTTTCCTGAGTACATCTTTCATTAATGCAGACACCGCTTGTGCATGGTAAAGACGTTAACATGATAGGTGCCATACTGTGTCAAGATAGCGTAGTGTATGTGTCAATCACGTGACTGTGGATGAGTCCCTGAGGACTTGTTGATACAACAGACCATAATTGCTGCAAGGATCGTTTTGACAATCTGCATTTCAAACCCCACACCCCAACAACCGCTTTGCACGGGGCCAGAAGAGAATATGCTTGTGTTTTAAATTCAGTCCTGAGTCGTACTGACTGTCAAAGCCAGAACTGAGATCAGCGTGGCTGCTTTTGAGGAGATTTATGGTTTCAGTGGTGTGGATCTGGGGTAGGACTGCAGCTGAAGTGTGGGAGCATCCGCACGGCAGGCGGAGGAGCAGCGTATATGTGAGCTGGCTTGAAACCAGCTCACTCAAATGGTGGTTACCCCCAGCTGTGAGTCGCTCAGTGAGACAAGTCTGTTTTGAGGCACTTCAGCCAACACGGCTCTCTGACGTTGGTTGCTCTTCAGCATCTTCTGACTGACACGTGGACGTACCCTGCCTGCTTGTTGGGATGTCGTTTGGTCTTTGTGCTAAAGCAGCCTGGCGCTGACCTGATGTTTGCAGGTCTGGGCTGAGGGAAGCTGCAGAACTTGTTGGGTGCCGTCGGACTGGAATAAGAGGGTGAGACAACAGGTCGGGGCTTGGGAGGACCGGGCAGAGCTGCTCAGGGGTGCTGTGCCCATGCCGGAGCTGCTGGGTCAGGTCTGAGCCTCACTGGAGGAGCTCCGGTGTGAGGAATAGAAGCTTACACAGTCTGTCTTGTGCGAGTGATCAGTCTGTAGTATTGCAAGTAGTAATATTTACCCTTCAATTTCACAGTCTGGAAAAATAAATAAAAGCCCTGTGAGACTGATGCTGTTTGGGGGTTTTACTGTAAAATACAGAATGTGGAAAGCTCTTTTTTTGAGATTCAAGGCAGGGATAGCTCAGTATCTGCTCGAGATGACTCCAGTCTTGGGATTAGATCAAAGCAATCATGTGAGAGCAATCGTGTGAGTTAGAACAGCAAGTGCCATCCCTGTCATTCAAAGAAGCATTATAATTATTAATGCATGATATGAATCTTTCTGTAGTGGCACAGCAAGACTATTAGGAAGATACGTATGGGCACAGGGTGTTTGAGAATGCTAATCAAAGAGGGTCTAGGAAATGTCAAACAGAAATTGACACTTCAACAGCATTAACTGTCAGGCGGTTCCTCGCGTGGATCTCACCAAGGTTACCCCGCTCTTGGCTCCAGCGGTGGGGGAAGCAGGAGGGGCCGCTCCGCTGTGCCTTGGGTGGTTGTGGCAGATGATGTGGTGAGAGCAAGGGTGGTTTCATGGGTGGAGGTTGGTTACTTCAGCTCTCTTAGAACCCATGCAGGACCTCGGTACTGCCGGAGGTCTCCCTGGCATAGGTCGCCATCGCTCACACCCCAACAAAGCCAGTCTGGTTGGAGAACCAAGATCAGAGTAGAGCTCTTGTAAGGGTCAGTCTTAGTTTAGCAGTATTTGGCAATAGGAAGAGAGCAGAATTCATTTCTTTTAATGCCAGTGAGCGGCATTGGCTGCTGGGAGCGGCTGGGTGGTGGCAGTCTTGGTAGCACAAAGGTCTTTGCTCTGTGTAGAGGAATTAATGTAAGGAGGATGGATGCCTGGACTTTGGATGAGTGCAAATAAACAAACGCCACCCTCCATTTCTGCATTTTATTTTTAATTGCCTTTCTTTAAGTGGTGATATTTGTGCATTGTCCCCATTAGAGACAATTTATGCTCCAAGCATTGCATTATCAGTCCCTTTATGTTTGCTTAGGGAAGAAAGTCTAATAGATTTCTGTTGGCTTTTTTTTCCTCCCTCCTTCTATCATTTTTAATATGGATCTTGATCAGTTTATCTATGTGGATGGTGCCTGTGCTGTGGGGGCTGTGTGTGTATTTATTCCTGCAAAAGAGGAGTTTAGCAGAGTGGCCCAGACTCTGCCTATCTAAATCTCTTCCCATACCTTCCAGGGAAACTCCTGTGTATTCTAAACCCTATACAGGTTTCACATAACCAGAATTGTATCCCAGTTCCTGGTGATCCTGCAGGGTATCTTACGACTGGAGCGTTAACTCTGGTACCTGACGTTCCACCAGAGCTGAACGGAAGAAGGCACTTTTCAGACATGTCCCACAATAACTGGTCCTGACCTCCCCTCTCTTGGGGTGTCCTAGGGGGATATCAGGGTGACCTGCCTGTGGGTCTTTTCTCAAGTGAGTTGCAGAGAAATTATCCACCATTCTGGACACTTGAGTGGAAACTCTAGAAATGGCATTGGAGAATTGTCGCTTATCTCATGATTAAGCCTAAACCCACACTGCAAAGTGAATAACGTTTCACTCTCCTGGTGAAAGAGGTACCGGCACCGCAGCCTCTCCCCTTGGATGGTCTCTGAATAGGAGGGTTCTGTTGGGGTCCAGAAGGTGACCAAGGGAATGACCAAAACAAGATCTTTAAGTATCATGGAGACAATCATTAATATTGTTCATAGGGCTAGTGTCTAGATTAGGGAACCCCTAACTGAGACAGGTGGGATTTATGAGTGTTTGCACCATGTAGAATAGGGGGCTTTAATTTTAGTTTGCAAAGTATATTGAGTCCTTTTGATTTACCACTGACTGATGGAGTGACCTTGAGCAAAACACGCAGTCTCCCTATGCTGTGAAAGGAGAGCTAGGCAGGAATTTTTTGACAAGACATTTTTCATTTGAAAATGCCAGTTCACTGAAACTGGAACTCTTCAGGAAAAAGTATCAGTCTTGATAATTTCTCATTTGGAATTTTTTTTTGTCAAATGAAAAGTTCTTTTTTTTTTTTTTTTTTCTTTTTTCTTTCCCCAACTGAATTTTCTTTCCAAATTAATTTGTATTTCTAATACCTACAACAAATATTTCAGAAGTCAAAAGCAAACATCTTGACCCTGTCTGATACTTGTTCAAGATTGCAAAATTGGATTTTTCTGTTGCAATCCAGAAATTTTCAAAAATCCTCATCAGTTATTGCCAGATAGAAAGACCGTTTCCTCCCAATAACGTTTCACGTTGCCGTCTGCAAACAGAGAGAATTCCTCCTCTGTATCTGATCAGCTGTGGAGCCCTGCTCCCTTTGTGTTGGTAAGTGCTTTGGGATCTTCAGGCAGAAGGTGGTGTAGAAAGGCCAGCTGCAGTTGCAGTGTCCATCTGGATGTGTGTTCCCCTGCTGCTTCCGAGGTGAAGTGCAATTGCTTTTTCCCCTTCCCCCTCTGATCTCGCCAAATTAAAGCAAGAAAAAGACTCCACCAGCAAGACCTGCTTCTGGATTTGCAGTCAGTAGCCATCTCCAATAACCATCAGGCTGTCAGCTTCCCCCCCACCTCCCCCTACCTCCCACCTCCCCCATCACTCACCAAAGGAAAAAAAGAGCCGGAGCCACAGCTTGAAATATATCATGCAATAGTGTATCATGAATTTCTTGTGAATCACATTGGTGAAGCAGGTTTATTTATTTCTGAGACTTTAAATCAATACAAAGTAGGTCTCTTAGTTCTGAAGCTGGGATGGAGTGTGAAAAAATGAGCCCATTGTACTCTTAAAACTTTGGGGAAAGGAGATGACAGCTATATAATTCCATTTACCAGGCACTAGGGGCTTTAATGTGAAGGTGACAGGGAGCTCTTTGTGCATTTAGAGCACCATATCTTCTAAATAAAAGATCTGTAGACTTGATAGTGGAGTATAGCTCTGACTTTAATAATCTCCAAGCATTAGACCGAGCCAATATGTTCCCAAGTCAGAAGGGTCCCCCACCGAACGCTCGTAAATTAAAAGTGCAGGAACTGCACACATTCATAGATTAGAAATGCAAGAAGCGCAGTCCGTCTCCAGGCAGAGAGGAGGTGTCTGCGCTCGCTCCGCCATGCGAATAGGCTAAAGACCTGGGAACGGGTCTGTTCAGGAGCACGGCTCTTGCCGGCATCCTACCTCAGCTTGGTTCTCCTGTTCGGCGTCGCTGCTGTTTGACCCTCTAATGGCATGGTACGTGCGGGGGAAGAGCTGAGTGATCGAAATGAACACCGTAAGATCTGTTGAGGCTTGACTGCACATAATAGCAGTCAGGTTTTAAGTTCCTACATTGTGTTTTCTGATGAGACATTCATTCTGATCATTTCTGCCTGTTTATGAAAAATAGGCTATTTATAGTACGTGCATGTGCCTTTTCTGCTTCAGGTTTCTGGCAGATAATATAAATTGTGGGATGGGAATTGCAATTATTGAAATTATTCGGATAAAAATCTGGCACTTATATTTGATATAAACACATGATATGCTCGGAATAATAACAGCACTTATGTTACATAATGATTCCCATTCAAGCCCTCTGCTGTCATTTTTTCAGGTCTTTCATCTTTGATGAAACATAGGAGTCAATCAAGTTTGCAGCCAAAACAGCTTTGCAGTGAATGTCTCGGCTAACTAGCAGCTCAGTTTCTGAAAAGGAGCATAGAGAAAGCAGCTGGTCATCATGGGTTTGAGTGCTGGAAAAGGATTAATATGCATATGACATGCCTAGAAACCTGTTGAGGACGGTCTTTTAAAGGCTGAAAAGGCTGCTAGAATCTTGGCTCTCCTTTGTACTTCCCAAAAGATCCTCTGAAGTAAAAAGAAACGCGGTTTCCCATTGCGGTAGGGAGAGTGGCTTCTGGAGGACCAAAGGAAATAAGTGTTGACGATACTGCCCGTGTATTTTGTAAGCATGTGGTATCGAAGGTTGCATTACCTGGAAAACAGTGTGTGTTCTCGCAGTCACGGGCTGAGCTTTAACACCTGCAGTTCTAGAACCAGCGTTGCCTTCTGACCGCTTCGCTGATGTCCTCATCCTTTCGTTGCGATGGGGGCAGAGAGGAAGCGTTTGGTCCTGTGTACCCTGTTAAATGCACTGCTTTCTGCACACTTGAGAGGTTTGTCTGGAGGAGCAAAGGAAGGGGAGACTGAGTGGCTCATCCAAGTCCGACCTGGGTCCGTAGTGACCGGGAGGCTGTTTGGCATCAAATCCGCGAGGAGGAGGTGGTGGCAGTCCTGCTTTATTGGTTATGGTTAATGCCAGTGCTCGAGGGGGCGGCAGGGGAGAGACTGCTGGTGTAAGGGAAAGCAGACCGGTTTGCTAACACCTTCCAGCGGAGGGAGGCAGCACTTGCTGCACCTCCCTCACAAACGTCAGACCGGCCGCTGCTGAATGGGAAAAAGGAAATTCTATCCAAAATGCAAAGGCACTGGGATAACGTGCAGGAAAGGAGTCGTAACAGAAGTGAGGGGTCCTCACCAGAGACTTCAGAAAGGGCAAGTTTGGGATCTCTGTGTGGGGCCAGTCACCCGCAGCGGCTTCCACTGACTGGTAGCATGTCAGACTCTGGGTGGACGGAAACATGGTTTCTGGGTTTCCAAGCTTTCATGGGGTGGAAAGAATTTTAATCTAAAGCAAATTTTCTGGTGCCGGAAGCTTACTGTATGGTGCTTTGCTGTTCATGGCTGCTCTTTTTTGTCTGCTTTTGCCATCAGATTAAGCACAAGATCAGGGGTCAAATACTGCCAATATTCAGGTATATGTGTATTGTATATCTCAGCTTTAAAATCCTGGAACCTGTTCTTTCCCACCCCTCTTGCTGGACCTTTTTTGATCTCTGGTCTATGGCAGCTGACTCGGTAGCTGCACCTCTGACTGTTCCCTTGAGTGCTGGTAACCTTTCTGCTAGGAAGGGCCTGCTTTGCAAACTTAACCCTTCCATGCACGTGGCTGGTCGTTGGACAGATGCCTTCAATAAGCCTTGGGCTAATGCTACTTTCACTTCTTAACCTCCTCCTTTACGTGACTCGGCGTACCTCCGTAGCGGACCCAAACCCTCAGGGTCTTTGGGTCTCTCTCATGGTTTTGTACCATTTTGGCAGATCCTGGTCATACCAGATACAGGGTTTAATCCTGTGCAGTCTTCTCTCCCACGAGTTTGTTTCTAGCATTACCTGCCTAACTGATTTAGCAACATTTCTAAATGCACTCATGCGTCTGCTGACCATGTGTCTTATTGAGGAATATCTGAATCCTTTAATTGCAGAAGCATCAGTTTTGGACTTCTCCAGCAGATGTATTCTCTTTCACCCTTGGATATTTTCTTGCAGAAACATTTATACAGCAATATGCATTGCACCATTTAAGATTGTTAATTGGAGATTGAATTACTTGTCAGCCTTTAAAAATGTAGTCCTCTGAGGTCAGAGATGAGGTGGTTAGCAGAGCTGAATGGATGAGCTATTGCATTCATTTTTTTCTCAAGCCCAATGATCGTTGTCTATAAGCTGGCTAGCCCTTCAGTGCCTTTTAACCTCTGGCACCCAATTCAGTCTGCAGCTCTATGTGTGAAACGAGTTGGCAGGATCTCTGGTCGTTCTGAGAAGACAGAAGAGCACACGTGCAGAAGCAGGTTAGGGGACCAGCTCCCAGCCTAGCAGTACCCCTGGAAGACAGCCTCTTTAACCCCTTGGCTGCGCGGTTTCTGCACTGGCGAGCGGAGTAGCTTGCTTTGCATTTGGACTGTGCTTAAGTCGGGGTCTGATTTAGAGCTCGTGTGTGCCCGTATTACAGGTCCCTCCTGCCGCACTCGGCGCAGGTGCAACTGCACATGTGTGGACATATATGTCATACAAATGAAGGCAGCGAGCGCTCATTGGTACAACTTTTAAATGCAGCTTGGGACTACGTTGCCTCTGCTGACAAACACTGACAAGTAAATACTACGCTCGCTCAGTATTACAGAGGGATTTCATTTGCACAGCCCCTCACAATGCTCTGCCACTTCACTGAAATGTCTGGAGCACTCGGGAAAAGGAACCGCATATTTATCTTGATCTCCAAAAAGGGATTTAAGGGTGAGAGCAGGCGGTATATTAGACTGTTTTCATTGCCTGTCAGCAGTGGTAAACCTGAGCTGTCTACAGTGTCTCTAGATAAGCAGCAGCAGAGGCCCATTTTGCATGTACATACGTTTGCATTAGTTCATAGATGGGAGTTTAAATCCTCTTTATTTTTATTTTCCTCTGTGGAAAGCATTTAGCTAGCCTTGTGCCTGGCATCTGGAGGCCTGTGCTTTTCTTTTCCTTGAACCTAAATCTATGCTGCTATCTTTTCTACCGTGCCTTTTCATGGCACTGATTTTCTTAGAGGAAGATGAAAGTGGTTGAGCTCAGAAGGGAGAGCCAGGGACATCTCTGTGCAAAACCACAATGCTTACACTGACTTCTACATTTTTGGGCTAGTTGCGTAACTTCTGTGCCTCGGTTTCTTCTGTACGCAAACCTCGACTGACATCTGTCTCACGGGGATTTTTGTGAGGATCGTCCAGTGCTTGTAAAATGCTGCGTTTTGTGAAATGCCAGACCACCAGGCCTTTTCTCCTCCAAAGAAAAATAAATTTGGAGTTAGCAAATGATAGCGTTGTGCCTTCCCGCTTAGGCAACGCTTTAGATGGGCACAGTGACCCCAGCTGTGATTAACTGATGTTGTGCAGGAAGAAAGCTAATTGCTCCAGTGTAGTTTTATAACCAGATCAAAATTTTCTATTCTCATATCCCTTTAGCACCTTCTTACTTTCAGCCCAAAAGGTCAAATCCTGAGAAATGTGGAGTTCCTCTGTACTATGGGCGAGATGAGTTATGTCCTGAGCGCTCATTGTGGGATGTTAGGATGAGGATTAAGTCAGACCCAAGCATCCCTTCCGTAAGGACGGGGTTGCCTTGGGCTCTGGGCTGCTCCTCTCTTGGGGCAGCCCTTCCAAAACTGAGCTGTGCTGGTGGTTTGGTGGGGGAGGGCAGGTTGTTTGTGTGTGTTTGGAGGGGGGGTTAAGATCTAAATGAAGCAGGTATGTAATGCCCTCTGTCTGTTAGAAAGACTCAACCCATAAAAATAACAAACGGCATGTATTTGCTAGAATGTCAAAGTTATGAGTTTATTTTGTAATGATGTGCTCCTGCCTTCATGAGGTAAACTGGCCGTGGCAGAGGTGTTATTAGTAATATGGACTCAGTGGAGCAGAAAGCCGAGTGACCGAGAGATCAGTGTATCAGTCAGTGAGAGGGCAAATGGAAAGAGACAGCAGGAGAATGAGAAAAGAGCTGCGGTGCCCGGGCTGAGATTAGAGATGGAGCCGTGCAAGAGAATTGGAAGCCCAGCAGTCAGAGTCTTATTCTTTCCAGTCTCTCTAAGGAGCTGGTGGGGCTTTGTCTTTGCCATGCCCATCTTCGTGCACGGTGGTGGTTTTTTCCCCAGTTAAAGGTTTAAAAGGGTCTACCCTACCAGTCATCTTAGAGCAATTTTGAATTAGTGAGCTGAGCTTGGGTCAGCACCTAGGAGACTTGGTCACATATCAGCTCCGTTGCTGCTTGGGGAAGGGCAGGTTATATAACTGCCCCCTGCCTCAGTTTCCCCCCTTGGGGATCACTATTCATAAGGTCTTCCCTGCATGCGGGGCTTGGGAAGGTCTATTGTGAGTGGTTTGCTGCATCCTTTGGTGTTGAAGTGATCATGACTTGCTGCAGGGATGGGCTTGTACGTGTCTCCTGAGTCAACACTTCCATGTCACATCCTATCCTCTGATGGGTTTTCCTGTTTTTCTTTCAAAAGGTGCTTGGACGGGAAGTTTATACCTCCAACAACCAGCTGGGCGGGATCCAGATAATGCACAACAACGGAGTGACGCACTGCACTGTGTGTGATGATTTTGAAGGGGTCTACACTATTCTGCAGTGGCTTTCCTACATGCCAAAGGTAATTCCTGGCCCTACGGGAGTGCAAGATGCCATTGCCTGTTTGCTTTGTTCACAGGGGTTTGGGGGGTGGAGGGCTCTCTGCATCTGTGGGTTTTTTCTGTGCTTGTGTGGTGCCTAGCAAAATGGTTTAGGCTCATGACCGAGGCTGTTAAGCATTTTGGCATTGAAGTACACAAAGTAGGTTTTGTCTTAAAGTGCCGCAGGAACTGGGATGCGGGGCAGCCTGGCACTGCCTCGGGTACTTTCACGTCACTCCCCTGGCATGCTGCCCTCCGTACTCTGGGCAGCAGGATTTTATGTAGGCAGTGGATTGTCTCTTACTGAAAAGACTCTAAAGGTTCCCCTCTGAGGCAGTAATTTGTAGGAGTTGATGTATATGTGTAAGCTGCTCTGCAGCCAGGAAGGCATCAACAAGAACACGCAGGTCACCTTCCTTCAGGAAAGAGTGCATAGAATGAGTCAGGTGGCCCGGTCACCTTTCAAAAATTAAATTGCAACCCCTCACTAATGCTGGCTATGCCTGAAGTTCAAGAGCAAATGAAGTAAAATGAACGCCATATGATGCCAAAGGAGGGTTTGAGAGAGCGTATGGAGCTCTTCAGGCTCTTGCCCAGTCTCTGGGATCCCATCAGTCAATGGGTTGTGCAGCGTGGGGGAAAGAGGACTCCGAGCAGGTCCTTTAGAGCTGGTGTTTGGTGCAAAGCCATGCAGGAGAATTACTTCCTTCGATGTTTTTCTTTTTCCCTTAGAGTGTATACAGCCCTGTTCCCATCCTCAAAGTCAAGGATCCTATAGACAGAACCATAGAGTTTGTTCCTACCAAGACTCCCTATGATCCTCGCTGGATGCTAGCTGGACGCCCACATCCAAGTACGTAGATCTACACAATAATGCATCTTGTTTCAAGACTGTTTGTCAAGGCTTTGTGTCTGCAGTCCAGATACATTTCAGAGATTATAAAGTAGTTAGTTCTAAACAATTTGAATACAATATATAAAAATAACTTGTAAATTCTGAGTGCTTGAGGACACTTAAAATTATTAGTTACTTTTATAGATTTTCTCTTTATTTTATGGTTCAGAGGAAAATCCATATCGAAAGGGTCTGTAGGCTAAAGGAATCACAGCATTCCTGGAGATCTTGGAAAATAATTGTATTGGAAACGCTGCAAACCACTGAACCCCCGTGCATGCTTTTGGGGTTGTGCAGCCTGTGTACAAGCTGCAAACTGGGTGACCATTATGCCTGCTGTTATTAATGAGTTTGGGGGGCTAAAATGAGATTTGTGATAAACTTAAGTTTTCTGGTTTTGGATAATATTTTTTCATCATCTCTCAAGTAATTCATCCAGCTGTCTGAGTGCAGCTAACGCTGGCTTCCAAATCGAGTGACTTCAGATTTTAATTTAGTGGAAGCGTTAAGGAAAGCAGATGATTCCCTGTGATAAGTTAAAGCAGATATCTCCTAGGTGAAAAGTTAAAGCCATTTATTAGAGGAGATATTGCCGTGATATTCTTCAAACTGACGCCCGACACGAGGCCAGAATCTAAACGATCAGCTTTGGGCTCACGATAAAGAGATAATTTTGAAATGGATGGTCACATTTTACACTGGGGCCACAGAGGCAAGGAATGTAGAACACAGTAATTACAAGTTTGGTTTTGATAAAACACTCTCCATCCTGTTTAAGTCAGCAGAGGTTAGCTTGCTTGGATCTCCACTTTTAATTGGTTTTGGACTTGGGTTTGCAGAAGCAGAGGTGCTTGTTCAGATTAAAGCATTCCTCAGAAGCTGTGGGCCAAGGGGTAAAGCTGGGAGGGATTTTGTGTTTGGTTTTTTTTTTTATTGCAGAGCTTCATGAAGCCCCAGTGGAAAGCAGGTGTCCCCAGAGAGTTGTGATTTCTGTAATTGTCTGGGTGGGTAGAGTATCTCAATGCCTTGACTTTGAGATATACAGCTTATACAGGCTGGAGGACTGCAGAGAGCGAGCTGCAAATCTTACTTGTCGCTCCCCAATCCAGCATCAGCAGTCAGCCCAAATGACAGCTCTTTGCGTGCCCTTACCTGTTCACTGGAGTAAGGTCCAAGCTGAAATATTGGAAAACCTTCCTGACGTGGTCTCTCTGTCTGGAGAGCGGAACAGTGCCATGCCACTGCACAGGTCGGCGTCGTGAGGCTGAACTCATTCATAGTGTCTTTTGTATCCACTTAAGAAACACGTGGAATGTAGAGAAGTACACCATAAACTGCCACCCCACTTCCCATAGGGGTAATTGTCACCCTGAGAATTGCATTTGAAGGAATGTATGTGGATTGTTAGTGTACAGATCTGTTGTTGCTCGTGGGGGTGGAGAGGCATTGTCAATATATTGGAGTTTGTGACGCAGGGGAAACCCCAAGTCTGATACTGCACTGGCTTTATAAAGGGGAAATGATCCTAGTTCGTACTTAGCATGATCAGGGTAATCAAGCCCTCGTACTTCAGGGTAGAAGCTGATTGCCTGCAAGGGTCAGGAAAAGTTTCTTTCTCTTAGAACTGCACAGTCATCTTGGTAATATGCTCTTTGGGAACAGTTTGATTTCTCTCAAGCACTGGGAAGTTGCCGCCTTCTGTGGGCAAGAGAACAGGCCTGGTGGCATACAGTCTGGTCCAGGGGGGTGACACTCAAAGCGTGCTTTACTTCAGGGAGAAGCGCATCGTCTGGTGTCTTCTATGGAGCAAGTAGGCTTTTGGTATCGGAGTACTTAATTTCAGTTTTTCTAAAAGAATGTGTGAAGCATGCTCAGATGTGTGGTCTAGTTTTAAAATATCATAGAAATGTTTGTTTTTAGTTCCTGAATTTCTTCAGCATTCTTTCTTTTCTCTTGATTCTGCCTCGTCTTTTCTTTAAAATGCGAGATAAGTTTTAAAATAGAAATAGGCATTTTGAAAAACGTCTTTAATGACTTTACTGCCTTTTGACAAATGTTTGTAGTGTCTTGAAAAAAAGTTATTTATTTAAAAGCATGCAAAGTCCCTCTGCTATCCGAACCCCATCGTTTAACAATAAATGATGCTTTTGCTGATAAATGACTGTCTTTATGCAAACTAGCAAATGAAATAAGACACGATGGCTGAAGGCAGGCAAATGCTCAGCTGTCTAATGTTCCCTTGTATTATAATCTATTTAAAAATAAAGAAATGAAAAGACAGTGCCAAGTTCTTCAGTTGGCATTGTTAAGCAAGTTTTGGTTGCTCCTTTTATATTTTCTCTTCTTTCTTCCCTCCCTCCTCTGATATTTCAATTTTTTTCCCTTCCCTTTAGGTCAAAAAGGACAGTGGCTAAGTGGTTTCTTTGACAGTGGCTCATTCCAGGAGATCATGCAGCCCTGGGCACAGACAGTTGTGGTTGGTAGAGCAAGGTAAATTCTAAGAGGCATTTTAGACATTTGTAAAAATCAAGTTTTCATAATGCTTTGCATTTTTCTAGAACCTCCTTTGAAAGTTTATGGCTATAAGTAAAAATAAGTCATTACTTGAATAGGATACTTCTTTACCACATGAATGAAGATGCTTGGTCTGATCATTTCTCCTGTTTTGCTTGGAGGTGACAGCTTTAACATGCACAAAAGCCAAAAAGAGAGATATTGTTAAAAATTATGGCAGACAATACATGCTTCCCTAGGTACACGGTTGCATAGCGAGGCCTTCTTGCAGCTCTGACTCAGTTGAAGGTACATTACGCCGTTTATTGTTTTGCAGTCTTACTTGACTCGCAAGAAAAGTTCAGCTGAAACCAGAGCAAATGGCAAGAAACTCTGCATAGAGAAGAGCTTAACGTTGAGGTTTGCGTGGAACAACTTGCAGCATTTTTCCAAACCAGCACCCACCACACCTGATCTTAGTTGTTTTTGACGATGCAGAGATGTGTAGCTCCAGAGACCTGTGGCACTCGCCTCCTCCCAAGGGGAGTCACTTCCCCTTACCTTGCTGTGAAGTGGCACCTGTGCAGGATTCTAAAATGTTCCCTGGTGCCTTGAGATTTAGATCCCTGCCTTGAAAATATTTGCAGCCTGGGTCATTCTCAGTGTTGCATGTCCATGAAGTCTCGAGAGCTGCAGGAAGCAGAAGCTTGGAGACAGGATCCTGCATTTTGACAGAACGCAAATCACAGCTGGGCTCACAACCCCCTCAATCACCTCTTCTCTAGTTGCTTTAGTTTTTTGCCCCCTCCAAAATGGCACTGTGAGTTTCCTGATCTGATTGTCTGCTTCCTCTCAAAATAAAGCCATTTTGAAAGAGTACATTTATCTCCCTTGAGTTTCCACTGCAAGTGCTCGAGCTGTCCAAATGCAGCGTGCTTATCCTTTGTCACTCCTCGTTCCTCAGACTACCGCCAGCTCTCCTCTCAAGACAGAGCTTCATACTCTTGCCTCCAGCAGACTCCCAGCTCCTAATTGATGTCAGTGTGTTTGGTTAATTGTCAGCCTTTTCTTTTTTTGTTAACAAGTGAGAGGGGAAAAAAAAAAACGTGAAGTGCCTGAATGGGATCCTGGAGGCTTCAGGTGTTACACTTAATGAGATACGGTCATGCCCGTGCATGACGGGTGTTCAGAGTGCCTTAGTTCCTAGCAGAAGTCTGCATCAAAGAAAAATCGTTTATTTACAGATCTCTCACCTGCCATACTGTCAGAATCGCAGTGCCAACAATCCAGAGCCACATCACCTGATAATGCTTACAATCTTCTGGAAATCCTGTGGCCACCCGGGGGGTCTGACTCCATCAGCCTCTAGCCGCACCAAATTGGTGACGCGAGGACTGACCGTAGCACCAGGATATCGCTGGTGATGCTGTGTTTGATTACCAGAGCATTCAGTGGGAGACAGGGAGAGACACCGCCATTCCTGAAACACACAGCACAACTGGGATAGCCGGCTAGGCTCCCAGCCAGTATAGCCGTGAATCGATGCTGTTTCTTATCTCCATTATGTTGATAGCACACATGGCCCCAGAATATTTGGCACTGGGAGCTCCCATTTCTCTTTTAGACTCTTTAAAGCCACAGCTCTACAGAGTTCTCCTAATGAGAGGTCATAAATAGCAAAGCTTACGGCATTCGCTAGAGCTCATGTGCAACATCTCAGAGATTGTGTCCATTCTGGCCATCTCTAAAACGGCCGTCGGGAGCTCTGTTAATCTGTTAATGAAATGCTGCATAATAACTGGGGGAGACTTCCAGATATGAGGGCGTGCTCAGCAGAATGTCCCTCTGTCGCTCTTTTATTAAGACTTTCAAGGGTCTTTAATGGATTTGGAACTGCCTTTGGACTATCCTAGGGCAGAATGTGAGATGGAGAAACATACCCATTTCCTCAGATATCGGCTCAGGGCAGGAGGAGGAGTCCGTGCTCAAGACAGAGCAACGTGGCAGTGCACGGGCTGCACAGGCCCAGGCAGGGACGAACGGCTGCTGAGCCCAAGGGGTGGTCGTGTGCAGGCGCAGCTCAGCTCTGCCTTCTGGGGCTTTCGTGTCTCTGACCACTGCTGGTCCCAGGGGTCCGAGCGCAATTACCCCTGAAGATCCTTCCCATTCAGAATGTTGTCTGATCTTTACACATTGTTGAGAGGAGCCGAAAATACCTGCTGACTCCACTCCTAATTGTAGCGTGTAACCTTGGGATGTCCTGTGACCTTTTGATACACTTCAGTATTTTTATCTGCCATCTGTGAGACTCTAAAGTTTTATCTGACAACGTCCTAATTATTTAAAGGCTTTTAGGTTAAGCAGTATACGGGGGGGGCGGAGAGGGGGGGAATCAATGATTTGGCAAACCTTGAAGGTCTCTGTCCAGGCCCATGCTCAGCTTCACTTGCAGTTCCTTTCTTCTGACAAATTCCAAGTTGCTGTGGACTCTCACATACAGGTATATATAACACAAATGAAACTGACTTCTTTCAAAAGCAGTGGCATTTTGAAAAAACAAATATGAATGTATTCTTCTGGGATTGTTACTGTAAGTGCTGCCAAAACTCATCTTTTGTATGTATGTTTGGAATACGTGTGCTGTTGGCTGTAAATTGTCTTTTATTATTCTATGGCAACTTGTCCAGGGACACACTATAAAACAAGATGTAGCATCTTCATGTGCTAGCCTGATAAAATTTATATGAAGTATAATGGAAAACAGAAGTTGTTCTGAGCTGTTTTCAAGTTCAATAAATAACTGTAATACTTGGATAAAGATGTTCTTTATTAGGTCACATGGGCCCTAATATAGAAGTTATAAGTTACCGATTTAAGACGGCTTCTGCAATTACGGGTTTCTAGGCAGACTCTTAATCATAGTGAATGGGAATATTTTCAACCCCCTAGTGCACATAGGCCTTGTCGCTTTTGCTGCCTGCAGCGCGTGTCATCCAGCTTGAGGTGGTTGAGGAGAGCTTGTAGGCTCTGCTGGGACTCCCATCCTGGGAGTAAGCAGTTGTCATCGCGAGCGAGATGCCTTTTGTGTAAAGGAGTGGTTAGACGCTGTGGAAAGTGGAGCTGAGCAGCCTATCTGGTGCCTACGCTCCCTACCCATCCCTCTGTCCCTGCACCCGTCCCACCCTTGCAGTCATCCTGCAGCAGAGGGTCTGGGGAGGAGGGAGGCGGACAAACCCAAACCTTTACCCATCGTTCAGCCTAACCTCTTGGGAGAGGGAGTTCTTGTAAGCAGTGGAGGTGTAGGGTGGCTGAGACTTCAGCATTGCTTAGACATGCAGCCTGTGGAGGTATTTCATCAGCTGACAGTGCTTGTGAAAACGGGGATTGGGAAGCCTTGGGTCTTTGTGTTTATTTTTCATGGTCAAGACTGTCAGTATCTAAATCTGTGTGGTGGCAGATGAAGGGTGGTGGAGATGTAGCTATATTGTTCAAAATGTGGGCTTTGGTTTATTCTATTTAATTTTTAGGGAAGTATGTGCTAATTTTTAAAACTAGATTTTGCTTTGAGAACTGTAAATTCTACTCTGAAATTCTCCAGCCACATGCCTAAACTCTCCAAAAAGGACAGAATGCTTCTTCCGCCGTTTGCTTGCATTATTTGTCTCTCTTGAGTATTTTGATACAAATTGGAAAAAATTTCTCGTTGTAACAATAGAAATATGAATTTTGATTTGTCTCGCATCTTACCAGGCTGGGCGGAATACCTGTAGGAGTAGTTGCCGTAGAAACGAGAACGGTGGAGCTCAGCATCCCTGCTGATCCTGCAAACCTGGACTCTGAGGCCAAGGTAGGTTGACCGTGTGCTCAGTTGCTTGTTTGTCCTCTGCAAATGTCTCTGTGGAAAAAGCATTTGGTTTTCATGGTTTGTTTTTTTTTTTTTTTGTGCTTTGGCACAAAATTTTGTGGGACAAAATGTCTAGCCATTCCTTGATGGGGTGCTAACGCACGGCAGTTGCTGGGAGGAGTGAATGGACAGTTGTGTTGGCCATTTGTTCAGGAGACAGCAGTCCTGCTTCTCTTGTGACTTAGGTGAGATGCAGGGACTAGGGCCCAGGAGATCTGGCAAGCAAAAATCATTTCCCTGTTCTCTTTTTGTGCCCGTAGTGTTTCATGCTCTTTCTCCTCTGACATTTTGCTTTTCTCCTTCCTGATTTCACAGCTCTGGCCCTACGTCGTCTCTTCTGGGTTTTCTCCTTTGCATGTCCTTTTCTCTCTCTTCTTCTCCTTCACTGTCTTACAGCAGTCATAGTATCAGGCTTTCCATACCATCTCTATTCCTCTTTTTAGCTAAATCAGTGGGAACATTCTTGTTGATGTTGGTCACAGAAGGTTTGTCCCAATGTTTCTGTGGGCAAGCAGATCCTAAGCATTTCATGTGCTCCATTCCTCGTTGTTGGTTCCACATTGCAGCTCTTGTGGCATCCATTTCTATATTTTTGTGCTAACTCTTATGTTAATGTGAGTGTTTCAAGGCTTAATGATCTTTTTTATTCCCAACAGATAATCCAGCAGGCTGGTCAGGTGTGGTTCCCCGACTCTGCCTTTAAAACTGCGCAGGCTATCAGTGACTTTAACAGAGAAGGGCTGCCTCTGATGGTCTTTGCTAACTGGAGAGGCTTCTCTGGTGGAATGAAAGGTAACCAGCAATTTGGATCCCCTTTTAGTGGTGTCCTGTAGAGTGGCTTGTCTTTTACTGCTCAGGGTACTGCTGCTGTTCCCTGCTGTGGCATACCCACTAGCGCTAGCTCTACTGCTTTAGCATCCTGGGGCGTTCTCTGGGGACAGACCAGCAGTGGGAGCACGTGGCAAGGGACAGAAACGGGTCCAGTCTTTGGGCAGCAGCTAGCTATGGGATTGGCTTAACTGTGGTGACAACTTGCACCCATCAACTTGCAGAGTGGATCTGCTTCACCCGTCTTTGATGCACTCTGCATCCAGCCCCCCTCTTTCATGGCAAGTATGCGACCTTCCTTAGAAACGCTAATAAGGGCATAGTTTTCTAGGCCTACCGGAGTGTTTGGACATGTCAGCCCTCTGAAATCATGTCAATGCTCTGCCCAGCTCTGCTGAAAGTCAGTTGTGATCGTTGCACAACCAGCTAGAGGAAAGGGACGCTCTACGCTGCGGTAGCTGTGGTGATGAAGGGTTTCATTCCTCTCGTCCCTGTGTGTGTCTTGTCTTAATTGGCACATAGCAGGAATAACATAGAATAGGCAAGGTGCAAATCTGATAGCAAGATATCTTTTCCAGATAAGCAAGTTCTTTTCAAAATAAGCAATGCAGTTGTATTTTTATCTGTACTCGCATATACGGTTATAGGAGCCAGCCAGATCATCTGCAGTGAGAACGGGTAATTGGATGTTAACAGTGGTCTAGTTGCTAACAAAATTTACAGCTGCCAACCTGGGCTAATTAAACACTAATCTCAGGAAACCCCTTCTGCTCAGAAAACCTTATATCCTTCTGCCTCAGCTGAAAATTGGGGCTGGATAAGCCAGCAATATTGCATATCAAAAATGTATAGGCATATTCTGTCAAATGAAAACATTGTCTCGTTGATGATTTCTCCCAGTGTAATCTTGTCCTATCAAGGACTGTCTCCCAGTTGACTCTCTTGGTGGTAGTGATGTTCATACGAAGTGTACGGTTATAAAACTGCTGAGTTAATATATCAGCAGTTAGATTTTTGCACCACATACTGCTACTTTAAATTTTGTGAAGTGCCAAGAATGTGAGAGTGATACTATAAAATTTAAATAAGCAGAAGATTACAGCCTCTTACCTGCGTGTGGCACTTAACAAACACAGAAGAAAAATTACAGATGCGCTACCATGGTAAAAGTTCCTGCTCTGGAAAGACTGGCAGGGTGACAAAGGCTGTCTTGCTCTGCCGTCTCATTAGCAGGGCAGAAAGCAATGCCATGGAGTTTGCAGATGCAAAGACAGAAGATGGGAAAAGATGGCAAAATTCTTCCCTCTGGAAAATACCTATTACTTTTCAGGATGGTTTCTGCTCCATGTGCTGCTACTGCACTCCCTTCGTGACTTGCTTTCCCTACCGCACAACTTCTGGGGAAGTAGTTGATTAATGAATGCTTGGTAAAGTTACAATATTGTTTTGCCTTACTATGTTGTGAGATCTGTTGGCTTTGCCAGTGCCAAGTTCCCAAGGTAGAAAAGGCACTACGAGGATGCTAATATTTGCATCGCATATCCCCAGCTGGTAGCAGGAGGAGGAGAGAGCCACCGCAGAGGAGGGAAAAAACAGAGCCATTGCAGTTTGTGCCTTGGTCCGTGCATTTTCCTGCCTATCGGTTGCTGTGGGGGCCTGCGCAGCAAGCGTTGGTCTCTCCTGATGCTCTCCGCGTTCCTTGGGGAGGTGTTTGCAGTTTTGGTTTCAATGCTGGCTGGGGATTATGCGGGGAGGGAAAATAAACAATTATGCCACCCCTCAGTGCACACAAACACACTGCCAGGAGCCGACTGCACTGTGGGTAAAATGACTCCAAAATTGTGTGTAATGAGTAGGAAAAGATTAGAGACAGCTCTTGCTATGCTGAAAATTGACATTAGCGGAGGGGGGAAAAAAAGAGAGGGGGGAAAAAAAAACCCCTCTCTTTACTAGTCGGCCTAGGAGGTCTAATTCAAGCCGTAAAATAAATAAATAAATAACATAAATAAAGGCATATCACAATGGTATTGGTGGTTTCCCCAATGAGCTCTATCTGGCCGGAAGGCTATTCAGCATAATGCAAAATTAAATTATAAAAACTGGCTTGAATATTTAGATGGAGGATCCATTTGGAAGTGGTTTATTTAGGCGAACCGGCAGTGACCCACAACGGGGAGACATCAAGCGTGAAATTTACTGGAAATTAGCACCAGGGTCTTGGACTCGGCATGAATAGTTTGATAGCATGCAAATCCCCGCGACATTAAACTGCAGCGCTGCTTGTGCTACAGGGTCACTCGCAGTTGGTTTTTCATGTTTTACTTATTATTTTTTCCTGGGACAGGTTATAAATAACGATAAAAAAATTTTCAGCAGAATGAAAAGGCTGTTTTAAATCTCTGATTACCTGGATGTTGAATGACGGTATTGCTTGTATGTAATGGGTTTATGAGGGACATTATGTGTCTGCAGCCAATATACGCCTGGTGTTTACCTTCAGGTCCTATCTGATAATCCAGCCAAGCTGATGAGATCTGTTCCAGCTTTGGAGGCTCAGGGCACGCTGCCCGACACTATGGAAATGCAAAAAGCTGTCTGCAGCCTTTCTAGCATGCTTGATGCATCTGACTGCCAATATTTACACATACAGTGTAATGATAACAGCTTCCAGCAGATTTCATGTCTATGTGTAGTAGCCGCTGATGCACACTGCAGCTGAGCAGGCAGGCAGAGAATGGGAAGGTGTGCTGCGAACACTGTCTGCCCTACTGAATAACCAACAACGCTGCTCTTCTAGAGGACTTCTGCAGCATTTCTGTCTTGCAAGTGGCTTATTATGGTGAGGTTTAAATTAATACAGGAATTAAATTTGGCCCACAAGTATTTAATTTTGGTTTTTCCAATCTCAACATAAGCAACTTCTTTGCAAGAACAGTTGTGCAAACAGCCTGCTCTTAAAATGTGTGTGGTGTTCTTTGCTGCACGGATGATGATGGAAGCGACTGGGTTTCGTTTTAAAAATAGTCAGTGGGTTAGTTGCAGTATTAACAGTTTATAAAGTCTGCACTGGGGCTGCACAGGCAGCTCAAGCACAGAGCAGTGGGCACCACTGGGACCTGGCATCATTTACCACCTGCAGCAGTTAAATTTGGTGCAGTTTTCCATTGTAAGAGCGGAGAATGCAGCAAAACTACAAATAAGAGGCAGTTGTCACAGTATGGCAAATGTTTCATAGTTTCACACTCAAATACAATATCGATGTAGATCGGGGAGGTTGTGTGTTCTGATGATTGGGCGTGGGGGCTACAGGCAGGTGTCCTGGCTTGTCTTCGCAGTATTTTTATGATCTTCATCAACTGTCCTTATATTTTTACCTCTTAAAACTATGCATTCTTTACGACTCCCCACTTTGCTGAAGTGGTAAGTGTAGGCAAATTGAACAGTTGAGATGGCGGGAGGGGAAAGCCCTGCAGAAGAGCAGGCTGCTGTTAATGCTAGAGACAGTCGGGACCCCTTCCCTAGCCCGCGGACACTGCGGTTCCCCCGGCTCGTCTCTGGAGCTCAGCAGCTTCTCTGGTCTGGAGCTGTGCATGGTACCATGGGGACCCTTCACTGGTGGTGGTTGATTTTCTCTTCTTTATTTGGGCAAAACTTGGTCTCCATTAGTGGAAGGTGTTACCTTACAGAAAGGGAAAATGCTCTACAACAGAGGTGTTCACAGCCAGACCTGAAACCAGTGCAGCACCAGATCCAGTGACCTCGGGGGAAGTTTTGAGCATGCAAGAGAAGCCAGCACTTGGTGTAAATCCATACATAAAATATTAAGCTAAGGCTGCTGGGCCATTCCAGGAAAATGAAGCGCTATATTGCAGGACCCCAAAAGGAGTAGCTGTGTACAGAACCGCATAGCCGTAAAGTTGATGCTTCTGGATAGCTTTGGCAGTCTGATCCTGAAAGTATTGCAGGCACAGAGATACTTCCCTGACCTTGCTGATGCCACCTGGTAAAGCCGAAAGAGATTTGGAGTTATGCACAGAAAGCATCAAGTTTCTCTCAATTTCTCTGCTCCTCCTCCCTCTACCTTGTTCAAACAAGTAGCGCTTCTTTTTCCTACACTTAACCTGAGTAAAATATATACCCTTGGCAGGAGTGAAAAATGTATTGCTAATTATGCAATTATTTTATTATGTAGCACTAGTAAAAAATGTCTAGTAAAGAATTAATTCAGTTAAAATAATTTGAATCAAGCAATTATTTTCTTAACACTAGAATTAGCTGAAAGTACTTCAAGTGCTTTATTACTAGCACTACATAATAAAATAATTGTGTAATTAGTAATAAATTTGTCGCCCCTTTTGAGGTCTTTTTCTTTGCTCAGGACAAAGGAAAAGGTTGGAGTTTTGTTTGGTTCTCGGTCCCCACTGTCTCTGCCAAATTGACGTTTGTTCGCAATTAGAGGAAATAAGTTGTTCTTTTCTTCATCAGCATTTGACATTTCTTAAATATCATGAATCTCCTTTTCTTGGGTATTTGGACAATGACCTTGCAAATGAACTGGAGAGATCGCATCAGTGCCTATGGTGCTAATCTATATATCTATATCTATATATATATTTACAGAGAGAGATACGCACTTTATATACACCTCTCGCTTGCTTGCTCTATATATGTTAGCCTGTGTATATATATGTAAGAGCGTGTGTGTGTATTTCCCAAAGAGTTAAGTGCTTAACTCTGTTCATGTCAATGCGTAACATTAAACTGGGGTTAAATGACAAGGGGACCTCAGCTGGAGTCTCTTTCTTCCCCGAAAATGATGGCTTTCTCAAGTGATTTTAAGGATTTTAGATGAATGAAAGTGTCTCAGCCTTTTAAAACTATTACTGAAGGCCAGCACATGTGCGTGGTACGTACATGCGACCCACTTAGTTTTTCTGCTCTATGCACTGGTGTTTTAATGGCCAGAAAAAATCAGGCAAATTGGGAGGCGCTAAGCAAAGAACAAAAATGATGAAGGGGATTGAAAATACTGTCCTGGGAGACATGAGGAATGAATACCTATCGTGTGTCTCAGGAAAAAAAAAAAACAAACCACTGAAAAGCCTACTGCTATTTATAGCAAGCCCGAAGGAGTGGAGAGATTATGTAGGGTGATGCAAGGAGTAGTAATATGAAATTAATGGGGATGGGGAAGGAGGAGAAGTTTGGCTGAATACTGAAGAAAATTTTATCTATTTGGCTGCTGAAATGCCCCTAAAGAAGTAGTAGATTCATTGTTTGGGATTTCTAAACGAAAGCTTTAAAAAGCACTGGGAAAGAAATGTAGGATACAGTCCTGTGTGAACAAAGAGATGGAGTAGATGATACTAATAAGTATTTTTCATTTCTTGTATATTTGATTTGATACTTCTATATATAATTACATGTAACAAAATATATGTATTCGAGGGTGCCTGTTTCCATTATAAACGGTATCCATTATAAGCTATATCGTCTCATATAAATTCTTTTGCCTTCCTTTTTTCTCTTTTATTTAAATCACCTTTGGGGCTGATATTTTCAATCTACTGTCTTTACACAGTGGAGTTGTTCTTATTAATTTTGAGCAAAATGCCTTAAACAAATTTTAATGCAAGAAGAGAAGAACGCTATTTCACATCTGAACCCTTCCCACATGCTGATTTTTATAAAGATGTGCTGCCGTTAGGTGTGCCATGCACGTTATGTGAATCGTGATACAGGTCCATGGTAGCAAGTCTGAAAGTGGGCAGCTGTGCTCGTGTTGAGTACAGAAGTACCTGACCTGACTTCCAGAACTGCTGAAATACTAATTGGCTTGGCTGGCAAGCAAGGGATGGATTATCTCCAGGACACATGGTGTAGGACTGGCTGGTGTGAACCGAGGAGCCTGCCGTTCATGTTTTGTGAATAGATGTGGTTCCACTGGAAGTAACTGGACCAGATCTCCAGAGTGGAGGTCCAGTGTCTGCGAGCAGGTCTGATGTGGGAACATCTCCTTTCTCAGTCTGTCTTGCCCAGTTCAGATAACACCAGCCAGAGCTTACAGTACGGTAGCAGGAGGTGGTTAGAAGAGCTGAATAATTGTGTTTTTTTCCCAGTTTGCCCAAGCGTGGCAGGGCTGAAGCACTGACATGCTATGTCCTTCTTCTGCAGACATGTATGACCAAGTGATCAAGTTTGGTGCCTACATTGTGGACAGCCTGAGAGAATATCATCAACCCGTGCTTATTTACATCCCACCGCAAGCGGAGCTGAGAGGAGGATCCTGGGTCGTGATTGACCCTACCATTAATCCTCGTCATATGGAGATGTACGCAGACCGAGAAAGCAGGTACGGCAGCTTTCTCCTCCCTCCGTAACCACCTGCTCTGAGGCCTAATTACCTGGCTGAGTGAGAAGCCCTCAGCTAAGAGTCTGCCAGTTTGTTACTGAAAGGGGCTGACCACTTTCCAGTTGTAACCTGTGTCTCGGAGGAGTTTGCTGTGTAGTGATCCCAGCTGGGACAATTTGGATCGTCTCCTGACTCAGACTTAGATGGGGGTAAATTCTGTAGCCGGTGTCAGCCAGCCTCTGTGGAGGTTCATTACTAACATTCACAAAGTACAAGTGCTTTGGATTTTTTTTTACCATTCTGGTATTTCCACACACTGCTTTGCACTTTGAAACAAGTGCCTGTGTATGCAATTTTGCAAATTAAATAAGTGTAAATAAGTGTGTACTTTAAAATCCCTGAGTGTTGTACTACCTGTCATATGGGCACTTGGGTAGTTGCACTTTTTTAATTAAATACAACTTGTGTAAGTGAGGTTCCAGGTACTGGTGGTTCAGGATGTAAAACTGCAGGCAAACTCTTGGAAGCAGGTTTTTTAAAGTATTTTAAAGAATCTCTGAAATAGATACTATTTGGAGGAAAAAGCCAGCCCTACCTGGGCTATCTGTAGGAGATAAAAGGAAGGTGGATAGAAGGACAGCATGAATATTGTGCTGTCAGGGTGTCCACTCAATTCCTACCGTCTCAGCAGGGCAAAATTCCTGGGGAGCCGCTCCAGGGGGGAGAAAAAAAAAAGTGTGTGTGGGGAGGAGCTGAAAAGATGCCCTTTCCAGGTGCCCATTTCCCTTGCCCTTCCCAGCTGCATTTTGCTTCTGGTGGGATGCTTGCCTCTCTGTCTGTTCTAAAGAAGCGAGACAGAGAGACCTGTGGTCTGTTGGCCTTGGTATTTCCTGCATCTTGAGCAAACATTGTCTAATCTTTGCCTCCTGGAAGTCGGAAATTTTTGCTGTTCTTAGAAATGTGGAGCCTGTTTGCTTCACAGTCAGACACAGCATGAGCAGGATTTCTACAAACCGCTTCCCCCAGCACGTGTTTTTTGGGGTGCATGCAGGAACAACTCCCTCCCGCTGCTTCTGCCCTGTGCCTTTCTAGGATGCCGGCAGCGTGAGCTCGCCTCTCAGAAATCTCAACCCAGCTCCTGACCTTGCAAGACATCAGGAAGGACCATGTGTGGTTTGCAGAGCTGTAGTTGGACTCTACAGGTCTTGAGCTCCAGTAGCCAAGAAAGAGATCATTTTGCAAAATATGTCATCCTGCCCCTAAGTACTGTTATGCATTGGTAGTAATTCTCATCGCTGTTGCTGTTCATAACCCTCAGTGCTGACTTTCCTCCTCGTCATCACTCCCGCCCGCACAGTTAAAGACTGAAGAGATTTTATTTACCAAGCCCAAGTTTCAAATCACGTGCTCCTCTGTCTTTGACCTGGGAAGTGGGCAGGATCTCTAATGAAAATGGCTGGTTAATTGGTTTGTTTCATAAAGCTTACCTACCTTTTGAAAGAGCTTTCAGGTCACAGCTCAAAAGAGACTGCCGAAGAGCATTGCTTGTACCAGGCTGTACTATGTACTGCTGGACAGACGTGTTTCTGTGAAGCCTGGTGTGCATTTGTGGCATTGGATAAATAATAGCTAAGACTCTCTCTTTCTTGTTCTCTCTTTCTCTTTGTTTTGTCTCCCTCCCCGCCTTCTCTTCTCTTCTTTTTTTTACATACTTTCTAGATAACATTGAACCATTCCATTTTGTGTTTCCCCTTGTCTGATGACCTGAAAGTGCCTTTCTTTTCTCTTTTCCCATCACTGATCAGAGGAGGAATCCTGGAACCAGAGGGGACAGTAGAAATCAAATTCCGCAGGAAGGATCTGGTGAAGACGATGAGGCGAGTGGACCCCATCTACATCCACCTGGCAGAGCGGCTAGGTACGTCTGCGCGGGGGCTGGCGGAGCAGTGATCCGTTCAGCTGGTGGCTAATGAATGTGTTTATAGACCTTAAAAAGGGGCACTGAGGCATTTTATCAAATTCATGATAATTTTTATTTACTGTCATCTAACTTGGGAAGAAAACCAGATGAGACAAGCTGCATGTATGTACATGTGAGAGAGACGATATTCATGTGCATTTAGCCTACCTAGGGTGTGTGTAATGTAGTGTCTTTTTGAACTGATTTTTTTTTTTTAATTGAATGGGTCTTACAACAGACGCTTATTACAGATGCTTGAGTCTAGTTTCCGTCTCAGCAATTGCTCAGCTCACTAAAAGCTCGTGTGCCAAACCTTCAGCTGGTGTCATTTGGCATAACTAAGAATTTAGTCAAAGACGTTTTGGGCTGCTGGACTGTCACTGTGTGTCTGAGGTAGTTTTGAGTAATGGTATCTGTCTGCTCTTCAGTTTCAAGAAAATAAAAACATCTTCTTCACCTCCTCAGTAAAGTATGGGGTGATCTGCAGGGCTCAGTGGCTAGAACGTCACTGCGTGTGTTGTATTATTACTGTGCCTTTCGTTCCAAATGATCCCAGTGCCTGGTATATACCCAACAACCCAAAATACGGAGTGTTCAGCAAAATGCACTTAATATCAGATATGTACTCTCTCAGGGGAATAGACTCTTTAAATAGTTCTTTACTAGCTCTTACTATAAGAGTATAATCTTACAGAGCCTCTTTTTACCTCCAAAATTGACTACATTTCAGTAGTGGAAGCAGCATGCTACATGGGTATGGTTTGAATTCATAAAGCCTTTTGGGATCCTTCAGGAGGAAAAGCATTCTGCAAATGACTGATAAATTGTGGCTATTGCTGCAGTTACATTTTATTATTTGGCTTTTTTTAATTTATAGCAGTGCAACAATTTATATACAAAACAACCATTCTGATATGCCTTGGGAGGAGAATAATAATTGTAAAGGGTGTGGGGAGTGTTAAGAATCAGACTGCTTTCTGCAAATCAGGTTCTTACTGATTTTCTCTTTTTTTAATGATAGTATTTTGACACTCTCTTTGTTTTCTCTCACTGTGCCGATTGCTTTCTGGGCAAGAAGCAGGTTAGCAGGTGTTTGAGTTTTGCAGACCAGCACAAGGCAGCAGTTTTCTCCGAGTTCAGATCTTGCTCATGTACATTATGTGTTACTGCGTGAGAGAGCGGGCACGGATTCAGGATGGATGTGTTGTTCTGTCTGCCCGTGTCTGTTGGAATTAAAAACCAGTTTTAACGTTTGTAGTTGCAGCAAGGAGATCCTTTTCACACAACTTCACTTTGGACCTATGTTAGACTTGACAGTGTTCCTTTAGGAGCAAACAGATCTCCACCAAATCATGGTGACCCAGCACAGGGTCCCAACAAATGCTCTCCTAAGGTGTTCCACACTTCACAGTGTAAAGGCTGCAGTCAAGGTCCTTACGCAGGCAGGGCTCACAGCTGCACCTCCTGCGGGTGCTTGCACCTCCGCGTCCGAGGCAGGAGAGCTGCCTCTGCGGTGCGCAAGTCTCCAGGGGAAGGAGAAATCAGATGTGTGGTTAGAGAAGGCAATATGCTGAGCAGTCAGCTCAGGTCCATGCAGACAAATGGCACTACGGCAGGAGCGCTGTTTCTGAGAGTATTTACCTTCGCCCCACCGTAACGAGCACTGGCTCTGCTGATGAACAAACCAACCTACTGCCTCTGCAAAGAAACGGTGTCTTCTGTGCGGTGACTGCAGGATGAATCCTTTCCCAGGAGCAGAGTCACTGGCTGCGGACAAAGAAGGCTGCCAGACTGTTTAAATCCTGAAGCAGTGCAGGAAGGTGGGGAGCAGAGCAATGCGAGCTTAGTCACTGTCGGTGGTCCCTCCAGAGGGTCCGTCGCCCAGACTGGGTGCAGGATGCCTGCAGAGCACCCTTGAATCACACCGGTGGGACCTGCACCAGCATCCCCGGAAAAAAATGCAGGGAGAAAGAGGGGATACAGTTTTCTGCCAACAGTCTCAAAAATCCAACACCACCCTGTGTGAGGAGGCAGGAGCCGGTTCAGGGTTTTTTTTCCCTCTTCCTCTACAGGGTAATTACTCCCAGCAAACTCCATACACTTTAATTAAAATGACTGCAACACAAGAGCAAGTCACTTACAACTGTACATACAGAGAGCTCTAAAAGCTTCAGTCACTGATAAGCATCTCACTTAGATGGCTCGTAATTGCTCCCAACATCGGGCGATCATTGCTGTTGTTTTGCCACTAATTCTGTACCATAGCAGGAAAGCCAAGATTGCAGGACACAGTGAATTGCATAATTTTTTTTTTGCTGGTTTTCTTTCTGGCCAATTTAAAATTTGTCAAAGTCGGTCTTCTTCTGGATCACTGCCCTTTGATATTTCGCGCACTCCATTTGCCACAAACAAGCCGCAGGGCCGCAGTTCATGCTGACTCCAGCAGAAGCAGAGAAAGCTCCATTTATCTTACACTGCCTGCTGAATTCTTACTCATTAGCTGGGGGTTCACTGCCTCTCTTTAACCCCTGAGTGGCTGTCATCCCTCCCTGGAGCTGCTGAATAGCGGGGGAAAGGGAGATGCTCTCAAACCTGTGCCTGTTGCGGAGGGGTGGGGAAACAGGGCGACGGTGGTCTCATTCCAGGCGTCTGGAGACACTGGGGTTGGACTTGCAATTGGGGAGTGTGAGAGCAGAGAAGGCTGGCAGATATTGAATAATTTGACATAAATCTGCTCATTATCAATTCTCCAGCACTATTGCTGAAATGTTTATTAGCCCCATGTTTTATTAAAATGTCACTCAGAGTTGTGCTATTACAAACCAGCAAACAGCGTGGAGCAAAGGGCGAGGAAAGCAAGGATATCCTGCCCAGGAGCACGTTTCCACACTGAGTAGGTGTGCAAGGAGAACGGTGATTGCCTAGGAATGTAGAAACGATTCAGATTGCAAGCCTCCGGCCATAGTTAAAAGTCTGGAGATTCAATTTTATTTTATTTATTTATTACAATTAGAGTAAAACATTTCGGAGTGGAATAAAAATTAGCTTTGTCATGCAGATTCTGGGCATGCGATGTGTCAGTTGGACAGTGTAATGTACACAAAAATTTGGTGGAATATGAATGAAAGGAATGGCAAAATGGCTCCAGTTAGAGGGAGGTTGGATATTACATTTTCACATTTCTCTTATCAGGTAGTATCTCATAGTAAAAGGGAAGCATCTGTTCATCCTGATATACGTTGTAATAGCGTGCATATCCTCTTCAGCCGATCCTGTAAAATAGTTGGCTGTGTGCTGGCATGCATCTTTAATTTTATTCGAAATTATACGCCCATTTTGCATTTGTCTGTATACGTTGTACAAGGTGCAGGAGAGGGGAGAAGCAGCTCCACGTGTAGGACAGCAGCACTTTGGGAAGTGGGAGGCAGAGGTTGTTTTCTGCACCACCACTGATGCTGTAGACAACCTTTAACCTGCCACAGGTAATACTACCAGTCAGCCTGTGGTGCTGGCTTCTGACTTGCTTTGCACTTTGTTTGGCTAAAGAGCGTGCAAAACTTTTCTTAAATTTCCAAGTAATGAGTGAACACTCAAGCACTGAACCCTTAACTCCACTGTAGCATAGCAGGGCCTTTCTGCAAATCGACGTGCCGGGGTGCGGTACCAGGAGTGAACTCGCAGGTGCCCCCTGGCCCCGACTGTACCCGCTGGTGAGGACTTTGCTGCTGGTGACCTGGGGACAGCCCTGACGCTGTCTTGAGTGGCTGGAGACTTCCACCCCGTGACCTGTCTCGTTCCAAGCTTTAGCTTGGAAAGTTAGATTGCAGTTCTGAAGTCTGGTAATTCTTTTCTAGGGTTTTTTGTTTGTTCAGTGTTGTAATTAATCAAAATGCTGGTTGTTTTCTTGAGCAACAACTAAGAAAAATGCTGCTGTTGTGATTCCATCTCTCATGAAGTCTTGGACAAATGCAGTCAGTGTGGTTGTAACTTTGTCTTTTTAGGCGATGCTGATTTCCAGTAACTGCTTCTATGTGCAAGTGCTGCTGCATTTAAATTGTTGTTAATTCACAATCATGAGTCTCGAAGAGCAAGTACTGATTTCTGTCAGCTCCTTCATGACAATTGGCATCTTCAGTATCCTCCCAGGAGGGCTGTAGATGTTTCCCCCAAAATAGGAAATTTTCCGAATTACATACCTGCCACACTTTGCCCATTTGCTCTGATGCCAACATGAGTGAGGCCTTAGGAGCAAAGAGCTGGAAAGGACTAGGATATACAAGGATATTTCAAGCCCGTGTCATGAGCATGTGTGACCTTCCCTGCTGTTTCATGTTGCATCTTTATAACATAAATCCTACTGAATATTTAGTGAAGCAATTACAAGCAGTCTCATTTAAAGAAACAAGCGACAATCCAAAAATGCCCATCTCTCCTGGGAGGTGAGTGGCTCTGAGCGACCTTCCTTCTCCCCTCTGGAGCGGCTGCCTCCAGCTGGGGTGGGAGATGTCGCCTGGGCAGCTCGGACACGGTTGGCATTCTTGCTGCCTTTGCTGAATTTGTGTCTGGCAAGAGCTTTGTTAAAGGCAGAGGAAGAGAAGGTGAGATTCAGGTGGGAGGATTATTGTTGCAGGTGTGGAAATTAGATGGGACAGTCATAACCTGGGTTAAAATGGACATTGGATGCAGAGTAACTGCTGTACTTCTCCAGAGTTCGTTTCTTAAGGACCCTTCCAGCACATGCTGCAGTGGGATTTAACTGCTTTGCTGAAAAGAACGGCCACAAGCAGATGCCAAGAGAAACTGAACTTAACGTGGGTTTTTCGGTGTTACCTGGGGAAAAAAAAGTCCTCAGATTTGCCTGTAGTAATTGTAACATTGAGATAATCAAGTCGTTATTAATGCTCCTTTGTAGTCTGGAAAGATAGCTACTGTTTAGGTTGTAAAAGTCATCTTTGAAAATCATAGGTGTGGGGTAATTTGGCAGAGTCAAGCATGTATGTGAGCAACTGAGGTGTGGATGGAGGCACCAAAGGAGGTCCCATCTGGTCTCTGCAGCGGTGGGTCACGGGCACGTCCTCGCCTTGTCGTTCAGAGGAGGAGGCTTGCTGCTGCGGCCGAGGGGGGGCTCTGCGTCTTGGGCGTGCGCTCCGCACGCTCACACTCGCCGACGCTCGTGCCTCTGCTGTGTCGCTGGCGGGGTGCGATGGGCTGGAGCCTGGGTTGGAGCCGTCTGCGTTGCCCAACTCCCGGCGTGCAGAGCCTGAGAGTAAGCGTGAGGGCCGTCTCCACAAATCGGTTGGGTCAGAGGCCTTGATGCTGGGCTTTGCCCAGGTCTTTGAGTGCATGTTTGAGGAAGAGGCAAGAAAATGGACAAGTAAATGCTTGGCCATGCTGAAGCTGTGTGCCGAGGGTGTGGGAGAAAATCCCACATTTCAACAGCTTAGAAACCGTAAACCATCAAATTGATTCAGAAGCTGCCTGGCTTTCTGCAATCAGAGGGAACCTACAATAACATTTCTTGAAGTCATTTTGTCTAACCTGTTAAACTGGTCATATTTAAAAAAAGCACTTTGCTACTAAATGTTATGGGAAGCCGTGATTCATGGTCCTGCCGAGCCATTTCCGTCTGGCAGGAACTTTATTAAAGGCAGCCCGCGCCCTGCCACCGCAGCGGGCTGCAGTCACTGCAGGACACCGCGCTGTCGGCGGCTCCCTCTGCCAGGCACATACATCGGAGGGATGCTCGGAGACGCTGCTTACTTCAGAGGAGATTTTTTGTTTAATGGGACACAAATCAAAATAGTTTAGATGTTGCTTTCCCTGCCGTGATGCTTTCCCTTAACTTTTGGAGAGGAGTATAAATGATATTCAGTATCAGAGCGCTTTACAGGAGAGGTCTCTCCGTGGATTTATTGAGGCAGCTTTTCCATTTGTCTGCACGGGGAGGGCAGCTCCTCTGAAGCCTTCCTCCATGATCGCGGGCTGTAAAGCACACCCGCGTGTCCGTGCTGCAGCGGCCGGAGGTGCTTCTCTGCAGGGTGGTTAAAGGGCTGTTTCTGGCAACCGGAGTATTTGGCATTTATTGTTCTGTGCCACCGGGATACTGAGAGCCCATACCTGAGGTCTGGGGGCCTATTCCGGGCTGCAGGACACGGAAGGAGGAGTTTGTAACCCCGAAAGCCAGGCTGTAGCCGCTGGCTGGGGAGGCTGGCGTCGCCCTGCGGAGAGACGGCAGAGATGAGCACAAGCCAGGGCCGGGATGATGGGGGAGAGAGGCAGGCGCGAGCTACCAGCTTCTTCCAGGAAGTATTAGGGAACATTTTAGGTTAAAAACTTCTTATGTGTAGTTTTAAACTATTTTTTGTTGGTTTAACCCAGGTATGTTTGAGCAGAGGGTTTTAGCAAGGGCAAATCCCTTGCCTGTTGTTCGTGAGGAATTTTTGTACGGTGAAGGACATTTTAAGACCTCGGACATTGCTCTTTTGACCTCGGAAGAGACACTCTCATCTTTTTGGTACCCTGATGTTATTGCTTCCCCAGGGCGTTTTTTCAACTTGTTTAAGGCAGTTTTGCTACTGATTGAAAAAAAAAAAAGAGAAAAAAAGAAAAGACACCATAGAACGAAGAGGTCTTGGTGCATTTACCACTGTGGGTAGGCTTTAAAGGTGTTGAGAGCCAGATTACATTTACCTGGCCTCTTCCGATCATGCCAATGGCTGCGATCATACCAGCACTATATATAGATACAAGCGTACTTGGAGACTGCAGAGCAAACTGCAATCCAAGATAAATGTGACATTTTATGGCACTTAAGAGTGCTGCCTTAGAAGGTGTCCTGTGCTGCCTGCCAAGTTAGGAAGGTCACACGTGTTCTTTCTTCCTTTAAATTGTCGTCTTGTCTTACCTGCGTGCCCCACCTGCATGCCAAAACCCGCTACACTTTGTGTTTGCATTGTAATGTGGCCGTCTCAGAGTGCTGCTTCTTTTGTTTCTCTATTGATTAGTAGCCGATCCATACCTAGAGGTCTATAATGTTCCTATGATTTAAACTTTAACAGTTTCATTAACTGTCAAGTACCTTTAGAGCAAAGGAATCCCATATTTTAACTCCCCTCTCCTTGCCAGTATAAGATTTGTGGAAGGAGACTTCTTTTTCCAAGAAATAAATAAATAAAGCCCCAGCTTTCTGAAAAACCCTGAGGCCTCAAGATCTGACTAGGAAAGAAAGAAAACCATTCCAAGATATTTAATTGTACAGGGGGCTTACAGGATTGATCGAGAGCTTAGCTTTTTACAATAGTCCAGTGAATAAGAAATGCTCCTGACAAACGATCGATGATGGGATAATCACTCTTTATCCCCCCTCCTCATTGTTACCTTCTTTCTTCCAGGAGAACAGGGTTCAGAAGTCAAAAATCTTTATAGACGCTGCTTTTAAATTAAGCAGAAAATAGACATTGACATATTTGTTAATCTCACCTAAATCATTACTGGGCCTGGCTGGTTTGACTGTACACCGTGAGTGTGGCAGATAGGCCAGAATACATGAGCGTTACTGGCTTAAGTGCATGCATTGCCATTTAAAACAGGGAGGTGTAGGAGCCTGTGAATTTAACATGGATAAATATATATAATTTTTTATTCTGAAGGTTATAAGAGCAGCTTCTCTTAATTAAAACCTTCTTACTAGCAGTTGAAAGGTTAGGTAACATTTGTATTGGTAGGCACATAAAAACATTCCTTCCCTAGAAAGAATCATTGCATGGCTGGCCTGTGTCTTGGAAATGTGCGTGCGTGTGTGTGCGTGTGTGTGTGTGTCTGTTGAAACCTGTTCTGACTTGGAAGAGAAACTCTGGAAGGAAATGAAAAGATAGGTAGTGCAAAGCAGAAGAGAGCAGGGCCTGCATGCAGTGGGCCCCTGAAGGTGGGCTGTGCGTGAGCTGCCGTGCTGCTGCACCCACCGGTGGGAGCCCCTGGGGCACTCGGCCCTTCGGTCCGTCGGCCCCGGATCATCCTGTCTGTGGGAGGTCAGCCAGGGATGCTCAGGGAGAGTAGGCGCATCGTGCAAATGCGGTGTGATGCTTTCCCCAGGATGCCCTCTCAGCTTCCAGCAGTCCTGTGGTTTAGAGGCTTCCTGAGAATAGATTTATATCTGCATCTTCGCGCTTAGAAGCCTGTAATGGGCTTCCCTTGCATGAATTTTTCTGATCACTTTCTGTGAGCCCATTTGTACTTTTGGTACTCAGGACCTCCTGTGGCAATGAGTCCTGCCATCTGATTTTGCACTGTATGAAAATGTTCCCTGTTGTTGGGGTTTTCATAAAGCTTCTGCCTGCTAATTTCATCTGGTTTTGCTGGGAGGGACTTAGATTGCTCTGGCTTCCCGCTGCGATTCCAGAGCCTGCTGTTGTCAGACTGGAGCGTGGCCGTGGAGCTGCTGAGGACCCCCATTGCTCAGCTGTCCTCCTGCCTCTTCCCCAGCCATTGCCTTCCACGTCACCCAGCCTGAAAGCGTGGCAACAATAGGTGTTGATGTAAAGGTAGATGTTGCATTTAATCCCATTGATGTTCCTTCGCAAACAATAAAGATTAAAACGAAAAAAGCTCGGTGGTGTTCACACACCACAAAATGCAGTCATGATACTCAGGCTACAAGACAACAAGGAAAGAACCGTTGTCCTCCGGCTGAATCACGGCACCAGCTTTCGTTCCAGGTTCTCCCGTTGACTCCTTGTGCTACTGGGTAGGACACTTCTTTGTTTTATATCTCAGCTCCCCTCTGTACACTGAAGACGCAATCACGCTTGCCTGTCTCCCGGCGCAGGGGCGGTTATATTAACATTTGAATGGAAGGTGCTGTAGGATAGCTGAATGTTACAACCCACCAGTCCTCGGAGCAAGACTCCTCCATGACCCGGCTTCAGATTGCCAGCGACCTCGGCTTTAAAAGGGGAGGCGGGATGGGAGGCAGCTGTCTCTGAGGCCGTGAACTTGCAACCAGAGCTTCTGGTGTGGGTGGGAGGTTAAAAAATGGCACAATTCAGCAGAGTATCCAGTACCATATAATTTGGCTCAGATTGCAATCTTTGCTTAAATTGAACTAAGATTGGCTCTGAATACTCTGCCTCTGCCCAAGGACCTCTTGCACATGTGTTGGTGAGGCAGTGTAGAAGCATCAGCCGACTTCTGGGCCAACTTTGACCTGGTGTAAATTACCGTAGGCTCAGCAGAGAGTTACACTGATGGGTACGCTCCCTGTGGCCTGTTACAGGGAGAAAAGGGGATTTACGTTCTCGGTTTGATAAAGGGGCAGCTGCGGGAAGGAGCACCGTGTTCTGCAGGAAGCAGCAGGAGCTGCAACGTGCCTCCACAGCGCTTCCCTTGCCTGGCTTAGTCTGGGTCAGGCAATTCCGAAATTAATCAGAAACTGTTTAATGCGTGTTTTTGTTTTAATCAAAGTTAATTTTATCTGAGCTCAATGTTATAAAATAAATTAAAAATCATGAACTCCACAAGACATTATCTTCTTGACACAGTTTTATTCTTGTCCATCATGGGAGCCCGTGGTTGAGACTAGTGTGTGCCGACCACTGGTAAACTGAGCGGGAGCAGTTTTGGCGTCTCTAGCCTAACTTGTGTGTTTTCCTTAATGAGGCAGTGGCTCTAACAGCTACTGGCAGGAGCCAGCCTGCAGGAAAGCTTGAAATTGTGTAGGTCATTTTACATTGTCCATGTTTCTTGCTGAATGAACTGCGTCTTGGGACATTATTCTTTTTTAGGAGTAAGTCCAGTAAATGTCACTTAATTGATGGCTCAGCTCATTGGCATTTAAATGGAATAGAGCTTCCATGGTGAAAACTCCTTTGAAGCTCTTACCTGAATATCGGTGGCAGGAAATCTGGGCTGGAACACTTATATTTGGCTCAAGACTCTGCTTGGTGTTGCTGGGAGCTGAGGGTCTGGTGTTTGTCCTGGCCAAACGCAGTCTGGGTTTTGCCTGTACGCAGGAACAGAAGAAACCTCCATTCTCCCTCTGGCCTGTTCAGAGCTGCTTTGACCCCGCTCTGCTTTACCCTGTCAAAGGTCTCTGATGTGTAGCTGTGCTTGCTTGCAGGGACCCCCGAGCTGAGCCCTGCTGACCGAAAAGAGCTGGAGACCAAGCTAAAGGAGCGGGAGGAATTCCTGATTCCCATTTACCACCAAGTAGCCATTCAGTTTGCTGACCTGCACGACACCCCCGGCCGGATGCAGGAGAAGGGTGCCATAACTGTGAGTGTCATGGAGCTTTCCTTGGGGACATAGCTGGAGGGTTTGACACACGTGGGAAACGGTAACCCTCAGTGGGGCAAGCCGCTGCTGGCGACAGCAGGATCAGAGAAATTTGTCATCCTGCAGGGCTGCAAATAAACCTCTGCCCCAATGACTCTTGCCACAGGAGCAAACCCTCTCCACCTGCCAGCTGTTTTCTGCCCCCAGAACACAAGCACATCATGTTTTCTCGCACCTTTACCTGATCTGTGTCCATTTGAGACCCCACATTTTCTGGGCTTTGCCAGTTGTCATTAGTGACCGCATCAAAAGCCCCACAGAGCACGTTGCAGAAGAGAGGGCAGGGAAGGCGGTGAGCCTGTACCCGTGGGGACCCTCAGCAATGGGGCGGGCTGTAACGGCACAGCTGGAGGCCAGCTGTCATGTCAGGGTTCGAGCCCTGGCCGCTTAGATTTTCCTACTTCCCTCTCCCCTTGAATGTGAGTGTCTTGGGCTGTGCTGCTCGTCTGGGGAGCTGTGTCTTTTTTTGCAGAAGGGAGCAGACTTCTGGGAGACAAGGGAGGCTGGAAGTAGCTGCCGGTGACCAAATGGTATGACAGGGTGGAAGTCTTCAAAGCTCAGACGTGGGAGTCTTTGTATTTCTCTTGTGCAAGCGGTATAACTAGGGATATAATGAGTGCAAGCCTTTTTTTGCCATTGCGAATAAGACATACATATTTCCCCACATAAATGTTGTCCCTCACTCATTTCTCCTTCTCCACCTATGTCTTGGGCAGGACGTTCTAGACTGGAAAACTTCCCGTACCTTCTTCTACTGGAGATTAAGACGTCTTCTTCTAGAAGATGTGGTAAAAAAGAAGATCCACGATGCTAATCCTGAGCTGACTGATGGGCAGATCCAGGCTATGCTGAGACGCTGGTTTGTGGAAGTTGAAGGGACAGTGAAGGTAAATGAAAAAGCAGTTTCACCAAGGCGTTAGTCTTTCCTGGGCTTAAGTTCAGTGAAGTTCTCCCAGGTGGAGTTTGATCTCTGGTTTTTAATTGTAATGTCCACAAACATTTCAGGTGATGAAAGAGAACTGGGTAATGTTCCAAGTCATGAGTTGTTTTATGGGGACACTTTTTATAGCAGGTAGAAAAGCAAAATAGTTTTTTTTTCCCAAGCGTGTAGCACTATTGATAGGAAAATCTGAGCATCTCACAAAGACGAACAGCTCGCTCAGCAGAGCAAGGCAGGGCAGTGTGTGGGAAGAAGGTGTGCAGAGGTGCTGCTGTCTGGCAGAACTGGCGGCAGAAATCCCAGGAGTCACAACATAGGCTCTGTACACCAGCCCTGAATATCTCCATCTCCTTGTTTCTGTGCACAGCGTGCCTAAAATAGCACTGCGGAGCTGCTCGTGGTCACAGAGGCTGTTATGGAGGAGCTGTCCGAGCTGTGCAGACCGGTCCCTGCTTACCCTTGGGATCCTCTCTGATGTGAAAGCAGGATTTTTATTTTATTTTTAATTTTACTTTCTTACTGAATAATATCCTCAATCCTGCTCTGTCCCACTGACACTGAGAAGGGTGTGGAGATTCACTGCTTGTATCCAGATGTTTCATCTGGCAGATGTATAGCTGGCCTATCTTACCTGCCTGTCCTGCGGCTTGCAGAGCAGACCGTGGCCGTACTGTCCCCCCTTCCCCTGGGCTGTCCTCGCCTGCCTTCCCTTTCCCCCGGGCCACGAACTTAGAGATGGTGGGGACAGACCGCACGTGCCTGCCGGTCCATCACCATTGCCACGTCTCAGCCCAGGAGAGCCCCTGCCGTTCTTCCGCCAAGCGTCCCACGTCCCCGGGTCGCACAGTGCTTTAAGGCTACGTGGCGTGGCATGCCGTCAAAGGCAGGGACACGGATCAGCTGCAAGATCCAACTGCCAGGGCGTGGGGTGGGGGTGGCCTTGGCACCGTCCGCAGTCCTCATCTGAGAGCTGTGTTGAGGATTTCTTTTTTAATTGTGCTCAAACTCTGAAGCTGGCAATCTTTGAAGAGTGATCTCTGGAGCTGCTCTTAGGTTGTTTTTATCACAGTCCTCCAATCTGAGTTATTTTATTTTATTTTATTTTATTTCATTTCATTTTATTTTATTTTATTTTTAAAGTCACAAACACTCAGGGGTTCCAGAAGAGGGGGGGAAGTGTTCTCTGGAGGGCAGCAGGCTTTCCAAGGTAGCGTCTGAGCGTCTTTAAAAGCGGGCATCTCGTTAGCTAATACATTACACCAATCAAGGAGAGTTATCTTAAGCCACAATTAATCTGCTCCCTGGCATATGTTGATAGGAAAGCATCATGCTGTTTCTTAATTAAAAGCAAACGGATTAAAAATGATTAATAAGAGTATTAAATATTCTCCTAAACTAAAAGCTTTGGGATTCTTGGGTAAATCTAGCTTTACACAGGTCTGCAACCGTAAGGCAGCTTCTTGGTTTGGTTTTTTTTTTTTTTCCCCTTCCCTGAAATCTTCCTAAGTGCCCTACTTTGTATGCAGGGAGCATTTCTGTAATGTCTAGGGGCAGAAGCAAGGAGCAAAACCTAACGAGTTTAAAATAATAAGAAGAAAAAACAATGAAATAAGCAAAATCTTGAGGTTGAAATGACATCACTGATTTAAGAAAGACAATCATATACATAATGTTAAAGGAAAAAAAAAAATCCTAGTTACTTATTAAAGTGTGTCAGGCAGGACCGATGCTGGGGACTGGAATAGGGTCTGCACGTTGGGCTTCCTCATGGCAGGGCTGGCTCTCACCCGTGGGTTTAGCAACACCTTTGTCAACATGGGGAAGGAGCGCTGCTTGTGAGAGTCCCAGGGAAGCGGGAAACAATTTCTTGGACTTTGGAAACGGATAATTAAATATATAAATAAAGGGTGAGCCGTGAGGAGGCTCATCAGTGCGAGCGCTGCCTTTGCGCTCCTCTCTGGTATTGGCAAGGACGGGGGGAAAAATCAGCTTTGTGAAGGCTTGTGACGGGCTGGCGGCTGCCGAGGCGCGGGCACGGCTCTGTTGGGAGAGCAGGAGAGGTGAGGCGCTGCCTCCGGCGGCGTGGCCGGCTGGAGGAACCCGTTGCATGCAGCCAAGCAGAGTCCTGGTAGGGGAGGTATTCTGCTGGCTTCACTGCTGCTGCTCCAAGGGTTTTTCCAGGGCCTTTGCAAATGTGCTGCCCCCCACACCGAGCCTTCACCTTCGGGTGCAAACATCGATCGTGTGCTTCTGCCTCCCGCTCCCCAGCCAGCCCCTGAAATCACCCTGCTCCTAGGGAGGCAGCACGAGGATCAAAGGTGTTTAAGGGTCCCGGGTGGAGCAGGGGTTGCTCTGCTGCCGGCGGCCGCGGGGGCCTGCGCCCGCGCTGGGAGGGTGTCCCTCAGCCCCACGCTGCGCTGCTGCACCGAGCTCATTGTCATTCTGACTTTGACTTCGTTAGTGATAACAGAGAAGGATAGTGCACCTTTAAATGACGAGCTTTGTGTTTAATTACCCAAATAAAATGACATAAATATGAATGAGTGCTAATGGTGGTACTTGCTTTTCCGGAAACCATTAACAAAACGATTCTTAAATGATTTGTAAAGAAAATGAGAGGAGAAGAGAGGAGCGAGAAGGCTATTAGGCGTCTAACACACTCCTGAATTATTATGTAGTCAACTACCTAGCAAATATCAGGTGAAATGATCTTGCAAAAGAAAAAAAGGCTTTTGTTGCCAAGGCTTTTCAGGGATGTGGACAACCCGACCTTCTCGGCAGTGCACGCACCTGCTGAAGGGGCCGTTCGGTTTCTGGGTTGGCTCAGGGATCCCAGGACGGTTGGGGGACACTAACGCCAGGTCAGTCTTTAGGTGAGGGGGACTTGTGGGTCCCGTGACAGCTTAGCGCTGGGAGAAGCCCCACATCAGCCACATCTCTGACCACCCCTGCCCTCACCTCGGGGGCAGTCGTATTTCACCAGAAGTTGGGTATCTGATCACAGAAGGAAACTGGGATTTTAGCTGGGACAGCCTCTGGGGCTGGTGTACAGCGGCAGCTGCTGCCAGCACTGTTGCCTCCCTGTTCCCCTTTAGTCACGTTTATGGAAGGAGATGCAAAAGAAACAGATCATCTTTGGACTTCTGCTAATTGGTAGTTGTGTTTATAGAAGCTGCACACAGGGAAAACCACAGAGGGCTGCCAGCCAAATGTTTTACCCACGGCTGCCAATAATTGCGAGTTAAATTTCGGGAATGGTACGTGGGGAGCGGGAGCGTGCACAGCACTGGGACCTGCCGGGTGACGCTTGCGGTTTGTTTGCAGGCGTACTTATGGGACAGCAATAAGGACCTGGTGGAGTGGCTGGAAAAACAGCTGACAGAAGAAGAAGGCGTTCGCTCAGTTGTGGATGAAAACATCAAATACATCTCGAGGGACTACATCCTCAAACAGATACGGAGGTAAGCCAACTACGCACGCTCTGCCCCTGCAGAACAGGGATTTTAAGAAGTTCAGGCCCTGATCTTGGCCACGTGCGCTTCCCCAGCTGAGGGATCCGTCAGTTCCACACGCATTTCACATTCATTGGCCTTTTTGTGTGGTAAACACATAAAGAGTGTGTGGAAATGCAGTTTCCTTTGGAAATGCAAGTACAGGGGCAAACGTGGAGCTACTGTGAAACAGAGGGATTTGTACAAAGTCTGCATCTCCTGTTGCTCCTGCACAGGCCGTAGTGCTACTGTACGTGCAGGTGCCTTGAGCAAAATCGCAAAGCAGCAGCGCGGAGATCTGCAATATCCAGACCTCCCTGGCCATGCCCGCCCTTTACTGAAACGGGAGCCGTGAAGAGCCAGGGCGCAGAAATTTCACTGCTAATGTGTCTTTTCTCCATTTGAGACAGATAATGGAGAATTATTTTAGAGGGCTGCATACTTCATGAAGCAGGGAGAGAAAGCACATCTCTGAGCTGGGCTACTGCTGTCAAAGCGGTGTGTTGACCACACAGGGCCAGAATATCCTTACGGATTCCTTCCCTTTATTTTTTCTAGCCCCAGACTTTCCAGGCAAGCTACCTAGTTTCTTCTGTGCTCAATGTCATAAAATGCCCAGTTCCCTTCCGTTGCTTTTAAGAACTACACCAAATAAACCCCCAAAATACTAAAACATTGGTAGAGTATCTATTCCTCCTGCTTGTAAGAGTTATTGTGTGCATTTGCACAGACGTTCATCCAGCGGAGCCAGTTAAGCCTGGTGAGCCAAACGCTTTGCTAGACTTCAACAGATCTAATTTTGATAATTTTTGTGTCTTAGACTGGAGGTCTCTTAAAGCAGCTTTGCCTCTGAGACAGCAGAGCTGGGGGAGGGCACTGAACTGCAGAGTAAAGCTCCTCTGGTTTCCCTGTCCCGTGTCCGACTCCGTAGGGCATCTCTTCCCATCGTTTCCACCACTTTCTCCATCCGTGCTACAGCGGACGGGGCTCTGCATCATCTGGGAGGGGGAGATGTGGGTGCTCTCAGCAGCCTCTGAAGGCGCTGCTGGTGGGATCAGGGCACGCTCCAGAGCTCCTGGCCTCCCCGTGTCTGCCCTGGCTCCACATGGTCCGGCCTCTCGGGATTTCAGCCTTGTGCCTGTCTGAGCAGGTCTGCCACCAGCAAATTGAGTGGCACAAGGGCCTCCAAGCGAGCACAGCTCTTGCGCTGCTCGCAGTCAGTTCACACAAGTGCCGCTGCCTCGTCCAGTCTCTCTTGCAGGCCCCATATTTCAGTTCTCCCCCTCCCCGGGCTTGACGGGGAGCTGTCGGACGCGCTCTGGTGCGAGTGTCGGGGCTGCCGTCACTTAACTCTCGCCTCTTTCCAGCCTGGTCCAGGCCAATCCGGAGGTTGCCATGGATTCGATAGTGCACATGACCCAGCATATATCACCCACCCAGCGAGCCGAGATCGTGCGGATCCTCTCCACAATGGACTCGCCTTCTTCAACATAAGAGCATCGATTTCCCACACTCCCCCCTGCCCGGTACAGTGGAGGGAAAAAAAAAGCTCAGAATTGCCCTTTGTCTGCTCGACTGTGACCACTGTACCGAGACGGGGAGGCTCAGGGAAACGCTGGAAGAGTGACATTTTTATTTTTTCAAATCAGACTTGACCAGAGGAAGTGTGTTCTTTGGCCAGAGACACGAGGAAAACGTATAAACACAAGCGCCTGCGGAATTGAGTTACAGCTGTCTAACTGTACCTTATTTATTTAACAAAGCGTGACTGGACCAATGCATCAGTTTGCTGTTCGGCTGCCACCCGAAAGCGCTACAGCCAGGCAATGAAGGGTGCTCCGGTACCGTGAGGTCTTGGCATAGCAAAGCAGGGGCTCATTTAAATTAACGTCCCTGCCTGCTTCTCTTTTCACACCCCGCCTGGTAGCGGCAGCTTTGCGCTGGAAGTGCCAACGTTACACCCTGCGAGAGCGGTGCTGCAGCCGAGGACGGGCTCTGCCTCCCAGGAGCGGGTGGGAGCCCCGGATCCTCCCGCCTGGCATCCCGTGGGTGCGTGGAGCCCACCACCGAGTCAGCCCTCTCGGCGCTCTTCGCCAGCGGTGATTTGTATTTCAGACGTCTGTCTTGTTACTTAGCAGTAGAGGAAAAAAACAGCATTTAAGGCGGTGTGGCCAGCGCTGTCCCCACGCCCCCGGCAGCCTGCGGGGAGGGCTCCTGGGCTTCCCAGGACTGTGAAGGTGGCGGGAGCAGGATTTTGGAGGCTAAACCCCCACTTGCTTTGCCTTTGTGCCCAATTCCTTTAGAATAGGTCAGTAAACTGCATGAAAGGCCCTTCTAGGAGGAGGTAAACGAGGAGACCAAAACACAGCTGCTCAGCCGTTTCTGCTCTTCCTTCCCTACTGATTTGCAGGGATAAGAGACGTGGGGCAGCCCCACCGTTGCACAGACTTCATAGAAGTGCTCATCCCTTTCACATGAGTAGGGAACTGAAGCAGAAAGCAGATACAGCCTGCCAGGGTGAGGGAGGGGAAAGGACAGAGTCAAATACACCAGCGGGGTTAGAACTGCGAAAGATCTCAGTCTGATGCACCTGAGCAAAGTTTTTCTCCATCACCCCCCTCTGCCCCGGAGCTGCCTGCGCTTGCCTGGTCCTGGTGCGCAGCTGGGGGCCGTTATTCATGGGGGAAGACAGAAATATAAGAAAAGTCATTTTTGGTAATCCCCTTCCTTAGCACCAGCTGACTTTTTTACCCGTTCCAACGGTCGCTCTTTGCAGCCTGTCAGGAATAATTGCCTCCAGGGGATGTTTGGCAGGTAAGTGCCGCGCCGGCACTGAGCCCGGCTGCGCGGGTCAGGGGTGTGGCAGCAGCGTGGGTCACTGCAGGCTGAACCCAGCCCAGGTCCCTGCCTTATTTCTACCCTTTTTTTATTTTCGTGGGCCTCCTGACTGTAATTAGTAGAAGATCAGAGAAGCTGGAACTCTGGAGGGAGGCACGGTCAACCCCTGATACATAGACACTGTTATGGAGCTTGGTCTAAGTAGTACTGGAGGACTTACACCAATGATTGTCTTAAAAGTATTTCAGATTTTACAATTCCTCTTTCAGTATAGCGTGACTCAGAAGGGATATGGTTTTTTGAGAGAATTAATGAATGATGCTGCCAGTGCCTCACCCCGTACTGTTCTCTTCTGAAGAGCAACGCAGCCCTTCCGTGCCTGCGGTGCCAGAGCTCCTGTCAAATCACGGTGCAGCACCGGGGTCACCGCTGCCCTCCCGGGGGGACGAGCAGCAGTGGTGCAGCCCTGCCCGTGGCCAGCGGAGCTGTGTCACCCGAAGGACTAGCTGTTTCTTAATAAAAGACTTTTTTTTTTTTCCCACTAGAGCCCCCTCAACAACTCCCAAAGATGCTTTTATGCCTGTGTGGGCTGCAGCAGGACACGCGGGGCGGACAAACGTCTCAGCCAGGCAGGAGCACGCGGGGCATCGCGGCTCAGTGGGCCTCCGCTGTCACCAGGATTTCCTACATGGTGTCACCAGCCGGTCCCTTACCCAGGACGTCGGCAGGTGGTGGGGGAAGCGTCCCAGTGCGCGTGTTCAGCTCCTTCAGCTGGGGGTGGGAGCTGTCGCTGCTAAAGTCTCGCGTGCTGGGCAAGAGCAGCCCCCTCTCTTTCAGTGATAGACACTGGGTCAGGCTCCACCTAATTTGGGGGTGAAGTAGCTCCAAAAAAAAAAAAGCCATTAGGTAACATCAGAGCTGGTCTGAAGTCAAAGCTCGGCACTAGCCCTGGGAGCCCTGTGTTGGTCCGGGCCCGCAGGAGCGCCGCGGCAGTGTCACCGGCCGCACTGGCGGTGCCGCGGGCGTGCGGGTGGGGACCCAGCAGGGCAGGGAAGCCACCCTCGGTACATAACGGTTCTCGCTGGTGCTGAAGTATTTCACTTACCTCAATTTCTTTTAATAAAAAGAATGAATGACACCTCTGTTGCTAGGAGTGGAAATCTGTCACCCCTTGTCCTGAGCGCCCCGCGGGGAGCTCTGCTGCTCCTTAAGGAAAGAGCAAGGCGTTTTACGCGGCACCTCTCGAACGCGGTCTGGTGGCTGCCGATGCGGTGGATGGAGCCGAGGTGCCTCGTGTTCTCGGCTGCGCCCCTCGCCCGAGCGGCTCGGGCTCCTCACAAAACCCGGCCTCTCGCCAGGCCCCTGTTGCCGCTCTTGTTCCTACCCGTGCTCAGGCTCTGCAGATGTTGGAGGTAAACCTCCCGCCACGTAACCCCACAGGGCAAGGCCCGACACCTCCGCCAGCCAGAGAAAAGCAGTACGCATCACACAAAAGGCGTATTTACTTTCCCCGGAGCTTCATCGTGTCCGCTTCGCATCCCCAGCAGCGGGAGGAGCTGGGCGCGGCGCGGAGCCGTGCTGGAGCCGCGGGTGCCAGGCAGAAGGACCGGCTCCGCGTCCCACCGCGGGCTCCGCTCTCTGCTCAGGGCTCTGGGCGTAACTCCCAGCCCACAGCCGCCATCCCAGCGAGCCATTCCTCCTCCATGGATTTATTTTCATAACATCATTACAGTGACTGAAACAGAAAGGAAAAACCCAGCCCCGGCAATGGCCGCTGAGGGTGGTGGGAGACGCTCCGTGCCCGCTCTCCCCCGCGCCGCTGCGTCGGCAGAGCCGCTGGGAACGAAGCCGGGACGTCTGCTGGAAGGGGGGCCCTGCTGCCCCGCAGCGCGGCCCAGACCAGCGCCTTCCCCAGGTTCCCCACGCTGGAGGTGAGTGGAGCGGGACGGCAGAGCGGCCCTTCGCAAACCCGGCGCCAGCCGTTGCTCTTCATGCCTTTCGCAAACCGGCATCCTGATGGTTAAAAACATAAATCACCTTAACAAAGATGTGATGGGGGGGGTGGGTGAGGGGACGGACCCTACTGAACTCCAGAAACGCATTTAAAACTCCTTAGCCTCAAATATCTACATATTAAAATGCCAAGAAAAGCAATACCAAAGCTATAAGCTCTCAAAAGCCCAAGATCAAAGTGCCATCATCTTTTAATGTAAACCTTTTGTTGCATCCACAGTCTTAAGAGGGATGAGAGACATCAAAATAAAAACTGAGACAAACTGTGGCTTTGTAGCTGTTTTTTGTTTTAGTCTCTTCTCTCAATTTGGGCCATGAAATAGGTCAGCTCCATTACTGATCAGCCTTCCCACAAATATTTAAAACAAATTGAATTGCACACCCAATACCCATCACAATTACGCCAGGCACAATAACTAAATTAGCAATTCAACAAAATAATTGGAAATGCGATTCTCTCTATTCCACAGCCTCCCTCAGGGGTTTGGCCGATCTATGGGGGGAAAACTCGGCTTTACTAATTCTGCAGCTAATTAGAGACACACTTGTAAATGAAGTTGTTTGTCTGAAAGTTGAAATTCTTTGCTATCGTGGGGCTGGGGGAGAGGATTAAGACAACCCCTGCGTCCCCAGCGCAGACAGCGGTCCCCACTGCCCCCTCTAGTTGCTGTGCGATGGTTTGCAAAGGTATAACGCCCGTTTGTGTAGGTACTAATTAGCAGCTGTATCATGAATTAATAAAGAATTAATATTCGGGGGGGGGAATAGCTCACTTGCTGGTAATTGGCAGCATTAGGAAACCAGTGGAAATCATCCCGGTTATCTGTGCCCTTATTAAACAGCACTCAAAGCTTCTGCCCGTGCCACAGCCCCGCGCCGTCGGCCGCCATCGCTCTGAACCTGCCCGCCCGCTGCGGGGAACTGGGCGAGCAGAGCCTGCCCCAGTTCACCCAGACTGGGGGTGCTGGTGCGTAAGGCACCGTCCCGCCCCCTCCCTGGCCGAGCCACCGGCCTTTGGGCGCTGGGGGCTGCGGGGGCCCTGCAAGGTGCCCACCGCCATCGCCCCGCGCCAGGGCAGAGCTGCGGAGCCGCCGGCCGCCCCGCTGCTGGGCACGGGCACGGCACCGCCGGGGCCTCTCCGGGCAGCGGCACCGACGAGTTGTTACTCGGGGATTACTCAGGCTGCGCCTTCTCCTGCGGCACCGTCAAATCCAGGCGCGGGCCCGTTGTCACGCCGGGAATAAAGCGCTGCCCTCAGCAGCAAGGTCAGCGGATGAAAGGGGCCTCGTGCGCCGCCGCTGCCGGCCCAGGTTCTCCCCGTGCATCGCGGTGCCCAGGTGGGGGGCAGGGAGAAAAGCCTGCTTAAACACTGATAAGTAAATTCAAAAGCATGCTTAGTAGGGCTTTGGCTCTTATCTCTGCAAACAATACGAACGAGAAGTTATCACATTTAAAGTGTTTCGTATTACCCTTTTAACATCGCATCCCGCTCCCCCCAAAAAAAAAGGAAAGGAAAAAAAAAAAAAATGCAGTGCCCTGGTGCTCCCACTCCGAAGGGCACAGGAGCCAAACTGGACTGGGGTGGCACAGCGGCCGTGCCCGCGCCCCGGCCACAAACGGAGGCCAGACAACTTGCCAGCACAGCAAAGCCCAAAGCAGGGGAGGGACGCGGTGCTCGCTGTTAAACATCCTTAATGCCTGCTCTGACAGTGCAAGCAGCGTGAAACCATTCCACCGACACAAACTTTGGAAGTGGCTAATTTACTCCCCTTGATGCCTTTCAGAATTGCGGTTATTAAACCATGAGATTTTAATGATGTTCGAAGACCACACAGCTTTGCTGCGGCTTCTCAGAAAATAAGTACAGGGGTGGGGACACGCCTGGCTCAGCGGGCGACCGCGCCGATACCGTACGGCGGAGGGTGCCGCCGGGGTTTCTGCCGCTCACCAGGGAGCCAGAATTATTGGGGACGGCAGGGACAGGGTGCGACGTTGCCAGGATTTGCCATGGCTCCACCTGGAGGACCAAACAGCCGGGGAGGCCCGTGGGGGCACCCTCTGCGCTGGAGCAGCCCGCTGACAGGCACCACGCTGAGCTAAAACGAACTGGGGATTGCGCACCTCACCCCAGTACAGGCGGCTTAAAAATCAGCCCTTCCCCGTCGCCGCGGAGCCTTCGGGCCCTTTCCCGCGGCTCCCCGGGCCGCGCTTTGCCTGCGACTCTCGCAGCTTGCGTGCGCTGCACAGGAGGGCTGAGCCTCGCTGCTGGGCTCTTCGCTGTGCGGAAGGTCCGCAGTGGGATCCTGAGCTAGAAAGGGCAGCAGCGAGGAGCCAACGGTGACATTTAGTGCGTTTCCGCCTGGCAAATCTTGACCAGAGAGCTGTGAGCTGGAGGGGGACGGGAGAAATCAATGCACTTCCCCGAGAGCTGCAGCTACTGCTTCGCTGCAAGCGAGCATAAAGATTTATCCATCCATGATGTGTGTGTTTTGCACACAAAGTCAATACTCACCTTGGCACTTATTTTCTAAAGCCAAGAAAAATGCTACATTCCTCCACAGGGCAGGGAGCCTGCCCTCCGCTGCCGCCTCGCCCCGCATCGATCGAGGGCCAAGGACCAGCACCAGGGAGGAACGGGGAAAAGCAAAGCTCCAACGGCTTCGTGGAGGCGGCAGCGCCTCCCGGCACAGCCAGCGCTGCGGCACCGGGCCCGCGGGCTGCCTAAAGAACAGGCAAAAATCCAGGCAGTTCTCCTGGGCACAGGGGTCAGCGGTGCAGCGGCTCGGAGGATGTTAGGGGAGGACATTTAATGACGTTATCACACGTTTTCTTCCCTATTTAAAAAAAAAAAAAAAAAGGTCACAAAAGAAACCTGGGGTTGCGCCCTGCCTCCGGGCCCAAAGGATGTATTTCTGTAACTGGTCCCTCACACCACCCTGCTCGGGGTCGTCCCCGGGCTACCGTGCGCGGGGCTGGCGGCATTCGGCCAGAACTGTGCCCGTGCGCGGGCGCGCTCTGCTCCTGCTTTCACGCACCAACTGCTGCGCGAGCCACGGCTGCAGCTGAGCGCGTGCTCCCTCGGTGCGGTGGACTCTGCTCCACACAACGCAGGTTACGGGAAGCCGGTGACTAGAAGGGAGACTTATATCTGTAATGATGAGGTGCAAAATGATTAATTAGTATCAGCTCTGCAGACAGCTCCGGGGACACAGTGATGTGCAACAATGCAGCTACAGAGAAAAAGGGAAAAACCACCACCAAAAAAGGGCTAGAACTCTGCTGCGACGCATCCCGGTTCAAGCAGGGGCAGGACCGGGAGAGCGGCACGGCGGGAGCAGAGGGAAGGGGTAAGCGCCGCGTGGAGACACGAGGTGCGATCTCTGCTCCTGCACGGGTCGTGGGGGGGGGCTTCCCTCCCTCTGCTCTTACCTGTTACAGACTTAAAAATGGAATGTATTTTTATTTTTTGTAAAAAAAAAATAATTTAAAAAGTAAAATTTAGTTGCCCGCTGAAAAGCTGGTAAGCTGTAACTTATGCAGGGGGGAAAACCAAACCAAACCAAACCCAACCCAACCCAACCCAACCCAACCCAACCCAACCCAACCCAACCCAACCCCTTCTTGTTTTCCTACGAAGGTTGGAAATGGGGCTTTTCAGTTGGTGAACAAAAGCATACATGCCATTGCAAGGCTTTACAGTTTCGTGAGGAGTGCTGGGTGTCACCACCGCAGCACCCACCGCTCAGCCGCTGCCGAGCGGCTGCAGCAGCCGCCCCGTGCCCGGCGGAAGGCGGGGAAGCAGCGCCGCTCGGCGCTGCTGCGCCCACGGGAGGCAGAAGCCTCCCCAGGTCACGAGCGGGACCTGGTGGGGAGAGGGGCCCCGATCCCTGGGAACCGGCTGTCCCAAGCCGGAGCGGGCCTGGAGCCCCTGCCAGGCCCAGGGACTGCCGGGGGTGAGCTCCAGCGGCACGAGAAGTCCCCAGCCCCAGCGCTCCTGCCTCGCCACCTTTAAAACTCCCTCCGTGTTTTGGCTGCTCGCTGCTCGCGCAGCTCTGGCTCTGCGCGAGGTTAAGACGCCAGTTAAATAACGGTGTGCTGGTGGGGCTACGAGCGGCCGCGATCGCCCGGTGCCTTTTCTGCACCGATCACGCTTGGACAGTCAGTTTACAAAGTGTTTTAATCGGATCGCGCAAAACACGAAAAAAAGGCAGCGCAGTTCATGCGGTCGCAAGCCACGGCCCCCTCACACACTTACGTATGCAGGTATTATTTACACAAGATAACCTCGTTTCAGAGTGATCACGGCAGGTTAGCGAATTCCCCTTACGGGGCTTTAATTTCCAGCTTCTGAGCTGTGGATATAAAAACCCCACAAACCCCTCAGGTGAGTCAGCTCCTCCGGCCAGTTTTACGTTCGTGCTGGCAACTTTTAACTGTGTCATGAAGACAGGACGGCTCAGAGTCACGATCAGCAGAAATAATTAAGTGTACAGGATCAATGCTGGACTGACAAATTCACCAGGACGTTCTAATGGCAGAAATACCCCCCGACGCGGCCCCGTGTTGTGCTCGTCGCCAGTCAGCCAATGTCCCCGTGTGCAGCGAGCGCTCATTCAGAAACCGGAGTGTGAACTGGGAGCTCTGGCTGGCTGCAAGGCAGAGCACCTTTTCTCTGTTTTAAGGCCATGTTAATTATGTAAATGAAATTTAAATCCTCTTGACTCGCTGAAAAATAGTCACCCATTCCAGATATGCAGCCAACGACCAGAACAGCACGCTTAAAACACCCCCCCATCCCCCAAATAAAATCCTCTACGGATTTAACACAAGCGTGGGTGACCCGACTGCGGGGGGGCGGTGGGCCCTGCTGTCTGAACCGTGCGTCCCTCCCCCGGCAGAACGCTCTGCCGTGCTGAGCGGCTTGCAAAATCAAGGTCCGGAATTTAAAGAGAATAGTTAAAAATGGATTGGCTTTGGGAGGAGGCAGAGTTCATTTGAAAGCTAGACGGGAGGGCGTTTAGCCCAGCTAAATGTCTACCCCCCGCTCTCCTGTCTGAGCCCGCCTGATTTAACAGTGACCGCATTTGATGCTCCTTCTGTGAGGTTTTTTAGCAACAAACCAGCAGCTGGAGAGACCTGGCACCAGCGCAGGGAGCGGCACCCTCGTGCGCTGGCCGGGCCGGGGTGCGGAGCCTGCTGGGGCGGTCGGTCCTGGCACGGAGGCTTGATCCTAATTCTGCTCGGGTTCTTCGGGATTTGTGATTTTTCCAAACAGCGAACGATAAAGCTCCGTCCTGGGGAAAAGAGGAAAGAGGAGGGGGAAAAGTTACTTTTCAAGGTCAAAATGGAAGCAAGAGGCTGCCAGCAAAACCATCCACTCCTTAAAATGAAAAGGCCTTGTATAATTAAAAATGCATTCAACAATCTTTATTAATAAATCCAAGCAAAGGGGAGAACTTGCATAAGACCAATCACACGCAGTACAGAAATATGTAAATATTTCAGTGTGGCTGGATACCCTATCTCTAGAGAATGAGGTTTGCTATAAGTTTGCCCTTTACAGGCAGGCTCTTCAAGTAAGAAAACAAGATTGAATATTTTAATAGGATGTATGAGACCGCAGAGCCATAAGGAGGATTCAATCAGACAGCCTACGTGGGACTGTAATTTAGTTTTCATACATTTTCTTGGACTTGACGGTACTTGAGAAACAATGAAAATGACCCAGCAACAAGATTCCAATTAATATCACATATGCAGCAATTCTGATAACAGGAGCAAGTTTCCCTTTTTAAAAAAAAAAAATAAGTGGGCTGGTGTTATTTATCTTTAATTTTAAAACCAAAGTAACCTGAGAAGAGAGAGAGGGGAAAGGAGAGAGCGTTTTTATAAATCACGTGTTTCTGGAAATCAAGGATAAGGCATCGGGAGAGCCTTATTTTCTACATAGGCACTTTCTAAGGCAACAGCCTGCTGGAAGAAGACGGCACAGGCAGAGCGGAGCGCTGGTTACACGGAGGACGGGATTTTTCCTTCAGAGCACGCTAACAACCGCCGGGGCGCCGGAGCAACGACCAAACGATCCCATCGCCGTGGGCCGGCGTCTCCCTGGTTCATCAGGGCCAGCGCCAGGGAAAGCAGCTGCTGCAGAAGCCGGGCCAGGAAAACTGGTGAGACAGGCAGAGAAAAGAGACTTCTCCACTGCTCAAGAACGACTGAAACATGGCATCAAATGATGAAATTCAGACCTGACAGCAATACCGTGATTTTGGCTGCCTCCTCAATTAAGACCACAACAGGGACCACTCTCGCTAGGGGCTGCTTCGATGCCGTGCTCCTTCGCAGATCAATAAAAGATGGCAACTGTTTGAACGCTGTCTGCTTCTTGCAGACACTTCCACTGGAGAAAGTCACCTGTCAGCCTCCTGAAAGAAGGAACTTCTAAGTGTTTAACAGCGACGGCAGAAAAACGCCAGCCCTTATTCCGAGGAAGACGAGGAACAGCAATGCAGGAGGCTGGACAGACGTGCATGGACCACTGAGACAAGAAACCATTCTAATTCACAGGGCCACATCTCTTAAATTAATTTTAATTTAGAGGCTAATTAACCAATCAGCTGCTCTACCCTCAGCAAACGAGTCTGTGGTGGGGGACGCCTCTCCTTACCTAACAAAATGGTCGACGCCGTGTTTTGTGTGCCAAGCTCAGCCGAGACTACGAAACCACAGCTGCCATTTCTGTGTTAAATCAGGAGCGTGCACGCAAGTTTTGGTAAGTTTAACACAAACACAAAATCACAACACTTTCAGAAAACAGAACTGATACTTGAAAAGCTGAAAACTTTGGCACTTGAAAGAAAAAAAGGAGGAGGGAGAGGAATGCCTTACCAAGCCTACAGCATTTTCCATCTTTCCTGACTATTAACAGATAAAAGTAACTCGCTTTTGCTGTTTCAGCTGAGAAATCAGACGGCAAGCGGCACCACTGCCCACAAGGGCATCGCGACTTTAAGGCTCTGTCAAGTGATCGGAAGGAAAATGCAGAGCGATGCTATTTAGTCCTCCGACAACGGCGGCCCTGCAGCCTTGCTTCGCCGGCTGGGCTCAGACCCCGTCACCACACTGAGCAAATGTTTCCACTCGTGCTGCGGCCTCGGTGCAATTCCCGGGCAGCGCGCAGCGGTTCCTGTCGGCAGCGGGGTTCACGTGGCGGGAGCAGAGAGGGAAATGCTGAAACCGGTGTTTTGATAGAAGATCATTTCACACTCAGGTGGGCAAAGCTGACAAACACTCGCAGCTTGCTCCTGTCAGAGGAGGCTGAGCGGCTTGGGTGCTTTCAACGAAACATCACCGATGTCCTTCTTTCTCCCTGGTATATGCCTCGTTTTAAATATGGTGACTTAATTGCACTGAGGAAAACAATCTAAGGAAGAGAAACGACAATACCAAACGCACCCGCTTTGCTGGTTTCCAGTCCGCAGGCGCAGTAGCGGGAGCCACGCCAGGCCTCGGGCAGCTGACGGCGACGGACTCCAGCCCGTTCACTCTTGTGCCCGAGGAAAGCATCGCTGCAAAGAAGAACCCTGCCAGCAGCCAGCAGGGTCTCGCGGCTCCTCTCCTAGGGATTGTTTCCATTTTCTCTTCCACCGCAGGATGCTGCTGGTGCCCCAGCTCAGGGCTCGAAGCCTCTGTCTGCGCAGCTCCTGCCGTTTGTTCGTTTTAATGGACGTGCTGGGCACCAGCACTAACCAGCCCAGTTCGATTCTCAGCTATTAAATAACACCCAGCTCTCGCACACGGACTCACTCCCATCCCTTCATGCTTTGCTAAGGAACAACGTGGCCTCCACACGTTTCCTGCGCTCTGCACGCTCTCCCACAGATTTTTGCACAGCCGACCTAAACACCATTTCAGATCTTTGTCCGTGGCTCTGCGGACACGGCTGTTGCTTGGGAGGATCCACTGCTCCCACTGCAGATGGCTCCGCTGCCCTCCACCGACAGAAACTGCCCAGCGTGGGGATATTCTTTGTCCTGGTTATAAACCCACGCTCTCCGCTGGCCGCGGAGTCACTCGGGCAATGCAAAAGACTGGGATGAAGAAATCCTCTTTTGGAGCCTGTGTAAGCGCTGCCAGGGGCACGAGTCCCCTCCCAGGCAGACCCTGGTCAGGCTGACCGCTGCACACACTCACAGTAAACCGCACGCAGGTCCTCTCCTGCTCCTCTTCCACACCCTGGTGCCAGTGAGCAACAGAAACTACTTTTATTTTTGCCCACAAGCCTCACTCACACGTAAGAGGCTTCAAACCTTCCGGCTCCGCCGCCTGCTTGCCAAACAGGCCTCGAAGGCATTTTGCAAAATTGAAAGGGGACTTGCTCCCAACCACCACCTCCACTGCGCAAAGGGGCTCCCGTCTGCACTTTCTCTACGTACGCCCTTCTCTTCTTATACATTCATCCTTTTTTTTTTTACAGTCCCCCGTAATGTAAGGAAGTTCAACTATAATGTGCACGTTCTGGGAGAACCCAGAGAAACAAGCCAAGGACAGCAAGAGTTTGTGTCTTCTCCCGGCGAGCAGGCAAAAGCCAAAAGCAATGTTTCTTTGCAGCCTGCCGTGGCCTTTCCCACTGGTGGAGAACCAGTGTCCTCAGGTTTTTGTCTTCATTTTTGTTTTTTGATAGTCTTCTGATGGGTACGAGAGTTCAGGGATCAATGCTGAATTTGCTCCAATCCTACAGATTTTAAACAAACAGTCATTTTTCAAGCGAGCAGGGCCCAGGGAGACTTCAAGCAGGAATTTGTCTTCCCCAGCAGGGAAATGCTGCCAGCACTGACGGACTCCAACATTTGCACCCGAGGTTTCACGGGTGGAAAGAAGGGTTGCACCCGCAGCCGCAGGCGAGCCGGCCCTGCGGCGCCGAGCCCAGCGCCCGCGCAGCCCCCGTCCTGCCAGGCGCAACGCCGGCAACCGCTGCTGAGTAAGAATTCCAGTGGAGCTCTTTGGATCCTAACGCAGCATGGGCAGACACCCTGGCAGAGCGTGACGGGAGAAGGAGGGAAATCAGGTAACCCCACCATCCTCAAAACAGAACAAATATTTCACCCTGCGAAAAAAAAAAAAACAACAACCCAGCCTTTTTTTCCTCTTCACATCATCTAGGCTACCTTTCTTCTACAGCATCTCCCCTCAGCAGGATTTAACTATGCAGAGAGTAAAACTCATCAATCCTCCAGGTTTAACCTTGTCTCTGTTTCAATTCACCAGGGTAAGTGTGGATTTTAATACTTTCAGCCCCCTTAAGGCTACGCATAATGAACTTGGATTTTGGTTAAAAAATATAAAATTTCTCTCCTCCACCCACATATATTAAACATCAGACTTGAGCCACTGAGTTGAAACAACCCACCCCGCTGCAAGTCCACCACCTCCAGCTGAAGGAAAGGTGACTTTAGCACAAAGAGGTACTGGTCTTAGCAATGTGCTGAGGAATAACCTATGTGAGTAATTAACAGTACTTACACCTCAGGTAGAGAGTGTGGAAGAAGCAGGTCGATACAGGGGTCTTCCTTGAATTAAAATTTAACTTACCCTTTATTGCAACCTACAAAAGCAAGTAATGAGCACTAACATTTTTATTTCTTTTAAACTGTCATTTAGGCTGTAGAGGGGATAATTACCTATTTCCACTGTAGTAAGGTTTTATCACCCTTAGTGAGGCATTTTCTAATTTAATATTTTTACTGTATTATCATAAAACCTGTTTCTGGAAAAAATGATCACGAACCACACAGCCATTTGCCATAAAACATGTGTGTGTAAGTACCTTGGCTTAATTATTTATGCATTTCTTCGGCGCTGACTCCCGAGGCAGAGGACGGCACAGGTGCTCGGTGCAGAGGGAGCGCGGTGCCCAGGCGCCCACCCCTGCCCAGCCCCAGGGCCCACTCCCCAGCCGCTCACAGGCACCTAGAAAGTTTGCGCAGCCCTTTCTTTCAACGCACCAGCAGTCTGAGACAAAAGGTATACGCGAGGGAGACGTTTTATTCTGCTCACCGTGCCCCTGCGGGGTTGGAAGAATCCTGGTTTCGCTGCAATTTGCAACTCGGTTGTGGCTCCGCTGGTTTTGTGGGAAGAGCAAGGAAGGGATGCCCCTGCACCGCTCACCGCCCCAGCCACGTTGCGGACCCCGGGGAGGGCATTCCCCGCGCAAGCCCCAAGCCAGCAGCTTGACTGTCTTCCCATTCGCAGCTTAACACTTGCGCAGCCCTTGGCACGGTCGCAGCCAGGCTCCCGGCTGCAGGGAGCCCCCGCCGCGACGCTGCGACGCGCGCTTTGCAGACAAAGGATCCGGCTGCGCACCGAAGAGGTGCCAAGGCCTGGCTCAACCCGAGCCCCCTGCGCAGCCCCCGCTCCACGGCACTGCAGAAATGCCGACCAGCTCCCCACCGTACCAACTGGTGATTCCACATCAACAACATTGTTTTAAAAAATTAAATAAAAGGAACAGCTACTTCAGACAGTGAGCTTTGTGTGCTAACCGATCAGTGGACTCTACCACCCCCCAAATCCCAGGTATTGCTACTATGCACATTGTAGAGGCAAAATCCTTGCAAAAGAGAGCAAGGAAACACGCACACAGAGGGCAGGAGTGCCCTGGGTGAATATTAATAGCAGTAGCACCTTTGATAAATATATGAATCGTCAAAATATAAATCATAAAAACTGCTAACAGTTCCCCAGAAATCTACTCTGCCCATCTGCAGTAGCACTATTCCACCAAATATACAAAGGGGAAAACAAATACATACCTGCACACGGGAGGGGAGAACAGATAATGCTGTACTATTTCCTGTAATTATAGTCATGTTACTTCTTTTTTTAAAATATAGCTCTGTAAACTAGTAGAAGAACAATATTAAGGGGGAAAACGCAGGTTTTGGTGGGGTTTTTTCAGTGTTATTAATACAGCAATACTGCATGAGTCACTGCTGTGCTGTTTTAGTAAAAATACCCTCCAACAAATTTCTCTGCCTTTTCCCATGTACCTTTTACTACTTCTCTTCTTCCAGGGGAAAAAAAAAAAAAATATATATATATAATTTAGAATATGCCCCAAGCAGTACTGAAATAACTATACCTACCCCATTCCTACTGACATCCTCCACCGGGAACAATGAATTTTTAATTCACAAAAACTGGTGGAAGATACAGCATGAACACCCATGAATAAAGGGAGGATGAAAAACACACGCCCCCTGATAAAAACTGAAGCTGGCTGTGGAACAGATGGTTGATCGTTTTCTTGGGAAACTTTCTGTCTGGATCCTAAGGAATCCTTTGTCCACCAGTGTGAAATTCGGATTACTAGGTGCCCAGCAAGCAGAGCAGGTACCCAGGGAGATGAAACAAGCTGAAGCCCTTTATTTCTCAATTTCTAGCAAAGGCATTACCCTAAATCAGCACGTGGGGTGTGGGATTTGGCTCTCTATTCGCACACCTTCCAACATGCGTTCCCCACTCCGCTATTTCCGCAGCAACAAACCCACGCTACGGTCGATGACGCGGAGCAAAACGAGCAGCGGCAATCATCGAAGCAGAATTAAAATACCCGTGTCTTTTAAGGCGAGGGGCCTGAAATGCAGAGCAGAGAGCTGCTGGGTGTCCGGCGTGCGGTGCGGTGCGGTGCGGTGCGGGCAGCGTGGCGCTGGCCGGGAAGGCAGGCCCACGAGATGGCACTCTCTCACTCGCTTCGCCGCCGTGGCCCAAAACCGGAGCGCACAACTCTGGCTATAAATTACACAGCCAGACGGCTCTCATCACCGTGCCCAGCGCTTGAAGGAGATTCAGAAAGGTCTGCCGCAATTCCCTCTCGCTCAGGCAGGTCAGGATTGGGTCCTTCAAGTCTGTGCAAATGCTTTTAGCCCCACGGCTTTAAATTATGAAAGGTGACATGTGACCTCTGGTTTGTCTCATGAGACCAGGCACAAGATTTATAAATATTTCAGAAAGCTGGTTCTTGCCCTAAACAAAGGGACTCTGCACATTTTGTGAGGCTGGATCTGGGGATGGGGAGCGGGAGGACAGCAGAGAGCTAGGAGGACTGCTGCTCAGGGTACCGTCCCCCAAACCTAACCAGACCCGGGGGTTCAGACCTGCCATCCCTGTCACCAATTCTGAACATTTCCCCCTTACAGCAGCACACAGCCAGCTGCCTGCTGACCAGCCTCGAGCTCAGGACAGCATTAACAGGAGCAGCGATGGCATCTCTCTCATCCTGATTCTCGTCCCAATAGCATTCACATTTTCCTATGAGCTTTTACAGCACAAAGCATCAAAGATGCGGACAAGTGGCTGGAGAAGTAGCGAAACACAGGGAGGTTCAGAAACCTCCAGCTTGCTCCGCTGGCATGCTTTCCAGCAGCTTTCATTTCCCCATGAAATTCATAAAATCTTGCTTTCTCAGTCTCTGTTTTTAGATGGGTATTTGAGCAGAGCAGCCACTGTAATGCTGCATATGCAAGTGCCCTGCGCCGACGCGCACAGAGCCGCACGGAGGGGACCATTCTTTGTGTACCTTAGCATCCCATATTCCTAGGATGATTTCCCTCTTTCACAGCTTGCCTGTTTTATAACAGATTTGATGCAGGAGAAGACAAATTGTCTCACAAAGAAAAGACGACAAATCATCTCGCAGCTCTTAACAGGTTATTTTTTTTTCCCTTTAAAAAGGAAATTTCCATAACAGAGGCGTCTGTCTTCTTACTAGGGATGTCAAACACCAAATGTTGGGACACGATGATTTCAGCCCATTGGCACTAACCCGGGTCACGTACACCACTTCACTACTGCCAGCTTCAAAACATACAAAAACTCCTTGTTCAAATACCAACCCTTCTAACAACTACGGTTAAAAGCGATATGGGATACTTAACTGCATCTGCATGAGCTGACTCCTAAGGCTAAGCCAAAGGTTAGGGGGATAAAAATCCACTGAACAAAACAACACACAAAGGGCAGAATGATACCGAAGCCACGGTGCCTCGGGACCAACAGGTTTAGTTTCACAGGCCAAGACGTGCTTTTTTCTCAGTTCCCAGTACAGCTGAGGGTGTGCAGCAGGGTACACACACATCACCTCCCCAGGGAGAGCCCCTCCATCTCCCCGAGGGACCCCAGAGGGTCCCTGCCGTACCAGGGGGCTCTTCCAGAAGGCACGGAGCCCAGGCAGGCAGCCTGCCCTCCCACCCACAGCCTCCTGCCAGAAACACCCGTTTTCTGCAAAACATCAGAGCCCTGCACACTCCGAGAGACTGCCCCGCACGTTAGTACTACTCCCTTTGTTTCCCAAAATGCCACCAATTCGAAGCAGCACAGCCTTTCTTCCAGGCTGTGTCTACATAAACTTAGAATAATTTTTCTCACGCCGCCACAGTCACCCGAGGTTTGTGCCACGCAGCACAGAAGCGGCTGGTTCAGTTGTTCCAGAAAGAAGGGCTTTGCCTCCTTTCAGGGACTTCTGTCGTGGTGAATGCACTGGATTGACAACCGCAGAGCCCAAATTCCTCCGTTAATCTAGTCTCATGGTGTTTTAATACCCAAAGTACAAAGTGAGCTGAGTTAAAAGCTGGTATCTCACCAACTTTTTAAATTTTTAAAAAAATATTAAACTCTTATGTTATATAAGTAAATTAATCTTTTAATACCAGGATTTCCTACTATGCACCCCCCTCTGCTTGCAGCAAGACACACTGTGACATTTGTCTTGTTTTAGTTCTGGATGTTTACCATCCGCAACGAAAAAGTATATTGGAAAAAACACTATGCCATTTTTGCTCATGTCAGATGCACTTTAGTGTAACTGCAGTCCGATATGCTATCGAAATACAAAAATGAAAAACAACGCAACTTCATTGAGCCAAATACTCCTCTTTAAGTCTCCCTTGTTCCCTGTAAAACTCCTCCCTAGATAAGGGAGGCCAATGGCATCCTGGCTTGGGTCAGGAACAGTGTGGCCAGCAGGACCAGGGCAGGGATCGTCCCCCTGTACTCGGCACTGATGAGGCCGCCCCTCAAATCCTGTGCTCAGCGCTGGGCCCCTCACCCCAAGAAGGCCATGGAGGGGCTGGAGCGTGGCCAGAGCAGGGCAGCGAGGCTGGGGCAGGGGCTGGAGCACAAGGCTGGGGAGGAGCGGCTGGGGGAGCTGGGGGGGCTCAGCCTGGAGAAGAGGAGGCTGAGGGGAGCCCTCATCGCTCTCTGCAACTGCCTGAAAGGAGGCTGGAGCCGGGGGGGTCAGTCTCTGCTCCCCAGTAACAAGCGATGGGACGAGAGGGAACGGCCTCAAGCTGCGCCAGGGGAAGTTTAGGTTGGATATTAGGAAAAACCTCTTCACCAAAAGGGCTGTCAGGCATTGGCACAGGCTGCCCAGGGCAGGGGCTGAGTCCCCATCCCTGGAGGTATTTAAAAGACAGGGAGTTGTGGTGCTTAGGGACGTGGTTTAGTGGTGGCCTTGGCAGTGCTGGGTTAACGGCTGGACTTGATGATCTTAAAGGTCTTTTCCAACCTAAACGATTCTATGATTCTAAAGCACTCCAAGAGTGAGAATGCTGATTGGGAAAACACACAACGTCCTGGCTGAATGCAAGGGAAATGTTCTAATGCAAACCTCACTGGCAGCTGGATAATCTCTCTTAATTCAGCTTCCCAGCAGGCACTGGTCTGCTCGTGCAAGAACAAGAGTGGGCTGGATGCTCTTCTACCAAGCATGACCTGAGGCCAACGGCACTGCTGGAGTCACGGGCTTAATTTCTTGCACTTGGCCGTGGGATTTCAGTGATTCCTGCCCTGAGCCCAGTTCTTCCAAAGTCACACACAAAACATATCACCACAGGTGTGGAGACACTGTTTATATACGTATGTATATACATGCAGGTACCTATATAGTAATGCTAAGTACAGTGCACTGGAAATACCTGGTCAGCACTTGACCACATACTGAAAAAAAGAAAAAAAGGGAAAAAAAAAGCAGAGGAACTGTACTGTGATCAGCGCTACGATGGAGGGGCAGTACACAGGAGCTGGAAGAAGGGAGCCACAACAGGGACATGCACCCCAGCTTGAAGCCCCATTCGCTTGGGGTTCCTATAAACCAGGGACATGACAATAAGATAACTTTTCCACCACGGGCAAACAGGTTATCTGGCTAAACTAACACCACCATGGTGGTGTTTGATCAAAGGGCAGGGACCAGTCCACTAACTGGTGACAATGACAATGTTGAGAGGTCTGAGAAGAGCAGGGGAAATTTCCCCAACTCCTGGAAAAGTTTCTGTGCCTCCTGTTGCGGGTGGAACTGCATGGTTTGACACAGACCCATTACAGCCATCTTCTTCCCTCTAATTTGGCTCATAACGGATGCAAAGTCCTCCTCCGTAATGAAGAACCATTTGCCGAGGTAAAAAGCAACCTATCTGAAAGCCGATATAATCTCCCCCACGTTCACCCAGTTAGAAACCCCTGGTGAGAATTTCAGCTTGCGCTTGAGAACACGTCTCTTTTGTCCTGCCTGACTTTACTGCAGAAAAGCCTCCTTTTGCCTCCCGTTTCTGCGCTGGGTGCCATCTTTAATGATGATGTATGGGTGTCCTTTTCCTCAGCGGTGCTGTGGGGAGGGGGTCAAACATGCGACACCGCCAGCATGTGTATCAACAGCAAATTATAAACCGTGTCAATCCAAGTTAATGCAAAGCTGTAATCCTCTTTAACAAGAGATCAAATCAGTGCCATGAGTTATGTTCATTCTGTAATCTGATAAGAAATAGAGTGAGCCTCTAATAAAAGAGTAATGAGAGCCCTTAATGATGCTGTTAAAAGGTAGCGCCAGTTAAAATATTGCTGTTGTTCCAGCTGATTAGATCACTGTTGCATATTTGCACAATCTTGTTTTACCTGTCAGAATAACCTGAGTTGTCGTGGGAGATAAAGGTGTTTGGACCAAACATCTGTGTCCTTAAAGAACGTCTCTCCTGCAAGTTACCATCCTCCAGAGGTGAAATAATGATGTTCATCAAACTTAGCAGTAATTTGATATTATACCTTTTTTTAAAGTGTCTGTGCTTAGTCTCTGTTCCACACACACGTACAGTCCAGAGATCTGAAGATCTATATATCAAAGCTGACAGAGAGATATAACAAAACCAAAATCCACACGCAGATCTTCTTCCCAGGAACACAGACTTTACCTGACCTTGCCACAACCAGGCTGTTTATAGAATCCACTCCTGCAGATACGGCAACTCTGCACGTACTGAAAATATTCTCACTTGTCTATGGACCTGCAGGCCTTCAGTGGGAATCTCCAGCCTCAGTTTGCCCATAAATACATCCACCTAGCACAGAAGCTTTCTGCGAGTGCACAGATGTCTGATCTCCTAAAAACATGAGGCTGTTCAGAGCTAGGCCAGCTGAAGGTGACTGCACACAAGATCTGGGTTCAGCTACAGCTCTAGACCAGACCTGCTGTGTCACCTTTGGCAAGTCACTGAGGCTCTTGACTCCTGGATTTCTGGACCCAAATGCCTTTGGAGATATGGGCTATCATTCTTCTGTGCCTCATTTCCCAAAGTGTAAACCAGAGAATACTGGCATCTTCCCAACTGTGTTGCACATGGTGGTAACTGAAGGATGATTTTATTAACGATTATACTACGCTAGATACCGGAGCAATGGGATCAGCGAAGTACCCTAGGTCATGGAGATGGGAAAAGCATATTTCAAGGGAAGTCCAAGAAGTGGCACCCACATGATGCCACCCTCAAACCCAGGCAAAATCACAACCAGAGAGAGATCGACCCTGTTCTAATCCTGGGTGGTTCCTGCCCAAGACAGCTACCCTCTCCTCTGGGCAACCACCACAGCACACTTACACTTGAGCTTTTGCCTTCAGGTTCCTTGTTTTAGGGCAGGCCCATTTACATAGCAATGACCTTGGACCGATTAAAAAAACCTTGGCCCAAGAGTACAATAAACGTATTTAAGTCTATAAACATATACCCCAAGATAACCATAAAAATCACTTTCCAGTGTATGTTTTAAAATACTACCAAAGAGGGGTTAAAATAGAGGAGGGCTCGAGGCCACCAGTGTCCCACACATTACAACATAATATATGTGAGCACAAGGTTAAACAGCCATGCCCATGCATAGGGTGCATGAAAAACTGGCAAGTGGAAGATTAATTGCCTGCACGAATGCTATTATTCCAACCAGCAGCAAGAATAAGAAAGAAAGTGGCAGTGATGTTGACAAAGGCAGTTATTATACCTGTATGTTTCTTTTCTCAAATTCAGGCTGTAAAACAATTCTGGAGTGACTGTTCATCCCCTTCTCCATGCAGTGCTCAGGCTGCTTCTCCTCATGTGCATTTGCTCTTTGTTTCCCCGGCCAGTGGCAGTGGCAAGTGATGAACTCGACGTGCCGGACTCCCAGAAGCCCTGGGTGTCCCACAGCCGTGACATGACCACACAGGGACCTTCAGGTGAGTGCTAGCAGTTCATTGCACTATTTTAAGGTCTCTCTCTGCACAGCCAGAGTAGTGTAAAATGGCTTAAATGTACAGGAGTATCAGGCCCCAAATGTATTCCTAGGCTGCATTAGCTAATTAAATATACAGAAAACAGCAAGGTATTACAGCGTCACACAGACTCGTGCCTTCAAAAGCACTCAGAGCAAGCAAAGCGAGGAAACGGTCACAGACAACTCCCCTCTGCTTTTGCCCCAGCGACAAAGGGCTTGTGCAGTTCATCATGCGGAGTGAGGACCTGGCACAGCCAGGGAAGAACCACAGCTACTCCACCACTCGCACCCCCTGGACTCTACGCCATCCCCCCACGCTTCTGCCCATCCACATCTGCACATACATATTTATTTACTGGCATTTTCCAGGTATCTACCTGCCACTGTAGCCACTGACAGAACTTAAGGGGAAGGTTCTGCCAGCTCTGTTTCTACAACCCTTTTTTATGTACAGCTCACTGACACTTTAAAATTTCTTACACTACAACACAGAGTGCCCTGTTGTTCAGACGTGTATTTATTTTGGGGTCATGCCTTTTAAGTGCCTGACCAGAAAAAAAAAATGGCTCAGAACATGATCACATCACTGTGAAGTGTATACTTGCATTTTCAATCTAGTAATTCACACTTGCAAACAATAAAATTACCTTCTTCTGTCACAAAGGAAAGCTGTTATCATTACTGCTTCCCTCTCATGCGTACAGGTCTGGTCCCTTCTTTTTAATTCACCTGCAGTTTAAAGCAGACGTTGAATTCTTCTTGCCTCGTCCAGTACAGCTGTGTGCTGCTAGAGCGGTATTATGGCCCGTGGCAAGTGCAGGGGCATTTTAAACAGGGATGTGAAGTGACCCCTGGAGAGTGGCTATGGTTTTCAAAAAAATGACTGATAGCAGCCGGTATCTTCATTTTGGGAGACTTGAACCAAAACACCTATCGGGGCCTAATTTTCAGACACTGGCCACTCCAGTATTCTGAATACGTTTTACGTCTGGATGCAAACACAAATGGTGTAAACTAGGGAGGAAAGGAAAGAAGCTAGACTAAGTAATGCCCAGGTTTTCAGTGTGCAGAGCAAGAACGCCCACCCAAATGTGGAAGGGCTGCTGCAAAGAGGAAGCAAGAATCTGTTCCTAAAGCCCACATTGAAGAGGACAAGAAATAAGAGGCTAAATTACAGCAGAGGGAAACTTAAGCTCAACATTAGGACTAAACAATGCCAAAGCACATCCCGTGGGGAAGAAGCTGCAGAGAAACTGCTTAAGGAAGACTGTAATGCCTGCAATAGGCAAATGTAAGGCATATTCTTTGCGTTACAGGTAACCAGCAGGTATTCGGCAAACAGTGAGGAAAGCTTAGGCTTCTGTTTGTGTATCTGTCTCTTGTCTGAAACAAAAGCTTTCCTATGTATGTTAAATGAAATAATGCTACTGCTATTACTAACCCACTGGTTTTTACAGGCACTTCTCAACAGCAGACCTCCGTTGCTCAGAAGGGGAATCAGAGTCACAGAAACACCGAGTGACCTGCTCAAGGTCATCCACGAAGCCACCAGCAGAACTAGGAACAGAACCTGCCCAGCCTGATTCCGGCATTGCCCCATCCATGTCCGGGGTTTGCTTGAAAGCCTAGTCTTGGCAGAGCGGGATACAGCTGCCCACACGGTATGACCCTCAGGCACGCTTGCTGGTGTGCGAACGCATCAACCGACAGTCTCACTCTAGACAACTAAACCAACATCAGGAGATAAGTGACTAAAATGCCATTAACAGAAAATATGGCGGGCCTCCAAAGTGACTAATAAACTTAATGTAAGAAATAAGTTCCCGCAGTCAGACAATAAGCAGCAGCAGCTGCTGCCACGCTGCTGCCACCAAAGAATCAGTAAAACATGCAAGCGATGTAATAACCCGCTCAATGTGGAGAAAACCCCCAGGAGACGTTTTCAGTAAACCAAATGTCAAACACTCTGTCCCTACCACAATGATAACTATGTTGACACAGCATAACGTAGATAGCATCCTATTAGCTGTAATAGCTTCTGAGGGTCAGCCAGACCCTGTGCAGCTTGTGGTGGACTCAAGGTGCCTCCCGAGAAGCGCGGGGAGTAAGGGTTAGGAAGATGGCAGCCAGATGAAGCGTAGCTGAGGCCCAAGAAGGCTATTGTGCAGAACGACTCCGCTGTCCCAGCTGTTCTGATGCACTTCACGTCTGCATTGACTTGTTGGAGGATTTTGGCTTACAGAATGCATTTTCTATGCAACTTTTGGAACACAAGTGAGTGCGCTGGACTGCGAAGGAGGAGGCAATGTCACCTCTGGGGACAGCAAACATAGCGTAACTCCCGGATTATTAGGATCAGTCTCACTATTTTTTTTCACCTTCCTCCCCCTCACACACACCCCACGCAAGCTGAGCTTGCCTTCACGCTGGGGACAGAGCAGGGGTCTGTATGCCTGCCTAACCTGTAGGACAGTGCAATTATGTATTATATGCAAAAAAATGAGAGACACCCTAACCTCATTCGAAATTCTCAAAGCATAAGCAATAACCAGTCAACTGGACATAATACTAAGATAAATACTAGAGTCATGGGTATCATTAATGCATATGGTATGAACTGGTTCTTCCTAAACACACATATGCCACCTGCTAATTACCCTCAGACAAAAAGATCTGGGGAATGAGCAGCCCATCCCAGGACAATTTTTACAGGATGGTACGACTCTACTAGGAATGTGTGTCTGTCCTGCCCCACGTTTCATTTGGGGCTATCCAAAACAGCAGAGACCCCAATTCCATACAGGTAAGGAGGTCCTTGCCAGCTGGGAAGCACAGGCAGCTGCTAGCTCAAGCCCTGCACAGCAGAAACAAAAATGCACTTGATTATTTGCTAAATTGGCCAAAGTGCGTATGTCTAATCTCACAGTGCCAAAGCCACTTGTGTCCCTCTCTTCCTATGATCCAGGTAAGGGGGTGGCCGAACTGACCACCTTGTGCGGCTGGAGGCATAGCTTTCACCCTACACATCCAACACATTTATTTCTGTGGTGAGAGGATCTAGACAATATTCAGAAATCAGAGCAGTTTTCTCACTTGAAAAAAAAAAGAAAGAGTAAAGAAACGATGAGAAAGACGTATGATGAAACAGCAGAGGTCTTATTATGGACACAAAACGTCTTAGTGCCAGCTTACTGGAGAGCTCTCATCCAGCAGCCTGTGCAATACCCCAAAAGGCAACAGTCTAAGAACAGCAGGTATTTGGTTTCCATTTCACAAACAGACAAATGACATCTCTCTCTCACAAAGCACAAACATGTTCCACAACCCAGGGGAAAGATGTTTCTCAAGCCTTCTACATCCATTCACTGGAAAAATTATTCCACCTCCTTCCCACAAAAAGCTCAGCATTTCGAGATTTAGTTTAAAAACGTAACACTTAAGAAATATGGCTGTATACGTAGAAAAACTATCTAGTAACTATGCACAAAACTTCACTGATATTTTCTTTACTAATTAGCACATTAAAACATTACAGTCTTCCCAAAAAATTCTTCACGCTTTAAACAGACATAAACACAAGCAACATTTAGGCCTTGAGTGAATCTTGACTGAACTATTCCAGTTATTAACTGATTTAAGAAAATGCATACTAAACAGAATTTAAACCAGTTGCCATTTCTGTTAAAAGACAGGTTCTTTGTAAGTTTCGATTACACCTGAAGACACCAGGTAACTTAGTTGTCTATTTCCAAAATAATTCCATAAAACTAGAAGATTTCAAAATCGGAGGAGCTTTAAAGCAGGAATCAAAATGTAGGTAGTGAGATTTATGAAAATTTCCTGTTTGGTGTCACAGTAATTACAGAGTGAAAGCTCAGCCAGACTGCCTGGACAGATGTGACCAAGACACCCAGGCTATGATGCCAGTGACAAATGGTTAACTGATAAGAAGAAATGGAGGGGGCGACAGGCTGAAGAACAGGTCAATATCATGCTGTCATGAAGCCATTTGAGAAACATAATTAATCTATTACTCACCTGGCATCATCATTCATTGTACAGTGGTCAATAGGTGCCATGAAGCTCACCAGCTTGCTATGGACATGATACCTGGATAGTGCAGGAAATAAGCAGGCAGCACATTAGTAACTATTAATGAAAAGGAAATGTTGCTGCTTGAATAGAAACGTACCAGCCCCTGAAATGCAGAGCACTGGCCTTCCTGGTGGCTGGTATCTAATGAGCCGCTAGTTGTAGCTGGCAATTCCCCCTCCCTTCCCTCCTCCTCCTTTCTTATAACATGGACACAAGAACAATCAGATGACACAATGAACTGAATAGCAAGCAAATCCTTTTTTATCACAGCTAGAAAGAGGACATACAGCATCCATTAATTGTGTGCAAGTGCCTAATCAGATGCCCAGACAGACAACCCCGCAAAGTCAGAGACAGAGAAACAAGGATTCGTTTTCAGCCTTCCGTTCAGCTGGTGTCTTAATCACCTTCTGGAATTTGTGCCCGAAGAGCCCACTGCAGGCAGCAGAAGCGCCAGAGCATCAGACCTTCTCAAGCATCCATCTGCTATTGCTTTTTCATTGCTCTGTGGTATCTAGGGCCCTAAAGGATATCAAAATCCCACTCAGCTAGCCATACCCGTAGTTGGAAAGTCTTACCCTGAATAACTTACAAACGGAGCATGTAAAAACAGGCAAAGGAGACAGGAAAAAGACCCGTGCAAAGAAGAGATGGGGCATGTCCAAGGTGATACAGTGCTGCATCTGTCTCAACTTCTGGTCCACCAAAATATTTCTGCAAACTGTACTGCACCTCCAGATATGGGATCCCCTTCCTGCTTTCCACACTGGGCTAGGAACTTGCAGTGGCTTTTCATGACTTCTATTCAAGGACCTGACATGTAAAATTTAACAGAGCACTGAAAAACTCTGAATGAAAAGGGGGCTTTAAACCCTAGTGTCTAAGGGCAGGGAATTCCAAACCAATGGCTTTTGGTGTACACTGCCATGCTGCCTACCCAAGTCTGAAATGTTTTATCCGAGCTGCTGCTATTTTTAGAGCTTGACAAATAGCAGGCAAAAGGATTCACAAGCATTTGCCCAGAATCACCTTTCCACTCTGTCACCTCTGCACTCCCTTTTGTTTGCTTATGCAGGAACATTCCCTCGAGGGGATTTTTAGCTCACAAGACTATTTCAGAAAGGCTCTTCAGGCACAGCACACGCTCACCCTTACACAAGGGCTTCTCTGCACAATCAAGTCTTTGTCACTTGTAATGGAAGCAACCGCCCTGGTCTAACGCTGTAATGATGGAGTCAGGGAACAGACGTAGCCGTGCAGGGCCAGTACTGCAACCCACAACAGGCCAATAGGCTGGACTATCAAATGGTTTGCTTATGAGACATTAACAACTGATGGATTCATACAGATCAAAGCTTATACAGGGACAGTCTGCATAGTGGCAAGGGGAGCTGGCAATTCTGATAAATTCTCTGACACAAGTTGTTTGTCCAGAACTAGCTACTGTCACCTGTTTTAAATCAGGACTTTAAAAATCCCAGTCTAGCAGATACAAAATATTTCATTTCATTCACAGAAAGATAGCCCATCCAGCAGAGGACCAGAAATCACTGACATGAAAAACAGGTGGGCACACATCACTCCTCCACATCTACCTCAAGAAAAGGCATGTCCTAGTGAGGGGTAGCAGAGTTCTAGGCACCAGGTTTCTTAAGCTCAACTGTGGAGTTTTAGGATGAGCTCAATTCCCCTCTTAGTGCCCCGATTTCCCTGTCCAAGAAGGGAACAGGTACTCATGTCAAGCGCAAGATCAACTGCTTTTGAAAGCACCTGAAGATCCTCAGACCCTACAATAAACTAGCACGTTTCATCCAAACATGCTAGAACATGGAAGGTCTGCTAAAGGACTGCTAAAAAGGAAGACACGTGAAACTTAGTATGTGACAGTTTGCTTTCCAGGATCTCAAAGTCCTTCACAAAAACAAATCTAAGCACTGCTGCCCCAATTTTAGAGAAGGAAAAAGAAGAACAGGGGATAAGTGATCTGCTTGGGATGACACCGAGTCTCTTAGTGGAAGAGCCAACTACTCAGAAACACCCATTTGGGCTCTACTGGACTATTCTGAAAAGATGCTGGAGCTTAACTGCATGTTAATCCTAAACACAGACAATGACAGTTTTTTCTTTATTGATATTTTCCCTGCAGGGTCAGTGCAACTTTTATTTAAAGAAGAAAAAAAAAGGCACCTCAGATCTAAGAGGCAATTGACTTGGCGAGATAGCTGATCTCTCAGGAATGCTGAAGCGCACAGATTGCACACAATGAGAGACTTCCCCATTATTCCTGGAGGTTTACGAGTCTGACTCAGTTGTGTGATGTTGTCAGTAGTTTTGACTGAATCATGAATATATCCAATTATGTGTGATGCTGACAGAAAAGAATATTGATAGTCAATAATTATAGGCTTTTCAGGCCAACAAAGTAGCTCTTCCCTCTTTTAATAAATTATCTTATGACATCTATCTTAAAAATTGCTATGCTAGGCCTGACCCAGACTGACTCCACTGACTTTCTATCAGATGCCATCTAAACTCACGATTTATAGTTTACTCACAAAAGGATGGTTAATGTTGCGGATTTTTCAGGAAGCGGTGCAGCTTTTCAGCATGCCTCCCTGCCACAAACACCTCCTCCACTACAAATCATGCAGTCATGCTAAACTCAGGGAGACTAATATATCTGCTCTGCAAAGGGGAAAAAAAAAACCCTGTCCTCTCCAGAATGCTTCCCTTCCCAGCCTGCTGCACGGAAGATTCAAACACAACAGGAGAGATCAACCTAAACTAGTGATCCAGGAGTCAGGATGTGAAATGCTTTGAAGCTGAAGAAAGCTGCAACGGGACTTAGAAAAATAAAGAGAGATTAGACACCAAATTCCAGTTGACAGTCAGCGGGAAACAGACATCTACCTCACTGAGGCATTTCTGCCCATCTTTCCCTAGAGCTGCTATCCATGTTTTAGTCAGCTAAATATATATTGCACAAGAGGTGTTTATTGGCTTTCACTGGAAATTACAGCCCCAAATCACTTAGGGACATTTGAACACCTCTCTCCAGTGTTTTCTGAGACCGATGAGCACTCTTGCCAAGACTGATCTGGGCAATGCTCACAGGCTGCATCCAGCTAAGCCCTTACTCTAGGCTCAAAGACCATTAAGATTCCCCAGTGGATGCCCCAGAGCAAGACATCTTGCCCTAAAAGGCATGAATAACCCTACCCCTGCACCCCCGAGCCAACCCAGCGCAGTCAGACTTTATTTGGCAAAATCAGAACTTCTTGCAGAAGCTGTCACCCACCGGATTCTCCTTCCTTTACTGGCTTTTCTGTCCACTTTCTTCTTTATTTTGCTTCGTAACTTCTGGATGGCCAGCCATTGCCTGAGGAATGCAAAACGACAGTTACACAACTTTGAGAGCCACTAGGAAAATAAGCCTTTGGTACACTGAGGTCTGAGGCCCTTCCTTCTACCTATTGCATGTACACAAGCGAAGGAGATCAGAACCTCAGGAAAGCCAATATGAAACTTCAAGTGCCCGTGGTACCGCTTCACTCCACGGACACGGCATTTAAACAGTAAGCATTTCTCCTGACCCCAGCCACAATGGGACACACGGACCAGGCCTGCTGATCCCGACGGGACAGTCGCTGTTCCATGAGAATATTCTGCCTGCAGGGAAACCCAGGGAGGCCACAAGCTTGGCTCCATTTTTCATTCTTTCTTGATTCCCGAATATTTCTAAGAATCTTTAGAATTAAAAATAAAATCTTTACAAAATATAAATGCTAAAATCTGTAAAAAATGTCTGTACAGGTACTGCTTTTTTGTTTCAGCCTTGATTACTAGAATAACTTCTGTTTTGCATATAGAAAGCCCATAACAGAATAGATGGTCTGCCACATCCTAAACTGATTCTTTAAGTGAGATAGGTTATGCTAACTTCACGAACAGAATTACCATGATGCAGTAGATGCTCTGAATGTACTTCCTCCCTCAGTTTTGCAAAATATATTGAATATTACAAGCGAGTATTTCTCCCCACCGTCTCTGACTTAAACCTGGCAAATCTAGCAAGAAGCCCTATATAATGCTCCAACTATTACTACACAAAACTACAAAAGAAAGAAAAGCAATAAACACTTCCAGAAAGTGCTGTCTCATCCCCAACTGTATTTAGGAGGGAGAGCTCAGCTCCTCAAACAGAACTTCATCAAGTCAAAAAAGTTTCCAGCAGGGGAAAACTTCTACTAGTTATAAATATTTTTTTTACGAAAATGAGCGTCATCTTACCTGATTTATACAATGAAAACTTGACATCAGGGAAAAAAATCTAGCAAAATCCAATTACTGCAATCTTAATATAATCTTAATTACTGTAATCTATTTTATTGTAAAGTCAGATAAATGTACAATGTAATCACCACTTAAATGTAATTTTGTCTATATCATGTTAAATTATAGTGAATAGCTTTCCATAATATTCCAGACGTACACAAAATAAATTTGACACATTGCACTAAAATTTGGGTAATATTTTACAAGGATAAAAGTTATTTCACCATCACAAAATTTCCTAATGCATTTTCTCCCCCTCCCCATACACACCTCCCCATAGCACTTCTTCAGTGGAGAGCCCTACTCCAGCATTTTCAGCCTTCCTCTGCTTTTACACTTTTCTAAATTATAGCCCATGGCTATTTAAATGTACACTGTTCATTAGGTGGTATTTGGAAGATTCTTTATTTTCTAACCATAGAATTAAACAGAGAAATAAGAGCTTCTCTGCATGGAATTATATTTTACTTCTGCATGCAGGAAACATTCCCTGATACTGTTTTAATTGTATAGTATCTTTTCTTGCAGCTGGGAGAGAGAATACCCAGGAATTGCTTTAACTGATCTCACAGCAGAAGGTTTGCTCCTCTAAAACAATGCCGAATCAGAGCTCATAATGAGAAAAGGCCAGATTTCAGCAGCGGGCAGTCACTTCGTCTAGTTGCCCCTCGCTAGGGCCGGGTAAGACACCCCTCTACGGATTCCCTTTGTGCAGCCACACACAGAACCACTGAGAGACAGACATACCCAAAGCCTGGAACAAGCCTTTTACAACCGGGAAGTATCTTCAAAGGATCGCAGACAAACCAGGGCACAGCTCAAAGACTGGCAAACTCGGAGGCAGACAGTGTGATCCATAACTAAGGAATATGTTACAGAGGATGACCCTCCTGACTAATAATTTGTTATGCAGTTTCTTACACCCAGATGCTTCCTGCAGAGTCAGTCAAAATTTTGCCCTCTACAATGAACTGGACTGGAAGCCCACAAGTAATTTTGCACTTCTGGACTGGAATGCACTGCTGGGGTGAAGCTAGTGATGTTACAGACAACCTCCTGCTTACCTGCCCATTGCTACCTGGTCATTGGGGTCCAATGAAGTGGTTTTACGTTCTATCAGTTCTCGAAGGAGCTAGAAGAAAGACAACAATTTAAAAGCACAGTAAAGACATGTTAATGCAAACTGGTTTCTCAGAAGACTTAGGAAATTAGCTGCCAAGTTCCCAAGGGAACCTGTATGCCTCAATTCTTGAAACTCCCTCGCAAACCCAAGCCACGAACCAAGGCTTTTTTAACATTTCCTCTGCACGAAAGAGTTTTCCAAGGGAAACAGCTGATGTCTTGGAAAAGGTTCAAGCAAGGAAGCAGAACCCTATGCTAAAAGCGTAAGTAACTGTAGCTCATCGGCCTCTTCCAAAAAGGTCCCCATAGAATACGTGACTGGGACATAACACCGAAGGCCACTTCAAAGAGCTTCTGTATCTAAGTTAATTTCAGATGGATCTAGGAGTAATATAGTCTTCCTTTCAACACATCATGGTTTATTTAGGTGACATGTAGCATCATATCATTCATCTGAAGAGAATCTAAAAGGTTATGCAGAGCCAGAGTGGCACAACTTATCAGCACCATGGTCCAAGCACAGGGAGCCCCATGTGGGCAAAGCAAACTGATGACCTTCAGTCTAAGCAATGGCAAATGACTGGAATCCCTGGGGGCACTGCAAAGCCCGCTCTGGGATTGTTCTGGGATTGTCGGATGGGCGAACCGTTCGGTAACTGCTCCTCCCAGGAGCCCCGAGCAAAGTGCACAATCCCACCGAGGGGAAAGAGGTGACAAGCGCGGGGGGGCGTGAGCAGCTGAGCCTGACGTGAGATGGTCATTTCTCACCCGGAGGGGCAGAATGAAGAACTCAGCTTGTATTTCAGAAGCTGGTACTGTTCCTTGGGCTTTTGGGAGGATAAAAAAAGGCCTGAAACTTCACAGGCTGTTGTGTACACAACTCCCATGGGCAAGAGAGGTAACGCAGGCAGATCTGCAGGAAGACCTCTGCCCCACAGGTCGTGCCCCACACGTCGGGTGGGGAGGGCAGGGGGGAACTGAAACACTTCACCAAACAGAAGTCAAGCATTGCTGGGCAGTAACGCTCGCTCTGCGGAACAGCACAGCAAAATAATTTTTATAGCTAGAGCAGGAATGCTCAAGCAGGCTTTTCTATTTCTTTTCATGTCCTGAGGGCTGGGTTTTGTCCTTTTTGCTTCCTGCAGCCAAAGAATATTGTGAACAGCCTTTTTGGATACTCGACCAGTGCTATATGTTTATCACCACTCACTGTAAATTGTATGTGCTGTGCCTTGGGTATTAGCCAACATATTAACACAAAGAACAGAAATAAACCCTCCAAAACTGAGGGGCACAGACTGCTTTCTAGATGCCAACATTTCACTGGCCACTGGTGAAGTCACTGCCTCAGCTCAGAAAGGACCTGAAACAAACCCACCTGGAAACCAGGGAGTCCAGGCAATTCCAGAGAGATGCTAGAGAAGAAAGGATGAATGACGCTTTTTCTCCCCCCTATACTTTTTCTCAAGTAGGAGAGCTGGACTGCAGTGGTCAATCGAGGTACACTAACAGTCGCAGAAAGCAGGGCTTGAGGAGCAGCCATGATCCTGGCCATAGTCTTGGCCTAAGTCAGCACTAAGTCAGCCTAAGTCCTGGCCCAAGACAGCACAGACCAACCTTTGCACAGACAAGGCAAGAGGACAAGGAAGAAGCTCCGCATCCCCCCAGCAGCCGGGGATGTGTATAGGAAAATACCCGCTCAAGTGAGACAATGGCGTTTCTGAGCACAGCTTAGCTCCTGACGACGACTGCGCTCGGGGCAGCCTGCCCTCAGACGGCCTCCCAGGCACCGACGCTGCCCCACTGCGCAGCTGACGCCGAAAGCTGCCCCGGGCACGGCGCTACGTGAGGAACTCGCTGACCCCCATAGTTTCTGATCACTTAAGCCCACTATGGAGTGAGGGAGGGGAAAGGTATGCACCCCACAAAAGAAAAATGCCATAAAGGTAGCTGGGTATCATTTTATGACCCTTTTTGTATTTTCAAGAGACACTCAAGCAACAGAGATGATAATATTTATACCTGTCCGTGTCTTTCCTCTCCTTCAAGGCATACATCATATGACAAAAAAAACCAGGGATTCAAGTGTAATTAAAAACCTGCCATGAGTTTTTTTTCTATTTGCTTATTTTTGGAGATTATTACTGCAGCAATTACATTTTAAAAATCCAGGAAGAGAGGCCACTGGTTTATTATCACTAGAAAACAGCAAGCTGCTTCTCTGCCCTGTTTATCTGATTGATTCCCAACATCTTTCTGGCACACAATCTATCAGTTTATCTCTCCCACTTCATCACAGTCACTTCTGGCAGCTAAATACAAGATCCAAATCCAGTGTTACACAGACATACGACACAGTAAACCTATGTAACACCACTACTCTGTAAACAGCTGCCCTTAAGGCTAAGCAGAAATGGGATCTTGGTTTCTAGTCAATATTCTGTCAAAAGCAAGGTGGGAGGGAGGGTTTTAACAGCAGCAAGAAATGGTGCAGCAAGGTTTTAGTGGTTTCTTCCTGTACCAGCAATAAGGTGTGTTTACTGTCTCCTCTCATCTTGCTTCCTTGGCACGATGCACAGAAAAAACTGCTGAGTAGTCATGGCAGAGGCTAAGGCGCAAGCGGACAATAATGCACGGACGCCCTACACTCTGGGAGAACTAAGCAGCAAGACATTTTCAGCAGGACTTGCTCTGCCTGGTGGCCCACCACCTCCAGACAGGCAGACTAAGGAGTGCCGCCGAGCTCTTACAACTACCTCCACACCGGTTAGAAAGAGATGCATTTTGGGGGCAGGTTCCTAATGCTGCACCCGGGAAGCAGGCAGGATCTTGCCGGACAGGATCACTCTCCTTTGGGCAAGGCAGCGTTTCCCGTGACAGCTGTGAAGGGCACGGAGTTGAACTGTGTGCCACTTAGCACGGCGACAGCAGGGATCCCGTTATTTGCTGGGGGGGCATGTCCTCTCCTCTGCGTACAGAGGATCCTCTCACCCGAATTAGCAGGGAAAAGCTTTGCGCAGCAGTAGGAAACTAAACCCTGCACACGGTCGTCTCCTCTGCACTGACCAGGCCACCAGCCGATCAGCCATTAGTTGAGGCAGACACGGTTTGGTTGACCTTGGGGCTGACAGTGAAATGTTCTTTCAGTGCAGCGTCAACTGCAGGACTGGGGACGCTGCTGGGAGAGGAGAGGGAGACAAAGACGAGGGGGAAGTAAAAAAAAGCAGGGACAAGAGGGAAATTAGGGAATAGAAATAAAAACTGCGAAGCATCTTATTACATCTAAATAGCGTATGTCTTAAAGCTAAAGTTATAAATCATGCTAACAATGGTTACTAAAATAAAAGTGGATGTAGCCAGAGGCTACCACTGAAAAAGTCAGTCTAGACCTGCCTCGCTGCCTTTGGTCTTTAAGGATTTGATTAGTTTTTCCGCTTTCTAGTTCAGAGTCTTGCATTCAGCCCATGCTCCAGAGCCAGCTAGGGCTCAGGATACAGAATGAATGATAAATTCATTTACTGAATAAAGCAACACTGTTTTCACAGCACAAGACTTAAAACACTTCCGAAGCTGTAATATTTCATTAAGCTTGGCGATTCTGGTTAAAATTTATTAGTCAAAACAGAAAACTCTCATCAGACCCCATATATTCCATTAGGAGTGATATATGGTGTCTCCCAATGTCTAATTATTAACTAGGAAGTGTAAGTAAATCACTATCAGCATTAAGCCCTGATGTGTGAAGACAGAGTTTGAGTCAGGCAACTTCAGCATCAAAAGGCTTTGATTTGAAACATATCCTTTTTTGCTTTCCCTCCTTCACCTCTTCACATCTTCCCTGAACTTCAAAAACCTAAGCTCAGTCTCCCACGTAAATGAACACAACTGCCTACCTGCAACGAAGTGCAACCATGTCCAGCAGCCTGCAACTCAACCACCAACTCCGAGCTGCTCCTACCAAAAGCTGGAACCAGGGGGACAAACTACGTGCAAAGCGGACAATGGGCAAGAGCAAGCAGAAGAAAGTTGCTAACATCAGTTTTATTTGTCTTTGGAACAAAGCGGCGATGCTTGCCGCGAGTGCTCCTGCGCACGTGTGTTTCTGAATTCAGCAAAGCTCTGCTATTAAAACCAACGCCGTCAGGCTCCCTGGTCAGAACCAGGGGCTACCAACCACAAGAAAAGCATGCAGAGGTCTCGTGGTTTGCCAGGGCCCACAAGCCGTGTTCACGGAGGGCTGGGAGCAGATGGGAACTGACTCTCCCTCCTGTGTCCTGGGCACGCAAGAGAGCTTAAAATCTGCAACCGCTAACAAAGAGCAAGGCAGAACATGTCCAAAGGCAAGAGCTTCAAAAGCCGTTAGTATTCACCTACCTTTGCTGACACCAAAGCCATTGTTAAAATTTACACTGGAGTCAATGATGTGTGCTTTCTAAAGAATTCACCTTAAAAGGACTCCCTCTCTACACTAGTTAGAGAGATGCACACAAAGTACATTGTACAAAATTAGAGGGATTTAGAAATGCCATCAGGGTGTTGTTCAAGGGTAATAGAGATTCATTTCTCATTTTAGAGGTCAATTTTCATTTTAGAGGTTAGGTCTCATTTTCATGCACTATCTATCAGTGTTTCTAATACTACAGTTGCTGACCTTTCTGATTTGCAGACCCCTAAGAATTTCCAGTTGAGACAAAGAGCTAAGTACAGCTGAAATAAGCTTCGTGACAAAAGGCTCGCTGTTCTTAGCCCTCACAGACCAATGCAAATTAATACCTCGCAAAAGTTCATCTATAGTATATCACAGGAAAACAGTTTAGTTACAAAGCTTAGAAATATAATCGGAACAAAAGAAACACTTTTTCTTTAATGTTATTAAAATCTTCAGAAAAGCCCGTAAAGGCACGGGTCATTTCTGCTACAGTGCATCAAAGCCACCTATTCTGTCTTGCCAGCGGCACCGCTGCCTTTGAATTCACCGAGCCAGGTACACGAAGAGGCGAGACGCAGTCTCAGCCCAGCCACGGTACCGGCTGCTGTACAAGAAAGTAAGAACAGTCCCGTCGGGCTCCCTGCGCCCATAATAATATCAAACAAGGGGCCGACAATGTTCATTTTAAAACATCTGTGCAGAACAATGGAAAAGCAGAACCTCGTAGCACTTCTGCCATCTTAGTCGCCTGCTGAAAGCAACAGAAACGGAAAAAGATTCGACTACCCATGGATTCAGAAACAACGAGAAAAATGTGAGAAACTCAGACTTCAGGTTTACCGGCAGCTGCTTACCTTTACTAGAACACTCTGTCACTCCTTGGCTAAAAAACCACTTTATTAGTGAGGAACTCCAAAATATTTGCAAACTGCTTATGTGGACGTTTCTAGCTAAATGTGTATTTGTCACTAGAGACAGTAAACAAACAATTATTGTGGTGTGAAGGTCTACTAACGGCGCTCCGCTATCTTTTAACACAGAATCCTTTCAAAAGCTCAGGCAAATTACCTTCATCCTGCCTCACCGAGCCGCAACGTGACACGTCACGTCACATTGAAAAACTGTGTTATTGTTAAGTTATCTTTTAACAGTTTAAAATCCGTTATTTTTCAACAAAATCACTGTAGGAAACAAAAAAAAGAGAAGCTAAGTACAACTTGTCAAGTCCAAGTAAAGAAGTAAGACGACAAACACCAAATGCTTTACCTCTTTCCTGGCGAAAATGCAAAGTCACCCCTGAGCAGAAAGTTGACAAAGCTGCATTTTATCAACGTAATTTCAACACTTTCTAATTTAATTTTTTTCTCCTTTAGTCTTTGGAGAGACATGGTAAATCACATTAATTTTTCCTTCTTTTTCATATTTATACACCATACCATTATTTAAAATGGCATAAACTATGAAAAGGTTGATTCTAGTCCAGGACTCATTCAGCACACGTTTTACACCGCATTCTGCCCAGGTGTAGAAACAAACTGTTTCTTTTCCTCTTTCAAGCTCCTGCACCATAGTAACATAACACCTTTTGGATTTCTAGCAATGCCAGAGAAAATTTAGACTGCAGCTCAAATATTATTTTTAAATCCCTTTGAAACACTTTTTAAGAATTTAATTTTCTGCAATCTATTTATAATGTACAAACCTGAACTGCAAGACGAAATCACTGGACAGTCTCTTTTTAAAATGCATTTTATTAAAATTCAGTTTTGTATAAAATAGGCATTGGCTTGCGTATTTTCTAATAACCCATTAAGAGAAGTTTCAAATCAAGCTTTAAAACGTGTTATTAACCATCTACCCAGCCATTTGAAAGATACATGCCTGTGATAAGAGTATTGTATTGCCATTAACCTGTGGGATGGTTCGAGACGTCTCTTATTCACACAAAACTCTAAATGCATCTAATTAAAGCCACAAGATCAGCTGTCCATATTAATCACTCACCAGTTTAATTAAGGTAAACCAGCTTGTCAGAAAGCCAGTCTTCTCTCTATTCTTCACCATTATCGACTTTTAATAGTTCACTGGATTAGTAATTACTTGTTTATGGCATTATCAAATACCTGGCAGAGAAAACCACAGTATGTGCCCAGGAAACTGCTTTAGGCCGACGCTTGCTTGGGACACGAGGAGAAATCTACCCCATCAGAGGAAGTTTTCTAAAATGCCATACAATGTGATTTAGACACAAGTACAACCCCGAAGAGAAACGAATTGAGCTACAAGTATCCTAACAAGAGATTCAGACTTGGAAGTTCATTTTGTGGTTCCTCAGATTAATGCAGGCATTCTGAATGCCAGGCTAGGAAGAAGGCAGTCAGTGAGATCTCCTGCTCGCTTGTAAAAACCACATCTTTCACACAGAGCGTGCAAGAGTGGGCAGGCACATACAGTGCCACTCCACGAGGGACAACAATAAAGAAAATGACAAGTCCTACAATAAAACAACATTTTCTACAGGATCAACTCCTTTCCTAAGTAATTAGGGTATGGATAAGGGGAGCAAGCCTCTTTCTCACCATTCAAGGATGCTCACCTTGGGAGTAAATCCCAGGCAGCAACAGTCATTTCAACATAAGGCAGTAGCTGAGGGATGGCAGTCCTCTCCGACCTGCTGGCAGTCCTGCCTGGCAAACTGCTGCCACCGCTCTTGGAAGACTGGAGCGTTTCGTTGGATGTTCCCCATCCACTTTGGCTCTGCTCAGCTTCTGAAGTTGTGGTGATCACAGACAAGACCGATGATTGTGGGTTGTTATAAAACGCGATGACATACAACACAACCAAAATCAGGGGGAGGAAGGAGCAGGAGAGCGGAGAAAAAAAGGGATTATGTATATTCCTAATTCTCCTTAGGCATACCTGCTGCCATCAATGATGAACATTTGTTCTGGGAAGAGCTGCTACCAGTGGAACACTTAGCATATGAACACCAACCTAATTCCTGTTGGAAATAAACCAGTTTCCACTCTCTCCTTTACTAGAGGAATATTTCAACCTAATAATAAAGTCTCCACTGTAGCATGTCAGACCAGCAGCTCTCTGGTAGCAGGCTGGAATTTTAAGTCTTAATGCAGCAATATCAGCTGTAATGAATTCTACGTAACTATGACTTCTAAAAATAAAAAGCCTTTTTCTTTCCTTAAAACCACGTATGAATGAGAGTATAGAAGAAAAGGAAATGGGGTCTAGCCGCTCACTGCTGTCAGTAACGAGGATCCTTCTGAAACAGTTTAACTACTCCCACCCAGTGCAACCTAAATACAAATATTTCACTTGCATTACTCAGCTCAGCTTTACCTTACCATTCAACATAGGCCACCACAATAAAAATGATAACTGCTTATAAAACAAGTGAAGAATATTAGAAAAGGTAAAGTGGGGTGAACAGACAGAACAGAGTTAAAGCCTGAATCACCGTAAAATTCCACCAGCCCCACGTGGTGAATTCTACTGAATACCAAGACCTGGACAAGAAAATTGTTTTTCCACAGGAAAACCAGATTCATTAAAGAGTTTTGTATTATAATCTGTAACAAGAGAGTAGAGCTACTTATTCTGTTATCATTCACTTGTGCACATTCATCCGACCTTGTTCACTTTCACTTGCTTAATTTCACACTGAAATACACAGAAGTTGGTTTCCAATGTCCTCCTTTATCTCAGCATTTACCTTTAATAAACCATAAGCAGTAATCACAATAAACTAATCATTACAAAGTGTTATTTAGAAAAATGAAAGTGATACTAAAAGAAGTCTGGACCTAAGTTTAAATACAAAGAAAAAAGCACCCATTGAAATGTACGCACATACTTTGCAATAAGTACTATGCACAGAGGTCAGAGTTTCTGAGCAACCTCAGCTCCCACAGCCAGAGATGTTGCTGCCGATTACTCCTGAAGAACCAGTTCCCTTTCTACGTTTTATTTATATACGTACATCCACACACACGCACGCACACGCGCACACACGCACAAAAGCGCTGCACAGTTATGACCCATCTGAAAGAAAACACATTCGCTGCATTGTCAGCGCTCTGTTGTAATGCACTCTACCCCTTCTGAATGCAATGCTCAGCTTCAGCTTACCACCCTGACAAATAAAGGAAAGCACTTTATGAAACCAATTTAATTGGGAGGTCACAGAAAACATACAGCCATTTTCTTTAGCCTTATCACTGAATTGGCTTCAGCTCCAATCGCTGCCAAATCCCACTCAACAGAAGACATTAACCAGGTCAGCGGACCAGGTGCAGCGCGGTGTCCGGCAAGGGGCTGGCATCCCCACCATTGCTTGCACACAATGAAGCAGTAATCTTTACAGATCATCTCTCCCAAGAAGCATATTGGGGATGGGAGGAGAGGAGAAGGGTGGAAGGGAGGGAGGGATAAAAAAAAAAAAAAAAAAAACAAAAAAAAACCAAGCAAGAAAGGAAAATGAATGTGTAGCTGCCTCGCGGCTCAGCAGATGTCTGTGCGTGATGTACGAGGCTAGGATAAGCTGTCGTAGCCCGCTGCCAAAGAGTGGTAAGTGATTAAAGCCTCCACCAGGCTAAACACCATATTTAGAGTCTATGGGGTTTCGAAAGTTGCACCCATTCCTTGCTGTGCTGCCAGATGTTGTTGGCTGGTCCTGCTCCTATTCACTGTGCGCGGGAGGCAGCAGTTGGTACGGCAAGGAATGCAATCTGGAATGTTTCCGGAGGTGCCGTACATTAAAATGGTGTCACCTATCCTTCACCTCTACCGAATGCTGAAACAACTCCAATTTGCTGCCACTTCCCTCTTGGGAAATGGCCAAGATACAGTTGTGCCTGGCAGACCCATTTGTTTTACTCAGGTGATTCTCTTCCCTCAATGACCTCTATTAGTTTAAGTTTTAATTTAGATTAACCCCAGCACCCCAATTAACCAGTGAGGGGAAAAGCTAAGCTGTGACTAGTCATATTTCTGAAATCACGATTTATCGAAGTTAAAGTTATTAGAAGGAAAGACGCACCATTCATCTATTGCTATTTTTCTTTTAAAAATTTAACATTTCACGGCCAATAAGCACCTTCTCTGCACAGGTCCACAGATTGTCAATCACAGCTATTTCTCCTCGACCACTTCACTATTTTGTTACACTGGCTTAATTTGTTCTGTGTTCTTAGCGTCCACTTGGCCCCCAGAGCTGGGCTTCTGGTCCACTTGGACCCCAAATTCCACCTCAGTATTATCTCACTGCGTTACAGATTTGGCCCCTTCAACCACTGGTGCCAACAAGACAGGCATTCTCTGATCTCCATTTCAGAGCCTACCCAGATGGGCCTGGCATCTCCCCCTACCCAAGAGATGCTGCTCCATTCACAGCAACGCTAGCAGAGACGCTCTTACAATAAATACACAGCCTGGAGAGGAGCTAGCTTGGAATACGTTCCTGGCTCTGAGGCAGGCTGCCCTGAACAGGTCCCTCACAAGCATTAAATATTCAAATTGTCCTAATTGTGCACTAGGTGAGATCTACTGCAAAAATTTTCTTGGACATCTATAGCAGTAGGGTTGGAAGTGTGTTGAAAACCTTCTTGGAGGGGAAACAAAAGGCAGCATTAAAGTTCTCTGTATTTCCTATCCGTAAAACACAGGTAAGAATTACCAATTTAATACATCTTTTTATTCATCTTTAGTCCTGGCTCTGTACATGAAACCCCAAATTTTGAAAGTATTCAAATGCTTCTGCTTAAATCAGTTATCAGAGCACAGTCACATGGCAACAGCTCTCTTCCACTGCCCTAACACTTTACTAGCCACTCTAATAACTATTCTGATCAAAAATTTCTGCCTTTCTAATGGTATAATGATATTTGTTTAGTCCTGAAATTAAAGCTCTGTGGATCATCAGAGCAAAACCAGTTTTTCGTGCACTGGGGAACGACTTACAGTGATCATACTCCTCAATATATGGCAATTTCAGTATTCCATAAAGCTGGCATTGTCATTTTATTAAATAAATTACAAGCACAAGGTTTCCCTAAGCTGCAGCCTCCATGCACTGGGTACAGATTCCTTGTTTCTAAGAATTTTACAAATAAAAAGAATAACTGGCCTAAATCCAAGCTGGCACAACTCCAAGAAAAGTGCTAGAGAAGCCCTGCAGCTTCTTCATTCTGTAGGTAGATGAGATGATTTGGGTTGAGATGAGAGTAACTTAGGTGCTTTTGAGGATCTGCTAGAATCATTTTTCATAATGGGACTCTACCCACAGAGAACAGTCACCTTTGGAGAATTCAGTAATTTTTCTCTTGTGTAGCAATGTTCACCAGCGAGAACTACAGGCATAGACCTTATCCTGCAGCCCTGACTCACTCAAGTACAGCAGTGCCAGTAACGGCAGTAAGTTTACATCCACAATGCAAGTTCAAGCTCACATAGCCCTATATCGAAAGTTGAGAGCGAAGTCCTCTGAGGTGTCTAGAGAGATTTCGGACGTTAAAACAGGTAACTGAGTTTCACTGGTAAGAGAAATTTAGAGCACAGAACCATCGCATTAGCTCTGTAAGTATTAAAAACCAACTGGAGCCGTAATTCCAACACAGATTTACCATCGCCTACCTGGTGATAAAAGTCATCGTCATCAAATATCTCCTCATCTATGTCCTTCAGGTGCCTGTTGGAATCTGACTCAGGGAGGACTTCCTAGAAGCACAAAGGAAACACTGAGAGCTCATATGTGCATATTTCTGTCCCTATCTCTGATGACATCACGTGCAGCAGCTGGTAAACACACTTGAAGATATGAAGGAATGGAGAAAAGCTCCCAACATAACAAGCTTTTAAGGACTAGGAATACATTTAAAGGCAAGGCAGAAACGCTGCCAATGCCAAAATAGATTTATGATACCTTTACTGGGAAATAAATAGGACTGTGCAAAGTCTTTCTGGCAAAATACTACAGATATTTTTAATGTAATGGCAAAAATATATCTTGCAAGTGCAGTAATTCTACATGATCTCTCAGAATTGAGTATTTATTCCTTCTTAAATACTAAATTAATAACAGACTTAACTACTAACATATTCTGTAGGTTATATGCAGTGCGATTTTAGAAGTGACTTTCTGGGTTCAAGATTCTAAAGTTCAGAGCAAAAACAAAGTTTTGTAGCCACTACCCCAAAAAGCGGATATAGTGAGCATCACTTCCTACGGCACGGAAGGGGCACAACCACAGACCAAACCTTGTTTTCCCCTGTCAAGAACTGGCACAGGAGATAATGCAAACACCCTAAAACTGGAACTGAAATGTCTACATGTTTTTCTTAGCCATTACAGTACAGGAATCAACACTCAAATATCTCCTTCATAAATCTCTCACAAACAAGAATATTACCTGCTAAAGGCTCAAGCTAATTGTTTCGCAGAGAGTTTCACTGCTGCTACAGGATGAGTGATATAAAGAAAATACCCTTACCGAATTCTCAGGCAAAGATTCAGGGACCGGATGAGATTCCTGTTCCTGCTTTCCCAGCACTGTATACACTGATCGCTTGGTCTGTGTCCGCCGTAGTAATCTCTCTTTGTCCATCATAATATGATCAATCTGAGTCAAGATTGAACGCTCAAAGGCACCGAAACCCTGCAACAACATTAACTAGTGTCAGATAATGCAGAAAGCTTTTCCTCAAGGCAGCAATGTTCCTCTATCTTTCCATGTCAGCGGATAAGCAGACAGCATTCCAAGAGGAGGGGGTTTGGGTTTCATTGCAGGGATTTCTGCTAGGATTTTTTTATTTGTTTCTCCCTCTCTCTCCTTTCCCAACCTGAGGCAACCTGACGCCTGGCTTAATAAAATGCCTTTGCTGTTCTGGTTCAGATGAACTTCTCAATGATTAATACTAACACACAGATGTTAGGAGACCCTGGATCTTCGGGTGAAATGATTACCCATTGTATTAAAGTGTACACTTCATGGAGGAGGAGAGCCACAGAAGCCCCTAGTTCTGTTATAAAACACAAACAGCTTGTTGATCAGCAATAGCGGCATTTTCATAGAGCTTACTTGCTGCTGGAGACTGGCTATGATGAGATGTCTGGTTGGGAGAACACCAACACTATCCAAGAGTTTTTCCCAAAACTTGGGAAACCATTTGCCCTTGAAAAATTTTTTCCTGCCCATCTGCTCAAAACAAAAGAGTGCAGCTTATGCCTTTGAAATCTGAGGGCTGAGCTTCTTTCCAAATTCCTTTAAGGCTGGGGAAAAGTGTGCACCTGTGTATTTAATTCTTACTGCTGTAACTCTTGGCTTAACTTGGAACATCCATGATATGAAACTTTCAAACCAACTTGTTCCACAAATCTCTGCTAAACAATAAGCATGTCAGCAGACATAAACAAAGACTTGCCTTTCCCATTTTGCCTGATGCCAGCTTTGTCTTGTCATGCCACTTCTGCAAGACATTGTTCCGATACGTCCTGAAGTCAGCATACCGCTTGGCTATGAATTCTGGGTAGTCCTCCATCTTTAGGTTTCTTTTGGGGAGGCTCCTCCTCTTCTCCTGAGCCGTATCCACTTGCTCTTCATCGCTACTGCTAGGGATTTCATCATCACTAGAACAAAAATACACAGACTAAACACCCTGCACCTCTCTAAGGCAACATGTGTGAATTCTTAATGGCCCCTCCACTACCACCCATGCTTTTTCCACACCACGGTGATATTTATGGCAAAAGACCCATACTTTAGTCCCTCCTCCATTATCAGAAAGATTACAAAGCAGACTTCCCGCACTGGCAGAAGGATTTCAAATGGTCATTTGTCCAGAGTGTCTGTCACCCAGATACAGCAGCAACTGAGAGAACAGCAGAGAGTGAGCATGGTCAGCAAGGCTGTGCATTGTCCTGTTTGTTGGAGAGTTGCAGACCAAAGGATTCAGAAAGGTCTTGTCTGATTTCGTATTTACCTCTCAGTTTTTGATTGCTTTCCATCTACCAGATGCCTCGTGCCTGGGTATTGATAAAGCAGCTCATCCTGAAGCTCCACTAATACTTTCAGCAATGCCTCCAGGGCTTTACAACCTGCAGAACAAGAGACACAAGTGACAATTTCCCCCTGATCCTTGCTTCTGGTGAAGACTTAGCTTTGCAGCGCTTAGTTTCTCATCCTGAATCTGAATTTCTGCCACAGCTACTGCATGTCCCATTAACTGTTTTTCCCTGATCAGTTAGAGATGTCGGTTTATCTTCAAACTGATTTATAGCTATTAACGTCAAACACCACCACGCTGGGAAAGAACACCTCTTTCCTAAAAAGGGAGGAAAGGAGGCAGGACTGCCTTCTAAACATCTGCCTGGCTGCACATGGGGAGTATACCGATCTCATGTTTCATCGACAAACATTCAGACTGCAGAGCCTAAAGGATTAGCATATCGAAGAAGCAAGTACCGTATGCAGAAGCATCTGATGACACACGCATATGACAACAACCTTTTTTGCTGACTCACTCATTTCTCTCTTGTGTTAAGTTCTGCAGCAGAGGCCAGCTTCAGTTGAATAATATGAAGCAACACAAGGGAAAATGCATATATGCACATCTCGTCTAAACTTGACCTCTGACTTTTCCTTCTTGTACGTTATGTGCATGTTATAGGGAGCAGAAGGAGGGAAGGCAAGAAGAAAAACCGAACTCCTGCAGGGCTGTGACTACTGCTGGTTTCTGTGCCGCTGTGCTCACCACGCAGGAGGTATAGGAAATTAGATTGTAAGTAAAATTAAATGTAGCAAGATCTGATCTAGGGGGGAAACTTAAACAATGACCTGGCAAGTTTAATGAGAGGATTCCAATCAGAAAAGCAGAACTGCGGGCCCAGAGATCCTCAGAAACAGAGAAAGTGAAGAAAAGATTGGAGTGGAGAAGTGTACAAAATGATCACTACATGGTGTGCAGGTTAGTTTTACAGGGACGAGTAGTTGCTTTCCAGGGTATTTGCAGACAGAAATCCTGAATGCAGATCTGATGCTGTGTATCCAAAGGCTTTCACAGCTGACAGTTTTCCTGTATCTATGCAGATGCAGAGAAAACGATCTCTGTTCCAATGATGCTATGTTCTCCAAGGACACACAGTTGCAGCTGACTGTGGGAAGGGTTAACTGCACACTGTTGCAGCATCTGTTCTTTAAAAATAGTTCTTTTGTGGCAACCAACAAACCCCCCTGCAGAACGCTCTCATATAAAACAAGTGTTTGTCTAGGCCTACACAAACTCTCCCTTTGTACACTGCTACGCATCAATCACAGGGTCAGCTCTTACAGGTAAAACACTTAGGACGCTTCTGTCAAAAATCTAAACTGAACTTTATGCAGATTAATTTATATTTACCTGACGCTGGTGTATTGCCTTCCACTTTTACAAAGAGGCACCACAGAAAGGGGAAAAAATGCCCCGCTCGGAGGAACGTAGCACACCACTTCAGGATCTGTTTTGTTGCAGTATACGTTCACACGGGCTTGGCTTCCCTCCCCACGCGCCCAACAAGCATCCTGGCGGGCAGCAGTAACCCTGGCTGGCAGAGCACGTGGATTTGTCCGGAGGGCAGGAGGAGCACGGCGGTGCCGCGACATCCCCGGAGCTTCCCCTGGTGCCCCCTCTGCCAGTTCCTCCGCTGACATGAAGTCAGTAGGGCTGTTTTGCTTAACTCCCAAACCTGCTTCTTTTTTTATAGTTAGCATAAAAGAATGGAGAGAACTTTTCACCACTCCATTTTTTTCCTTTTCTTCTTTTTTTTAATGGAGGACACAGATCATGGGTAGAGTGAACAGCAAATCTTCATCAGCCAGACAGGGACAGTGCAAGCAGAAATCAGCCCAGACATTCAGAGGTCTCAATCTCCCGCATGTTACCACTGTGATATTGCTCAGTTGTCACCATCTTCAGATAAATTACGGCCTGACCTCAGTAACAGGAATGTCAAGGAGAAGACGCTTTAAGATTTTTGTTGCAGATCAGCTGTTGGACTCATCCCCCCTCCCCGGCCTGCTGTTCATTTTAGATAGGTTCTGACAACTCTCCTATGCAAACCTATTAATGGATTAGGTTTGCCATACTTGTAAAACAGCCGTTTGTTAGCATCAAAACAATTCCAAGAGACAAACAGACAAAAGCCCTTAAAAATGCATTTGCTGTATGTGTCTGCAGCTAAAGCATCGCTTGCAAAAGGAAAGTGCCCCCACCCTAGCCTGAGTGCACAGCTTACAACAGCAAAATCTTTCCCACTGCCTGCAACACAGCTAAATGTCCCCAGAGCTTCCGAAACTGTTTATTTTCTACCCGCTGCCTATCCTCCAGCAGCAGTGCTAATGCACCCCAGGCGGCTTTGATCCTGTCAATTACAACTGGAGTAGCACTCCAGCTCTTCTGGGGTATATCAGGGCCACGGCACGCAGGCAAGGAATAAAGACAGGCGCAAGCTCCCCCAAGCTACGAGATATGGACCCCAACAGAAGTGGGGATGGGGAGCAATTTTATTTGGAGTGAAGGGGATGCAGAGGGCAGGGACGACAATGACCGTGCATCTAACCGGGTGGGAGGGCTGATTATGGCAGACAGCGGCTTCATCAGGAGCCTCTTACAGCTGGGTAACTTCCGTGCTTTCAGTTCTTGTGTATTTAATAGCATTATTGGATGGCATTCTCATTGTTGCTGCTGGGTGCTTAAGTGTGCTGTAAACTCAACTTCAGAAGCCAAGTGTCACCCTCCTCTGCCCTCTTCCCATCCAGCCCTGCCCTATCCATTTCACGTTTAATTCCAGAAGGGACTGTTTTCTTCCCCGTCTCCTCTCCATCACCTCTTCCCTCTAATGCCCTCATCCGCCTTTACACCATCTACTTTGGGGAAAAGACTGAATCCATTTGTGAATGAAGGCAGTGTAAAACAAAACTGTTTCACAGATGCAAACTATGTCATTTTAAAGGAAAGCCGGACGCTAACCCTCCTGCTCTCCTACCCCCTCCCAGCACGTTTTTTTTTAATGCTGCTCTTTGTCTGGAACAGACAATTAAACAGAAAAGAGTCACAAACATGGAGCTTTCAAGCACCCCAGTACATTAAGGCAACCAACGAGCAGCTTTCACATGTGACCACCAGGTTTGTACCTCCTGCGCCCTTCCCTGCTCTGTTCACAGAACAAAGCCAGCGATACCTGAGAACACAGGCAATGCCAGCCCTGACCATGTCGCAGAGGCCTCCCACTGCCACGAGCTGTGTTAGGTCCTAGGCAGTCCCTGATGATTTTCAGTTTCTAAAGCTTTCGGGATCAAGAAGATACCAGCGCTATGGTTTTCACAAGCACCACAACCCGGCCAAGGCTGAAACAATGCTCTACATTACAGCTCCATGACTACCCTCCCACCACTCATTCACCAGCAGGAAGATCCTGATGCCAACAGCTGATTCCCAGAGCTACTACGCTAACTCTGCCATCAATATCACTTCTGGGTGTTGCTCCGTTGTGTTCAGCCAACTACAGATGCTTACGCATCCCCAGCCGCCCTGTCCCAGTCCAATGCACCAGGCAGTGGCCAGTGACCGCAGGCACAGCACTGCGACAGCAACTGCTAAGTTGTGGTAGGTAAAACTCCCCGACCTGACTTTGCAGGCACAGCGTATCACCCCAGCTAACCCCAGTCTGTGCCTCTCCCACCTCTTCTCTCCCACTCTCCGCTGGCAGCTTTGCTGCATCTCTCTTACAATCTGCACTGCAATGTGCTGGGGTAAATATTCTACCTTATGGTGACATCAGTGTCACAGCTGACACCTGTAACATCGGGCCATGCATCATCAGTGAGAAAAATCTCAAAACTGTCTCCTTTTCCAGGAGTTACTTCTGCATGTCCAGCCTGTGTTTTTTGAGGACAGGTGGCTCACCACTGCCTTATAAACAAAAGAAGCTGGATCCCTTTACAGCACTTCAGGATAAGCAACTGAAATCCCCAAAACAACAACTCATACTCGGTGTGTAGGAGAGGCCGACTAACCCCAGGACAACATGCAACCCCTCCTTCCACCAAACCTTTTCAAAGCTGCCCTTTGGGAAAGAAAAAAGGATGCTGAGTGGGATCCATCTGCAGCTGCTCCAAGAACACAGCAAACGTGGCTTGAATATAACTTCCAGCTTAAATGGGACTCAGAGTGTCTGTGGTGAGATGCTAACTTGTAAGAGTCACTTTTAAGAGTCCATGGGAGCCCCTTCATTTTGTGTAGAGGAGCAAAAAAGTTGTTCCAGATCCAGCAGACAGCATATCAATCCACCAAGAAAGCTGGGAGCCAGTATCAGTAAATCAAAGTGTGCCTTTCTGTTAATACTCTCTCATACGTTCTCATTTTATACATCCCTTCACCCAGTCAGAAAGTAGCCCTGGAGTATTTAGCTCCATTCAGGGATAGCACTGCCATGTATCAAAGTGTCAGGAGACCCACCAGAGATGAAATCTGTCCTACTGCTCTCAAACCACAAAAATCAATTTTGTCGATGCCAGTGGTTATGGACAAACCGGCTGTGCTGCTGGCGTCCCCCCTGTGCGTGGGGTGGCTCCTGGCTGCAGGGTACCGACCCCACGGCGCGCTCCCCACCCCAGCCCTCTCCGCACGCAGAGGGCAGCCGTGCCTCCACTGCCGCCCGAGCACCGCCGTGCTGTGGACTCACAGGCGTGATGGCTTCAGTGCTCACCCGTCGCTGTAAGTTCAGCATTTCTACAGCAAGGCAGCTTCCTGCGCAGAAAAATATCTGCGCTCTTTTTCATGACCTCTAAAAATGGGGTCTCATTTCATCTTCCCAAGCAGCTGCAGAGAGCTGCAGCTGGTGCGGAGCAGCGGGGAGCGGCCTCACGCAGAGACACTTTAAGTCAATGGAAAAAGCCGGTGCCCCAAGGCCAGGCTTTCAAAGGTATTCACAGAGACCCAGCCAGTGGGATTCCCAAAACTGCTCCAACCAGGCAAGCTCCTCCTCGCCTGACCCCGGTGCATCCATCCGGCAAACTCAGAGTATGACAGTATCCTTAAAACTGGGGCAAACCTCCCAGGATTTTCACTCCATCGCCGTATGTTCGTGGCACCTCGCAGGGCGCAGTGGGGCACTGCTGTGGCAGTGCCCCCCTACAGAACGGTGCCTGCCTGCTACCGCGTACACGCCATATGCAAACAGAAACCGGAGCATCGTTACCGTGATGTACCAGCACAGGACACGGCTGAAATTCAGAGCCCACGCCAAAGCTTGAAATTAACTACTTCTTCCCCTCAATTAAATCTGAGAATCTGGCATCACAGGAATATCATCAGCATGCAAGCTTTTAATTTTCCATGTACCTCCACAGGCTGTATGACGTGCTCACGCAGAAAAGCTGGAACAACGCTGGTGTTTGAGCCACGGTATGCAGAGCAAAAGCTGAGCTGCCCAATATTGGGAGAGTTCCCCCTGCCACCGTGGAGAGTCACCATGTCACGACTGCACGGAACAGGCGCAGCGCCCAGCGCACCGGGTCACGTTATGCAAATAAAAAGAAGGAGAGGTATCAAACCTCTTCTATTTTAATAGCTGTACATAATGAAAAGTATCTTTATCAGGTACACACATTTATCCCAACATTGAGATGAAAAGGGGAAATTTTCACTCCTTTCAAACGACTGTGGGACAGGAGTTAAACTACAGGTCAAAATGGCACTCAATACGCTGGCCTGAGAACAATACTTCTCATTCAAATCCACAAGCCAGCCACTTGCACTAGTCATCCCCAGCAATTAATCCCCCAAGAAACACGTTTGATTAAATCTTTTCAAGCAAATCCTTTGCTTTGCTTTTGTTAGTTCACTTCTTGTCAACATCTATTAAAATATGCCTTTAATTCTCCCACAATCTTAAAAAACACCGATTCCACTGTCTTCAACTTTAATCAACTGTATGGCCGGCATTTTTCATTTCATAATAATGTGCTGTTTGGAATTCAAGAGGCAGGCTCAACATCAATCATTCGGCAAGAATTTTTCCACTGCAATAAATATGCAAATGAGGAAAGCCAGTCAGTCGTATTTCAGGCCCGACTTGCTAGTGTTTTAAAAAAGACACAAATTTATTAATTGCCGTTGGCCAGCGGAATCCTATTACTTTGGGCATTGATTACAAAGCTGTGTGAGTGATTATTGTGCAACTCGCAGGCTATCCAGGCATGAGGAAAAATTATTAAAGCAAGGCAGAGATTATCAACTCAGAATAACAATAAGCCTTAACATTTTAGGCCTCTAACTTCTTCAACAAAGAATTACGCCAGAGCTCCAGTGTATCATAATTCTGAAGTCTGTCAGTATTACTTTTGGAGCTTGCTCTATATTCCCAACAGCACAGCAACGTTGCCAGCCAGGAAAAGGCGGAGGGAATTCCTCCAGGTATCGCATCTTAAACCTGGGGCTTTGGACAACAGCTTTTCTGTAATTCCCGCGGCGGAACCTAACTGTAGGAAGCACAATATGGTGCAGGCAGGACTTTTGCCGTCTTCAGATTTGTACCCCTATATGTTCTGGTGCCCCCAAACCAAGATGGCACAGAAATAAAAGGCTACTGATAAGCGTAAGACAGAAGCCACAAGAGCCAGCCTCGACTAAATTATAGGCTAGCTGCAAGCCCTTTAGCAGCAGAGTGATCTGATTTTTGTAGAGGTGGTATAGTTACGTATAGGTTTCTCACAGACTTCAGCTGAATCCTAGCACAAAGCACTTGTAAATCTGTCCAGGTTATTTTAGGAAATGATGGGAGTAACACCCCCTTCACGCTTCCCAAAACACTGAGTTTCTGGAATTTTATCAAATGATGGTAGGAAAAAGGCTGACTTTTCTGCTGATTGCAATAAAAAGGTCTGCTCCATACCGAAGGCCCAATTTGCTGGTTCCATTGGAATGCAAATGATGCAAAAGCCTTTGCAGAGGGGAAAATTGTATTCCTTGCGCACAAAGGAGCCAATGCTGCAAACCCCTTTCACACAAGCAGTTCAGCTGACTCCCAAAGAGTTACAGAAGGGACTCAATTTAGCCCTTTCACTCTAATATTACTGCATTTGACAGTAAGGACAACAGGATCAGACACAGATGAGTTTGCTAAAAGTAAAGAAAATAACTAGATGCAACAACAGAATAAAAGGCTTGGTATTCAAGGATTTTATTAGTGGGGACTGGGGGAGGGGGAAAGCTGAGAAGGGAGAGAAAGAAAAACACTTCCATGAAGTTCATGCTCTACTGATTCGCCTCAACCGTCATCTTTTGATATCAGCCCAAACCAGGGAGGGGACGGGGCTTGTAAAAATGAGATTTATAAAAACTGATGTTTTACATTACTGTAAACGTAAAGAAGCTGACAGCATGCATTCCCGTCTCTGCCAGGCAGGAATCCCCAAGTACATATGCAAGAATGAGAAAGGAAGAGGAAATGTGAAATTTCATAGTTATCTAGATATTAAGGCCAGAAGGGAACATTAGCCCATCTAGACTGACCTCCCCATATAATACCAGGCCATTAATTACATTTATCATGACAAGCACTGAGTTTCCATCTCAAGGTAACCAATTGCCAATTAATCCGAGTTAGCTGACATTTGCACATGCTTGTCTGGATGCTTTGCAAGCCTTTGTTTCCCTGCATCTTGTTTGTGGAGTATACAGACTAACATGCACAAGTATTTAGCTAAACTCAATTTAATTAGCTGTTAATTATCTTCGGAAACTCAAGTGTAGGCAAACCTATTTGATGTGCTTGAAGTGTGGTGTAATGCCACGGTCTGGAGTTCGGGTGTATCAGGTCAACAACTACGGACTCTCCTAGCATTTCTTGCACTAGAATTTAAGACGGCTTTAAAATAAACCTCAAATGCCAAGCGTCCAACACATATGGCTATGGAGATAACCTATAAAATGGGAGCGTTTCAATTTTACCACATCTATACAAGAGAAGCAGACAAAAATTCTGCTCAAAAAGACTAAATACCACAAGCTAAAAGCCTTGGCACTCAGTGAGGAAGGGCAAGAGCGTTTTTTTTTTTTCAGAAAAACAGCCCAAAACCGCAAATTAAAGAAATATCCTGCACTTCTCCACTACCTCCTACACAGGATAGCTGAACAATTCACCGACAGCAACGACAGGCCACAAAATACTTTCCTGGTACCTCGCGCAGCCCAAATTCTGCACGTGCACAAAACCTCACACCCCCCATTACCCAACTAAACATGCCCACAAACAACAACAGAGCTCCAAAACTGAGCCCCGTGCCTTTGTCTAAAGCTTCTCGTTTCATACCTCTTCCCTCTCACTCGCTGACACGTACGCAGAATGGCCACCCATGAGCCCAGGAGCTTATCATCCTTACTGACCCCAGTTCTTACCAAAAGCTCTCCAAGGCATAGGATCATTACAACAAAATTTACAAAAAAGGGTCTGATTCATTCATTTATTTTAGTCAAGACAAAAGTCTTCATTAATGTCAACAGGCTTTGGCTCAGTCCCAAAACGAATTGAATAGATTCTTCATTAGATCAGAGAGGAAAGGTGAAATTTGGGGACACCTGCATCCATAGCCATTTACATCAAATTCAACCCTGCATAAATTGACAAGCACGATGTTTTTTCTATTCATAAAGTGTCCAGACTAATACAATTTAATTAAAATGAAGTACCAGTTTTAAGTGGACTAGATCTGATCACAATAATTTACACTCAGGCTTGAAACCCAGTTCTGCTGTCACACATTTGTGCAGGCTCCCAGTAAAATCTTCAAAGCAAGAATATATTTAAGTCCATGATCTTGCCTAGCACCAATTAATCCTGTAACTGCTCTGTGCCTCTGGAAACTGTGTAATCTGCCTGTGCCTCAGTTCCTCCCCCACTCCCCTGTGACACCTACCCTGCTCTGTATTAATGCATTATCATCTCCAGATGTACGTATGGATACATTTGAGTTTTAAAAGTGATCCATGAACAGAGATGATAACAAAATTATGACTGGAGTTACTGGCAGCTGATTCCTGCAGGCTTCCCTGAAAAATCCCGCGCCTGTGTCAATAAAGCACATTTCATCTGACAGCTTTTCTCTAGCCAGATGCGTAAAATGACAACCAGGTGGAGCGGAGGAGTGAGGCAGAGGGTGAGCCCATCAGGCAGAGCATGCTGCGCGACTGCAGAGGAGGACGCCGCGCCAGACACATCCTCTCTTATGGGAAGTGGTACAGGTTCTCCGGTACCTAAAGCAGACCTGATCTTATTCAAAGTTAGTCAAGGCTTAATCAGCTGCTTTGACATGACTTACTTGGATGTTGCATAGAATGTTTTGGTTTTTTTTTTTTTTTTAAAAGATCAGGAATCAGAGTAACAGAATCCAGCACAAATCCTCTATTAAGACACCGAAAACATACAAACAAACATACACTAAATAGATACTAAATAGAATCTTTCCCTCTGTCTTGGCGTCCCTTTTCAGCAAAATATTACAGGACTAACCCAGAAGAAAATAGAGATATTCAGCGTGAGGCATTCATACAGAAATGTTTAATATGCAAGAATGTAAAAGCAGGAAACACATGGCATCTTTGGGGGTCTCCTGCTGGCAATGAATGTAACTGAGATTCTTAATCACATCCTTAAGAGGCCTTGTCCACAAATGTGCTGTTTAGTCACAAGCCACAGATACTTGTCAGAGGCAGTTAACCAACCTGGCGTACCAAGAGCCCAACTCAGGCTTTGTTATAAAGGTCCACGTAGCTCCAGGTAGAAGCAAAGTCCTTTACCAGCACACCCGCTACGAATGCGCCTATTTCCACCCCAGAAACAGACATTTCTGGGTCAGCTGAAGTGTTTGGACTGGACTGTACATTTTAGGAACAAGAAGTCAACATCTCCTTCATTTCCCAGCAGGCGCCGAGCACCCGGCCTTGTGCAGTCCTAGGCAAGTCCTGCAAAGTTTTAGAAGTGCTCCTTTTAGCTCTACTTTCCAATAAAACATAATTAAATAGCAACCGTTGGCTAGCTGCACCTGAGACATGTAACACCTTAAGGGAATAACTAATCGATGTGAAACATAAGTTATCCAGCAACTGACTCTGAGCTGAAGAAACCGGCTACAGCAAGATTATGAATAGTGAGTTGCTTCCTGCAAACTTTACACGTAGTTCACGCTCGTTTCCCTCGTTTCATCTTTCCACGTCTTTCTTTTGAATAAAGTTTCTTCACAGCACCCCATTTAAAACACATATCAAAGGACTTAAAAGATGCACATGCTCGAATATTCTGCAGTCCCAACTCAGTATGGAGAAGGCAAGGCAGGACGGGGAACCACTGGTTCAAGCAGCAACCACCATTTCCCATTTCAAGGCGTAATTGCATCCCTACAGCGGCCACAAAGAAACACGCCATCCGTAATGCCGCACGGGCTGCAAGGAGGACTAGAGGACTACTTGTAGGGTACAAAAAAGGACTGGTCTCCATCATTACATGTAACTTATTCCCAAGAGGCAAAACACACTATTCTACTATCCTCGGGCCCCGGTGCAGCGTGCTCTTAGGGTGAAGAAGGTCACGCGTTGCAGCGTTGCTTATCAGCCAGCTGTGCTAACTGCAATGCTCTTCAACGCCGTCTCCAATGTAAGCTCATCTCTTTCTGCGAATGAGCCCAATGCACAATTCTTCTGGGGGGATTTCAAAGGGGATACTGTAGAAATGCTAAATGATGGGGGAAACAAGGTTTCTTCTGGATAATACCTCCTCCTGGAGTACAAGGAATACAGGAGTTGCATCCTGTGCATGGATGCAATGCCACTAGCTCGTGGCCACAGAGAATGCCCATGGTTGAATCACCTAGAGTAACATCACAGTGATCAGGAAAATAAGATAGAGTTGACTATTATAGAGAATACAAATTAAAGCTCAAACATCACTGTGAGTTGAGAAAAGATGCACAAATTTCAGCACAATTTTGTATCTATTAGCAGCAGACAAGGCACTGTGCTGAAAAGTTCAGGCCGCTGCTAGGCAGAGCTCACTGCGGCTGCTCCATTCATACATTAATAACCCAGGCAGGTTGGGGGATAATGGCCTTGCAAGCACATGGAGCATTTAATTTAATTTTTTATCTGATTCACTTTATTCAGGTTTATTTTCTTATTGATCACAAACCTTTGTATAACTTCTCCACAGCTCTCCAAAGTGCAAATAACAGTTAATATTTGTTGTCCCCACTTTTGTTCCTTCAGTGAGCAAATCCATTCTTACAGACCCTGCATGTCTACCTTTTACCAAAACCAGTATTCTCTCCATTTCTCCGAAACAACTTATCTTGAGCTTATGCTGAAGGGATATGGCATGACTGGCATTCCAGTATTTTCTCTTAATCCACTGACAGATGGAATCAAAGAAAAAAACCACAAAAATTCAGCCAGTAGTTTGCATTTCAGGGACCCATTGAACTCTTGGAAAGTGAAAGCATATACGTATGAAAACATATACAACTACTCTGTTTAAAGTCGTGCAATTTCCATCAGCATCTTGCCTTCTGCAAGAGCCTCACCTGGGTTTCTCTCTGTTTTTAACTCCTCATCTCACCAACTAAAAACAAGACATTATACTATTTAAAAGCTAGACTTCCCAGCTCTTTTTGTGAAGCATAAAGCATCACTGCCTAACTAGTAGTCACTGAAACGTTCCCAGCTTAGTATTTTTAACAAAAACTGTAAAGACAAAGTAATTAAAATAGCAAGAACAGAGCTACCTGACCGTATTGGGAAGCCCAGCTACCCAGGGCACATACAACAGCAGCTTCTAGCCTCTGTTGATCGAGAGAGATAATTTCTTAAAGCTCTTGTTGCCCCCCTGCCCCCCAATTAGCTGTGGTTTTTTTGTCACTGAATCAAGATTTAACATAACAAGCCCCAAACGTAGGAACTGTTTAATTCCTGACACTGGATGTGGCTTCACTAATGTTGCTTCCACCTCTTCTTTGGCTCTTTCTTGCCCTTGAGGTAATTTTTCCTGACATTTTCATGAGATCTACTTTTAACCTTCCTCCCCCTTGAAAACATACATAGAACTATGAATGGCAGGCATGCAATCTGTGCAGAGACACAGCACAGAAACTTGCACCTTGCACTCTTTTTCTATGTAAATAATGCAAGGATCCTGCGGGAACATGCCAGGGATTGGAATTTTTAATTAATGGGTCTCTTTAATGTGCAAATCAGGAGCAGATTGCAAATTCTGACTTGCATTGATTATGAAAAACATTAATTGAACGTGCAAGACCCCAAACAGAGGCAACATCTCAAGCCCTAGACTAGACTGGAAGATATGGTGCAAGAGAATACAAATGTATCTTGGAGAAACAGACCACTCCAGGCAACAGCACCTCAGAAACGTAAGCTGTGGGAGTTCACGTGTGCCGTGCATTAAACATTAAACATTTGCACCGCGTTCAGAGCGCAGCCACTGTGATTTCAGTATTAAAAACCACTCAGACTTTCTCCATGGATGCAAAACAGGAATAAACATGAGCTCCATGACCACAGTTTGGTCTCCAATTTGTATGTAAAAAGGGCGACAGAAAAAAATCTGGAATATAATTAAAGATTTAAAAAAAAAAAAGGGGGGGAAAGAAAAAGTAAGGCAGTGCAAACAAAGCAATGCTGTCTCTTTAAACAGAAATTCATCCTATATAAATTATGGCCATAAACTTTTCCTGCAGTGCAGCCTAATTAATTCTTGTTCTATACACAAAGGGAAATGCTGGGTGACAAATGGGTGTGAAGCCTGAAAGCTGCCAGGTCTGCAAAACATTTTCTACTTCAATTTATAAGCAATTTTGCAGTAAATCATCCACCAGAACCTGAGATCTCAGGAATCCAAGACTGTCCAAGGCACGTTGTATCATTTTAAAAAAAATATTTCATAAAAGATTACAAAAATAATAAATTAAACACTTGAAGTTTTGTAACCTCCAATCTCAAAATCTGGAAAACAAGCATGACCTTACCATTTTTGCTCACATTTGGCTTTAAAAAGCCAAATATATAGAACAATTATACTCAAACCCTTAGGGAATTTCACCACCACCACGAGCTGCACAGAGGGTTGTCACAAGTGGGAGATACCAGAAAGGCAAATATACGAAGGATCATTTTCCATTTCAAAAAAATCATCCTTCCCGTGAGCACAGAGCAGAAATTTCATGAGCAATGGAAGGACTTGGGATAAATGACTGAAAGCATTCTGGGGCAGCTTTCAAAGAGATGCAAGGGACTTCTCCAGGACCGCAGAGAGAGCTGGGTGCCAAGACGTGTCTGTGCCCTCCTGCCTTCAGCAGGCTGCAGTGTACACCGAGAGTCTGGATTTTTTGGCACCAACTGCTTTGTGCAACTTGAACACCCAGTCATTTCCTCCTACTCAATGAAGATGATGAAAGCATGCCAAATTTATTCTGTGGATTTGGAAAGAAGTGCTGAGGCTTCCCTGAAAGGAGAGTATCATCCAGTCCAAAACGGTGTCAATGTCATGATTATCCCAAATCCTGTCCAAGACTGGAGCGCATCCCATACAATGGAACCACCTCAACATTCAGGATTTACAAAGTCCCGTCTTCCACTCATCTTTAAACTCATTCATGCACAGTTCTAATTTTTCCTGTCTGGGGAATGGGATCCTACCCACAAGCTGGTAATACAACGGGGATGAGAACTCAGAGTCCACAAATGTTTACCCAGGCCACTACATCACCATTCAGAATCGAGTAAAAAAGTTTAATTTTATAGAAGCCACTAAACCACTTGATCAGCTAAAAATTAGGACTTTTATTGGAAGCTGATTTATAATAAGTGAGATTTTTTTTCCCTCTCATAATTCAAGGTGCATCAATTCAAGAATTTTAAATCTATTATCATGTATATTTTCAGAAAGGACTTCATTTCACCTCCTGAACGGACAGGCCACAGCCTTGTTATCCAGGCAGAAGCTCTATGAATGAAGATGTAACACAGCTCAGACTGCCCACGGGGTAAAACTCTAGCTGTTGATTAGACGCGAATCCCCCTCCCAGGGCCCACCACAGCAGAGAGAGAGAGAAATGGGTCTTTGCCACGTAACACCAACTACATCCCTAGTCTTTCATAAGATCTTCATGTATAAGCTTACTCCTAATTTCATGCTTGGCACTTTCTAACTTCTAGAAAAAGCATCTTTGCAGGGCAGTGAAAGATAGCTGCATCGGACAATAGCGTAGCTCTTCAGAAATGACTACTGTAATGTACTTTAGTGTACAATTTAATGTACTTTAGTGTACAATTACAGGTTGTATTTTAAAAAAATAGAAATAAAAAGAAATATAAGTTTGGTCCCTTAGAGAACAATGGAAAACACTAAACAAGTGTAGTAGTAGCAGAATGTTCCTAAATTCATTACTTCCCATCTGTCAGTCTGAGCTCTTCCTCTGCTAACTTTGCCCAAGTCGCTCCAGCTTTATTTTCTTGCTGTCTTCACAGACGAAGCACAGAACACGAACCCAGGCTATCAGGAACATCAGATATTGCAACTTTCCTGCCCAGATCACGAGAAGAGGGCGGGGAGGGAATCACTGAGCAGTCATTAACAGTGGATTTTCCTTTAGTGTTCTGGACAACTGAAAGATTAGCCTCTCTGCTGTACTGTGTACAGTATTATACTCCATGTTCTTGGATCTCTTTTGCTTATGGGAAATATCAAAATGTCAACCATTGTTTCTGTTAAAGGTCTTTAATGATATTGCATTTTAGACCTGTAATGAAACATGGTGCTCGGTGCAGTTTGTAATGCATCTCATTAAATACATTAATAACACGTATTTCACTGAAAGGTCAGCTTAGTATTGTTGGGAGTTCGCCTTTTTTTCCTTAATCACTTCATTTAAAGCAGCAGAGCTAATTTTAAAACATAAAATATCTCACCTGCTGTAACTCCAGATAAGCTGATTAGCTACCATGTTCAAACCAGGTATAAGCCGTAAGACAACAGTCAAAACTTGGTGTAGGGGCAAGATTCAGGGTCAGGTTTGATGATGGTAAAAGTTCCTAATCCAATTTTAAGATGGCTTGGGCCAGCCCAGGCCAAAATTCCTCAGTGCACAGGTATCACTACAGCATGTACAAACTGACACATGGTGTGGCTGAATGGATGTACAACCACAGCAAACCAGACAGCTCAGATGACGTCTCTGATGTCTAGCGTGAAAGGCTGTAGGCACCACTACCGTGTTTCCTACCGACTCGATCACGTAAGGGGGCTTCTCGGGATGCTCCATGGGGTGCTCACCTACAGAGCTGAAACTTTCCGAAAAGTGAGCAGTAGCTCAAGGTTGGGAAAGAAGAAATAGAAGTGAAAGGGATAACCAACCTGGCAAGCTTTAAAATGCTGCTGGGCTTATCTTTATTATTCAAAATCACTGGAAGAATATCCTATGAAGTTCATTAATTTCTGACTAGTGGGATTAGAAAAAAGAACAATCTGTGTATAGACATTGTCAACTGCGTGGTTTTTGACAGAAAACAACAAACATGTCAGGGAGAAATGGACACCAACCCAAACCTGCAGTAGTTTGTATTTATTCCTAAGGATAACATACCAGACATTTACCTCCCTGTGCATTTACCTTAAGGCCAGTAAAAAAGGTGTCCAGTTCTAAAAATTAAATAGATCCGCAACACACTGAAGTTGAGTACTTTGCACTTATCAGCTGGAGCGTGCACATTGTATTTGCCAGACTGGAGAACCTACTACAAATCTCATCAGATCAATATCATTAATAAGTGATCCTAAGAGATAAACGGATGAAGCAGCTCCAAGCTGAAAAGATACTTGCTGTTGATTTAACAGCACAGGCCCTCTCCTTTGGGCTGCATTACTCCTGGTTAGGGCAAATCTTTGCATTCACTGACCCAGCACAAAACTGGTACCACCAGGTGTCTCTGGACAAAGAAGCCTCCCAACTCTGCACCAAACAGCAATAAGCAAACCAATTATTCCTAAGATCCAGCACAAAACTTAAATTTGATAAGCAAACTTCAATGCCCACATGAACTAAAAATAGCAGGAGGACCTGAGCTGAGGCCTTCCAACATCATGTAAGTGACGCCAGGCCACCAGCGGAGATCAGCTAGGCATATAGACGGGGGGGACAGGAGACGTTTTCTTTGTCTGGGGTAGGAAACACTTTTTGGTTTCTGTTTGCACGGTACCTAATTAATGATTAAGGCAACACAAACCAACAGCTAATACTACAGACACATGCAACTCAAAGCCCTCACTTTCCCATTAACACTTCCCCTCATAGGCAAAACATATTGGCTACAGCAGAGCCAACCCAAAGTAGAAAGACTGAAGAATTCTTACAGTTCTCGACAGCATCGTCAAATTCTTGTCCACCTTCCTTTCTGAAGACTGGGTAAGTATCTGGCTGCGGAAGCCGGTTGACTGTTACGAGCGCCTTCTGCATCTTGATTCTCCCTTCCAGTAGTGCATCCCACAGTGCTTCATAACAAAGAGAAAATAAAACAATTTTAGCAAGCCAAAGCACTTGCTCCTCATGAAGGAGCTGTTGATTTAACAGCACAGGACCTCTCCTTTGTGTTACATTACTCCTGGTTAGGGCAAATCTTTGCATTCACTGACTCAGCACAAAATTGGTACCACAAGGTGTCTCTGGACAAAACCACAACCCATCCTATGATCCTCACTGCAATTCTGTGACCCACAAAAAAACCATCCCTTTGCTTTCCTGTTTAAAAGAATGTTCTGCAAATGGACGTTTGACAGTGTAACAGGACAGAGAGGAAGAAATTGCATTCGGTGTTATATTTGGAAAAGAAACAGAAGCGGTAGCAGCATCACTGCACAGCACTACCACTGTAAGAAGTCCCCGTCCCCACCAATACTACACTTACATTCAGTAGTGGTTCAATTAAGCCAGCGGATAAATACACTTCATAACATGAGATTTTGTACCAGCAGTGACACCAGTTTGCATAGCAGATTTGGCAGAACATTTGCAAATCACTAGGGCTGCTGTAGCGTGCACATGCAGTACGCTAACAGCATGTTAACGTGCTGAAGTGGTTCCTAACATGGCCAGTTTCTATAGTGTCAGCAAGGTGAAAGTCTTGTCAAAATACAAAGCAAAGATGCACAAACCTAGCTGGTTCTTCACAGCTTTTCCTTTTTCTACTTCTTCAGCCTCTTGTCCTTTTGAGAATGTCATCACCCCCCCGTCACCTTCGCTGTCTTTGGGTTCCTCTACATTGTCATGGTTTTCACTCCCATATTCCTCCTCATCGCTTCCTTCTTCCATGCTGACATCATCTTCATCTTCTCCTTCACTGCTTCCTACGTCATCCATCCCCTCTGTAAATTTCTCGAAGTCTGTAATATTTTGGAAACTGAACTTTGGTGCCTTGCCAGACGGATCTGTCTCTTCATCGTCTTCCAGGTCATCCTCCTGGTCGCTGCCAGCACTGCTGGGCTTCTCCTTTGTTTTACTGCCTAAACTGCCGTCCTCTTCTGCATCTTCACTGCCACTGTACCATTCATCTAATGCTTCTTCAGCTGATAATTAAAAGAGAAAAAAGTTATTTACTTACGAGCAAAACGTGCCACTTTGCAGTACGCATCATCAATAGCTACAGGTTTGGGCTATTTGAGCTCCAAACTCCATTTTATCTGTGTATGATGTGACCCTCTGTTTTGGCTAAACAATGGAAACACAAGGCCATATACACAAGAAGATTTCAGCTCACATTTTCTGCAGCAATGATTGGTAGGTCCGTGGCTTAGCTTTCCCATGAAACAATGGCACGATAAGCAAACAAGGTGGTCAGAATTTGCTACATGCATTTTTTAAATGAGAATCTGTATATACTTCCAGTTCCCAAGATATATTGGCTTAAAAATGGGAGCTGTTTCTTTTCCTCCATACAATGTTCAGTGCACTGAGCCTCACCTCGCACAGTCACACTCTCTCCTCAAGCTGTAGAATTGACCTCCTCTTTGGGATTTCCCCTTCCCTCAGGCCAAAAAATATGGTCTGAATTTCAGGAAGGCCCTGGAACAGGGACCTAAAGTTTGTCATCTCCGCTCAGATGGCACTGGCTCAGTTAACATGCTAACATCAAATTTTGAGTAATCTAGTGAAAAGGGGAAAGAAACGAGATTTCTTACCAGATCCTTCTTCAGACAGAGCATCTCCCCAGAGCTCTTCCTGCAAGGCTTTGCGAGACGTAGCTTTTCCACTATACCTTTTATCAGCTTCCAAAAGAGCGGCTGAAGCTTTTTTCCGTATATTACCAACAGGGAAAATGTCATCTGCAGTTTCATCCTCAAATTTGTCAATCACTTTAGCAACTGTAGCTGTGGGAAAAAAAGAGGGTAGAGGTGTCTAAACTGAACTGAATTTCAGACTACAGGAAGGAGCCATCCTCCCACACGGAAAACTCCTCATGGTCTACAAACAAAAATATACTGCAAAGGTGAGCTTGATGGCAAGATAGCCTCATGTAAAGAGCCTGGCTTTTAGGCTTCAAGATGGAGTAAGGCTCTTCCCTGCCTGGTGAAGGAAAGCCACTACGCTAATTTTCTGCAAAGGGGGAAAAGGTTGCTGGGGAATCAAAGGCAGAGAAAAAGCCTCAAAGCCTGGTTTTGTGTAGATCAGCACCAGTGCTGCCTAGAAACTACTGAGTAAAGTAATACTTAATATCTAGCAGAAGAGGTAAGACAGTTCCAAGGGTATTTTTCAGAAAACATCCTGTGACTTCTTTGCGGCCAGAGGTGTTCTCCCACCCACGAGGTTAACCTCTGCAGAAGGAAGGGAGATGTTACACAAACTGACCAATTCCAACCCCCCCCTCAGTACTCCGGACTTCTCCATATACAGGTTTGGTACCACAGGGCTCACCCGCCATACAGAGATGAATGTTTATTAACAAATGCCAAAAATCCCATTGAATTATTTTTTTCTTCTTGAATGAACACTGCCAACATTCACACCTTCTTCCCTGCCTCTTCTTTATTTTAAAGAAACCGCACAAAGCGCTAGACAAACTAAACCCACCCATGCCCTTCCACAGATTCATGAGGGTCTCATGAGACGTGTAGTCCTCTGGGTGGAGGACTCGGCACAGCTGGGATGCCTTCACTCCCTTCACACTTTCGGATTAAATGAGGAAAACTGCAATTCAGATGCACTTTGGCCTCTTGCTATACGTGTAAGCCACATAAATACGTAAACATTTTAGAGAGGCTAAACGGAGAAAATAATTTCACTGTGGTTATTACCCTCTTTCACACCCATCTTCTCCAGGACACAGGAATGGAGCAGTCCAGCAAAGAGAACACATCATACCATACTCCCTCCTTATTTTCATTCATGTGCGAGACACCCTGTATGTAAAATTACAGGGTTAGCTTTTTTCAACCAATTGAGTGATCCAACTGGCTGAACATCGCTAAGTGCTCTTTTAATGTGTGTTTGGAACTGTTAATGCCTCACATATAGTGTTTACTTGAGGCAGGGGGGGAAGCAAAAAACCCTCCTGCTCATAATCACAGCAACAAGATCTCGTCTAAATATAGTCACTCCAGCTACGAGAGGATGGCAAGATGCTCGGCACCAAGGAGTGGCTGGGCAAGAGGGGCAGATGCAGAATGACCTGTGGCCCTTGATGGATCTTCTGGCATTCTCAGTCTTGGCGCCGCTGAAGTATGAATTCTGAAACTAAATCGTGATTACTAAGATGGGAAAACGCCTCTGCTGACTACATTAATTTCCTCAATGGTTACTAAGATGTTGCTTACAAGACACTACGGCTCTTGCATACCAGCGTGTATAGAAGAACCAGGCTAGCTGGTACAATGTTTACCATAACTGGTGCTTAGTACCTCCTAAAGCCAACCACTATCAGTGTGTGACGGCCACCTCGCTATTTCAAGAGGCCCCACGGCTTGGTTGGTCTACTGCTGCTCTGGAGAGCGTAAGTCAAGGAAACAGCAGGCACCAGCCTGGAAACTCAGAAGATGACACCGCCACCTACATGTCACAGGGAAAGGGATGAATCTCTCAAAAATCACAGGTAAGGCAAGAAGAGCTCGATTAAACAGATAAGTTGGTTATTGGCCACTGGTAAGCATCAAACAAGAGGTGCGGCGCGCTGCGGCCTGCTCGGTGTGCTGGAGAGGGCTGCCGGCAGCCACCGCCTCCGCTGAGCCTCCTCCCGCTCCAGCAGCCCCACCGGCCGCGCTCCGCTGGCAGAGAAAGCGGCCCTGCCCCGACGCTGCGCTTCCCCGCCTCTGTTCCCGGAGCTTTCCAGCCGGATCCGCTCCCCAGCCTGGCTCCGCACAGCCCGGCCTGCGGCGGGGCCTGCAGCGGCGCGGCGCGGCCTGGGCAGCCCTGAGGTAACTCGGCGCTGAGGCAGCTCCAGCCCCGGCCCCTGAGGTAACCCTGATGGCGGAGGTAACCGCGATCCCCGACACAACCCCCACCCCGGCGGCAGCCCCGGCCCCTGAGGCGGTCCCTGAGGGAGCCCCGGCCCCGGCGGTAGCCCCGTCCGGGCGCGGTGTGGCAGGTGGCGGCGGGCCGAGCCCCACGCACTGTCCCCGGGGCTGAGGGCAGAGCGGGGAGAGCCGACCTCCGCCCGCGGCCGGGGGAGACCGCGGCGCCCGGCGGGGCTGGGGAGGCGCCGTCCCCGCGCCCGGGCCTGGGCCCGGGCCGAGCCCCGCCGCCCCGCGGCGGCGGCGGCGGCGGCGGCACACCACCACGTGCGGCCGGTCCGGCGGCGCCCGGCCCGCCCCGGCCCGCCTCCGCCGGCCGTGGGTATTAAACCCTCCTCCCGGCCCTCCCTCACCTTCCTCCGCGTCGTCCTCGGGGTCGCGTAAGCTGGGCCGGGGGTTGAGCAGCTCCTCCAGCTGCCGCGCCAAGGGCGCCGCCATCTTCTCCGACGGGGGGGGGGGGGAAGAGAAGGAAGGAGGGAGGGGCGGGGCCTGGGGCGGAGCCCGGAGGGGGCGGGGCCTGACGGAGGCGGGGCCTGAGGGCTGGGGCGGGGCCGGCGGGCCGGGGCAGCGCGGAGCAGTGGGACCCGCCGGGTCCTGCCGGGTCCTAGCGCCCGCCTGCTGGGAGCGCGGGTGCGCAGCCAGGAGCGACCGCGATAAATAGAAATATCCGCACAGATACACCCCAGTCGTGCCGGGGGAGGGCCGGCTGTCCCAGTCCCTCCATCCTTAAGGGGGGAATAATAATTGTATCCATCGGGGTCATGGGAGTTGGCGTTTGCCCAGTGCTCTGCAGCTGAGCAGCACTGGGATAACAGCGGAATAAAAGCAAAGTCCTGTTCTATAATGCAAAATATTACAACTATTTCTTTAAGTCAACATCGCACTTTTTTTAGCACCACTGGCTGCACAGAACTGAATTAATTCTTTTCTCGTCCCGTACGTTAAACATTTGGCGGTCTCTGTTGAAGCCGGGGTCCCTCACAGCGGCACGAGCTGGAAGCCAAGTGCTTTGGTTAACCCCAGCCCTTGGACGCGGGTGGAGCCTCACACCAGGGTGACACCAACCTCAGTGCATCCATACCAGCACCGAAGCTCCTGAGGTGCTTGTGCCAAACTCTGGCCTAGAAGCAGCAGCAAAGCAATGCAGAAGTGACCTGCTGAGAAGGTTAACAAGAACCGGCTCGTTTGGGTTTCCCACCAACAGCCTCTCCTGGCTGCTTGGCAGGGTGAGGTGGCCTCAAAACACCAGGTTAGTCCTGGAGTTGGGGAACAGCAACAGAGGTTGGGGCATATTTTGTTACGAGGGAGAAGGGACCCAAACCAGCATCTCAACCCTGAGTTGCAGGCGTAGGTCTGAACTTCATACCCCACAGGGACCAGCTTCAGGGGTCAGCCTGGACTCCAGGATCTGGGCTTTCCACAACCCGCACTGAGATTTTTGCCCGCGAGGGTGCCAGCAGCAAGCTGCAAACTTGAGCTGGGTACCGGCTCCAGCCCTAGCTCGGGGAGGAATTGCGTAGGCTGCTTGCTCTTCCCCTTCCCGTCAACGCAAGACTCTTCCCCACTCCTTGTCTGTTTTTAAATGCTATAAAACATAATCCAGACATGACTGCTAATTAGAATGCAGCAAGGTGCGGGCAGAGCAGCAGCAGCAGCGTTCAGTGCAGGCAGTTCTCCTACAGAGGGCAGAGGAATATCATTAATTCCCATCGCCTCCAGCAGCCTGCCCACAACTTCAGCTGGGGGCTTGGAGTCCTGAGAGGCACCGGGGAAGGAGACGACTGGAAAAACCCAAACACCTCACCCCCTCCTCAAATACCCGGTGCCTCTCCCGATAAAACCGTGTGATACCCTGTACCGTGAAGACAATATGCTGCTCGTTTTATATAAAAACTAATGTTTACTAAAAGTGCACGTTTTCATTGCAAACAAGGCCCTTGGATTTTATGCTGTCGAGTATTTCAATCCTCTTTCAACTTTTTGCAGTTTGTATTTATTTGATCATGGTATGATTGACAGCTGTAATGCTCTGCATTATATAGTGCATGGGTTTGCCATTGCTGCAGCAATGTGAAATTAAGCACTGCTATCGTATTTTTTTACTAAGACATCGTTTTATAAAACAGGAGATGTTCACTGTGTGTCTTCCCTGGCTTTGTTTCTAGTTTTTTTTCCTTCGAGTTTGTAGGTATTCTGGTTCCAGAGTAAAAGATGCCATTATAAACAAAGGGAGGAGCCTGGAGAAATAAATCTATAGAAAATTAAGTAGCAGACACAAGTGCTCATCTGAACAGTTCCTTCGGAGTAACTCACCGCTCACTAAACCAAAGAACTGGTGCCAAGGCCCCCCTGCATAATTGCATTTTCAAACCTCCGCACTCTTACAGAGTGAAAAAGGGATGTTCTCTGCCCTAACCTAACAAATAATAAATAGCCCTATTAATAAAGGGAGAGAGGCTTTTAGTGATGGTTGAATAAAACATGCCCAATATAATTCATAAAAAATACACAGCGAGTTGCATTAGTCCTTTTCGGTCAAAAACAGGCTTCTTGAAGTCAACCGCATTTTTGCCACTCGCACCAGTGAGATCAGGATTTCACCCGCTGAGACTAATGGGACGATTGTTCAGTACATAAATCCCCACTCCCGCAAGGCATTAAAATTCACATATGTCCAACTGCAAACTCGAGGGGTTCTGTCAGAGCTTACAGACCCGGTTCCTTCTCATCCCGCATCCCTCACGCCCATCGGCGCAGAAGAAACGCGAAGGGGGAAAAGCAGGCTACGCCGAGGCGCGCGTCGCACGCGCCTTCCCCTGCCCGGGGGCCGGCGAGAAGGGGGGAGGCCCCCGCGCGCCGCCCCTTGCTCAGGTCACCCCAGCCCCGCTGATCAGCGCTCCAACGGCTGCAGGAGCTGCTAATTCAAAAATTTTGATAAGGAGATGCAGTCAATATAAACCCACATCAAACGGAAAATGCGGTGTATGAAAGTCACGGGTTGTTAAAATATTTCCCCAACAGAGTCTCCTTCTTCGCTGTTTATTCTCTCTCTTTTGCCTTTCACTTAGCAGGGTAATTAAATCAGACTCCCAAGCTCGGTTTTAATTTCTGGTTCACATGCCCTCAAACCATGCTGCCGTGGTTTGGACTCACAATCATGCGGGGGAATATTTGTACAAAAATTGTATCAATACATTTTAATTTAAGACGATCATGAAAGCCTTTTTATGCATCACGGTATGTTCTGTAAAACCCTCTGCCTGTTTATAAACTATAAGCAGAAGCCATCAAATTAACTAACATAATTCCTTTGGCATTTTTCCTCTTAATTTTACTTTTTATTTACATGCTTATTTGCTAAAATGGAAATAACACCCTAAACACAGAACAGATAAACAAGTGAATTTTGAATAGTCTGTACTCCAAGAAAGCACTTTTAATTTCTCCCACTCAGCTTCTTTTGCTCCCGTGTATTTGTGGCGCCTGTCATCTTTTAGGAAATTGTCAGATTAGATGGTAGCTTTGGCAGTGAAAGACCGTATCATCCGTGTGCGTCTGTATAATTACAGGTTATTAATACAAATCCATTTTTCAGAGCATTTCTCTACTTCAATATATAAATAAAGAAAGGCATTGGAAACGCAAAGCCACCGAGTCATCCGGCGCTCGTCCGCGTCCCCTCCTGCCTTTGGCAGCTCTCGGCGCTGGGTCCCCGCCGCGGTGAGCAGAGCGGCGGGGGCGAGGTGGGCTGCAGGCACTGCTCTGCGACGGGATTCCCATGGAGATCCACGGGAATCACACACGCCACAGCCGCCTCGACTGAATTTAATTGAATTGCATTATCAACAGCAGAATTTGACCCATATACAGAGGACTGCGTGCTGTCCAAAAATAGCTACAAGCCGGCGCTGAGCTTATCTTTCCAACATTTTGGCTAGCAAATGTAATTTTCCAGACCAACCTTTTTCATTTCAGTCACAGTATTTCATTTTAAGATTTTTCTTTTTAAATCAGCAACACAATTTGTCAGTGAAAAAGAGAAAAAAAGAAGAGAAAAAAATCGGGGAGAAGCAGAAAAGAGCACACATAAAACCTATCTGCTTAAACAAATTACCTAACAGGAAATTTAGATTACGTACATAAAAAACCACACTCCTCATAAATATTTATTAGTATTTTTCTTCCGTGTTTTTATTTACTTGAGTATTTCTGATGTTCCTAACCCATCACCCATTCAAAAAACGCAATTGTTTTAAAGATTTAATCAACCCTTAATTGTTCTGACATCTAAAAATATAATGAATACAGTGTGCCTGAATAGATGCACAGCCTAAAGATGCTTCCAGCAGATAAGAGTTCTAAAGGCCACCCAGAGACAATTTAAAAAATAGAAGAAAACCTTTCTAGATGGAGCAAAAATCTATTTTTCACCCACAAAAAAATCTCCCGGTGCAAACCCCATGCGCGCGCTCCCCCGTGCAAACGCCAGCGCGCAGCTATTCTCGACGCTACGCACGCCCACGCGAGGCAGCCTTTGCCGTAAGCTTCGCTCCCAACAATCCACCGCAACACCTCGGCGTGCGTCTCGCTCCGGCTCCGTGGAAGTCGGGGGGGGGGGGGGGTTTCCAGCTCACGTTTACAGCCTGTGCTGCAGGACGAGTCTCACCCCATACAGAGACCTTGCAACAAAATCACCCCAGACCTGTCCTGCAAACTTGGGCTTTCTCGATTAGCAAAGTCTTTCATTCCAAACCACATGAGATACCGTCAGCCTCTTTAAAGGTTCAGATTTTGCAGGAAGCAAGCCTGTATTAAAACCAATCAGGAAAAAAATCTAATTCTTGCCGTTGCCAAAAATGCTCTCTAAACAGCGCATCAAATGTCATCAAGGCAGAGCTATTCCTGAATTTGAAGACAGCCTGTAACAGAAGACCTTAAGAGAGACCCGGCGTGCCCCTCGTCCCCAGCGGCGTTATGGAGAGGGCCAAGGGGATTTTCCGAGAACCGGACCGTGACGCGCACAATAAAACCAGCCACGGGCGTCGCATTCAGCGATCCCACGCGCGAATGGTGAGAACGCTGCAGGAAAATCAGTCGCCCTAAGAGTACCCTTACCATTCCAGTTATGGTAGTCCCAAGTGCAGAGCTTCAGTAATTTGAAGGTCAGCTAACTGGAAGGCCACACTGACTCTCCAATTTCTGCATTACAATTCTGCATTTAATGAGTGAAAAACTCTCCAGACAACAACAAACTCCGCTTTCACAGCATGACCCCCTGCTCCATAGCCAAAAGCACCACAAATACTATTGAAAAAGAAACAGAAGATAGCAATCCCAGGAGGATTTATAATCAAAACATATTTTTAATGATCCCATTCATTTCATTCATAACTTCATGGATATTTTGTTGGCATGAGGAACGCTGAGCACCCCAGTGCCATGGCAGACACAAAGACCTTCCAGAACCTGCTCCAGCATCACAATTCCCTGTTCCCAGCGCAACAGCGTCGGCAGCATTTAAGCATATGTATCAATTGTTTAATCTTAATATACGTGAATTTATCTGCTAGGGGTAGTAACAGGAAGGGAGACTGCAAACGCGTATATTTAATATTGTAAGAACATGCAAAGCTTAAATACAACACTTGTTCAGGGAAAAAATCCAGACTATGGCAAAAGGAATCGTCGCTGGGAGGACACTGCCTATCTGCCACTTCCTAGGCTGGCAGAAGCATGCAAATCACCACCGATATTTTTAAATCATATCTGTTTACAGATTTATACCGCGTACCCATCGCTCAGCATCCAGGCACACATACATCATTTGTCTACAAATCGGACTTTCAGTACATTCTTACTCCGGGGGTGCAGATCTTTACGAATCCCCCACCGTTCGCCAAGCAAAGGCCTGAGTAAATGGACGCCAGCAGTGACCGAGGACGGAGGGAAAGGGCAGAGAGGAGCATCACGCAGCGACGGCGCGGTGGGACACGGCCCGCAATCAGTTTGGGCCAAAAGCAGAGTTGTTTGGATGCTGAAAACACGGCATTTTACAGACGCTCTGATTAGCCTCCAGAATATCTCCTTCATATAGATTAGCTCAATGTGAATAATACTTACAATATTTGCCTCGCACCTTTTTCCTAGTAAACGGTAAATGGCCTTACACGCGGGGTTTGCACAAGTCTTCAGCCTCGCACATTTAAACACCGAGCCTCCCTCGTCCGTGCCGGGAGGGCGCGTACCGCTCTCCCTGGCCAACGCCACGGGCGCCATCCAAAACTGGGTGAGCGGACGTGGGCCTGCGCGGGGTTTAACGTCACCGGGCTGCACCTTCTGCTGGGCCACAGCAACAAGGTGAAGGTCACCGAAACCAGCAGCAGTCGAGGAAGAAAAGATCAAAAGAGAGTAATTACTTCTAAAACCGCTTTTGAAATGACATCGCACATACGTATAGTTGCACGCACGTCACGTCCATGGTTCCGCAGTTACAAAATTAACACACACATGTAAAATCCATCCACGCAGCACGTATCTTCCAGGCCCTTCTCCTGCAGACCTCTATTCACCCAAGTAATGCTACTGAAGTCAATGGAAATGCTCTTGTAAACAAGGACTTACAAGAACCCAACGTGACAATGATTTCAAAAGGAGTTTTGACTGTGCAATTGTTGCTGGATTAGGGTCTTCAGAAACACCGAGCTCGCTCTGAAGAGCACAGAATTCAAATCTGCGAAGTGCGGGGGCCTCCAGAGCGGATCCCGGGAAGCGCTGAAGGACACGCTCAGCCTTGAGTATGGGAACGGCTCCTGGGCTCCCCCCGAAGATGGGCAACACGCCTACGGAAGGGATGGAGCTCGGAAAAAAACCCAGGCTCTCCTCCCTCCCTTTTATAAGCCACTGACCTAAACTGAACCGTATCACATTGCTGCCTAAATTAACACAGAATAAACTGCGCAAGTACCTCGTTACATTAAAAAAAAGAGAGAAAAAAAAAAAGAAAGAAAAAAAAGGGGAAAAAAAAAAGAAAACCCACTTGGCAGACATGTTTTCTACAAAATAAGCCTATTTGGTGAAATTCTCATTTAAAATAATTGATTCAACAATAAAACAGCAGCATAGACCAGAAGCGCAAACAGCAGTATTTATCAATGGCACTTGCCCAGATAAGTAAAAGTTTGTAATAAATAGATCACCCATTACTTTGCTTATATAAATGCAAAACAGAGCAACAAAACAGAGCAACAATATAAAAGACAAATAAATGAGTTAGACACGGAGTCCGTGAGTTTAAGAAGTCTCCCCTGTATTTAATAAAGCATGATTTTTTTTTTTTTTAGAAACACTAACAGATCCCTTGCAGATAGTTTTTATCTTTATATTATTATATAAGACATTTTGTGTTTAAAGTGAACTATTGCTTCATCTAGGTGGCCCCTCTGCTGGGCATAGAAACTAGGTTGCGAACAAAATAAAAAATCACCATTGGAAATTACAAATCATACAACTTTAAAGCATTTTGATCTTTTTTTGTTTCCCCCTCAGTCCAAAGAGAGAAAGGATTGAATCGCTGGGAATGTAGAAGTCTGCGTTTTAGCGTAAATTTCTGTGCCTACGTAAAATAAAAAAGCAGCCAGCCGGAGTCACGGTTAGTTGAGAGACGAAGGAAAATATGCAATTATAGTTCATCCCATTCTATGAGCTCAGCAGGTGGAAAACATTTAAACGAGTGACTTGTCGGAACCAAACCTAATTCTTTGCTTCTAACCCAGGTCAAAGTCCTCTTGGAATGAGTGAGACTTTTGCTTTTGAAGAACTGAGCATTTGGGATTCTGCAATCGGTTATCATTAAAACATTAAATCTGACATTTCACAAGGTTCCAGTATTTTTTGTTTTGTTTCATTTTTCTCCAAGAAAATCTGTATGTATCTAGTGCAAAGTATTCTCCCCCGCTGCCCTTCAGAGAACTTCATATATAGCAAGTGCTATTAAACAGTTGACTTTGTATCAGCTCTAAAAAAGGATTAAAATTACTTTCATGACATTGAGGTTATGCTGTGTTCAAAACCACCCAATTGGGGGGGGGGGGGAAAGGAAAAATTACCTTTGGAGAATTAATTCAACTAAAAATGGATCAATTAAAAACCGTATCTTTGCAAGTTTTTTACATTTACAATACATTTTTGTTTATGCATAAAATAAGCATATCGAATACGTCGTCTCTTAGCACAGACCGAGAATAGGTTAAGATATTTAACAATTTGCTTAGTTTCCAATTTTGAAAGGTAACGCACAGCGTAACACGCTATTTCTCCTCCAACAACCGAGGCTGCGGATGGAAGGAAAGGCTGGAGCGTCACTGGCCGCTATCTGCACCGACACCAGGGTTTCCACTTCCACCCAAGCAACAGAGCTATACCGGATTATCAGTAGAGTGGATCCTTCTTTCTCAGGGCTGTTTTACCCAAGAGAATCCATTTAAAATTGCTTCAAACATCAAATGAAACACGAGTTATCTAAACATCAGATTTTCTAATTTTATTAAAAACGCACAAATTTTATCCAACATGTTTTCTTTCATACAGTGAATGGTCTAATATGCACTGGAGGTCACACAAGCTTAGGTTTATTAGAACAATAAAAGACATATGAGAAATTTAATATATAAAGAAAAAAGTAGCAGCTGTTGACTGCATATTTGACCATAAAATTTAAATATTTTGGACTTTTATTTTAAAGACACAAAAATAAAACCTGTGTGGGTCTATATAAGTCATATTAACAATTCCATGAATGTTCAACAGGACTAAAAATTAGCAAAGATGTTTGTTTTTTTTTTTTTTTTTAAACCTTGTAACACTTTTTAAACACCTTCTCGGGTTGCTGGTGCAAAGCACCTTACAGTATTTGTGCTATATATTTACTTTATTTGGCAACTGTCTGGGTTTCGTGGGTTTTTTTTTCTTTGCCTTCTGTAAACAACACCTTTTACAAACTAGCACAGTGAACCACAAGCCCTGCAATCTGTTAGAACATCTACAGAAAAGAAAATGAACTATTTTGGTTGGTTGCTCAAAATATTTTGCTTTTGAACAAGAGGTTCTAAAACAGGATTTATTAGTAAAACATTGAACTCCTGAATTTAACATTAGACGTAAACAGTTGACTGTTTTTAGTTCAATAGAGTCTTTTTGTTTAGCTTTTCTCTCTCTGTGAAGGTAGAATACTTTTTGTTTGTTTGCTTTTTTCAAGTCATTTTCGTTAGAGGTCTGGGTGGTGACCTTTGCTAGGATGAGGAGGTTTTGTACGTGTAGCTTTGTGAAGGTAGAAGAGTTGGTGCTGAGGGCTTAACATTTAGTATTTGCTATTTAGGAAAACAAAACAAAAACAAAGGAAAAAGAAAGTTGTCCCACCTGATAGTCAGCAGGCTGAAATGGCTGAAGCTAAAAAGAGTTTCTTGTTGTCGAACTTTCTGAGAGACAAAAATGAACAAACAAATTCATAATGCCAGAACCATCCTTAACCGGGAACGCTAGAGTTCTTGAAGCTTTTTTCCCCCTTTTCTTTGACCTTTCCTTCTTTCAATTATTAATTTTTTAAAATGAGAAGTTTCTAAGGATTGTGGCTCTTAGGATGACATCCAACAGGGTAATCAAACTTACGCCATCCTACGGTATGGCAGCACTTTACTGTACAGCTTCACCAGTTTCTTTGTCAATGGTACAAAAAAGTCCCCTTGCTTGTTTGATACAACCATAACCTGGAGATTGTCCTGGTCTAGAGCAAAGCTTGCCTTGGAGCGATTTGGATTCAGTTCGTTCCCAAGGTAATATTGTCTTAGGGCAGGAGAGATGTTATAGTTATTCATTTCTGTACACCGTAACAATAAGCAGACTAGATGATCATCACTTACTTAGACCCAGTTTGTTTTAAAGCTACCACACAGCCGCTTCATTCATTTCTGGTGGATGTGACAAGTGATTGCCGTAGTTAGCACCACCGTTGACGGATATCGAAGAAAATGGAGGACTGGGGCCAAAAACTTCTGCGGACATGGAGTGCAAGGACCCGGGCAGGTTGGGTTCGGGGCTGGGCGAGTCTCCGGGAGGGTGCGACATGATGTCAGTGAAGCGCTGAGCCTCACTGGAGGGGTGATGTCCGGGCAGGGGGTGATCCATGGCCCCCAGGGGAGTGCCTGACGGCCCCGAGGAGGGCACGAACGGGAGATCCACGGGTGTCTGAGCTTGAGATGAAGGAGGTCCTTGCGGGAAGAAATCGTAATTGCTTCCAGGGCCGTAATACTCGCTCTGATAATCTGGTGGACAAGGAGAGACAGAGGGAAGGTAACACACGCACGCAGGCGAAGCAACCGAGCAGAAAAGACACGAGCGTGCTTTCACGGCGGTGTGCCTCAAAATGTCACCCGGAGCCCGCTGAACCCGAGAGGTTTGGAAACGTGCACAGGGCCGAGACCGGGGACCCCCTTCCAGCAGAGCCCCCGGCCGGCAGCGGGGGCACCGAAACCACACGGCCGGGCCTGCCAAAACGCGTGGGTCCGGCAACGGCAGGGCAATGACCCCCGCCGGGCTCCGGGGGGCGAGCAAACCTCCCCCGGGGTGCGGCGGGGGGAACCCCGCCGGCTCGGCGCGCTGGCCCCGGTGCGAGCGGCGGGGAGCGGGCACGGCCCCGCGGGGGCACGAAGGCGAGGGGGCGTGGGAGCGTTACCCACCTCCGTAGAAGGAGAAGGGCCCGTTGGGGATGAGCTCCCCCGGCTCCAGGCGGTCCACCAGCGGCCGCATCCTGCGCGGGCTGCGGAAGAAGGCGTGCCGGCGGGCGCCCAGCGCGCTCAGCTGCTTCATGCGCCGCTCCTTGGAGCGCCGGTTCTGGAACCAGACCTGGGCGGGCGGCGGGAGAGGCACCGGTCACGGGAGCCGCGGTCGCGGGTGTCCCCGTCCCCCGTCCCCGCCTCCCGCCGTCTCTTTTGGGGGGTGAGGGCGGGCGGCCCCGACCCGGCGGCGGGAGCGGCCCCGATCCGGCGGCGGGGGCGGCCCCGACCCCCGCCTTACCAAGGGGGCCGAGCCCACGCGTGACGGCGGCCCGGGCGCTCCCCGCAGCTCGCCGGCTGCAGGTCAAGAATGATTGAGTTAATTCTTATTACCCTGACAAGATTACTCCTAATTACCCTCACACTGAGACTCTCCAATCTAACCTCGTCTTTAATGGTCCTTTAACCCCCCATTACCCCCAGCGCTGCGGGTTTATAAACCTTTTAATAATTCCAGCGCATTGTCATCCTTATTTATCCATTAACCCCTCACATTTATGGTTATTAATTTCGAGACCATTTACAGCTTCTTTAGGACTTTCTAAAACCAGCCCGCAGCTCTGCCCCTGCCCACCGGCCGGGGCTGGGGGGGGGCGGGGGGTGCTGGCCCCCCACCATCACGATTTCCAAGGACGGCGGGGCTTCCCGCGGCCCGCAGCGGGCTGGGCTCTGCCCGGTACCCGGTGCCCGGTGCCCCGGGGGGGCCGCGGTACCTGGATGACCCGCATGTTGAGGCCGGTCTCCTGCGCCAGCTGCTCCCTGATGTGCCGGGTGGGTTTGGGGGTGGCCGCGAAGGCGGCTTTCAGAGTCTCTAGCTGTTTGGCTTTGATGGTGGTGCGGGGTCCCCGCCGCTTGGCCCCCAGGTTCTGGTCGTCGTTTTCGTTGCTGCCCGTCTCCTTGTCGGAGACGTTGGCGCTTTCCGAGTCCTTGGCGTCGTCCTGGGAGGGGTCTTGGGAGTCGGGGGACAGGCTGGGGTCACTGCCGGTGGTGGCTGGGCGAGAGCAAAGCGGGTCACGCTGAGCCTGGGGGCGGCCGGGGGGGCGACAGCGACCGGGGGGGACGGGCCGCGGTACGGCCCGGGGAGAGGAGAGGTGCAGGGAGGAGAGAGAAGGGAGAGGAGAGAGAGAAGGGAGATGAAGAAGAAGGGAGAGGAGACGGGAAGGGAGAGGAGACGGGAAGGGACAGGAGACGGGAAGGGACAGGAGACGGGAAGGGACAGGAGAAAGAAGGGAGAGGAGAAAGAAGGGAGAGGAGAAAGAAGGGAGAGGAGAAGGGAAGGGAGAGGAGAAGGGAAGGGAGAGGAGAAGGGAAGGGAGAGGAGAAGGGAAGGGAGAGGAGAAGGGAAGGGAGAGGAAGAAGAAGGGAGAGGAAGAAGAAGGGAGAGGAGAAGGGAAGGGAGAGGGAAGAAGAAGGGAGAGGGAGGAAGGAGGAGAGCGGCTCTCACCCCGCAGAGAAGCCGGGGCTGAGCGCATCCCCGCATCGCATCGCGCCGGCCGCGCTCCCTCACCTGAATGCAGGCTGTTTTCTTTGGCAGTATTGCTGTTATTTAGGTAATCTTCTTTGCAGACAAACTTGTTTTCGTCTATGATGTAGAGCTCCTCGCCGGTGGAGAGTTGCTTGTTACACATCATACACGTAAAACAGTTCAAGTGGAACACTTTGCTCCGCGCCCTGCGGACCAGGTCGCTGGGGGAGATGCCCTGGGCACAGCCCGCGCACTTGGTCCCGAAACACCTGCGGAGAGAGCGCGGGCAGCGGTCAGCACCGCCCGCCCCGCCGCCGGGCCCCCGCGCCCCTCACCGCCGCCTCCGCTCGCCCCGGCGAGCCGCGCCGCTTGGCCACGCAAAATGACATGAAAGAAAGCAGCCCTCCACAGCCTTCCCAGCGAGCGAATGCCTGAAATGGTATCTTTAAAAAAAAAACGAAACCAAAAAACCAAAAAGACCCGATCTGGGCAGAGGACGAAGTGCTGAGGGATTAATTCAGCACCGGGGCTGCCTTGTCCAGGGCTCCCCCTCCGCGCCCCGACACACCGATTAACGGCACTCTAATGAACAGGAGGCAGAAATCCGTATATTAAGAATTATTCCTCGGCCACGGCCGCGCACCGTCCGGAGGAGCCGCCGATACCGGCTGGGCCGGCGCCGGGGAGCCGAGGCTCGGGGCCTCCAAGCGCTCCGCTCCGGCCGGGGCCGCCCCGCGGGGCTCCCGGCAGCCGGGCCCGGGGCTGCGCCGGCCCCTCTGCCCGGGGAGCGGCGGCGGCGGGGCTCGGGGCAGCGCTGGGCCGCCCGGGCGGTGCGGCCGGTCCGCCGGCGGGGGCGGGCGGGAAGGGCTCCGCGGCCACCCCCCGCCCCGAGCCGGCCCCTGCCGTTATCGCCGGTGTGCCCGGCCGGGCAGGGGCACCGGCGGCCCGCTCCCAGCCCGGGATTTACTGCGGTGCCGCCGCGGGCCGGGGCCCGCCGGGATGCGCGGGGGAAGCGGCGGCGAGCGAGCGTGGGTACCCGCTCCCCCCCAGCAATCGCCGGGGGTGTCGGGGGGTGGGGGGGGGACTCGCTGCCCTCCGGGGGGGCTTGGCTGGGTCTGACGGGCGGCGCTGGGCCCGCGGAGCCCCGCACCGGGCCTTCCCCGCCGGGGCGGCACCGGGCTCCGGGCGGGCTGGGAAGAACGCCGGGCTCCGGCCCGCGGATGGCCGCGGAAAGCCCCGCCGGGAAGCCCCGGCAACTGCCGCTGCTGCAGCGGCGGCGGGGTCGCCCCCGCTCCGCAGCACCGGGCCCGGGACGGCCCCCGCCCGGCCCGCACCGCCCCCGCTCCCGCTCCGCCGGTCGATAGTTTCGATGTAACTTTGGGGAACGGGAGCTCGGCCGGTGCCCGCGGAGAGCGGCCGGGCCTCGCCCTGCGGGCCCCGACGGGGCGCCCCTTCCCCGGGGCCGACCCCCGCCCGCCGCACCGGGAGCAGCACCACCGGGGCCGGGGGGGTTTGGTGTGCGCGGGGGGGAGGGGGAAGGGAAGAGGCGTTTGTGGGTCACACCAACAACGGGGGAAAACAACAACAACAACAACAAAAAAGGGAAAAAGGGAGATGAAAAATGGATGCAAAGGAGCTGCGGCTCCGGGCAGGGGGGTCCGGTACTTACCGAAAGAAGTCGTTTTTGCAGTAAAGCTTGCCTTCTCGCGAAAAGCATTTCTCTGTCAAATTGCATTTACATTCACAGCACTGAACACACTTCACATGCCAAGCCCTGTCCAGTACATTCAACAAAAACCGGTCCAAGATCGGCCTTTTGCAGCCTGCACAGTGAACCATTGTCTTTGGTTATTTCTGAGAGTGGGGGGTATTGGTTTCCCAGATGTCAAGCAAAAAAAAAAAAAAAATTAAAAACGGCAAAAAAATTTTAAAAGACGACAACACCGGCGTAGGTTTGCTTTTTTTTGTGTGTGTTTGTTTTAAAAGCCTTGGAGAAGTGAAGGAGGAGAAAAAGAAAGGGAGGAAGAAAAATCTTCGTTCGAGTGTCCTAGGAGGGATACACAGGAGAAACCACCCACTGCCCGAGGAGACCAGCGCTTCGACACAACCGCAGAATCCCGGCCGCTACCAACCACGACAGCAACAACAATAATAATAATAATAATAATAGTAACAATAAAACAACAACGACTATAAAGATCGGCGCTCATAAAAATTAAAAAACAACAATTAAAAAAAAAAACAACGCCAAAAAGCGAGCGTGATGAGTTTTTCTCAGGTCTGAGGTAGAGCAGTCAGGAGTCAAAGTGCTTTTCCCAAAGAGAAATCAAAGGAGGAAAAAAAAAATAAAAATAAAAATAACAAAAGGAGACATGGAGACCCGACAGCGGTCAGAAGGGCTTGGGCTGCTGCCGCGGCGACATGGCCCTACGCGCCGCGGAGCGGGCCGCCGTCCTTACGCGGGTTGGGGGGGACGCTCCGCAGCTCCTCGCTCCGTCCTCTCTCCTCTCTCTCTCCTCTCTCCCTCGACGTCCCGGCGGCACCGTCGCGCCCGGCTCCTACCTACCCCCGCGCACCGCCCTGCGCGCTACCCGCGGCGGCCGGCCGCGTCCCCGCCGAGCCGGCGCGGCATCTCCCGGCGCTGCCGGCTTTTGTTCCGCCTCCCGCGGCAGGGGCAGGGGCAGCGGGCCGGGCCGGCGGCGGAGGGCAGGGCAGGGCAGGGCAGGGCAGGGCGGAGAGCGGCGCTGCCCGCGCCGTCCCGGCAGCGCAGGGCGCACCGCATGTTCCCGGCAGCCCCGCGGCCGCAGCCTTATGCACCGCGCCCAGACGTCACCGCTCGCCCCGGCCAATCGCCGCCGCCGCCGCCGTCCCCCGACCGCCCCCCCCCGTCCGTCCCCGTTCCCCCCCCCCCCCAGCTCCGCGCCGCCGCCGGACGGGGCGTCCGCGCCCCTTTATAGAGCCGCCGGGGCGAGGCCGCCCGCCTCCGCCCGCACCCGGCCCGCACCGCGGAGGGACGGACGGCCCGCTGCCGCTCGGGCCCGGCCGAGGCGCGCCCTGCAGCGGGTAGGTGTGCGGGTGCGCGGGCTGAGGCGGCGGCGGCGGCGGGGGGGGGGTGGTGGTGGTGGTGGTGGTGGTGGTGGTGGTGGGGATCGGCACCCCCCCGTTGGGGTCTGGCACCCCCCGTTGGGGTCCGGTACCCCCCGTTGGGGTCTGGCACCCCCACAGGGTTACTCATCCGTTATAGGGAGCCACCGACCGGTTCCCGCCGCCGAGCAGCGGAACGGTTCGTTTGGGAATAAGCGGCGTTAAACGAGTTCCCGGTTTAACGTGGGTTTCCCCCGTGATAAAAGGCGGGCCCCGAGGGCGCGGGGCGCGGAGCCTCCCGCCGGGCGCTGCGCTGCGCCTCGCCGAGGGAAAACCCGCGACGGCTCGACTTTACCGGGAGAAAAGGTGCGGAAAGGCCGGGACGGCGGCCCGGGGCGCTCCGACGGGCCCGGGCGGGGCCGCGCCGGCGGGGTAGGGGGCTGCGGGCCCCGCTGCCGCCCGGCCGCCGCGGGCAGAGCGAAGCCTCCGGTAACTTCGCAGCGATTCCGTTGCTCGCAGCGCCCGTCTGGGGCCGATCGGCACCGGCCGCCGCTGATGTACTTTTTATTTCTTTTTTTTTTTTTAGCAAATAAAAATGCATTTGCTTTTACCTTCCAGGGGCTCGGTCGGTCGCCGGGGCGGTTAGGAAGGACGTGATTTCCCTTCCCTTCGCGCTTTGCTGCCCGGCGGGAGCTGCCGCTCCGGGGAGGTGTCGCCGCCCGGGCCCCGGTTCCCCGCCGGCCCCTCCGCGGCGGAGCCCCCGCTCTCACCTTCCCCGCGGGCTGATTGATCTGCTGGCGGGGAATTAGGAGGGCAACGGCGGATTAATTGACCTGAGGGTGCCCAAGGGTTACACACACGGCTGCGGGCGCGGCGGGGCGCGCACCTTCCGTGGCCGCGGCCGTCCCGGGAGCCCGCAGCATCCCCCGCCTCCCCGCGCCCTTCCCCACAGTCCGCGCTCTCTTTCACGTCTGTTTTCCTCGTCCTTGAGGGGAGACAAAAAAAAAAAAAAAAAGTGGGGGAGGGAGAAATTGGAAAATAAAAAGGCAGGAAAATGGCAGGAAAATCCGCTCGGCGCCCTGCCCGCCGCTCCGGCCCGGGGGCGGACGGGGCCGGCGGGGGTGCGGAGCCTGCCCGGGCCGGGAGAGCCTGCGGGGCAGCTCCCGGGCCGAGGCATGGCCTCGGTGCTCCTGCGGGGGTTTAAAAGCGCCGGGGCTGCGTCCGCGATTTGCTCTCTCCCCTCCCCAGGTCTCCCTGTGCCCCCGGGTCGGAGCCGGCCATCACCGCCCCGTCGGGGCCGCGCACCGGGGCGCGCAGGGCTCTCCGCGTCCCTGCCCAGCTGTTGGGTTTGCTTTGCCTCCGCTTGCGGGGATCAATAGAGCCCCGGGCACCCCCCGCCCGCCCGGTCCCCCCGCATATGGGCCGCTTCTCATGCGGAGCGGAGGGGCCGGGGCGGCCCCGCTCCGCCGCCCGGGAAGGCGACAGCTGTGGGCTGCCGTCAGGGGACCGCTTCCCTTTGACTGCGGGCCCCAAGTGACATGTGTTGGTGGGGATGAATGAGGGGAAGGAGATGAGCATCTTATGTCCATCAAGCACCAGTTTTTCACAGCGATTTTTTTTTTTCTTTTCCCCCCTTTCCCAGGCGTTAGCGAAAGCATCTGGTTATCCCCTGCCCCCTCCCGCCCCGCCGGCTCCGCGCAGGGCCCGGGGACGCCGAGGCGGGGACAGACCCGCTGTGCCCCCCCTCCTTCCCCGGGCAGCGGGGGGGAGCGGACCCCGCCGGCCCTGGGTCCCCGCCGGCCCCGGGTCCCCGCCGCTCCGGGCAGCGCTGATTTCGCGGCGGGGCTCCCCGCCCGCCCGGGCACACGCAAATCCCTCCGAAACCCCGCTCCGGAGAGGCAGCAAGCGCAGACCGAGGGGGGGCTGCTCCCCCCGGGGCGGTGGGGACCGTGGGGTGCCCTGGATCCGCCTCGCCTCCCCCCCCGGGGGGACTCGGACTCAGCGCAGGCGTTTGGGAGGGGGAAAACGCCAGCGCTGTTTCCAGCAGGCTCCGAAAAGAAAAACTCGCCGAGCCCGGCCTCCCACGGGCCTCCTCTGCCCCGCGGGACAGGCGTGTCCCGGCGTGGGGCACCCACGGAGCCTGCGGGGAGGGGGGAAATAATCCCCCCCCGGCCACGGGGCTGGCGGGCAGGGCAGCACCCGGCCTGCCGCCGCCCCTCCGAGGGCAAATGCGACCAGGTTGGGTTTTTTTTTGTTTTCCATTGTATTTTGCGATTCGCCCGGGCCCGTTCCCGGCCGGGCCCAAGCCCCCAGCCCCCGCGGCGGGCGGGGCCGAGGCCCCCCGTACCCGGGGAGAGCCGGCCGGGCCGTTTCGGAGCCGAGCAACCCCGCCCGGCCTCGGTGCTGAAAAAGAGGGAAATTAGAAGAGTAAAAAAAAAAATAAATCTAATACAGAAGAGAAAAAAAAAAAAGGTCCCTTTCAGGCGAGTTTGAATTTGCATTTTATTGGTGTCGTTCCTGTCTTTTTAGTTAAACATCACCCTGTTTATCATCAGCCTTTCTACACCGCTGCGCTCGGTAATGGGATTTCTCTCTCCTTTACGGGGCACTGGTGCCGTACAGAAGCGGAGGCCGTCCGGGGCTGCGGGCAGAGCTCCGGGGGCCGCGGCCGGTGCGGGGCGGTGCGGTGCATCCCCCATCCCCAGCCGCTCCATCCCCCGGAGCGGAGCCGAGGAAGAAACTTCCCTCCCGCCTGGGCACGGACACTTTCTTTGCCGTGTCCGCCCCCCGGTAGCACGAAGCTTTCCCTTTTTCCCCGTTATTTTAAAATTATTTTTTAAATTTTCTTTTCTCAACGTTTCACAACGCCCGCGCCCGGGATGGCTGATGCTACCGGGCTTTGAGCGACCGGCGGAGCCATCAGAAATACGTCGCGAAGTCGCTTCGTCCCCGCGGCCCGGCAGCATCCCCAGACGGGGGGGAGGCAGCTCCGAGCCCCCCCTCCCCCGGCTCCGACCCCTCCGCATCCCGGCTTAACGATGCCCGGGACGGCGGCGGGCGCGGCGGGTCGGAGCGGCCCCCGCCGCCGTCCCGGGCATCGCTGGGGGTGGGACAGCAAGGGGACACCTTCCCCCCCAAACTTTCCCCCGTAGGAAAAGCGCCTCCGCCTGATTAAATATATATGCGGCTAATGCACTAAACAAATATTGAAGTTAAGATGTAATTAAGCCTGTAGAACATCCCCGCGCAATAAACCCGTTGCTGGACAGGATCCATCGCCAGGTTTGTTTTAAAGGAGCTTGGGAAAAAAAAAAATAATCTTTAAATTATGTATTAGAAGTTCCCAGTTTATTCTGCCACACTCGGGTCGATGCTGAGGGTAAACACGCCCGGGCGGTCCCGCACCGTGTCCCCCCCTCCCCGGCTCCGCTCGCTTTTCCCTTCTCCTATTTATTTTTCGGCCCCCCTCCCCCCTGATTAGCCCTCCCGGGTTTCCTTCCACGTCGCTAAATGTTGTCGCTTACACTCAAAGCTCATGCATTGTTTATGGGAAATATAGTTAATAAATAATTACAAATCCGAGGTGTGCGTGCGTTTGACTGAGAGCTGCCGGCGGAGACGGGAGAGAGCCCGGGAGGGGTCGGCGGGGGCCGGGGGGGTCCGAGCCCACCCGGGAGCGGGTCCCGGGGGGGCAGCGGGGGGGGGGGGGGGGAGGTCCGCCGTGGCCGGCCGCGGGTCGGGGCGAGCCCGGCGGGGGAGCCCGGGTGTGTGAGGGCTGAAGGGGGGGGATTCTTCACGTTGTTAAAGAGAGAAAGGGCAGATAAAAGACGAATAAAAGAGAAAAGAAAGAAAAGTAAAGAGGTGGCGGGGGCGGGGGGAGACTATAAAAAAAGAGGGTGAAACAAACCCCAGGAGGATGCCCCGATCCCGGCTCATCCATCTTCATTGTCTCCGTGTGTGCAAAAGCAACTCCAGTATAAGGAAAAGCCACTATCAAAGCCATGGCTTTATTTTATATCCTATAGATCAGGAGGGAGGCAAAGCTTTATTTTCGCCCAGAGACAGATATTTTATTTCTCTCTTACGGTTTTATGTGTGAGAGATGTCAAAAAGGTAAAATAGATTGCTAATGCATAGGCAAAACGAAGCTGTTTTGGCATGCTCTGTGTCATGAGGTCTCCCAGGGAGAGCAGGCTGGGGATTTAGGGCTGATGGGAGACTCTGGGGGATTTCTGCTAAAACATCTCTCTCCATAAATTCAGCCGCGTGGTCAGCTCGATAGGGAGAAGGAGTTTTAAAGGGGAAGAGTTGGAGCGCGGCGGGAAGGCGCGGCGGAGCGGGGACCCCCGGCCCCGGCCCCGGGGGGCTCCCTGCCTTCCCCCCGCGGAGCCGGCGGCACAGAGCGCCCCGGGCTCGTCCCGCCCTGCCTGTGGGCACCCATCACCCCCAGCAGCCCCGCTCCAGCGCACTCCTCCCCCCATTTCACCCCCCCACCCCCCCAAACCAGGCGGCCGCCCCCGACGGCCGGTCCAAGCCCATCGGCGGGGGCCGGAGCCGCAGCCCCGCCGCCGGCGCAGCTCGCTGCTCCGATTCTGCCTCGCCGCCGAACCCCGGCAGCGGATTTGCAAGGACCTTTTTGCAAAGTTAAAATATATCTCCCCAAGCTGCAACAATTTTCATACTTTTTGACCTCGGGGATTTACTTAGCACGTTAAGTTCAAGGCTCAGAAGCCCAAGGCTATTACTCATTTAGGCACTCCCACCACCAACACTTTTCACCACATATTTTATCATTTGACTTCCTGGCTTAAATTCATGTTATGGCAAATAATGGATGGTAATACTTTCCCCCTTCCCCATGTTAATTGTCTTGTCTGACAACCTCCGCATTTGAAATGATTTAAAGCAAACAACGGTGCAGCGAGACCAGGAGACAAACCGGCACAAAACATCTGCAGGAACCCTGCAGCTCCGGCTCTTCCCTGGCAAGTTGGTGGCTGGATCCGGGGCCCGGATCCAGAGCACAGCCAGGCCCCCCCCGAAAGCAGCGCCCACCTCTTGCTGGGGTTTTTGGGGTGCTAAGGCAGCTTCTCCCCAGCCCCCTGCAGCCCCCAGGGCGCCGTGCAGCCGCGCTCGGCCCTGCCCCGGGCCCCGCCGGTTTTGCTGCCCGAAATACCGCTCTTCTTGAGGTGGCTGAAATGGGGAAACAAAACAGAGTGCTATTTGCAAATTAAAAAAAGCAAGGTGTAGTTGATTAGCAAATTAATTATTTCAGTACCCCCAGGATTATATTGTTTTTCTAAGTTCTGTGGGCCTGTGTAATTTACTAATTTCACAGTCACTGAACTTCCCTGGGAGTGAGAGTCAATCTCAGCCACCTATCTCACACGTACACGCGATTTTGTGCCGAGGCAGCGGGGCTGTCGGCAGTGTCGGAGGGAAGAGGGTGCCCAGACCTTCCCCCCTGCTCCCGCTGCTGACCTGCTGCGTGCCTCTGCGCAAATTCTTTGTTTTTCTTGTTTCTGAGGGTGGACACTACCTTCCTACCCAGCAAGAACATATCTCCCTGCTTAGAAAGGAGGAACTGCACGGACTTTCCTCTACCGAGCACTGTCACTGGCTTCCCGTACACGTACAGAAAAAGGGCTGCTGCATTATTTGTCCTTTACAAGCAGCTGGAGAAGAAGGTTCCCGATGTCAGAGGTCTTTTGGCATCAGCAGAATGTCAGCTTTTGGTGTCTGACATCACCGTCACGCAGAGCGTTTGAGAAAAATAATCGAAATCAAAACAAATAGGACTATCCCAATAAAATATAGGGATAATACGCCTACACTGGTGGGAAGCCAGCACTGCCCTCTGCCTACCTGCTGCAGATGCAGGAGCAGATCTTGGTTCGGGCTGATAAAACAGCATCACCTGGACCAGGCACCACAGCACCACAAACTTCCCTCGCCGCTTGCTAAAATGAATCCAGAGCTCCTGGCTGTATTTATATCTGTCTGCTCAGTCCCAACCTCTGATTCTATATATAGATTCTGTAATTTGATACCACGGTACTATATAATATCCTATGTCACACCCTATTTATATAGGCTTCTATTTTAAGGCTTCTGACAGGACGTGGAGGCTCTGGCCAGCGTGCCCTTCTTTCTCCCTGCTTTATCATACGCCCATAAATTGAGGCAGCTGGGTTTATGCAGTTTGAGCCCAACAAAGTGCTGGGTGCCTGCAGCCCAGTACAACATTTTGCCTGCCTGGGCCAGGTGGGCAAGAGCCAGGTAAAAGGCAGGCGCGGCGTGGGAGCCCGTGGCTCAAAGTGCTCGCGCGCCCCTGCACGGCAAGCGTGGAGGCAATTAAAGAGGTCCCTGGCACACGCCAGACAGGGCTTGTTAGCACTGCACAGCACTGCGCTGCTCGTGACACCTGAGCTACTAATTGAGGATCTGAGTCTATAGGGTCACCACTGCACTGGCACGAAATGGGAGCATTGCAGTAAGGAGATGTGGCCAAACATGTTAATTTATAAAAAAATGCATTTTTAAAACCCCTGTTACCTTCTCTTTCTTTGTATAGCAGTGAGTGATGTTCTAAGTTTGGCTGTACACATATACAGCTTATTTCACCAGTATAGCAAGGGTGTGGGATGCCCAGCCACAACCCCATTACTCTGAAATGCATCAATATACCATTTTCAAGAGGATAAAAAAAACCAGATCATTTTGTTCTAGAATGTGAAGTTTCACTCGTTTCAAATAATTTTTCCAGGAGAAGCCCGGGGTAGCGCTCAGTCCCCGCAAGGGTCCTGCCTGACGATGCCCTGCTGTCCTCTGCTGCGCTCCAGGACAGGTCCCTCGGGCAGGGCAGAGCCACACACCGGCATTAACCAAGGACCAAATCTCCATGCTCAGAAGCTCACTTTAAAAACCCCACATTAGTTCTGAAAAAATCATTCCTCAGTGTCATCATTGCTCATATTCCAGCTGGGCATGGAGATCCTCGCCAGAACCGCTGTGCCGGTGGGGCAGCGTGAGAGGGCAGAGGGCAGGGAGCAGCTCCTCGAGGGTCACCCAGAGACGGGCGCAACCCAAATCTCCCAGCTCCCACGCAGATACGCTGCACCCTGCAGACTCCATCACCCCTCAGCTCCCTTCCTTATCGTGTTGCCCGGTGGATAGGGACTCTCCCCACTCCAGACCCCCTCTGCGTTGCCCTCCTCAGGGCCGCTGCAGAGGGCTGGATGAGGCTCCGGAGTCAGGAAGCATCGGAGGGGCCGTCTTGCTCCGCAGGGCATCGCCTGCGCTGGAAACGCAGTCCCACGACAGCATTATCACTCCAAAGTGGCAAAAATGTCATGCGAAAGGCTGCTCACCTCTGGCTTTGTGGTGCCACAGTCTGAACTGGTCTTTTTCCCGTTTGGTGCTTTGAACGCATGGTTATTTGTTGAACTCCTGGCAGCAGGCTGTTAACATCGCACATTACAACTTCTCACGCCAGCTGCCCCCAGAAGCACGCGCGCACGGTGCTACATAACCAGAATAACTGATCAGCCAGCTGGGGAGACATCGCCCCGCTCCTCTCCTTGCTGATGGCCTTTCATAACTTGTTACTGAGTTTGTCACTCACGAGTTACCGGGCACCGAGAAGTTCATATCAGCCCGGTCCCTGTGTTCTCTTCTCATGTCTCTGTATCCACAGGTGTGGCTCCGGAGAGCAGAGGCCAATGCACCCAACCCCGAACCAGCGCAGCCACGAAGGCACGGGAGCTTGTGTTGCTTACAGACAAGTAAACCTTGTTTCAGATGGAGAGTCCCTTATTTATCCACGCTTCCTTCGGGAGCAACCCCAAACCCTAGTGCACAATTTTACGAAGTATGTTTCTCCCGCCTGTGAAATTACACCGTTCTCACTGATAACAATTATCCGAAGGAGCTTTCTGTGGTGATCTGCCTCGTGCTGGGAGCACGGCGATGTCGTGTGCATATGAAAATGGAAACTGCCTGAGATGGTCAGACTCAGAAACTCTGAGTCTGCAGAATTCCCTACCAATGTGTTTTTTCAGTTGTTGAAATAAAATCTTCATTGCTGTAATTAGTTAATATTTGTAAAGCCTATAAGATTCCAGAATAAATGTTAATGATAATGAAGACGGCTGGTGAGAAGACATCACTCCTAATGATGTACGATTTATTTCCTTAAGGGTGTGCTAATAAACAAAACTCATTTTTAAAATCTGCCACATTTATTCCACATATGCTCTCAGATCAAATAAGTTACTCTAACCACAGCATGGTCTTCCTCTTCTCCCCTCTCTGAAATCTCTCATTAACACTCGCTGTGCGGGGCTGTTGATGACAAGGACAAGCACCCAGCCAGCACCCTAGATATTAAAACCTGTCGCCCTCGGTCCTGGCCTGACAGCCTGCCCGCTGCCAGCCGGCGGGGCCTCCCAAAGGCCACTTAACCTCTGCGAAGAAGCTTGGGCGTTTGTCCTCGTCCTGACCCGAGCTTTGCAGGTACTCCCTGGACAGATCTCCGAGTCCTGGATCAATGGCATATTCTCAAACCAACCTAAACCCACACCAAATTTTATGTCCGTAGGCTGTTATCATTTCTCTTGTAAAACCAGAGAAAGCTGCCCCAAAGCTCGTGAAGGAAAGGGTCAGCCTGCAGCGTTTGTAGCAGCTCCGTCACCGTGGCGTCTGTGCACAAGGTAAAATGCAGCGGGAGAGCGGAGCCGGGCTGCGTGCCGACCGAGCTCTGCGGGCGCCTGCCGTGCACTGCGCATAATCTCTGCTCACTGCCGTTCCCTCGGATGTCTTTACGCAAAATCAATAAGGTGTTAATTTGAAACAAATCTTTTCTGCATACCTGCAGGAGATTATGTCCCCTGCACAAGGAAGCACGCAGAAAGGGACCCTTCCCACCTCCGGCCGCAGGCTGGACAAGCAAACACGCAGAGCAGGGTCCTCTGGTTGCCCCAGTGTTTGAGGAACGGTTTAGGGCTGTGTGTGCTCTGGAAAGATGATTTCCCACCGTAGCTTTTAAAACCCCAGATGAATATTCTACAGGGCTAGTGCTTCACACGGGAGGGAAATGCCATTTCCAAATACCGACGCGGTTTTCATTCCCCTATTTGTATTCAAATACTTTCATACGTAAGATACTGACTTGTTTAGCTTTAAAAATTACGATGGAAAAGCTTTTGCATACCTCCAGTGTACACAGCACCACCACGAGCAGCTGTGCCAGCGGGCAGGGTGGCAATACTTGTCACCGGACATGGACAGGGACAGTCATGTTCAGGGACCTGATGCTGTCCCGGCACACTCCAGGACACCGGGGTGGGACCTGGGATAACTCCTGTGCCGCTGCAGAGCCCCGGGAGGTGAACGTGTATCGCCTCCGCTCTCCAGAGGAAAAGCGAGTGGAGGTAGGCACCAATAAAGCATCCTGACCCTTCAGTTTTGTGTGGGAATCCCTCTCTCGGACACCCCGGGATCGTGCCGGGGCTGTGCCTGGTGCTTGGTGCCCGGCCGGACACGCGCTGTCCCCAGACGGATGCGTCCGTGGAGCCAGGCTGCTGCTCGCTGTGATGCTGCTCACACAACATGCTGTAATAAACTACCAGTGTGTCAAATTTGGAGAGAAAGAGGAGGGAGAATGTTTGAAAACAGCAGTTTGAGAATTAGCAGAAACCACCCTTTTCCTTGGGTAAATCCCCTCCGCCGAGGGCCAGGTTGTGCCAGGGAAGGGCACGAGGCCGGGCCAGGTCACCCCTGGGGTGCAGCCGCCTTTAGAGCCCAGACCCAGGGTAGGAGAATGTGAAAATTGCTGCTTCTTGCCCCACGCATCTTGAAAATACACATTTTTCTTATGACTACTACAGCCAGAAAATCCATCTTTGCAGGTGTGTGCCCAGCTGCCTGCTGAATCCGTCCAGGCTACGGGGTCTCTGGGCAGGGACCCCCTGTACACTGGGGCTTGGAGACCAAATTATTCAGCCCCACTAACGCTATGGTCATCAGCAGCGACACACAACACGATGTAAAACTGCAGCTAGGCATGGAAACAGGAGAAGGAAACGTGCGGGTCCAGCGAGGAGAAGGGTGAGAAACACCTTTTACAGGGAAAAGCGAGGATGGATGCGGGGCTTCTTCGCAGGGTGGAGGGCAAAATGCCACCGCGTGACGGACGAGCCCGTCGCACCCCCGTCTGACAGTGCAGCACACGCAACACGGGAACGATGAAACGTTTCTTTTAAATAAAGAATTTCCAAGACAAAGAATAAAAAATAATCTACAACAGGAAGGCATTTGAAAAACCTGTGCATCTTTTACTGCACTTATTTGTTCCTGCTTTTTTTTTGTGTCTAAAAAATCAACTCCTGAATTTCAGATGAAAACAAAAAAATATAGTTAAAACATCTATGAAATGGTCATACAAGAGAAATATATGCATTAGATGTTAAGCCTTCTATCAGAGAGCTCAGCTGGACTTTTTTTTTTTTAAATTTGCAAAATATAATTAAATTGGTGTTGGTAAAAAAAAAAAAAAAGAAAAAAAGATAGCCCAGTCCAAACCCTTATAAGGATATTTCAGACATGCTGAGGTTCCTTTTCCATAAATGTTAAGCAGACATCTGTAAACATAATTGGAATTTACTGCACACGTGAATAACTGCATATAAATTAGCCTGTATCATTGGGGTTTAAGAAAGGGCTGCAGGTCCCCCCCCTTGTCGATAAGACGCCGGCATTTCCAGCGCACATCCCAGCTCAATTCCAAATGTCAATTTTCTACATTTTAATTTTTTTTTTTTTTTGCATAGCTGTTGCCTTGTTACATTTATCATAAAGCCTCTATAGATGAGACGTTCTGCTGAATTTTGTACACTTCCAGGTTTGTTTACCAGGCTGATAGTTATTCTTTTGGAAAATGCAGAGTGGTATTGTCAGGGATTGCTTAATATTAATGATGGAGACCTGGGCATCTGAGGGAGCTGAACGAGCGCAACTTCGTTTCAGCATTCCTCATTTTTTTCCATATTTTTCCCCCCTTCCTTTTCTTCTCCCTGCCTTCTCCTTTGTCATGGGCAGGCCCGCACGAGGCATGGAGCCCTCTTGCCCTAGGCCTGCAGGGACCTGAGGCCAGATCCTGCTCCTTGTCAAGTCAATAGGAAAATGTCCAACTTCTATGGCTCAGGATCAAGCTTTTAAGCACCCGCTTAACTTTATGCCCGAGGGCTGAGAAGTCCCAGTGAAGCCACAGTGAAGCCTGTGCACCTCGATGAGGGCTGAAACTCAGCAGAGGAAGGAGCCTCCTCCTCCTCATTTCCTTCTCCATCCTTCTGTGCCCATCCAGGCCCAGTGGAGAGTTGCGAATTCTCTGCCCGGAGCACAGGGGAGGGCAGGAGGGGCACGGGCAGCCTGCGCAGCCTTGGGTGAGTCCGGCGGGAAGAGAGGTGTCCAGATACATATAATTCAGCTAAAACGAGGATTACTTCAGATTTGCATTCAGTCAGTCAGGAGCAGGATTTACACAGAGCCCCATCATGTAAAAGCACGATTTTACGCAGATTCAATGAAAACAAAGGTTTGCACCCACTTTCAGAGACACCCAGCTTATATCGGCCCAGCTTTAGCCAGTGAATTTACAGGAGCAAATTCAACAACCCCACCAGTTTTAAGCAAATATGAGCCTGAAACTGATAGGACTGGGGTGCTGAAGGACCTTCGGGGCACGGACCCACGTGCTCCCCGGCTGGTGAAGGACCATGCGGCTCGGTGGACAGAGGCAAAGCCAGGAGGGGAAATCCTTCCCGCCCCAGGATTAAACCCCTGGACGAGACTGCAACCCTGATCCCAAATCTGTTGAATTCCAGGGAAAACTGAACACGGGTGTCTCTGCATCAGGTGCTGCAGGTTGGTGGAGCCAAGGACGTGTGTGGTGGAGATGAACGGATGCCACACACAGATGGCCACTGGCTAAAGGTAAACATCAGCGTTAGGCTATGACACCTGATGAAATTCTGCTCACCCAGCGCATGGGAGAGACCGCTGCACCAGCAGGAACACCAGCAGTTTGCATTTTAAGTCATGGGCACCCCAATTAAGGTGAGGTTCATCAGCGTTCTCTGAGTCTGAACCTGCTCTGCCCCAGCCAGGCGGGCAGAGGAGAACCCCGCGCCCTGCGGAAGGGGACGGTCCTGCGTGCGGCCCCCACCCCGGCGTCCCCCAGCCCCTGCCGTGGCACGATCGCAGGCGTTCCTGACAGTCCCTTCTTTATGATAACAGCATTATCAAGTGTGCCAACGAAGTAACCGGGTGATTTATTTCATTGTCACTCTTCAAAGGCGCATTTGTTTGCCATCCATCTCTCGCCCCCAGCTCACCATAAGCTCTGTTTGTTTGGAGGGGGACGTGGCGCAGGAAGCACGGGGCTGTGAACCCGTCCCCGGGGCAGCGGCCCCTGCGCCCGCCACCGTTCTCACCTTGACTCCGAGCCGCCGGAGTCAGTGGGCACAGCCGGCGCGGGGATGCCTGCGGCTTTCCAAGGGATGCTCTCAGAAACGTGTGACCGGGGAGGGCTGACCTGAATTTAACCTTTCTCCATGCCCCACGTTTGATGGGGAGGGGAGGTGAGAAATATGGCAGCCTGGCCAGAGCCGGCGACAAACTGCCGGTGTTCCTTGGGCCGAAGGAGATGACACGGAGGGGGAAGCGCCACAAGCCCGTCCTGGCAAGACCCGCCGGGCAGAGCTGCCCTGTGGCTCGGTGGCCTTTGGGCCACACCATCGCTTTTTAATAACGAAGGTAAGTAAGTTTCATTGCAGGTATTTAAAAAAGAAAACCTCTTCTTGCATTCTGAAGCAGGCAAGAGCAAAGCAGCACAGTATGGTGTAGGAAGAAGCAACAGTAAGTGGGGCTTTTTTAATAACGAAGGTGCGATACCTTGCTTCTCTTTACGGAAAAAGGGCAATGCAAAAATAAGCAAAATTGAATCAAAAAGCTTTTTTCCTTGTTTTTTTTCTAAAAAGAAAAAAAGATGGATTTTTGGTCTAAACTCCCCGGCCGATCTGGCCCTACAACCTCACAAGTCATGGATTTTAATCTTGCAGACCCAGCTAAGCGAGGGAACGGCTCCGCCAGCGAGGTTTAGGCAGGGATCTCAGCCGGCGGATACCGTCGTCGTTTGCAATCCAGGCACATGGAGCTGGGGCCCCCAAGGATGCTGCCCAGATAATTGCGCTCTCGAGGTGCCGGCAGCGCTCCACCATCTCCCCATCTAATTAAGTGCCAAAGTGGATGGAAGTGACGGGGAGGACAAGGAAGGGTGTTTGCTCCGCGGTCGGGAGGTGCGGGACGGACGGGCATGGAGGACCCTGCCCCATGCCTGCCTGCCCGTGCAGGCAGCAGCTCCTCCCTGCCCGCACCTCACACCGGCTCCTGCGCTGCGCCGGCGTGGCCACGACGCGCGGTCACCACCGAGCCTCCGCGATCACCACCGAGCCTCCTCGGTCACCCTGGTGTGGCACACCGGTCATTTTATAATTCAAAATTATCGACTAAGCATTTTTTTTCCAGGCCAGACCAATTACTTTCAAACACACCTATTTGATTTTAGTGTCAAAGAGATTTTCTGTCTCTCTCAAGTTGTTTTCACTTAAAAAAAAAAAAAAGTCCTGGAGCACCAGACAGAATAATAAGCAGACTCACTATTTAGTCATAGAATGACCTGAAATTTCTCCGAGGAAACATATTTTTCACTGAAAAATACTGGAAAAATCTGTATGAAAGTTTTTCCTCGACATTTTCTTGGTTTAGAGGAAACAGGAGAGCAATTTTTCCCCATCACTTTCATAGTTTGTTATTTTTTCTTCCCTCTCTCTACTCATCCCCAAGAGTTTCCTCCAGGATGGCCAGTCATACAATAAGAAAAAAAGGAGCGGGATGAACAAGGCATTGGGAACCACTGAGAAACAGGGACACATCTCAAATGAGGAGAAATAACCACAGTTCTTTTGTTTCTGAAGCTTTCCAAATAAATATAAAAATGTTTTAATTCTACAAGTTGACCGAGACAAGCCAGTTTTTAATGTTTTCCTTGCAAAGGTAAGGTTTCTCAGCTTTTAGGAGACTTGTTTTTTCAGCAACATTTAAGTTTATAATCCTTAAGAGCTGCCTAGATAGCCTGGAGCTGGCAAGATTGGCCGAGTGAGAGTGGCCTGAGAGGGGGACTTGGAGGGCTGCATTTTGTCCCTGGCTGAGCCAATATTTGGCTGTATTATCCCGGGAACATCACGATCCCTACTCGTGACCCTATCACCCCATTGCAGAATGGAAATAAACTACCTGCTCCATACGGCTTTTGTGATTTTAAAGCGTAATCCTTTGTAAAATGCTTTGAGATCCTCAGATGGAAGTGGCTACAAGTGACCATTGGCCATCCATCCCCTCTTCCAAGCCGCCTTCTGCGCATCACCCAAGTGTGGCTGTTTGCACCTAACAGGAGTTTGCAGCTGCCAAACGGAGCCCCCTCCGCCTGCCCTGCTCTGCGTGCAAAGTGGTGGGAGAAGCCCAGATGGACTTCTTACTTGTGCACACAGTTTCATAGTCGGAATCAGAATTTATGGCAGGAATTTAATTTAAAATAAGATTCACAAGCAATTTGGCTGTTTTGAAGTCCTGACCCAAACGCTACTAAAGTCAATGGGAACCTTTCCTCTCCCCAACATCGATTTGGGTAAGGTCCCATTGTGTCTTCCCTGTTGAACTTGCTGTATGAAGAACTTCACTGTGATTCCAGCTGTTCACATGTGCAACACAGCTGGATGAATGGAGGGAAAAGCACTTGGCCGAGAGTGCGAGGGAGAGGTACCTGCGCCAAACTCAGCGGTGAGCAGGGAGCGCTGCTGGGAGCTGGCCACAGCACCAGGTCCTCGTCATGGTCAGGGTGCCGTCAAGCCAGGGCTGTGGGGTGAAGCCAGCGAGTTAATCTGGATTTCTGGGGGTCTAAATGGGAACAGGAGTAGCTGTTCACAGACTTGACTTCACAGCCGAAGTTAGACTAAAGGAAGAAGGGTCGGGCTGAGCTGAGGGTGCTGGTTCATCCCTGAGCTGCGAGGTGCGCACCTCCTGCTGCCACCCAGAGGAGAGCAGGGCGGCCAGCCCAGGGATCAGCACAAACCACGGCAGCTCTTCAAAGCATCCTTTCCTGACCGGCTAAACCAGCGAGGAGGAAGACCGTCTCCTAAAGCTCTCCTGGCCAGAAAAGCCCCAGTTCACAAGATTTTGGAAACCACTGGCCACTCTAGAGTGCTGTTTAATTATTACTAGTAAGAGTATTTCCATTACAGTGGTATCCTGACGTTTCATCTGGAATGGGGTCACATCATGACTGGAGCTCTTGTCTATGACAAGAGATGTTCCCTAAACCAGCCCCAGTTGCTAGTCGTGTGCTCCATGCAGTTACACTGATTTCTGTAACACCCTGTAGATTTGAAACACAGAGCTGGCGCATAACTGTTTGCACAACTACAGCGTTAGTCAACGCAACAGAGAAGGAGAGGGAGGAGGAGGTATGATCCTCCCCATCTCCTAGTTGGAAACTAGGAGGTGGGGGACCAAAGACGGAAAGGGTCTGGTTGCCAGACTTGGCAGAGAGCTCTGGCAAGCCCTGCCAGCAGAGTGACTGCCACGATGTGCTGGCAGCGCCGGAGGCAGCCGCTACAGCTCCTCAATCCTGTTGCAGCTCTGCAGCCACCAACCCCGTCCTGTGATGGTGCCGCCCCACGTTACACCGCAGCCCATCTCCACGCCGCTGCAGAATTACAAGATGAGCCTGAAAAAACATCGAGAAAGGGAAAAAACCCCAGGTGCTGAAGCTGCCACCTCAATCATTGTTTTTTCTCATGCAGCTGCTAACGCCGCACGCGTCTGCACGTACAGCTGAGGATCTGCAGCGGGAGAGACGTGCAAGCCCCGTGCCTCGGGCAGGCACCCGGGCTGCTCCGGCAGCCACAGGGCAGCAGCGGCAGCAGGTACGGAGCCACAGGGCGAGGCACCGAAATCCCAGGGATTGCCACGCCGCTTTGATTTATCTGGAGACAGCAGTGCTCTACTGAATGGCACGGGACAGTGGGGTGTTGTAGTAAATCTCTGGCTTCCCTATGCAGTTTTCTTTTGCTTTCCTTCACTGCAGTTAATCTGGATTGGGTGTCCACTTCCACTCCCTGAATTTACAGCAGGAATCTGCTATAAACACAGAGCTCTCATGCTCATGTTTTGGTGGTCTTCTAAGGCACATTTTTACTACGGCAAGGCACATGCTAAGGCATCATACTATAAGCAACATAATGGGAGCGGCTTACATTTAATGGGAGAACTTTGAGCAGAGCTCCCTGCCCTCAGCCTGTGGGAACCAGCACCCAGCTCCCATGGGGATGCCACCCTCCACCGAGACACCCAGCGCCCAGCTCCCACCGGGACGCCGGTCCCCACCGAGACACATGGCTGAGCCAGAAACCAAAACCTGAGCCTGCCAGTTGCTTTTGTCTGGGTTTTTCACACCCTCCTGCCAACCAGACATTGTGCCAAGGGGTCTGTCGCATTTAAATACATGGAATTATCTATTACAATGCTTCAATATTTATTACATAGATTTCGCTTTAACTGCTTTGTAAATCATAGCAGAAATAATAGCCTTCCAACTGAGAGTCATATGCCATAATCAACCAACAGAAAGTCAAGACTGTAATTTAAAGTATATATTAAAACATCCTTATGTGAACATTTTGTTTAAATTAAGAGATGGGACATGATTCAAACAATAAGGCCTCACCAAAGATAATTTTTCCCAGCAAATCAGTCAAGGGTTTAGAGGAGGCTCAGAGGGTGCGAAGGAGCAATCTTGACCTCCCAAGACTATAAATATTTTTTGTTGTCAGATTATTTGAACAGAAGACTGCCCAGCCAGCATGGTCTGTCTCTAAGCGGTACCTCGGAGGTTTCAGTGGTGCAGCCGTGTTTGCCCACCCGGCGGGGCCGGCTCAGCATGGCAGCGGCAGAGCTGGATGCCGAACGGCGTCCTTGGGCCATGGCCAACCTCCCCCAGGCAAAGCCGCGCCGCCCTCCACGCGGGCTCTCTTGCGCTCTCCAGCCCCGTCTGTCACATCCTTCCCGGCCCCAGCGCCCCGACACGTGCCGTCTGCTCTGCCTCCAGCACCGGGCGGCTCTGTTTCGACTCCCCGCAGCCGAGCTCCCCACTACATCAGCCCGCTTGAGATTGCAAACCCAGTCCTGTCCTGCTGCAGCGTGCTGTCATGCTCCCGAGTTGTGCCGCTGCTGCTGAACCCGCGCCGAAGTATCCAGCTCCCCACTGCTGCCTCGCCAAATTGCGCCATGCACACATCTCCCAGTCCTGGAGCCCCTCTGCCCAGAGCAGGAGCCCTCCCTGCAACAGTGCAACCCTGCAGTGAAGCAAACAAAACTCAAGATGCATCAACATCATCCCTGGGATGGGGATGCCCTAAGGACCTCACGGGTAGGAATCCTGTGAGAGCCTTCTCCCGATGAGGGCCAGAGGTTTGCAGCCCAGTCCTACGCAGAGATCACGGGGCGTTTATGAGCTCGGTTCTCATAACAGATCACGGTATTCCAGTATTTATGAAGCCTCCTTTCAATAATTATCACGCTGTTACATTGGTGAGTTTCCTGACAAGTTATTAAATCATAATTTGTAATTTAAATGCCAGCTTTTGGCGTGCATGCCTGCTCAGGATAAGCTCATTTTCATTTTTATTAAACATCACCTATTAAACACAAGGAGAATTTTCTTAGGAATAACAGAAAACACCACAGGTGCCTTATTTCCCAGCTCGTGTTGTAATGGTTTCAAATAATTCCCCAAACATATAACCACAACAAGGGAATTGTTATGTGGTTTACGGGAGGACTGAGGTCTGCAAAGACCCTTCTCCGGATGCTTCCCTTGGGTTTTTCTCCTTGCCAGCCCCTGAAGGTGACAACCCCCCCCAGCTGCAGGCTTTGCATCATGCCATAAAGCACCTCCACCTTCCAAAACCAAAGAGCACTCACATCATAAAGCTGAAGGAAAGCTTGGGATGTCTGAGCTAGATGTCAGTACCCAAAGCACCCAACTTCCAGAGATATTTCAGAGGCTCGTGACACGGCAGTCATACTTCAGTGCCGCCCAGTACTTGGCTTTTCAAGCAGATGGTCAATTAATTATGCTCGTTTGGTGTTTATAGTGCCTGGCCCTGGGCTCAGCGTCCACACCGCGTAGCCCCCCATCACAGGAAGGGTTGCAGCGGCACTGCTGGCTCCGTCCCACCCAGGGTTATCCTCCCCATCCTGCTGAATTTATGGGGCGAGGGGTTGTGTGTCCGGGGAGCCCAGGACTGAGCCCACAGTGTATGGCACAAACCATCAAAAATGGGATTTTGCAGCTGTTTTCATCTGAAAACAGGAAGTAAAAGAATAACTCCAGTGCGAGAGGCGCAGGGCGGGAGGACGTTCAAAAACACCCCTCGGGATGAAGGACTGTGCACTTGGCTCAGCCCCTCTCTCTCGGCTGGATTTTGTGCTAACATCCTGACTTACCTTGGGGCTGATGGGAAAAGGAATTACCCGTTTCCCCCAAATGATTTCCATCTCCAGACTATACATTCTCTGTGATCAGACTGATTAGTTAAATAAATCATCCTTACCTGAAGATAATCCATTTATGCTTTTTAATTAAACACAATTATGACAATTTGTTCTGCTGCCTGCCAGATTACACGTGCAATCGAAGCCGAGGGCAAGAAACTTTTGCGGATGTGTTTACCTCCAGGCCAAAAAAACGAGCAGAAAAGTACCGAAAGCGCACCTCTTGATGATGGTGCTGAAGACCGGCTGGGAAAAACTAACAAGGAGAGAGTGGGGAACTAGTTGAGATGATCGGTGTCCTCTGAACCGCCGTGGGCTTCTCTCGTGCCACGTGTGCAGCAGAGTATTAGGCTGGGTCCCCTCCGCGCTCCCAACGGGCGCAGAAGGAGCTCCATTTTGGGGCTGCGTATCCCCCCTGCCAAATGCAAAACCAGGACTAGGCGCAAATATGAACACGGCAGTTTTCTTAAAACAGCTCTCTGTCCTTTTTGCAGTCCAACAGAACGAGAAAACATGTCCCATTTACTCTGCCAAGGGCTTTTATTCAGATCAACTTTCCTTCAACTTGCTTGCACAGAGAGGCAAAATAATGAGCGAGCTTAAATAGATGTTAGAGACCTTCCCATTACTTAAAAGCCCTCTGCAGCCCCTCTCCCCTCCCCTTGCCACCGCGTGCTCAAGTCCAACTGCAAGCGAGTACAGCAGGCTATGTGCTGTTTGTTTTGGGTTCAATGGCATCTCATTTACACGTGTTAATTGCAACTAATTGGCACTAATTGGATGAACAGGAAACCCTCTGGGAGCACTCATACCTTTAATTTGTAGTAAATATCATTAATTAACATATGCTAATTAGAGCCAATTAACATTGATTAAGGGTTGCCAGCTACTTGGAAAGTACAACTATCCATGTTGTATTAAGTCAGCACAAAATATGATGCATGCTTTAAGTATAAAAGAAGAAGCAAGCTAGCATAAGGCAGCATCTGGGCCGCGCGCTTGCTTGCTGGACGCGTGCTGCACACGGGGCGCATGGAGCTTTCACGCCGCTCCCAACGCGACCCGAGCACTGCGCAACCTCCTGCGGCCAAACCGCCGCGAGGGGAACAGCGTGCTACCCACCGCGTACCGCACCTCGCACACACAGGTGTGGTAGGAGAGAAAATGCATCTCCAAAATGAGTTGTTGCTACCCAAAACATGCAAAAACCAACATTCGGGGCTCCAGGGAAGCTCGGCACCTCCTTGCAAGCGGGTCAGTTAAAGGGGATCTCTGGCCTTTAGAAGAAAAGTTAAACCAGCACTTCTCCTGCCTATGTCCATCGGGTACCGACATGTTTCTTGTGGGATTCAAGCACAACACGTCCCGCCACGCTGGCCCAGACAGAGCCACGGGCCTGGGCACACAGGGCAAAGCAGTGATTTTGCCAGTTGGATGAAGGAAAAGGGTCTGGTCCCATCCAGCACTGGCTGCTGGTGGGTGCCGTGCCACATCTCCGTGGGGCTGCAAGGACAGCCAAGGCGGTGCGGTCCCTGTAGAAAACCACCTCCTCACTGCAGCGAGCCCCGAGTGGGCTCCCAAGGGATGCTTCTGCGTGCCTGGGCTTGGCAAAACTCCCTGCAAGGGCTGGGGACGTTACGGAGAGTTCAGCCCAAATATTTGTACAGCCACTGAGCTGGATCCCTGCTTTGCACACTCCTAGGGGCAGGCAGGTGTGAAGATAGCTTCAAGCACTGTACCTGATATCAGGACTTCTGCTGAGCACAGCTATTTGATCCAGCGAATATGGGTCACTGCGTTCCCGGGGTCTGCAAAGTGCCTGGGGCTGCTCCACACAGAGCTCAGCCCTGCTCTCTGCCAAATGTATTTACCCAACAAAACCTGGAAGGTGTAAAATAACACAGCAAAGCTCCCACACAGGGTAAAATCCTGCTGCTCCCACATCAGCTGCATTTTTGGGTACGGATAGATTGCAGCCTGCAGCCAGGGATGAAGCTCTGCGCTGGCTCCGAATGAGCCAGCTCAGACACCAGGAACAGTGGCAGCAGGCAGCACCGCACGGGCAAACATACTCCATCCCATGGCACCCACCGAGCCCCAGTGCCCGGCAAGGGCGTTGGAGCCAGCATGTGCCCCAGATCCCCCCGCAGATCCCCTGGGATGCCGGTGCTGGCACAGCCAGGCCTTCGGGAAGCGCTGGTGCGCGGGGCAAGCGCAGGGCCCTTCCCACAAGGGCTCTCTTGCTAATTAACAAGCAAACAAAAATAAGACAGTATACCTGATAATGGCATTTTCCTAAAGGGTAGGTCCTTGTTGGCCCTACCCTCGCCACCCAGAGATCACCAACGGGCTGCAATGCCAGCACCCAAGCCCATGTATCCTAGAGAATGGTGGAAATACTGGATGCAGCCGTTCGCTCCTACAATTAGCGGAGATGAGCAACCTGGGGGTGTCCAGACATGGCTGAGTCAGCCACAGGAGGCTGAAGTTCAAATACCTCTTGTTCCCCTAAAGCTTTTGCACTAAAATTATTACCAACCTGTTTACCCTGCTGTTTACCATTTCATTATCTGATAAAACAACTGCTTATCTGTTTGCGTAGAAGGACAGAAGAAAAGTGCTTAATCTTAACGAACACCTGGGAGGAGACATGATTCGGGCTGACACCAGGTCTCTTTCCCAATTTACATGTTTCTAAAAGGATTAGCTTTTTACATTGAGAAAACAGAGGCCGGGGTTGAGAGATCGCAGGGAGAAGATGCACTGCAAATACCTTGAATTTTGTTGTTTGGCTACAAAATGTGCTTTGTTAGCAGAGCTGGAAGCACGAGGTACCGGCAGAAGGGGGTGTGCGGCGGCGTGTCCGTGTGCTTTCCTTTCCCAGCTCCTATGAACGTTGATTGCACAGGATGGGAACACACAGTTAGCTCTGTCTCTACTTGCAAACCGACCCTATAATTTGAGGACTGTAATTAAAACATAGTGTTTGAGGCCTCTTTCCAGCGAGCGTTTTCACTATTTACGTCGCAAACTGCCACAAGACAGGGTAAAGGATGGAAAAGGGATGGGGAAAGATGCTGCAGCCCAAATCCCGCTGCTCGTGTCCGGACCCAAAGCCCCAAGAGAGTCCAATGCCCGGCGTGGGAGCAGCGGGGCCGCGGGCACAGTGTTATCGCTCAAAGACCTCCCCTCGTCCCCAAAGGCCACCGCAGAACAATGCTGCTGAAGAGATAGCAAGGTTTTATGGCTGTATTTTTTTCAAGCCTCCAGACAGACACAGAGAGACAAGCACCGATGAAGCCGTGGTCCCCCTCACCCTTTCTGGGAGAAGCCTCCCACTACGCCCTGCGCTGAAACTCCTCATTCGCTGGGCATCATTTTCGGAAATGTTAAAAACCCCATCCTCAGCCTGGACACAGAGCGGGGCTGACATGAAGCCTTGGGGAAAAAACAGGATTGCGTGTCTAAAAATGGGCTGTAAAATTTCAGACAACGGCAATCAGAGGGGACGTCTGAGAACCTGAAAATGTATTTTTCATGAGTTTAATAAAAACGTCTGTTGGAGAGGAGCATCACTGACACATTTAAAGCACTATCAGAAAGCTGAGAAGCTAAAAACGCCAACAACATACACACACACACACATATATATATATATGTGGATGTATAACCTGCCCCTCTGTGAGGATATGCTCAATAATCCGATAGGTCTGTTCCACCTCTAATTACAGTGATCCTGCGACCCAGTATTCCTAACCAGGGCTTTAAATCTGAGTTTACAGTATTTAGGAAGCGTTGTCAATAATGTTTACAGTGAATTAATTACTGAAGTGATTTTAATTTATTTTCATTAATTATAATCTTATTAACCAATTAATTAAATCCAAATACAGGATGCGACATTGTTTGGTGGTTACACCCCGGTAAGCAAACAAGCGGCATAATCATACTTCCAGCAAAGCAAACCAGCAATTAGGGAGGACCCGGGACACTGGCGCTGCTCCAGGTGGATCCTTCAAGGGCTGGATTTTTCGGGGTGCTGCCTGCCTGCTGCTCCCCGCCACCCTGGCCCACTCCCGCTTCCTCGCCAGGCACCGCACGGCCAGGGAAACCCAGCCGGCACCCACTCAGCTGCAGCAACAGGGTATTTTTTATCTTTGGGAGTCCCCCAAACACGAAAAGCTTCGTTCAAACACCCCTCCTGACGGCTCCCCGGTGCCAGCCCACTGCTGCTCCTCGCCCCTTGCCTGTGCCGTGCGCTACCCGTGGCGGGAGGTTATCAGATTTGTACCGACGTGGTACAAGAAATTCAGGATTATTTGACAACGTACGAGTGCGGATTCCTTGGTGAAGAGAAACAAGTTGAACGAATGACTTAAGCGCTTGCAAATTCAAGATCTCTTTTTGGTTTACGACTGCCTTAGCATCCAGCCGCATGTGGATACAACCCCCTTCAACAAACATTATGCACAGGATTTATTACAGATGTATACTATTTACTAGGGTTTATAGTGATATATAGTCTCTCTTCATCATTTGAGCAGTAAAGTATATTGTTCTGACCCTTCCACTCCCTCCATTTGCCTAAGACTCCAGCCACTTGATATTTTTCCAGTTCTGACATTTCAAACATGCAATGCCATATGTATTGCCACTTGCAGGTAATTATCACGTAAAATTAGGCTAGTCTTGTACATGAAACTAGCAATTAGCCAAGGATTGAAGGTCAAAGAGATCTCATTTATAGAGTCTCTAACAAAATGTTAAGTGTAAATGTGTGTCAGATGGTCCAGGATGCTGGATTATATGGGGTCATGACAACGGGTCTGAAGTGTCATCAAGCACGATGTAACCAGTCTGTTGGGCACAGCAGTACAATCTGGGACTTATCTCTTTCAGCCTTATCAGAACCTGTGCTAAATCTAGGACACGGCCTTAGAGGAGTTTCTGCAAAACCAGGAAAATGAATCGCAGCCCATTGTTTCCCTTCCTAGGACTTTTAAACGAGCTGTTCTTTATTACAGTGCACTGTGTGTGACAAGCCTGGTCCTCATCCTCCCAGGACGTGTGTGCGCAAGCTGGAGCAGGACCCCGTTGCTCCCGTTCGGATGAGGTCAGGTTCTGCCCCGACCACGCACGGGGAAGGGCACGAGGAAGGCTGCTGTGCCGTGAGGAGGTGAGCGGGACGTGCCGGCGCTGGCTCCTGCCCCGGGGCCGTGCCACGCTCCCCATCAGGGTCTGCTGCAGCTGTGCTCCATCCTGCATGGATGCCGTGGGGCTGTACATCCCCCTCCAGCTCCAAAGGGGCTCTGCTGGGAATGTATCGGCTACCAGCACCAACCCACCACCTTTTAATGTCATCAGAGTGGGGTTATCCAGCAGGCCCAAAGGCATTTGGGACCTTAATCAGGTGCTAATTTGTTCAGCCCTTGTGAAGATACCAGCCTTAATTTTTGCTGATGCAGGGCCTCATCCTGCAAGCACTCGAGAAGGCAGCGCAAAGCTCCCAGGGACACCGCAGGGTTGGGTCAGACCTTCCCTGCCCGAGCAGAGCACAGAAGGGCTCCCCGCCACCTCCCCGCGCAGACACCAGGCTTTCTGCTCCTTCCCCAGCGCACGGGAAAGTCCGTTCTGTGGAGAGAAGTCAGAGATGCTTTCATATGCCTGCACCTTCTATCAATTTTCTTTAAGTGTTTGTGGCTGAAATCTCTCACAAACCTGACCCCTCTATTTTTCCCTCCCCCGATATAATACTTATCCCACTTTGCAAGCGCACTTGGGTGAACAGAGACGGAGCACAAAAGCCAAGCCAGCGGCAGAGGCCTGTGCCAGGACTGTTGCTGAACGAGACCTTCTCCTTCTCCGACAAGGAAGGCGACTGCACCCGAATCAGGTGCCTCCTTGCCTAATTTTGTTTATTCTCACCTGTAAAAATATTTACCCTTTCTTCCTGCCACTCCAAAAAGGAGAGAAATAATAATAAAAAAGACTTTTCTTCAACAACCCAATATGCTTTCCAGTGGGATATATCCTCCACCAGCCCTGCCAACTACTCCAGGTCCGTGCCGTGCGTCACCCCCACCCCGGCATTAAGCCCCCGTCCCCGTTACAAGCAACCGTTTCCCACCGCACCTCCCACCGCACATCGGCGGGGTTCGTGGCAGACGCCTTTCACGTGCTCCCCCGCCGAAGGCAGACGAAGTGGAGGGCTCGCAGCATTTTCCTTCCAAGTTTTCCTCCCTGTCTCTTCCCTATCCCTCTGTTTCCCCCAGCTCTCTGAATGCCGTCGCCTTCTTTGCTTCTCCTCCCCTCTCCCGCTCCGGTTTCCAGCCCGCGTCCCTCCCGGCTCTGTGCCCTGACTACCAATGATGCTTTCAGCCCTGCTCTGTATTCTGGCTGGAGGCAGAGGTGGGGGCACGCCAGCCCGCTCTGCTCGCCAGCCCTTCGCCTCCCGCACAGGGCCGCGAAACGCTGCGAGAAGAGAAACAAATGACTTTCCCATTTTATCTGAACAGCGCTTTCCTAATTGCAAATGAACGAACCCACACGCACGCCGCACGGCCACGGCGCGACTGGCGCATGGCAGACCCAGGGGCTCTCCCTGTCCTTCTCTCCGTTTCCAGCAGCAGCAGCGAAGGGAAGAAGGATGCTCCTTGTGCCACCGCACCGGAGCTGACGGGGTTATTGCAGATTTGCCCTTTGGTTTGCCATCCAGACCCATCCCTGCCGGCAGAGCCATGCCGAGGACAGCCTCAAACTTCCCCGGCTCTTCCCTCCACCCCGAGCACCGCGGCGGCCCCGGCTCGTAACCTCCCTTTCCTCCTTGAAGCCCAGGTCGTAGCGGCACTTAGCTAAATTATATAACTGCAAACAAAGTGTGACAGCTTTATTTGTAATTATACTGCATTTAAAGGAACAAGATGAGCTTAATGAGTTAATAAAGTGGCTGCCTGTCAAAGCAGGGGCTGCTTTGCATAGGCACCCAGTGGGTCCCGCTCGGGGCTCATGCATATGGAGGGTGCACAGAGGTGCCGCTGGCCATGGCAACGCGCAGGTAGCAGCCCGCGGCCAGCTGCCCCCGTCCCAGAAGACTTGTATGAAGTGAAGACTTGTGAGAAGCGAGCATTTTGTCTCCGCACACTTGACAAAACAAAGACAACTCACTCCTCTGGTTTCATGCCACATTTTTTATTCATAAACAAGCTGTTGGCTGTAAAGACATGATAAAACTTGAGCTCAGAGGAGGCTGGCGAACATTTGAATGCAAATCCTCAGCTGCTACAAATCCGTCCTATTATTCAGCCGATTTCCCCCCCCCCCCCCCCCCCCCCCCCCCATTTTTGTCTTATGCTAAGCTAGGCAGGATCCCAACCAGAGATATGTGATAAACTCTGGTCAATGCAAAGAAAGGCACCGGCATAAAAATTCAAAGGCTTGCCTGGGAGAGGGGAGGCAGGCAGGCTCCGCGGGGCGAGGGAGCACGAACAAAGGCCACCGTGCTGCCGGGGGGCTCTTCGGCAGCAGCCCAAGGTTTAGCTCTACATGCACAATATTGCCTGTTGTGATCTTTTTTCACCTTTTTTAGCCCCGGCTAGGTAGCTTTCTCCCAGAGGGTGTGCGTGGGGAAAACTTGGCATGCAGAAGAGGCAGGGAGAGCTGCCCGACTGCCGCAGTGCTGCGTGGAGGAGCCCCAGCCGGAGGCGAGCACAGCAGCACCCCCCCAGCAAAACCAGGAGCTTCCCCAGCTCCCAGCCCCGAGCAATGGCCAGATCTCATGGGGGAAAAAAACCAGCTAAAAGACACAATACAGATTGTTTTTATGAAATAGGAAAGGAACAGAAATTTAGTATTTTCCACTTTCATCCCCAAACCTTTCAGTGATGCACGCGTGTTATAACACCGCTCAGACCCTTGCACACGCAAACCTCCGTGCAAGGGATGAGTCTTTTTGGCTGGTACTCCTGCCGGCCGCGGCTGTGCATCTGGGCTGAGAAAATCAAGTCCCAGATTAGTGCCAAGGCTGGTGCTGAGCGGTGAAGAGCAAGGATGGCCCAGCAGCCAAGCCCCGGCACGGGGTGCCCGGGACCAGAGTTTATAACTTACACCCAGATGTGCTGGCACCCCAAAACCCCACATCTCCACTGCTTTCAGTCCAGATGTTTCCCAGAGCCCAGCTCTGGAGTTTAATGTTGCTTTCAGGCTGGACCTGACCTGGCTCCTGCATAGCTCCTTCCCCTCGTAGACATTTGTGCAAGTCTTTTAACCTCTGCAGCCCCCCGTTTTCTCAGCAAGCAGGGGTGAGAGCACTCCTCTCCGCCGACCCCGCTGGGGTGAGAAAGGCTTGTGGCCTTTTGCTGAAACACGCCTCACCAGCGCCAGCAACACACCCAAGCTTTGCCCTTGGCCATAATAGAGGGAATTTCCTCAGGGAGAAGAAAAAAGTCGAGAGGAGATACAGTTCAGAGAGATGAGTTTTGCATGACAATTAGGAAACAAAGAAAATAAAAGTTAGTAGGAATTCATTTGCATGAGAACACAAATGGAAAAAAAAAAGACAGATTATTTCTTGCAGCCTCTATCTAATAAATTATTTTGAGAAGAAAACGCACCAGAGGTCGAGAGCGCGAGCAGGAGGGCTGGGGGTCACTCAGGGCTGTGGTTTGCTGCTCTGGATCCTGACTGATAGAGATATTTGCATTTCTGGGGTAATTCTGCAGCACGAGGAAATCTGCTATCGCCGCGTTACAAGACACCACGGATCCTCCACGGAAACGAAACAAGAAATCATTAAGCCCAATCCCTTTGCCTCCCTGCAAAACAAATATGACTGATGTCACACCCCTAGCTGTGTTTCCAGAAACACCGAGCACTAACTGATTTCATTTTCGGTGGCACCTAAAGCTGGGCCTGCAGTCGGGGTGTCCCGATGCAGGATATATTTGCTGTTTGTTCAGCTGGCAACGCGATAAGAGGTAGATGCTGAACTATAGCTGAAATTACAGCCAGGCAAAGTACTCATAGGAAACGAGTGACCCAACAAAAATAGCCTTTCATTCTCAGAGACAAATTACAAGGCACAAACTTTGATTTTTATGAATGTACTCATTATTCTTAAGCATTCAAGCAGTTTTTTGTGAGTGTATGTCGCCCTACGGGCCGGCTGCTAATTGAACCCCCTGAAACGGCCATTACTCACGGTGGGGCCGGTACCTGGGGAAGGTGCGGTCCCCCCTCGCCAGTGGGCACGGGCCGCCTGCGGGCAGGGCAAACCCTTCCTGCACCGGCAGCGATGTGCGGACGCCCTCCAAGCACCTATGGGGGGGTCTACACAAATAAGCTCTGTTCCCCCCATCTGTGGAGGCAAAAATCCCCCTGATGTGAATGCTGGTGGAAAAGGCAAAGCAGGGTGTGAATGGGGTCATCTTGGAAAACGATGGAAGAGGAGAGGAAAATATTGGTGGATGTTTCTGCTGGCTGCTGCGGAGCTGGAAGAGGCCCCAGTGCAGGACATGCTTAGATGTGTGTTTAATCTTCAACCTGTGTTAAACCACAGCTTTGACCCCCTCTGTGCTCCTCTTCCCAGATTTCTTATGGTGCCTGTTTATATAAACCAGCACCAACGCTACCTGCTTGGCTGGGGCCGGTTTCTGCAGATGCTGAGGCCAGGCACCAGGAGCGGGAGTCAAGCGATGGCACCTCCCCAACTGGGCACAGGCTCCTGCTCCCTCCCCGCCACTTTGGGCAAAGCCCAGGTTTCTGGCGTTTGCAATCCGATCAATGCAGGGCCCCTGGTTGTGGACAAGAGGAGAGACTTAATTCTAATCTGTATTGACTGCTCACTGCTTTGTCTGCCAATTTGCATCACGGACTTGTCTTAAACAATGATGTGGGCCTGGCAGGTTCTCTCACAGTAATCTATACCAGCAGGTCAAAATCTCTGAGCACTCGTTAAAGTCCATACATACAAAATGCACGTTTAACTACTGGAAAGATACTGAGGTGCATCTGTCTCAATATTTGTCCACCTTCATCTGTAATCTGCTTAAACCCCAAGAATGCTTTCAATTTTTAGCAGCAGAAAGAGGCCATTTTATGCAGCGGAGAGTATTTCCCTAAGTTTTTTTTCTAAAATATTTTGTGATGCTACCTCATGTCCAAGGAACAGGTCAACGGAGGTGGATGGTAAGCAGATGAAACTGCCTGAAGGGAGTGAACTCAGTCTCCTGCCTCCTCCAGCACCGTAAGTTCCAGCTTACTGAACACCCGCAGCTTTTGTTTCTTTTAAAGCTGAGCTTTTGTAATTGAGCAAAAAAAAATCTGGGTGTATTTTGGGTAGTTTCCCCTATTTCCACTTCCGTTTTTCCCTGGGTTTGTAGCTATTGACAAGAGCAGCTCTGGACATAGCCGCTGCACTCTGCTGCGGGGCGGATGCCGGGGCCGAGGGGCACGCGTGGTGCCGTGGTCTGCCCTGCGAGTCCCCACGGTGGGACAGCACATGGGACTGGGGGGGAACGTCCCCGGCTTTGGCCGCTCACTGCCCCCCCAGATCCACCTCCAGCTGCCACTGAGCTGGAGAAAGGCTTTGATCTGCGGCGCCAGGCCAGCACCACCAACCCATCTTGTAAAGCCCCCGACTCCTGACGCACAGAGTGTGGCAGGGAAACACAGGCAAGGTTTTGGGTTAAATGTTGAGCTGACAAAGATGTCGCTAAGCTCCAAAGCCCAGCCCAAGCGTGCACTTCCACAGATTTTGATAATGCAGCGTGTCAGCAGCTGTGGAGATTGAGTGATTAGGCTGGGGACATGGACACTTGTCTGCAGTTCATTTAAGCTTTGCCACCGTCTGCCTGCTCGTCAGCGGAGGTTTAGGGCCGCGGTGAGGGGGCAAGCACGCATGCGTGAGCGTGCACACCTCCATGCATGAGCATGCACACCTCCGTGCACGAGCGTGCACACCCCTGTGTGTGTCCGTGCCCTGCGTCCTGGCGCTGACTCCGGAGCAGCTTTGGCTTCCCTGCATTTGGGTGACAATTTACAGCCGCCCGTGACCCCGGCCGTGGTGCTGCCAAACACTCTGTCCAGCCAGCACTGCCTGGACCATGACTGCGGCCCATAAATGTGATTTATAGGCAGCCGTTAGGGAGAGACACTGCCTCTCGCATCAACTCATTGCACCAGATGGACTGTCTGCTACTTCAGCGACGGGCTCGGGTGGCAGTCGGGTGACCAGGGCACTGCCCACCTCCCTCGACTTCCTAACTAGCTGGTTAGAAGGGGTTTGCCACCTGTCAAGAGGAGCCTGAGTTTTATAAATAGGTTTCTGCTCTTGGGTATTTAAAAATACGAAGCATTCAGCTGCAAGATAAAGAACGGTCTGAGGAGAAACAGCCACTTTACTTGAGAATAAATAAATTAAAAATTAATTTTGCTTCCCACCCCGGTGACACCGGGGCAGCAGGAGAGCCAGGGACAGCTGCGGCAGAGGGGCTTTCGCAGCCGCGCGGGCACCATCCCACCTTGCAGCCGCCCGTGCCAAGAGGGGCCGCGCTGCCTGGCGGGGGTGAGACAGCTGCCGGCGTGGCACCGTGGGGACCCGCGGCAGGGCCAGCGCCTCCTGCTCGCTGCCTTCGGGCCGCGATTACATTTTCCCCATCGCTCGTCTGCCTTGGGCGTCTGCCTACATCCAACGGTGCAGGTGTCGGGGCGCTTTCGGGTGAGCCTCTCGGCAGGACGGAGCTGGCGTGGTGATGAGCTGGAGAGCGGCTGCCCCTCCCAGCGCAGGACGGCAGCCCCGAGAAATACAAATATGTAAAATAATGTTTTCCCCAGCTACAGTTTTCATACTCCAGCGTGGAGAAATGGCCTGCTCATCCAGCAACCGTAGAAAATCTCAATTTCCCACATAAAAATATTAGTGCCTGGCTTAAAATATTAACATGTGGATCGTATTGCCCTCAGAAGCTGTGGGATCGGAGTTTAGCATCAGCAGTTAGACACAGATATGGAATTAAAAATGTAAGCAGTGGCTTTTCAGGCCTTATTACTGCAGCGGGGAGGCCCCGCAGGACGGGTGGCGGACGGAGGGAGGGAGGAGTGCGACACGGGGCTGGGGTTTCATGCTACGGCTTTCCTCTCCTGCTGCCGTTCCCCCGGGCTGTGCGGAGCTGCTGCAGCCCCAGGGTCAGGGGGCTGCTCCCACCTAACACTCCCAAGGTTACCCCCTGCTCAGCCTCTCACCCTCCGCCAGGCCAGCCGGGTTTGCATTAAGCAGCATAAGCTGTCTTGGGGCAGTGGGAGCTTACGACGAAGGTGTACGCGGTGAGGGTGCAGGGCATGGCCGGGCTGGTGGGGTGCTGGCTCGGTGTGGCAGGAGGAGACGGGGAGCCGCAGGACAGCCCCGTGGCTCCAGGGAATCTGCCCCAGGCTCTGCCCTGCAGGTCCTGTGCCACCCGGGCACGTCCCACACGGCCCCATCCCTCCTGCTCCAGCACCCAGGGGTGACACCCCGCACTCTAGGGTGGCTCTAAGGAGATAACCAGCTTTGGCCTGAAATAAGTGGCCACTTTGCAAAGGGCTGGGCAGGGGGCACGCGTGCCCCTGCACCCCCGGGGTGTTCCCGTCCTGCCGCCTGTGCGGGAGGGCATGGGCTGCATCCATCCCCATGCCATCGCATGGGGACCCAGCCCTGGACCTGCTGAGGCCTCTAGGGGCTACTGTAATACAAATAATGAATAATTACAATGATATTAAACCGGTAAATGACAGATATTCTGCAACCCTGCACATAACGACACACATAGAACCCCTCCGGCATAGAGAGACCTCTTTCCCTGAAGGTTTGGGCTCGGCTGATCTCAGACGCCGGCTGTGCGCACACATCGGCACCCACAAACGCGCTGGAGCAGCCCAGCGGGCGCCCGAGCGTGGCCACTGCTGAGCGGCCCGGGGAAGTTGGGAAGAGCAGAGTTTGGCAGAAGGTTAGCATCAGAAACAAAAAAACTGGACTAAATTATTATTCCACCCATAGCCTTCACAAGGAAAATAGAAGCAGCAGATTGAGGCCTGTTTTCATATTTGATAGGGAACCAGATAAATGGCAGGCAGCTTGCTCTGATAAGGCCTTGCTCTGGGCATAACCTCTTTCTCTGAAAGCCTCTTACTATGCATAGAGTCAGGCTATCTGTGCAGCTGCACCTTGACACAAATATATCTGCACCCAAGATGAACCAATTCCCCCAGAAATTACAGGAGTGGGATTGCATCTGGGGAAGGGGCCGCAGTCACCGCTTTGCCGCCTTCTTTTTTTAACGATACTTTTTTTTCCCCGAAGTAGCTTCTCAGACAAACATTTCTCCCTTCTCCCTTCTCCCTCTGCATCGCTCTGTCCCTCGTGCCAGCAAAGAGCAGAGAGGGTGATGGGGATGCAAAGCTGGGTGCCGGGTGCCAGAGCTGGGTGCTCCCCTCGATGCTGGGGCTGGCAGCCACTGCAATGTGCGCCCGTGCCCCTTTGCAGGAAAAGAGGTTTAACCCTCCTGAGCAATCTCACGCTTGGAAATCACCCCCAAATGTTCCTTATTTCAGGGGGGAGCAGCGGCCGAGGTGACATCAATATAACCTGGGAGTTCCCAGGCTTTTAGAGGACACGAACAAACGCGTGATGCTGTACAACATCGCCCTGCCCACCACCCCTCCTCGGGTGCTTCCGTACCTCCCTGTGTGACCACGGAGCTCCTTTTCAGTGGCACTGGCTCTAACATACTGAATTACTTTGGGAAATGGGTCTTGGCTCCAAAGGCATCAGGGCCAGATTTTCTAATGGTCCTCATGCAAGACAGAGGCCATTCCCATTAATGTCCAGCGACAGTGAGTCGCCTTAAAGTCCTCTGAGTCTGACAACTTCCCTCTGCTGCGCTTTAGGAGCCAGAGCAAATGTGTTTTGGTAGTGGGGAACGAAAGCCGGGCCAGGGAGGAGGGACCCCAGGATCAGGAATTACAAGGCAGGAAAGGCTTTTCCCATCTCTGTGAGCAGAGCCTCTGCCTGCCAGCACAAGAAGGAACATCCTGAGCACCACCAGTTCCCCAAGGAACCAGAGGAAACCAAACCAAAAGTTGGTTACAAAGATTTGGGAGAAAAGGAGGAGCGATATCCGAGGAAATGGCCATGCTAACTGGGTATTGAGCATTTTATGACCAAACTCATATTAATTTCCAGCCGTTAATGGACACAAGTAATGTCCCTGCTACCAACACCACTATTTTTTATTTTTTTTTTAACCAGAAGGGACTGTAAATTAGTTTCCCAGCTGCACGGCCACTTTAAAGACTTTATCCTAATGTTCTGTTTTGCGGTGACATGAGCTCTATCATCATAAGAAGAACAAATCAGCAATTAGTCTGCGAGAGGCATCGCCACGGAGGTAGAACAGCCCCTGGTCAGAGGAAGAGGGAATCCTTTACAATGAAAGGCCCCCAGGAGAGTCGGGACCTGGACCTCGTGACGATGATTGATGCTGGCACTGCAGAGACGCACCACACCTCCCCAGAAAATTAAAAGCCTATTTGGTACGGTACTAACAACACATCACATTGATATTGTCTCATTACCCATCAGCACAGGGTCCTCGCCTTCCCATTTGTATGGTATTAGGGGAGAAACCCCACAGGACAAGCACTTTCCCCCTTTTCTCCTCATCCATCCCAGAACAGGCTTGGAAAACCTGAAAGTGAAGGTTGAGCAAATTCAAAGCCCTTGTACCCTTCCTTGTACATCATTATTATTATTACATGGATTTATGTCTCGCCTAAAAGCTGGGGGTCTGCAGGGCTGGATGCTGCCCATGAGCAGCCATAGCCCCCGAGGCAGCTCTCGCTCGCCGGAGCCGTGCCTTCTCCAAGCCTGGCACAGGGCGATGCCGGCTCTGCGGCTGCAGATTACAGCTGGCTGTGCCAGCACCAACGCTGAGCACCACATGCCCAAACCACCTCAGGGATTTGCATGTGGCCATATGAAGGAGCCACGCGAGCGGGGAATCGGCTTTTGCTGCAGACGGAGCCGGGGGGAGCGAAGAGGGGGTGCTCGGGGCAGGGATGTGGGGAGATATTTGCAAGAAGGGCAGATTTCATCTGAGCACCGCAGTTGCCGAGGTGCAACCGGCCCTGCTGCCAACTGTGAAGGGCCGTCGGTAGAAAAGTGAAATATTAGAGCTTCGGGGTTTCCCTGCCCCCACTCCTTCCAAACTGGCATCTGTTACGTGTTGGGTTGGAGCAGCAGATGCCTGGTTGCAGCTAATGACAGCACTAGTCTGTTAACAGATGCCACGTATCTAGCAACAGCCTTTGTCTGATCAAAACACCAAGTGCTGATTTAGCTGTAAAGGTAGCGGGGCCAAGGCCTTTACCTCCCCGCAGCCGGATGGGTCCGAGCCGGAGCAGCGTTCTCGGTCCTGTCCCTTCCCCTGGTGCCAGAAGAGATGCAGCTCCAGGGGCTGGCTGGACCGGGGCGCACAAACCTGTTCATCCCATGCAGAGCACGGACCGGGCGACAGTCCAAGATGAGCAGCCCTGGTTTCTGCACAAGAACTTTGCTGGGTGCTAAACCCAGCCAAGGAACGATGCAGGGAAAGCACCGGCTGTAGCTGCCCTCTTCCCGCTTTCCCTGCCCTGTTCCCTTTGGTGCTCCTGCCAAGGAGCTGGCTGGCAGCCAGCCGTGCGCAGGCAGGAGCGTGCGGGAGTCATGGCCGTGCCAGCTCTTCCCTGCCCCGGCTCTCCCCATCCCACCAGGTGCACCCAGCCCAGCCGCTGGCACGTCCCCGCACCCCGGCTCATCCTTCTGCCGGAGCTGCCATGGGAGGGATGACATCTCCACCACCGTTAATCTGCCTGAGAGGCTGCTGCCGCCCTCCTCGCCCCAAGCAGCAGAAAGGATGCCCATCTCTGCACAGGACTTTAAAGCATCCCTATGGCACTGGGAGCCATCCTCCTTCCGCTGTGGCCGTTGCTTGTTAATTCAGGTCCGGGCAATGTGGTGAGCAGAAAGGGTTGAAGTAAGGCGAGATATCTCAAGGGTGCTGGACATGTGGCCAAAGCACTGGGCTTGCAAATAGGCTGCACGGAATGTCTCACTGCTGCCTGGGAGCATGCCGGGCTCCCGTAAAGCTCCACAGGCATTAGCTGAAGGGAGCAAAGGCCCAATCCTGCGCCCGTGGGAGTCCTCAGGGCTGTGAACGGCTCCAGATCGGGTCCCGAGGGCACGAGTGCAGACGCTCATTTTTCAAGGCTCACTCCGTCAGCTTTCCCATTTACATTTCCCCAGCCCCACCAGAGATTAGGCCACATTAAACATCAAGGGGTCCGTTCTCCTGCCCACGGGCTTCTGCCTCTCCTGGTGACATTAATAGCAGTGACAAGCCTGTATGCAGAGCAGAGGAGACCCCTAATTGCTGAACAAATTACATGTTTAAAATCAAACCTGTCTCTGGGAACAAGGAAAACACAGCACTACTCACAACGGAGAACTTCTGTGCTGCTTCGGAAAATATTTAAATAACACGATTAATCCCCTTCCCTTCAAATTAGTTAATAAAAATTGATTTCTCTTGGTGTTGAATACCTGTTTTCACAAAAGCTACCTTTTAGGGGTACTTGCAACCTCCTAATACAAATAAAGCTTAAGGCCTGGTCAGATTTTCTGGGGTCTTTCTACGCAAAGATGAAAGCTTGTCCTCCTTGGGGTGCCCGTGCTCTCCACGGAGAGCCTGGTACTTTGCACAGGGCATTGCACGTTATTTCTAAGAAGAGGCAAGGAATCTGGATGTAGATCTCAAAAGCGCTCGATCTGAAGGTCAGCAGTGATGCAGACCTGCTCCGGCATCTGCAGCACCTCTCCTCCCAGGACACCCTTCCAGCCGCTCTCCCATTGCACAGACAGGGAAGCCGAGGCCGAAAGCAGCCCCTTCCACCACCCACCCACCGCCGAGCAGCCTTCCTCCCCTCTACATTTCTATTTCCTTGGACTTATCACCCTGCCACACTAGATAGGCAAGGACAATACGGTGAAGAACCAAATGAAGAGAGTTTTTAACCAACACAGAGAAGCCTAAAGGATAATTAAATGACAAGACTTATCAGCCCCCACGGGGCATTTCCATTGTATAACAGATTAAAAAATGTTTCCTTTCCAAAGAAAAAACAGTCGCTGATCTACCTTTCGCTGAATCTATTAGACAACTCATCTGAAACAAGTTTCACATTTTTTAATTCGACCAGCTGATCCAATCCCCTCCTTTTGATTTCCCCAGATGGCAGGAGCAGCTGGAATGGAAAATCCTTCCCCGCCAGCACCGCAGCATCACCTGGCCGTCAACAGATCGACGTGCTCGGCGCTTCGCCTGGTCCGAACGGGGAGGGAAGCGGCAAAGAGAGCGCTGTAAACGGTTCAAAATGTTTTGCTCTTAAGCAATCAAACAAACAAGCAAACAAAACACCCTCTTGTATTTTCAGGAGGCTTTAAACAACACAGATACATGCTACAACAGCTACATACACGTAGAGGCAAGCTAACAGCACGGGGCTGCGTGCACAAGGAGGGAATTTGGCTCAGCGTTGTATTAAACAAAGTTAGACCAGAAAGAGGAGTCAAAATGTCTCCACTAAAAGTTTTTCTATGGTGATACACTGTTTTTTGCTAAAAGGATCTGCTTTCTGCAGAGCATTTGCATTTACTGTGAAGAGAAGCCCAGACACGACAGCAAACAGCCTGGCCACTGCCCAGCCCTTGCCATCACCTCGGACTGAGCTGATTAAAGAAAAAAATGAAAACAGCATCAACGTTTTCCGTGGCAAAGGCGGCATTTTGGCGTGCCCCGGCACAGCAGCCCGAAGCTGGTGCTGGCGCCCATGCGCTGCTTTGGGCCCCCCCCCCGTGCACCGCCGGGCGTCGCGTATGCAATCAACTGTTTACTCGGCATCGGCTATAAATGTGCATTTAATTGGGCACCTTTGCTCCCTCTCCCCCCTCTCCTTCTCCGAGGGCCGTCTGAATGCGAGGGGGAACAGCCTCCGATTCATCCGCCACCACGCCGGGGTCCCCCCTCCCCTCTCCCTGGGACCCACAAAAGAGAGGTCGCTCCCATGTCAAGTGGGGTGTGGAGACCAGCTGAGGAGCTCGAGAGCTGAATTGTGCCAATTTGTGCAGCCAGCACCCGCTGAAAAAACTCCCGATCGGGAGGCATGAGCCGGCATATGGTGCCTCACTCAAGAGGCTGTCATTCAGGGGACCGGCAAGTGATGGCTCTCTCACCCTCCCTTTATGGCCTTGCTGCTCCCCTCCCGCGGGCCTGCGGAGGGGCCGGGGGCCGGGGAGGGCGAGGAGGAGAGGGGCACGGCATCCCCTCTGCAGCTCCATCTGCACGCCCAGCCAACCGAGCGTGGCCGCTCGTTCTTTATCCCGCTCCTCTCCTCCGAATTTCTCCGATGGCCCGGTGAATTAACCGCTCGTGTCTTTGCAGGGACGCGTGTTTGGGCTCAATTTCATGCCGGTTAATTCAAATTCTGTGAGAGCGGCTGCAGACCGTCCCCGGCTGCCTTTCCCCTCTGGCGCTCCTTGATTTCCGAAGCCCTC